>NC_140542.1:19043627-20288627 GCF_057382185.1 Mchenga conophoros
GTCACAGAAAAAAATGTTATGGCTTTCCAACATCGTTATTTATAAGGAGAGCTTGTTGGTGTCATCATACCGTCGTCTAGCACTGCCATCTTTTACCTGCCTATCTCCCTCATTCGTCCACCTGTGTCGTTGTCTCAGTATCACTGTGAAGGTCACTGCTGTTTGTCCCTGAGTTACGCAACCACCCCATTGTGAAGGTAAAGTGGGTCTCTCATGCACACACACACACGATCAAGGTTACCATAGCAACAGTGAGTGCAGCATCTCTCTTCCTCCTCCACCCATGATGTGGATAGAGCAACGTCTCACCCATCATTCACTTCCTGCCCCTTCACCGCGACCTCTGATCTTCTCAGCATGAGCTGCCTGTAACCTCCCTCACCCCGTTTATCCAAATCATATCAACGGTGGGAAAATAAGACGACTGAATCACACCATCCAGAAATTCCTTATCTGCAGCCTTCAGCTGCTGGAATTTCACCAGATGTCAAACTGACATTTCATCACTATGGATTCCTGTTGGTCGGATTTACTTCCAGGGCTTAAAGCAAGGAACATTTGTGTCTGAAATATATTTCAGAAACCAAACATCCTCTGATAGAAAGAATGCATTTTTCAGCACAGACACTCAGTTTTCTGTATTCTGGTGAATTTATAAAAACGAACTTTTCTGCATCGATATAAGAGAAAGCCAAATTCCCTTCTAATCCCCAGTTTTGGTAGTACACATCATAACATGCTAAAATCATAATGTGACAAGCTGTAAACCCAACGGACAGTTAATATGACTGTGTTCATGTCCAGCCTGAGACCCTTTCACACTTCGCTCACTCCTCAGTTTGTGTCAACATAACATGTATCCTAAGAATTCCACTGATGTCAAATGGCTGGTTACTCACCACAGTAACCAAATGTCGTGCGGATATAGCGGCATGCTCCGGCTGCACCTCATGATGTGGTCGTGCCAGCAGGTTAAGGCTTTGCTGGCCGGTGGGCTCCTGAGGAAACAGACCATCAGGTAGGTCTTTGGCTAATCTGGCAGGGTGCTGATGGTGACGATGATGATGGAGGTGGTGCTGGAACTCTGGCAGTTTGTTCACATCCTGATGACCATACAGAGATGGAGGGAAACGACCCAAGTGGCGGAAAGGTGAGGCCTCATTGGAAGATGATTCTGTGGAGAGAAGGGGGGAGAGTTAGTTTAGAATTCCTGCAGTGGATAATTTCCACAGTCCGTCAGACGAGCAGATTTATGCTGCTGCATCGACTCGGACTGAAGCTGCTCTAATGAATGATGCACCTTTTTAATCTCAATGGTATAGTGTTGGAGCCATAGACTGTGCAAGAGGAAACCCCTGCTCACCAACTAAACCCAACCAACTGTGACAAATATGAACTGCGTAATTCACCATCGCCCTTTAATTATCATGGCAAAAGGAACAAAAAACCCTGAGGAAGCACTTTCAGTGCAGCAGCGTATGTGATTTCACATACGAGCATATACAATACAACTGAATATAATCTCTATGAAAGTGGTATGAGATAATCTTAGTGGATGTGGACCCAGTGCATAACCCTGAGGTGCACCACACCACATTTCATTTCATTTATTTGTTCATTTTCAGGCACAACAAATACCTATATTGAACATAAAATGCACAAAACAAAAAAAAAAAAAAAATTTGCCTGAAAAAGGAGTGGGACGAAGAAAACTTATTAAATCCCACCCCTATACTCACTCATCAACAAAAAAAACAAACTTCCCGCAGCTACGCCCATCATTGCATACAGACCTATCAACAGCCCCGGGCACATACAAGCATCTAAACGGCAGCTCGCAAACAACAATTAGAGCCTTCATAACTGAATACAGAATATATAAATTATAAATTGCATTACCACAGGTAACAGGCAGTAATAACTACAAGTAACAAACACACATACATATACATACATATATATCTACACACACATGTACATATATGTACATATATACGCACACTTTTTTTTTTTTTTTTTGGAATCCATACCAGCAATGGTAAGAGAACATACATTACAGAGCACACTAAAAGCATCATTGAGTATACTGTGACCAGACCAACTGTTTGTAGAGAAATTTAAATCTATGAATATTTTTGCATTGTTTCAATTGTAAACTCAGACTGTTCCAGATTTTCACACCACATACAGACACACAAAAACCTTTACGGGTTGTTCGAGTTCTGGGTAATTTGAATTCTCCAAAGCCTCTCACATTATAAACCTTTTCTCGAATTTCAAATCTAGTTTGTAAATTTGCCGGTAAAAGTTTAGTAAAAGCTTTATACAAAATTATGGATGTATTGTAATTAACCAGATCCTGGAATTTAAGTAACTTTGCCTGAAGAAAGAATTTGTGAGTATGATCTAGATAACCAGCCTTGTGAATAATACGCAGTGCTCGTTTCTGTACTGTGACTAATGGATTAGTTGTATTTTTATATGTGTTTCCCCACACTTCCACACAATATGTAAGATATGGAAGAACCAGAGTACAGTACAGAGTACGAAGTGCATCTTTATCAAGGTATGGTTTCACTTTGTTCAAAACTGCGAGGCTTCTGGAAATTTTGGTTTTTATGTGTCTGACGTGGGGTTTCCATAAAATTTTATTATCAATTACGACTCCCAAAAATTTATTTTCACTCACATTATCAATTGGTACACCTTCAATGATAATTGGTAATTCTACATTATATTTTAAATTACCAAAAAACATTGCTTTAGTTTTATTTATATTTAATGATAATTTATTTATGTCCATCAATTTTTTTATTAATTTTAGCTCCCTGTTTACGGTCATTACAAGATCAGTATAATCATCGCTACTGAAAAATATGTTGGTGTCATCTGCGAACAGTATGAGTTTAAGTACTTGAGAAACATCAAAAATATCATTTATGTATACATTGAAAAGTTTTGGTCCCAACACTGACCCTTGGGGAACACCACATGTAATACCAAGTTTCTCTGAATGGTAATGCCCTATGCTAACATATTGTTCCCGACCCGTTAGGTAACTTTTTAACCAGTTACCAGCTTTCCCTCGAATACCATATCTTTCCAATTTATCCAATAATATTGAGTGATTGATTGTGTCGAAGGCCTTTTTGAGATCAACAAAAATACCAACTGCATATTTATTTTTATCCAGTGTATCAGTAATTTCTTCTACTGCCTCAATTATCGCCATTGAAGTGGTTCTTTGCGTTCTGAAACCATACTGACCAACATTTATTATTTGATGTTTTTCAAGGAATTTTTCTAATCTTGAATTAAAAAGTTTTTCTAGAATTTTTGAGAATTGAGGCAGTAGAGAAATGGGCCTATAATTGGTAAAACTGTGTTTGTCATTACTTTTATATAGTGGTATTACTTTCGCAATTTTCATTTTTTTTGGAAAACAACCAGACTGAAATGATAAATTACAGATATATGTTAAGGGACTAGCAATATTCAGAATAACCTGTTTAACTACAGACATATTTATGTCATGATAATCCATTGAAGACTTACTTTTACATTTTAATGTGATATTTATTACTTCTTGCTCATTTGTAGCTGAGAGGAACAGTGAAAAGGGATTTGATTTTATATTACTGATATTTTCATTTTTATGACACGGGATGTCTGCTGCTAGTTCAGGGCCAACATTTATGAAGAATTTATTGAACCCATCGACAATATTACTCATGTTGTGATTTTCACCATTTGCATCAGTAAAATATTCAGGATATGATGTTCCAGAAGATCCTTGTTTAATTAAGTTGTTTAACACATCCCAAGTTCCTTTTATATTGTTTTTATTTTCATATAATCTTCTTCTATAATAAAGTTGTTTGCTCGTTCTTATAATATCAGTCAATTTATTTCTATATGCTTTATATCTTTGTTCCACTTCTTTTGTTTTTACTTTGATGAACTGTTTATACAGATTGTTTTTCTTTTTGCAAGCATTAATAATTCCTTTTGTGAGCCAAGGACTTTTTATCTTTTTTTTTTTCTTTGTCATGTGTTCGTTTACAGGACAATGTTTATTGTACCACATAGTAAAAATATCTAGGAAATTATCATAAGCCTTGTCCACATCTGACTCTTCATACACCGAACTCCAATCTTGTTGTGCTAAATCGAAATTGAAGGCATGAATTGCTTCTTCATTTATTGTTCGCTTTGCTATCATGATCTTGGTATCTATTTTTTTTAAATCACAGTCACACAAAGTAAAAACTGGTAAGTGGTCAGTTATATCACAGACAAGCAGACCACTATTAATTTGGAAATCCATGACATTAGTAAAAATATTGTCAATAATAGTGGCGCTATGTGAAGTTATTCTGCTTGGCTTTGTTATTGTTGGATATAGTGATAAGCTGTACATCGTGTCAGTAAAGTCATCAATGGCTTTTAACCTTGTTGGATTTAGCAAATCAATATTAAAATCACCACAGATAAATAGTAATTTTTGGTTCACCGAAGCAAACGTTTTTTCTATCCATTCATTAAAAGTGTCAATACTTGAACTGGGTGTCCGATATATGCAACTTATTATAACATTTCTCTTTTTGTCATTCATAATCTCAATAGTCAAACATTCCAAAATTCCATCAATAGCCATAGACATAGTTGTTACAACATTATAGTTTATAGAGTTATGAATATATATAGCAACCCCGCCGCCCGCCTTATTTAATCTATTCATGTATTTTAAATCATATCCATTCAAACAAAAATCTATTCCTTTATCGACATTGAACCAAGTTTCAGTGATGGCTATAACACTAAAGGGGCGAGAAAATTGTTGTAAATAGTCCTTAATGAAATCAAAATTAGAGTACATACTTCTGCTGTTAAAGTGAATTAATGAGAGCTTCCCGTCTAGGTTAATTTCTTTTTCATATTGTTCCTGAGTGAAATAATTACAATTTTTAACAAAAGTAGAGAGAAAGTTACTTTCAGAATCTATTTCTGGATCTATTATATTATGCTCCTTATATTCACAATCTAGATCAATTACTTTCTGTTGAAGAATTGATTTCAACGTGTCCATGTCATTTCCTGGTGTAATTGATACATTGGTGTCAGTTATACTTGTCCAGATCCTCCATGTTCCTCACTATCAGTACTTTTGCCTCTTCTGGTGTCCCGTTTAGCTTAATGAAAATCTTACAATTTATTACCCATGTATGTTGTATTTTACCGTTCTTCTTCAGTTGCCTTGCCTTCCTCGCGATGTCTGCGTTTTTTCGTGTCAGATGCTCATTAATGAAAACGTCCGTGCCTTTCAGTTTGCGTCCTTGTTTCAGCAGTGCGACCTTGTTCTTCCGATTGACAAATCTCATAATGACGGCCGGCGGTCTGTCACTCCTCCTGGGCAGCGAGTGACATGCTTCTATGTGCTCTAGGTCCATCTCTATCCCCTTGCTTTGGAGGAAGGACGCCACCTGTTGCTCTACCGAGCGGGTCTCCTCGTCGCTGGGCTCCCCGACGTTCCCGGCCACCGCGCGCGCATATGAGCGCGGCTTGATTTTAATACCGCTGATGACCACGTCGTTCGTATGGGTGTACTGCTCCAGCTCATCCACCCGCCGCTCGAGATCCATGATCCGTCTGTCCTTCTCGGCATTTTGGAGGCGTAGCTGTTTTACCTCCTCCAGAAGCAGCTCCTGCTGCGCCCTGACTGCGGCCACGTCTCCGCACAGCGCTCCGAGGGAGGTTTTAATGTCCTCAACCTCCTCTGGTGTTGGGCCTTTCTTGGGTGGCATACTGAAGCGAGAGCACGAGGCGGCCACCACGAGGGACCCGGAAGCGGAATTTCTGATGATGGCGCCTGGCTAGGCCCGCTGGCTGATGGTGGAGCCTGGCTGGGCCTGCTGGCTGATGGTGGAGCCTGGCTGATGGTGGAGCCTGGCTGTGGCCTGCTGGCTGATGGTGGAGCCTGGCTGGGCCTGCTGGCTGATGGTGGAGCCTGGCTGATGGTGGAGCCTGGCTGTGGCCTGCTGGCTGATGGTGGAGCCTGGCTGTGGCCTGCTGGCTGATGGTGGATAGTCTTAAACTAAAGTATTTTTCTAAAGCTATACCTCATCCATTGGTTTGGAAGCCTCAACATTAGTGTTTTGGGTCCCGCCATGTTGTTTTTTTCCATGTTTTTTTTTGGAGCCAGAAGTGACCAGATTAACGAACATATTCGTTAATGCTAGCAGGTCTGTGCAATGCACAAATAGAGCTTACTAGGTAGCACTAAGTAATATCTAAAATAAATCCTCCTTACTCACATAAACTGGAGCACAACCTTCTTGAATGGACTGACAGCAGACATATTATTGGTCAGATAATTGCACTAAAAATGCTGGAAAAGCTTAGCACTCAGCTAGCAGCCGTCTGAGTCACACTTCACCTGTCAGTCACAAAGCCACGCCTTTAAATGGTAAATGGCCTGTATTTATATAGCGCTTTACTAGTCCCTAAGGACCCCAAAGCGCTTTACATATCCAGTCATCCACCCATTCACACACACATTCACACACTGGTGATGGCAACCTACATTGTAGCCACAGCTGTCCTGGGGCGCACTGACAGAGGCGAGGCTGCCGGACACTGGCGCCACCGGGCCCTTTGACCACCACCAGTAGGCAACGGGTGAAGTGTCTTGCCCAAGGACACAACGACCGAGATTGTCCAAGCCGGGGCTCGAACCGGCAACCTTCCGATTACAAGACGAACTCCCAACTCTTGAGCCACGATCGCCCCGATGCAACTTTGCCATGATGCAAATTTAAAGGTTAATGCGATTTAAACAGGTGAGTTATAAAAACATTACCTCCTTACATTTGTTATGATGGATAAAATCAGCTAAAGAGACCAAAACTATTAATTGCAAAACCATGAACATGACACATTTGACATAAGTGGGAATTAGATGAGCAATTTTTTGGACTTCACAAATAAAAATACTTTTTCTATTTTTAATGTAAAGATGTGGATAATGTCCACAGAAGTAGGAAAGCGTCAAATCAGTTGCTAGTTAAAATAATTTCAGAGAATGAGCGTTATTTTACAATAATTAATTTAAATTAATGTTAATAGTTCTTTAGTAGATTTTAATTACTCATAAAAAAATTTTTCAAAGTAATCTGTGTGCTGGCATTTATCCAAAGCTTTTCACTCGAGACTTGAGAAAGAAGACGTGCACAAAGGCTTTACAGTTCAAAAATCTATTTCTTGTAAAAATCCTCTGCTGTGTCCTCCTCCTCATGCCTCTTATCTTTCATCATGTCGTTCTCCAACACATCACATTCAGTATCTCTCACAGAGATGAAGAGAAAGCAGCAGACAAAATGAGTGCAGGAGATCCCATCTGTCTACCTCTGCCATCCCAGCTCATTGGGCAGGACAGAGACTTTCATGAGTCTGCAGGCAGGCTGAGAGGAAACCCCTGTGCACTGACTGAACCCACCCATCTGTGATAAATACGAACACTGCATAATTCACCATCAGTCTTTATTTATCCTGAGTGGTGGTGGTGGTGGTGGGGGGGTGACTGAGAGAAGCACTTTCTCCATTTCATATTCATTCATGGTCCTTTCTATTTAAAGAACACTCAGACATGAAAGAACCATCAGAAGTGGCCGGTCCTCTTCATGTTTAGTTTGCTGGCGGACAGAAAATTAACCGATTTCATTAAGCAGAAAGTTTCTGAAATATACACTTGAAGACATTTAAAAGCTCAAGTCTGCATGTGAATCAATCAAGAATTAAACTTTAATATGACTAATCATGTCTAACCAACACAAGAGGCCAAGTGCATGAAACTCTGTATATTCACAGCGATAGACTTGTGTATTGTCCATCTTTTTATTTATTAAAGTCAATTTGTTAGGTTTTTCTGCTGCCTAGCTATAACGCTAGCTTGCATCACTTATGTTATTTTCACTGTCTGCAGGAGGAGGAGTGAGCAGATGATGCTGGAAATTTCTCCTGCAGCTTCAGCCTGAGCTGACAGACTGTTCGTCCGGCCGTCTGCTAGACTCCAATGTTTGTTCTGGCAGCAAAGACACGGAAAAGAAGGTGTCCTCCGACTGCTGTCGGTCTGCAAACATTATTTTTCTCTGCTGTATCGGTGCCAAAAACCTGTTTTCTGTGAGTCAACAAATGCAGACAGAAACCAGGAACAGAGACCTGATATAGTCTCAATTTTATCTGGAAAATACATGTCTGAAAGTAGGTTTCATTAAAAATAAAAGAAACATGTTGAATTTTGCTGTAAAACATTAACAGCAACAGGAAGCTGCAACAATAAATCAGGTCTCAGCTGAAATGAAAAACTGAAGCAGGCCTTTCAGGCGTCCGGGAAGCTGACATGGCTCTTCACGTCTCTGTTTGGCATCTTTTTCCCTAGTGACAGCTTCCTGGTTGCCATGCACAATGCTGAGTTGAGCTGTGCTCGGATTGGACAGAGGAGCCGGCTCTGCCTCTTTTCCATGAGACTACCAGCAAATCACAGGTCAAATTAGAGCAAGGGCAAAGTCTTCAGTATGCGCGTGTGTGAGAGAGGAGGAGAGATGTTTAAAGTTATGACTATTAAAATTCATTAACAGGTTTAAATGAGAAAAAACAAGGACACAAGGATGTTGACTTCTTGTTACTGTAAAATAAATCTGTTTCAAGTTAAGTATCGTGTTTGTCTTCTGTCTTTATTTCCATCCAATGTTTGTCTTGAAAAAAAAAAAAAAAAAGAAAAAAAAAAAAAAAAAAAAGAATCTCCCACTGCAGCGGGTAGGAATGTACCCACTGGAACATTTGGGGTCTATAACACAGATTGTATAGAAAAGATGGATGTAGCCACTGTGACATCACCCTTTTGTTTCTGAGCTCCGCATTTTGAAGCCTTACCTTTAGCATTTGGGCCTCCATCATGTTTTATTGGACCTAGTCACCATATCTGTGATGAGTGCCATGCAAGGTTATCAGCGAAGTGAGCAAAATTGGTTAGAAGGTTGGAAAACATCCAAATAAAATTCTACAATTTCACTGCATATAGGTCATATTGTTGATCAGATACTTGTAAGAAGGCCACAACAGGCTCCAATTAGCTTTAGAGACCACAACTGTTTGTGGTCAACAAAGTCTGCCAAAATCAACAGACACCAAACACTGATCTGCCCTGAAAGGGCCAAAAGAAGGAAGACAAAAAAAAGTGCTCATCCAACAGGTGATGTACACAAATCTGCAAAAAGCTATGTACCTCTCAAATATCAAATTATGAAGATTACAGATCTCACACTATAGTCAAAACTCCATCAGTCTCAAACCAACGTGGTCGCACAATACCAGCGTCTCAGGAGATCTCAGTGTTCCTATGTCAAGATGTTTCAAAAGTGCTTACTTTTAGTTTTCTTTGCCTTAAAAGCTTCATAGTAATCCCATTCAAGGTGTGAGATATCAATGTTATTGCCATCTTTGTTTACATCCAAGCAGTGATGCAGAATCAGGACTCTTTACAATTTTTAAGGCAGTAAAATTCTTTTCAGAACATGAATGAGCTAAGTCCCTCGAACAAGACGAATATCTGGATCTGGATTTGTCTGTAATATTTTCTTCTTCTGTCATTCTTATTTAATCATGCCCACTCTCTTGTATTGGTAAAGAATCCTTTCAGAAATTTCTGGATCCCGATTGAGTCCCCTTCTTCTGGTTAGACCTTTCCTAAATCCATTCTCAAATTTGGAGAAACCCAACGAAGAACACCAAACCTTTCCTATGAAACTCTTAAACTACTTCAAAAAGCAAACCCATTTCCCTCTACCTTTTATTAGAGTTATTCCAGTCGTTCCAGCAGCATCCATTTCACCTGCCTGGGGAAATCTAAAAGCAGCTTCCAGGAAAACAAAAGTGCAATCTTCTTCCTGTTTAGGAGCTTTCATTTCCCCCAGGAGGCTTCATGCCCGTTGTCAGACAGAAAAGTCAAAGGGATGCTCGTATGGAGACAAATCAAAGGAGCAATGATACATTTTTAGCCAAATTAAAAACTTGTCTTTAAACAGCAGGAACCTAACTGTACTTGGAGGAATCTGAACCGAGAAGTTTCTAGTTTACAAAAAAGAAAAGCACTTACATATGCATGCCAAAAAGGGCAGCATTTGTGCCAAAACAACCTCACAACAGAGGAAAATGCTCCACAGCTCACTTACTGCAGAGCTCCAGTTTTACCTCAGCCTGGTAAAAATGGAGCCCTGCAGTGAGCCAGTAGCTGATCTTATTCTTCAGCTGTGCGCTTGTTTCCAGCCCAGCACCTGCTTCTACCAGTCATATCATGTAGCAATACTGAAATGCATCTGTCTGTGGTGCACAGGTAAAAGTGAATCCCTGCAGTGTGGGAGCCATCGATCTTCTTGAATTTCTATACAACCTCATGTGTAAAACACAGCAGCTGTCCAGCTGCCAATTAGGAGCCCAGGTTTGTGGGGACACAGTCTGGTGGTTTACTCTGACCTAGATTCAATTTTGAGACTTTGCTCAGGAACTGCGTCATTAAAACAGCCGGGAAGGTGCAGTGAGGATGCCAGCACCTTCTGCCGCAGCTTCAGATGACTCGATTATAGAAATGGAATATTTTTAAATGCAATCCTTTTGATACAGAAATTATTAAATGGAAAAAAAATTTTCAAGCACAGGTCTTAAAATGCTATGCTCAAAATCACAGTACCCCACTTCAGTGTGTCATTCTGGGATTAACATTATTAAACAGAAACTATTAAAATGTTGCTCTGTGAAAATGATATAGCATCTGCACTAGAAAATACTGGAAAACTATATGTGTCAGCAATGGAAATGGGTTCTATCATAGCCTATTTTTGCAGTATTTGCAGCAATAGAGTCATCTATATTCAACACTTCTGTACAGACAATATTTAAAAGTCTTTTCTATGTTTTTGTTCCTCTACATGTGTACAGCACACATGCTGTGGAAGACTTAAGCACTTCTTCTGAGGAATGTCAGCTTAAGGACTTAAACTATGTATTTGCAGTTGATATAACATCACCTGCACTGGGTAAAATCCTATTAAGGACGCTAGCAGTTTTTCTTTCTTATTTTATCTGGAAGACCTTCAGCCAGCTATCAAACAAGCAAACCGCACATTAGAGGAGATGTGAGCACCATCTGCGCGCATGTTTACAGGCTGGACTGTAGAAACATATTTAATCACCGAAACAGGATCACTGTGAAGTAACACACAGCAGGCGCTTACCTGTGAGCAGCAGCTGTGTCCATATTAGACACACGGACAGAAACATGGTGAATGCTCCTTTGCAGCTCACTCTGAAAGAATCAGCTCCTCGGATTTCCTCCTGCAGCTTGTCTCGGTGCTGTAATCAGCCCGCGGCTCTTTCCTTCATTAAGCAGCCGCTGCCAGAGCTCCGCAGACCCGCTCCGGCACCGAACCCCGCGTCGCTCCTTCTCCGCCCTGCCGTGCCCTAAAGCGGCCTGGCCGAAAAACGAAGAGTCGTTCTCCAACCGCGTTAGATGCGAGCAAAAGCAGAGGACTCTCTCCCTCTGACATCAAAGGAAGAATAGTGTTTGTGTCCACATCAGCTTCAGGTGGAGGATGAAGGCTGGCGAGGATGAAGAGAGAGACGAAGGGGAGGAGAGAAGGCGTGGAGAGGAGACGAGGATTCGTCCTTAAGAATATCAGCGCTCAAATTAATCTCAATACTATTAGAATGATTTCAGTCATCTTCGCCATTATTTTGTTTAGCGATTAATAGAATTACATTTATAAAAACCTATGTTAGCAATAATGCAACAAATCGTTTACCCAGAACATCGTTTTACTTTAAATGACTGCAATAAAATTGTAATTTTTCAGTCACTAGCCTGATCCCAGAATGTATTTATCATATCATATTATATCATATAATCCACCATCATGGCTGATATTTCTGTGTGGAGTCTGGCTGAGTCCTCTCCGGGTACTCTGGTTTCCTCCAACAGTCCAAACACGGGCTTGTTAGGTTCACTGGTGATTTTAATTGGCTGTAGGTGTTGTAGATGTAAGTGTGAATGGTTGGTCTGTGTTCCCCTGCTACAGACCGATGACCTGTGCAGAGTGTATCCCGCTTCTTGCCCTATGGCAGTTTCCCCACAACCCTAAATTGGATAAGGAGAAGAAAATGGATAATATAATATAATATAATATAATATAATATAATATAATATAATATAATATAGGTGACTATAAGAGACTACAAGGTAACTCTAGCTCTGGCTGTCTGGACTTTGCTTCATCACCAGGAGTGTAAAGTATGAAATAATAATACAAATAATACCTTCAGTTTGGAGATGCTGCTGTGGAACACCAGCTTGAAGTTGCTCTGTGGCTCCAGCTCAATCCAGATCAGTCAAACGTGGGATGCTTAGAGGAGACAACAACTGACAGTTGTAGCCGAGTCCATGCTAATCACCTGATTGTCAGCTGCCAGAAGCTTAAAACAAGATGTTTGGCAGAGATTTGTCAAGTCATTCATGGGCACGGCCCACATACTCATCTCCGCTGCTCATCCCAGAAATGTGTTTTCCTTACAAATAAGGCTCAATTTAAGGGGAAATAAACAGAATAAATAAATGAATAAAAAAAGGGGTATTGCCAAAAAGCTTTGTTACAATAATAAAATAATTTAGCAAAACATAAATTTTCTTACTTATTTTAATATATACAATTATTACTTTTTGACCAACTATGTGCACAAGTACAAGGAATTGGGCTCTAATTATTTCTTTGCTCTCAGAACACAGTCGACAACAGACAATACCAGCATGCGCAAAGACAATGGAATAACAGAGCCTTTCCAAAAAATTAGAATATCATGGAAAAGTATATTTATTTCCATAATTCCATTCAAAAAAACTTTCATAGATTATAGACTCAGGGCCCACAACTTAAATGATTTTAAGGACTTAGTTGTTTATTTGTACATAATTTGGGCTTCCAGCTCATAAAAGCCACAAAAATAGGAACCTCTTACAGACAGGTCAGACCTGTCTGTAAGAGGTTATTAATGACATTTGGTAATCTTGTTTTCTCAAAGGGATTTTTACCTGTGTAGGTTGTTTGTAAAATTACTGAAACACCCGAAGCTTCATATAGTCAATATCTGCAACTTCAAAGTGAAAGAGCTACGTGTATTTATGCACTTGGCACAGGAGCTGTAAATATTCATCTCTACCAATTATTCCTGACAGAGGAGTTATTCTAAGAACTCAGAGCTGAGGTTCCCCTTTTCTAAGACTGTATGTTCTTAGAAAAGAGGAAGCTGTTAGTTGTTTATCACACAAGAGTTCATGTCAAAAGTCACATAGACATTTGCTTAGTGATCAATAAAAGAACACATTTCATGAAGCTGATCACACTATATACAATTTTCTTCTGACAAACATTTATGGCTCTCAGGCTTTTTTCACATTGATGTGTTTAACAAAGTCACAAATATTTATAATGTCACTTTTTTTTTTTCAAATTCAGATTCAGGGTTTGCAGTAGTGACTGTTGAGTCATTTTTGATAACGTTTCCCAAAAGAAAATCATTAAATAATCATTACTATTCAAAATTAAATCATTTTTCTTAGCATATTGTTAATACATATTATCACAGCATCAGAATTTACAAGTAAAACTGATGATGGTACAAAAATTAAACATTAAGATGAACAAATATAATGGGCACATCTGATTATGTGTTAGTAAACTGTGAGTAAAGAGGCAACAGGTAACCATGACAATATTATAACTATTTATTTCCTGTTATAAAACAGTTGACATCGTATAAATTTTTAAATATGAAAAAAGCCAGCTTTCATACTGTCCTTTTCTTCTGCTGTGAATCTTACTGTTTCACTGCTCAACTTGCTGGTAGAGCTGTCGTCATATTTATAGAGACTATAGATAAAAACTAATTGGAAAAATAAAATGAAAATCGAAATAATCCTGCACTGACAGGAATGACAATCTGCAAATTCAGTAGTATGAACAAGTGTTTGCATATTTGATTTTCTAATCTTTTTGGATATTTGTCCATTTAAATGTTTCAGATTGTTAAACAAATTTAAATTTTAGACAAACATAACAGTGGGGTTGGGTTAATTAGAAACACTAAATTGTGAATGTGGGGGTGAATGTGAGTGCAAATGGTTGTCTCTGTTCATGTGTTAGCCCTGCAAAAGACTGGCAACCTGTCCAGGGTGTACCCTGCCTCTCGCCCTAAGGCAGCTTGGATAGGCTCCAGCGCCCCCGCAACCCTGAAAAGGATAAGTGGAAGCGAATGGATGGATGGAGATAACACAAGTAAACACAAAATGAGTTTCTAAATGAAGGTGTTTATTATTAAGGGGGGAAAATTTTCAAATCTACACGGCCCCATGTGAAAAAGCAATGGCAAACACTTTTTCACACCACTGTACAAGTTCTGAAGTATAAACTGAATATTCCCCACAGTTCCCCATCATTCCACAGGGTGAAGCTGCAGCTCAAAACACTACAACCACAACCACAGCCTACACTAGTTCAAAGCACACTGATTCTCAGTGTTGTGTCATAAACAGAAATATTCTGCAGACTTTTTTAAAGAATACTTAAATGAATAAAATAGATTAAATAAAATGCAGGTGAATATGGAGCAGAGGGGGTGGAGTCAGTGTGTGTCTGCAGAGAGTGTGTAGAAGGACAGAGCAGCAGCAGAGCAGTCCAGACATACTGCTGAGGGAGACACAGGAATGATGGTGGACTCTGCTGTGTCTGACAGCAGAGCTGTTCCCACAGCAGTTCACTCTGCAGCACTAACAGTCATCTGAACTGCTTCTCATTCCTCTGTCAGTCACTGCTGGATTAAACTCTGCTTTTCACTCCACTTCCCAGTAACAATGACCAGTTGGAACATCTCCCCAAACACAAGCTGCTGCTGTCCTTTCTTAGCCCTGGTAACTTCACTTCCAGCTGTAGAACAAAGGATAAAAGAACAGAGATGATAAATGAGTGTTTACAGAGGCTCTCTTCAGCAGCTGTCAGTCAGTGTTGCAGGAAATCCAGCAAAAAGAGCAGCAGGGACTTGGTTGTGGTGGAGCAGCTGCGTGCCTTCCTCTCAGTTTTGGACTTAATATGCAGAACTAGAAACACTTTATACTTATACTTTATACTTACTTTATTACTGTACCAACACTTTAGTGATGGCTCTCTGTGTTTTCATGAACATCTCATCTATTTCTGCATCACTTTTTAATAAACAGAGACTGTCCCTGAAGTTATCTGGATGAAACCCCTAAGAGAAGGACAAATATATATAAAATATATATAATTTTTTTAATATATAAAATATATATAAAATAGTAGCAGAGCTTCCGTTCTGCATGCTAATAAATGTACTCTTAAATAGCACCCAGTTAATTTCTCTGCTTCAGTCAAATTGATCTCAGACCTGTCACGAAGATGAAGCTAATCTGGTGTTAAAATGAATACAAAAATATGTGAGATCAGATTGGAGAGTTTGATTCAAATTGTATGGCTGTCAGTTAGAATCCAGCTTTATTTCTTGTAGACATGAACACAACACTAATTATCTTCACAGAACTTAAACACCTGATCACAAAAAGATTTTTGGCTCATCTGACTGGTCGAATGTCGTCTGTCTCCTCTTACATCTTCAATGAATCAAGCAGGCACTGAAAAGTTTTACAGAAAACACAGGAGTTTTGCTTTCATACTAACTTTCTTTAGCACAATACTTCTGAAGCAAAGATGGAGTACACCCTCTACTGACCTCATACACTCTAGTCTGCAGTGTGGATTTTTGGCTAGATCAGAGAGCAGCTCCACATCTGAATCCTTCAGTTTAGAATAGAATAGAATTCAACTTTATTGTCATTGCACATGTCACAGGTACAGGGCAATGAAATGCAGTTTGCATCCATCCAGAAGTGCTTTAACCATGATATAGATATATTACAATATATACATTCACTTGTAAATATGTGTT
The DNA here is from genome assembly GCF_057382185.1 of Mchenga conophoros. Lineage (NCBI taxonomy): Eukaryota > Metazoa > Chordata > Actinopteri > Cichliformes > Cichlidae > Mchenga > Mchenga conophoros. Next base: position 19,059,690 of record NC_140542.1, read on the forward strand.
GGCTTTAGGGACAAAATCTCAAATTGAAGGTTAAAATTGCATAATTGTAACAAAAAATTAATTCATTTTAAATTAATATCTGAGGAAAAATTACTTTGAATTTACTAACAATCTGGCAAAGATTTAGTAAAAAAATGACTAAAATATCCATTACAAAGAAATGAAAACCTTTTGTGTTTAAGTAAAACTCAAATTGGATTCAATAATTTTCCAATTAAACTTTATAAATAATGACTGAATAGTAAGAGAAAATCAAATTAATTTAACTTTTCTGAGTAAAATGAATCAATTTCACAAAGAGAACATTCAAACAGTAATTGTTTTTATTGTGGAATATAAAATGTATACAAAATTTATAATATAACATTTTTCTGATTAATTTAGATTGCATGCACTGAAATTCTTCACTAGTGCTTGGAATAATAATAATAATAATAATAATAATAATAATAATAATATAATAGGAAGAATAGGTCATACTTAGAAATACAGTTTCAGCCAACTCCTCAAGAAGGTCCGTCTTTACTTTGGAAAAGTAGAAGATTTCCATTCTTTTTATACTCCTCAGTGGCTCTTTCCAGTTACATTTCAGTTTTGCATGCTGACTGTGGAATAGGGAACAGCTTTGGCCAGGTCTCACAAAGTTCTGCCTTTTGAGAATAATGGTGTCCCGAGAAGTGGTTGCAGCAGAGTCTGCATTGGATACAACTGGATTGGATGATGAGTCATAGTCAGCTGACAGTTGATCAGTGTCTTTGTCTTTTATCTGGTCACTTCTGCGAATAGTGAAGTAGTCCTGAAATTTTGGTTTAAAATACTGAAGTCGTTTGAAATCCCAAAGGTATCCTTCACAACACTTTGCAGCTCCTTTTCTGTTGGTGGGATCCCTGATGGAAGAACCAACTTCTCGATTTGGTCATCAGTGATTACATGGAGCTCTATCTCGTTCAACCTAGAATAAAATGTAAATGGGCAGAGTTAACTTATATTAAATAGGGTCAACTTAGTCAATTTCTTCTGCTTCAATTTCAAAACTAGTAGTTTAATTCAATACAATCATCCATCACAACCTATTTAAAATTCATAGTCTACATACTGATCAGCTGAATTTAAGTTGAGGGATCTTCCAGCAACTGAAAAGCAGACAACATTAATAACAATCACACTCTCTGAAGTAAAAATTTTACACACACAAATTGTTAAAGACAAATTTGAATTAATACTAAAATTTTTAAAGGTGAGGTTCACATATAAAACGAAAGGTCCAAACGCATAGAAAAATCTCAGTTTTCAAAAATACTCGGGTACGTGTGGACGTAGCCTGATACACCAACCAAGTTTAACTGGAAACTCGCATCATCCCTCTATGTGAGCTGTGCCTGCACTAAAGTCACAGGGCTCCGACAGCATGAAAATGTAAACCAGTTATGTTGCTGGAGTGAGCCACTTTAGCTTAATTACCACAACTGAAAAACACTGCGTGGAGACAAAAGCTTCAAAAAACTGTGACTGACAAAATCCCGCACAATTTTTTTTAACTACATCACTGAGTGATGTAAATGAGGGAGGTTACAGCCCATCGAAATACATCATTAATATATGTTTTAATATGATAAAACATGTGGTTAGTCAAAGCTCTGAAGTAACACAGCCACAAAAGCTTGGAAAGTGATCTTATGCTAACAGTTCACTTCGTGCTATTTTGCGTAAAAATACGATACTGTCATTACAGTGGTCATTATTAATCTAATTTTGACGTATCATACTGTTTAGAACTTTAACTTAAAACTGCTATACGTTATTGTTTAAAACGTGTTGTATATTCATACAAATTAAGATAATCTCACCTCAGACAAAATGGAGATCATCCACTGCTGAGCCGTGAGTGTCCTGCACATGGCACAACAGACTACGGGCGGAAGTGTAGAATGATTGAAATGAAAATGCTTTCATTAGTTAAATCTATTAGATTTCGTCATTTTTCACGGTACTCATACATTTTTGTTAAATCTGCTCAACAAAACTATTGCTTAATTGACCCCAAACAAAATTGTGAAAATTTAAATAACTGAACATCTCAAAAATGTTTAATTTTGTTTAGATTTAATTAAAACACCACATACATGTTTTTACTGAGTAATAGTTACTATTACTTTCCTATTAGATACTAATTAACCAAAATCACAGTTTTTACAGTGTATATATATATATATATATATATATATAATTTTCTGAGTCCTTGGTTGTACCATTTTGATTATTGTCATTTCCCTAGGTTTCAATTACGGCTGTCACGGGTTTAGTTCTTAGGTTTTGTGTGATGGCTCCCCTGTGTTCTGTCTTATGTCTACTGTGCCTTTCTCTCCCATGTTCCAGGTCCCTATGTTCTGTCTCCCCAGTCTAGTCAAGTTTACATGTCTAGGGTTTAGTTTGTGTGTTTACTGTTCTACTTTGAAGGTATGTGTCTCATGTCATTGTTTCTAGTTTTGCTTCCCTTGTCTTATCCAGTCCAATTACTCCCAGCTGTGCTCTCCTTCTGTGTCTCATTTCCATCGTTATCCCTCAGTGTATTTAAGCCCTGTGTTTCTCTTTGTTAGTGTTGCGTCCTCCCTCATAGCTGTGTATGATTAGCCTCCCCCCCGCGTACGATTTATTATTAGTTTTCCAAGTTTAGTTTTGTATCGTTTGGCCTTGTTTTCAGCAATAAAGCTGTGCTTTTGAGTTCACGTTCCATCTCGGTGAGTTTTGCATTTGGGTCCTCTCCTGCCTACACACAGCCGTTTTGTGACAGACACCTACATTCTTCACCCTAAACTACGACAAATTTTGAACACAGCAAAATTGTCCATAAAAATAAGAAGCCATAGGACACCTGAATTAAAAACAAACAAACAAACACACTTACCTCAACTAAGTTGTATATGGAAGAAAAAAAAAGAGTCTTTTGTTAGCGTGGGACCCGGTAATGTGGGGAAGTAACAATAATAATAATGTTTAAAAAGTCCACATGAAAAAGCAGGTTCTGTTTACAATTAAAAACTAAACTTAAAGAGAAAGCAAAGCTACTTCCAATATCAAGTTATTAAAAACAAAATGATGACAACAAAAATTAGAAGCTCATCAAAAAGAACAAAATCAAATCACTCTCAGACATCTGACACAGTCCTCTAACCAGAAAGAAGACTTCAATTGCCACAAACACAGACTACATGCTGAAGAACAAAAGCTATATGGCCCTCAGGTTTTCCTATCTCAGATTACTGTGAGGTAACCTTTTTCTTTTCTTTTTTTAACCTAGAAAACAGAATTGTTGATTTTATCCTCGACTACTGGTTTGGTGTATGGATTGTAAAGGACCCAATGTGAAAGACACTGGAGGCAGAGCATTCTAACTAAAAGTAATCTTCAGTAGCCATATCTAAAAGGAAAACCAGTACTGAAAGTACTGAAAACAGAGATTACTAACACATAAAATATCACACTAGGCCACAAATATATCCAATGCATCACCACGGGGGAGGGGGGCAGAGACAGGGAACATTACATTCATCACACAGCATAGGTGTCAGTTTATAAGGGACTTGCTTAACACTTCAAACTAAGGCACATTCAGTAAACTGACCTCAGAGTTTCCAGTCTACAATTTGGGCTCTTCAATGCAGCAGACAGCAGATCCACTCCTGAATCCTGCATCACATTCAAGCTCAGGTCCAGCTCTGTCACATGGGAGTTCTTGGCCTTTAGAGCTGAGGCTATGGTTTCATAGTGAGTCAGTGACAGTTGACATCCAGAAAGTCTACAATGACAGATACATTTTTAAAAATTTGTTATAAAGATAGCACGTTTTTCATACATTTCATGTGGAAATGGGGTGCTCACGCACAAATCTGTGGTTATCTTATATTATTTGCCCACTAGATGTCCTCATCAGTTCACTCCCTTGTCCTTTGCCCTAAAGGCCCAAAGGTGTACAAATGCAGACATGATAATCATGTAGATTTGAATTAGGTATGAAAAAGTGATGCAATGGTGGCCTTCTGATGCTAAGTCACCCAAAATGACATTGCACCTAAAAACTTAGTCAATAACACTCAAGGCAACAACAAGGCAAAGACAAAACAAACAACCACAACAATGACAACCACAGTCACATTTTTTTATTACTGCATCCATCCACTTATGCTGAGCCCACCCAGAATGGCCGAAAACCTCACACTATCTAAGGGAGCGGCCAGGTCTAACAGTATTCTTTCTCAAATAATGGATTAGGCAAAATAAATGTAAATAATAGCAATAATTTCTGTAACAAGGACAACCTTTAGCCTTATATCATTGTACATTATGCAATACCCTCATTCTTTTATCACTACAAAAGATAAATAAAAAAGATAAAACACACACACACAGAAAAATAATCAACCACAAAAAAAAAAAAAAACAATAAAAACAGAACAGCTTAATTAACACTGATTTAAGATGTTAATCACACCTTGTCTCACCAAGCCTTTCTGCAGTTCCTCACAGCTGGAATCAATTTCCATTTTCCCACCAATGTTGTGTTAAACTTCCACAGATCCAACTCATCCAGAACCTCTTCAAATGTTTGCAGCATTAAGACCAGAAAAGTGCACTGTGACTCCGAGAGGGCTCTCCCTAATTTGGTCTTTGACCTCAGGAACTCTTGGATTTCCTGATGCAATGTGCAGTCATTCATCTCCAACAGACAGTAGATGATGTTGATGCTTCTGTCCGGAGACATGTTGTAAATGTTCATTCTCGTCACATTGTTGATGACTCGCTGGGTGATTGATAATGCTCTGGGTCTTTCCTCTGTTTGACCCCACAGGCCTCTGAATTTTCTATAGCTGTTTAGTGTCATTGTTTGAATTGAATTCTTTGAATTGAAAAAGTCTATGAGTCTGTCATTTATTTGCGTATTTGTCTCTGTCTGACCAAGCAGATCTCCTAAGAGTCTGTGGTTGGACTCCAGAAAGAGACCATGAAGGAAGCGAACAAACAGGTCCAGGTGGCCATTTTTACTTTCGAGGGATTTCTGCATGACTCTCCACAAAAATTTATCCAAAAAGAATATATCTGTGGATGATGATGAATAAGATACTAAAGATTAAGGATAAATACAAAGACCATTTCTAAGGAACTTCTGAAGCATTTCTGTCTGCTGGTTGGTGTAACAGTGAAACATGTAGACTGCAGCCAGAAACTCCTGAAAGCTCAGATGAACAAAGTAGTAGACTGGTTTCTGAAAGATACCACATTCTCTTTTGAAGACATTTGTACAGACTCTTGAGTACAAAGAGACCCCTACACCATTGATATCATGTTGCTCCATGTCTTCTCGGTAAAACACGTTTCCTTTCTCTAGATGTTCAAATGGCAGGCTTCCCAGCTTCAGAATATCTTGCTCATCAGTCTCCATCAGTTTTTGTGGACGTGTTTTATGTCCCTCATAGTACTCATATTTTTTTTTGGTTGAATTAGTAGAAAATGTAAGTACATGTTAGTCATGGTCTTGGGCAGCTCTCCTCTCTACAGGCAGTGCAGAATTATTAGGCAAATGAGTATTTTGTCCACATCATCCTCTTCATGCATGGTTCTTACTCCAAGCTGTATAGGCTCGAAAGCCTACTACCAATTAAGCATATTAGGTGATGTGCATCTCTGTAATGAGAAGGGGTGTGGTCTAATGACATCAACACCCTATATCAGGTGTGCATAATTATTAGGCAACGTCCTTTCCTTTGGCAAAATGGGTCAAAAGAAGGACTTGACAGGCTCAGAAAAGTCAAAAATAGTGAGATATCTTGCAGAGGGATGCAGCAGTCTCAAAATTGCAAAGCTTCTGAAGCGTGATCATCGAACAATCAAGCGTTTCATTCAAAATAGTCAACAGGGTCGCAAGAAGCGTGTGGAAAAACCAAGGCGCAAAATAACTGCCCATGAACTGAGAAAAGTCAAGCGTGCAGCTGCCAAGATGCCACTTGCCACCAGTTTGGCCATATTTCAGAGCTGCAACATCACTGGAGTACCCAAAAGCACAAGGTGTGCAATACTCAGAGACATGGCCAAGGTAAGAAAGGCTGAAAGACGACCACCACTGAACAAGACACACAAGCTGAAACGTCAAGACTGGGCCAAGAAATATCTCAAGACTGCTTTTTCTAAGGTTTTATGGACTGATGAAATGAGAGTGAGTCTTGATGGGCCAGATGGATGGGCCCGTGGCTGGATTGGTAAAGGGCAGAGAGCTCCAGTCCGACTCAGACGCCAGCAAGGTGGAGGTGGAGTACTGGTTTGGGCTGGTATCATCAAAGATGAGCTTGTGGGGCCTTTTCGGGTTGAGGATTGAGTCAAGCTCAACTCCCAGTCCTACTGCCAGTTTCTGGAAGACACCTTCTTCAAGCAGTGGTACAGGAAGAAGTCTGCATCCTTCAAGAAAAACATGATTTTCATGCAGGACAATGCTCCATCACACACGTCCAAGTACTCCACAGCGTGGCTGGCAAGAAAGGGTATAAAAGAAGAAAAACTAATGACATGGCCTCCTTGTTCACCTGATCTGAACCCCATTGAGAACCTGTGGTCCATCATCAAATGTGAGATTTACAAGGAGGGAAAACAGTACACCTCTCTGAACAGTGTCTGGGAGGCTGTGGTTGCTGCTGCACGCAGTGTTGATGGTGAACAGATCAAAACACTGACAGGATCCATGGATGGCAGGCTTTTGAGTGTCCTTGCTAAGAAAGGTGGCTATATTGGCCGCTGATTTGTTTTTGTTTTGTTTTTGAATGTCAGAAATGTATATTTGTGAATGTGGAGATGTTATATTGGTTTCACTGGTAAAAATAAATAATTGAAATGGGTACAGTGGGGCAAAAAAGTATTTAGTCAGCCACCGATTGTGCAAGTTCCCCCACTTAAAATGATGACAGAGGTCAGTAATTTGCACCAGAGGTACACTTCAACTGTGAGAGACAGAATGTGGAAAAAAAATCCATGAATTCACATGGTAGGATTTGTAAAGAATTTATTCGTAAATTAGGGTGGAAAATAAGTATTTGGTCACCTCAAACAAGGAAAAGCTCTGGCTCTCACAGACCTGTAATGTCTTCTGTAAGAAGCTTTTCTGTCCCCCACTCGTTACCTGTATGAATGGCACCTGTTTGAACTCATTATCTGTATAAATGAGTCAAACAGTCAGACTCCAAACTCCGCCATGGCCAAGACCAAAGAGCTTTCGAAGGACACCAGGAAAAGTATTGTAGACCTGCACCAGACTGGGAAGAGTGAATCTACAATAGGCAAGCAGCTTGGTGTGAAAAAATCAACTGTGGGAGCAATCATCAGAAAATGGAAGACATACAAGACCACTGATAATCTCCCTCGATCTGGGGCTCCATGCAAGATCTCATCCCGTGGGGTCAAAATGATCACGAGAACGGTGAGCAAAGATCCCAGAACCACACGGGGGGACCTGGTGAATGACCTGCAGAGAGCTGGGACCAAAGTAACAAAGGTCACCATCAGTAACACACTACAACGGCAGGGAATCAAATCCCGCAGTGCCAGACGTGTTCCGCTGCTGAAGCCAGTGCATGTCCAGGCCCGTCTGAAGTTTGCCAGAGAGCACATGGATGATACAGCAGAGGATTGGGAGAATGTCATGTGGTCAGATGAAACCAAAGTAGAACTTTTTGGTATAAACTCAACTCGTCGTGTTTGGAGGAAGAAGAATACTGAGTTGCATCCCAAGAACACCATACCTACTGTGAAGCATGGGGGTGGAAACATCATGCTATGGGGCTGTTTTTCTGCCAAGGGGACAGGACGACTGATCCGTGTTAAGGACAGAATGAATGGGGCCATGTATCGTGAGCTTTTGAGCCAAAACCTCCTTCCATCAGTGAGAACTTTGAAGATGAAACGAGGCTGGGTCTTCCAACATGACAATGATCCAAAACACACCGCCCGGGCAACAAAGGAGTGGCTCCGTAAGAAGCATTTGAAAGTCCTGGAGTGGCCTAGCCAGTCTCCAGACCTCAACCCCATAGAAAATCTGTGGCGGGAGTTGAAAGTCCGTGTTGCTCGGCGACAGCCCCAAAACATCACTGCTCTCGAGAAGATCTGCATGGAGGAATGGGCCAAAATACCAGCTACTGTGTGTGCAAACCTGGTAAAGACCTATAGTAAACGTTTGACCTCTGTTATTGCCAACAAAGGTTATGTTACAAAGTATTGAGTTGTATTTTTGTTATTGACCAAATACTTATTTTCCACCCTGATTTACGAATAAATTCTTTACAAATCCTACCATGTGGATTCATGGATTTTTTTTTTCACATTCTGTCTCTCACAGTTGAAGTGTACCTCTGGTGCAAATTACTGACCTCTGTCATCATTTTAGGTGGGGCAACTTGCACAATCGGTGGCTGACTAAATACTTTTTTGCCCCACTGTATATATTTGTTTTTTGTTAAGTTGCCTAATAATTATGCACAGTAATAGTCACCTGCACACACAGATATCCCCCTAAAATAGCTAAAACTAAAAACAAACTAAAAACTACTTCCAAAAACATTCAGCTTTGATATTAATGAGTTTTTTGGGTTCATTGAGAACATTGTTGTTGTTCAATAATAAAATTATTCCTCAAAAATACAACTTGCCTAATAATTCTGCACTCCCTGTAGTCAACATGTGCTCCAGAACTGTAGCAGTGATCCAGCAGAAGACTGGGATTCTAGACATGATGTGGAGACTGCTGAATGTCTTCATGTGGGAGATGATTCTGCTGGACAGCTCTTCATCATTGAATCTCCTCCTGAAGTACTGCTCCTTCTGGGCGTCAGTGAAGCCTCGTACTTCTGTAACCCTGTCAACACATGTAGGAGGGATCTGACTGGCTGCTGCGGGTCGAGAAGTTATCCAGATGAGAGCCGAGGGAAGCAGATTCCCCTTGATGAGATTTGTCAGCAGCTCGCTAACTGATGACTTCTGTGTGACATCAGACACGAGCTTCACTTTAGTGAAATTCAGTGAAAGTCTGCTTTCATCCAGGCCGTCAAAGATAAACAAAAGTTTGCAAACAGCGAGTTGCTCTGCTGTGACCTTTCGTAATATTGGATGAAAAACATCAAGCAGTTCCAGAAGACTGTACCGGTCATCTATGATTACGTTCAGCTCCCGGAATGAAAGCAAGACCACCACATCAATGTCTTGGTTTTCCAAACCTTCTGCCCAGTCCAGAGCGAACTTCTGTACTGAGAATGTTTTTCCAACTCCAGCAACACCAGTCGTCAGAACCACTCTGATGGGTTTCTGTTGTTCAGGTAAGGCTTCAAAAATGTCTTGGCACCTGATTTGAGTGTCATGCATGGGTTTCTCCTTGGAAGCCATTTCTAGCTGCCTCACCTCGTGCTGGGTATAAACAGTTTTAATTTGTCTCTCTGTGATATTGAACTTTGCATAGATTCCCTGATAGACAGTTCCACTGCCCGTTTCATCAGCTCTTTCAGTCACACATTTATATTTCTTCCTGAGATCGATCTTATGTTCATCTAAAAGCTCCTGAAGGCCAGCATCTTCTGAAAGATAAGAAAAACAATCAAGAACAAAGAAAGAATTTAATATTGATTTAATATCTGAACAAAACACCAAAAAATAGTTTTCATAAATAAGCCCTTCAGCAGACAGATATTCAGTCTTACTTTGTATACAGCTGCTCCAACTTGCTGTCTGTGGCTGTGGAAATGAAGAAAAATTATAGTGCACACAAACAAGGAAATTGACTCACTAGTCAAATAAAGGTTATTCTGATTATGACCAGTACAAAAGACAATAAAGTCAGAGCCTTCATCGGGAATTAGATGTAGATATGGCAAACAACCCTGTTACGCCGCGAGGAGCGGTGAGGGAAACATCAGACTTCACTCTATCTTAATTGAAGTAATTGTTTTATTGTCTCTTGCCAACATCATGCACACGCAGACAGCAACTTCTCAAAATGGCTCCCAATCCATTTCCTCCTCCCTTTAAATACTCTAAAGACCACGCCTTCTTAATACAGACTGGCCTATAAAAGAGCTGCAATTGAGGCAGGCCTCTTCTTTACTGGGAAAACAAGATGGCCACCACAGAGGTAACCAGCAAAACACTTTGTTACATGAACGCTTCCCAACAAACCCTAAACACCAACTTCAAGCCAATTGCAGAAGTTATCACTAGTGATGGCCAAATGAAGCTTTCCGAAGCACTGAAGCTTGTATCGAAAAATGGTTCATTACTCGAAGCTTTTCAACACAGTCCTCTCCGGTGACATCTGGTGGCAAATATTTTGAAGAGCAGCTTGAATCTGCAAAATAAAACGGACTGCTCAATCATCACTGCTCACTCAAGAGTGGGGTTCTCTCCGATATTGGGCCACGGTTCCGTTGCTTTGAACATGTAATTGGTTTTGTTGTCTCGATTGGGGGGCTGAAAAAAATGTAATGCGTATTTGCGTAATACATGTTGATCAATAAACTTTCCCTATTTAAACATGCACTATGGTGTGGCCTTTCTTTGCTCATAACTCCTTGATGTTGGTAAATACAATAAGTGAGCAATATATACATTATACATATGATAACGCACAGCACATTATGGAGTATGCCCCTGCTGTGGAGTCCTTCCACCATCTACTTGTCATTCAATCACTGGACAGCTGGACAGGTTCATACAAAATATTAGATGAGGCCAATTGTCCTATACATATTTTTGACCTAGGGGTAGGATTGATTGTGAACTGGAAAGGGAAAATGCTTAGGGGGCTGAGTACGGCTGCATTGTTACTGATTTGTAGAATCATTTTGATTCGATACAGGATCCGATTCAATTTGATTGGAATCTGGAAAGTTTTGCCCCAGTCAGAAATATTACAATTCTGATCATTTAACAGTATATATCCATAATTTTGTATCTATTAAAAGAAAGCTGACACATGTGAGACTTAATTAGAGATGTAAACAGAGAGTTATGAAACCTGCAGCTGCAGAAGCCAGCGGAAAAAAAAGAGGCAAACACAGCGCGGACCCGACAACACACCAAAATCTGATTCTGACGCGTCGGGTCCGCGCTCTGTGTTTACGTTTGTATGCAGAATCCGTAAACCTGCTCCCAGTTACTGTTTTAGCTGTATGGTGTTTGACGACATGTTGGGAGGTTTAAGCTGAGATGCTGGCGTTTCAGGCATAATAACGTTAATTCACAAATCGACACAGGATTGTAATGAATCAATATCACTTTATTCAATTTAGCATGGATTGTAATCAGAAAGGCGATAATTAAAACCCACCCCTAATCAAGAACTTGCAAAGTAAAAACATGATCTATGTCAGGTAGCCCTTTTGTTAGTTACATTTAAAAAGAGGATTAGTGTTACTGTGCGCTGGCTGAGTCTGTTCCTTTTCTTAGAAATAGTTTCTCCTGCCCTGGAGAAAATCCACTTGCATGGAACAGAAGAGGCTGTGGAGTGCAGGAACCACACTGCAAGCTGGTAGATATGCAGGTATTCCTGGGTCCTGCAGACTATCACCTAAAAACAATAAACAAAATGATTGTCTAAACTGTAGCAATGTAATGTACGTATAGTGTCAAATACATTGTTGTAGTCTTCATCAGCTTTAATTCACATAGAAGTGTTCCTAAAGTCATATGCTGTAATGGCATTTCCATTATGAAAACATGATTTTGGACATGTCAGGTTTTTCACTTCGGCAGATAAAATGAATTGAGCAAAATCAACTCAAAATCCCGCGAATGATTCACCTGCCTGTAAACCACTGAAACACTTGTGTTCGGAATGAAGCTTCGGACGTCACCGATCACGTGACTCTGGCCAAACGACACAGTGCTTCTGCAGTGTGTTGTTTTTTGGGTACACAAGCGGGCCATCATTAGTCTAATGGGTAGATGTAATCAATAAACCGTTCTTATGTAAACATGCATCATGGTGTGGTATTTCTTTGCCTGTCACTTCTTTATGTTGGTAAATAAAATACATGCAAAATACATATAATAACATACAACACAGTATGGCGCATGCTTCTGCTGTGACGTCCTGCCTCCAGGTACTTAGCAATTAACCACTGGACACCTGGACAAATCTGTTTATAGATCATATGATATTTGCTACATCTCTGATATATTTTGAAACTGGGTCTGCTGCCCTCAGGTGAATGTATGGCTATTCACCCTATGCAGCGAGCTTAACATAAGAGGAGATGGTTCCAGGAACGACAGGACACATCGCTTTGTCTTTGTGTCTTTAACTGAAGACCGTTTTTTCCTCTTTTAATTTGTAAGACTGTGAACATACAGTAAAATAATACGTAGCATCAGTATCAACATATTTTGTAAACAAAACAGAAGTTAGCAACATAGCTTTCCTTATGCTTTACATTCACCATTAACATCTTTCCTTATACGTTCAAATAACCTTTTAAGTAACATGAAAGTAACAATCTTACAGAAAATGAAGTTAGACATTGCTTACTTACAGATTATGGCTCAACAAACTCCCCAACGATGTAAACTGGGCTTAAAGTTGTGCAGCTTGTTTTCTGCTCCATGCATTTTCTCACACTGCCCGCGTGAACTTTGCCTGCTGCTTACAACACATCACCAAAGGGGGCAGTGTAGCGCACACCAAACAACCAAAGAAGAAGCCACAAACTGAAGGGGTAATACTGCCCACTATTGGGAAACCTGAGAAATGCGCCAGCCAAAGAAACCCAACAAAGTAACAACCGAGGGGCAGAATACTCCCCGCCTGACATCCATGGAATGTCACCCTCAACTAACATGTAAAAGGCAAGTGACATACAATGAAACAAAGTTTCTGCTTCTAAGTACAATCCTTAGACACCAATAGCACAACCTCACTTATAGGCCTTATGTAGCACTTGTTTTCACCCTTGCGGAAAATCCTCACCTCTATCTTCCTTACAAGCCCATCCTCACTGGGAAAGGTTTTGGTGATAAGTCCAAGTGGCCAGTTGTTCCTATGTTCGAGTGTCTCTCTTAAAAGAACAACATCTCCTGTTTGTAGGTTAGGCTTTACTGTTTTCCATTTGCGGCGGTCCTGAAGTCCTGAGATGTATTCTTTTTTCCATCGTCTCCAGAAGACATCAGCGAGATATTGTACGCGCCTCCATTGAGCTTTGAACAGATCACTGTTTCCAAACTGACCTGGTGGGATTGGTGGGGTCGTAACCTTTTGCGTGAGCAGCATGGCTGGGGTAAGGATGACTGGGTTATCTGGATCTGCAGAAACTGCTGTTAACGGACGAGCATTCACTATTGCAGTGACTTCAGCCATTAAGGTCACTAGTATTTCATGGGTAAGCTTTGCATTCCTGTGTTCTAGGAGCATTGCATCAAGGATTTTGCGTGTGACCCCAATCATTCGCTCCCAGGAGCCAGCCATATGCGACGCATGTGGGGGGTTGAATAGCCATTTGCAGCCAGAGTCTTCAAGAAAGCTGTTTAGTTTGCTGTTGTAGCAGCCCTGTTTGTCTATTTGCAGCTCTTTGCAGGCACCCACAAAATTTGTCCCACAATCGGACCTAAGAAGTTTGACTGCACCTCTGATGGCAAAAAAACGACGCAGGGCATTGATGAATGATGACGTGTCCATTGATTCTATAACTTCAATGTGAATGGCCCGTGTACTCATGCACGTAAATATGACTGCCCATCGCTTTGCATCCGCTTGCCCACCACGCGTTTTTCTGACAGTGACAGACCAGGGACCGAATACATCAAGCCCTACATGTGTGAACGGAGGGTCAGTGGACAGCCTATCCTCAGGTAGCTCAGCCATAATCTGTTCCTGCTGTCTGCCTCTTAGTTTTCGACATGTCACGCAGCTGAATATCATTTTGCTTATTGCTCTTTTTCCTCCCACAATCCAAACGCCTGCAGCTCTGACTGCTCCTTCAGTAAAATGTCTGCCCTGATGGCATACTTTCACATGGAAGTGTCTTATAATGAGCTGGGCAAGGTGGTGTTTGGCAGGGATGAGGATCGGATTTGTTTCATCTGAAGTCAACTGTGCTCGTCTTAGTCTCCCACCCACTCTGAGGATTCCATTTGTGTCAAGAAATGGGTTCAGTTTGCTAAGTGGGCTTGAACTTTTGAGGGGCATACTCTTTTCAAGCTGTCTTATGTCTTCTGCATAGACTTCTCTTTGGACAGTGCGAATGATAATGATCTTAGCTTGATCGAGCTGCTTTTCAGTTGAATGCTCACTACAGCTGTGCCAGCCCTGACAGGTGCCTTCTATGTTCTGCTTAAAGGACTGAACAATGTGTCGGAGTCTAGATATAGCCTTCAGTAGTACATTCCAACTAGAAAACCTTTCGAATCTGGCACTACTGAGAACATTCTTTGCAAGAGTGGTAACACAAGTAGTTACCTCATGACGCAGTTCGTGGTCAGTCTCTGGGTCTACAAGATCAAATGACTCTGCCTGAGACTGACCTGTTTCTGACTTGGTAAGAAAAGCGGGTCCACTGAGCCATGTGGAGGTAGAAAGGTGCTCAGCAGGTAATGCGCGCGTGGCATGATCAGCAGGATTTAAGTGAGTAGGCACATAATGCCACTGGTGAGCTTGTGTGGATCGCCTGATGCGTTCCACTCTGTTGTGCACATAGATGTAAAAACGCCTCTTTGTGTTGAAGATGTAACCAAGGACTACTTTGGAGTCTGAATAGAAGCTCACCTGATCAACTGCGATGTCCAGCTCATCCACGACCAACTCTGCCACCTCGACAGCCAGGACCGCTGCACAGAGCTCAAGTCTGGGTATGGTGATGTCTGGTCTTGGGGCAAGCCGTGCCTTGCCGAGAAGGAAGCCCACTTCATTATGACCATCTCTGTCTGTGAGTTTAAGGTAGGCAACAGCGGCCACTGCCTTGGTAGAGGCATCGCAGAAAACATGGATTTCCTTAGTTACTGCTGCAGAGAGTGGTATTGAGGTGAACATTCTGGGAATCTCAAGTTGTTGTAGATGTTTGAGAGAGTGTTTCCACTGTTGCCACTGTTGTAATTTGTCTTTAGGGAGTTCAGTGTCCCATTCACGAATGTCAGTGGAAATGTCTCTGAGTATGACCCTGCCCTCTACAATGACAGGGACAGCAAAGCCGAGTGGGTCGTACACACTATTAACGACTGACAATACTCCACGCTTGGTAAAGGGCTTCTCATTGACGGTTATCTGGAACCTGAACAAGTCTGTAGACAGGTCCCAGCCCAAGCCCAAGCTTCGCTGCATGGGTGTCTGCCCAAGGTCAAGGCCCTGCATGTCAGCTGCAAGGTCCTCACTTGGAAAAGCGTTTGTGATGGTAGGACAGTTGGATGAGATTTTATGCAGGCGTATGTTACACTGAGCCAGCATCTTCTGAGCCCCACAGAGAATGTTGATGGCCTCATCAGTGGAAGGAAATGATTGTAGTCCATCATCCACATAAAAGTGGCGTTCAATGAACTCTCTTACATCATTGCCGTGTTCTTTTTCTCCCTCCATCGCTGTTCGTTTCAGTCCGTAAATGGCCACTGATGGGGAGGGGCAGTTCCCAAACACGTGGACTCTCATCCTGAATTCCTGTACTTCTCCATCCAGATCATGGTTTTTGAACCACAAGAAGCGAAGGTAGTTGCGGTGGTCTTCTCTGACAACAAAATTGTAAAACATTTGCTCCACGTCGGCCATGACTGCATATGGGTCGGACCTGAAACGCATCAGAACTCCCACAAGAGTATTATTGAGATCTGGCCCTTTTAGTAGCACATCATTGAGAGAAACATTGTTGTATTGCGCACTTGAATCAAAAACCACCCTAATTTTTCCTGGCTTCTGAGGGTGATAAATGCCAAAACTAGGGAGATACCAGCATTCTTGTTCTGGAGCTAAAGCTGGAGCTGGTTCAGCGTGGCCCTTACTGAAAGTTTTGTCTAAAAACTCAACGTAATGTTCTTTCATTTCAGGTTTCTTTTTCAGTGTTTTGCGGAGCGTCATTAAGCGACTGAGGGCTTGGTCCCTATTGTTGGGTAAACGCTGTCTGGGGGAGCGGAATGGGAGTGGAGCTACCCAATTGTTCGCCTCATCTTTAGTAAAGTCTCTGTGCATAATTTCCAGGAATAATGCATCTTCTACTGAAAGAGCCGTTTTGTCATCATCTGCTGTTTGCTGGAAAATGTGTCTGCCTACTTCTGCTTGTGTCTTCTCGAATTTAGGACAGCTTTCTGTGTATTTGTCTTTTATATAGATTTTGCTTGCACAGGGGCTAAGGAAGGTAGGGCGCCCGTTATTCAGAATGTCTGTCTTGAAAGAGTTTACTGTGGGTTTGTGGGCACCTGAGAGGCAGACATCGCCTACAACCACCCATCCCAGATCGAGGCGTTGGGCATAAGGTGCACTGTTTGGACCATTTACCTGACTGCGAACCTTGTGAGCTTGGATGATGTCCCGGCCCAAGAGGAGGAGAATCTCCGCGGCTGGGTCCAGAGGAGGGATCTGTGAAACGAGTGCGTGTAGATGAGGGTGAGCTGACACAGCCTCCTTGGTGGGTATCTCATCTCTATTATCTGGAATGTGATCACATTCTGTTAGTGTGGGCAGCACCATGGACACTTCCCCATTTACATCCTGAATAACGAAATTAGTTGCTCTGCGTCCTCCAGCCTCTGACAAACCTGCACATGTTTTCATGGTGTATGGGAGCATAGCGCTTTTTACATTAAACATGTCGAAGAAAGCAGACCTGGCTAAGGATGAGTTGCTTTGATCATCCAACATGGCGTACATCCTCCTTTTCTCTTCAGGATTTGTGCGGGGATACACGTCGACTAAACAAATCTTAGAGCACGATTTGCCTTTCAGAGCTGGGCCACACACCTCTGTGCAAGCAGTTGTGGTTACAGGGCTTGAAGGATCAGACTCCCCGCCGTGGCTTTGAGGCAGGAGGTTAGAGTCCTTGGTTGTCCACAGAGGTGGACCAGCATGCATAGCAGACACATGAGCGTCACTATTACATTCCGAGCATTGGATAATGGCTTTGCAATCGTTAGCTCGGTGACCTGTGGAAGAACAACACTTATAACAAATAGCATGTTCTTTGAGGATGCTTTTCCTTTCATCTAGTGTTTTTGACCTAAAACCCCTGCATTTGGCAAGTGAATGGGGCTTGTGGTGAATAGGACATTGTCTGTCTGGGTTGAGAACTGACGTTCGAGCTGTGACATTTGTTTGACTAATATCTGTTCTGTTCACTGCAACCGCACCTCTGTATTTAGTTGGTTTCAACAATGGCTTATCAGGTTTTGGAGCTACTATGTTTGGACTTTGTAACATAAAGCTAGGATCTGTTTTCATTTCTGCATAATCATTTATAAACTGAACAAAATATGAGAAAGGTGGGTAAACTGCACCGTTGTCCCTTTTGTATTTTGTCCCCTGTTTCACCCAGGACTCCTGGAGTCCGTAGGGGAGCTTTTCCACTATCGGGTTTATCCCCCTTGGGGTGTCCAGAAAGCTAAGGCCGGGTAGATAATTTTCACTTTGTGCATACTCTAACTCCAACAGGAGATCTGCAAGCTCCTGCAATAAGTGAGTGTCCTTATTAGATATTTTTGGAAAAGACTGTAAGCGTTGGAAAAGTGACGCTTCGACTACCTCTGGAGAACCAAAACTTTTGTCCAGGCGTTGCCACAAACGTTGAAGACCTGCGTGTGGGTTGTTCACATGGACCGCCCTGATCCTCAGCGCATGTTGTAGTGACTCCCCGCTGAGCCACTTCGTGAGAAGGTCAAGCTCTTCGCTGAACTTGAGGTTGAGGCCTTCTATGGCGTTGCGGAAAATGGACTTCCAGGACAAGTAAGACTCAGGACGGTTGTCAAAAACCTTGAATCCCGCTGTCAGCAGATCACGGCGTGCTAGATAGGCTGTGAAATCTGAGAGTTCAGTCTTTGGAGGCAATGAAGATTTAGGCTCGGTTGAAATGTCAGTTTTTCTGTTTATAGGAGGGGACTTTGGTTGCTTCTGATTTACAAAGTCAGTGAGATGTTCACCTGGAGAGGAGGCAACTGGTGGTTGACTCTGTCGTAGATGCTGAGCGTCGTTATTACCAACCAGTTGTCCTGTATCAGGCTTTCCGTCTTCATTAACTACCAAGCTGCGGTTAGCGAAGTGAGCGTTCACATAATCTTGAGCGCGTCTGATGGAAGGAGGTGTTTTAGAGGAGACTCCTTGTTCTGTGAGGTCAACGGCGTCATGCTCCTCATCGGCTGCCGCTTCCAGGACATGAGCTGCGGCGAGCGCTGCTTCAGCCTCACCCTCCTTCTTTAGAGCGTTTAGTGTTGCCTCGATGCGTGCCTTCTCAACCTCCATGTCGATCTGGCGTTTGGCGTACTGTGCTCTAGTGCGGGCGGCTTCTGCTTCTGCTCTGGCTCGGGCTGCAGCTTGACTGGCCGATGAACGACGTGAAGAGCGTGAAGAGCGTGAGTGGCACTCTGACCGGACCACCATCTGGGAGAGAGGCGGTGACGCCTCAGGCTGAGACATCTTGGGTGCTTGATAGGTAGATAATCTTCTTACTCTGCTGCCCTCAGGTGAATGTATGGCTATTCACCCTATGCAGCGAGCTTAACATAAGAGGAGATGGTTCCAGGAACGACAGGACACATCGCTTTGTCTTTGTGTCTTTAACTGAAGACCGTTTTTTCCTCTTTTAATTTGTAAGACTGTGAACATACAGTAAAATAATACGTAGCATCAGTATCAACATATTTTGTAAACAAAACAGAAGTTAGCAACATAGCTTTCCTTATGCTTTACATTCACCATTAACATCTTTCCTTATACGTTCAAATAACCTTTTAAGTAACATGAAAGTAACAATCTTACAGAAAATGAAGTTAGACATTGCTTACTTACAGATTATGGCTCAACAAACTCCCCAACGATGTAAACTGGGCTTAAAGTTGTGCAGCTTGTTTTCTGCTCCATGCATTTTCTCACACTGCCCGCGTGAACTTTGCCTGCTGCTTACAACACATCACCAAAGGGGGCAGTGTAGCGCACACCAAACAACCAAAGAAGAAGCCACAAACTGAAGGGGTAATACTGCCCACTATTGGGAAACCTGAGAAATGCGCCAGCCAAAGAAACCCAACAAAGTAACAACCGAGGGGCAGAATACTCCCCGCCTGACATCCATGGAATGTCACCCTCAACTAACATGTAAAAGGCAAGTGACATACAATGAAACAAAGTTTCTGCTTCTAAGTACAATCCTTAGACACCAATAGCACAACCTCACTTATAGGCCTTATGTAGCACTTGTTTTCACCCTTGCGGAAAATCCTCACCTCTATCTTCCTTACAAGCCCATCCTCACTGGGAAAGGTTTTGGTGATAAGTCCAAGTGGCCAGTTGTTCCTATGTTCGAGTGTCTCTCTTAAAAGAACAACATCTCCTGTTTGTAGGTTAGGCTTTACTGTTTTCCATTTGCGGCGGTCCTGAAGTCCTGAGATGTATTCTTTTTTCCATCGTCTCCAGAAGACATCAGCGAGATATTGTACGCGCCTCCATTGAGCTTTGAACAGATCACTGTTTCCAAACTGACCTGGTGGGATTGGTGGGGTCGTAACCTTTTGCGTGAGCAGCATGGCTGGGGTAAGGATGACTGGGTTATCTGGATCTGCAGAAACTGCTGTTAACGGACGAGCATTCACTATTGCAGTGACTTCAGCCATTAAGGTCACTAGTATTTCATGGGTAAGCTTTGCATTCCTGTGTTCTAGGAGCATTGCATCAAGGATTTTGCGTGTGACCCCAATCATTCGCTCCCAGGAGCCAGCCATATGCGACGCATGTGGGGGGTTGAATAGCCATTTGCAGCCAGAGTCTTCAAGAAAGCTGTTTAGTTTGCTGTTGTAGCAGCCCTGTTTGTCTATTTGCAGCTCTTTGCAGGCACCCACAAAATTTGTCCCACAATCGGACCTAAGAAGTTTGACTGCACCTCTGATGGCAAAAAAACGACGCAGGGCATTGATGAATGATGACGTGTCCATTGATTCTATAACTTCAATGTGAATGGCCCGTGTACTCATGCACGTAAATATGACTGCCCATCGCTTTGCATCCGCTTGCCCACCACGCGTTTTTCTGACAGTGACAGACCAGGGACCGAATACATCAAGCCCTACATGTGTGAACGGAGGGTCAGTGGACAGCCTATCCTCAGGTAGCTCAGCCATAATCTGTTCCTGCTGTCTGCCTCTTAGTTTTCGACATGTCACGCAGCTGAATATCATTTTGCTTATTGCTCTTTTTCCTCCCACAATCCAAAAGCCTGCAGCTCTGACTGCTCCTTCAGTAAAATGTCTGCCCTGATGGCATACTTTCACATGGAAGTGTCTTATAATGAGCTGGGCAAGGTGGTGTTTGGCAGGGATGAGGATCGGATTTGTTTCATCTGAAGTCAACTGTGCTCGTCTTAGTCTCCCACCCACTCTGAGGATTCCATTTGTGTCAAGAAATGGGTTCAGTTTGCTAAGTGGGCTTGAACTTTTGAGGGGCATACTCTTTTCAAGCTGTCTTATGTCTTCTGCATAGACTTCTCTTTGGACAGTGCGAATGATAATGATCTTAGCTTGATCGAGCTGCTTTTCAGTTGAATGCTCACTACAGCTGTGCCAGCCCTGACAGGTGCCTTCTATGTTCTGCTTAAAGGACTGAACAATGTGTCGGAGTCTAGATATAGCCTTCAGTAGTACATTC
Organism: Mchenga conophoros; assembly: GCF_057382185.1. Classification (NCBI taxonomy): domain Eukaryota; kingdom Metazoa; phylum Chordata; class Actinopteri; order Cichliformes; family Cichlidae; genus Mchenga; species Mchenga conophoros. The sequence goes on from NC_140542.1 coordinate 19,080,529, forward strand.
CAACTAGAAAACCTTTCGAATCTGGCACTACTGAGAACATTCTTTGCAAGAGTGGTAACACAAGTAGTTACCTCATGACGCAGTTCGTGGTCAGTCTCTGGGTCTACAAGATCAAATGACTCTGCCTGAGACTGACCTGTTTCTGACTTGGTAAGAAAAGCGGGTCCACTGAGCCATGTGGAGGTAGAAAGGTGCTCAGCAGGTAATGCGCGCGTGGCATGATCAGCAGGATTTAAGTGAGTGGGCACATAATGCCACTGGTGAGCTTGTGTGGATCGCCTGATGCGTTCCACTCTGTTGTGCACATAGATGTAAAAACGCCTCTTTGTGTTGAAGATGTAACCAAGGACTACTTTGGAGTCTGAATAGAAGCTCACCTGATCAACTGCGATGTCCAGCTCATCCACGACCAACTCTGCCACCTCGACAGCCAGGACCGCTGCACAGAGCTCAAGTCTGGGTATGGTGATGTCTGGTCTTGGGGCAAGCCGTGCCTTGCCGAGAAGGAAGCCCACTTCATTATGACCATCTCTGTCTGTGAGTTTAAGGTAGGCAACAGCGGCCACTGCCTTGGTAGAGGCATCGCAGAAAACATGGATTTCCTTAGTTACTGCTGCAGAGAGTGGTATTGAGGTGAACATTCTGGGAATCTCAAGTTGTTGTAGATGTTTGAGAGAGTGTTTCCACTGTTGCCACTGTTGTAATTTGTCTTTAGGGAGTTCAGTGTCCCATTCACGAATGTCAGTGGAAATGTCTCTGAGTATGACCCTGCCCTCTACAATGACAGGGACAGCAAAGCCGAGTGGGTCGTACACACTATTAACGACTGACAATACTCCACGCTTGGTAAAGGGCTTCTCATTGACGGTTATCTGGAACCTGAACAAGTCTGTAGACAGGTCCCAGCCCAAGCCCAAGCTTCGCTGCATGGGTGTCTGCCCAAGGTCAAGGCCCTGCATGTCAGCTGCAAGGTCCTCACTTGGAAAAGCGTTTGTGATGGTAGGACAGTTGGATGAGATTTTATGCAGGCGTATGTTACACTGAGCCAGCATCTTCTGAGCCCCACAGAGAATGTTGATGGCCTCATCAGTGGAAGGAAATGATTGTAGTCCATCATCCACATAAAAGTGGCGTTCAATGAACTCTCTTACATCATTGCCGTGTTCTTTTTCTCCCTCCATCGCTGTTCGTTTCAGTCCGTAAATGGCCACTGATGGGGAGGGGCAGTTCCCAAACACGTGGACTCTCATCCTGAATTCCTGTACTTCTCCATCCAGATCATGGTTTTTGAACCACAAGAAGCGAAGGTAGTTGCGGTGGTCTTCTCTGACAACAAAATTGTAAAACATTTGCTCCACGTCGGCCATGACTGCATATGGGTCGGACCTGAAACGCATCAGAACTCCCACAAGAGTATTATTGAGATCTGGCCCTTTTAGTAGCACATCATTGAGAGAAACATTGTTGTATTGCGCACTTGAATCAAAAACCACCCTAATTTTTCCTGGCTTCTGAGGGTGATAAATGCCAAAACTAGGGAGATACCAGCATTCTTGTTCTGGAGCTAAAGCTGGAGCTGGTTCAGCGTGGCCCTTACTGAAAGTTTTGTCTAAAAACTCAACGTAATGTTCTTTCATTTCAGGTTTCTTTTTCAGTGTTTTGCGGAGCGTCATTAAGCGACTGAGGGCTTGGTCCCTATTGTTGGGTAAACGCTGTCTGGGGGAGCGGAATGGGAGTGGAGCTACCCAATTGTTCGCCTCATCTTTAGTAAAGTCTCTGTGCATAATTTCCAGGAATAATGCATCTTCTACTGAAAGAGCCGTTTTGTCATCATCTGCTGTTTGCTGGAAAATGTGTCTGCCTACTTCTGCTTGTGTCTTCTCGAATTTAGGACAGCTTTCTGTGTATTTGTCTTTTATATAGATTTTGCTTGCACAGGGGCTAAGGAAGGTAGGGCGCCCGTTATTCAGAATGTCTGTCTTGAAAGAGTTTACTGTGGGTTTGTGGGCACCTGAGAGGCAGACATCGCCTACAACCACCCATCCCAGATCGAGGCGTTGGGCATAAGGTGCACTGTTTGGACCATTTACCTGACTGCGAACCTTGTGAGCTTGGATGATGTCCCGGCCCAAGAGGAGGAGAATCTCCGCGGCTGGGTCCAGAGGAGGGATCTGTGAAACGAGTGCGTGTAGATGAGGGTGAGCTGACACAGCCTCCTTGGTGGGTATCTCATCTCTATTATCTGGAATGTGATCACATTCTGTTAGTGTGGGCAGCACCATGGACACTTCCCCATTTACATCCTGAATAACGAAATTAGTTGCTCTGCGTCCTCCAGCCTCTGACAAACCTGCACATGTTTTCATGGTGTATGGGAGCATAGCGCTTTTTACATTAAACATGTCGAAGAAAGCAGACCTGGCTAAGGATGAGTTGCTTTGATCATCCAACATGGCGTACATCCTCCTTTTCTCTTCAGGATTTGTGCGGGGATACACGTCGACTAAACAAATCTTAGAGCACGATTTGCCTTTCAGAGCTGGGCCACACACCTCTGTGCAAGCAGTTGTGGTTACAGGGCTTGAAGGATCAGACTCCCCGCCGTGGCTTTGAGGCAGGAGGTTAGAGTCCTTGGTTGTCCACAGAGGTGGACCAGCATGCATAGCAGACACATGAGCGTCACTATTACATTCCGAGCATTGGATAATGGCTTTGCAATCGTTAGCTCGGTGACCTGTGGAAGAACAACACTTATAACAAATAGCATGTTCTTTGAGGATGCTTTTCCTTTCATCTAGTGTTTTTGACCTAAAACCCCTGCATTTGGCAAGTGAATGGGGCTTGTGGTGAATAGGACATTGTCTGTCTGGGTTGAGAACTGACGTTCGAGCTGTGACATTTGTTTGACTAATATCTGTTCTGTTCACTGCAACCGCACCTCTGTATTTAGTTGGTTTCAACAATGGCTTATCAGGTTTTGGAGCTACTATGTTTGGACTTTGTAACATAAAGCTAGGATCTGTTTTCATTTCTGCATAATCATTTATAAACTGAACAAAATATGAGAAAGGTGGGTAAACTGCACCGTTGTCCCTTTTGTATTTTGTCCCCTGTTTCACCCAGGACTCCTGGAGTCCGTAGGGGAGCTTTTCCACTATCGGGTTTATCCCCCTTGGGGTGTCCAGAAAGCTAAGGCCGGGTAGATAATTTTCACTTTGTGCATACTCTAACTCCAACAGGAGATCTGCAAGCTCCTGCAATAAGTGAGTGTCCTTATTAGATATTTTTGGAAAAGACTGTAAGCGTTGGAAAAGTGACGCTTCGACTACCTCTGGAGAACCAAAACTTTTGTCCAGGCGTTGCCACAAACGTTGAAGACCTGCGTGTGGGTTGTTCACATGGACCGCCCTGATCCTCAGCGCATGTTGTAGTGACTCCCCGCTGAGCCACTTCGTGAGAAGGTCAAGCTCTTCGCTGAACTTGAGGTTGAGGCCTTCTATGGCGTTGCGGAAAATGGACTTCCAGGACAAGTAAGACTCAGGACGGTTGTCAAAAACCTTGAATCCCGCTGTCAGCAGATCACGGCGTGCTAGATAGGCTGTGAAATCTGAGAGTTCAGTCTTTGGAGGCAATGAAGATTTAGGCTCGGTTGAAATGTCAGTTTTTCTGTTTATAGGAGGGGACTTTGGTTGCTTCTGATTTACAAAGTCAGTGAGATGTTCACCTGGAGAGGAGGCAACTGGTGGTTGACTCTGTCGTAGATGCTGAGCGTCGTTATTACCAACCAGTTGTCCTGTATCAGGCTTTCCGTCTTCATTAACTACCAAGCTGCGGTTAGCGAAGTGAGCGTTCACATAATCTTGAGCGCGTCTGATGGAAGGAGGTGTTTTAGAGGAGACTCCTTGTTCTGTGAGGTCAACGGCGTCATGCTCCTCATCGGCTGCCGCTTCCAGGACATGAGCTGCGGCGAGCGCTGCTTCAGCCTCACCCTCCTTCTTTAGAGCGTTTAGTGTTGCCTCGATGCGTGCCTTCTCAACCTCCATGTCGATCTGGCGTTTGGCGTACTGTGCTCTAGTGCGGGCGGCTTCTGCTTCTGCTCTGGCTCGGGCTGCAGCTTGACTGGCCGATGAACGACGTGAAGAGCGTGAAGAGCGTGAGTGGCACTCTGACCGGACCACCATCTGGGAGAGAGGCGGTGACGCCTCAGGCTGAGACATCTTGGGTGCTTGATAGGTAGATAATCTTCTTACTCTGCTGCCCTCAGGTGAATGTATGGCTATTCACCCTATGCAGCGAGCTTAACATAAGAGGAGATGGTTCCAGGAACGACAGGACACATCGCTTTGTCTTTGTGTCTTTAACTGAAGACCGTTTTTTCCTCTTTTAATTTGTAAGACTGTGAACATACAGTAAAATAATACGTAGCATCAGTATCAACATATTTTGTAAACAAAACAGAAGTTAGCAACATAGCTTTCCTTATGCTTTACATTCACCATTAACATCTTTCCTTATACGTTCAAATAACCTTTTAAGTAACATGAAAGTAACAATCTTACAGAAAATGAAGTTAGACATTGCTTACTTACAGATTATGGCTCAACAAACTCCCCAACGATGTAAACTGGGCTTAAAGTTGTGCAGCTTGTTTTCTGCTCCATGCATTTTCTCACACTGCCCGCGTGAACTTTGCCTGCTGCTTACAACACATCACCAAAGGGGGCAGTGTAGCGCACACCAAACAACCAAAGAAGAAGCCACAAACTGAAGGGGTAATACTGCCCACTATTGGGAAACCTGAGAAATGCGCCAGCCAAAGAAACCCAACAAAGTAACAACCGAGGGGCAGAATACTCCCCGCCTGACATCCATGGAATGTCACCCTCAACTAACATGTAAAAGGCAAGTGACATACAATGAAACAAAGTTTCTGCTTCTAAGTACAATCCTTAGACACCAATAGCACAACCTCACTTATAGGCCTTATGTAGCACTTGTTTTCACCCTTGCGGAAAATCCTCACCTCTATCTTCCTTACAAGCCCATCCTCACTGGGAAAGGTTTTGGTGATAAGTCCAAGTGGCCAGTTGTTCCTATGTTCGAGTGTCTCTCTTAAAAGAACAACATCTCCTGTTTGTAGGTTAGGCTTTACTGTTTTCCATTTGCGGCGGTCCTGAAGTCCTGAGATGTATTCTTTTTTCCATCGTCTCCAGAAGACATCAGCGAGATATTGTACGCGCCTCCATTGAGCTTTGAACAGATCACTGTTTCCAAACTGACCTGGTGGGATTGGTGGGGTCGTAACCTTTTGCGTGAGCAGCATGGCTGGGGTAAGGATGACTGGGTTATCTGGATCTGCAGAAACTGCTGTTAACGGACGAGCATTCACTATTGCAGTGACTTCAGCCATTAAGGTCACTAGTATTTCATGGGTAAGCTTTGCATTCCTGTGTTCTAGGAGCATTGCATCAAGGATTTTGCGTGTGACCCCAATCATTCGCTCCCAGGAGCCAGCCATATGCGACGCATGTGGGGGGTTGAATAGCCATTTGCAGCCAGAGTCTTCAAGAAAGCTGTTTAGTTTGCTGTTGTAGCAGCCCTGTTTGTCTATTTGCAGCTCTTTGCAGGCACCCACAAAATTTGTCCCACAATCGGACCTAAGAAGTTTGACTGCACCTCTGATGGCAAAAAAACGACGCAGGGCATTGATGAATGATGACGTGTCCATTGATTCTATAACTTCAATGTGAATGGCCCGTGTACTCATGCACGTAAATATGACTGCCCATCGCTTTGCATCCGCTTGCCCACCACGCGTTTTTCTGACAGTGACAGACCAGGGACCGAATACATCAAGCCCTACATGTGTGAACGGAGGGTCAGTGGACAGCCTATCCTCAGGTAGCTCAGCCATAATCTGTTCCTGCTGTCTGCCTCTTAGTTTTCGACATGTCACGCAGCTGAATATCATTTTGCTTATTGCTCTTTTTCCTCCCACAATCCAAAAGCCTGCAGCTCTGACTGCTCCTTCAGTAAAATGTCTGCCCTGATGGCATACTTTCACATGGAAGTGTCTTATAATGAGCTGGGCAAGGTGGTGTTTGGCAGGGATGAGGATCGGATTTGTTTCATCTGAAGTCAACTGTGCTCGTCTTAGTCTCCCACCCACTCTGAGGATTCCATTTGTGTCAAGAAATGGGTTCAGTTTGCTAAGTGGGCTTGAACTTTTGAGGGGCATACTCTTTTCAAGCTGTCTTATGTCTTCTGCATAGACTTCTCTTTGGACAGTGCGAATGATAATGATCTTAGCTTGATCGAGCTGCTTTTCAGTTGAATGCTCACTACAGCTGTGCCAGCCCTGACAGGTGCCTTCTATGTTCTGCTTAAAGGACTGAACAATGTGTCGGAGTCTAGATATAGCCTTCAGTAGTACATTCCAACTAGAAAACCTTTCGAATCTGGCACTACTGAGAACATTCTTTGCAAGAGTGGTAACACAAGTAGTTACCTCATGACGCAGTTCGTGGTCAGTCTCTGGGTCTACAAGATCAAATGACTCTGCCTGAGACTGACCTGTTTCTGACTTGGTAAGAAAAGCGGGTCCACTGAGCCATGTGGAGGTAGAAAGGTGCTCAGCAGGTAATGCGCGCGTGGCATGATCAGCAGGATTTAAGTGAGTGGGCACATAATGCCACTGGTGAGCTTGTGTGGATCGCCTGATGCGTTCCACTCTGTTGTGCACATAGATGTAAAAACGCCTCTTTGTGTTGAAGATGTAACCAAGGACTACTTTGGAGTCTGAATAGAAGCTCACCTGATCAACTGCGATGTCCAGCTCATCCACGACCAACTCTGCCACCTCGACAGCCAGGACCGCTGCACAGAGCTCAAGTCTGGGTATGGTGATGTCTGGTCTTGGGGCAAGCCGTGCCTTGCCGAGAAGGAAGCCCACTTCATTATGACCATCTCTGTCTGTGAGTTTAAGGTAGGCAACAGCGGCCACTGCCTTGGTAGAGGCATCGCAGAAAACATGGATTTCCTTAGTTACTGCTGCAGAGAGTGGTATTGAGGTGAACATTCTGGGAATCTCAAGTTGTTGTAGATGTTTGAGAGAGTGTTTCCACTGTTGCCACTGTTGTAATTTGTCTTTAGGGAGTTCAGTGTCCCATTCACGAATGTCAGTGGAAATGTCTCTGAGTATGACCCTGCCCTCTACAATGACAGGGACAGCAAAGCCGAGTGGGTCGTACACACTATTAACGACTGACAATACTCCACGCTTGGTAAAGGGCTTCTCATTGACGGTTATCTGGAACCTGAACAAGTCTGTAGACAGGTCCCAGCCCAAGCCCAAGCTTCGCTGCATGGGTGTCTGCCCAAGGTCAAGGCCCTGCATGTCAGCTGCAAGGTCCTCACTTGGAAAAGCGTTTGTGATGGTAGGACAGTTGGATGAGATTTTATGCAGGCGTATGTTACACTGAGCCAGCATCTTCTGAGCCCCACAGAGAATGTTGATGGCCTCATCAGTGGAAGGAAATGATTGTAGTCCATCATCCACATAAAAGTGGCGTTCAATGAACTCTCTTACATCATTGCCGTGTTCTTTTTCTCCCTCCATCGCTGTTCGTTTCAGTCCGTAAATGGCCACTGATGGGGAGGGGCAGTTCCCAAACACGTGGACTCTCATCCTGAATTCCTGTACTTCTCCATCCAGATCATGGTTTTTGAACCACAAGAAGCGAAGGTAGTTGCGGTGGTCTTCTCTGACAACAAAATTGTAAAACATTTGCTCCACGTCGGCCATGACTGCATATGGGTCGGACCTGAAACGCATCAGAACTCCCACAAGAGTATTATTGAGATCTGGCCCTTTTAGTAGCACATCATTGAGAGAAACATTGTTGTATTGCGCACTTGAATCAAAAACCACCCTAATTTTTCCTGGCTTCTGAGGGTGATAAATGCCAAAACTAGGGAGATACCAGCATTCTTGTTCTGGAGCTAAAGCTGGAGCTGGTTCAGCGTGGCCCTTACTGAAAGTTTTGTCTAAAAACTCAACGTAATGTTCTTTCATTTCAGGTTTCTTTTTCAGTGTTTTGCGGAGCGTCATTAAGCGACTGAGGGCTTGGTCCCTATTGTTGGGTAAACGCTGTCTGGGGGAGCGGAATGGGAGTGGAGCTACCCAATTGTTCGCCTCATCTTTAGTAAAGTCTCTGTGCATAATTTCCAGGAATAATGCATCTTCTACTGAAAGAGCCGTTTTGTCATCATCTGCTGTTTGCTGGAAAATGTGTCTGCCTACTTCTGCTTGTGTCTTCTCGAATTTAGGACAGCTTTCTGTGTATTTGTCTTTTATATAGATTTTGCTTGCACAGGGGCTAAGGAAGGTAGGGCGCCCGTTATTCAGAATGTCTGTCTTGAAAGAGTTTACTGTGGGTTTGTGGGCACCTGAGAGGCAGACATCGCCTACAACCACCCATCCCAGATCGAGGCGTTGGGCATAAGGTGCACTGTTTGGACCATTTACCTGACTGCGAACCTTGTGAGCTTGGATGATGTCCCGGCCCAAGAGGAGGAGAATCTCCGCGGCTGGGTCCAGAGGAGGGATCTGTGAAACGAGTGCGTGTAGATGAGGGTGAGCTGACACAGCCTCCTTGGTGGGTATCTCATCTCTATTATCTGGAATGTGATCACATTCTGTTAGTGTGGGCAGCACCATGGACACTTCCCCATTTACATCCTGAATAACGAAATTAGTTGCTCTGCGTCCTCCAGCCTCTGACAAACCTGCACATGTTTTCATGGTGTATGGGAGCATAGCGCTTTTTACATTAAACATGTCGAAGAAAGCAGACCTGGCTAAGGATGAGTTGCTTTGATCATCCAACATGGCGTACATCCTCCTTTTCTCTTCAGGATTTGTGCGGGGATACACGTCGACTAAACAAATCTTAGAGCACGATTTGCCTTTCAGAGCTGGGCCACACACCTCTGTGCAAGCAGTTGTGGTTACAGGGCTTGAAGGATCAGACTCCCCGCCGTGGCTTTGAGGCAGGAGGTTAGAGTCCTTGGTTGTCCACAGAGGTGGACCAGCATGCATAGCAGACACATGAGCGTCACTATTACATTCCGAGCATTGGATAATGGCTTTGCAATCGTTAGCTCGGTGACCTGTGGAAGAACAACACTTATAACAAATAGCATGTTCTTTGAGGATGCTTTTCCTTTCATCTAGTGTTTTTGACCTAAAACCCCTGCATTTGGCAAGTGAATGGGGCTTGTGGTGAATAGGACATTGTCTGTCTGGGTTGAGAACTGACGTTCGAGCTGTGACATTTGTTTGACTAATATCTGTTCTGTTCACTGCAACCGCACCTCTGTATTTAGTTGGTTTCAACAATGGCTTATCAGGTTTTGGAGCTACTATGTTTGGACTTTGTAACATAAAGCTAGGATCTGTTTTCATTTCTGCATAATCATTTATAAACTGAACAAAATATGAGAAAGGTGGGTAAACTGCACCGTTGTCCCTTTTGTATTTTGTCCCCTGTTTCACCCAGGACTCCTGGAGTCCGTAGGGGAGCTTTTCCACTATCGGGTTTATCCCCCTTGGGGTGTCCAGAAAGCTAAGGCCGGGTAGATAATTTTCACTTTGTGCATACTCTAACTCCAACAGGAGATCTGCAAGCTCCTGCAATAAGTGAGTGTCCTTATTAGATATTTTTGGAAAAGACTGTAAGCGTTGGAAAAGTGACGCTTCGACTACCTCTGGAGAACCAAAACTTTTGTCCAGGCGTTGCCACAAACGTTGAAGACCTGCGTGTGGGTTGTTCACATGGACCGCCCTGATCCTCAGCGCATGTTGTAGTGACTCCCCGCTGAGCCACTTCGTGAGAAGGTCAAGCTCTTCGCTGAACTTGAGGTTGAGGCCTTCTATGGCGTTGCGGAAAATGGACTTCCAGGACAAGTAAGACTCAGGACGGTTGTCAAAAACCTTGAATCCCGCTGTCAGCAGATCACGGCGTGCTAGATAGGCTGTGAAATCTGAGAGTTCAGTCTTTGGAGGCAATGAAGATTTAGGCTCGGTTGAAATGTCAGTTTTTCTGTTTATAGGAGGGGACTTTGGTTGCTTCTGATTTACAAAGTCAGTGAGATGTTCACCTGGAGAGGAGGCAACTGGTGGTTGACTCTGTCGTAGATGCTGAGCGTCGTTATTACCAACCAGTTGTCCTGTATCAGGCTTTCCGTCTTCATTAACTACCAAGCTGCGGTTAGCGAAGTGAGCGTTCACATAATCTTGAGCGCGTCTGATGGAAGGAGGTGTTTTAGAGGAGACTCCTTGTTCTGTGAGGTCAACGGCGTCATGCTCCTCATCGGCTGCCGCTTCCAGGACATGAGCTGCGGCGAGCGCTGCTTCAGCCTCACCCTCCTTCTTTAGAGCGTTTAGTGTTGCCTCGATGCGTGCCTTCTCAACCTCCATGTCGATCTGGCGTTTGGCGTACTGTGCTCTAGTGCGGGCGGCTTCTGCTTCTGCTCTGGCTCGGGCTGCAGCTTGACTGGCCGATGAACGACGTGAAGAGCGTGAAGAGCGTGAGTGGCACTCTGACCGGACCACCATCTGGGAGAGAGGCGGTGACGCCTCAGGCTGAGACATCTTGGGTGCTTGATAGGTAGATAATCTTCTTACTCTGCTGCCCTCAGGTGAATGTATGGCTATTCACCCTATGCAGCGAGCTTAACATAAGAGGAGATGGTTCCAGGAACGACAGGACACATCGCTTTGTCTTTGTGTCTTTAACTGAAGACCGTTTTTTCCTCTTTTAATTTGTAAGACTGTGAACATACAGTAAAATAATACGTAGCATCAGTATCAACATATTTTGTAAACAAAACAGAAGTTAGCAACATAGCTTTCCTTATGCTTTACATTCACCATTAACATCTTTCCTTATACGTTCAAATAACCTTTTAAGTAACATGAAAGTAACAATCTTACAGAAAATGAAGTTAGACATTGCTTACTTACAGATTATGGCTCAACAAACTCCCCAACGATGTAAACTGGGCTTAAAGTTGTGCAGCTTGTTTTCTGCTCCATGCATTTTCTCACACTGCCCGCGTGAACTTTGCCTGCTGCTTACAACACATCACCAAAGGGGGCAGTGTAGCGCACACCAAACAACCAAAGAAGAAGCCACAAACTGAAGGGGTAATACTGCCCACTATTGGGAAACCTGAGAAATGCGCCAGCCAAAGAAACCCAACAAAGTAACAACCGAGGGGCAGAATACTGGGGAAAGAACTGATTGTGAACTGGGTGGGGGGAATCCTTGCGAACATGTGAAATACAAAAATTCAGATTCAAATTCAAATTCAAATTTTATTTGTCACATACAAATAATCATATAACATGATGCATTTAAGGTTATCCTGTGTGGCTTCTATTCAAGAAAAGAATTTGTTCCACTGTGCGAGGACTGAGTCTGTTCCTTTTCTTGGATATGATTTCCCCTGCCTTAGAGAAGATCCTCTCACATGGAACGGATGATGCTGGGGTGCACATAAACTGCAAAGCAAGTTTATGAAGATGGGGGTATACATTCTTCCTGGTTGCCCAGAAGTGGAGCGGATCCTCTGTCCGGGGAATCAAAGGATCTGCCATGTACCTCTGTACTTCCACTGTGGCATCTGCTGTGGCATTCCTCACCTGCCTCTCCACCATATGGCTGTCCAGCAAATCCCACAGCCCACCACCTGAAAGACTAATGGAATTAAATAGCTGCACATTCTGTAGACTGACATTTCCAGATGTATTTTAAAATGACATCACATGTGAATATTCAACTGTAAGTGTTACTAAAGATATCTAATGAAATTTATATTTCGACAAGCAGATTGTCGTTTTGTTAAGAAACGTCTAATAGTCACATATTTCCAATAACGGAATTGAAACTTTGGGATATTAAAGCATATTCTTACTATTGAGACATTTTTAGAATATGCTGGAACCCTGTCATTGTGTTATGGACTTCAGGTCAACAAAAGCCATACCTGACTGAGTTGCAGAACTGGTTGCTGGCTCTGGCTGTGACGAGGTAGATGGGATAGGAGGGACGGGCATGATCTGGTCTTTTTCATTTTCAATGATGGTGGCACATTCTGCAGTCAGACGTCTCACTGCAGCTTGAGCATTGGTCTGACTGCAAAACCCCACAGCCTTGAATCTTGGATCAAGCAGGGTAGCAATGGTCATGACACTCATTGTTTCCAAGTGAGACGAACATTCACCCAGCATTCTTGTGAGGTTCATGCACAGCTGGCGGGCTTTGTCATCCAGAACTTGAGGTTGTTTTTTAGCAATTGCATACCGCAGCATGCAGACAAGTGGAATGACTTTGGACCCAGATACTCTCTGCTCTCCAGAAAGTTCAGTAGTGGCTGTGTAAAAAGGAGAAAGCACCTCCAGGCACTCTTTAACTGAGTGGCACTCCTCAGCAGTGACAGGTGTGAGATCTGTTCTCATTGAGACAAGGGCAGCACTAACTGGCTCTCTCTCCTCATACAGACGCTGCAGCATGGTGTATGTGCTGTTCCACCTGGTATCAACCTCCTGAAGGAGCTTTAGATGTGATCTGCCCATCTGCTGCTGCATTTGGCAGAGCTTCTCCTTTGCTGTTGTGCTAGATCGGAAATAGCTTACCAATTTACGTGCCTTACCTCTGATCTCCTCAAGCCCAGGCGTGTTGTCAACTGATTTTCTCACAATGAGGTTCAGAGTATGTGCAATGCACTTTGTGTGGCGCACTTTCAATATTTTAGATGAGGCAATCATGTTTGGTGCTGCATCAGTGACGAGGCATCTGACTTTATTTTGGATGCCCCACTCCTCCATCAAAACCTTTTTCACCTCAGCAATATTTTCTGCTGTATTTGCCTTTGGGAAATGTCCCACTCCTAGCAACACTGTGGACAGTGTATCTTGTTCATTGACAAAATGACATGTCACAGCCAAGTAGGCATCCATATGAATGGATGTCCACATGTCACTGGTGAGACTGACAGCTGTAGCCTTCTCCACTTCTCTCTTTGCTCTCTCCTTTTCCTCCTTGAACTTTTCCGCCACCATTTCCTTTAGAGCCTTTCTGGTGGGGATTGTGTAGGTTGAGTCCAAGACACCAACAAACTGTCTGAAACCAGCATCGTCAACAATGGAAAAGGGCTGCGAGTCCTTCACGATCATGTTCACCAAAGCAGCATCGACCACCTGCTGTCTGGTCTGAGTGGGATTTGTGTGCATGATCCCTTCAATACACAAAAACATTTGAATGTGAGGATGGAAATAGGCTTAACTGTGTTGTATAAGTTGATTAGTCTTTAATGCCAGTATTCACAGGTAGTTCAATGGTTATTATGTGTTGTGGGATAAAGTAAATGGGCCTCCCATCTTACCAATAGCCTGCGGACATTACATAGGAAGCGGAAGAACCACCAACCAGTGCATCCTCTCACCCAGAAAGTGAAGTCAAACGCAATTAGTGACATTTTGTGCTAGTGATGTGAGACATGAATGAATGAATGACTGAATAATGGTTGATGTCCATACCATGAATGCTTGGATTCACTGTCATTGTACTCGTAGATGAGACCGCATTGTGCTTAGCACGGAGATGCCTCAGCATCGATGAGGTGTTGTTGTTGTAGGCCAGCTGCTGGTCACAGACCAAGCACCGAACCTAAGTAGTACATGGAGTGATCCTAGTGTTATTTATGCACACTACCCCCCCCCCCCCCACACACACACACACAGATAGATCTCTCTCTCTCTCTCTCTCTCTCTCTCTCTCTCTCTCTCTCCCTATATATATATATATATATATATATGTGTGTGTGTGTGTGTGTGTGTGTGTGTGTGTGTGTGTGTGTGTGTGTGTGTGTGTGTGTATGTGTGTGTGTGTGTGTGTGTGTGTGTGTGTGTGTGTGTAAAGACAAGGTTTGTGAACTTTTCAGTCAAAATAAACAAATGCAAAACAGAGGCAAACAAGAACACAAAGCTGTCAAACCTACCCGATTGACCGAAATCAACTCAAAATATTCCCACACGCCAGAACGTCCTCTCTTCCTTGCTGGTTCCATATCTGTCAGTGGAATGATCACCTCTTCGCTCTCTGTCACCATCAACACACTCCACGAATCCCGTGGATGATTCACTTCCTTATATCCGTTTGAATCAGGTACCGAAGCAGTTACGTGTGTAATGAAGCTTCGGACGTCACTGGTCACGTGACTTTTGCCAAACGAAGCAAGTCTCGACACAGTGCTTCTGAACCAGTGTGTTGTTTTTTTCGACAGACGCTCCGGAGCGCCAGCTTCAAGCGGGCCATCACTAGTTATCACCATTTACAAAGATATGCTCTATCCCCACTGCTGTTCTGGATAGTCCTGATAGCCCTCAGCCAGATCATTAACAAGACTGGTCATGGATCAGCCACCATCTCTACATGGATGACATCAAGCTGTTTGCCAGGAGTGAATGAGACATTGATTTGTTGATCCCCACCACTAGGAGCAACAATATCAGAAACCATTAAAGTAGTAATAAGGAGAAGTAAGTTAGTCAGAACTGAGAGGATTGTACTACCAGAAGCATTACATTGCAGAAAATGAGGATAGTTATAAGTACCGTGGAATCCCACAGGCTATACCTTTGAAGCATAAGGCAAGTCCTGAGACGTTAGCTTAATGGGAAGAATAATGGACAGCTACACCCTGCTGGTTATCAGATGCCCTGCTTGGACAATAAGCTGGCCATAGAAGAAAATAGACACCACTGACAATAAGACTAGAAAGCCCCTGAAGGGTTACGTGCAAAATCCAGCACCCTGAGACTATACACCAAGTGGAAAGAAGGAGGCCAGCGACTAGTGAGTGTCAGAACTACTATCCAGGATGAAACGAGAAAGAGCCATGAGTACATCAGAAAGATGGCCACAAATTATCGCATATTTTGTGAATACCTCAGGTAGCATGAACCTGTAAAATAAAAGGAGCAAGGAGAGAAACTATCATAGATGGCACAGAAGCAGTAATTGTGGCAGCACAGGAACGAGCTCTGGGTCTGAGATCAATAGAGGCTGTGGTCTACCACACCAGCAAAAAACCCAAATGCAGGCTGTATAGAGATGCCCTTGAGATAATCCAGCACATAACAGCTGAGTGCAAGATGCTAGCAGGTAGTGCATACATACAGAGTATACAGGAACATCTGTGCAGAGTATGTGCTTGTCCCAAGGTTAAGATGGTGGGTGAGAATGAATAAGATCCTGTGAGACTTTCAGATACAGAAAAGCAATCTGGTGAAGCAGAGAAAGAAGCCTGTAGTGATAGATGTAGCTATACCGAGTGATAGCAACATCAAGACGAAGGAGAATGAGAAGCTTGAGAAACAGCAAAGGCTGAGACATGAGCTAAAGAAGATGTGAAAAGTGAAGGCACCAGAGGTCCTCATAACTGGAACACTCAGGGCAGTAAACCCCAAACTTGGATGGAGAGTATTAATATATCCTATAAACAAAAGTGAGAAGATCCCATTGCGACCACTGTTGTACCAGTTCTGACTTCTCTAATTCATAATTTAAACTGATCTGTGCACAATTGCTGTCCTTAATGAAAACATTGTTCTCTCCATTGTGAGCTGACCATCAGATCCATTAAGAACAAAAAGTCTCTAACCTTGTGTTTGAAGGTTCAAGTTCAGTACTCAAATGTGGATTAGGATCTTTGGGCTGCTCACTCTCCATAGACATCCTGGAGACTCTGCTCTCTGTCTCTGTTGCTCACCTCTGGAAACAGGAACATTGAATAAATCCCACATTGTTCTTGTATATGTTCCTGTTGCTTGGACATTGAGATGACTCTATCATGGTTGGGTTCATGAGGCTGAGGCTCTGAACATGATCAAGTGTGGCATTTAAATCCTAAGTCCTGATTATGGCTATGCAGGAACTTGTGTTTTGAAGATGGGCAGTCAAAATGAAGTGCTGGCAGAGCAGAAGGCACAGTTCTCTTGTCCGATCTTTCTGCACACACACACGCTGCTGTGTTTGAAAAAACAGCTGTTTTATTTTACTATTCAACAAGTGATATTCTTCACTGTGCAAATACTACATTTAAACTCTGAACCTGTAAAGTGCTTAGACAATACTAAAATCTCTATCACACCAATTCTGATGTTATCATGCCTATTGAAGAATTTAAGCATAAAGTCATTTGAATAGAAACAGTGTCATGAAAAATTATTTGCCCCTTCCTGGGTGGGGAGGGGTATATTTGTGACACTTAATTATTTCAGCTACAACAAATTTTATAATTATATAAATGTAACCAGAATAAACATAAATTGCAGGTTTTAAATTATGATTTTCTTTATTTCAGCATCATTGGAAAGTTTTAAGGATGAATGGCCCCTTTAAGATCATGCCAAAGCATCTCACTCGGTGACATTAAATTTGTAGCCCTTTAGAGGTGGCATGAACTGATGGCTGAACACTGCACTTCAGAATTTTAAAAAAATGGTAGAATGATCAATTTTGCTCCCAGTTACAGCAA
The DNA here is from genome assembly GCF_057382185.1 of Mchenga conophoros. Taxonomy (NCBI): domain Eukaryota; kingdom Metazoa; phylum Chordata; class Actinopteri; order Cichliformes; family Cichlidae; genus Mchenga; species Mchenga conophoros. The sequence continues at coordinate 19,097,134 of NC_140542.1, forward strand.
GTTGTGCAGTTCCTGAAGCAGCAAAGCCTCCCCAGACCGTCAGACTACCACAACCATGTGTGAATCTTTTAATAACTGTTAACAGTTTTAGTGACGCTGATCTAACAAAAACAGCAGCGTGCTTTCTTCCTTGTACATGACTCACCTTCATGTAACTTTTCATTGCAAGCAGGACCTTACACTGCTGAAGAGTGGATGGTTTTTGTAACAGTCATTCTTCTTAGACAATCTTCCTGTTCTGTTGACTATGGCATGTAGTCAGAACTTACTGAGCAGTTTCCGATTGAGCAGCTCTTCTTTCCTCCCTCACATCACATGACTACATTGTTGTGTGCAAGTCATAATTGAGCTTCTTAAAGCGATATGATCACCTCTCTCTCTTTTTTTTTTTTTTTTTTAAATAGCACACATATGAACACAAGTAGTAAAGGTTTTATTATTAACTTGGTAAACTCAGCTTGCTTCTCATTGTTACACCCCACTTAGAAATGAAGTAGTACTGGGTTGGGGGCAACACAAAGTGTAATGAAAACTATTTACGACCACAAAGTCGATGTGATTAAAACATGGTTTATTTCACAGAACTAATTAGGCCCAAAAATAAACACAGGGAAGCTCTACGCGTCAGGGTCTTCAAGGCCAAAACAACAAACAAAACACCTCCTTTCTAACTAAAAGACAAACCAAGATCTCTCTATCAGAAAACAAAATACAATGGCTGTGCTCCCTGTCTAGCCACAAAACAGGAGAAACAGTCAAAACAAAAATGGCAAAGAACCCCTATCTGCTGTGGTTCACAATTATCTCAGTAAAGGCATACCATTACTCACTGAAAGAAAAACCAAAGTTACGCCAAGTTTCATAAATTCCCACACGCAGCTACAGCCCGCTGCCTAAACCACTGCAGCTAACAGCACAGGCAAAAAGGGGAGGGAGAAGAAGAAGGGGGGTGGCGGTTAGAGACGCAGTCTTTATGCCATGGCTGATGAGCTGCAACACATGTCAGCTGCGGCTCATGAGGCAGAGCTGGAATACAGCAGAGGGAGAAATGAGAAAAAGCTCTCTCACATAGGGAGAGCCACCAGAGGTCAGTGACCACAACACCCCCACATAAAATTTTACATAAAGTAAAACAGACATTCTTTTAACACATACCACCATGTTCACCAGGGAGGTTAACGCTACACCCTGAAAGTGCATCAACTATTACATTGTCCACACCTCTCTTATGTCTGAAGTCTAGATTGTATTCTTGAGCAAGCAAAGCCCACCTCATCAATCTCTGGCTGTGGTTGTACATGTGCTTCAGGAATATCAAAGGGTTATGCTCGGCATAACAGGAGTTGTGGTTGACCCTATGTAAAAGTCAAAATGCTGCAAAGTAAGCAACATGGCTAGTGTTTAATTCTCAATGGTGGAGTAGTTAAGTTGGTGAGGTTTGAACTCAGCTGAGAAGTAGGAAACTAGGTGACTGATGCCATCAACTCCATCCTGTAGCAGTACTGCCCCAGTGCCAGTAGTGCTTGCGTCCACTTCCAGCCTGAAGGCCCTGCTGAAGTCAGGAGCAGCCAGTACAGGGGTGCTGGAGAGGAGAGAGGAGAGACTTGGCACAGTCAAATGCATGTTGATATTCGGCAATCCAGATGAGTTAGAGGACAAACCTGCGTTTCTATCTGTTGTGCCATCTTTTGCTTGTTTGTTTCCTCTCCCTATGTATGAAGGGTGAAGTTAACAGTGGTCCCAGTGGTAATCGGAGCACTTGGTAGAGTGACCCCCAAGCATACATGCCAACCCTCCCGATTTTTCGGGGAGAATCCCGAATTTCAGTCCCAATCCCGAAAATCCGTCCCAATTAGACCGCGAAGGCAAGGTCCTCAGGTGGACGAAGCCTCTGAATTTGTACACCCCCGCTGGTTCTGGCTGGACAATAATAACGGTGACATTTAACTCATTTTTTTCATATAAATAAACATTGTAAACAAAAGTTTTTTGTATATATATGTATATGTATACCCCCCACCCCCCAACAGCCCTTTTGAATATCTCCCTAATTCTGAGGTCTCAAGCTAGGCGACTGGCCATGAACATCCCAGGGGCATTGACAATATTACACATTATACTCCAGACAGACAACAAAGAAAAATGTTGATGCTGAATATGACATGAAAACATGTTACCATAAAAGATCACATTGTTAAAACATGACAAATTGACATCCAAAAAAAATAAATAACAAAACAATGCACTCCGAATTGTGCCATGCAATTTGATTGATGTACATTGACTGAAAATTCATCACAAAATTAAAAATGGTGATGGTGTTACACTGTAAAAAGTTAATGGATAAATCAGTGAAGATGCTGGGACATGATGACACTCCATGAGCGTCTGGCAGCACAGATAAATGAGCTCACTAATGGGTGAGATGAACCCAGAACTGCTAAATGAAGGCCAGATAGTCTTGATCTCCAAGCATCAAGAATCCGAAGGGACTGGTCCCATCCAGCCCCCGACTAACCTGCATCAGCTCATTAAGGAAAGCTCCCTCAATATATAAGTGGAGCCCACAAACACCACAGAAGAAAAACACAAGCTCCTGGTTTCACTCCACGTTGTGCACCCTAAGACTATATGCTAATCGGAGGTCATGGGCTAGTAAGTGTCAGAATCACAATGCAGGATGAAACATAATTATTGATGAAATCAATAATTATAAGAGGTCATTGCAGACATATCCTACATATAAAGATAACAAGATCAAAATTCCAACCACTGTTTTCTCTGTTGGGACTATAATTCACAATTTAACCTGACAGGTTCTAAATGATTCCTAAATTCTTTCCTGCCGTGAAATATTGGTGCACTAATAAGTTTGTTTTTTATGAAAACATATTTTTCCTATTGCTAGCTGAGCATCAGATTGATTAAGGACAAACAGTCTTTCACATTGGGTTTGAGGGTTCAGGTTCAATATTAAAACCTGGATTTTAACTCTACATAGACATCCTGGAGACTCTGCTCTGTGGTTGTGCTGCTGATGTCTGGAAACACAAACACAGAATAAATCCCCATTGTTCTTGTGTATATTCCTGTTGTTGGGCACTGAGATGATGCTCTGTCAGTGTCATGTTTATGAGGCTGAGGCCCTGAACATCATCGCATTTGATATTTGAATTCTAAATCATGTTCACGGTTGTGTATGAGCTTCAAGACAAATGGGCGGAGTCAAGTGCTGACACAACAGTAGACACAGCTCCTCCTTCCCTTGAGTGATCTGTCTCCTGAAATATCAGGTCAGATATATAATTACTGAAAAAGAAATACAGGAATATTTTTTACTCCGAGTACAGCTTCAAGTAAGTTAAACTTCTGGGATATTGATGTGGTCAGTTAGATAGCAGAGGAGCTTGTTAATCAGTTTCAGCTACTTTGGTGTTTATGAAATTAACAAGTGCATTAGAGGAGCAACAATGAGTCAATCCCCAAAACAGGTGGAGGCAACATGACATTTTTCCCTCCTCATCTTTTCTGACTGTTTTTCCAATAGTTTGACATTTGGGCTGGGTTATTTATATAGCACCAAATCACAACAACACTGGCCTCAAGCTGCTTTATATTGTGAGGTAAAGACCCAGTTGGCCCATTACTGGTAACATGAGGTTATATCTGGACCATACAGAAGTTGCACAGGTAGTCCACCTCTGCCAAGATACCACATCAATACATGGCACTGTTTAAGGTTTACTGTGTCTCCTGGCACAGCCTCAAGAGCATGGAAGAGAGTCCAGAAGATAGGAAGTTACACTGGAAGAGCTGGACGGGCCGTAGAAGGTCCTTAACCCATCAGCATGATTGGTATAACAGGATTAGCATTGTAGTAACAGGGCCCTGCAAAATCACCTCCAACAGGCCGCTTATGTCACTGTCTCTCACCAGAAAATCAGGAAAGGATGTCAGGAGGGTGACCTGAGGGCCTGATGTCCTCTAGTGGCCCCTGTGCTCACTGCCCAGCACCATGGAGATCGATTGGCATTTTTGACAGAAGACCAGAATAGAGCACCAGGTCTACCACTTGCGCCCTGTGCTTTTCAGAGGTGAGAGAATGTTCACCATGAGCACATGTAACTGACTGGTCTGGAGAAGCTTTGGAGAATGTTATGCTGCCTGTTACATCGTTCATGACCAGTTTGGTCTTGGGTCAGTCTGGAGAGGCATATCCACTCAGGGACAAGCAGACCCCTCCAGGCTAGGCACTGGCACCAACACTACCATTAGGTGATGAAACCCTTGGACCCATTGTGATGCCGAATGGTTGTCTTTCTTTGAAACCATGTGTTCTTTTTGGACAATAAGGTTTTCTATTTGACATTATTGTTGATTCGTGAGTTTTGACGTTAACTAAGGCAGGTGAGGACTGCAGTTTTTTAGATGTGTTACTGCAAATGAAACGGTTCAGAGAAGCATATCTAACAGATGGTATTTTTCATCCTAGTGCATGACTCAGTTTCATCTCACTTTACAGCAGAAACAGGAACTTACTTTGTGTGTGAGGGTCCACCTCACTGCTGAAGACTGGAGGACTTTTTTAGTACCAGTCCCTCTTCTTAGATAGTCAGCTGGATTGCCTAGATTACACACAGAGTTATGGCGCCAGTTACACAGTGGTCAGTCGACACACCACATAAACGCACAGTAACACTCCCCCGAGCAATTTCCCAGATATCACATGGCAGCTTTCCTGTCTGCAAGCAATGGATCAGCTTCTTAAAGAGATAGGAGTGCCTGCCTCTCTTTGTTTAAATAACAAACATAATAAGCCAAATAATCCTAAGCAGGATATTAACTGAAATAGGGATATATGAAACAATGAACTAAGAAACAAAGCAAGAACAAAATAGAACATCAAATAAGAAATAAGAAATCAGAAGGCATCCTCAGTCCAAAACCCAAAACCCAGGACCATGATGTTTTTACTGCACTACAAACTTCTTATAGTACATTTAAAAAGAACACAGAAAACAAAATGAATTTCAAATATAATACTATTCCCTTAAAAGTAAATATTGCCTAGTGAGTTGAGCTGCCTTGCTGTGGGACAGAGTGTTTGTCAGGTGAGTGGAAACCCTGCATCAAAGCCTCCTCGTCAAAGTCTGGCTGTGTTGGAAAATTTGATCAAATTCAGATTAAAGTAAAGAGATTTCAGTTGAGTTCGTTTTTTCCAAGTTTAACATTTGTTACTCTCTTTCTCTCCTCTGTCTGTGGGGTCGACATGTCTCTAGCAACCTTCTCGTGGCTCATCTACATTTCTTTCCTTTATACCTGGAAGCAGATGGAGACTCATTCACCTGTATGCAATGTGATAATTACCTTAGCTACTATTTAGGCAGTGGCTGAAGCAAAAACTCAGGTGTGGGAGGAGTTCGGAGAGGCCATGGAAAAAGACTTTTGGACTGCCTCGAAGAGATTCTGGCAAACCGTCAGGCGTCTCAGGAGGGGAAAGCGGTGCTCTACCTGCACTGTGTATAGTGCTGGCGGAGCGCTGCTGACGTCGACTGAGAAAATTGGTTGACACGCCTCTGCAATGTTGCGTGGAGATCAGGGGCAGTACCTGTGGACTGGCAGACCGGGGTGGTGGTCCCCATCTTTAAGAAGGGGGACCGGAGGGTGTGTTCCAACTACAGGGGGATCACACTCCTCAGCCTCCCTGGGAAAGTCTATGCCAGGGTGCTGGAAAGGAGAGTTCGTCCGCTAGTCGAACCTCGGATACAGGAGGAACGATGCGGTTTTCGTCCTGGTCATGGAACACTGGACCAGCTCTTTATACTTGAGGGTGCATGGGAGTTTGCCCAACCAGTCTACATGTGTTTTGTGGACTTGGAGAAGGCATTCGACCGTGTCCCTCGGGGTGTCCTGTGGGAGGTGTTGCGGGAGTATGGGGTGTCTGGCCCATTGCTACGGGCCATTCGATCCCTATACAACCATTGCAAGTAAGTCGGGCTCGTTCCCGGTGGGTGATGGGCTCCGCCAGGGCTGCCCTTTGTCTCCGGTTCTGTTCATAATTTTTATGGACAGGATTTCTAGGCGCAGCCAAGGAGGGCTTTCGCTTTGGTGGCCTCAGAATCTCATCTCTGATTTTTGCGGATGATGTGGTTCTGTTGGCTTCATCGGGTGAGGGCCTCCAGCTCGCACTGGAACGGTTCGCAGCCGAGTGTGAAGTAGTGGGAATGAGGATCAGCACCTCCAAATCTGAGGCCATGGTTCTCAGCCGGAAGAGGGTGGAGTGCCCACTCCGGGTCGGGGATGAGTTCCTGCCCCAAGTGGAGGAGTTCAAGTATCTCGGGGTCTTGTTCGCGAGTGATGGGAGAAGGGAGCCGGAGATCGACAGACGGATTGGGGCTGCAGCTGCAGTAATGCAGACGCTGCACCGGTCCATCGTGGTGAAGAGGGAGCTGAGTGTAAAAGCGAAGCTCTCAATTTACCGGTTGATCTACGTCCCTACCCTCACCTATGGCCACGAGCTGTGGGTAGTGACCGAAAGAACGAGATCGCGGATACAAGCGGCAGAAATGAGCTTCCTCCGAAAGGTGGCTGGCCTCTCCCTTAGAGATAGGGTGAGAAGTTCGGCCATCCGGGAGGGGCTCAGAGTAGAGCAGCTGCTGCTCCACATCGAAAGGAGCCAGTTGAGGTGGTTCGGGCATCTGAGAAGGATGCCCCCTGGGCGCCTCCTGGGTGAGGTGTTCCAGGCATGTCCCACCGGGAGGAGGCCCCGGGGCAGACCCAGGACACGCTGGAGAGATTATATCTCTCGGCTGGCCTGGGAATGCCTTGGTGTTCCCCCGGATAAGCTGGAGGAGGTGGCTGGGGAGAAGGAGGTCTAGGCCTCTTTGCTTAGGCTGCTGCCCCCGTGACCCGGCCTCGGATAAAGCGGATGAAGATGGATGGATGGATGGATGGATGGATGGACTATTTAGGCTGAAGGTTGGCCTTAGTTGCTGCCAGATCATTGTACCTCCTGTGGTGGAGGAGTTTAGCACTCATGTGCTGCTTTTTTGCTTTGAACTGACTTGATGCTCTTTTGTGCAGATGGTCCATTATTTTCAGTAACCCAGGAAGAAAATAGGAAACCTGTTTGCTGGGGTGCTCTCTCCTGGACAAACTGACATGCAATAATCAAGGTGTAGAAAAGGGTCAAGGCTGAAAAACTCAGGTGAAGTCATGGATCAGTCAGACAGCCATAACAGCCATCTGGATGCTGTAAACTTCTCTACAGAGAACTAAAGCAGCCAGAGTGAAAGACAAATGATTCCAAAGTCCTCATGTTGATTTTCTATGTATTTGTGCAGATCCTTTTGTCCACTCCATCATCAGCACAGGCAAGATAAAACTAGATTTTTTTACTTTCTGTGGTCATCATTTACAAAATGATAACTGACAGCAGACGAAGCAGGAATTCTAATTTTACATGTATTATTAGAAAACCACATTTCTGGACATAAAACAATAAAAAAAAGTAAACAGATGAATCAATAAAAGAGATGAATCAATATCACTTCCTATTGCAAAATGGGAAGCGGATTTATCAGTTAACTTAGCCCTAAACTTCTGGTCTCAGATTTGCTTAAAAACCTTTCATCTAATTAGAAATCCCAGTCTTCAATTAATTCAATACAAAATATTACATAGAGTGCACTATACAGGTCATCGGATGTTCAAGATGGGCTTTACGTCTACCAACAACTGCTCACACTGCCAAACCAATTCACCGGACAATTATATCCACGCTCTTTGGTTCTGTCCACCAGTTCAGAAGTTTTGGCGCGAGATATGTGAAGACTTATCAAAGTGTCTGAAATGTAACATTCCAACTTCCCCCTTAGTGTGTTTGTTGGGCAGCTTAGATAATGTCACTTCAGAAAAGAATATCGCCCATATGGTTTTCACTGCCCTATGCATAGCCAAGAAAACAGTCCTCATGAACTGGAAAAATAAAAATAATCTTAATTCTAACCAATATAGAAATTATCTATTAGATTACATTAGTCTTGATACAGTCTCTGCCACCACATCAGATCAATTGCTCTGGGCTCCTTTGATCAGCTCCATCACCTAGTGGGGGTGGGGGGTCATAGTTTGGTCCCGCCTTCACTGTTGTGATTGGTGTGGGGGTAGGGACAGGCTTAGGGCGTCGGGGGGTTCCCCGGAGGCATTTTTCTTGGGGGTCTCAACCCGGGGTAGCGGTCATGTCCGGTTAGGGGCTCTGTTGGCTCTCAGGTGACTGTTTCCTCGCGGCTGCGTGCAGCGGGACCAGGGGAGGGTCTGTGCTGACGGACGTGGGTTACTGACCTGGTAGCCTGGCTGCCCCTGGGTGGGTCCGGGATGGGCGTGAGGTTCTGGGGGCGCTCCGTCTCTGGGCTGGGGCCCAGGCCGGGCCTCGGGGGCTTGGGTCCTGGTTGGTGTGTTGCCGGGGTTGTGGGCGGGTGGGTGCATGGGGGCCCAGCCCTGGAGCGGGGTGCCGCCGGTGCATCGAGCCACCTGGGGGGCTCTTCAACTGGTGGGGAAGATTGTCACATCTTGCAGGAGCTTTCCTCTCCTCAGGGGCTCTCTCTACAGGAGGGGGAGATACAAGAGAGGTGGAGGAAGATCTCAGCCTGGGTGTTTATTGTCTTATGTAGTCTGGAAGAAGAGTGGATGGTGGGGTGGGTGCAGTTTTCTCTGTGGTGGGGTTGGGTGGACTGTCCTGGGCTCTGTGGGGCCGGGAGGCGCTGCCTTTCTGGGCCCCGGTCTGGATGGGCCTGGGCCCCCTTTCCCTGGTGGGTCGCGGAGTATGGGGGTGCCTACTGGGGTCAGCGGGGGAGCTGGCCCTAGGGAGGGGTCACTTGCCCCTCCCTTCCTTCCCTCCCCATCTCCAGCTGCCTCCCTCTTCCCGCTCCACCACAACCACCCACACATGCAGGACCTTGGAGTAGGGGTATGTCACCAGGGTGCAGAGGAGGCCACCCCCCCCCCCCCCCCCCCCGTCCCCCGTCCCCTTCTGGCTGCCTCTGCCTCAATTTTATCCCACAACTTAGACATTCACATTACTCACACTCTCATTACACATACATATAGGATCTTGGGGGTGGGCACGATACACGGAATCCAAAGTACCATCAGGGTGTACACCCCACCCCTGGCATCGTTGCCCACCTCTCAATGTTAAATACACGTAGACATTGAGGGCCAGCAGGAGGGACCATGCGCTTACCTGCTGCTCTCTGGCAGGTAGCTCCATGCCCTCCTGGGTTTTAAATGCACCTTAGAACACACATGCATCAACACTACAATGAGCGGGTGGAGGGAGGTTTGGAGTCTTCTCTCACCCCCATTCTCTGCGACCTGCTGGAGCGGGGGGGCTAGGAGGAGGAGTTGGCCGTCCGACTGCGGTCTGGAGTGTGGGGCCTCCCTGCTGCTGCGGAGTCGGGGCGGTCTGCCTCCCCCCACCGCAGGGAAAAGGGTAACACCACCTGGGTCTGGGTGCAGTTCCCCCCCTCCAGGGGCAAGGGTACCTAGACCCGGGGCTTAGAGTACGCTTGGGGAGTGTGATCGTGTGTACAGCGTCTCTTTATGTCTGTCTCCACGTTGGTTGAGTGTGGAGTAAGTGTATATGAGAGCATGAGGGTGGGAATGGATGTTTGTATATGTGTGTGCCTGTATTTCTGTGTCTATATGTCAGGTTGGGTGTCAGGCACCACCTCTCTGGGGACATCTTAGGCCCTCCAAGGTATGGAGGCCTATCTCCCCCTACCACCACTTCCCTTGCCAGTGGCGGACTCCCTCAGACATCGGTGCGTTGATGGTTCTTTGTGTCCGGGGATGGGCGTCCGGGTACACACCGGCTCACTCCTTGGCGGCCGCTTATCGGGGCCTGGAGCCTGGGGCTTGCTCGGGCCACTTCGGAGGTGGGGTGCCCCCGGCCTCTCGGCCTGGGGCTCGGTCACTCAGGCACGGCTGGCTGCCGACGGAGCTCACGGGCGCGTCACTGCAACTCCCCCTGGCTTCTGCTCCGCGGCTGCTGAGTGAGCCCTCATCTGGGACTCTCCTCAGCTCTTTCTGGGACAGTGGCGCGGCTGCCCCTCTGTTGGTCTTCCTTGGTCTCTTGTGTTCTGGGGGCCTCTGGATGTCTGGAGTTTTGATCTCCTCCATACCTGCTTCATGCCCTGGAGGACGGGGCTGTGGCCCCCCCACACCCTCTAGCAGATCATTACATGAAGGAACCTTTTAAAAAACAAAAAACAAATGCGTCCATGCTCACAGGTGTACACATGGGTGATCACACCCACAAACTACACCCTTTTTGGCTCCTACCTCAAAGCACACTGTGTTCTGTTGATCTTATGTGCTGCACAATAATGTTTAATATTTAGTATTCACTGTCATATTCCCATATATCATTGTGATGTTGTTTATTCTATTACTCTTGTTCTCTTCTGTTTGTTTTCTTTTTTCTTTCTCAGCAGGTGACCCAGGTGATTGATATATGCATTTTTTTTCTTATTTTTTTTCTTTTTCTGCTCATTCTTTTGGTTTTTGGTTTTTGCCCTTCTCCCCCGTCCCTCTTCTCAGCTGTTTCTCTTTCCCTCTTTCTTTCTCCCCTTCTTTTCCCCAGTCAAGTCTGTCCCATATTCAGTAAGTGAAAATAAAATAAACAATAAAAGGTGAATCAAATGGACCATTATGGCAAGGCTGGGATGGTCAATTTGGTAAAGTAAATCCGTTGGGCATCTTTCTTTGCCTTTAGACAACAATTCTGATGGCAAAAGAGCCAAACGGGACAGGCCAAAAAAAAAAAAAAAAAAAAAAAAGTAAAGTACATTTAAAAAAAACATTTTCGAAAATCAAATTTATGCTCATGCACCAAATTTTAAGAAAACTCAGTATTTCAGAAACCACAATCACAAAAACCCTGTTCAAAAAAACGAATGTTAAGAAAACACAATGAATTTTGTTCTTGTTTTTGTTCGACCGTGCTGATGTCTCTTTATTAATATTTAATAGTGTCACGGTCCTGGGTCGGTGACCCAGTGTTTTGTTTGTTATTATTGTTGTTCTATGGTTTCTTTGCTGTCAATGACTTGTGTTCTGATTTGATGTTTTGATTTTTATCATTGTTATCACTATTAGTGTTTAGGTTTCTTTCTCTGTCGTTCTAGCACTCTAGTTCTTTGTTTGGTGATTTCTAGTTCGTAGGTTTTGTCCATGTGTCCCTTTTAGTTTAGTATCAAGTCTGCTCCAGGGGTAAGGGTACCTAGACCCGGTTTGTAGAGTACGCTTGGGGAGTGTGATCGTGTGTACAGCGTCTCTTTATGTCTGTCTCCACGTTGGTTGAGTGTGGAGTAAGTGCATATGAGAGCATGAGGGTGGGAATGGATGTTTGTATATGTGTGTGCCTGTATGTCTGTGTCTATATGTCAGGTTGGGTGTCAGGCGCCACCTCTCTGGGGACATCTCAGGCCCTCCAAGGTTTGGAGGCCTATCTCCCCCTACCACCACTTCCCCTGCCAGTGGCGGACTCCCTCAGGTGTCGGTGCGTTGATGGTTCTTTGTGTCCGGGGGTGGGCGTCCAGGTACACACCGGCTCACTCCTTGGCGGCCGCTTATCGGGGCCTGGAGCCTGGGGCTCGCTCGGGCCACTTCGGAGGTGGGGTGCCCCCGGCCTCTCGGCCTGGGGCTCGGTCACTCAGGCACGGCTGGCTGCCGGCGGAGCTCACGGGCGCGTCACTGCAACTCCCCCTGGCTTCTGCTCCGCGGCTGCTGAGTGAGCCCTCATCTGGGACTCTCCTCAGCTCTTTCTGGGACAGTGGCGCGGCTGCCCCTCTGTTGGTCTTCCTTGGTCTCTTGTGTTCTGGGGGCCTCTGGATGTCTGGAGTTTTGATCTCCTCCATACCTGCTTCATGCCCTGGAGGACGGGGCTGTGGCCCCCCCACACCCTCTAGCAGATCATTACATGAAGGAACCTTTTAAAAAACAAAAAACAAATGCGTCCATGCTCACAGGTGTACACATGGGTGATCACACCCACAAACTACACCCTTTTTGGCTCCTACCTCAAAGCACACTGTGTTCTGTTGATCTTATGTGCTGCACAATAATGTTTAATATTTAGTATTCACTGTCATATTCCCATATATCATTGTGATGTTGTTTATTCTATTACTCTTGTTCTCTTCTGTTTGTTTTCTTTTTTCTTTCTCAGCAGGTGACCCAGGTGATTGATATATGCATTTTTTTTCTTATTTTTTTTCTTTTTCTGCTCATTCTGTTGGTTTTTGGTTTTTGCCCTTCTCCCCCGTCCCTCTTCTCAGCTGTTTCTCTTTCCCTCTTTCTTTCTCCCCTTCTTTTCCCCAGTCAAGTCTGTCCCATATTCAGTAAGTGAAAATAAAATAAACAATAAAAGGTGAATCAAATGGACCATTATGGCAAGGCTGGGATGGTCAATTTGGTAAAGTAAATCCGTTGGGCATCTTTCTTTGCCTTTAGACAACAATTCTGATGGCAAAAGAGCCAAACGGGACAGGCCAAAAAAAAAAAAAAAAAAAAAAAAGTAAAGTACATTTAAAAAAAACATTTTCGAAAATCAAATTTATGCTCATGCACCAAATTTTAAGAAAACTCAGTATTTCAGAAACCACAATCACAAAAACCCTGTTCAAAAAAACGAATGTTAAGAAAACACAATGAATTTTGTTCTTGTTTTTGTTCGACCGTGCTGATGTCTCTTTATTAATATTTAATAGTGTCACGGTCCTGGGTCGGTGACCCAGTGTTTTGTTTGTTATTATTGTTGTTCTATGGTTTCTTTGCTGTCAATGACTTGTGTTCTGATTTGATGTTTTGATTTTTATCATTGTTATCACTATTAGTGTTTAGGTTTCTTTCTCTGTCGTTCTAGCACTCTAGTTCTTTGTTTGGTGATTTCTAGTTCGTAGGTTTTGTCCATGTGTCCCTTTTAGTTTAGTATCAAGTCTGCTCCAGGGGTAAGGGTACCTAGACCCGGTTTGTAGAGTACGCTTGGGGAGTGTGATCGTGTGTACAGCGTCTCTTTATGTCTGTCTCCACGTTGGTTGAGTGTGGAGTAAGTGCATATGAGAGCATGAGGGTGGGAATGGATGTTTGTATATGTGTGTGCCTGTATGTCTGTGTCTATATGTCAGGTTGGGTGTCAGGCGCCACCTCTCTGGGGACATCTCAGGCCCTCCAAGGTTTGGAGGCCTATCTCCCCCTACCACCACTTCCCCTGCCAGTGGCGGACTCCCTCAGGTGTCGGTGCGTTGATGGTTCTTTGTGTCCGGGGGTGGGCGTCCAGGTACACACCGGCTCACTCCTTGGCGGCCGCTTATCGGGGCCTGGAGCCTGGGGCTCGCTCGGGCCACTTCGGAGGTGGGGTGCCCCCGGCCTCTCGGCCTGGGGCTCGGTCACTCAGGCACGGCTGGCTGCCGGCGGAGCTCACGGGCGCGTCACTGCAACTCCCCCTGGCTTCTGCTCCGCGGCTGCTGAGTGAGCCCTCATCTGGGACTCTCCTCAGCTCTTTCTGGGACAGTGGCGCGGCTGCCCCTCTGTTGGTCTTCCTTGGTCTCTTGTGTTCTGGGGGCCTCTGGATGTCTGGAGTTTTGATCTCCTCCATACCTGCTTCATGCCCTGGAGGACGGGGCTGTGGCCCCCCCACACCCTCTAGCAGATCATTACATGAAGGAACCTTTTAAAAAAACAAGCGCGTCCATGCTCACAGGTGTACACACGGGTGATCACACCCACAAACTACACCCTTTTTGGCTCCTACCTCAAAGCACACTGTTCTGTTGATCTTATGTGCTGCACAATAATGTTTAATATTTAGTATTTACTGTCATATTCCCATATATCATTGTGATGCTGTTTATTCTATTACTCTTGTTCTCTTCTGCTTGTTTTCTTTTTTCTTTCTCAGCAGGTGATCCAGGTGATTGATATATGCATTTTCTATTTCTTTTTTTTCTTTTTCTGCTCATTCTGTTGGTTTTTGTTTTTTGCCCTTCTCCCCCGTCCCTCTTCTCAGCTGTTTCTCTTTCCCTCTTTCTTTCTCCCTTTCTTTCCCCCAGTCAAGTCTGTCCCGTATTCAGTAAGTGAAAATAAAATAAACAATAAAAGGTGAATCAAATGGACCATTACGGCAAGGCTGGGATGGTCAATCTGGTAAAGTAAATCCGTTGGGCATCTTTCTTTGCCTTTAGACAACAATTCTGATGGCAAAAGAGCCAAACGGGACAGGCCAAAAAAAAAAAAATAGTATCAAGTCTGCGTCTTTGTAAATTATCTCTTGTTTCCTGTTTTATTTTGATAGTCCCAGTCCTATGTGCAGTGAGTCTAGTTTTACTTGTCCTTGTTTCGTCAGCTCTAATTTCTTCCTCCTGTCTCCAATTCCCTTTGTCATGTTGTTAACATTAGTCCCCCGCTGTGTCTCTCCTGGTGTTTACTTGTGTGTTTTCGTTCTAGCTTCCCAGATTGGGTTTCTGTTTGGTTTGCCATGGTCAGCAATAAAGCTACTTTTGAGTTCACATTTTGCCTCTATTAGTCCTGCGTTTGGGTCCAATCCTGTCTGCCTGCACAGCACATCATGACAAATAATTCATTAGCTTTCTAATCTACAGGAAGCTTCTACAGGAAGCCCTGCCCTTCTCTCTTGCTTTCCAAGATTCATTTGTACTATCACTTTTTCCAACCACCGCTGGATGCAGAATCACAGTACGTGTTGATGCATTTATGCTTCATCATACAGCAGCATGAGTCAGGTCAGCCCTTCTCTCAGACATTTCTTCTTCGGCTTCAACGTCTTCTTTTTGGTGAGTAACTGGATTTTAAAAGGGGGAAATGGTTCTGTTTTCTTTCTAAGAAGATGAAAGGTATGAGAGAGAGAACAGTAAAGACACACAATGAGTCGGGATTTTTGAGTTATTGACATTCACATCTCTACAGAGCTAGTAAATAAATCAATACAAACAATCTGAACATGTAAATTTTATGACAGTCTGAAGCTAGAACATGATCTGTTCAGAGGCACAGGGATATAATTTCACGTTCTACAGTCACATTAAGCTGCTATTTGTTTTAAAGGGGAGTTTCAGATATTCTGTTCTACTTCAGACAGCCTGGTGTTCTACTGATCAAAACATTTGAATGATTTTATCGTTTCCTCTGCAAATGAAAATGCAAAGGGGCTGAGAGGTAAGCTCCATCAAAATCTTAAAAACAATGATGGCTAGAGTTTGCAGCAAAGCACACGATAGCTGAAGAGTCCAGAAAAACACAAAGCAATCAGAAAAAAGGTACAAAAACTTTAAGAAGATCAGGACATGCAGGGAAGACAAATAGCTTTGGTTTAGCTTGTTTGTTGGCTAGTTAGATTTTTAAACCATGTGTTAGAAACTAACAGAATGATCACCCAGGAAAGAAAAGGCAGTAATCAAAGTTGGTGGTGAGCAAGGCTGGACTGGGACAAAAAATCGGCCCGGGCATTTTGACTAGAGACCGGCCCACCAGGATAAAGATTGAAAATGTGACGTCATTCAGGGGTAAAACCGCAAAGGATTCTGGGAACTTGTGGCAAGAGGTACTAGCGCACGGAGGCTTTCAATTGAACTGAGTTACACAGCGATAAAAAGAAACACAAAAAATGGCAAGAAGCTGTTGTATTATTAACTGCAATAGCCGGTCACATGACAGCCACGGGAAGCCGATCGTTTTTTTTTTTATCGGATTACGTCGTTGAAGAGAAATTTTTTAAGCCATGTTTCCGAAGTAAGAGCCGACGGATGGTCTGGATATACCAAATATAACGTCCCAGAACACTCCAGCTCACATGTTAGTCTGCTCCAAGCATTCCCACAAAGGTCAGAGTTTTGTAGTAGTTAATACGTCATTTTTCTTAACATAATTGGTGATATAGGTTACAAGCAAGTCTGGCGCTGAACAGAAATTGTTGCACTATGCTCCTTTGTTTATTGTGCATAAATAGTGAATTGTCCTGACACAATATTGCGTTTCGCTTCTGTTATTATGGTACATTGACAAAAACATATGCTTTTATTCACAGGATAAAACAGTTGTTTTGTATCACTAATTGTCCAGTGCGATTACAGCATACAATATTATTGTCACTGCTACATTTCTGTAATGAACCAGAAATTATTTCCACTACTAATTAATTACCGTTGAGCTCAAAGGTTATATTAATAAACGGTTAACGAATGTGTATTTATGACGACGATTTGTGAGACTGGTAAACTTACCTTTGTTCGTACGATGGTCTTTCGTTCTACACGGTGCATTTCAAGGTCCTGCACCCATCCGTCGGTAAACTGTACCTGGGCTTGTTGCAGTGACCTGAAGTTACTAAACTTCACGAGTGTATGCACTCACTCCAAGAACCGTATAATTATAAATATGAGCGTGGTGAAAGTTGGGCAGCACGCTAACGTCCTTTGTCCACTCTGTGTGCTCGTACGGGTCTAACCCTTTCACTCCTTTGATTTTTTCCTCGTATCTTTTCTTTGTCTTTTCGTCGAGTCTGTCTTTGTACGGACCGGCATTGAACGTTTGTGGTGCTGCAAATGCTTGCATTTGATGCGGTACTTGGATTGTTTTGCCACGAGTTCCCGGCATGCAATGCGCGAAAAATCACGTGATTGCTAAACAAGGGGGCGGGTGCATTCGGCCTCCTCGGCTGTAATTGGTCCAGCCCAGAGTCGATCATGACCAACTGGCCAATCCAACACCTTTCATTATATATACCCTTCCTAAAAAAAAATAAATAAAAAAAATCCATCGGCCCATAAAAACAAAAAATCGTCAGCGGCCCACCGCGCAAATGCCCGGTATGCCCAATGGCCAGTCCAGCTATGGTGGTGAGGCATTTGAGTTCCAACAGCGGCAACAGGTATTGCCGGTTTCAAGGGCACAAAGAGCAGATCTCACAGGGATCAGTATTCATGGCCACAGACAGACCAGTTATCCAAAGCATAAAAACAGACTCCACAACAAGATGGAGGCCGTGAGCGGACCTGGGCCAACACAACGCGCCTTAAGCAGGAAGCCTGATAACTGCTCACTCAGCAGGTGAGTAGTCTTAGCCCTAACCCCCACAGCTGCTCAGCGTTCCAGCAGGAAGGTGGAGACATGGGGGAGCACACACAGAGTTGTTTTCATTTCTTAGTGGGGACATCTAATTGACATAATGCTTTCCCTAGCCGCTTACCCTAACCATCAAAAATGAATGCCTAACCCTACCCATAACCAAAATGTAACCCTGACACTTAAACCACATTTTGAGTCTTAAAAATACCTTCAAACTCGTCGCGACTGACATTTTGTCCCCATAAGGGACTGTCAGTCCCCACAAGTATAGTCACGTTCCAATTTTTGGTCCCCACAAAGATATGTAAACATGGTATACAGACAAAGGGAGAAAACAACTATAGAAAAACACACAGGAAAGGCGAGCCAGCACGAGAGACTCGAGGACCACGACTCCATAATAAGGTTCCATCTCAGACATAAACGTAGAAAATTAAATGGTGTTGGTTTACACTTGTACACAGCCCAGAAAACACAGGATTCCCCTTTTGTTGAAACTTCCTTGGATGATATGCTGCTCTGCTGTGTTTCAGCTCATAGTGGGACTCATTACAACTCCGGCTCTGCTGTTTAAATGTTATCATGACAATGTAAGTAGCACACACACACACACACACACACACACACACACACACACACACACACACACACAGCTGTTTGTTATGAAGCACTAATCAAGCATAAAACTATTCTTCATTCAGTTTGTTCAGACAACCCACCTTTACATCTTTGCCTCCGTTACCGTGGTGATCAGCATCTTGGGGGCTCACGGAGCCCACACGGCAAACCTGATGAGCCTAACTGTGGTGAGCAAAAACTCAATGGCTGCTGACTGACAAATATTAGTAATTTTTCAGGTAAACTGAAGCATGAAAGAGTTTTGTTCTCACTTCTGCCATCTGTTATTTTCTGTCACATGTACATTACTTGAACATCCCTGTTAACTTTTAGCTTACATGGAGTCTGTTTTTCCAGCTCTTGGAGCTGTATGATGTCACAGAGGGGATATCCCTAATAACACTTATAATAAAGCTGACTTAAAGGGAAGGCCTTAACCCCCATCCTAATCACTAGGGTTCATGCAGACCCGAGGTGTATATTTGTTGTAATATCTACCTCATTCCACTTTTTTACAACCTTGTCAAAAGCACCCAATGTCACCTATACAGTTTTAAAGATTTGAACTTTTTATTCACTTAATGTTTGCCATGAACCCCAAAGTAAAGTAATATAAAACATCTGGGGAGTAAGTAGGTTACATTTTGGCGCTATAGTGGAACCAAAGCTGGGTCGTTCCCTGATCTTGGGTCATCCCAAAGGTCTTTTCTTTGCTTCCAAGCCACAGACAGGAAGGTGGTGATAATTTGGTCCTTCTGTCACCAGCCAGCATAGCCTGAGGCAAGTTATTAATGTCAGCTAAGAAGAGAAATACGTATTGGAAATAATATAATCATAAATAATCAATAACAAATATACACCAATTATCATTTTCTCGACTGTTTCCATTTGCATTTTTCTTTTCTTTTTGTAAATTCTCCCATTGTTAACCAAACTAAAACTACCAGCATCCACCTTTTTTTTTGTTTAATGGAAATTTTGATTGATTTTAATAATAAAACACTGAAAACTGAAGAATTTCTGTCACTTGAATCCAGATTCATATTTTTAAAAAATGCTTCAGCATACTGCTTTTTAATGAGACTATTTAATCGGAAATAAGAGCAGCATAGAGATTTTGTAAAGTAGTGAAACAAATTCTACTTTTTACTTAATTAAAAAGTACAAAAGTTTTACCTTAAAATATATTTCATGTGAAGACAGTGAAAGTGCTCATTGTGCAGAACACATAATCACATTGGATCATATTTATTGATTCATGTATTTATTACTTATTGATATAAGTTACTTATTTTCTGTCACAGTACGACTGTGTGCAGGGAAGAGTAGACCCAAACGCAAACTCACAGAGACAAAAGGTAAACTCAAAAAACACAGCTTTATTGCTGGTGTGAAGTGGGACACGAAAAACAATACAAAATAAACTAAACTGGGAAAACTAAAGCACAAAGAACCACAGGGAAAAATCACACAGCTATGATGGAGGACGCAACACTAACAAAGAGAAACATGGGGCTTAAATACACTGAGGGATAACGAGGGGGAATGAGCCACAGGAGGAGAGCACAGCTGAGAGTAATTGAGCAGGACGAGGCAAGGGAAGCAAAACTAGAAACATTAACATAGAACAGACTGTGAAAGTAAAACAGGAAACACACTGACGGAACTCAAGACATGTGGACTTAACAGACTGGGGGAGACAGAACATAGGGATCTGAAACATGGAACAGAAAGGCACAGTAGATCAACATGAACATAACAACGCCACAGGGGAAGAGTAAAACTGAACATGATGAACACAGAAACACCAGACCTCTTCACAATAAAACAGGAAACATAATGAGACGTAGACATGACAACCCAAACTTCACAATGTAAGACACAGACATGAAACACATGAAAAGCAGGGGAGATTTACCATAGTTGGAAACACGAGGGGGAAATAATAAGAACTAGAAACACTTAAGCATGATAACAAATGAACTTAGGAACCTGAAGGGCTTACATAAACTAAAACATCAAAATGAACTAAAACTCAAAACACTGGGTCATAAGACCCAGGATCGTGACATTTACTGCTAAGTTTCTTTCTCTTTATCCAAAATAAAACAGCATGACATATTATTATAGTTCATGAAAGCTGTACTTTAGAAAAGAATTTGAGATAATGCACCCCACATCATTCTTATTTCTGAAAATCAGATGAACAGAGTTATCTTTCTCCCACGTCTCTCCTGCTCCTTAAAAGTCCCATGTTGATGTGGTTAGATACAAAATAGAAAACTACAACCAAAATAAAACAAAATGCAACAAAGGTATTTACATATAGAAGCTGAGGCAGCATCTCTTTGGTTCCTTCTCTGCAGTTCCTGCTGTGCACGTTCATTGGAAGTCTGCTGATGCTCAGAGCTGGAGCTATCACTGCTGCAGCCCGACCAAACGTAAGGACCCGGTTTCTTTTTACTGTGTTGGTTCTGTATTCAACATTCAGCAACGAAGCTTCTCCCTCAAACTCAGCATTCCCAACAAAACACAAACAGATCCCAGGTTCATGCAGGAACATCAGAAACATGGAGGTTTTTCATTGTGCTACATGGACCTTGTCAGAGTTGACATCCTGAAAGAAGAAATGCATTTTAACCACAACAGTAATTTACCAAAAAGTATGAAGAGTGCTAACAGCACACCACTTGGGTTCTGTTGGGTTATCTCAAAGTTAATTAGGAAAGTGTGTGGGGGGACCTGAGTTTGAGTACAAAGTGGAAGAAAAAGTTACAGGACCTATAAAGTTTATTTTTTAGAGGTATAGCAGATGTTTCCCTTTTTTCTCAAGAAAAATTAAATGCAAATAATTGTTTATCCTGTAAATTAATAGTATTAATGTTTCAGACAGGCACAGCTGATGACATTTGCTCTCTAGCTCCAACACTGAACGTTTTATTATTAGCCGGTAGCTTAATCCAATGTAGCAGATGGCTAATGTGGCTGTTGGGTAACTGCTAATGGCTAAACGGCAAATGTTACTGACAATGTTCCCTCTAATTTTCCATGTGTCTGAGCGAACACACAAACTCCCTGAGTGATCCCTTGAAGCACTGTGAGCAACAGCAGACGTGTGCACTGTGGTCACGCCAGCATCGAATCCATCCAAGTTACATGGTTTATTAAAATAATCAAATTACAGCGTTTACATTTATGTTAGACTACTTTTAATTAACTGCTTTAGCCCACTTACATTGAAAATTAAAAAAAAATCTTGTTCATGACCTGTGTAGTATGTTAACACTATTGGAAGTAAAAATAACTTAAACTCCAATTTTGAAAACACGTGTTTTCCACAGAAAAACAAAAACAAAACAAAGTTGTACAACTTTGTTTTGTTTTGTTTTTATGAAGCTCTGACTTGTATTATGAGTCTGTGGTCTGGGAGAGAGTCCTGTAACTCTCTGTCTGCAAAATACATTATTTAAAGACCAATGTTGGGCAATTAATTATATAATTACTTCTTCAAAACAGTGAGTTTTGCAAAAAACAAAGTGTTTTGCAGCTATTTATTTAATGTCAAACTATTTACAGAACAATCAGGTGTTCTGTATCAAATTTGATGCCACACAAATTATTTGTGCCACTCCAAAACATAATTTCTCTCCACTATAAGATAAAGGAGAACAACAGAATAGAATAGAATAGAATAGAATAGAACAGAATTCAACTTTATTGTCATTGCACATGCACAGGTACAGGGCAACAAAATGCAGTTTGCATCCATCCAGAAGTGCTTTAGTGATATAGATATATTACAACATATATTAGCAATAATATAGATATGTGAGTATATTACAGAAATGGGTCTATTATGGTATGTTATAATGTACACGGTATGAAGTATGTTGTGAATATTCTATAACTATAAGTATGTACAGGCTGTAGTGAGTACAAGCTATGTACATGCTATGAACAGGATATAAATATGAAAAACTATACAGAATATGAAATAAATAACTTTACAGAATCTGAGATATACAGTTATACAGAAATGGGAACTGTGCAAGTTGTAAACAGTTGTAGGATTAAAGATTATCGAATGTACAGAATGATTATTTACACAGAGCTATACAGTAGTGCAGTTAAGATAAGTGAGATATGTGGATAGTTTCTACAGAGGCTATATAAAGTGCTAGTGGTTGTGAGTGGTGGTTCAGTCCATGTTATTATTGTGTGTTTGAGGGTACAGTTGTCCATTGTGGGTGTGTGTATGTTCAGTCCATGAGTTTAACGTGGGTCAGATGTCAGGAGGCAGAGTTCAGGAGTCTGACAGCTGTGGGGAAGAAGCTGTTCCGGTACCTGGTGGTCTTAGTCCGGAGGCTCCTGTGGCGCCTCCCAGAGGGCAGGAGGGTGAAGAGTCCATGTGATGGGTGACTGGGGTCTTTGATGATTTTCCCAGCCCTTTTCAGACACCGCTTCCTGTAGATGTCTTTTATGGCAGGAAGTGGTGCTCTGGCGATGCGCTGGGCAGTTTTCACGACCCTCTGCAACGCCTTTCGGTCCGAGGCAGAGCAGTTCCCATACCAGACTGTTATACAGTTGGTCAGGATGCTCTGCAGCCTGATACCTGCAGGCCTGACAACAGGAGATGTAATCAGAAGGTTGGTGGTTCGATCCCAGGCTGCATCCTGGCTGCATGCCAAATATCCTTGGGCAAGATACTAACCCCATGTTTGCCTACTGGTGGTGGTCAGAGGGCCCGGTGGCGCATGTGTCCGGCAGCCTCACCTCTGTCAGTGCGCCCCAGGGCAGCTGTGGCTACAATGTAGCTTGCCATCGCCAGTGTGTGAATGTGTGTGTGAATGGGTGAATGACTGAATGTAGTGTAAAGCGCTTTGGGGTCCTATGGACTAGAAAAGCGCTATACAAATGCAGGCCATTTACCAAATGCAGGCAGGCCATGTATCACTCCTGTAACACCTGTAACATTCAGCAGTCGCCTCATTGTTCTGACACACACAACAGAACTATTGACTACACTACACACTAACTACACAAGATTTGCGCTAAACATCACAAATCTCTCACATCTCAAAACACCGCCGTCACTCCTAAAACTTCCCCCTTCCTAAACATCTAAATGCCATGTTGCCATATCATTTTTTGATTAGTCGACATGGTACATTTTTCTACCAATAGGAAAAGCGAGGGGCGCAAGGGGGTGGTTTTGTTTTTGCTCACAGGCGGAGAGGGCTTTCGAGCGCTTTCCTTATAAAACACTGTTTTTACCGTTTCTTCCCGCAGTAAATATAAACAACGAAAGTATTCAAGAAAAAAAACAAACATTGCAAATATTTTTATCATAACTATGGTTTTACGTGGCCTATCAACACAATTTAAAAACTGGTATAAAGTCCACACTTTTTCCGTCAATTGTTCCGTCTGTCCTGCTCACATCTAAAATGGTTGTACACGTTGTCATTAACGTGGCTTCACTCCACATCAGCCACGCCGCTTTGCTAGCTAAAACACCGGTGTGGGAACATAAGGACGCTGTCATAGCCTGTCAACGTTGATTAGCTGCGTATGTGAATGCATTGGCTAGACTATGGGATAAGGTGGCATCATTCTAATCCCATACTGGAGCAGCCAGTCACTTACTGACTAACACTGCAGAACAGAATGAATTGTTAACGTATTTATTTTAATTTCAGTTCAGGATAGTTTTTTTTTTGTGCGCAACGCAGATTTTCTGTGCACAGAGACCGTGCCAGCAGTGCGCAATTGCGCATGCGCGCAGCTTAGAGGGAACATTGGTTACTGATAACTGTTGAGTGCTGTTGAGATGGGAGCTTTACTGACCTCTTAAAATTCATCATAAAGAGTTATTCGCTGTTATGAAAGTCAGCTTCAGCTGGTGGTGAGGTCAGGATGAACTGTCTGTCTGCGGCACTGATACTGATCCAAATGAGTATCCAGACCAATAGTAATTTTAGCATTGATTTCTTTTCTTTGTCTACCCTAGTATTGATTGCTTTTGTTTCCACTAGTTTTGAGCAGACATGCACAATTTTAATTTGAGTAAAATGTCATCAAATGCAGGTTGTTTGATGTTTTATAGATTATTATGAACTAATAAACACACTCCTGTGTGATTTTTCAGTTGGGGCATGTGATGGAGGAAAGGTTTCGTTTGCTTTTGCCACTGGATCAGGCTTCAGGTGACATCAGGGATCAGGTTGAAAGACTACAGACATCAGTAAGCACCTATCACACTGTCAGGCAGTATAGCACAATACTTTGAGTCCAGGAGCAAAAGGAAAGCCAGAGCTTTAAGATTTCTGACTTCCACAAGATATGCTCTGTATTATTCAGTATTATTTTTGATGTGGCAGCAGTCACCAGCACCGAGTTCTGTGTGGTTTGTTCTGCACTGTGTGGTGTAAATAACACTGCAGCTTGTAGCTCTTCTTCCCGTCCATGTTTAGTTGCACTGCTGTGGTCTGTTTGGCTACAAAGACTGGGAGAACAGCGTCCCTGATTCCTGCCTGTGCAAACAGGATGTAGAGGAATGTCAGACAGTCAGCTACACAGTGAGTAAAAGAAGCTGAGACACTAATAACTTGCAGAGTTATTGTATTAACTCAGTTTCATGTGAGGTGTTGACGCTTTCTGAAATGGTTCCAACTGAAAGACAAACAAAATGACTCCTGAGTTTGTTTCCTGTGTTTTTAGAACTTCCTGTTGAACCTTTTCTGGCAGAAGAAGTCTGTCTTCACACAGGTGAGAGCTGCTAAATGCTAAAATTAAAGTTATCACTTGATACACAGGTGTGAACATATAAAAAGTCTATACCTTCAACGTTCACATCAAGGCCAATGCTCTCTCTGACAATTTTAAAGAAGTTTTAACAGATATGTGATTATGAAATAATGGAGGTAAGTGTTATCTGTTTCCTGATCCCCTGAAAAAAATTCCTTTTCCTGTCACTGCAGTCAGAGTTTATATGTGTTTGTCTCTCTGTCTTCAGCCCTGCTTTCCCATCATCAGCAGCAGGGTTGTAAGAAATGCCAACATCACCCTGGGCGTGATCTTTGGTCTCTTTGTTCTAACAGTGAGTTATTCATTAAAGTAAAATGTGTTATGTCACCATAGCTCTGCTTTTTTAATGTTTTCTTGCCTTGTATTTAAATCTCCTCCAAAAACATAAAAAAGCATTTTGAAATGATTTATGTCCACATCTCTGACAGCCCAGGTAATGCTGAATGATGTGTGCTCTTAACAAATACTTAGAAATATTTACAGAGAATGTTTTTTTTTAAAGAAAGAGCTGATTCAGAACTTTGGAAATACACCAACTTTTCAGCACTGGAATAGTAAACTTTTTCCTGCTATGATCCTTTAGCTTGGGTAAACTCATCTTCACCACAGAGTGTCATGGTTCAGCTGTGTGGCAGGCAGGAGAGGACCCAAACGCAAACTCACGGAGACGAAACGTAAACTCAAAAACACAGCTTTAATGCTGGCATAAAGTGAAACACAAAAAACAGTACTAAACTTAAACTGGGGAGACTAAAGCACGAGGAGCCACAGGGAAAAATCACACAGCTATGAGGGAGACTACGACACTGACAAAGAGAAACACAGAGCTTAAATACACAGAGGGATAAGGAGGGAATGAGACACAGAAGGGGAGCACAGCTGGGAGAAATCAGGACTGGACGAGACAGAGACGCAAAACTAGAAACACTTACATGAGGCATGGACCTTCAAAGTAAAACAGGAAGTATCACACAGAGACGCGAACTAGACACAGTGGAGACAGCAACTAAGAAACAGAGACAAACCATAAGGCAGAGGTCTAAGAACCAAAATACACAGAGGGAAATACTCAGCTTTGAACACAAGAGACTAGACTAGAGGGAGTAACAAAAGACCAACCATGAGAACATAATGCACAATGCAGGGTGACAAAACAAGAAACTCAAACATGCAAAGACACACAATAAACAGAACAGAGGGGGCACAGAGAGACATGAAGGGCAGGGGAGACTTAACATGGGTTGAAACACAAGGGGGAACTAATAAGCAAATGAACATAGGAGGCCTAATGAGCTAAACATACTATAAACATCAAAATGAACTAGAACTCAAAACACTGGGTCCTAAGACCCAGGATCGTGACACAGAGTGCATGAGTGACAAACATCATCGTGTCAGTCTTTATTAACTGTTGTTTGTGTGTAGCTCTTCGGCATGGTGCTGTCATCACTGCTGATCTATCAGATGTATAACACGAGCATCAGGTTGAACTGCCAGTGGATGGACCAGCCACCTGCCTACGAGCTGCTGGACGACACGCCAGAGAAGACGCCTTCAGCCTCAAACCCTCCTCACAACTTTCAGTTATAGAGCTGGTGTTAGTCTAAACCACCTATACTAAATCAATCAATTAATCTAATGGGACATTACCTGATAAAGACAGAGGGAATGGACACAGGCTACATATACACTGGGGATAGAAGGGTAATATATCATATATCAGTAATATCATATCTGTGGAATAAAATAAATAAATAAAAAAGGAACCTTCAGATGTTGTTTGGTGACAGAAAATATATATATATGATTAAATATCAGATAAGCAGATTCAATCTGTTTGTAATCTTTCCTCTGTGCTGAGCTTCGTATCTCCCGCCCCCTCACCGCTTTGAGGGCGAGCTGGAGTTAAGGGAGAGCTGTCATGGTTCTGAGTCTTTGACTCAGCATTTTGAGTTTTGTTCTGGACTTGGTATTTATTTCTTTGAAAGGTTAAAATAATTAATGTTCTAGTTTCTTAGTTTGTTATTTATAGTTCTTGATTTTTTGTTTTGTTGTGTTAGTTATCTCTTTATCCCCAGTCCCAGCGTCAGGTTCACATGACTTAGTTTCAGTGTGTGTGTTTGTCAGTTTCTCTGTTGAGTCCTCCCACACATTCCATTTCACAGGACAGCTCTGGTATTTAGTTCCAGGTTTCCCCTCTCTTTCCCATATTTTCTTACTATTAACAGTTCATTTGCTACAGCGAGACATAGTCTGATGAACTGCCAGCAACCACAAAAGCACTTTGTGTCAACTCGTGTTATTCCCAAGTATGGTGTATTAATAAAAGTGTTTAGGCTACTGTACATGAAAAAGTAGCCAATTAGTAAAACAGTTATTGTGAAAAAGGAGAGCAAAAGAATATAAAAATGACAAGAATACTTATCATTTCCTTTTCTCATTACTGGTCTGTTTTCCTCAAAGCTGCATATTGTGTAACAATGACCACAGACTCAGTGGATTTTTTTCTGCACTGTTTTTACACACTCAAAAAAAAAAAAACAGCCTATACGGCTGTTGATGTTTAAGGTCTGGGAAAGCTTTTATAAATTCTCTCTCTCTTCCAACGAAAGTAAAACTCCTGGAAGCAAAATGAGTCACAGCTGGATGTTTAAACTGCGTGCACGTGAGCCCAACAACGTCCATACAGCTTTTCTCTCCGGCTCAGCAGCAGAAATTTTCCACTGCTGCTCCTGGTGCCAAAACATTGCGTTTGTGTGTGTGTGTGTGTGTGTGTGTGTGTTATGCCTAATATATTTGCTTGTATTGATAAATAGTTTGTAGTGAACAGGATTTAAGATAAGAGTATAACATAAAGAAATAGAAATATTAAATATCTTTATGACTCTCTCTTATTGACCGGTCACGCAGTCACACCAGAATAATTTGCGCACCTATACGGTTCAATATACCAGCGCAATTCATCATGGTGCCTTTAAGGGCACCTCGTAAATTCAGGAATACTGCAGCCATATAACTTCAAATCAAATCACAAATCAAATCACTTTTTATTGTCACATCACATGTGCAGGCACACTGGCACAGCACATGCGAGTGAAATTCTTGTGTGCGAGCCCCACAAGCAACAGAGATGTGCAAACACAACAACACAAACGAGCAAAATACAAGAATGGCCAACCTGAAACTAATAAATATATGTACAATATATAATAGTGTATGCATTTCTGGATGTGTATACTAAATATTTTCCTACGTGTGTGTGTGTGTGTGTGTGTGTGTGTGTGTGTGTGTGTATACACATTTTTACAAATTAAATAGTAAAAAAATAAAATAAAGTAATAATAATAATAATAATAATAATAATAAAATATATAAAATATACAGAGTTGAATATGTGCAAAACAAGTGGCATTTATATACAGTGTGGAGTGCATGATGTTGAAGTTCCAGTAGTGAAGCTGAGGTGTCTATGACGTGTTCATCAGTCTGATGGCCTGGTGGAAGAAGCTGTCTCTCAGTCTGCTGGTACGGGACCGGATGCTGCAGAACCTCCTTCCTGATGGAAGCAGTCTGAACAGTTTATGGCTGGGGTGACTGGAGTCCTTGATGATCCTCCCCGCTTTCCTCAGGCACCGCTTCCTGTAGATGTCTTGGAGGGAGGGAAGCTCACCTCCAATTATCCGTTCAGAGCACCGCACTACTCGCTGGAGAGCTTTGCAGTTGAAAACAACCACACGTGTATCCAAAAACATTTTTAATAACAGTGTGGTGGTGTTTGCAGAAAACAAGTTTTAAATTTTTTCTTTGAATTTGTGCACATGCTGCAGTGATTTCTAGGATGTAATCATTTCAAAATGTTGCAGTTGTAAAAATCCGTAAATGATCACTGTCAGCTTGCCTGCTGTGACAAACTGAACAAGAATATGAGGTTAATAATTAATGGCGGCTGATAACCGCTTGGTTGTTAGATCCTTTGAAGTGTGTAACTATGTCTGTATATTAGTGTGTACTTTGCATTTTCATTTTATTTTTTGTAAAAAATGAAGGTTATTACAAACAGTCCTGTTGATGTGTTAAATAAAAAAAATGAAATTTGGTGGTAAAAATGAAATATTTAGAAGCTACCTTATTGATTTTAGCATTAAATTATAATAAACTTTATCAACAGGAACACCAAAATGGTTATAGATATGTTTATCCCAGCAAAGGGAAATAAACCCCCCAGAAAAGCCTTGTAAGCGATCTTGCAGTTTGGATTACAGAATTTAAGAGGTTCACCTAAAGGCACCATGACGAACTGCGAACGCATATTGAACCGTAAAAAACCTTGTAGGTGCGCAAGTTATAATCACGAGGGGATGGTTGCGGTCGTACATAACCTGTGTTCCACATCAGGCACGTGCTGGTGGGGGGCGGAAGGGGCTTGAGCGCCTGCCCCTTTCCTGATGGGTGCCCCAAGTGCCCTTTTCTTGAGGCAAATTTTTATTTAAGAAATGCAATCTTTTCATTCTAACATTTTCTATCGTCTAATGAGCTTAGAAAGCATCTGGACTTCGTTAGTTTTCTTGAAGACGTTTCGACTCTCATCCGAGAAGCTTCTTCAGTTCCAAGAGCAAATGGTGGAGAGTCCCAGATTTGGAGCCCTATGCTAGTGTCCCCCATTTTCTATCATTACTTTATTAAGGATTAGGTGCAAGAGTTGTTAAGTGTGGATAATTAAATAATAGATTAATGCAATAGCAAATTGTGCCTTGCTCTCAGGTGAACAGCAAGTGGAGAGTGATAGATGAGATGAGGAGATGGAAGAAGGAAGAGAGGCAAAATGTGATTCCCAGGCAGAGCCTAGTTTATTTCTCGCAGTTCTTTTTAACCTGTTGCCTTACGGTTCCAAGCGCTGTCACCAATCTTTGCATTTTAGTATCATCTCATGAGCTACCATCTCTCCTATGGGGACTTTTTTAATGTCTACAGTCCCAGATCAACACAGCTCTGCTGGCTCTGTGGCCCAATATAACTTGCTATCATTTATGAGGGATATATTTGTTCTTCGATTCTTATCAAATCTTTACAGCAGTTTAAATCCGATCCGTCTTGGCAAACACCGGAATGCCCCGGACTCTTCCTGTTAAGTATCATCTTGCTGCTCCGTGGTTTACTGGAACTCCCGCCCGCTGTCGTCTGGGGTAGTTTAAAAGCAACTCAACCCGCCCATCTCCTCTCACTTCCTCCGCAGCAGTCGGTGCTCCTGTGGACTCCACAAACAGAACTGTTTTCTTCAAAAGTGTTCTTCCCTCTCAAGCTGCAAATATGGCTCAGATCAACACCTGCCTTAAACGCACCTTCATCATCTTCAACATCTTCTTCGCGGTGAGTTGAGCTTCATTTTCAAACAGCAGCTAAAACGTGTTTGGTCCCAGCAGTAATTTAAAGTGCGCAGTGCCGGGTTGTTGTGCCAAAAACGTTTCCGTGTGTTTTTTATGTGTAATATCGTTACGTATGTTGCTAAATAGACTTCGGTGAACAGGTATTGCAAAGGGGTTAAATACACAATTTAAAAAAATTACCTGTTTCTCAATTATCTTTGTAGCTGTGTTATTGTACTTAATTATAATCAATCAGCTTCCTTTTGTCCACGTAAAATATGTTTACAGAACTATTTTTGTATTTGTTGCGATTTCAGCTGTCCTCTTGGCCAGAATACTCTTAAAAGAGACATTTTTAAAGCAAACAAGATTTTTTTTTAAACTGCATAAATAAAGGATACATAAAAGTCACTGCCAAAAAGTGATTGTGCTTCTACCTTGTTACAGGAATGTTGTTTGTTGGTCAAGATGACTTGATATAATTCATGAGGGATATATTTGACATATGTTTCACATATTGTAGATCAACAAGTTATTTATAGCAGTTTAAATACAACCAATCAGTTTTTGGCAAATGCCAGAAATCAGTTTTTGGCAGACAATCACTTTTTGGCACAACACCGTCACATCTCACAACATAAGCTTCGAAGGCGTCACTGTTTCACTTGGGGTTGGTGGTTGGTGGACTTTGTTTTACTGGTTTCAGTTCTGTTTAGTTCTGTTACTTTAGTCTTTATTTGTTTGGAAGTAGGCCAGCTGATCGTTAGCTAGGCTGTGGTTACCTGTATTTCAAAATAGCTGCTCATATTCGAGTAATTCTAAGCTATGACCTAGTTTCCCATTTTTCTGGGCGGTTTTTAAGCTTTGTGAATTCTTTGGTTTTTATCTTTTTGTTCATGTCGCTGTATTACAACACATCTGTGGAATGCACTGGATGACTTGATCCAAACAGATTGTACATACCTGTTCATACCTGCACAAAGAATGAACCCAAGCCCGAGGCTGAACCTGAACCTCAGCACAACAGTGATTCATAAATAAATCAAAAATAATGAATCGGTGTCTTTTTATTCATCAAATAATCAATAATTTAATGCTGTACTTAGACTTTTGAAAAGCTAAACTGCTGAACTGCTGTTCTAACTGCAGTTTTATTGTCTAAAGTTTTGGTTCACAGCTGTTTCGGTTGTCGTGGTCCATAAAGTTCTAACCAATCAGTTTTATTTTGTATTTAGATTGTTGGCGGCGTCATCATCAGCCTCGCTCTGCTGGCTCAGTTCTCCACCAGCATTCAAGAAGGAGGAAATGTGAGAACAAAGCTGTTGAAACACAGGTTTAACTCATGGGTGTGACTCTGAAGCCATATCTGACTTTTATTTACTGCTTTTGGCCGTAGCTGGAGGGTCGGGACAGTGGTCTGTTCAGCCTCTATATCATGGGCGCCATCATCATGGTGCTGGCTATCCTGGGAGCCTATGGAGCCCACAAAGAGAGCAGAGTTGCCCTGATTGTGGTGAGTACAAAGATTACCTGATCTTCTGGGATACTCTAACTTCAAAATAAAAACTCCAAATGTCGACTTACTGCTGGAGCCTTAGGTGGGCATCGGAAGTACTGTAACTTTTGATACTTCAGCCCTTAATTTTTAAGCCCCAAAGACTGCTGTTTGTACCCAATATGACCCCAAGGAGTAACTAACACACACACAGATCACTGTTTCAGAAAGCGTCCCCCTGTGAGTATAGACTTGCTGTGCAGAGCACACTGGAGCTGAAAGCATGTTCTGGAGGCACTGCTGTTAAAGTGCAAAACTGCTTTTAGGTAAAATGAGAACAGTTGAAAAGCTTGAAGTAGATCACATGCACAGTTGTGAAAGAATAAAAATTACTTCCTTTTTACATGTTACAAAATTAACCATCTTAGAAATATTCTATGATTTAACCTGGAGAGTCAAATGATCTTTTTTCTTCTTCCTCACAGTGAAACTGGTCAGGGTTGAGAAATGTCAGTAATCCCCAAATACATCAGATTAAGTGTTTTCATGTTCTTCCCCACAGTTCCTGGTGTGTATGGTCCTTGGATGTCTGGTGATGTTCAAATATGCAGTCCCGGTTGCCATCATGCGTCCACAGGTAAAGGCCCACCTGTCACTGCTTTGGAGTCTAATGATAGGAAATGTAAATACAGGCACTCCTTTATTTATGCTGTGAACATGATGAAGCTAAATTCACCAGTAAACACAATTAAAAGCCATCAAATTTCCAATAATTCATTTATTGGCAGTTGTTGTGTTGCGTAGTTTCAGAAAGTAGAGCATTTTCAGAGTGCTTTCCATGCAAAAATTCCCCATATGTTGTGCCAAATAGATAAAAATTTGATGCAAAGGGGTTGATAGAACTGAACACTAAGCTTGCCCCCAGCCCTAAAGAGATTCACCAGTGTCTGGTACATGTAAAGAGGTTTACATGAGCTGACAGCAGCAGAGAAGTTTAATCAGGTATTCGGTTTTCATTTTTATTGTACATGGTTTTATTGTACCTGGTATATGTAGCTAAGGTGGAAGGTTGTTAAAATAAACATATATTTAATGACAGTGTTTAACTTCAGTAAAATACTGTAGATGATAACCTAACTAACAACTTCATCAGTTGAAAGTGTAAGAGTTCACTGTGGCTAAAGCTTCCTCTGAAAAAGTTGAAATAACCACATTTTCACAGCCTGCAACCGCATGAGTGTCTGGTTGCCACATCAGCTCTACAGAGTGTTTAGCTTTGTTTTTCAAGGAAAAGTACTTGCAAACTACAGCGTTACAACAGCAGTGACAAATAACATCGTTTAATAATCCAAATGTCAACATAGTTTTTAGTGAAATTACTATAAATGAGGCCTAAAAGTGATGTAAAGCTGAGTTTCATCAGTTTAATCCTCTCAAGCTTTGGAGGGTTTTCATCTTATTTAAACTGTTCCTTAAAGAATTTAATAAGGTCTAAACTGTAATATTAAAATATTTCAGTTATTACTTCAATTCTTTTTGCACAAATATCTCTGCTGGAAACCCTTTTAGTCACTTTATGTATCAAAATAATCACCAAGATAAATAATCACTGGCTAAAAAAAATGGTAGAACAACGTTATTTTCAAAAAGTGATATCTAATATGGATGACGATTTTGTTTGCAGATTGAAGGTATAATGGAGAACAAGTTTCGGATGTTTCTGCCTTTGGATGAAAACTCAAGGGATATGAAGAACATGGCTGACAACATCCAGAAAATTGTGAGATATTCAGCTCTGCCTTGTGTTTTATACTTCATGTACTTTGTGGATTTCTCTTTTGTTCAATTTAATGTTTTATTCTTACATCCAAACCAGCTGAGTGCCATTAAAGGCTGGGTTGGGATTTCCATGAAACTAAAACTTAATGGTACCCTTCAATGCCAAAATTGTGAAAATGCTAGTAGGGTTGTTGAGAAGGGAAAACAATCCAAATCGTGAATACTAAATGGTACTAAAATTAAAAAAATAACAGCAACACAACCAACTTGGTGAAGCTGACAACCCGGTGTTTCTGAGGAATTTTGTCAGGTCAGCATTTTTAAGCTGAAGTATTAGATTAGATTAGATTAGATTAGATAGAACTTTATTAATCCCTCGGGTGGGTTCCTCTGGGAAATTCGATTTCCAAAAAAGCACAGCACCGACAGAAGTTACAGAGTTATACACACACACATATATATAAATGCAGAGACAATATAAATAAAATATACGAAGGGGATAAATAGAATAAATAGGAATAAAAATAAAAATACAAGTGAATTGCACATTTCAAGTATTGAGTCTATTGCACCGTTGACTATTTACAAAGGTATTGCACAGTGAGGTGAAGAGGCACTACAGCTTAGTTGTTCCCCCCTCCTTTGTCCTCCTGTTTCCCCTCCCTCTCCCCTCCAGAGAGGAGTTAAACAGTTTGATGGCGTGTGGGACAAAGGAGTTTTTAAGTCTGTTAGTTCTTGTCTTTGGGAGAAGCAACCTGTCACTGAACAGACTCTTCTGGTTGTTAATGGCCGTGTGCAGAGGATGCCCAGCATTGTCCATAATGTCCATCAGTTTCTTTAATGTCCTTTTCTCTGCCACTGTCACCAGAGTGTCCAGCTTCATGCCGACCACAGAGCTAGCCCTCCTGATCAGTTTCTCCAGCCTGGATGAGTCCCTCTTTGCTGTGCTGCTCCCCCAGCACACCACAGCATAGAAAAGTACTCCAGCAACCACCGACTGGTAAAACATCCTCAGGAGCTTCCTGCAGATGTTCAATTCAATTCAATTCAATTTTATTTATATAGCGCCAAATCACAACAAAAGTCGCCTCAAGGCGCTTCATAGATACAGAGAAAAACCCAACAATCATATGACCCCCTATGAGCAAGCACTTTGGCGACAGTGGGAAGGAAAAACTCCCTTTTAACAGGAAGAAACCTCCGGCAGAACCAGGCTCAGGGAGGGGCGGCCATCTGCTGCGACCGGTTGGGGTGAGAGAAGGAAGACAGGATAAAGACATCCTGTGGAAGAGAGACAGAGGTTAATAACAGATATGATTCAATGCAGAGAGGTCTATTAATACATAGTGAGTGAGAAAGGTGACTGGAAAGGAAAAACTCAATGCATCATGCGAATCCCCCGGCAGCCTACATCTATTGCAGCATAACAAAGGGAGGATTCAGGGTCACCTGGTCCAGCCCTAACTATATGCTTTAGAAAAAAGGAAAGTTTTAAGCCTAATCTTAAAAGTAGAGATAGTGTCTGTCTCCCGAATCCAAACTGGAAGCTGGTTCCACAGAAGAGGGGCCTGAAAACTGAAGGCTCTCCCTCCCATTCTACTTTTAAATACTCTAGGAACAACAAGTAGGCCTGCAGAGCGAGAGCGGAGCGCTCTAATAGGGTGATATGGTACTACAAGGTCATTAAGATAAGATGGGGCCTGATTATTTATGATGTTAAAAGACCTCAGCCTCCTGAGGAAGTACAGTCGGCTTTGGGCTTTTTTATACAGGTGCTCTGTGTTGCATGACCAGTCCAGTTTATTGTCCACCCACAGCCCGAGGTACTTGTACTTGTTGACCACCTCCACCTCCTCTCCCTCTATCTGAACCGGCAGTGGACCTGCTCTAGACCTCCCGAAGTCCACAACCAGTTCCTTAGTCTTTGAGGTGTTGAGTTGCAGGTGGTTTGTGTGACTCCATGCGACAAAGTTCCTCACCAGACTTCTGTACTCCTCTTCCTGATCATCCCAGATACACCCCATGATGGCCGTGTCATCTGCAAACTTCTGAATGTGGCATAATTCAGAGTTGTAGCAGAAGTCAGAGGTGTACAGGGTGAAGAGAAGAGGGGACAGCACAGTTCCCTGTGGTGCTCCTGTGCTGCTGACCACTGTGTCAGACGTGATGTCCTTCAGCCTGACGTACTGTGGTCTGTCGGTGAGGTAGTCAGAGATCCAAGCCACCAGGCAGGGGTCCACCTCCATCCTGTTCAGTTTTTCTTGAAGCATACAGGGCCGGATGGTATTAAAGGCACTGGAAAAGTCAAGAAACAGGATCCTGACCGTGCCTTTTCCCCCATCCAGGTGTGAGTGGGCTCTGTGTAGGAGGTACAGGATGGCATCCTCCACTCCGACACCCGCCTTGTATGCAAACTGTAGTGGGTCCTGGGCATGTTGTACCTGTGGTCGGAGGAGGTTGAGGAAGAGCCGCTCTAGAGTCTTCATAAGATGTGACGTCAGTGCCACCAGTCGGAAGTCATTCAGCTCATTGGGCTGGTTCTTTTTGGGGACCGGGATGATGCAGGATGTCTTCCATAGGGCGGGCACTCTCCCCAGTCGCAGACTGAGGTTGAAGACTCGTTGTAGCGGCTATTAAACATTAGCATTAGCTTTAACTACTTTAGCTATTAGCAGTTAGCCGCATTAGCTATCTATTAGGTTATCGTTAAGGTAGTGTGTAGAAGTGATGGCAAATAATAAAAGGTTATCGTTTGACTGTGGGGCATTGTCATCAGTCAGGACTGTCAATCCTGTTCTCCATCTCATCTGTGCCAGTCAACAATAACCCTCCTGTTTCTTCTGGGGTTTTTTAGTTTCACTCCTGTGGTCTGTTCAGTTTTGATAGATAAATAGTGTTAATTTAATAGCAAAGCATAATTATAAAGTTTTTTTCCTATATTGAAGCAAAAGGAAGTAAAGTAAGTACCAGCAACCAGAAACTGTGACAGCCTAACATACCAGCTCTGTTTGATAAGGAGTCAAAGAGTCAGAAGTGTTTGAACATTTATTTAAAACATAAAATAAGAACTGTGTCCTTTCATTCTGTCATTTTGTCCTCATGTTGTGTATTTTCTTGAGTATCAGTATCGAGCCTGAAATTCTTTTTACGTGACAGTGTTACTCATGAAGACACCGTGCAGCCACGCACTAACTGCCAAGTATGAAAAGTCATGGTTGGTTGCTTTGACAAAAGAGCTTCCTCCTGCTCGCTACATTCAGATTGCAGCCGTTGACTTTCCAGCTCACAAACATTTGTTGTCAGACCTGTTTTTCCATTCCCGTAATTCCACACAGGGCATCCGGTTGAGTTTAGGCTGCTTATTGGCTGTCAGATGCATTCTCAAAGAGAAGTGCAAATCAAGATATGCAAAGTGAAGAGCCAGGAAATGCTTTTACCAAGACAGTAAACTGTGTTCCTTTATTTTACTGTCCTGTTTTTATATTTAAAAAAAAAAAAAAAGCAAGCAACACATGAAATGGTGTAACTGAATCTTTAAACTTTTTACACTAGTAGGACTATGATTGTCACGTCTGCAGTGAGGTGAGGTTGAAAGTAGGACCCCAGATGCAGGCAGCTTCTGATGTGAGCGAGCTTTATTGACATGGTAGGTAAAACAGACAGGAATGTAACAGGCATGAAACAAAACCTAAGAATAACCTAAACTGGTAAAAACTAACAGAAACAGCAACGCAGGGAAATACACAGAATGACGGATGGCTTTTACACAGACGAACCTGCAACTAACAGAGGCAGACACAAGGATAACAAGAGAATGAGACACAGAAGGAGGACACAGCTGGGAGTAATCGGACATGACTAGACAGAGGAAACAAAACTAAACACACTGACATGAGACACGGACCTTCACAACAAAACAGGAAATACATAGACTGAACTAAGAGGTATAATATAACACAGAACCAAAACGTAGGAATAAACAAAGATACAGTGGGGCAAAAAAGTATTTAGTCAGCCACCGATTGTGCAAGTTCCCCCACTTAAAATGATGACAGAGGTCAGTAATTTGCACCAGAGGTACACTTCAACTGTGAGAGACAGAATGTGGAAAAAAAAAAAAAATCCATGAATTCACATGGTAGGATTTGTAAAGAATTTATTCGTAAATCAGGGTGGAAAATAAGTATTTGGTCACCTCAAACAAGGAAAATCTCTGGCTCTCACAGACCTGTAACGTCTTCTGTAAGACGCTTTTCTGTCCCCCACTCGTTACCTGTATGAATGGCACCTGTTTGAACTCATCATCTGTATAAAAGACACCTGTCCACAGCCTCAAACAGTCAGACTCCAAACTCCGCCATGGCCAAGACCAAAGAGCTTTCGAAGGACACCAGGAAAAGTATTGTAGACCTGCACCAGACTGGGAAGAGTGAATCTACAATAGGCAAGCAGCTTGGTGTGAAAAAATCAACTGTGGGAGCAATCATCAGAAAATGGAAGACATACAAGACCACTGATAATCTCCCTCGATCTGGGGCTCCACGCAAGATCTCATCCCGTGGGGTCAAAATGATCATGAGAACGGTGAGCAAAGATCCCAGAACCACACGGGTGGACCTGGTGAATGACCTGCAGAGAGCTGGGACCAAAGTAACAAAGGTCACCATCAGTAACACACTACAACGGCAGGGAATCA
This sequence comes from Mchenga conophoros, assembly GCF_057382185.1. Classification (NCBI taxonomy): domain Eukaryota; kingdom Metazoa; phylum Chordata; class Actinopteri; order Cichliformes; family Cichlidae; genus Mchenga; species Mchenga conophoros. Next base: position 19,135,037 of record NC_140542.1, read on the forward strand.
AATCCCGCAGTGCCAGACGTGTTCTGCTGCTGAAGCCAGTGCATGTCCAGGTCCGTCTGAAGTTTGCCAGAGAGCACATGGATGATACAGCAGAGGATTGGGAGAATGCCATGTGGTCAGATGAAACCAAAGTTGAACTTTTTGGTATAAACTCAACTCGTCGTGTTTGGAGGAAGAAGAATACTGAGTTGCATCCCAAGAACACCATACCTACTGTGAAGCATGGGGGTGGAAACATCATGCTATGGGGCTGTTTTTCTGCCAAGGGGACAGGACGACTGATCCGTGTTAAGGACAGAATGAATGGGGCCATGTATCGTGAGATTTTGAGCCAAAACCTCCTTCCATCAGTGAGAACTTTGAAGATGAAACGAGGCTGGGTCTTCCAACATGACAATGATCCAAAACACACCGCCCGGGCAACAAAGGAGTGGCTCCGTAAGAAGCATTTGAAAGTCCTGGAGTGGCCTAGCCAGTCTCCAGACCTCAACCCCATAGAAAATCTGTGGCGGGAGTTGAAAGTCCGTGTTGCTCGGCGACAGCCCCAAAACATCACTGCTCTCGAGAAGATCTGCATGGAGGAATGGGCCAAAATACCAGCTACTGTGTGTGCAAACCTGGTAAAGACCTATAGTAAACGTTTGACCTCTGTTATTGCCAACAAAGGTTATGTTACAAAGTATTGAGTTGTATTTTTGTTATTGACCAAATACTTATTTTCCACCCTGATTTACGAATAAATTCTTTACAAATCCTACCATGTGGATTCATGGATTTTTTTTTTTTTTTTTTTTTTTTTTTTTTTTCCCACATTCTGTCTCTCACAGTTGAAGTGTACCTCTGGTGCAAATTACTGACCTCTGTCGTCATTTTAAGCGGGGGAACTTGCACAATCGGTGGCTGACTAAATACTTTTTTGCCCCACTGTACATCATGAAATCAAAGATTAACCATACAAAACAGAAAACACTGGGTCACAGACCCAGGACCGTGACAATGATATGTGTATCTGACTTCCCTTTAGAATCAAAACCATAGCTCTACTTTGAATCTCGGTAAAAAGCAGAAGTTTCAACTTCCTCTCTTGCGGCACAATGTAAATCAGAGGTGCCAAACATATTTTTGCATTGAGGTCAACATACAGCAAGCTTTGGTCTGAAGAAACTATCCTTTCTGTCAGTGTAAAGAAGTTTAATGACACATTTCATCTCTGTCTCACTGTAAGATGTGCGGTTTCATGAACGCATCTCGACTGGTTATAGATTTATATATTTTCTGTTTTAACTGAGATTTCTGTAGATGCTGAAAAATATGAACGACCACGGAGGAGACAATTAAAAGTCCAGAATTTCTGCCCCCTTCACTTTTTCCAGAGCTGTCCAACAGACCAGATTACATAGACTGGATTATATGGGTTGTATAGATTACAGTTAATCATAACAGCAGGAGATGGAAATGTCCTGGACAGTGTCTTTTAACACTCTCTCACACTTTTAAAAGAATCGTTCTCCATCTCATCTGTGCCAGTCAACTATAACCCTCCTGTTTCTTCTGGTTTATTTTAGTTTCACTGCTGTGGTCTGTTCAGCTACAAAGACTGGAACAACATTCCTGAATCCTGTAAATGCAACATGGAGGAGGAGGAAGAGGGCAAGTGTCAGACTGTTGGCTACAGAGTGAGTATCAACACACACAGCTTCACTTCTATTAAATGTAACTCGGTTAGTCATATCTTTTAATTTTTCTATCTTTCCAGTCTTTAATGGAGAGATCAACATCCATCTACACCCAAGTGAGTGACTCGGCTTTATTTTGAAAAATGTTTCTTGATTTCATCAGCTGATTTACAGAAACTATAACCCTAACTTTATTTTTTGTCTGTGTTTAGACCTGCTTCCCCATAATAATGCACTACTTCCTGCTGGGTTTTGACATCGTACTCGGAGTCTTCTTCACTCTGGCTATTCTGGCAGTGAGTATTGTTAGCTATTTAAAGACAAGGTTTCCACAGAGTAAATGTCCTGTTTCAGTTACTAATGGCAGCACTCAAAAAAAAAATCTGATTCAATATCATTTTTTAAGAAAGTAGTTTAATATAGCAGTAAAGTATTCAGAGTAGTGGATGGGGATTTTTTTAGATTTTAAATATGGTGAAATTGCAGGATGTGGTTTGTCTAAAGTGGTTTGATCTTTAGGTAAGACTTATGATGCATTATATAGGGCGACCGTGTCTCAGGGGGTTGGGAATCGCATCTGTAACCGGAAGGTCGCTGGTTCGATCCCTGGGCTCTCTGTCCTGGTCGTTGTGTCCTTGGGCAAGACACTTTACCCTACTTGCCTACTGGTGTTGGCCAGAGGGGCCGATGGCCCAATATGGCAGCCTCGCTTCTGTCAGTCTGCCCGAGGGCAGCTGTGGCTACAACTGTAGCTGCCTCCACCAGTGTGTGAATGTTAGAGTGAATGAATAGTGGTATTGTAAAGTGCTTTGGGTGCCTTGAAAAGCGCTATATAAATCCAATCCATTATTATTTACCATGTGATCTGTAATGATCCTTTAAAACTGAAAAAACAAATGGCCAGTCATTTAGCTTTTGTCTTGATGGGGAGTGTCACGTTTACATCAGTCACTGTTATTTTTGATTTACAAAATAATAACCGAAACTGTTTCTCTTTAAAAATGATCATGAAGTCCTAAAATCATGTTTCAAATACTTGAAAATGCCACATGCTCCAGAAGATCAGCATTTGATCTGTGACAATAAAAAGAAACATTTCTGTGATGAAATTTCAGTCAAAACTATTTTTTAGTTTAAGTGAGTTCAATAAAATGTTCTCAGTTCGGTTTCATTCTAACCAAATACACCTGGAATTCCTGTTCCTGAGGTGGCCGCTCATAGTAAACATGGAAAAGTTTCAAATAATGAGGTCATTGCGTGTATAATACATCTAGTTGTTCAGTTTTTGGTAGCACTTTATAACACAACCTGCAAATACGGCTCAAGTACCCTGTACTTGCATGCAATTTGCAGGCAACAAGTCAGGTTTTGCAGGAAACAATGAGGCAAGTACACAGTAAGTACTCTGTACTTTCTGGAATGCGAGTCATATTATGGAGTCACCTGAAAGATACGCGAAACAATAAAACACTGTAGGACCCATGACTAAGCCACAAGTAGCCTATAATCATGTGTACCAATCCAGGTCTTTGCAGGAAACAATAAAATAATAACATAAAATATTGTATCATTATCTCAGGCAGAGAAGCCAAACCAAGTTGTTCATCAAAGCTTCTGTTTGAAGAACGAGTGGGTGGGGAGCCAATCAAATAAAAGCAACGAGAAACCAGAAGGAAATGTTTGTGTTAGTTGGAGAATGAACTTTCACCAAGTCCCAGAAAAAGATAAATATGATTATTTTGATATAAAAATAGAATTGTTTCATTGTGTGTGCGCGCGCACGTGTTGATTGATTGATTGATTGATTGATAATACTTTATTCATCCCGAGGGAAATTGGGTTAAGGCTGCCAGCCGTGCCAGCGCCATAAATCTAAATCTGATATTTCTCAGAGCCAGAATCTATTTTAGCTGAAAATCTTGACTCTGAGTTCAGTTCTCATTTCTCTTTAAATTCGAGACCTTTTCCTTTCTACAGTCTCGAAGTTCTTGCTCGTACAGAATGATCTGATTTTTTTGTATTATTGTTGGGCCTTTAGCTGACAACATGAAACACCCTGAGGAGACTGTTGTTGTGATTTGGTGCTATATAAAGAAAACTGAGTTGAATTTCCATGTTATCAATTTAAGATTTTTAAGCCTGCAGAGCAGCTGATTTTTAACTCTCCTTTCTGTGTCCCCTGCAGCTGCTCGGCACAATTCTGTCCTCGGCAATGATCCACCAGATGCGTTACCCCAACAGACCCCCCATCCTGCTCACAGTTCCCACTGTCCTCTCCACATCGCCACCAAAATACGAGGAGCTGTACAACCCTCCACCATATTAGACACAGAAAGATGCACTGTTCCTTTATTGCTAGCTTTGCGTGGAAGTTCCAGGAGTCCTGTTAGTTTTGTTTTTCTTGAATTTTAACGTGAGTTTGAGGTTTGTGTCCAAAGTGCCTTACAGCTCTGTAAGGAGTTCTGACTTGTTCCTTTAAGATCAGTGAAAACCCGAAAAATGCCACAGCTTTTCTGATACATAAACATTGTTCTTATGCTACTGTTTATTTATCTTAGTTGTTCTTGCTTTGAAGTTAAGAAATGTTTTCAGTTTTCCAAGATTTGACTTGTGGCTTTCATTTAGAATCAACTTTTATCAGAAATCATTATTTTTGTCACATGTTAAGAATGCAGAAGTTCATGTTCATTACATACAAAAGATAAGGGATGTGAAAGTGAAGCTCAAATCTCTCCAAAAGAGAACTGGTGCAGCCAGGACTACTAAAAATTAAAAGTTTAATTATTTGAATTCAAAGTTTACATTTTGAGTTTTAAATGTGTTTTCTATATATATTTCCAACACTTTTATCTTATTTTTATTTTTAAAAGTCCCGCTAAACTTTTAGAACTTTTATAAAAATGTTTTAAGAAAAAAAAGCTCCTCCCATTTTTAAGAAAAGAAATGAGGGTTATGCAGTCAGTGGCATTCAAGCATGGACTCAAAAGAAAACTCACACATGCCAACAACTCATTTTAGCCTGAAGTCGCCTTGAAAAAAGCTGCAGCAATCATTTTGGGTTTTTTCGTAAAGCAATTATTTTTTTTTTTTAAACAATGTGGACTCATTTATCTTACTCCACTCAGTGTTTTTGTACACACACACACACACACACACACACACACACACACACACACACACACACACACACACACACACACACACACACACACACAAATAAATAAAACAGCATTTTAAATATTTAGAAAGAGAATTTTTTTTATTCTACATTTTCTTGTGGGTCTCTTGTTTTTGTCATGTTTGATTTTTCTGATGTAAACATCAATGACTTACAAAAATAAAAGAGCAGCACAGACACCCCTGGTTTTCACAGACACTCAGCTCTTTCCACACCATTACTGCATTTAATTATTAATCATAAATAATAATTAATCATCGCTGGCTCTTTCTCCCAAAGTGTGTTTTTGTCCTGTCTCTGCTTGTCTTAAAGCCCAACCGGTTGTTCAGATGGTTGCCCCTCCCTGAGCCTGCTTCTGCCCGAGGTTTCTTCCTGTTAAAAGGTTAAAGGTTTTTACTTCCCACTGTCACCGAGTGCTTGTTCATAGGAGGTCATCTGATTGTTGGGGCTTTCTCTGTATTATTGTAAGGTCTCCAGCTTAGAATATAAAGTGCCTTGAGATGACAGTTTTTGTGATTAATTGTCTGTCATTCAGTGACAGAAACATGCAAATATCGAGACAGAAGACGAGCTACAAACAGAAGTAGAGTTCACAGTCATTTCTATTTCTTTCTGGCTGCTTAAGCTCATGTGTAGATAGATTTCCATGTAAGTATCCAGAGGCCTGTTATGATGTCTGAGCCATGACTTCATCAAATTGATAAATTTTTTAGGTCTAACATTTTGATGGTTAACAGTCACTCTTTACACAGCCTGAGGAACAAAAAGGAAATAAGCTTTAAATGTGTGTCCTTTCTTAACCACTCTCATTGAATATCTTTGTACTGCAGGCAGTTGGCCACCAGAGAGCACTGTTTAACAAGTGCCCAGCTGACTCTTACGAGAAGAGGGAAGTGTGCATGTCAAACTGCTCAGAGCTCCAAGCCCTGGCCTGAAATTTCCTGCTCTTTCAGAGGGAAAGGGGCACTCCCTGAGCGGGGGACTGTGATAGGTCAAGCTGTCTCCTTAAGCCTTATTTAGACCTATCTCAGTCCACAAGATAGGACAGTTCATGCAGTCGAGCCAGAACAAGAAAATGACAAAAATATTCAGACAATACGAGATCCGAATGATCTAGCCACCATACAGAGAGAATGTATACTGTCTCACATGCTCCTTCAGCTGCTTCAGCCTTACTGCAAAAACGCCGAAGGGGAATAAATTTCCAGCTTGTCAGGGCAGATTTCAAACTCTCCGGGAAACCTTCAACCCTCAGCTGCTGTGGCCACAGATGCAGAAAAGGGAAGAGGAACCACAACTTCCCGAAGCCACTGGAAGACCTCAAAGGCTTTTAGTTCAGTCCAGAATCAGAACCATTTCAGCCTTAGAGGACAGATCACCATGACAGGAGAACAATCACTGATCAAGTTGTTAACGTCTAACCCAGACAGCTCAGATTCCATAAGTGACAGGCTGTTTAGGACTGTAAACTTATAACAACATTTATAAAAAGTATCATTCTCTGAACAAGTCTCTGAACTGTACATGTTAGGAAATTGTTGAATGTAATCCCCAAACAGGTAAATTTTTAGTCACATTAGATTCACAGAGAGCAGGTAACTTTCTTCTAAGCGCACTCAGGTATTGCTAACATTGGTGCCCCACCACTATCCCTCAACTCAAAGGTGTAGTCTTCATGTGAACTTTAGGCTAGCAGGCTAGCAGCCAGTGTTGGGGAGTAACGGAATACATGTACCGCCGTTACGTATTTAAAATACAAAATATGAATAACTGTATTCCGTTACAGTTACCATTTAAAAAGGTGGTATTCAGAATATAGTTACTTTGTTGAAATAAATGGATTACACTGCGGTACTTTCATGTTCCATTTTGTCGCGGGTCAGGACTGTTTGGGTTTTGTTTGACAGCTATGTTCTGTTGTTCCAGGCGGCAGCGCTACGGTTGCCATGGTTACAGGGCGACGCTCTCTCTCTCTCTCTGCGACTGTGTGTTTCCTGGGTGAGAGAGCGCCTTTTCGTTGTTGTTGTTGTTGTTGTTGTGCTAAGCTAACAGGCAGAATGCTACAAGCATAGCTCTAAAGAATGTAGCATCATGGGCAGTGTAGTCCGTGTTGCAGGGAGAATGGACTGCCATACACGTTATGGGTCTGTGAGCGCGAGGAGGGAGAGAGAAAAAGGGGAGTGGAAAGGTTGGCGTTGTCATCGAGGAAAAATGGGAGCTGGAAGCATGTAAATATAATAATAACCACTTCAGCCAAGAAGAGTGTCTCACGAGCCCAGTTGTAAGTAAGCTATTAAGACTCGACTGTACACCGTGTTCGTGTTTTCCTCCGAAAACAATAAGTTCCGTTGGAGCAGCCTTTCAACGCCTCTCTCTGTCTCTCGCAAGAAAAGTTGACCCCCCCAACAAAGTAAAGCTATTTTTCGGCTACGAGCCGACAGGGACCCCGCCGTATTAGTCAGAGGTCCCTTTACTACAGTTCGGAGTCGCGGACCTTCAGTAATAGTAATAAATCACACAGCAATAGCACATTCACGTTGTTGTAAAAAGCATGATAATATATTAAGTAATCCAAAGTATTCAGAATACGTTACTGTCATTGAGTAACGTAACGGAATACGTTACAGAATACATTTTGGGGCATGTATTCTGTATTCTGTAATGGAATACATTTTAAAAGTAACCTTCCCAACACTGCTAGCAGCATAAACATCCACGACTGTAGCGCTAAAAACTGCAACAGTTTTCACTTTACTGACCTTATTCCATGTTAACCACCAGAATAGCTGACATTTTACCTATAGTGTATGTCATTTCTACTCCTATTTTTTTTCAATTATTGCTTTTTTTGTTTGTTTGTTTGTTTGTTTGTTTGTTTGTTTGTTTGTTTGTTTGTTTGTTTGTTTGTTTGTTTTTACAAAAGATTCAGTGTCAGTGAGGGATCAAAGAAAATCTCCAAATGATAAGTGAGAAAACCATTTAGGTGGTGTATCACAGGATCTCCAAGTAACTCTACAGGTTCTGAGTTTCCATAAAACCAAGAAAAATATTCATCCATTTTCTGTGTGGCAGACTTGCTGTAACTGCGTGGCTTTGTTCGGTAATAAACAGTTCTCGTGTACAGTAATGCATGCATGTGATTTCCTGAAAATTGAGATGGCAGGAAGTGGTTTTCTGCTCAATAGTGAAAGTATTTAGAGTTCAAACTTCATTTTACAGAAATGGAGCTCAAGGAGGGAAAGAAGGTAATTGTTATTGTGCATTTATATGGTGTAAGAATAATCATAAACAATTGTTTTTGAATGAAAAGATGTGCCTCAATTCTGAACATCTTTGTACCTGTAGCACATTTGGTACACACGCTTGTGACATAACATACACAGGAGCATGGTGGAGGAAAATAAACGTGGAGTCTGCTGTTTCTCCGTGGACTGCAAGAGAAAATAAGGATCTGCTCATTTATGAGAATTGTCAGCTTGGTTTATTACACTCTAGACTCCTGTCTGCAGTGTGTATGTGTGTGTTACTTCCTGTTCTAGGTGTGAAGTTTTTGTCTTTCAGTGTTGCCGGTGTGGAGCAGGGAAATTATTTTACTGCTATTGTTAAATAATTGTCATCATTACCATTGCATTAATAATAAAATCTGGAGTTTATATTGCATTCAGGGGTTAAACAGTGTCTCTTTCAGAAAGACTGAGTTGCAGGCTGACAGGAAGTTGTATGCAGAAGTGAAAGCAGATAGTTATTTTGAGCCGCAGGCTAAGACGAGGCTTTAACAATGTAACAGATAGCTTTAAGAAGGCCTTAAGCAGTTATGACTATTTCATACACAATGCATATCTGTGCTTATTAAAGAGTTGGAGCTCGGTCAATTAATTGGGGGTCGGAAGCTTTGTTCGGCGCGATGTTCGGACAATCTATTGTGCAAGTGACTTGGAGCCATAGAAGGAATTGCAATACATGCTTACAAAACACTTATATATCAGATCATTTTATATTAAGGTTTTAGTAGAGGTTCTTGGTTAAAACATTTATTTAGTAGAAGACATACACATAGTCTCAGTGAGCCTCTGGTCTGGTAAAAGGTCAGAAGTGCAACAGGTGAATTGAGAAAGAGCATTTGAGGACGAGACACAGACAGTAGGTGAAGAGGTGACACAAAGAGCATGTGAGGTCGTGACACACACACATAGAGTTAAATTTATTTAGAGGAACCGTCCTTGTTGTCTCGGCAAGAAAGAGGAACAAGACAAGAACTGAAAGGAAGACAGGAAGGGCTAGCCATGAAAATAGAAGATGATTTTCTAGGTGAAAAGTCATGATGATGTTGATCTGATCTATGTATAAAATGTACCGGTGACGCATGAAGGGGCGTCAGTAAACAAACCCTGATGCTATAAAATATCTGTTCATGCTTTGATTGAGTCGAGGACTACTGGCTGTCTGCGTACAGAGTGTCTTCCCACGCGTGTATTCATTAAAATCATCGTTTGACTTCACCCGGCCGGATCGGTGTGGTTATTCTTCGATCACCTCTTGTACCCTTCCTCAATATTGAATCTTAACATTTGGGGGCTTCGTCCGGTTATTGAGGAGGGAGAGTTGGAGGTTTAGACGGAGAAATCCGGGGTCTTAGGTGGTCTGACGGGCAGACATGAATTCCAGTGGTCTAAGTGAGTGGGCATAAGCCGGCTTATCCAAAAGGTAAGGCACTACCTGTTGAATTATTTCCAAAGTGTGCCAAATTGGAAATGATAAAATTTAAGTCTACTCACTGAAGTTACTGGTGGATGTCTGTTTTGATTTTGATGAGAATCTCATGACAGTACTGAGGATTTAAAGCAGTTGGACTGCTGGAAAGGATTTAATGCGGTTGGACCGCTAAAAGGAAAAGCAGTTGGACTGCTCAATGTTTTTAGTATGTTAGGGAATTTGCTTATTTTTTGGTTATAAGGTTGGACCTGCTTCAGTCTTACACTTTGTTGGGTGTTTTACTGTTGTTCCAAAGTATTATAAATTACTCAAGAACGCCAGTTGGACTGGTAGGAAGCGCAGTGCTCAGAGGTAACGCTTGCCAATGTCAAGGACGCTTAGACATTGTCCTCGAAGAGGGATAGTCAGTTGGTCACTGTGGAGCTTGGGGCACTCCAGAATAACTAGGAGTTAGAGTCTCCTTACCGTTTGGAACGGTATCTGCGCTTTTTTGGGCAGCAAAGGTTGGACCTTGGGTGTTGGACACTTTTAAATTGAGTTAGGGACTTTAGAGATGAGGCCAGAAACTGTTGGACAGATACTGGTTAATTGATTACAAAAAAGTTGGACTTTATCGGTTAGACCGTTAACTGAAATTTGTCAAAATTGGTTAGGCGCTAAAGCTGACAGATCTGACAGTAGTTGTAAATATAAGACGTCTTTGTAATATAAAAAGATCTGTGTGAAAGGAGTCTGAGGCAATGCTGCTGCTATTTTTAGACGGTGTGTGTGTGAGTGAAAATGCAAATGAGTAAGCAGTGAACTGTTTAAGCCACAGTTGGTTTTACAAATACTGCTGCAAACATTGTTGAGTGTGTGTTTCAAATGCCATTTATGTTTATTAGAGGACTATAAATAAAGTTTTGAGTTGCCGTAGTGGATGTATAGTAATTGACTGAGTTTGGATGTAGATATATAAATATATTGAGTGCACTGTATATACTTAAGACTAACACATCACTTTCAGTAGTAACTTTTCTCCAGCATTAGTTGCTGGTGGGTTTATTTTTTCAATTTCTTGTGTGTGCGGTGAGAATTAATGGAGGTTTCAATTTTTTGTTTGTTTGTTTTTTACTTGCTCTTTTTGATTATGACAAGCATGTCTAAAATACTCTTAGGAAAGTGTGTTGAGTTATATTCCTCAACTCTGGTCACACTTTAAGTGTGTGAATGCGGTGACTAGAAGCTTTGACATGATGAATAAAGGTGTGAGAGGTATTTCTTTGGTGATGTAAAGTAGGATGTTTTAAAGTTTGAAAGTGTTTTTAATTTGAGAGAGGCATGAGTGATGTTATAAGAGTTTGAGTTTCTTTTTCTTTCAGTTTAAAACACATAAGTACATACACTTGGTACACCTGTTTACTCTTTGACTTTATTAAAACAGACGGTGTATTTGAGTTTGAATTTCAGTAATTGTATGTTGATATGGTAATTTAGTTTATGTTAGGTGAAGGAGATGTCCATCTCTGCGTCTTGCAGGATCGAAAGTGAAAGTTGAAGGTTGTGATGTGAATGCTGTGAGTACTCGATTTGAATGATTCTGTGTGAGGTGTACAAAATACTAAATAATAATAACACTATGAAAGTTGATAGTAGAGTGAGTGCAAGGTGATGTGTGAACAGAGGAAGTCTGAGAGAGAAGTGTGTGCGTAGGCAAAATGCAGAGTGTGTGCGTGAAATAAGGGAGTATTGTTTTTACATCAAGGTTTAGCAGAACTAAAGTAGAACGTTATAAACAAACAGATAAATAAAAGTAAAATGAAGAGAGAAAATAACTGACAATTACATTAATGAATAGAAAACACACATACACAAAGTGCCATATGTGAAATTATTCTAGGAAAGGAGTCAGAAGTGAGATAGTTTAATATAAGATGCAATGAAGGAAGCAGCTTACACTCCTTTAATTTCCAGAGCCAGTGTGTTCCCTCCCCTGCCCACTTGGGCCCCGTATCAGGCGAGTATGGAAGGCTGGATAGCCCATGACGGGTAAGATCCCACCTCGAAACCCTGGGACAACCTAAGGCAGGCACAGTCACGATTATTCGCCTCACTCAGTCCCGGTGAGCTCCGACTCACTGGTGAGATGAAGTGAAGAGGATGGGACCTCAAGGGGTAAAGCCGCTGGGCTAGGGTGGAGGTGGAAAGTGGCAAGTGGAGCCCTACCTTCTGGCTGAGGACAAGGAATGCTGCTATTTAAGGTAGGAAATCAGAATTTGGGTTAGTAAATTTGGGAGGAGAAAATTGACTGTTTAAAGGCAAAATTATGAAGGAGTCTGACACACTGCAAAAGCAACATATGCAAATTCACATACACAAACAGAAAATGCATTAAACTTATAAAGACAAGACAAGCTCATGGAGTTCAATGCATAGACACTGATTAAACCTGGCTAAGAACACAAACACAGGCAATGAAGAACAGCTTGCTATTTTGTATGAATGATACAATGGTGTGAATGTTTAATAAAATACATTTGTGTTTGTAATTGAGGAATAGAAGAAGCCATATGACAAAGGGGGTTATGTTTTATGCTGAATTGAAGTATGTTACAGAGCATAAGGGGGTGATTTTTGTGTGCAAATTGAGTGGGTTTAATGAGACTTTTGGTGTATTGAGGAGGTGAAATTATGTGGTGGCAAGACTTGTGTGTTTAAGGTTGTTGTGGTGATGGGTTGATTCTGTCAGGTAGGTTGTTGTTGTTATTTTTGTTTTTAATAGAGGGAGTTTTAGGAAACATGGACATGTCTGGGAGGGGCCCACTATTTTGTAACAGTGCACTTAAAGAAAACCTGTCAGGGGATTTTGTTTTGTTTTTATGAGCTAACAATCAGCTCTATTTTTTCATTTCTGTTTTAAGCAGGCCTGCAACAGTGAATAACGGCGCTGAAAATTCTCGGGAAGAGCAAATATAAGGCGGCTTTCCAGATTACAATTGGCTGAGGAGAGCTACCTGTGGGGACTGATCAAGGTCGTAAGTCCCTGTAAAAAGGATTTTATGCGAGTCAATCCAGTCCAAAAGCATAAAGAAATATTTTCCTATGGAAAATAAAAAATGACTGAGCTCATTTTGCTGAGGGTGGAGTATCTGATCGTGCGGGAAGCTCCACTATCAGCAAATACATGGTGTGACTGCATGTGAGTGAATGTGTGACTGCATGTGAGTGAGGATGAATAAATGTGGACAAACATTTTGTTTTTACCAGAAGAAAATTTCTGTTTTGTTGACTGGGGTTAGATTATGGGATTATAGTATATTGTTGGGAGGATGCCAAATGCTAAAGGGGAAATATTTTTTGATATAACTCAGTTACCATTAATTGAAGAAACACATGACTGATAACTGTTCTGTTTTAAGTTTATTTTATGATATAGATTGGAACATGAGTGAGGAAAACTGAGCATTTTTAAGTTTTGTATAGTATCTTGACACATGAAATGTATCAAGATAAAGGGGGGTTTAGGGTTTAATAATTTAATTGTTTAATAATTTAGGATCATTTTAGGACCTTTTGGGTTTTTGATCATTTGGATATGGTAAAACTGAAACTGTTATTTTTAAGTTAAGGTTAAAGGATTAAAAGTGAACTTGTCACGGTTTGCGAGGCAAGCCGTGTGGAGTTGTAGAAAAGGACCCAAAAGGCGGCAGCTCTGGTGCAGGTGAATATTTATTTACAACGGTGGGCACAAAACAGCACTGGTGGAAAAACAAGAAACCGGAAACCTAAACTGGGTAAGCTAATAACACAAACCAGAAACGAGACGCAGGGAGACCGAGGGGAAACAACACAGACAAACCAGCAACTACCATAACAGAAGACACAACTTAAATACACCCAGAGCACGGGGAGAACACAGACATAAGAGGCTGGGGGAAACATGGAATAAACACAAAGAGAGACGAGAGCTCATAAATACACAGAGGGGCACAAGGGGGTAAGAGTCACAAAGGGAAAAAACACTTAGGGAACACCACAACAGGACACCTCAGAAAACCTGGCCTAAATAAGGAGCGAAAATACAAGGAACCAAGAATGCTGGGCCAACATGGCCCAGGACCATGACAGAACTGAATCCTGTTTAGAAGATACAATGCCGGTTTTTCAAAGCTGTGAATAAATCTTAGAGGGAAAATTAGTGAGGGTTGAAGGAGTAGAACAGGTTTGATTTTTTTGATTTCTAGAAGTAGTGGTTATAATGTAGGCGTACACATACAGATATTACATAGGTTTATCTTTAGGATAAAGGGGGAGCTTCTACGTAGAAATGATTTTTATACATATTTCATTTTGTGCTTTTAAAGGAGTTGTGGCTCAAATTTGTCTCTGGAGGGTCACGAGCCTTTGGCTAGCGCTATGATTAGCCAATCTACTGTGAGGATAATATGAGTTCATGAAGGATTGCACACGCTTACAGACACAGAGTTAAGAAACACACATGACAGTATTGATTCCAGGCAAAAGGCCTTAAATTCATTTAGCTTTTAACTGAACTTAAAGAAGGACCAAAGAGGAAGGAAAGCATATATTTTGGTTAGGTCTGATAAACTAGAATTAGAAGGTATTGTTACATTAAAGGGAGCAAATGAAATAAAAAGGCTATACCAAAATGGGTTATAACATAGGAAATGTGAGGTTAAAATGAAGTTAACACATAGGAGTTGTTTCAAGGCAGCATTTAGCTATGATGAAATGTATACAGGAGTAATTGCTTATATGCTTAAACTTAATTGATTAAAGTGGTTGTTTTCTTTTAGAGTAGAGGAACTTGTAGCAGCGACAATTTGTGCACAGGATGTTGATGATCAGATAAGGGAAAGTAGAGCGAGCAACTGGACGTGAAAGCAGGGCTTAAAGAGTTTAAAGTGATGAGGAACGTTGAAGAATATACATAAATACAAGTCAATAAGTTAAGAGCATAATTAGGATCATGCTTTTGATTAAAGAGTCCCAAAAAGGATAAGTTAGGGAGATGCAAGAAAAGGTGTTTTGTTTCCTTTGCAGAAGATCTCGGCGACCACAGGAGGGGCGAGGATCCTGGAGATCTCGAGGCCTGCTGAACCACAATGTATTGCGACCTCTGGTGTTCCAGAGGTCGTGAGAGGGAGTGTGGAGCAGGGAAATTATTTTACTGCTATTGTTAAATAATTGTCATCATTACCATTGCATTAATAATAAAATCTGGAGTTTATATTGCATTCAGGGGTTAAACAGTGTCTCTTTCAGAAAGACTGAGTTGCAGGCTGACAGGAAGTTGTATGCAGAAGTGAAAGCAGATAGTTATTTTGAGCCGCAGGCTAAGACGAGGCTTTAACAATGTAACAGATAGCTTTAAGAAGGCCTTAAGCAGTTATGACTATTTCATACACAATGCATATCTGTGCTTATTAAAGAGTTGGAGCTCGGTCAATTAATTGGGGGTCGGAAGCTTTGTTCGGCGCGATGTTCGGACAATCTATTGTGCAAGTGACTTGGAGCCATAGAAGGAATTGCAATACATGCTTACAAAACACTTATATATCAGATCATTTTATATTAAGGTTTTAGTAGAGGTTCTTGGTTAAAACATTTATTTAGTAGAAGACATACACATAGTCTCAGTGAGCCTCTGGTCTGGTAAAAGGTCAGAAGTGCAACAGGTGAATTGAGAAAGAGCATTTGAGGACGAGACACAGACAGTAGGTGAAGAGGTGACACAAAGAGCATGTGAGGTCGTGACACACACACATAGAGTTAAATTTATTTAGAGGAACCGTCCTTGTTGTCTCGGCAAGAAAGAGGAACAAGACAAGAACTGAAAGGAAGACAGGAAGGGCTAGCCATGAAAATAGAAGATGATTTTCTAGGTGAAAAGTCATGATGATGTTGATCTGATCTATGTATAAAATGTACCGGTGACGCATGAAGGGGCGTCAGTAAACAAACCCTGATGCTATAAAATATCTGTTCATGCTTTGATTGAGTCGAGGACTACTGGCTGTCTGCGTACAGAGTGTCTTCCCACGCGTGTATTCATTAAAATCATCGTTTGACTTCACCCGGCCGGATCGGTGTGGTTATTCTTCGATCACCTCTTGTACCCTTCCTCAATATTGAATCTTAACACCGGGTTCTCTCAGATGCACTGAAAATGAGGGATCTGCATCAAGAGGATTACAGAGCAGAGTATCCAGGATCCAGCTGTCTATCTATAAAGAGTGACTGGTCCAAAGCTCAGCCTCCAGTGTTCAACACTGAACCTAGACCCTCAGACACTAAGTAAGAGATACTTTCTGTCTGTAGATCAAACTGAAGATAATTCATTTCATAGGAAGACAAAACTAAATGCTGTTTAATTGTGTCAGATTAACCCACTTTCTGATTTTTAACCTTTTTCTATTGAACAAACAAAGTCATTCAAACCTACTGATGCTCTTTACTATATCCAACTGCTTTCTAATGTGTTTACCCACCAAAGACCATGAAGTCATCTCCCTGAAAAGAACTGGTCACAATATAATGGCAAAAGCTGAACTTTAGATAAACAGATGCTGATGTTAGAAGTACACACTGCTCACTGCTCAATAAAAGTAACACTTGGAAAACACATTAGATCTCAATAGGGAAAGAATGATGCTGGATATCTACAGTATACTGTTATGGACTGGGTAATATGTTAGGAATGAAACATTGTTTGATGGAAATGGAAATGATCAACATACAGAGGGCTGAATTCAAAGACACCCTGAAATTTAAAGTGAAATGTTTTGTGGCAGGCTTGTTTATTTCACCAAAATGTCATTGCTGCAACTAAAACTGGTACTAAATAGTTTATGTGGCTCCCATGTGCTTCATGCAGGCCAAATACCAACGTAAGGGCATGCTCCTAATGAGATGATGTATGTTGTCATTGAGAATCTGGTCCCAGATTTAGACTGGGGCATCACTAAGCTCCTGGACAGTCTGAGGTGCAACCTGGTGATCCAAGATGAACCAAAACATAATGTCTGTCAGGCGTTGTATGGAGGCGAGGAAGAAGGAACCCAAACGCAGGACTGGCAGGTAGGTGAGGTTTATTATAAGGAGTGGGTGAAGGGGCACTGACTGGCTGGACAACTGAATGGCGGACTGAACTGAGGGAACACACGGGAAGGACAACATAACATCAATGACATGACAGTGAACGAGTAGAAACAGAGGGCTTAAATACACAGACTGATGAGGATGATAATGAGAGACCGGTGAGTACACAGCTGAACATAATCTGGCTAATGACACAAGACGAGCTGACACAGGAAAAGGCAAAGCTGAGGCTGGACCAGGCGAAGCTGAGGCTGGACCAGGTGAAGCAGAAGCCGAGGCCGGACCAGGCGAAGCTGAGGCTGGACCAGGCGAAGCAGAAGCCGAGGCCGGACCAGGCGAAGCTGAAGCTGAGGCTGAGGCTGGACCAGGCGAAGCAGAGGCTGAGGCTGGACCAGGCGAGGCAGCGGCTGAGTCTGATGCCGGACCAGGCAAGGCAGCGGCTGAGTCTGATGCCGGACCAGGCGGCGCGGAAGCCTCTGGCTGGAGACAGGCAGGGCCAGTAGGCGCGGAAGCCTCTGGCTGAGGAGCGGCCGGGCCAGCGGGTGCAGGAACCCCTGGCTGAAGAGCGGCCGGGCCAGCGGGTGCGGAAACCCCTGGCTGAAGAGCGGCCGGGCC
This sequence comes from Mchenga conophoros, assembly GCF_057382185.1. Classification (NCBI taxonomy): domain Eukaryota; kingdom Metazoa; phylum Chordata; class Actinopteri; order Cichliformes; family Cichlidae; genus Mchenga; species Mchenga conophoros. The sequence continues at coordinate 19,152,320 of NC_140542.1, forward strand.
AGCGGGTGCGGAAACCCCTGGCTGAGGAGCAGGAGAGCTCACAGCTGGCTCTGGGTGCTGTGGCTGCAGGTCCGGGAACTGAACGGGATGGTGGACGGGCGACTGGGAGACAGGAGGCGACTGGACTACAGACTGAACAGGAGCAGACTGGACTGACTGGACTAGAGACTGGACAGGGGCAGAATGGACTACAAACTGGACAGGAGCAGAACGGACTACAGACTGGACAGGAGCAGACTGGACTGACTGGACTACAGACTGGACAGGGGCAGACTGGACTACAGACTGGACAGGAGCAGACTGGACTGACTGGACTACAGACTGGACAGGAGCAGACTGGAGGGCAGGAGGAGACTGAACCACAGGGGGCAGGTGAGTGAACTGCCTGGACTGAGGAGACTAACGGATAAACAGAGGTCGGTGAGGCTAATGGCTGAGCTGAGGTTGGTACAGCTGATGGCTGAGCTATAGACTGAGCTAATGATGTCATGGTTCGTTGTGTGGCAGGCAGGAGAAGGACCCAAGATGCAGATTCACAGACACGGGGATAAACTCAAAAAACACAGCTTTATTGCTGGCCACGAGAAGCAATACAAAATAAACTAAAACTGGGAAAACTAAAGCATGAGATGTACAAGGAACCGAACCACGGGGAGAATAACACACAACATGAGGGAGAACGCGACGCCGAACAGAGGGAGATGCAGACAGAAATACACAGAGGGTTAACGAGGAAAGTGGGAACACATGGGGAACACAGGTGACACTGATAATCATAACGAGACAGGGCGGGGTGAACTGAACATGACATGTACAGGCGTGAGAGTCACAAAGTAAACAGGAAGTGCACAGAGGTTCAGACAGGAGGAGAGAGAGCACGGGGAAAACACAGACATAACGGGCTGGGGAAACATGAAACAACCACAAAGGGAGACGAGGGCTCATAAATACACAGAGGGCACACAGGGGGGGAGAGAGAGCACGGGGAGAACTTAGACATAATGGGCAGGGGAAACATGGAATAAAACATAAGGAGAGACGAGGGCTCACAGATACACAGAGGGGCACACAGGGGGTAAAAGCCATGAAGGGAAAACACTTAGGGAACAACACAACAGGGCAACTCAGAAAACATGGCCTAAATAAGGAACAAAATACAAACATACAAGAAAGCTAAGAACACTGGGCCAACATGGCCCAGGACCATGACAGTACCCCCCCCCCCCCCCCCCTCAAGGGCTGGCCCCCGACAGCCCAAACCCGAGAAACAAAACAAAAACAGAAAACAACCCACCCAGGGCGGGAGGCGGGGGACCAGGACGGAGGGACCAGAACGGGAAACAAAAACAAACAACAGAAGACACAGGAGCACATGACCACAGTCCAAATAAAGTTCAGGGGGCCGACCCAGAGCCCACAGGCACAAGAGTTCACGGGTCACACGGTCGGGGGGCCGACCAGGTGGGTGGCACAGGTGACAGAGCTGGTCCGGAGGCCGGCCGTGCGGAAGGCAGCGGCGACGGCGAAGGAGACGACGACGGAGCAGTTCAGGGGGCCGACCGCGTGGAAGGCAGCGGCGGCGGCGAAGGAGACGACGAAGGAGCAGTTCAGGGGGCCGACCGCGCGGAAGGCAGCGGCGGCGGCTCTCCAGTCTCAGGCGTGCTGGCCATGGCCTGGTGGGCACAGGACCAGTCGAGGCAGGACCAGTCGAGGCAGGACCAGACGAGGCAGGACCAGAAGGTGGCGATGCGGGGGCCGGACCAGGCGAAGCACAGGCTGAAGCTGAACCAGACGAAGACTCGGAGGCTGAAGCTGAACCAGACGAAGACTCGGAGGCTGGAGCTGCGCCAGACGAAGACTCGGAGGCTGGAGCTGCGCCAGACGAAGACTCGGAGGCTGGAGCTGCGCCAGACGAAGACTCGGAGGCTGGAGCTGAACCAGACGAAGACTCGGAGGCTGGAGCTGAACCAGACGAAGACTCGGAGGCTGGAGCTGCGCCAGACGAAGACTCGGAGGCTGGAGCTGCGCCAGACGAAGACTCGGAGGCTGGAGCTGCGCCAGACGAAGACTCGGAGGCTGGAGCTGCGCCAGACGAAGACTCGGAGGTTGGAGCTGCGCCAGACGAAGACTCGGAGGCTGGAGCTGCAGCAGAGGAAGCACAGGCTGGAGCTGCAGCAGACGAAGCACAGGCTGGAGCTGCAGCAGACGAAGCACAGGCTGGAGCTGCAGCAGACGAAGCACAGGCTGGAGCTGCAGCTGACGAAGCACGGGCTGGAGCTGCAGCTGACGAAGCACGGGCTGGAGCTGGACCAGGAGGAGCAGAAGCAGAAGGTGGCTGGATGGGCTCCTCGGGCCCTCCAGCTGATGTGGCATGGTGCTGGACGGGCGGCTCGGGCCCCCCAGCAGACGTGGCATGAGGCTGGTGCGGTTCTCCTGAACCCCCAGCTGACGTGGAAGGTTGCTGGACGGGCTCCTCGGGCCCTCCAGCGGAGACGGGAGGCTGAATGGGCCCCTCGGACCCTCCAGCGGAGACGGGAGGCTGAACGGGCCCCTCGGACCCTCCAGCGGAGACGGGAGGCTGAACGGGCTCCTCGGGCCCCCCAGCTGATGAGGTAGATGGCGGCGTGGGAGCCGCGGAGTCCTGGATGAGCTCATCCGAGCTCCCAGCAGGAGCTGATGCAGAGCCAGGGAGATTTGGGACCCCTGGCTGAATGTTAAGCTGACCAGCGGACCGTGCTGCTATCGGGGACTGGGCTACTGGAGCTACTGGCGCCTGCGCTACAGGCGGCACTGGAGCTACTGGCGCCTGCGCTACAGGCGGCACTGGAGCTACTGGGGCCTGCGCTACAGGCGGCACTGGAGCTACTGGGGCCTGCGCTACAGGCGGCACTGGAGCTACTGGGGCCTGCGCTGAAGGTGACTCTGGAGCTACGGGGGCCTGAACTGAAAGTGGCACTGGGGATACTGGAAACTGAACTGAGGGGGACACTGGAAACTGAACTGAGGGGGACACTGGACACTGAACTGAGGGGGACACTGGACACTGAACTGAGGGGGACACTGGAAACTGAACTGAGGGGGACACGGGAAACTGAACTGAGGGGGGCTGCGAGGGAGCTAACTGAGCTCTGAAGGGCTGCGAGGGAGCTAACTGAGCTGTGAAGGGCTGCGAGGGAGCTAACTGAGCTGTGAAGGGCTGCGAGGGAGCTGACTGAGCTGTGAAGGGCTGCGAGGGAGCTGACTGAGCTGTGAAGGGCTGCGAGGGAGCTGACTGAGCTGGGAGTAGCTGCGATAGTTGGGGGGAAAGTGGAACTGGTGATTGAGTGGATGACTGTGCTAAGGGAGGCTGCGCTGGGGAAAACCGAGCTAAGGCTAACTGAGGAGGTAGCTGAGTGGCAGACTGAACTGAAGGAGACTGAAGTGGTGGTAGGGGTGAAAACGGAGCTTGTGGTGGAGTCAACGACTGTGCTAGCGAGGATACAGGAGACAGAGCTAGCGCTTCTGGCTGGGCAGCTAAGCGAAAAAACACAGCTCCGGAATAAACAGTCCCAGAGTCAGGAAACTCCTGTTTGTCCCTTCCACTCACCACAGCTGGCAACTCAGAAGTCTCGGTGTCTGGCTGTGGCGGTGGGTGTCGGCGGCGTGAACGCCGTTTTCTCCGGGATGGGGGAGGAGCTGAGCCGGGCCGCGAATCCTCCTCGGTGATAAGCCAGGGCTTCCAACGGAGCTCGTCCTCCCGATACGCCCGTAACACCTGCTGCCGCTCCTCTTCACCGAAGTCGCTGGCCTCCGGCATCTCCGTGCGCCACGTAGTGTAGACAGGCGGTGGCGAAGATGTAGAAGCCGATGAGAAGCGAACAGGCGGCGTAACGGTGGTGAGCCCCATGGTCCCGATCTTGACCGTTTCCGGTTCTTTCTGGGACAGCTGCCCCGGACGGATGCCCACGGCGGACACAAGAAAGTCCCGGATGTGGGGGCGCAGCGCGCCGAATAGCCACGGGAGCCCGGACACCATCCGCTGAAGACGGACGGCTACGGTCTCCCGGTATTCGCCTCTAGGCAGCGTCGCCCATTCCTCACAGTGGTATTCCACCGTGTAGACCAAGTCGTCCTGGAGGTCCGCGGAGGGGTTGTGAACTGCTGGGTCCATGTCGCGGTCGCGTTCTTCTGTCATGGTTCGTTGTGTGGCAGGCAGGAGAAGGACCCAAGATGCAGATTCACAGACACGGGGATAAACTCAAAAAACACAGCTTTATTGCTGGCCACGAGAAGCAATACAAAATAAACTAAAACTGGGAAAACTAAAGCATGAGATGTACAAGGAACCGAACCACGGGGAGAATAACACACAACATGAGGGAGAACGCGACGCCGAACAGAGGGAGATGCAGACAGAAATACACAGAGGGTTAACGAGGAAAGTGGGAACACATGGGGAACACAGGTGACACTGATAATCATAACGAGACAGGGCGGGGTGAACTGAACATGACATGTACAGGCGTGAGAGTCACAAAGTAAACAGGAAGTGCACAGAGGTTCAGACAGGAGGAGAGAGAGCACGGGGAAAACACAGACATAACGGGCTGGGGAAACATGAAACAACCACAAAGGGAGACGAGGGCTCATAAATACACAGAGGGCACACAGGGGGGGAGAGAGAGCACGGGGAGAACTTAGACATAATGGGCAGGGGAAACATGGAATAAAATATAAGGAGAGACGAGGGCTCACAGATACACAGAGGGGCACACAGGGGGTAAAAGCCATGAAGGGAAAACACTTAGGGAACAACACAACAGGGCAACTCAGAAAACATGGCCTAAATAAGGAACAAAATACAAACATACAAGAAAACTAAGAACACTGGGCCAACATGGCCCAGGACCATGACAAATGAGGGAGATAAAGCTACAGCCTGGGCTAGTAAAGCTGGTGCCTGAGCAGGGGACACTTCAGCCAGCCTAACCAGGGATAAAGCTAGTGCGTGAAAGGCTGGATCAGGTGGTGGATGAAGTGGTGGGCTGATGAGTAAGCAGGCTAGCTCTTCCGAGCCTCTGGAGCATGAGGGCACTGGCTGGAGAGCCTCAGCTAGGCCTCTGGGATGGTCAGGTTGGATTCGGGCTGCCCTCAGCCTGGGTGCTGGGACAGGCACGGGAGGTGGCTGGACACCAGTCACCCCCACCTGAGAAACAGAAGCGGGTGTGGAGGTAGACTGGGTCGCAGCTGCCCTCCTCCTGGGACCTGGCACTGGTGTGGGTGTAGACTGGGCCCTAGCCATCAGAGGAGGTGAAACGGCTGAAGGGGAAGGCCGAATCTGGGCCGCCGTGCTGGTGGGAAATGGCTGAGTAACGGGTGTGGAAATAGTGACGGTGTGTGTGTTACTGGCAGGTTAATTGGGGATTGTTCTGGTTTTTCTGCCACCACTATTTACAGTCTTTGGAGCAGAGCAGAAAAACTCTTCCCAGTCCACGTCCTCGTCTAGGAGGGAGACTCCCCATGAATCAGAAGTGAGTCTATTGTGCGTTTTAAGTGAATAATCAGATGGCGAGTGCGAAAAACAGTCACTGGAGCTCACCATCGGGAGTGGCTGAAAGTAGTCCGTTTTATGGCGGCGTGTGCGCCGCTTTCTCCGGGAAGAGGAAGCGGCCGGGGTAAACAGCAGAGCCTCTGGTGCGGTAGCCTCCGTTGAGCCGAGGTGTGAGGCGTAGCCGCTGTGCCGTGGCGATGGTGGAGGTCCGGCGAATGAGGCGGCGGGTGTGTGAGCGAGGAGCGAAGTGGCGAGAGAGGGAGCGGCCGAAGCACGGCGTGAAATGCCCACACTCCGCGGCAGATGCTCCGGTGCATGGGAGGTAGCAGGTGGGTGAACGCGGTGTCTCCAAGGCCCGCCCAGAGCCAAGCGAGTACCCTCGAAGACGTGCTCTCGCTCCACGAAGAGCCGCTGTCTCTCCTTGAGCTTTTCCGCCCACAAGGAGAGCGCTACCTCCTGCCGCTCGTAGAGGTCCGAGTCCGCTGGGTTCCAATTGTGTCTTCGTGGGACGGGTCGTGTCATTCTGTCAGGCGTTGTGTGGAGGCGAGGAAGAAAGAACCCAAACGCAGGACTGGCAGGTAGGTGAGGTTTATTATAAGGAGTGGGTGAACGGACACTGACTGGCTGGACAACTGAATGGCGGACTGAACTGAGGGAACACACGGGAAGGACAACATAACATCAATGACACGACAGTGAACGAGTAGAAACAGAGGGCTTAAATACACAGACTGATGAGGATGATAATGAGAGACCGGTGAGTACACAGCTGAACATAATCTGGCTAATGACACAAGACGAGCAGGAAAAGCAGGAAGTGAGCACATGGAAGTGGCAAAATAAACTGAACATGAACAAAACTGAAAACACTGGGTCACCGACCCAGGAACCCTGACAATGTCCAGGAGATATTTTATTAGATTCAGGTCAGGCAACCGTGGGGGTCAGCCAGTTCCTCCAGTAATAGCTGCATACCCTGGGCACATGCGGTTGGACATTGTTGTAGACCAGGAGGAACCCAGCAGCCATTGCACCAGCATCATTCATGGTGCTGGGCAAGAAGCACAGATCCCACTAGAGGATGTCAGGCCGTCAGGTCACCCTCATAAAGTCTGTTTCTAATTTTTTGGTTAGAGACAATTGTTTGGTAAGGACATTCTACGGCTCTGTTTAACTTACTCCTAGATTAATTGCCTGTCTGCTGGACCTTCATACACTTGAGACTGTGCTGGGAGACTAAGCAACCCTTATGGCAATGGGATGTAATAATGTGCCATTTTGGAAAAGTTGGACTACCTGCAGCCCATGTTTGAGTCAATAGTCTGTGCTTTTGAATGTGATGCAATCAGGAAGTTACAAGTGAGCACTTCTAAAATCCTCTCTTAATCACAGTGGCCTGACTGCTCAGCCTAGTTTCATGGCAAAACCCAAAACTGTCTCAAAAGCTGCCATGAAAAAAAACAAACAACAAAAAACATTTTATGTCCATGAATGACAAGGGTTTTGGGGGGGGGTGTTTTAGTTTGTTTATGCTTTGTTTGTGTTTCCAGAGATCAACACCACATACACATCACATCATCTGCAGAATCTAGCTGTGTGTCTGCGAAGAGTGATTGGTCCAAAGAGCATAATCCAGACTTCAGTGATGAACCCGCAACCTTAGACAAAAAGTAAGAGACTGTTTCTGCTGAACTGAGTAATTATATTTATATAATTATATTTATATTTTAATTATATTTATATTTCTGACTTTACTGTGTATTTTTCTGGTCAGAATATTTTTTCCTTCATGTCCACAGAGAGAAGAGTCATGTTAGTGTGGAGGAGCAGCTGTCCTACTGTGCTTTGTGTCAGGACATCCTGAAGGATCCAGTCTCTACCAATTGTAGACACTGGTTCTGCAGACAAGGGAGAGACTCCTTGTGTCCACAGTTTGGATGCAGGTCCAGACTGCAGACCGCCAGTCAGAGAGGTTGTGCTCAAAGTACGACTGAACATCTAAAGCCTGGACTTCTTATTGTGATGGGTATTAAAGAGTTTTCTATCTATTTAGCATCATTGTTTTTCTTTCTTTTAGCAGATGTTGGTCTGCAGGAGGTATTAGATGAACATAAAATCAGTCTAAGGAGGAGATGTGAACATGTGACTGAAGGAAGTGATGAAACAGGAAGTGGGACTCTGCTCAACAGGATCTACACTGAACTTTACATCACAGAGGGACAGAGTGAAGAAGTTCATACCCAACATGAGGTGAGGCAGCTGGAGACAGCTTCCAAGACCATCAATGACACTCCAATCAGGTGCCAGGACATCTTTAAAGCTTTGGCTGACCAACAGAGACCCATTAGAGTTGTTCTAACAAATGGCATTGCCGGCATTGGAAAAACCTTCTCAGTACAGAAGTTCACTCTGGACTGGGGAGAAGGTTTGGAGAACCAAGACATCAGTGTGGTGATTCTGCTTTCATTCAGGGAGCTGAACGTGATCACAGATGAGCAGTACAGTCTTCTAGAGCTGCTCCATGTTTTCCATCCAGCATTACAGAAGGTCACAGCAGAGAAGCTCGCTGTCTGTAAACTTTTGTTCATATTTGACGGCCTGGATGAAACCAGACTTTCATTGGATTTCACCAACAGGAAGCTTGTGTCTAATGTCACACAGAAGTCATCAGTCAGCGAGCTGCTGACAAACCTCATCGAGGGGAATCTGCTTCCCTTGGCTCTCGTCTGGATAACTTCCCGACCTGCAGCATCCAGTCAGATCCCTACTATATGTGTTGACAGGGTAACAGAAGTACGAGGTTTCACTGACGCCCAGAAGGAGGAGTACTTCACGAGCAGATTCAGTGATGAAGAGCTGTCCAGCAGAATCATCTCCCACATGAAGACATCCAGGAGCCTCCACATCATGTGTAGAATCCCTGTGTTCTGCTGGATCACTGCTACGGTTCTGGAGCACATGTTGACTACAGAGGAGAGAGGAGAGCTGCCCAAGACCCTGACTGACATGTACTCACACTTCCTGCTCGTTCAGACAAAGAGAAAGAAGCACAAATACCACGAGGGACATGAGACGAGTCCACAGGAGCTGATGCAGGCTGACAGGGATGTTCTCCTGAAGCTGGGGCGGCTGGCCTTTGAACATCTGGAGAAAGGAAACATCCTATTTTACCAAGAAGACCTGGAGCAGTGTGGTCTGAATGTCACAGAGGCCTCAGTGTACTCAGGCATTTGTACAGAGATCTTAAAAAGAGAGTGTGCGATCTTCAAGAAACCAGTCTACTGCTTTGTTCATCTGAGCATTCAGGAGTTTCTGGCTGCTGTCTACATGTTCCACTGTTACAGCAACAGGAAGGAAGAGGTGCTGGAGAAGTTTCTGAGGAATGATTTTCCAGATTTATTTACTGATGATTTTGATGATGGTATGCCCATCTATTTTCAAGAGGACTTTCTTTCCACTGTCATGCAGAAATCTCTCCAAAGTAAGAATGGCCACCTGGATCTATTTGTCCGCTTTCTTCATGGCCTGTCACTAGACTACAACCAGAGACTCTTAGGAGGTCTGCTCAATAAGATGGAGTACAGTCCAGAAATTATCCAGAGAGTCATCAATAATCTGAAGAAGATGAAGAGTGATAAAATCTCTCCTGATAGAAGTATCAACATCTTTCATTGTTTGATGGAGATGAATGACTTCTCAGTACATCAGGAGATCCAAGAGTTCCTGAAATCAGAAAACAGATCAGAGAAGGAACTATCTGACATCCATTGCTCAGCTCTGGCCTACATGCTCCAGATGTCAGAGGAGGTTCTGGATGACCTGGACCTGAATAAGTATAATACATCAAAGGAGGGACAACGAAGACTTATTCCAGCTATAAGAAACTGCAGAAAGGCACGGTAAGACCAGATATAGTTATCATCAAAAAATAATTTGTGCTCAAATCTATGTTCTAAAGTACCGATTACATGAGAGAAAGACTCATCCTGCAGAAATTGACAAGATCTTTTGACAGTACTTTTCTAGCTTCTCATGGTCATTCTGTCTGATTTCCTGCCTGCTAGAATAGCCACATTGCCACTGTCAGTCTTACATTGTCTGACCTACTTGCATCTTTGAGTAGTTCATGGTGGCCTATCTCATACCCAGGCGCTTGCAAAAGAGTTCATTATGGAAAATTCCCAGCATGAGATGATAGAAGAATAACAAAGTGATGGTTCAGGGCCACCTCATCCAGCCCTTGCAATACAAAAAGTACATTTTAAAGGCTAGTCTTAAAAGTAGAGAGGATCTCTGTCTTTCAAATTCAAATTATAGTTAGCTACCACAAGCGGAATAAGTAACTGATTTTAAGTAATGGTTCAGTTACAGCAATTTTAAATTGTGCTAATATTGAATCTGATGATGTTCAGTTAGTTTAATTTTAGTTTAATTTCTATACTGTTTGGACAACAGACTCTAAATGTTCCACTTATGTAGATGAAGCTGGAAATTTTTCAAGTGTTTCTCATCAAATGGAGGAAAACTCATTTGTCCACTTTATAACATGTGTGGTGATATATTTTCCATCACAGGCTTTCTAGCTGTGAACTCTCAGAAAGTCACTGTGAAATTGTCGCATCAGCTCTGAAGTCCAGTCCCTCCCATCTAACAGGGCTGGACCTGAGTGGAGCCAAACTCCCTGATTCAGCTTTGAAGCAGCTGTTTACTGGCCTAGAGAGTGCAAACTGTAGGCTGGAGACTCTAAGGTCAGTTCATCAAGACTGTTTTTTATTTTGAACATATTGTAATAATTTGAATGTCAATATTCAATTTAATTTCAATTCTGTTTTATTCACATAGTGCCAGATCACAACAATAGTGAACTCAAGCTGCTTTACATTAAAATATGAAGACCCATAGAGTCATCACAATATGTGTTTCATTCCCACTGAATGAAAAACTTGAAAACATGTTCCTATGATTTTTAGGCCCACATACAATAACCACAGTTTTATCTTAATTTAGAAGCAGTAAATTGGAGGTGATCCAGGTCCTTATACCTTTACATTTCTTCAGTTTAATTAATTGGTGTGTTTGTCTGTTTTTGTTGACAGATAGACAGATAAAGTTGAGTATCACCCCAACATAGCAATGCAAATGTATTCTATGCCTTCTAATAATACTGCCTAAGGGAAGAATGCATAATGCAAATACATTTGGTCCCATCACAGAACCAGGAGGAGCTCCATAATTAATGCCAATTATATGAGCCTTGAGGTTTGGGTGTCCAGGACTTGAATTTTAGTGGATGTAGGTGCATAGGTGCATAATTGAATTGAGTTTTGCAATTCCAGGACACACACACACATACACACACAAAAAATGACAAGAGACAGCTGAAGACCACTTGTTCCTGTAGCAGATGTGAAATACCTTCAAAATTGGCTCATCATGTGTGTTTTTTTTCTTGGTGTTTACTAGGGATGGGTATTGTTTAGGTTTTATCCGATACCGGTGCCAAATCGGTACTTTTGAAACGGTGCCGGTGCTCAAACCGGTGCTTAAAGAATGGAGAACACAAAATTGGTCCATAAACCTCTCATTTTCAGCTGTTTTTTGTAAAAAGATAACAATGTTAGCTTTTTCTGCAGCTATAGGGCATATATGGTATCGCTCTTGGCTGGAAGCAGTGCTTAGACAATGGAAAAAACACAAACTTTGTCCTAAACCTCTCATGTTTAACTGTTTTCCACTTTTTCTTTGGTCATTTTAGCCTTTTTGGCCAGGGTGAAGGGAGTATCTGCCATCAAACAAGAGGACAGCCGCATGTAGCTATGATGATGTTTGCTAGTTCACCTTACATGCATTAATGTAATAACGTGGTTAGCCTACTCAACGTAAATTACACACGAACAACATTAAGCTACTCATGCAGAGAAGAACGGCTGCTGCCATCATCATCCGTCATCATTTCTGCTACACTGGCAGGGCTAGGGGCCAGGACTCTCCTCTTCGTGTTTTTGGGGGATGTTGCATAACAGGCAACCCACCCACAGTAGATGTGCTCAGTGTGAGGTCTCGCAGCAAGCTATCAAATACGGCGCATTTCTGGGCTTTTAAAAAAACCGCTATGCGTCGCCAGGTGTTTCATCGGATTTGAGGTGTTACCTCCTTTGACAGTATCACAGTATCAGCTTAAAGCACTTGTTGCAGGCTGCTGAGTTTGCATATTTTGCTGTGAAGTACAGCCAGACTTTTGACCGCTTCGCCTTGGACATTTTTAATCTGTAGCTCTGCTCTAAAAGAACGTACGTACCTGGGCCCGCCTACTATCCTCGGAAACGTAAAATGATTGGCTAGAAGTGTATCACAGCTCAGGAAAAAAAAGCACCGAAATAAAGCACCAAAATGTGCGCTGCTTTTCGGTCTGGTTGCTACCGTTTATGTCAGAACCGGTGCCATCATGGCACCGGACACCGGTACCCATCCCTAGTGTTTACACAGCGTTTTGCTTCTGAGCTGCAGTGGAGGCATAGTAACTGTGTTGATATGAACAGGTTATTGAATACTATACTGACATTTAGATGATGTGTGTAGAAGTCTGACATGACGATAATTATACACAATGATAGAACTAACAACACAGACCAAGTCACTACTCGTTTTAGAGATAGGTTTGTTCATCAGCACGTACTAATGTTGAGATGCACATTTAACACTTAAACACATCTGATTGGATTATAAATAATTCTTTATTCAGTTTATGGGATTGCAGTTTGTCAGACGTCAGCTGTGCTGCTTTGGTGTCCGCTCTCAAGTCCAACCACTCCCATCTGAAATATTTGGACTTGAGTCTCAACAAGCTGCAAGATTCAGGAGTGAAACACTTATGTGATTTTCTTCAGAGTCCACACTGCAGATTGGAGACTCTGAGGTCAGTTTACTTACCTCTCTCTCACTCACCCTTTCGCTCCCAATATATGATCTGAAAAAATTTTCTTTTCACAATGTATTCTAATATATTTTGAGGATGTCCGGTGAAATGCTAGCATTTATTTTATTTAATTCAGTGCAACATCACAGTAGTGTCTGATAATTTCATCATCATCATCATCATCATCATCATCGTTTATTTATATAGCACTTTTAAAACACACAAGGCTGACCAAAGTGCTGAACAACAGAAACATAATAGATACCATAAGAATAATAAATACGATAAAATAATAAACATAGCAAAAACAATAAGATACAAGTCAGTCAACCACTGAATCAAAAGCCAGTGAATGAAAATGCGTTTTCAATCTGGATTTAAAAGCCATCACTGATGTCGATTGCCTAATGTGAAGAGGAAGATTATTCCAAAGCTTAGGAGCCACAATAGAGAACGCTCGGTCTCCTCTCAGTTTCAACCGTGGTTTGGGGACTGAGAGCAACAGCTGCTCAGCTGACCGGAGCGAACGAGTGGGGACATAGGGCTTCAGCAAATCAGACAGATTGCCAGACCATTTAAAGATTTAAAAACCAATAAAAGAACTTTAAAATGAATCCTAAATTCAATTGGAAGCCAGTGCAGGGAGGCCAGAACCGGAGTAATGTCCTCAAATTTCCTTTTACCAGATAAAAACCGTGCCGCAGCATTCTGTACTAGTTGCAGGCATGTCAGAGTGCCCGGTCCAACCCCTATTAAAAGGGAGTTACAATAATCCAAGCATGAGGTTATAAAAGCGTGGATAACAGTCTCCAAGTCACGCCTTGAAAGAAAAGGTTTAACCTTCGACAGACGCCTGAGTTGATAGAATGACGATTTCACCACCCCATTCATGTGGCCATCAAGGGTAAGTGCAGAGTCGATTTTTAACCCAAGATTGGTAATTGAGCTCTTCAGGTGAGGGGTCAGAGCAGCAAGGTCAACATCAGGGATATCAGAGGAACGATTCGGGCCAAACAGAATTACTTCCGTTTTACGTTCGTTAAAATTTAAAACGTTTTGAGCCATCCATGACTTAACATCACTAAGGCAATCAAGCAGGAGTCTAATTTGGGAGCTATCAGAATGACTGAAAGGAAAATAAAGCTGGCAATCATCAGCATATAGATGAAATGAAACTTTATGTTTACGAAAGATCGCACCCAGTGGCAGGAGATACAATGAAAACAGTAATGGCCCAAGAATAGATCCCTGTGGTACACCCCATGGTAGAGGGGCCACAGAGGATGATGACGAGCCCAACTTAACACAGAAGCTCCTGTTTGAGAGGTATGATTTTATCCACAGGAGTGCAAAGCCAGAAATGCCCACACAATGCTGTAAACGAGAGATCAGCAGGTCATGATCCACTGTGTCAAATGCAGCAGTCATATCTAGTAGTATAAGCACTACGTGTTTACCACAGTCCGTCGCTACCAGAATATCGTTCATAACCTTTATGAGAGCTGTCTCTGTGCTATGAAACGTCCTAAAGCCGGACTGAAAAACTTCAAACATATGAGAGTTGTTTGGATAATCCATCAGCTGAGTGTGAACAACCTTTTCCAAGATCTTACTCAGAAAAGGAAGTTTAGAGATGGGTTTAAAATTTGACATTACTGAAATATCTGAGCCTGGCTTCTTAAGTAAGGGATGAATAACTGCATGCTTAAACTCACTTGGTACTTGACCTGACAAGAGGCTGGTATTGATTATGTTTAAAATATGTGGTCCAACAGTAGGAAACACCTCTTTCAGAAAACGCGGTGGAACGACATCATTCGGAGAACCACATGGTTTAGCACTTAACACAAGCTTCTCTAGTTCAGGTAGAACAATCGGTTGGAAAGCAATAAGCAAATTTAAACAGGGAACATGCACAGCCGGGCCAACAGAAGATAAAGTGGAGGGTCTCAAACTGGCAACCTTATCCACAAAGAAATTAAGAAACCTATTACACGTAACCTCTGAAGATTGCAAAAGAACATGATCCTCTGCATTCAGTACAGAATTAATGGTATTATACAGAACACAAGGGTTATGTGAATTAACAGCAATAAGTTGTGAAAAATAGGAGTTTTTGGCGGTCTTTACTGCCCTCTGATAAGCTTTCCAACTCGTCTTAAGAGCTTCCAGAGAAACGCACAGCCTGTCCTTTTTCCATCGTCTTTCACATCTCCTACATTCTCTTCTAATGGCTCGAGTAAAATCGGTTAGCCAAGGGCTGGCCTTGGGTTTACACTGCCTGAGTCTTAGAGGTGCAACAACATCAAGGGCAGATTTACAAACAGAGCCCAGGGGCCCGTTCTTCGTACGTCGCTTACTACATCCAAGATCAAATGAAACATCCAAGATCAAATCATCGCGCTAACCGTGAGCTCGCTAATCCGGTTCCCCGAACACACCTGCTGTTGACGATTACTACAGCTGGACGCAGGAATGTGACATCACTGGGTGTCGTAAAAGGGGCTACGCATCGATAGTAGAAACATTGATCGGCAACCCGCTGATTGGTCGGCGAAAATGTCCAAGGGGCGTGCTCGGTATTTTCCGGCAGCAGAGCAAGAACTCATGAGTGAGGGATTTCAGGAGTTTCAGAGTTTAATTAAAACGCAAGAGAACACTGCAAAGGCTGCAAAAGCAAGGAGAGAGGGCTGGCAGAAAGTTGCTGACAAATCAAACTCGTAGGTAATTTAATAATAATAATAATAATGGATTGGGTTTATATAGCGCTTTCCAAGGCACCCAAAGCGCTTTACGATACCACTATTCATTCACTCCCACATTCACACACTGGTGGAGGCAGCTACGATTGTAGCCAGGCTGCCATATCGCGCCATCGGCCCCTCTGGCCAACACCAGTAGGCGGTAGGGTAGATCTATCATATGACACTATATTGTCCAATATCATATGGCATTATATTATATTATAATATGTTATATTATATCCCCTTTCACATTAGAGCCACAACAGGACCCACAAGAACATGGGAACAAGTAAAAGTGGAATACAGGAGTATTCTACAGAATGGTAATATTTATCTCTTAGATTGCTTTGCGTCTCTTGGCAAGGTAATACTGGCCTGTAATACTCTGTTAGTTTGTTCATAACAGCAACCAAGAAAAGGGCAGAGGAAAAAAAGACAGGTGGTGGTCCTGCACCCCCTCGTCAACAAGTTGGTTATGTAAATAATATCCTCACGGGAAAATCGATATCTCTCTATGAGCACACTGTCGCGCTGAGCTAAAGGATCCTGTCTGTCCCGCAATATACGCTGAATTCTGAGGACTCTCCTTATCAATCTTGCACCTTCCGCAATGGGTTGGTCGCGTATACGGACAGGACATGGCTGCGACAGACTTCCCAAATCCACCTTCGCTTTTATAGCCGTGGTCTCTCATCTTGATTACACGAAGTAATTTACAATTACTACTCTGAAATATGAATTACATCTGTAATAATCACATACATGTAATAGAATGTTAATAGTACATTTCCCTTTTTTAGGAAATGACCTGTATGTATCTGTGTGACATCAATAAAAGGATCAAGTGCTGCATTATCTTTAGTTACATTGATAATATTTATTTATGGTGAAACAGTGGAAAAATATCGCTGTTGCTTTCGTATAAATGAAGCGGACATACCTGCGTGGCCGCGATCTAATCCTGTTTACATAAAGTAAACCTGCTCCCGAGCAGGTTTACGCTTACGGCTCTGTTGCTATGACAGCAAGTCCCGGATGAGCTTCGGGGAACCGACTGATCCAGGATCACGCGAAATCGTCAACAATCTAATCCGGCTAACCTACTTAGCGAGGTACGAAGAACGGGCCCCAGATGAGAGAGTAATCCATCTACGGAGGACGACTCAGAGGGACTGGACACAAGTTGTTCAAATAGTGTTGAAAAATCCTCAGCAGTATCTGAGCCGAAGGTACGATAGCATTGCATAGGTGCAACCCGTTTAACAACAGGACTAAGAGGAACAACGTCAAATAAAATGGGCATATGGTCAGAGAATACAGCATCCTCCACATGTAAGTTACAGACAGATAACCCATATGATAACACCAAATCCAATGTGTGACCACGTTCTTGAGTGGCACCTTTAACAGATTGAACAAGATTAAAAGAATTCACCAGGTCCATGAATTCCTTAGCCAGGGGCTTCCCTGGGCAACAGACGTGTATATTAAAATCACCGAGTAGCAGGACCTGGTCATACCGGGATGCACAGTCAGCGAGAAACTCCGAAAACTCAGATAAAAACTCCTTGTTATATTTAGGAGGCCGATAAACTATTGCACACAGCAATGAAGGCGAGTGGCCAAGTTCACACAGGCAAAGTTCAAAGCTGGTGTGGCGTGTCCATGAGGATAGTTGCTTAAACTCAAAGTGTGATTTAAAAACAACAGCTAACCCCCCGCCATGACCAGAAGCTCTCGGAGCGCTAAAATAAGCACAGCTGGCGGGCAGCAGTTCAGAAAAAATGCTTAACTCACCGGGTGAACTCCAGGTTTCAGTCAAACAGAGGAAATCCAATGCATGGGAAGAAAAGAAATCCTTCAGGATGAAGGTCTTATTCGCCACCGATCTGGCATTTATTAAACCCAACCTGAGGGGAGCTGGTTCGGAGACCTCTGCGGCAGTGACAACCAGATCCACCAATCAAAGGTTTGATCGGTCCATTCCCCTCCAACACAGATGCCGAAGAGGGAATGATTTAACAGGGCTGCTCCCGATAGAGCCGACAACGGAGACCAACCAGGAATCCACAGGATCCAGTGTACGCGATGGTACCAAGAGTCGTGGAAAAGATTGACGAACAGAGCGTAGATCGTGAGGAAGCTAAGAAATCTGGATTCTCAGCTTAACGAGGCGACCTCCACGGGTACCCCGTCTCCTGCGTCATTTCCGCATATCTGGTGGCAGTGGTAGGGGATGCCAGCGCAATGGTACTGCTTCCAGGTAGGGAGGCAGAAAACCCTGGCTATCTTTACCAAACCAAACTGAAACTTTGGTGGATAAGCCGCTTTCCAATAAAGTCTGGCGATCATACGACAGTGTTGAACTGACATGTTGCACAACATTAGCTAAAAACAATACAATCAAACAAATAAAAAGGAGCGGTTGACGGCATGCCAAACACACAGGCGCCATCTTAAAACACATCCCCCATTAACACTGATTGATCAGCACACACACACACACACACACACACACACACACACACACTGACCTGTAAAAGCTGAGTTGACCTTTTTTTTTTTTTTTTTTTTTTTTTTGCTAGCTTTATGGTGTTTGTTCCCTTACGTGTCTTTTCTGTCTTAGTCTTGTCTCTGTGTTTTGTCCTTAGTATCTCATTTGTAAAGTCGGTCTGGTCTGGTCCATGCTTGTTTACCTTTCTGTTCTTGTGTCAAGTTTGTAGGGTTGTGTCTGTGTCTCCATGTTAGTTATTTCCTGTTTTATTTTGACAGTTTTTTTTGTCCCTTTTTTAAAATTCAGTTTTACTTCCAGTGTCTTCTGATTGATCCCAATTGTCCTGCCACCTATTTCATCCTCCCTCATTATCTCGTGTCTCCCTCAGTTTATTGTCGTGTCCTCCTTCATGCTGTGTGCCTTGTGTGTTCGAATTTCCTCGGCTCTTGCCTTGCCCCAGTTTTGTATTTTGGTATTTTGTTCCTTTGAGTTCCAGCAATACAGCTGCCTATGTATTTGAACCGTGTCCCCTGTGTCCTATATACTGGGTCCAAAATTTGAAGCACAGTACTTCATGACACCACAAACTGATAATCAGTTAATCAAACGTATTTGATTAGAAGCATGTGACTTCTGCTCACCCTCTTCAATTTTTCGTCAGCAGTGATAACATACTTAGAGTGTTTTCACATCTATGCACCATACATTTGGTAATTTAATAATTACAGAGTTTTGGGAGGATTCTTATACAATAGCCACTTACAACTGGGCATACAGGTTATAGGTTGACTCAGGAGATCTGATTAGATTATAAATGATTTTATTTATATGTTTTACTTTTTATTCAGATTGTATCGTTGCGGTTTGTCAGTGATCAGCTGTGCTGCTCTGGTCTCTGCTCTCAAGTCCAACCCCTCTCATATGAAACATCTTGACCTGAGCTACAACAAGTTGCAGAATTTAGATGTGCAGCAGCTGTTGGGGCTTCTGAAGAGTCCACAGTGTAGACTGGATCTTAGGATCTGAGGTCAGTAGAAGGTTGGAGTGGTGCTCCAGTAATATTTTCCTGAACAGAGTTTTATGAAAGCAAAGACCCAGTGTTTCCTGCAAACCTGAAGCCTCCAATATATCCACTATCCTCTGCACATGTCCAAGCCATTGCTTGTTTTTTCAACACTATACAACTTGTCAGTTTCATCTCTGTCACAGTTCTGGAATCACTCTGACTAAAGCCTGCAAATCAGTGGCTCTTATTTCAGAGAACCAAAATTGCATTTAGTAACCATTTAATACTCATAGAGAGCAAAAGTTCTGCCAAGTTCCAGGAAACATATTTATACATCTGTCTTGTCAGTGCTTTCAGTTCAGTAACAGCACCCATGTTTATTAGTCAGCTGATATTTCAGAATCAGATATGTTTATAAACTAGGGCTGTCAACGTTAACGCATCATCACGGTTAATGAGCTTAACATTTTAACATGTTTAACCTATCTGGAGTGCAGAATGGACAAACTTTGGAGAAACTGCCCGAAATGCATTGACAGAGACATTTCAGGGATTTTGAGTTATTCCAGATGGGTTAATTGTGTTAAATATTTTAATCACGTTAATCGTGATGACGGATTAATCCGCATTAATGTTGACAGCCCTATTATGAACACATGAAGACTCTGTTTTAGTGGAACAACAGGAAATGGTCCACTCTTGCTCTGAACATTAATCAGGTCCCTGCTTCATATTGGACATTCTGCATTACTGACAGACAGGAGATGGTGATGACTGTCAATATCTGTAAACAATCAGTTAGAAAATATGTTGTTTTTTTCTGCAGAGTGAAGTCATTTTGGTAAACAAGACAGCGTGTGTGCCAAGAGAGGATAAGCTGTGTCTTGATGATGTTGAAGTAGCATTGCTCTGACTGGGCCATGTTACTGGGAGGTTGAGTGGAGAGCAGAGCTTCATCCAGAAGTGACTGACAGAGGAGTCATCACCTCACAGAAGCTGTTTCTTTCAGGTGAACATAGATAATCCATCACTAAAGTGTTTCAGGAGTCTCGTGATTTATTTCCACTGTGGACTTGAATGACATCTGCAGATTTGATGCTAAAAATCTCTGCAAGTGTGAGCATTTAGCTTACTAAGTTCAGTCCAACATGACTGAACTTCCTTTTAACATTCAGAGCTGAAAAGGAAGCTGGCTACACTACACAGCTCCTCCCCGACTCCTCTCCTGCTTTCTGCACTGGATGTGCTGTCTTACTGACTG
This sequence comes from Mchenga conophoros, assembly GCF_057382185.1. NCBI lineage: Eukaryota > Metazoa > Chordata > Actinopteri > Cichliformes > Cichlidae > Mchenga > Mchenga conophoros. The sequence continues at coordinate 19,172,271 of NC_140542.1, forward strand.
ACGGCTGATGAAGAGTCCCTATGGAAACACTTGATTCACATATCAATTCTGTTATAGTGGAAGGACTCATTCTTCAGTGTCTGACAGATGAATGGGACGATGTGCAGATGATTTTCAGTGCTGCAGAGTGAACTGCTCTGTGAACAACTCCACTGTCAGACATGATGTAGAGTCCAGCATCACCCCTGTGTGTCCCTCTGGATCATTAGTGTATTTGAACTGTTCTGTCCTTGTACACACAGAGAGTCCTCCACCCCTTCTGTTTCACACTCACGCACCTACTCAATCTGTATTTTATTTCATCTTTTTATTCACGGATATTCTGCAGCCAGAATTAAACTACAGATCATGTCTGCTTAGGACATTTACAGAACAGCATTTACAACCATGTATACAGTGCAGAGGCAGCTTAGTTGGCTGTCAACCCTTGCAAAGTGTCTGCTTATCACTGTTTCTTTATGTTGTAATGTCACCCTGTGGAATGATTGAGAACTGCAGTTAATGTTCAATTTATATCTCATGCGGGCACTCTCCATGCGCAATGACCATTCTTTAATCAGGACAGGGTTATATTTGTGTCCCCCTATGACGGGAATAAGAGGCTTTTATCTAGGCTTTTAAGGTATGGACATTGAGGCTGTGGACAGCTACAGGTACCTTGGTGTTCATCTGAACAACAAACTGGACTGGACTCATAATTCAGACGCCCTCTACAGGTAAGGGCAGAGCAGGCTGTACCTGCTGCGGAGACTCAGGTCTTTTGGAGTGAAGAGCCCACTCCTGAAGACCTTCTATGACTCTGTGGTGGCCTCAGCCATCTTTTATGGTGTGGTCTGCTGGGGTGGCAACATCTCTGCTGGGATAGGAAGAGACTGAACTGGCTGATCTGCAGGGCCAGCTCTGTTCTAGGATGCGCTCTGGACCCAGTGGAGGTGGTGAGTGACAGGAGAATGGTGGCTAAGCTGTCATTCCTGTTGGACAACCTCTCCCGCCCCATGCTGGAGACTCTGACAGTACTGAGGAGCTCCTTCAGTGGCAGGCTGCTGCACCCACGGTGTGGGACGGAGAGATTTTGCAGGTCTTTCCTCCCCACTGCTGTCAGACTCCACAACAAAGACTTTTGCTGCTGATCAAACACACACAAACCCACACATGTGCAATAAGACTAAGTGCAATACTCTTTTTTGACAAAGTTGTATTTTTACTCAGTTGTATATAGCATTTGTATTCTATTTTTATCCTATTGTATATGTCTGTGAAGGTTCTCAGTCATCCAGGTCATCGTAGTCAAAGGAGCTTGCAAAGAAAAGCGTCTGGACTTCTTTAAGTTACTTGAAGACGTTTCACCTCTCATCTGAGAAGCTTCTTCAGTTCTAAGGTCAAATGGTGGAGAGTTCCAGATATAAACCTAGTGGGAGTTTCCCCCCACAGAGGGACAAAAGGACCCCCTGATGATCCTCTAATCGCCTGAGTCAAGGTGTGAAACTGGGTGTGGGTCCCAATCAGCCAGAGTTTCGGGTGAGTTCAATGTGAAACCTGGCCTCACCTTATCATGCGAATTCCTGAGATCAGATGGCCCAGGATGTGAGTTAAGGCGTCTGGGAAGGGATCTCAAAACTGGATTATAGATGGAAGAGAGTTGGTGTCGTAAACCACCGCCTCTGTTCAAAGATGGTCGCTCACAGTGGACATAGATGGCTTCTTTCACTCCTCTTTCAAACCATCTGTCCTCTCTGTCCAAAATGTGAACATTGGCATCCTAGAAAGAGTGTCCTTTATCCTTAAGATGCAGATGGACTGCTGAGTCTTGTCCTGTGGAGGTGGCTCTTCTATGTTGTGCCATGCGCTTGTGAAGTGGCTGTTTGGTCTCTCCAATGTAGAGGTCTGGGCATTCGTCGCTGCAACACGCTCAGACAAAAACTGGTTCACAAGCGCATGGCACAACATAGAAGAGCCACCTCCACAGGACAAGACTCAGCAGTCCATCTGCATCTTAAGGATAAAGGTCACTCTTTCGAGTGTCTAATTAGTTCCCAGAACTCAAAAAAATTGAGGAAACTCGTTGCCTCAAAAAAATTGAGTAAAGCTTAGCTAAAAATGACTAAATTAGGACAACTTATTTGAGTACTCTGTACAAGCTCATTTGTTCCCAGAACTCAAGAAAATTGGATCAAGGTTACGTAAGATGACCAAGTTAGGGCAACTTACTCATTTTGAGTACACTGTACAGCCTTGTTAGTTCCCAGAACTCAAAAAAATTAAGGAAATTCGTTGCCTCAAAAAAACTAAGTAAAGCTTACTTAAGATGACTGTTAGAACAACTTACACATTGCAAGTCTGCAGTATTAAGAATAACTTGATATTTCTGGCTGTACAATACTAATTGTTTACCTACTGACAAACATTTCAAGTTCAACTAAATGAAAAAACAATTTGTGGTAACCTGAATATGATTAAAAATAATTAACAAAACTTTTTGTAATGATGTTAAAATCAGCCCAACTTTTATTTTCAAGCACAACAAAGTATAACAGCCAACATACTGGACACTGTTCTGCTGAACAACAAACAATTATATTGCCATCACTGTTATAATCTTACAATGAACAAAGTCTCAGGTGTAATTATTCTGAAAATAAGTTTAGGCCTACCACAAGTTTGTTTTGTGCTTACATTACTTATATAATCAAAATAAAATATTTGTTGTTCTGTCACAAGTGCAGTCTCTGATTTAAACAACACATTTGTTTTTCATTCCAACACATGAGCTGGAATGTTGTAATATTTTAAGGATGGCTTGTTTCCAGTTCAGGCATTACTGCCTGAATGACTGTCATGGATCGAGGTGATCCAAATGTAGGTGCAGAAGAAAGTCTTTAACTTCCCTTAAGTACAGTGGCAGTGGATGTGGGTTGGAGATGCAATGAGCTTGAACCTGCAGCACAGGTCACAGATGGTGACCACACCATCTGTGACGGAGGTCTCATCTCTCCTGTTGTCCTGCAAGCAAGCCATCATATTTTTTGGAACATGAACTTAATTGCTTTCTTAAAACATTTTTTTCTGCATTTGGTATAAAACAGACTCCAATTTACACAATCTCAGGCTCCCTCCCCACCGGCGAGGTGACATTCAATGTCCCAATTGTCAGTCTGGATAGCCGTGACCACCACCCAACAAACAATAATGTCATGAAAGCATCATTTTAAAAAGGGCTATGCAAACATGGCCAATAACTTTCATTCTAATGATGTGCAAAATGATTGACCCTCTAAACTAAGTTTGGGGGATGTGATCTTTCAAGAAATGCAGACCAAACTGTTGTTGTTTGTTTACTTACACAGCATGTCTTGTAGAATTAACTGGAGTCACCAGCAACAGCCTAGTGCAGTCATATCTCAAGTCTAATAACAGAAGACAGGAAAAGATCAGTAAAGAAACAACTTCCCCAAACCAAAGCACAAATAAAACAATAAGTAAAACAGGCTGATCTAAAGTATGATTAAAGTCCAGCCTGATTAATATAAATGTCACTGACAGTTGCTAATATATTGGAAAACAAAAATACTTACCACTGAGTTGATGTCTTTCTGTCCAACAACAGGAGTGCTGGTCCCGAGCCTCAAAGACAGTAAGAAGCAAGCAGAGGGAGAAAAAACAGAACATTTTTCAGAAACCGATTTGATCCTTAATGGCTGTGCAATTATTGTAACATAGAGTTTGCTTATGTTGTTAAATAAAGGCTAGATTTGGCATTAATAGATGCCACAGATGTTCAAAAGCTGCCACAAAGCATGAAAAAAATGGACGTCTCTGAAAACGTCGGAGCATTTTTGCAAATATGTGATGTCTTGATAAATCGAGGAGATATTTGAACTTTACACAGCTACATTCTTGCCTGAAAATATCTTAAAAGTAAACTTCCAGCTTACTTAGTTTTTCTAAGTTAAGACAACTCAAATAAATTGAGTTTATCAGCATTTTTGCATAAAAAGTACTGGTAACTTATTTAAATCGAGTTCTAATAACAAATTGATAAAAATTGAGTTCAGCCTATTTAATATTTTTAATTAAACACAATATTACATTTTACAGTGTAGTAAAAACAATTACTATTTTATAGGACAGTTATTTTACAGTTTTTATGTGTTGTAAGAGACACAAACAGCATTGTGTCCTATAGGCAGTACTAAAGCTTCATTGTTTAAAGAGATGTTCTTGATGTAAGGGTCTAAGTTGTCTCCACCTGCTACGGCGGCTGAGATCCAGGACTCTTCTAAGGACGTTTCACGACACTGTGGTGGCATCTCTTATTTTTTCTGCTGTGGTCTGCTGGAGTGTTGGAATGGCAGAGAGGGACAGGGGGAAACTTAATAAACTGGTCAAGAGGGCTAAGTCTGTCCTGGACTGTCCGCTGAAGTCCATTGAGCGGGTTGGGGAGGAGAGCATGTTATCTAAGCTAACATCCATCATGGACAACACCATCCACCCCCTGCATGACACTGTATGAGTACTGAGCAGCTCATTCCGCAATAGACTTTTACACCCACAGTTTAGGAAAGAGCGCTACCGCAGGTCATTAGTAATAAACAGCCAGTGAGAGTGAGTGGATTTAAGAAAGTCAGTGACTCAGGTGTGTCGCTTGGTTTGTCATCTGTTTGTGAGACTGGAGGAGACGTAGAAATCCTTTGTTTTAAATCTTAGTTAGGAAGGTTCCTGTTTGAAAACAAGCACTTTTTGTGAGAAATGCAAGAAGTACATCTGCAGAAAGCACACAGTTACATTCTGTCCATCATGTGGACAAAATAGAAAATGTTGAGCATTGAGAAACTGAGAACGTTGGGCAAGTTCAAAAGAAATGTGTTTGTAAGAACGAAAAACCAAATTGTTCCTAAAATAGTTATGGAAAGTCTAACTGTTGTATGTCTGTGTTCTACATGTTTATCTAATGGAAAATAAAGTTGCTATTGTTTTATTGCAGTTTTTGGATAATTCTGAGTGGATTTACACAGTACGGGTCAAAATGACCTGCAACAAAATCAATGTCAATTGTTTGTTCTTCAACTTAATACAAGGGTTAATTTCCAAAACTTGCTTATGATCTTCAATTTGTAGCAGATCCACTATCACACAGCAGCTGGAGCAGTCTCCAATGGAGTCCACTGCTGCCACCTGTGGCCAAGTACCATAGCCTACTACTAGATTAATTTGTGACACATCTGCACCTGCTGCTATGATCACATTGAGTAGAGGCTGAGTGGCTGCACTAACCCCTGGTACATCCAGATCTACCCACAAACATGTTGACAGATACAATCCCGGCAATGTGGATTGTCAACACTGAAAACAATCAGTAAGCAAAGACAACAGGGATCATTTGTTTCTGTTTATGTAGCACCCACAACATTTGTAGTCGCCTTCTGCACAGGGGAAGTCCACACACACTGTGTGGTACCACTTTCCACAGAAGGTGCATTCAATCTGCAAGACTGAATGAGATTTTCAGAGTCATTGTCTGACTGTTTATTACTAATCACCCGCTGTACATTCACAGTAACTGCCATCTCCTTACAAATGATCATTAGGAGTAACCATACTGTATATAACAACCAACTCTACAATGTTTGTTCGCAGAGAAAAGACACAGGCAGACTACACTAACAACATGTGATGTTACAACACTAGTGAAATATTAGTGTCATTTCATTCTTTTCAAAGGTTTATTTGCATGACGCACAAACAGACACAATTGAAAGGTACAAATGTGCATGACACGAATTCAAATGTGGTGCAGATGTGTGTCACAGGTTGATCTGGCTGTAGGCTGTGGCACTTGGCCAGAGGTGGCGCTGGTTGACTCGACTCCATGTTAGTGCACAAAGTAAACAGCACGCTGTAGTTGTGAAGCAAAAACGCTGAATAGTTGGGTTGCGGTCACGTGGTTCTGATGACGTGCGGAGGCAGCGCGATTTTTGAGTGGAGGGCGGAAGTAAACATGGAGGACACTGTGGAGAGTCAGGAGAGCAGCTATTGTGCAACTTTAGACCCCGTTTCTCGGGAGAGATATAAACAGATAGTTAAAAAATATATCGGACGTGATCCGTATTCTTTGAAAATGTCCGAATACACCACAGAAGTAAAGGATTTGCCTACTATCGAGGCTGTGGATATCACCAACTACTTGGTCCTCCAGACTTCTTACTACACTAGGCAGCAAATGAAAGCTTTCAAGAGTCTGGAGGCGTACAATTTTTTTGTCAGCGGGTGGGTCCACAACCTTGGAACAAAACGTCTCCGTGATGGATACAGTTTGGTGTTTGCAAGGGTGAGTGTTTGTTCTTATATTGCTTTATCTTAAACACGCTAACAGTTAGCGGTAGCGGCTTTAACGTCAACAAACATGCCACATCCTTAGGACTTCGTTAGAGTGACAGTTGTTTGTTTCAAGGTAAACCATTCTCAGAGGTCTAACGAGACACCTCTGAAGACTTGGGTAATTGCAAAGGAGGATGGAGAAGTGATTGCAGCTCATTGCAATTGTATGGCAGGGTTAGTAGCCTAATTAAGTAGGATGTTATTGCAATGAGAACACACACACACACACACACACACACACACACACACATATACGCATAGGGCACTGCTAGCATTTTGCAGGTGTACTTCAGTAGTAGTGGGGAGAGAGTGTTTTCTTTTAGCTAAGAATTCATCAGCTAAGAATTTGTGTGATTGCCTTAGATCCCTCATGACACTCAGATGCATTTTTCAGATAGAGGGTAGAACTATTCAGTCATGTCATCACCTAGATAATGATTTCTCTATAGGCTGTTGAGAAAGAGTTAATGAATAAACATGTTACTTCAAATAAAGTGCCATTGCACATTAGTATTAGTAAGCTATGCATCATCAAAATGTACTGTAAATATTGCATTTCATGTTAAAAAGATTATGTGCTCTATTTCCAGACTATCAGAATCATGCTCGCACGTTGGAGCTGTTCTTTTTGCAGTTGAAGCTGGGGTGAAAATGAGAGCGACATGCACATCAGAGCAGTGCAAGTGGCTGATGCCATCTCATGTTAAAAAGGTAAGCCAAAAAGCAAAATGTAGGATAAAGAATGTTATATTGGGACTTCATGTGACAGTAGGATAAAATATCTTCCCCTATACTGCTACCTTGTCGTGGTGGGGAAGCTTGAGTGCCTCAATGACCCTGTAGGCTATACCGGCGGGGGCTTCAAGCTCCTGGTAGATCTAATCAAGCCGGGCAGGTTGCAGGTGAGGGGTCAGACAAAAGGCAGTACTTTAATAAATGAAGAGTTCTATTCCAAAACGCTATAACAGCATTTAAAAGCCATTTCCTTTTTCATGACTAACATAACCATGACTGCAGAACCGTATACTGTATATCACACCCTTCTCATGCATGCCTCAACACCCTAGCACTTGTTTTCTGCGCACACACACACCTGACTGCAGCACTTTATATATTCACATTTCTCATGCATTCCTCAATACTCACAACTCCTCACACCACATTTTCATCAACATGGAACTGCTTACTTTCCACTCCTTTTATAACCAGCACATGGCACCTCCATCCCCACCCAACATACACACACACACTTCACTGCCAACCAACCACTATACCCAGCCTAAAACACACATACTCACTCCACTGCCATCTCTGTTCAATTTCGAATATTTTTGGAAACGAATATATAGCGTTTTGGAAAAGAGCTTTTTAAATTTTAATGATCTTCTTTGGCTTAATTTTTCCAGATTCCTGCTTGCCCAGTAACTCTGATTGACTTCTCTTCAGCAAAGTCAAAAAAACGAAAGCTTGAGTGTTCCATTGATGGCTGCACAAGTACACAAAAGGTTGGGAAATCACTTCCATGCCCAAGAGTGCAGAGAGATTCAGAGACATACTGTAGGTTTTTTGAGAGTTTAAGCAAAAACTGTCCAAGGAGTGCAGCACTGATGTCTAGGGAACCTTACCACAAAGAATTTGTCCCCCAGTCTAGCATGCTTCCTAAAACTGTGCCTGAGTACAGAACACCAGAGACACTGCAGCTCCCCCGCAAAGACCTTGAAGAGCTATGCCTGGACTTCCAGCTTGAAGAGCTCACCCTGTCCCAAGTCCAGGCTGTAGAGAGGGCGACTCGAAGTCAGAGTGCAAGCAGTATTTGGTTTAGGCAAAGAGCTGGACGCGTAACTGCCTCTAAGCTGAAACAAGTTCTTAAGACCAACCCCCAGCAACCATCAAAGAGCTTGATCAAGGCCATATGCTATCCAGAGGCATATAGGTTCACCACAGCTGCTACAAGGTATTTAGGGTTTGATGTAGGGTAAGGCAGAGTTAAGATTTGGGGTATGAAACTGTCCATAACTGTAACTAAAAAAGTGTTATGAAGATGGAGGTTAGTTATAGGCTTATACGGCTAGGGTTATACAGGGTAAGAACTAAGTATAGTTTAGGGTAATGGCATATTGTATAATACATCACTTTACTGTTTTACACATCCAATACTAAGTAATAATTTCCTTTTCATGTTTGGCATGTGTACTGTTTATAGTTATGGATGCAAACATGAAGCACAAGCCAGAGGAGCATATGAGAAGCTTATGAGCCAGGAGCATGCAGGCTTCTCATGTATGGACAGCGGTCTCTGGCTGAACCCCAAGTGGCCATACATGGGGTCCTCCCCTGATGGGATAGTCACTTGTGACTGTCATGGAACTGGCATCTGCGAGATTAAGGTATTGACTCTGTTGTAGTCAAGGCCATAGGTGTGACATCTTTCCATAAGAATCAGTGAACTGAGTAAAAATGCAGGAAATACCTTTTCTAATTTCTAATCTATTGTTCAATTAAGATAAGATGAGGATTTATTGTCTGTGTCAAATAGACATTTGTTTTGGGCAATGAGAGATTATGATAACACAGACCACACCCATCATCTTTGCTTCTTCACTGTTTCATCAAATAAATCTTGATTGTTGTTCTCATCACTGTGATTTTAGTGCCCACACTCTCAGAAAGATGCGGTCAACCTGCGCATGCGTGCTGGGGAGAAGGGCTTCTGCCTCATCAGTGACGGGGATAATGTCACACTGGACCCAACTCATGACTACTACTCATGACTACTACTCATGACTACTACTATTACCAAATTCAGGCACAGCTTCACATTGCAAATGCAGAGTACTGTGACTTTGTTTTGTGGAACCGCAATGACATATTTGTTGAAAGGATTTTGCCTGACCTTGAGTTTTGGGATGATGCGATTCCTAAAGTTGAGTGTTTTTTTAGAAACAGTATACTCCCAGAAATACTGGGACAGCAAGTTACAAACATACATGTGTAATGTGATAAAAGGACGACAACATAATGACATTTTGAATATTGTTATGACCTGATGGTAGTCATTATGAGTTCTGGCTATTGTATTTGCTCTGACGTAGCATTAGAGCACAAATTGTCATTTAATTTTATTGTACATTTAATTGTGTCATTTAAGTGTTGTGTAACACTACACAATGATTAAATGCTATTGAGGCAGCATAATAATACATTGGTGGTTTATTTACAAGATTAGACTTTTAAACAAATAAACAAAATAGATTGCAATCCATCTCACAGTATAATACTGTACAAACTGCCAGCACAATATGACAGTTGGAGAAAAATATTTCATTTGAAAACATTTACAGACTAATCAGGAGTCAGGACTTAGGTACTACTATTACTCTACCCTGTTCTACTTATCACCAGAGCCAAGCAGCAGATACTGGACACTACTCTTCCTCTCCACCCCCTTCTGTGAGCCGTGACAGTGACAAGACATTTAATTTTTTTTAACTGATTGATTACCACCCACCCCCCTTACTCCAGTGGGACAACAGACTCGGAGAGATTTGATAAGGCACAACAAATTACCCCAATCTTGTCGATCAATGCATGTGTCTCACCTGGCTTTGTGGACATGTTCTCTATTGGCATAGCCCTGCTCTGCAGAATTTGATATTTCCTCCTGACTAAACCTATGACTCGCTCAACATGGATACGCAAATTGGCTATTTTCCTTGTCTCTGCCACTTCATAGGCTGACAGCTGTTTTCTCCCTTTAGTGAATGCCGGTGTCTGTAGTGAAGCACAGTAAAACCCCACATTATCGCCAATATTGAACCCACGATCTGCAAGGACAATATCTCCAGGTAACAAGTTCTTTAGGAGGCCACTCTCTATTGTGATCTGCTTATCGCTAACTCTCCCTCCCCAGGCAGAAGATATGTAAGTGACGTAGCCTTGGGGGGCAACACCAATCAAAAATTTTACAGTGTGATGGTGCTTGTAGTTGGACCAAGTTTGAGCTTGTGCAAGAAGATTAGATGGTCTCTCAATAAAGACTTCAAAGCAATCAACAATCACAGCCACTTTACATCCAAATGCCTGTCTGAAACTCAGTGGCATCGTAGCTTGAAGAACATGTCGCTCTGGCCACTCAATTAGGAACTCTAACCTTTTATGAAGTATGTCAATTACTTTATGCCAAACTCTAGAAGCAGTGGACAGAGAAATATTGAACCTGAAAGCTAAATCTTTCAGGGGCAGATTTAGTCTCAGCCTCAGCAAAACTAGTATGAATTGTTCAAATTTGGACAACAAAGACATAGGTCCCGAGGTGATATAGGGCTCGCACAGTTCAAAAATCTGAATTAAAACTAAGAAGTTGGGGAGCCCTGTGTAGAACTTTGTCTTGTCTTCATTTTTTTCAAAAGCCTCCTGGCTGAACTGTGTGTCCAGAGCCTTGCTCCGAAGATCAACCAGCTCTGCTGTGTTCTGTCTCAAAACATCCTCCATCTTCTCGATGTCATCCATCGTCAGCTCTGTCTGGCATCCAGCATCCGCACAGCCTGCAATATAACAGTGGGGGAGCATAATCAGCATAATAGAGGCAACCTCAATTTTTACTCATTTTCACTGTAGGAGTTTTTTAGTGGGCTATTAGAATCTGGTGTAATGTGTTTAATTCACTATGTTAATTTAATGTAATTATTTTTTTTAATCAACAAAAAAACATGTTGCGTCTAAACAAAAAAATATATTTATATGTTTCTCACCACAGAAACCTTACATTACGGATATCTTTACTTATCTGTGAAAGGAGACTGTCTGGAATCTGGCAATATAAGAACCATAGCAGTGTACAAAAACCTGTGGTGTGTGCCTGACGGTAATAAGTGCCACTTTTTCTTTTTTTCTGAATAAAATGGTATGGATTTACTCTGTGATTAAAAAATCACAAACATGTAATATGTAACTTGGACCATAATCATTACAGATAATGGCATCTTTTTCTCTTTGACATGATTCTTGTTTGTTTTACATCTGTCCACAATGGACGATCTGATTTCCTCGTGTCAGCATTGTTCCCACATCATCATAATTAATGTTGTTCCAGGTTCAACATTGCAAGTGACCAATCACCTTCTTGTGACGTCATCCCTTTGCGACTTCGAAATACCCGCCTTCGAGTATTTCGAAATACAAGTGAAGAAGCGAAAAACCGCCGCCTGTCCGCCGAATTTGAAGTCAATTTAGGATACTTTCCTTTAATAAACGGTAAGCATTATACATATGTTCCTCACTTGGCTTGCTGTTTGTTTGCTAGCGATAGGCTACTTGACAACAGCATTAGCTAACCAGTAGTGGTGTGCGGATCGATACTGAAATATCGATTCTTCCGATACCAGCAATTTTTGTTCTAGAATCGATTCTCATATTATAATATCGATATTTTAGTACTCTGGGGTAAATTTGTAGTTTTTCCATTAAAATGAATGCAGTGGAAAGAAACTATATCATTTGGATCTTCTAAATTTGAAGGAACTACTTCCTCTTACGCCTTTCATAGTCATATGCGAAATACGGCTGTATAAATGTGTCGCAGCCCCTGGCGTGCACACTCACAACAATGGCTGAGCGCAAACAGAGTCATGTGTGGATGCGTTTTACCTCCACAAACAGCCCAGACGCGGTTTGTGGTATATGTGGCAAGACAGTGGAGTGTTGTGGCAACACCACTGACATCGTCAAACACCTCGGAGTAAATCACATCACAGAATATGATGAGCTTATGTTGAGGCGAACTGAAGAGGAGGACGGGGACAGGTGCTGCTAGGGCGAGAAAGACGTCTCTCGCAGAGTGCTGCAGGCAGGCAACATGCTCAAATAGCGCACAACGTCAGTTTTTTTTTTTTTATATATGATTATTCTGCATTATTAAGCAATAAAAACAAGTTGTCTGATGTCCTCTAATCATTATGAAGCAATATGGTTATGTTATTATTACAATTACATAATACAATTATATATTGTATTATGAAATGCAATGAAACATTAAGTTTTTGTACAGAGTATCGGTATCGGATCAGTATCGCCGATACCACCCTGAATTTTACTTGGTATCGGATCGGAAAGGAAATCAGTGGTATCGCACATCACTACTAACCAGTGTTCTCTAGACCAGCGTTCCCCAACTTTTTGGGTGTTTCGTGGCCCGGGGGTTGGGTCAGGCAAAATTGCAGTAGCTTCCCTGATCATTTTACAAACATAAGTGAAGAGAATCTGGACTAAAAGGCCTAGACTTATGGTTGTGTGCTGAATCTATGAATCAAACTATCACCTGGAAACATAATTAACTGGTCCATAGCTGTGAAACTGGACATGAGTTCTTGATTCTATGGAGATTAACAGTAATCCAGAAATTTACAAATTTGTCCCAGGGACATCGCGTAAATGTTGTCCCTGGGACATCGCGTAAATGTTGTCCCTGAGACATCGCGTAAATGTTGTCCCTGAGACATCGCGTAAATGTTGTCCCTGGGACATCGCGTAAATGTTGTCCCTGGGACATCATGTAGAAGTTGCCCTGGGACATCGTGTAGATGTTGTCCCTGGGACATCATGTTAAAGTTGCCAGAGACATACCATATGAAAGTTTAGCTTCTTTTAGCCCCTGTTTGTTTTATATTATTTTATATATATATTTTTTTAATATTATATTTAATATTTACATTGTATTGCAAAAAACCCCAAAACAAGTTAAAATGAATTAATGAATATTGACTAATTAAACCTTCGTTATTTTTCCACCAGAAATGGACGACATAATTAGAAGAAGTGTTCTGAATGACGAAAAAAAAAGAACTGGAAAAGACACACAACTTTGTGTGCATGTGTCACAATGCCAGGAGGACCCATTCAGTGTTGTGTTAGAAAAATTGAACTCATTAACCCTTCATGGACATTATAAATGTTTAAATGTTGCCTCAGGTAAAGACAGGAAAAGAGACTATTACAAATTCAACTGCATCAGAGCTGGGGAAAAAAGTCGAAACAGCTACAGAGCAGTGGGCTGTAAGGCCTATGTTTCATTTAAAGTACTCAAATGTTGGAAAGACCACACAGTCATCGTGCAGCATACATATGATAAGCATGATGGGTATGATCCTTCGGACCCAAAAGACGCACATTTCAACAATATTTCCAGTGATTTGAGGAGGAAGATTGAGGAACTGCTTTCCCTTGGAACTAAGCCAGCCATCATACTAACCGAATGTCATAAATGGGCCAAAGAACATGGACACAGAGATCTTCACAACAGAGAGCATTTTGTCACACCACGTGACATTGACAGTGTTAGAACCTGCATGATGAGGAAGAAGCACTTTAACTGTGGAGACAGTCAAAGTGTACATACCTTACTTAATGGAAAACATCAAGAACATGTTCTCTTCTATCAACCATACACATCTGACCAAGAACTAATGATTGTTTTGCAGACACCTGTAATGAAATCAAACATGGAGAACTATGCAAAACAGTTAGTATTTGTTGACACCACGCACTGCGTTAACCAGTATTCATTTCCCTTATTCACACTTGTTGTAAGAGATGATCATGGGCATGGAGTCCCTGTGGCCTATGCTATTGTCAGCAACGAAAGTCAGAAAACCCTGGAAACTGTTCTTGGAATAGTTTGTGAGCATTTCCCAACTTCCCCGAGGTAAATAATACATTGACAGCTATTAATTTTGAAATAATTCCTTTTCAAAAAAATTATAACATGCCAGAATCTAATGCTATAGCTGCAGCATGGGCTGCAAAAAACTTTCCTTTCCAGTTGTTAAAGTTATTCCTATAGGCTGTATGCAGTATTTTATATATCTACTTGTGAGTTGAAATGTTTAATTTGGCATTGAAGTGGTGCTTTGAGATAGCAAAAACATTTTCATACTGTTTAATCTCAGTTAGTGTTTTCTTTTTTTCTGTAGAGCATTTATGGTTGACAAAGACTTTGCGGAAATAAATGCTTTGCAGAAGGTTTTTCCAGAGTCAGCTATCCTTCTATGCTGGTACCATGTCTTGCAGGTAAACCACATTGTTTTCTTTTCACGTTGTCTAAGATGCACCTGAAACACATTTTTACAACAGGGTCCTGTTGATATTCACCTACTCAGGTTAATGAATATAAAGGGATAAAATGTTGAGTGACTATGTCCATCCATTTAAGACCACAGTGCACTCATCTTCTGGTGGCTGCTTCCCAAAGCTCTTTTTGACATTTAAAAATATGTTTGCCTGGTTGATTTCTGTAATGCACAGGTCCTCTTGTCCAGTGAGTGACAAAGTTATTTTTGGACGTCAGCTTTCTTTTATGCTTTTTGTACAGCTGCTCCTCTGTCTCTCTCTCCAGATTAACTTTTTTTCTCTTACATTCACAGGCTGTTAATCGATGGCTTTCAAAATCAGAGTCCAGGGTCCATGGGCTTTCTAACACCCAAAAGAGAAATGAAATCATTTCTTTCTTTTGTAAGCTGAAAGCTTGCACATCTGTAAGTGTAATTTGTCTATTTCACATTTTGATTTCTTGATTACACTAAGAGCATAATAACTTTCAGTTGCTAAAAAAAGTTACAGAGAGATACAAAATAGATTTTTGAAACAATTTCTAAAACTGGCTTCTTATCTTGCTTATCAAAACAAGTACTTAAGCTGTGCAGACCATCATTGTGTCACCCACTGTGCAGTAGAACTTGTGAGTGGGATTCTTTCACAGACAGATGCTGAAACCAAATATGCTTATAGGTTTAGTGTTCCTTCTTAGCCATTGTAAGGGAAGAAATAATTGCTTCTTAATACAAAAACACGACATATTATTAATAACTTAAAATTCTTAATGTTATTCAATAAAAGGAAAAGGGCTTCAATACATAATATTAAAGATTTCAATAGGTCTGTTAAATGGATTGAAATATATTCTGTTGCATCCAATTCTCTTAGGAGGACGACTTTAAAGCCACATCAGCAGAGTTCTGCCAGACATTTAAGCAATACCCTTTGGTGTGCCAGTATTTTCAGAAGCACTGGGAAGGCATTGGCCACATGTGGTGTGACTACGGCCGTCGCTTCAGTCACGCTCGTTCTGAAACAAACAATGTGATTGAAAGGTATGATTTATTATTTTGACCTCATTCAATTGTATTGCTGAAAAAAAGATATTATGCTTTAATCCAAGAGGCTAAACTGAGTAGGTTCGTCATGTCATTGCCAGAACAGGTTTTAGGCAAATCCTTTAAATTCTAGCAGCGTTTTTTATGTTATCACAACAAAAAACAGAGTAGGTGGATTTGCCTAAATCAGCTAAACCGGCACAGAGCATTCCTTTATAAAAGACGTGCGCAATAGGTATTCCAATTTTTTAAAAAATAATACAGTCTTGATTAAAACTTTAAATTCCTTCAATTACAGTTACTAATCATTTCAAATAACTGTTTTTCAGATTTTTCCACCGCCTGAAATACCAGTTTTTATCTGGCTACAAGAATAGGCGTCTGGATGATCTGATTGAAGTGCTCCTAGGGAAGGCCGACTACTTCTCAGTCATAAAAACCCTGCAAGATGTGGGCCGCATGAAAAACAGGTTTGCTGACACCTTGTCTCAAGTTTCAGACTCTGCTTCAAGACTGATGGAAAGTGGTTGGGCTCTTAAAATTACAGTCAAGAACAGCCATGGAGTTAATGCATATCAAGTCCCATCTGAGTCAAGAGAAGACATGGTGTATGATGTCTGCCCTGTTGAGTCCTACTGCAACTGTACATATGGCTTACGAGGACTTCTTTGCAAGCATCTAGTGTTACTTGCAAAATTAGCAGAGGCTGACAATGACATCTATCCAAACATGGAAACAGACCTTGGTAAGAATTGCAGTGAAAGAAAGGCATTACTTTGTACACTGTGAGGACTTGAAAGTGATAAAAATGCCAAGTTTGTTTGGAAATCTGTGTTTTTTTGCATCGGCTGAAACACTTCAGTGCACTTGTTGTACGTTCTCTCACTATAACACATGTGCCTGCCTGAAGGTGGCTTGTAGCCATTTTAAACAAATGAAAAACTCTCTGAAAAGTCCTCTATCAACTTTGAATGACACTCCTGTAGTTGAAAGCACAGACAAAAAATGCACAGAAGATGCAGTTGGAAAACTAAATGCTGTTTTAGACACAGTTAAACAGTGGGCATTCATTCCAGAGGGTATTACTGCAATGATAGATGAACTGCATACAAATGTCTTAAAAACAAAACAAGTAGGCAAAAGTATATGCCAGTACGAAATAAAGACGACAGATAATGCACGCAAAATTAGGCCATTGTATTCTAGCAAGAAACGTTCGGCCAGCATCGACATTCCAACAGTCTGAAAATGAATGTGAACAGTCGATAACCACTGAAAGAGAGACATCCTCTGGAGAAAATGAAAACCTTTTGGAATACAAAACAAAAAAGAGAAGAGTTAAAGCTAAGTATATGCACAAGTAGACTTTTGTGTGACATTTCAAAGGGACTGCATCCATTACTTCTGTTTATTGAAACCTAAAGCTGAATAGCTGTCTTAACTTTCTGCCAAGGAACAGATGAAAAGAAATTGTTTGGTCTCTCAAGCAGTTGTTATTTATGTGTGTTATTCATTACTTTGGCTTGGTTGCTGTTTTTGATACAAATTCATCTGTGCCCATTGTAATATTTTCATATGTTACTATTTTTATATTGCTATGCATTATAAATAAAGGATTACTTATTACTATTAAAGGTCTGCATTTGTAATTGTTGGTATTATTTATAAAATATGCGCTCTTAAGTTTTTTGCTCCATAAAACGATACCTGTCACTTTTTGGACATAGAGTATCAGCTGTTGAGAATCCTGGCTTATACAAAATAGAAGTAAAAGGTTTCAACATCCAGCCTTTTTATGATTAAATACAAAGTGTAATAACAGAGTTATTGGGGTGTGATTTTGTTAATAGTTAGTCTTAAGTATAAGTTTAATAGTAATGAGTAAGAAAATATAGCCAGAATAATGGAATGAGACTAACACCTGACCTCACACTGAGATTTGGTATGAAGTGGCATGTTTGTGCTAATGCTGACATTGGGGCTCAGAGTTCCTCTGTGTGTATATATTTGTGAACGTTAACTTGGCTAATGTCCAAGGGTTTGACTGCTTTCCTGTTGGATTGTATCACAAAGAACAGGGATAAGAGCACCAGTGGCCGTGCACACCCTCATCTCTCTCCTTCACCCGATCATTAGTGTTGGAAACCGGCATTAGCTCAGAGTAGATTAGACTTCAGTATAGTGCAAGTGATTTGATTTTATGATTATTTGATTCAGTTTTTTCTGTGTTCAAGCTCAATTACTTTAATAAAATATGTTGAATTCAAACAAATAAATAAACAAATAAACTGTGGACATCACCCTTTTAAACCTTTCTGAAACAAGACAGGTAAAAACCAGTGTATAAAAGTTTACATAGGTATAAATAGCTCTAACACTTTACTCCAGCCTGGCGTCCACACATGTGGACATCACATTTTGGGTTATTTAGACCAAAATACTAAATCTTGATCAACAAGTGCCTGATATACAGTTATGAGGACATTATACTGCAACTGTTCTATCGCAATTTCAAATTAATGTCCTCATATGTGGCTCTCATTTTTCTCAGAAACAAAAATTAGGTAAAAAAAACAAAACCTGGTAATTCTTTCTTTTTACATTCATCGGGTTCCAATCGGCCCAAATATCAAAGAAATTAAAAATGCATGCCATGGAAGATTTCGGGTCTTAGGGGGTTAAAATGACCAGACCCCTCCGGCCTGTTTTCCAGGCCACTAAATTAAACCCAGTCAATTACCAATTGAACAGAATAAAAACCTACGAGGTCCACTAATAGTCCAAAAGTCCAAATCTTTAATAGAAAAGACAGGCAGAACTCAAACAAACAATAATCCAAACGAGGAGCATATATACACACTGGAAAGTAAATAATTATAAGTTATTAAATCAGACTAATTAAATACAGTAAAACTAATAAGGGAAGACGAACACACGGGAAATAAAAATAACAGTGTAAACATACCAAAACTCAAAATAAAACAGGAAAGCTACTACAAACCGAGTGTGACACAATTACATTCATATTGAAACATATGTGATACTTTTCTTTCTTTGTAGCATTTTTAAGATATGTGTTAGAACAGTCATTATGCTGTTTGGATTAGGAACCAATCATTTTTGCCAAATAGTTAACACAAACTTAGAACAACAATGAACAATTTTCAAGATTCTGATTTACAGAACAAACAAAAGTCACAAAATGTTAGAGATTTTCTACATTATACATTATAACCAAATCTCTATAATACAATATAATCAAGTGTGCTTTATATTCTAACCAAGTATGCCTTATATTTTGTGTGTTCATATATTTTCACATAACCAAGCTTATTGTTAAAGAGAACATAATGCATTCCTTACCTTAGTGTGTGATGTCAGATAAGCATGATATACTTCTGCATTGTTATTTTCAGTATGTGTGCAAGGTCAGATAAGCTGAGATAATGCCTGACCTCTCCCTTTTCAGTTAAAAGAGGAAGTACTATGTAACTTACTTTCACTATAAATAAAGAACCAAGCCTGCGCTCAGTGTGTGTGTCTTCTCAGAGACATTCACCCGTGCGCACGTTTTCTAATTACTCTCTGAGTCGGTCTGCAGTTGTCTCATTTCTCTTACTTGTGTTTGAACAAATGTCTACCCCTGACACAAAAGGTTTCATTATTTAAGAGACAAGATCAAGTTTTTCACACAGGAATGAAATGACAGAATCCAGTGCAGCGGGGCCAAAGGTGTGTGTCAGCAAACTGAAGGTTGAGGAATCAGTCAGCTCATGTTTAAGATTGTGTTGGATTTTGAGAAGAGTCTGTCTGTTATTAGAAAGTAAGATTAACAATGTTACACCAATAACCCAAATACAGGGAAATGACAAATAATACCAAAAAAGATACAACTTTCATATTGTTTTACTAACTTACTTTGTCATATCAGCACTTGAATGGTCGATGCCTTTACAGACCATGTCTGTTGTGACATCGCAGGCCGATCTTCCGGCAAACCCGAGGGCTAGCTCCCCAGCCTCCTCTTCACTCAGAACACTAAACACTGTTACTTTAGTTTTGGCCTTCTTAGGCCTGTCAAGAATCATTGCGGGCAGTTTGGCTTTACGGCCCTAAAAAAGAAAAAGTGCAAACACCAAAAGAGCAGAGAGAGACACACACACACAAACAAAGTTAAATGCTTTTGTTTACATGGTGTAATTGTGTATATGTTGCAGCAAATGCACAATTTCCAGCCACATTGTCACTTCATTGATAAGAGTAACCCGGATTTATTTCAGGTGACATCAAAATCACGAAATGTATACCTACCCCAATCAAACCTCTGAAAACATGAACTGACATGTTCTCTGCGTTGATTCTGCGCTTGATCTCGTCTTCTGTTATTGTGTAGGTTTTCTTTTTTGAGCTTGGTACAGATAAGCGACCATGCACTCTGTAAACTGTACTAGTTCCTTCTGAATCAGTTTGGAATTCTGTATCTGCATCGATCCTGTCAACATCATCAGCAGCAGCATTATCTGTACTCAGACTTGTGCCGTATACTTCTGCTTCTTTTTCGTTGTCTTCAGTCTGTGTACCTTCATCTCTTTCAGTCTGTGTACCTTCATCTCTGACTGTCAGTCTTCCTATCTCACTGTTACTTGTCGATTTGCTGCAGATGTTCTCTCCCTTAGGAACTTTTCCTTTGTCATTAGCTGCCTGATGCTTTCCCTGATGACATTCTTCACTGGCTACTTCTATTGCTCCTCCTGTATAGCCACCCACTATGCTGCACAACTCCTTTCCCTCTGCTGTGCTGCACTGTGCTGTTACATAAAGAAGAATGATATAAACAGCACTATATCAATTTAATTGTGAAGGGAAATCCCCACACTACGACACAGTTATGTCTAAAATAGTTTTGTGTAAAAACTGGATCTTGAAACGTCCACTTTAATTACACAGTCCTGGTGTGCAAAGGCAAAATTACGAAAAAAAATTTCACTTTAAACATTTTTGGACATTGTTTAGTTATATTGTGACTTACTCTCACAGAAGATACAGATGCCACAAACAGACTTTGAACAACGCATGTGCTTGTATGCACCACATTTCTGGCACTGCACCTGTGAATTAAAAAAAAAAAAAGAAGAAGAAATAAACAAACAAAAAACAAATGAACAAAGTCCATTAAATAAACAATCTATATGGCTAAGGACATGTCATAGTGTACCCGGTCTTTGGCTGCAATCACACACCAGCACTGACTGCACTTCCTAGTTCGATCTGCAAAATATAATTTGTTTAAGTACAAGTTACATTTTCCAATGTTAGAGAAAAAGAAGGCAGCTAATTTTATCTTTACCTATTGAGGAAAATAAGTAGTGGCAAAGTCGGGACCTGAGCTTTGTGATTTCAGTGTTGTACTCCTCCACTTGTGTTTTACCGTCAATGAGAGATTGGGCAAACTAATAATTGACGAAGAAGAAAAAAAAAAAAAAAAGAAAGAACAAACAGAGCAACCAAAGCAAAGCATTACTGCTGAAATGGTTCAATCTACAAAAAAAATTGAGATTTTACCATCCTGCCTCTAAGGCTTTAAAAACTGAATAGGCAAAAATGTAAACATTACTTATATAGGTTAAAGCTATAGTTTTCAGTACCATTATGACATGCACTCCACATGAGTTCCCATCCTGTTGATGTGGGTGGCTCACATGTGACAACATGTCCACTCTCCAGCGCAGCCTCTTGCTGAAGCAAATGAGCTGAGAGATCGCAGTTATTACAAATAAAAAGCATATAGAGAAATCAATAACCACGTTCGGTAATGATTTCAATTAAATTAAATATGTTATGTTAAATATGTTAATTAATTACCTCCAGTTTTTCAACACCGCACTTTTTCTGACCTCCGACTCGCCAAATGAATTCATATAGACTATGGTCCTCTTGGGTATGTCACAAAACTGTTTTGTAAAAAGATGGATATGGTAGGCTTGGGCCTTGAGCTTTCCTAATGAGGGACACTGAAAAGTATCATGCACTAGAGAGAGTGCAAAATCTGTGCAACTAACAAACAAGGTCCAGTGGCTGCCGTTTTCCAGACAGGCTCCAATCAATTTCTCATACATCTGAAAGATGTTTTTCTGGAAATAAAAATAATGTGACAAGTATGTTTTTCTGTCAAGAATGACACTGCAAAACTGCAAAAGCTTGTCAGGTGAGACTTGTAATTAATTCTGCAGATACACAAACATATAGAAAGTGTCATTTTTTGTTTACATTAATTAATTTCTATAGTGTGTACAAAACAAATCAAGACCACAGACTCAACACGCACCACTCAATTTTTGGTGTTCTTTATCAGTTGGCCAAGACAGAAATGTTTTAATCTGTGTGCATTGCTTTTGAACAAGTCTTTACACAGAAAAGGTTTCAGAAAGGTATTTTTCAGGTTCTTCTGACAAGGCTTCAATTTTGGAAAATGCTGTTTGTTTATAGTGGCAACTTATAAACCCTTTGTGATAAGAACATAGTTACCACAGTCCAAGTCATACCTTCAAAAAGTATGCACTTTGTGCTCTTGTGGACCCATCCAAAATTTTTCCAGTGATTTGGCTTGGTATTGGATAAATGTGAGGGAAATTCTATAAAAATAACATAAATACACCTATGTTTTCAAATACATTACAAAAAACGTAAACATGCTATGTCATTATGATCAAACAAGCTTTTCAACATACCTCACACTGCAAATAGATTAGGCCATCTATTACCTTATAAAACAAATAAATAAATACATATAAATAAAAACAGAACTAAGGAATACGATTCATTAAGTAAATTGTACAATAAAGTGTATTTAAAGCAGAATTTAACATTAGTTTTATGACAACATAAAAGGATTTTTATGTCAAGAGGTACCTCATCTGAAATGTTAGTCTGGTCAAACAGGGATTTCAAACTTGAAATACCAATAGAGTTTGGTCCAGCTACTCCCACAAGGTAATCTGTGAGAAAGCATATGCTGTAGTCAACAGATATCATTTTCTTTTTGCATGCTGCAACCATCATCCATTTCAGTCTTCTAGGAGCTTTGTCTGGTTGTAGTTCTTTTTTCTCCTCCTCTCCCCTCATCTATTAATTAAATTGTTTTCTGACCTTCCTAACTGTTTCCGACCTGTCTTCCCAATGTGATGTTTAAGCAATATATGTATGGTCAGAAGGGGGTGAAATTTTCATTGCAGTTGTACGTGTAACATTGCATGTGATAATAAAAGGCTTGATTGGTTGATTATTCAACATGAGTTGACATTTACCTGACATTGTGAAGGAGTCACAGTTTCTGTAAGGGTGTAAGAACATAACATGTGGATTTGTTACACTTCTTTTTCACAAGTTAATAGCAATCAATAATTTTCATTCCATTATTTACAAGCTATCACACGATGTCCCTGGGACAACATTTACACGATGTCCCTGGGACAACATTTACACGATGTCCCAGGGACAACATTTACACGATGTCCCAGGGACAACATCTACACGATGTCAGCACTTGAATGGTCGATGCCTTTACAGACCATGTCTGTTGTGACATCGCAGGCCGATCTTCCGGCAAACCCGAGGGCTAGCTCCCCAGCCTCCTCTTCACTCAGAACACTAAACACTGTTACTTTAGTTTTGGCCTTCTTAGGCCTGTCAAGAATCATTGCGGGCAGTTTGGCTTTACGGCCCTAAAAAAGAAAAAGTGCAAACACCAAAAGAGCAGAGAGAGACACACACACGCGCACAAAGTTAAATGCTTTTGTTTACATGGTGTAATTGTGTATATGTTGCAGCAAATGCACAATTTCCAGCCACATTGTCACTTCATTGATAAGAGTAACCCGGATTTATTTCAGGTGACATCAAAATCACGAAATGTATACCTACCCCAATCAAACCTCTGAAAACATGAACTGACATGTTCTCTGCGTTGATTCTGCGCTTGATCTCGTCTTCTGTTATTGTGTAGGTTTTCTTTTTTGAGCTTGGTACAGATAAGCGACCATGCACTCTGTAAACTGTACTAGTTCCTTCTGAATCAGTTTGGAATTCTGTATCTGCATCGATCCTGTCAACATCATCAGCAGCAGCATTATCTGTACTCAGACTTGTGCCGTATACTTCTGCTTCTTTTTCGTTGTCTTCAGTCTGTGTACCTTCATCTCTTTCAGTCTGTGTACCTTCATCTCTGACTGTCAGTCTTCCTATCTCACTGTTACTTGTCGATTTGCTGCAGATGTTCTCTCCCTTAGGAACTTTTCCTTTGTCATTAGCTGCCTGATGCTTTCCCTGATGACATTCTTCACTGGCTACTTCTATTGCTCCTCCTGTATAGCCACCCACTATGCTGCACAACTCCTTTCCCTCTGCTGTGCTGCACTGTGCTGTTACATAAAGAAGAATGATATAAACAGCACTATATCAATTTAATTGTGAAGGGAAATCCCCACACTACGACACAGTTATGTCTAAAATAGTTTTGTGTAAAAACTGGATCTTGAAACGTCCACTTTAATTACACAGTCCTGGTGTGCAAAGGCAAAATTACGAAAAAAAATTTCACTTTAAACATTTTTGGACATTGTTTAGTTATATTGTGACTTACTCTCACAGAAGATACAGATGCCACAAACAGACTTTGAACAACGCATGTGCTTGTATGCACCACATTTCTGGCACTGCACCTGTGAATTAAAAAAAAAAAAAAGAAGAAGAAATAAACAAACAAAAAACAAATGAACAAAGTCCATTAAATAAACAATCTATATGGCTAAGGACATGTCATAGTGTACCCGGTCTTTGGCTGCAATCACACACCAGCACTGACTGCACTTCCTAGTTCGATCTGCAAAATATAATTTGTTTAAGTACAAGTTACATTTTCCAATGTTAGAGAAAAAGAAGGCAGCTAATTTTATCTTTACCTATTGAGGAAAATAAGTAGTGGCAAAGTCGGGACCTGAGCTTTGTGATTTCAGTGTTGTACTCCTCCACTTGTGTTTTACCGTCAATGAGAGATTGGGCAAACTAATAATTGACGAAGAAGAAAAAAAAAAAAAAAAAAAAAAGAACAAAAAGAATTAGATTAACAAAGAAATGTTTGTTTGTTTTTAACCCCCCCCCCCCCCCCCCCCGAGAAGAGAAAAAAAAAAAAAAACAGAGCAACCAAAGCAAAGCATTACTGCTGAAATGGTTCAATCTACAAAAAAAATTGAGATTTTACCATCCTGCCTCTAAGGCTTTAAAAACTGAATAGGCAAAAATGTAAACATTACTTATATAGGTTAAAGCTATAGTTTTCAGTACCATTATGACATGCACTCCACATGAGTTCCCATCCTGTTGATGTGGGTGGCTCACATGTGACAACATGTCCACTCTCCAGCGCAGCCTCTTGCTGAAGCAAATGAGCTGAGAGATCGCAGTTATTACAAATAAAAAGCATATAGAGAAATCAATAACCACGTTCGGTAATGATTTCAATTAACTTAAATATGTTATGTTAAATATGTTAATTAATTACCTCCAGTTTTTCAACACCGCACTTTTTCTGACCTCCGACTCGCCAAATGAATTCATATAGACTATGGTCCTCTTGGGTATGTCACAAAACTGTTTTGTAAAAAGATGGATATGGTAGGCTTGGGCCTTGAGCTTTCCTAATGAGGGACACTGAAAAGTATCATGCACTAGAGAGAGTGCAAAATCTGTGCAACTAACAAACAAGGTCCAGTGGCTGCCGTTTTCCAGACAGGCTCCAATCAATTTCTCATACATCTGAAAGATGTTTTTCTGGAAATAAAAATAATGTGACAAGTATGTTTTTCTGTCAAGAATGACACTGCAAAACTGCAAAAGCTTGTCAGGTGAGACTTGTAATTAATTCTGCAGATACACAAACATATAGAAAGTGTCATTTTTGGTTTACATTAATTAATTTCTATAGTGTGTACAAAACAAATCAAGACCACAGACTCAACACGCACCACTCAATTTTTGGTGTTCTTTATCAGTTGGCCAAGACAGAAATGTTTTAATCTGTGTGCATTGCTTTTGAACAAGTCTTTACACAGAAAAGGTTTCAGAAAGGTATTTTTCAGGTTCTTCTGACAAGGCTTCAATTTTGGAAAATGCTGTTTGTTTATAGTGGCAACTTATAAACCCTTTGTGATAAGAACATAGTTACCACAGTCCAAGTCATACCTTCAAAAAGTATGCACTTTGTGCTCTTGTGGACCCATCCAAAATTTTTCCAGTGATTTGGCTTGGTATTGGATAAATGTGAGGGAAATTCTATAAAAATAACATAAATACACCTATGTTTTCAAATAAATTACAAAAACGTAAACATGCTATGTCATTATGATCAAACAAGCTTTTCAACATACCTCACACTGCAAATAGATTAGGCCATCTATTACCTTATAAAACAAATAAATAAATACATATAAATAAAAACAGAACTAAGGAATACGATTCATTAAGTAAATTGTACAATAAAGTGTATTTAAAGCAGAATTTAACATTAGTTTTATGACAACATAAAAGGATTTTTATGTCAAGAGGTACCTCATCTGAAATGTTAGTCTGGTCAAACAGGGATTTCAAACTTGAAATACCAATAGAGTTTGGTCCAGCTACTCCCACAAGGTAATCTGTGAGAAAGCATATGCTGTAGTCAACAGATATCATTTTCTTTTTGCATGCTGCAACCATCATCCATTTCAGTCTTCTAGGAGCTTTGTCTGGTTGTAGTTCTTTTTTCTCCTCCTCTCCCCTCATCTATTAATTAAATTGTTTTCTGACCTTCCTAACTGTTTCCGACCTGTCTTCCCAATGTGATGTTTAAGCAATATATGTATGGTCAGAAGGGGGTGAAATTTTCATTGCAGTTGTACGTGTAACATTGCATGTGATAATAAAAGGCTTGATTGGTTGATTATTCAACATGAGTTGACATTTACCTGACATTGTGAAGGAGTCACAGTTTCTGTAAGGGTGTAAGAACATAACATGTGGATTTGTTACACTTCTTTTTCACAAGTTAATAACAATCAATAATTTTCATTCCATTATTTACAAGCTATCACACGATGTCCCTGGGACAACATTTACACGATGTCCCAGGGACAACATTTACACGATGTCCCAGGGACAACATCTACACGATGTCCCAGGGCAACTTCTACATGATGTCCCAGGGACAACATTTACACAATGTCCCAGGGACAACATTTACGCGATGTCCCTGGGACAACATTTACGCGATGTACCAGGACAAATTTGTAAATTTCTGGATTACTGTTAATCTCCATAGAATCAAGAACTCATGTCCAGTTTCACAGCTATGGACCAGTTAATTATGTTTCCAGGTGATAGTTTGATTCATAGATTCAGCACACAACCATAAGTCTAGGCCTTTTAGTCCAGATTCTCTTCACTTATGTTTGTAAAATGATCAGGGAAGCTACTGCAATTTTGCCTGACCCAACCCCCGGGCCACGAAACACCCAAAAAGTTGGGGAACGCTGGTCTAGAGAACACTGGTTAGCTAATGCTGTCGTCAAGTAGCCTATCGCTAGCAAACAAACAGCAAGCCAAGTGAGGAACATATGTATAATGCTTACCGTTTATTAAAGGAAAGTATCCTAAATTGACTTCAAATTCGGCGGACAGGCGGCGGTTTTTCGCTTCTTCACTTGTATTTCGAAATAATCGAAGGCGGGTATTTCGAAGTCGCAAAGGAATGACGTCACAAGAAGGTGATTGGTCACTTGCAATGTTGAACCTGGAACAACATTAATTATGATGATGTGGGAACAATGCTGACACGAGGAAATCAGATCGTCCGGCTCTTCCACATGTTGCTTCAGGACAGTCAAATCTGAGGGTGACAAACAAAAATATTACAATATAAGGCATATACAATCAAAAATCAACCACAACAAAGCTACCATTTACGCACATAGGCACATACGTAAATTGTATGCTTTGATTAAATTATACTTTCTCCCAGGAGAACAGATGGTTATTTTGTATTTTATTATGGTAATATACAATTTACATACCACAAGGTGTGAGTGTCACATAGTGTGTTAGGTCTGAGCAGTCACGCAGCTTCTTGGATGATTCTGTTTCCAGGATGTCTGAAATGCATGTGATAAATCCAACTTACTGTTGAGCCATGAAAGCAGCATTTTGTGATTGTTACCACAGGATATTAGACAAATTAAAAAAGGTTTATTTAAGAGTAACTGTAGAAATCAAATCCCACAAAATCTATCAGAGCATATATTTACTTACCTTCAGCTGTATAGATGACAAAACACACCTCTTTGACTCCTGCAAGTTCAGGAAAGACATCCTCATCCACCTCTATACCCTGCTCATCTGTGACTTTCAGTGCTGCATTTTCTGGTATGAGAAACTTCTGCTGCACTGAAGTAAAATCATCACTTAGTTAATAACAACATTATCATTTCCTCTTTAATGACTTGGTACAAACCATGTATAACTTACCTGCACTCATAAAATCTGTGAAGCTGACTTCTTCCAATTTGACATATTTCTTTGTCTCTCTGTGTTTTACTTTTATCAACATCTTGGCCACCTATGGAAAAAACCTTTACTAATATGAAACATAACATGTGGAAGAAGAAGAGGCTGTTTATGATAACTTTATGTGAACTGTGTATAACGTAATCCATAAACACTTTCTAACATTGAGCTAGCCTGTCCACACTAGCTACTGCTTAAAATCTATTTAGCTAGGCTAGGTTTAGCAGACAATGTGACCGCATGTTTGCCACGTCCTTGTCTTTTCAGGTGTGGCGAGTGGCGACAGGGTTGTGTGCATATCTGTGAAGCAGGACTAACTAACTTATGTTAATGGTACCTTGATATCTCATTAATGCAGGCTGCACCTCTCTTTGGTTAAATACGGCCATTACCATGAGTCTAAACATAATATTACTGTAGTTAGCTAACGTTAAATGAAACATTAGTGTTAAAAAAAAAGAAATACAAATGAACGTTTTCATTGACAACGTGAAATGTGTATCTTCAAATACAGTAAGATAAGTTAGTTAGCTAACTTTTGACTAATGTTAGCCTAGCTGCTATCAATGAATCAGCGTAACATGCAGAAAACACGTGTAGTGCTAGTTAGTTAACTTTATATTTTACTTATGCATCCATGTAACTGAATATATATATATAAATAACATTACTACACTCACAGAAAATTCCAAAATAAATAAAGTATTTTTACCTCCTACATGTCGGAGTCCAAGAGACAAGCACATATAGACAGGGTAATGGTCGACAGACAAACAACACCAGCAATGTGTTGAATTAGACTCCTTAGCACTCAGTGAATGAACACCTAAATATTACACCGCTTGAGAGTACTCCCCAACACTAACTGTAGTATAAGGTGAAAAATAAACTCCTGGAATGTAACTCTTGTGCACTTTTATGCCTTACTCCAAAATATTTAACTCCAGAGATTTGCTGTGTAAGTTGAAATCCACACACAACCAGGAAACCTGAGCACAGAGTTTTACACAGTTTTTTGCTTTGTATCTGTAACCAGACCTTAACAAAAAAAAATTGTAACTTGTATAAATACTTTTTACAAACAAATCTTTCTACACACACACACACACACACACACACACACACACACACACACACACACACACACACACACAAATTCTCATCTATAAATGCACAAACATAACTTTTTCAGATATTTTGGTTTACAGGGTCACAAAACACAGTTCACAAATATGCATCTGAAGTACAAAATATTTATGACCGCAATTTGAGCCCATAAATATCCACAAAATGTGTCTTTTTTGGCTACAAATTAATAAAAAACAAACATGAACACAAATTCAAAATTCTGCAAATGAGCTGAATCCTGAATACATGTACACAGAGGGGCTGAGACCTCTGTGTCACAGTCTAGCTGCAAAGCTGACTGTGTGGACTGAGGAGGTGGACCCAACAGCAACACACGAAGAGACACAGAGGTGGGACCAAGTCATTGTTTTGCAAGTCTCAAGTAAGTCTCAAGTCTTTATCCTCAAGTCTCAAGTCAAGTCTCAAGTAATGTCAGGCAAGTCAGAGTCGAGTCTCAAGTCACTGGTGTAAAAGTCCGAGTCAAGTCACAAGTCTGAAACTTTGAATTTCAAGTCCTTTCGAGTCTTTAAAAAAAACAAACGAAAAAATAATGTTGCAGTTATATGCTAAATGTAAATATTAGACCATGTAATTTTAAAATCTGTGTTTTTCTCAACACATACAAAATAGTGAACTTAGAAAATATACACAAATTGTGAAATTGCACCTCTTTAAAATGCAGCTCAATTAAACTTAGCTCCAAGAATAATTTTCACCGACAGTTCTGAGATAAGCTGCATGTTATTCTTGGATGCGGTTGTAGGACCAGCTTTAAAATCGCATGACAAAAATATCATACACATTAAAAAAAACTGTATCACCAACGTAGCCTGGAAAACATTTGCTAGTTGGATGAAGTCAGCTATCTCATTGTAGCATATTTATATGCATATTTATAATTATACGGTTCTTGGAGTGAGTGCATACACTCATGAAGTTTAGTAACTTCCGGTCACTGCAACAAGCCCAGGTACAGTTTACCGACGGATGGGTGCAGGACCTTGAAATGCACCGTGTAGAACGAAAGACCATCGTACGTATCATAAGTTTACCAGTCTCACAAATCGTCTTCATAAATACACATTCGTTAACCGTTTATTAATAGGACCTTTGAGCTCAACGGTAATTAATTAGTAGTGGAAATAATTTCTGGTAGCATCACAGAAATGTAGCAGTGACAATAATATTGTATGCTGTAATCGTACTGGGCAATTAGTGATACAAAAAACCTGTTTTATCCTGTGAATAAAAGTATGTGTTTTTGTCAGTGTACCATAATAACAGAAGCGAAACGCAATATTGTGTCAGGACAATTTACTATTTATGCACAATAAATAAAGGAGCATAGCGCGACAATTTCTGTTCAGCGCCAGACTTGCTTGTAACCTATATCACCAATTATGTTAAGAAAAATGACGCATTAACTACAACAGCAGACTGACCTTTGTGTAAATGCTTGGAGCAGACTAACCTGTGAGCTGGAGTGTTCTAGGACGTTATATTTGATCTTTGAATGGCTGCAATCCAGTCGCCTCTTTGTTACTTCGGAAACATGGCTCGAACAATTTCTCTTCCACGACGTAATCCGATAACAACCGATCTCTTTACCCGTCGGCTTTCCGTGGCTGTCATGCGACCGGCTATTGCAGTTAATAATACAACAGCTTCTTGACATTTTTGTGTTTCTTTTTATCGCTGTGTGACTGATTTTAATTGAAAGCCTGCGTGCGCTAGTACCGCTTGCCACGAGTTCCCAGAATCCTTTGCGGTTCTACCCGTGAATGACGTCACATTTTCAATCTCCATATAATATGCGTGTTAAATTTTATATTTGGGGTAAAATATCAAGTCTTTTCAAGTAAACCGGTTCAAGTCCAATTCAAGTCCCAAGTCATTGGTGTAAAAGTCCAAGTCAAGTCACAAGTCTTAGAGCATTTTTTCAAGTCAAGTCTAAAGTCATAAAATTAATGACTCGAGTCTGACTCGAGTCCAAGTCATGTGACTCGAGTCCACACCTCTGAAGAGACAAAACAAAACTTGAGTGTGGCAAACGAGCCGTTTATTTAAAAAAGAAGACAAACTAAACAATAACCTAAACTGGGTGAACTAAGACTGAAAAACAAAGAAACCTTGAACATGGGACCAGGCATGGATACATGGAAAAAAACTGGAAACATGACGTGAACTTGGCAGACGTCCTGACGACGAATGACTGGAAACACACAGACTAAATGCACACATGAGGTGATCAGCGGAAGTGGAAACACATGGGGGAAAAACCTGATATGAATGAACAGGGGGAGAGTAAAACTAAACACATTTGAGCGTAGAAACACAAGATCTCATCAAAATAAAACAGGAAACATAATGAGACGCAGACATGACAACAAGAACTTGACAACACAAGACATGCAGACATGAAACACATGAAGGGCGAGGAAGACTTAACACAGGGGTTGAAGACACAAGGGGAATCTAATAACAAAGAACTATAACAGCAACCTAGGCATAATAGAAATGGACTTAGAAAACCTTAATGGACTTAAACATAAACCATAAACATCAAAATACACTAAAACTCAAAATGCTGGGTCAAAAAAAACGCAGGATAGTGACACTGAGGTTTTTAGACAGCACCAGATCACAAATCATCAGAGTTGCTGAAAGGAGGCGTGGTTTCATGTCTGTTTATTAAAGGGGGTAACTGCATCAGCGGCAGAGCCAGGCTGCTGACCTTGAGTACCAGCTGCAGCTGAAGTTTGGACATTTTTATTTTTGCCTGCCAGGAACTGAGATAATACGAATGAGAGGTTTATCAGAGGGATTATCTGGAGTGTGACCAGGCCACTGCTACAGGAGTGTACACTCGCCTGCTACAGGTAGCTCAATTTGACGTGGTAGACCGCCTCCTGAGCCAGATATTTCTTTCAGCTGCATCCTCACGTGGCACTAACCATTATAGATTCATAATCATTTTCCTGGACAGACGCAGGGGTTGTCCTTTCTTCTTTTGAGATACAGTTACTACATACACAAATACTTAAATACATGTATAAATGACAGCAAAGGTTGCTAATGTGTGCCATATGATTTATAAACGAAAGCTAAAATAATCCAAAACAACAAGGTGTAATGGCTCGATACATGCCTTATTATCCATGTTAAGAAATCCCAGAAAGTTAACTTTGTTCATAACACACACACACACACACGCCTTTATTGTGAGTTGATGCAAAACAACTAGAAATAAAATTAACATCTGATTAAAAACCAAATAAAACGGCTTTTTTGTCTGTGTGTTTGCATCTAAATCTGTGCTTTTAATTCAGCTTAGACCTGAACGTCACTGACGGACCGACCTGTCACTGTTACTCACCTGTCACGGTTTCTCTCCACAGACTGCTCTCAGCCATGACACAGGCGGTTCCTCCGATCCTCTCCATCACCCCGAGTCGGGCTTTGGTTGATGAGAAATTTCAAGTGTTGGTGGAGAATCTTCCTCCAGGATGTCCGGTAACCCTCCACTCCCTCCACCACTCTGAGGACAAGGACGACTGGGAGGCATATGGTCACTACGTCAGCGACCACAGAGGCGTCGTATCAGGTGGGTCACCACTGACTTAGGATGCTGTCTCAGAGCTGGTCTTTGGAGGGTGAACAAGCTAAAAATGTTTGTGTTGGACAGTTTTTATTGGAATGTGAACTCGACTCCCTATGTGAGCAACTTCCTGTCCTGCTCATCATGCTTAACCCTTGTGTGGTGTTCGTATTTTTGTTACTCAGCCAGTGTTCATGGGTCTGGTGGACCCGCTAGAGTTTTGGCTTTCCAAATTAACACTATCAAACAATTTTTTATGTTAAATTACTCAACAGATGTTTACTTCATCCCAATTACAAGACATATGAACAGCAAACATGGTTAATTTTTTTCCCTTTACCTTTGTTAGATCACATTTATGAATTAATGTGCTTCTCGTTTTTCTTTTATATAAAATGTTATAAATAAATCAGTTATAATCAAGTGGAGTGAGTGGAAAGACACAACACATTTACACGTGAAAAAATAATTAATTGTTTAATTTTTCTTTTGAAAAAAACTGAACACGGGTCTCACAGACCCGAACACCATACAAGGGTTAAAGAGATTCTCACTCTTTTTACCTCAGTAAGCTTTAAAACGCTTACCTGATGTTTTAGTTTGGGGTTTTGGCAGTTTGTGTTTCTTGGTTGATGCTGATGACTTCACTAAAACTGCTTTATTAGATTTTCTTTAATACAAAAAAAGGCACTGTTGAATTTGGAGTGTGCTTTCTGAATTTATGTGTAACTCATTGTCTGTTTACATTAATGATCAATGCGGAGATAGGTGACTTAGATTCTTTGAATTGTCTGCTGTTTAAAGAACATGTCACAGTTCTGTCTCATTGTGACTCAGCATTTTGAGTTCTTATGTTTTGGTTTGATTTAGCATTACGGGTTGTATTCCTACTTCTTAGGTTTTGTTATTGTGCCCTCGTGTTTAGTGCAGGTAAGGTTCAGTGTCTAGTCTGCATCTTTGTAAATTGTTTCTTGTTCTCTGTTTTATTTTGAAGGTCCATGTCTTATGGCAATGCTACTCGTTTCGCTTCTTCTGTCTCGTTAGGTCTTATTTCTCCCGGCTGTGTTCCCACCTGTTTCTCATTCCCTCATGTTCTTGTCTGTGTATTTATAGTGTGTATTGTTACCTTAATACAGTTTTACCCGGTTCGTAGATTCCTCAGGCCTCCAGAAAGAACACCGGGGACTCAGTAGTCAATCTACAACACTTTTATTAATCCACACTCATTGGTTACACTTATTGATTACACCTTCTAGAAGGGAGATGTACAGGACCCCGGAACTCCTCTGCAGATCTCAACCCCTTTGTCCGTTTCCCTCAGTTTTGTAGAAGTGACCCCATGATAAATTGCATACCCCATGGTAAGCTGCAAACTCTGTGTCTGTGTGTATGCACAAGCCTGTGAGTGCCTGTGTGTGTGCGTACCCGTATGTCTATGTGAGTGCATGTGAGTGAGTGTATGCGCGTACTTGTGTGTATGTGTGAGTGCACGTGAGTGAGTGTGCGTGTGGATGTGTGTGCGTGACAGTTAAAACACTATGTGCGTATATTTCTATGTATGTGCCTTCTTGAGGGCCATAAAAGTCCATCTCCCTCCCAAACCAAAGATATTTAGTTACAAACTTTGAGACTCCCACCCAGGCATGGCCTGAGGAATTTCCACTCAACATTAACTCCTTTTTGTCTTAATCTCACAGTTCAAGTGGGGGAGGAATTAATGTGCTTCTCCTAGAAATCTACTTCTAAGTTCATGACACAATCAGGCCTTTATTACATTGAGGGCAGTGTCAGTGTCTCTACAATAATTCTAGATTCTATGTTAACACATTTCTAAACTCTAAATCAGCTAAACATTCCTACAGTATCCTCCAGTGTTCAGCGTTGTGTCATCCCTCATTGCTGTGTTACGCTCCTGGTGTTTCCTCCTGAACTTTGATCTCCCAGTATAGTTTTGTTTTGTATGCTTTTCCCCTGCCAGCAAATAGAGCTGTGGGGTTTTTTTTTGGTTTGTTTGTTTGTTCAAGTTACCGCGTCTGTGAGTAATGCGTTTGGGTCCTTTCCTGCCTGCCTTCACACAGCACATTCACCGTGACAGAACATCAAATACAGTCTTGTGCACCCTGGAAGATTCCTTCCCTGTCTGCCTTGATTTAGATAAAAACCACTGAAAACCGAACCACATCTGGACCTTAAAATTATGAAATTATGATGCTTTCATTGCTGTGGGAATATTTAAATCCATTTATTGTACCTTCACACAACATTGATGTATGTGTGTGTCTGTGTCTCTTCAAGGTGAGTATCACCTGCTAGTCTCTTAACAAGTGTCACTGGGTGACCTTGATCAAGTCCTATTCGTGAATCCCAGGAGGTGGAAGGGCAGGACTATGGGCAGATGATCAAACTACTGACTTCGTTTACATTATATACAACACTGAAAATTAATTTACCAATGGCCACCTAATAAACAGGGTCTTTCTCAGGATATGGGGGCTATTTTTGATTTTTGGTAAAGGCCATCTTCCGGATCCTATTTCTGTGATATGGTTTGGAAGCGATTCTGAGATTTTAGTTTGTCCCATTTGATCACTGGCAGAATATAGTTAAACCCACTCACACAGCACACTCATTCTTATATCCCATATGTTGATATCCTCCTGTTACAGTGATTTTTTTCCAGGTTGTGTTGTTCTTGTCAGTCTTCTGTGTCCTTGGCACAGATATGCTGTCCTGTTTTGTTAATTTAAAAAAGGGTGGGAAAGAAATTAAGATGGTAACTGATTATTGTCAGTGTGAGCTCTGCTCACAGACTTTTTACTGTGGTATTAATCAGTAAAGTAAGTAAGTAAAACTCTAAATGAAAAACAGTAAAAGAAAACACTAGAAAGAGTTAATTATGATACAATCAGATGGACTGGTAATGTAAAAAGATATGAAATAAAAATGAAACCAAGTCAAATGGAATAAAATGGTTTTTATTTTCTTATAGTTACCGAGGATTTGAGTTTTGGAGGCACGTATACGGGAAAAGAGCCCATGGGCTTGCTGTGGAGCATGCGGCCGGTCCCAGGCAGCCGCGAAGGCCTCAGGTAAGGATTCGGTGGTCATCTTGCCGAGCTCGTGGCGTGTAAAGGAGCTTAAGTTATCACATCAATATTTATGTCGATTATACCAGTTTTGGCATGACAAGGACTGACTTGTACGCCTTTCGGGAGGTAACAACAGACATAATTAGGCTGCATAAAGCCAACGGTGAAAGTCTTTGTTTAAGAAAAATCCTGTCTCCATAAAAAAAAACAGCAGCCTGTAATGTCATAATAAGGAATTACAATACTCATCTTGGCAACACTGTACAGGGAAAAGAAAGGAGTAATAGATATTTGTTTAATTTTGTGCATTGAAGGACATATGACTAACTAACACCATGACTAGTGTGTGTGTGTGTGTGTGTGTGTGTGTGTGTGTGTGTGTGTGTGTGTGTGTGTGTGTGTGTGGACTACCCTTTGTTTATTCTGTTCAATAACTCGTATCATTACTGGTCAGGTTAAGGAAGATAAACGTGTGCACACCAATGCTGGTCAACATCTCAGTCCACAGTGGACACGAGGACTTCAGGGACCGGACCCCTCTGGCATCAGCACTCGCAGAGAGATGGTACATGGCTCCTGGTGTCAAGAGAATTGATATTAATAAGCAAGGAGTGCAGGGGACCCTGTTTATACCACCAGGTACACCGGAAATAAAACATTTACTACTTCTTTTTTTCTTCTTTTTTTTTTTTTTTTAAATAATCTGGATTTTGTGTGATGGATGGGTGACACTTCTGACCCCGAAATTACTACATGAGGAATATCCTCTTTTCCTGACATCAAACTGTCATGGTCCTGGGCGTTTTGTGTTTAGTGATTATTTTCCTCTGTTCTAGTTATTCTGTGTCCTCCCCCCTTGTGTCCGGTTCGGGTTCTAGATTTCCTGTTTTGTTCTGAAAGTCTGTGTCTGTTGTCATTGTGTTCAGCTTGTCTCCTCCGGTCCTCATGTGTATTGGGTTCAGCTGTTCTTCCCTCCTGTGTGTGATTACCCAATTACCGTGTGTGTGTGTGTGTGTGTGTGTGTGTGTGTGTGTGTGTGTGTGTGTGTGTGTGTATATTTAGTGGGTGTCGGTCTGTGTTCATTGTCGGCTCGTCTGCGTTCTATGGTGTTCCGTTCCCGTCTCTGCGGCTCTCTGCCCCACACCCCTTTTGTATGCTCTCAGGTTTGTCATTTAGTTCTCCCAGTTTAGGTTTCTTCAGTTGTTTTCTCATGCTTCGTTGTCTCTTCTGCCACTGTCACCTGTAAATAAACCCTCACTCATATCATCAGTCGGCTGCCTGCATTTTGGGTCCTCCTTTCACTCCACAACACGACTGCTGCCCCAGCCGTGACACAAACAGAACTAAGAGTAGAAAAAACTGACTAAAATACTGTGTTTGATTCTGTTTTTTCCCCTCAGGTCCTGGACCCTTCCCTACGCTGCTAGACATGTGGGGAGACGGTGTAGGGCTGCTGGAGTATCGCTCTGCCTTATTGGCATCTCATGGTTACGTTTCTTTCTCGCTGGATTACCTAAGGTCTGAACACCTGTCAGCAGATGTAGAGTTTAAGTACTTCGAGGTTTGTGCGATTTACATACTAATGTGTTTTATGGGGTTTTTTGTTTTGTCTTTTTGGACAAATAATACTTTTCCTTTTTTTTTTTTTTTTTTTACTTACACTTCCAGTTTTACATGATTAGTAATTAAACTCTGGGTGAAATCATTAAAAATAATAATAAAAAAAAAATCTTTCAATCTAATTTTTCTTCAATGCCGTAATATCTAACACATTTCATTTATTTCACACTTGGTTCAACAGTTTCCACAGAGTTCTTTCAGACAAACCAACCACACTTTCTCTCCGTATAGCACTGCAACTATGCCTGAAAAGGAGCAGGAAGAAGAAAATATTCTTTTTAAACCCTGCCCCCTATCTGCAATCCAATTTATATTACAAGTGGGCACCAAAAATCAAGGAACAAACTAACATTTATCTCCGGTTCTAACGCAAACCAAACAACAAATTTACAATCAGCAATATACCACTTCATAGTAACAAGGAGAAAAGATAAGTAAATAGAATAAAATGAGGCAAAAAATAACGGATCCTTTTTCAATTAACTCCAATTTCATTCATATTCTTCATATTGAGTTATCGTTTTAGACATGTAACACTTTTTAAAACAATGTAAATGTATACATATTAAAACCTTGTTTTAATATCTCATTAATTTCCAGTATCACTCTCCTATTAGACAGCATTTAACATTATTAGGAACCATCCTCAAGTGATACCAGACAGAGTTGGAATTCTTGGTATTTCCCTGGGCTCCATGGTGGCCTTCAACTTAACAGCCTACAGCACCATTATTAAGGTAAACGTGGTGGGTAAGATTTCCTTCCTTCTTGATGCAGTGATATTGTGGATTGACAGTGATGAAACTGATTGTCAGTCTCTCGTAACAGTTTGGTGTCCTGTGGATTTGGTGGCTGTCAGGCGTGAGGGCCCCGGTGGTCTGATCGCCACTTGAAAAGTCTGGCTGTAGGTACTTAGGATGTGGCTTCTCTGTTAGGAAAGGAGCCTGAACTTCTTAACCACCAGAAAAGTCAGAAATGAGACCGTCTTTAGCATCCTGAAGAGGGTCTCGACTCTTTCACTATGGAGTTGCCCTTGGTGAGAGGCAGCATGCAGGTGTGGGTATACTATTTTCTACTCGGTTTAGTGGGTCCTGACTGCTGTTTGCACCTAATAACAATTTTTCTTAGACTGGTGGATAAGGTGCTGGAATGTGCTCCATCTTGGCACTCCATTGTCCTACTGGGTGAATTTGGCACTTATGTGGGCAGATGAGGTGTAAAGTGACGATGCTTGATGGACCTGGCCTGCCCAAACATACAGGGAGTGCAGAATTATTAGGCAAATGAGTATTTTGTCCACATCATCCTCTTCATGCATGTTGTCTTACTCCAAGCTGTATAGGCTCGAAAGCCTACTACCAATTAAGCATATTAAGTGATGTGCATCTCTGTAATGAGAAGGGGTGTGGTCTAATAACATCAACACCCTATATCAGGTGTGCATAATTATTAGGCAACGTCCTTTCCTTTGGCAAAATGGGTCAAAAGAAGGACTTGACAGGCTCTGAAAAGTCAAAAATAGTGAGATATCTTGCAGAGGGATGCAGCAGTCTCAAAATTGCAAAGCTTCTGAAGCGTGATCATCGAACAATCAAGCGTTTCGTTCAAAATAGTCAACAGGGTCGCAAGAAGCGTGTGGAAAAACCAAGGCGCAAAATAACTGCCCATGAACTGAGAAAAGTCAAGCGTGCAGCTGCCAAGATGCCACTTGCCACCAGTTTGGCCATATTTCAGAGCTGCAACATCACTGGAGTGCCCAAAAGCACAAGGTGTGCAATACTCAGAGACATGGCCAAGGTAAGAAAGGCTGAAAGACGATCACCACTGAACAAGACACACAAGCTGAAACGTCAAGACTGGGCCAAGAAATATCTCAAGACTGGTTTTTCTAAGGTTTTATGGACTGATGAAATGAGAGTGAGTCTTGATGGGCCAGATGGATGGGCCCGTGGCTGGATTGGTAAAGGGCAGAGAGCTCCAATCCGACTCAGACGCCAGCAAGGTGGAGGTGGAGTACTGGTTTGGGCTGGTATCATCAAAAATGAGCTTGTGGGGCCTTTTCGGGTTGAGGATGGAGTCAAGCTCAACTCCCAGTCCTACTGCCAGTTTCTGGAAGACACCTTCTTCAAGCAGTGGTCCAGGAAGAAGTCTGCATCCTTCAAGAAAAACATGATTTTCATGCAGGACAATGCTCCATCACACGCGTCCAAGTACTCCACAGCGTGGCTGGCAAGAAAGGGTATAAAAGAAGAAAAACTAATGACATGGCCACCTTGTTCACCTGATCTGAACCCCATTGAGAACCTGTGGTCCATCATCAAATGTGAGATTTACAAGGAGGGAAAACAGTACACCTCTCTGAACAGTGTCTGGGAGGCTGTGGTTGCTGCTGCACGCAATGTTGATGGTGAACAGATCAAAACACTGACAGAATCCATGGATGGCAGGCTTTTGAGTGTCCTTGCAAAGAAAGGTGGCTATATTGGTCGCTGACTTGTTTTTGAATGTCAGAAATGTATATTTGTGAATGTGGAGATGTTATATTGGTTTCACTGGTAAAAATAAATAATTGAAATGGGTATATATTTGTTTTTTGTTGAGTTGCCTAATAATTATGCACAGTAATAGTCACCTGCACACACAGATATCCCCCTAAAATAGCTAAAACTAAAAACTACTTCCAAAAACATTCAGCTTTGATATTAATGAGTTTTTTGGGTTCATTGAGAACATGGTTGTTGTTCAATAATAAAATTATTCCTCAAAAATACAACTTGCCTAATAATTCTGCGCTCCCTGTATATTGAATGTGTGTTGCAAGCATGTAGCTAAGGCCCTAGTCTTCAAGATCTTGAATTTCTACCTCTGATAGAACTTAAACAACATCCAGAGGGAGGCTGGGGATACAGAGTCTGAGAGAGTCTGAGTGGACCATGTTCCATTTATTGTCACTGCCAAGATATTTGTACAGAGTTTTGCCCATAAAATCATTGGCACCAGTCATAGTGGTTTCCTCAGAACCAGATTTACACCAGAGAGGAAGGAATCCATTGAGCTGGAGAACGAGTATGTGGTGGAATTAAGGCATGACGGGACCACAGATCCGTGTTTTGAGCCATGTTTATTTTTACATTTGTCCCACCACCACAACAACCCTCTCAATCCTGCTTCTCCGTGATTTAACACCGCAGGCGTGATCTGCAGGTGCGTCCACAAGGCACCACAGACCACGCCCCACCACACACCCCATCGCTCGACTGAGGCCAGGGAGCCACCTACTTCCCCCGCCCCACCGGCCTCAACCCAACGACAGGGCAGTGTCTTTTGCTGAGGCCGCCCAAGTCTCCTGCGGTGATGGCAACGCTGGCCCGGCGGTCGGCCACCTGGCGAACTGGCATGACCGTGCGGGCACAGCCGTGAGCACCTGCTCACTGCCGGCTGGACCGGCATCAGCCCGTGTCTCGCTCTCGGCCCCAGGTCGTGCAGGTCCCCCTAACACGGGGACCTCCGTCTCCCCGCGCAGCTCCTCCATCGTCTCTGGCTGGAGCAGCTGCTCCACTGCTCCACCGCTCCGCGCAAGGTGGTGCCCAGGGGCATCTTTTCAGGTGGCGCTCGGTCTGTTCCCACAGCTCTTCCTGCTGGTGACACACCTCCACCGCCTGCTCCCGCTGGATAGCCGCCGTGCCAGCGATCATCTGGGACAGCTCCTCCCTTCCCTGGCTCTGTTGTGGGCCTGTCATGCCGCATCCTGGGTTTCGGCACCAGTGTGGTGGGGTTAAGGCACGACAGGACCACAGATCCGTGTTTTGAGCCATCTTTATTTTTACATCCATCCGCATGGACCACAGACCACGCACCACCACAGAGTGCTATCGAGCTTGGATATCTTCCAGAACTCTTGCTGCAGCTGACAAGTGCTGGCAGGCCAAGCAGAGTGCAGCCCTAGAAGCCATGGAGGAAAACTTTCAACTGGTCTTGAAGCAGTTCTAGAAAACCATCAGGTGTCTCAAGTAGGGGAAGCAATGCTGTACTCACACTGTGTACAGTATGCATGAGACCCAGTCCGGGAGTCGAAGGAGTATTTCAACAGTCATCTCAATCACACCTACTCGCCTTCTTTAGAGAAAACAGAGGCGGATAATGAGGGGGACGACTCGCTCACAACTCGTGGAGAGGTCAACCTGGGGTGGACCAGCTCTTTATCCTCTTAAAGACATTTGAGGGTCTGTGGGAGTTTGCGCAACCAGTCTGCATGTTTCGTAGACTTAGAGAGGATATGCCCTGGGATGTCCTGAGGAGGTTGGGATCTCTGTCTGATTGTTGCAGGCTGTTCAGTCCTTGCCCAACTGTAATGAGAGCTTGGTGTTTTTTTTTTCCAACAATAAGTTGGACTCACTCAGAGTTTGACCTGAAGTCAGTCAGGTCTGCCTTTTATCACAAATTCTGGTCTCAATTTATGGGACAGAAATTCTAGGTGGAACCAAGTGGCAGGCATACTCCCTTTTAGTGGTGTCAGGATCACATCTGGTTTTTGCAGGTGACGTGGTTCTTCTGGCTTCATCACCTGATGACCTCCAGCTTGCACTGGGACCGTTCACAGCTGTGTTCCCAGTTGGAAAAGAGTGGAAAAGTTTTTGGTTGAAGTGCAGCTTAGTATTTTCCATTAATGTGTCTATATGGGTTCTGCCAACTTTGTGCAATTGAGAAAAAAAGATGTACATTTACATTTTTCAGTATGACAAAAATAAGCACATAAAAGAGACCTTCAATGCAGATGGTCAAAATGGCAATTCCAGGAGGTTTAAACATTCCATGTTTTGTTGAAAACTAAGTTGGAAGCTGGTCTTTGGGTCTTTTAATTCAATGTGCAACATCAAATGTTTTGATTTATCATTGTGTTCCAGCCTCGCTGCATTGTTTGCATCAGCAGCAATCACTATCACCCACCTGGGACCACCCTGAAGGCCGGGTTTAAAATACTAAGCAAGTACGTACTGTTGACTGTTTGTCATGAAAATTTAATGATAATACAAATTATTGTTACTAATATGTATCATAGGCATTTTCACAAGGCACATTTCGATGAGAACAACTATATGAGCTGGAGAAGTTTTGCTCTGGATCTTATCGCTGACCCCTCAAACAACGTGGAAGTGAGTGCTGTATTATACTGCATTATACTACCAGTAGACCTAATGACCTCTCCAAACCTGAGTTGGACCTCTTAGTTCCTGTGGGATTTTTAAATCTGCTTTGTTGACAGGTGGGGAGAATTAACTGCCCGATGCTGCTGGTTAATGGCTGTGACGATCAGAACTGGCCTACAGTGGAGACAGCGGAGGAGGTTAGTGATGCTCTAAGACACGGGTCTCAAACCCGTGGCCTGGGGTCCACTTATGGCCCACGTCATCCCTGCTTGCAGGCCGTATATTGACATGAAGAAATATAATGCAATTTGGCCTTTGAAGTTACTTTTTTTTTTTGTTAGGGAGAATTTGTTTTTTGT
The DNA here is from genome assembly GCF_057382185.1 of Mchenga conophoros. Classification (NCBI taxonomy): domain Eukaryota; kingdom Metazoa; phylum Chordata; class Actinopteri; order Cichliformes; family Cichlidae; genus Mchenga; species Mchenga conophoros. The sequence continues at coordinate 19,215,324 of NC_140542.1, forward strand.
TGAAAGCAATATTAAAAAAGGTTCTTTAAAAAGCAAAACATTATTTAATATAAAGGCAATATGAGCAGAGAGCCCAAACATGTTGAGGGACTGGCTGTGTTAGTTCAGTGAGAGAGTTATTTGTAAAGAAAACTATTTTCACTAGTAGTCCAAAACTAATGCGTACACTTATTTCCGCATTTTTATTTTGTTAAATACAAACAAAATTATAGCAGAAGTGCTGCCACGTGTCTGGCCATTAAGAGAGAGTACCAGTTTGTTTATTTGGTAGTTTAATGAAAGTTAGTTAAGAGTGAGGGGGGGGGAAGAATATTTCGTTCACATTCGAATTTATGGTTTGTTATACAGTATTTGAAATTTTAAAAAAAATAAAAAATTTGTGCGTGGTTTCTTGTTTTTTTTTTTTTTTTTTAAGTTTGTTTTCTACTTGAACACCAAAGTGGCCCTCCAATGAGATGACAGTGCCAGCAATGGACCACAGCTCATTTAAGTTTGAGACCCCTGTTCTAAGAGCATTGGTTTAAAAGATGTATTCACACTCCAAAAACAATAAAAATTTCAGAATATGAACTTTGTTAAATGATGATGTCAGCATAAAATTAAAGTTGACCTCTGACCCACAGGTGGCCAGGTTGTTGCGTGAAGGTGGAAAGGAACACCTGCTGAGCAGATTAGCGTATCCGGGTGCTGGACACCTGATTGAGCCGCCATTCTCTCCTCATTTTAGAGCTACGAAGTTTATCATACTAAACAGTAAAAAGAAGGGTCAGTTTCTTTCTCTCTCTCACATACTCACACACACTTCAACCTGACTTCCAGGAAGAATTTCTGGTTGTAACCACTATACAGGGAGTGCAGAATTATTAGGCAAGTTGTATTTTTGAGGAATAATTTTATTATTGAACAACAACCATGTTCTCAATGAACCCAAAAAACTCATTAATATCAAAGCTGAATGTTTTTGGAAGTAGTTTTTAGTTTTAGCTATTTTAGGGGGATATCTGTGTGTGCAGGTGACTATTACTGTGCATAATTATTAGGCAACTTAACAAAAAACAAATATATACCCATTTCAATTATTTATTTTTACCAGTGAAACCAATATAACATCTCCACATTCACAAATATACATTTCTGACATTCAAAAACAAGTCAGCGACCAATATAGCCACCTTTCTTTGCAAGGACACTCAAAAGCCTGCCATCCATGGATTCTGTCAGTGTTTTGATCTGTTCACCATCAACATTGCGTGCAGCAGCAACCACAGCCTCCCCGACACTGTTCAGAGAGGTGTACTGTTTTCCCTCCTTGTAAATCTCACATTTGATGATGGACCACAGGTTCTCAATGGGGTTCAGATCAGGTGAACAAGGTGGCCATGTCATTAGTTTTTCTTCTTTTATACCCTTTCTTGCCAGCCACGCTGTGGAGTACTTGGACGCGTGTGATAGAGCATTGTCCTGCATGAAAATCATGTTTTTCTTGAAGGATGCAGACTTCTTCCTGTACCACTGCTTGAAGAAGGTGTCTTCCAGAAACTGGCAGTAGGACTGGGAGTTGAGCTTGACTCCATCCTCAACCCGAAAAGGCCCCACAAGCTCATCTTTGATGATACCAGCCCAAACCAGTACTCCACCTCCACCTTGCTGGCGTCTGAGTCGGACTGGAGCTCTCTGCCCTTTAACAAACCAGCCATGGGCCCATCCATCTGGCCCATCAAGACTCACTCTCATTTCATCAGTCCATAAAATCTTAGAAAAACCAGTCTTGAGATATTTCTTGGCCCAGTCTTGACGTTTCAGCTTGTGTGTCTTGTTCAGTGGTGGTCGTCTTTCAGCCTTTCTTACCTTGGCCATGTCTCTGAGTATTGCACACCTTGTGCTTTTGGGCACTCCAGTGATGTTGCAGCTCTGAAATATGGCCAAACTGGTGGCAAGTGGCATCTTGGCAGCTGCACGCTTGACTTTTCTCAGTTCATGGGCAGTTATTTTGCGCCTTGGTTTTTCCACACGCTTCTTGTGACCCTGTTGACTATTTTGAATGAAACGCTTGATTGTTCGATGATCACGCTTCAGAAGCTTTGCAATTTTGAGACTGCTGCATCCCTCTGCAAGATATCTCACTATTTTTGACTTTTCAGAGCCTGTCAAGTCCTTCTTTTGACCCATTTTGCCAAAGGAAAGGAAGTTGCCTAATAATTATGCACACCTGATATAGGGTGTTGATGTCATTAGACCACACCCCTTCTCATTACAGAGATGCACATCACCTAATATGCTTAATTGGTAGTAGGCTTTCGAGCCTATACAGCTTGGAGTAAGACAACATGCATGAAGAGGATGATGTGGACAAAATACTCATTTGCCTAATAGTTCTGCACTCCCTGTATTAGGTACACCTGAAAATCAAGGGTTTGAATTTTGAGGTCCCTTAAAAATATGTTTACACACCAGGTTGCTAAAATCTTCTGCTTTGTGCTTTATTAGTTAGCTCTGTAACTGTGTGTTTTTCAGTGATATTACTGTGGGGAGGACACACTAAAGCTCATTCAGATGCTCAGGAAGACTCCTGGAGGAAGATCTTGAGTTTTCTGCAGCTTCACTTGTACCATAGCCCGAGTGTTAAAGCAAAACTGTGAGAGTCACATGATGTCGAATCACTGGTGTGATATACTGACCATGGTTTCATTCTGCAACTGCTTTACTTAGATGAGTCAGGCTATGTCCACACGTACGCAGGTATTTGTTAACACTAGGATTCTGTGTCAAAAAAGCTCAAAGTGTGTTGTTGTTTCAATGCAGGCATGAAGCCATAATAATTTTATAACCATATTTCTTATTATGAACCTTGCTTGATTATGTAAGCTCATAGTGAGTACGTGTTTTCCCCCCATATCATTAGTCTAAACTGTTGCTTTAAGACCCTAAAAACACCTTTCATCCATACACAGTACTTTCAATGCTAAGAAATATTATTATATACACTACATACATACTTTCACTGATATTTTCAGTAATTTTATTCTATTTAAGACAGTGTATTATTGTCTTAATGTAATTGTTTGACTAATTAACCTCAGGTGAAGCCATGGTTGCCCGCCAGACAACGAGAAAACAAGTAGCTATTGTACGTAATAGGCAGTTAAATAAAGAAAACAACAAAATACATAAAGCCGTGAGAGAAAGAACTCTTAAAGATACCTGGAAAAGAAGAGAAGATAAACAGAGACCATAGAGTCCAGCTAGCTTAAACACCAATGCTAGCAACTCAAGCCAACCAGACACATAAAAAGAAAAGTGTCAGTATGGCTCAAAGTCATGTGACACGAAAGCGGTTTGCAATACTTGATTCACCGCGATATGGATCTCTCAGCAAAGTGCAAGGATCTCCAAAACAGATTGAGATGTATGGATCTCAAAAGGAAGTGAAGGAAAGGATACGGTCAGGTTTGTGAAACAGCTACTTCAAGAATGATAGTGACGTTCCTCAATGCAGCAATAAAAGATAAGATTATAGAGCAAGCATGGAGCCAGAGACAGGTCTTCTTCCAAGATAAACGGATCTTCTTCAATCAAGACTACACTCCCAATGTAGAAAAGAGCTAAGGTTCACGAAATCATAAAACAACTAAAATAAAAAGAAAGTGCAGGCGAAATGTCTGTACCTGGCAGAAGTGAAAATTAAATTGGATACCACAGAGAAGACCTTTGCAACACTAACAGAGGCTGCTGAAGGAGCTCGAAGTCAAAATGCGCTGCAGAGAAAGAGGGGCACGGAGCTGTCAACACATTGTTAGATAGTTAAATATGTTTATTGTTTAAATAAGGGAAGCATATATTATTGTACAGAGATTATGACTTATTTACATTTTGTAAATTATAATGTAAGCAGAATCATTAACCCAATCAAGAGAAAAAAAATTTAAATGTGTATGCCCAAAATGAAGACTGCACTTTTTAAAAGGGATTGCACCTTTTGTGGCAGATAAAGGAGGAGGAATTATACTCAGGGGAGGAGATTTTAATTTGTACTCTGAAGACTAAACTAGACATATTACTGGTAATAATAAAACCTCAGTCCAAAATGACCTACTAGGCATGATGACTGAACTGGAACTGGTGGATGTCTGGTGTCATTTTCATCCTAACAACAGAAATTTTACATTCGTGTCCCAAATACATGGAAGATACACAAGGATAGTGAAGATATGCGTATCTATTTTAGAGTTTAGAAATGTGTTAGAATGTAGAATTATTGTAGAGACACTGACACTGCCCTCGATGTAATAAAGGCCTGAGTGTGTCATAAACTTAGGAGTAGATTTCTAGGAGACCCTCCCCCAGTTTGAACTGTGAAAGTGAGATAAGGAGAGGTTAATGTTGAGTGGAAATTCCTCAGGGCATGACTGGGTGGGAGTCTCAAAGTTTGTAACTAAATAACTTTGATTTGGAAGGGAGATGGACTTTTATGACCCTCAGGAAGGCACGTACATAGAGATATACGCACATAGTGTTTTAACTGTTACGCACACACATCCACACGCACACTCACGTGCACTCACACATACACACAGGTACGCACATACACTCACTCACGTGCACTCACATAGACATACGGGTACGCGCACACACAGGCACTCACGTGCTCGTGCACACAGACAAAGAGTTTGCAGCACACCGTGGGGGTGTTATGATGGGGTCACTTCTATAAAGCTGGCAGTAAATAACAAAGGAGTGAAGATTTTGCAGAGGGACACCGGCCTGGCAAGTCTTCCCTTCTAGAAGAATGCATGCTTAAATGAAGATGAATAAAGGTTTTGTGAAATAACTACTGAGTCCAGTGCATCTCTGGATGCTCGAAGAATGAAAAAGAACCTGGGTAAAGCTGATTTCCCAACAATAGACTTTTCATGTCAAAAATCGACATGTATAGGATAAAACAGATGACAATTGAATCAATCATTGTTTCTGACCATAGCTCAGTTGTTATGAAAATGAATATAAGATCAAATGACAATTTAAAGACAAAGTAAAAAGACTAGAGAGAGAACATCAACAATATACATTTAAAAAGCTAAAAGAAGCTAGACAACAATTAGATGAGCTACTACCATACAAGGCAGAAGAGGGTCTCAGATATTAATAAAAACTGTTATTGGCCTTTCAGCTCAGAAAAGCACAGTTCCTAAGATCAGAAATCAAGAAATGAAACTCAAACTAAAGAAATATTCAATACTTATGTAAAATATTACAGACAGTTGTAAAGGAGGAAGCACAAAAACCTCGGAAACAAAAAAAATTGAGTTCCTTAAACCCCTTAAATTGGCTAAAATATCAATGATGGAATAAACTAAATTAGTAGTACCTATCACAGAAGCTGAAATAAAATAAAAGAGTCAATGCTAAATTTAAAAACAATAAATAACCCCCCATATTATGCAAAGTATATAACTCTACACTAAACTCAAGAGACGCCAAAATCATGGCTGGATGCAATTATTACAGTCATGCATATGGAAGGAAAAGATCCTATGCATATCATACCGTTCATGGTAATGTTGGGCAACGATAAGAAAATGAAATATCGCGATAGAATATGGGTAAACGCGCATGCGCAGTGCCTTTGTTTTCATACGCACATGGCGGGAAAAGCATGGCGGCAACGGAAAATGAGGAGGGCGAAAGCGGATTGTTGAATGAAACGGATGAACCAGAATTGGTTTGTAAAAATGCTGCAACTTCAGTGGTGTGGAACTGGTTTAGCTTTCGTCTGTCAGATGCACAACAAAGCACTATTTTTGGTAGAGCATGCTAGCGGGCCGTCGTTATTACCGTGTTTTTTGGAAAATACGGCGCACTTAAAATCTGAAAATCGACAGTGTCCCTTATAATCCTGTGCGCCTTATTTATTAATTCTGGTTGTATTTACTGACCTCGAAACAATTTTATGTGGTACATGGCGCTCGAAAATCTGTCTAATGTTTCAGTCCGACTTTGCTAAGCTACGAAGCCGCACCACTTGATGGACTGTCAGAGAACCGCTTCAGGTTATTAGGAGTGCACATCATTTGAACAGTCTTTACAGGCCAAGCATATATCTCCATCTCTCTGTCTAACAGTAAGATGTCTGTGATATATAATAATCCAGACACTTTAAGCCGAGCATCCCGAGGACTCCAAATCCTGCTTCCTTCCCTGAGGATGCCTTTGTGTAAAGTGAAGGCTAGGAGCACGCTGGTGTTCAGTCACCTGAGCAGCATAAGAGTTCGAATGTGCTCGACAAGTCTCAGAGTGGGTCGGCTGATAGGATAGTGAGGTGGCAGCTTCACTTCAGAGCCCGACGGCATCACAGAGTATCTGCAGGACCAAAACAGATCTGAGCTGTCAGACTTTGGAGCATTTACACATTTCTTCTTTATAATAAGAAGTTAACGTGAGCACGTATGTACTTAGTGACTGTTGTGGCTGTCTTGAGCATACCTGAACTCCTCTCTGAAATGCGAGCGCAGGTGCTGAGCCAGCTGGCTGTTGTACTGCAGACAGGCCAGCAGGAGGTTGAGGCGCTGGAACAGCAGGACGGACTGAACGGGACTGGGGACCGACACTTGCAGGCCCGTCAGAACCAACACCACCTGCTGGACCTGGTAACCAATGAAGGAGAGCTGCGGGGACGGAGAGGGTCAGCGTTTGAGTAATTCTTATCATTCTGACAGAAATCACAGTTAAATCTGATGAGACCTTTACCAGGTGGGGATGAGGCTGCAGGACTCTGAGGATCCAACCGACAGACAGGAAGTTTTCAGCAGAGACACACCTGCTGGTCTGAAACACGAAGAGTTGAACAAAAACTGTGTTTGTTCAGAGCTTTCTTAGACCATATCATAGCAAATAACAAATGTTTTAAAGCTATGCAATCTGTATATAGCAGTTGAACTTTTTAGATAAGTCTACTGTGTACACAAGAATAAGAATAACTTAATGTATTAAGCTAAACTGGCTGACACTTTCATATTATTCTTGTGATTTCTTATTGGCCCTGTTTATTTAATGCAGGCCAGGTGACCCTTTTCTGGTTTAAAAAGGATGGCGAGCCAACAAAGGGCAGGGAGCAGGATTCTTAACACATCATTTCCCCCGTTTATGGACAATAGCGCTTGGACATTTCTCATGGACACCCAGATAAAAATCATGGACTTTCTCTCATCAGTGTGGACCAGTGTTTTTGAATTGGTGGTGTGTTATTTATGGGGAATATTATTGAACTTGAGAAACTGTATTGCTTGATCTAAGCTACAAGACTGTTTAGTTGTCTTTGTGCACCTTAAACCGGGCACCACTGCACCAGGAGTAATTATTTAAGTTTTTCCTTTTCTTTCCTTGTTATTTTTCCTTGGTTTTGTTTAAATACATTGTACCTGCAATAGCGTTCTGTGTTGTGTGTATTTATTGATTACTGACCATCAGCTTCAGTAGCCGTTCTTTAATCTTCTGATTAATAATATTCTGCTTAATACCTGACGTGTATTAATTCATTAGTGCTTCATCAGTGTTACAGTTGTTTAGTTTTTGTAATTCCCAGGAGAGCCTGAGGTGTTGCATAAACACATTTTACTCACAGCTGAGAAGCGCCCCCGTTGTACGCTTTATCAAACTCACCACGTGGCCTACGAGCAGCAGTTCAAAGAGCAGAGAGGCGGCGGTGTCCAGATACTCAGGGAGTAAGGCCTGAAGCTGTAAGAGGCACAAGGTTTAATGCATCGAAGGCACATGAAAGACACTTGATGTGAGCAGAGAGCAGCTCACCTCTGAGTACGTCAGAAATCCTCCGCTGTGAGTTTGTGGCTGAGGGTCACATATTAAGGCAAGCAGCATTCGGGAGGCCAGAGCACCTCTGCAGGGAAACAACAGTTAATGCAGAAAAGGGAAGGTGTGCTAACATCTGGAAATGAGCTTTATAACTCTTCTCTGGGTTTCACCAGACTACAACAAAGGAAAGCAGCTCCAGCTGCAACCAAAGAAATGATAGAAAATCTCCCTGAGAATAATCACATTTATTATTTTCTCACTTTTTATTTACTATTGTTAATAGATAAACCTCACAAACACACTGGAGACACATCAGTCTATAAGCCATGAATCTGTGTACATTTCTCTCATTTTAATACAGAAAAAAAAAAAGTAAAGACTCCTCTGGAGCTCAGACTGAATTCAGTTTTTGCCATCACACTGGCATCATTATCCATCTATCGTTCAAGCCTGTATGATTCAGATTTATACCAGTTTTTACAAGAATTTTTCTTTTATAATATTTCACAAAGACACCAGTCTTCTTTTGTAACCACATCCTCTTCAAAAAGGCAGAAATCCTAAACTTCAGCAGTACGGGGAATCTCATATCTCAGCATTTTAACTTTTCCTCAGGTACTTTGGTTTCTGCACTGCCTCCAATGACTCGGACGATTTACTCCTGATATATGATTAAAAAAAACAACTGATGTTTACTCGCCACTTCTTTAGTGGATGTTATGAACTCAACCCTGAACTTCAGCCTCGTGTGATATGCCAGTGTTCTCTTCCCATTTAACTTAATGTGTCCAGTATTCATTTCATTTTGATCCTAAACCCTTCGAGTAGTTCTGTAGTCCTCTGTGTCATTGTGTATCATCACTGTGTCAGTTAGTGTATTGACTTCCTTAGATGTGGATCCCTCACTTGTAGATACATAGAAAATCTCTTTATTCCAATCTAAGCTCCTTTTAGGCCTTTACAGGAGCTGCCAACAGATATTTCAACATACCTGAAATGAGGACTGTTTAATGAAAGGAACAAACATACACTGTGTTCTGTTTACTTTTTGGCAGAGAGCAGGCTGAGTCTGGCAGCTTCGACCTCCGTCTCTCTGAACATGATGGCGAGCGTGTCAACGATCAGAGAGCTCAGTCTGAAACACAAACAGCAGAGCTTCAGTCACATGCTCATCATCATCGTCATAGCAACACACAGCAAGGAAGATATGACCTGCAGTTAGTTATTATATTGTTACTATAAATATTATCACAGTCGCAGATTCTTTCAGTGTTTTAGGTAATATTGCGGTCTTCATCCACTCACTCTGGATTTGTTCCTGAACAAACTGAATCCTGTGAATACTGCTGTTGTTGGTATAACCGCACGCAACAATAACAGGACCTGTTCTCAGTACCGATAAGTGCGAACATTAATGGGACTATAATGTAAACTTCAGCTCTTTACATGTTCTTTATTATCTACTTTATGAATGAGGAGGTGAAACTGCTTCAGGCTCGACAGGAGAAGGCAGAGAGAGGAAACCTGCCAGTGAGCAGGTTAGGTTCACAGTGTGTTATGCTGTTAATGCAAACTAAGTTTAAGTTAGCTTGTTTAAAGAAAACTCAGTTTCCCTCATCTCAGGCTTCAAAAATCTGAAGTTTTCACAAAACCCACTTTCTGGAAACAGCTGTGAAATAATGCACATCATCTCTGTAATCGCCACGCTGAATACAGTCAAAGAAACACCTTAATGAATCTGAAATCTCGCCTCTGTGGAGCTATGAACACCTGCTAAGGGGCTTACAGGAGCTGATCTGCTGTGTAGAGTCCACCGAGGCTCTGGCGGCCGTGAAGACATCCCTCCAGAGTGCAGAGCAGGAAAGTACACACCTCACTGGACTGGAAAACAGAAAATGAGTCATTCACTGCAACTCACAGGCACGTTCTGTACGTCAAACACACAGTGCCGAGCAGGTTTTATAAACTTTACCCTCCAGAAGAGCCGGCGCAGGGTAACGCTGCGGTGCGCGGCGGTCCTCAGCTCCTGCAGCAGCAGGTACATACTCTCCACGCTGCTCCCGTCCTGCAGGAGCTCGGAGCTCAGCTGGCCAAACAGGTGAGCCGTCCGCTCCCAGCTTAAATATAACATCAACATTAATACCGACGTTTGAGCCTGTTAGCAATAACAAGTTTAAATGAGCCTAAACTCGTCACAGTCCGCTGTGATGAACCTTCAGGGCTCAGATGAGGTTTCTCAGAGCAGGTCGAAATCTCTGGAAATGTTTTTATATAAATCTTTATATTGGAATATGAGCGCTACAGCTCAGCACAGCCAAGATAAAATAATATTTCAGTTCATTAAAAATATTTCATGGTCTCATTATTTAAGCTCCACTCAAATGTAAACTAAACAAATGTACGTGTTTGCAAATATTAAATGTGCAGTGAAACATCTGGAGCTGATGCAAAAGAGGTGCAGTTCTCCTGAATGTGAACTTCTGCATGATTATGCGTGGCTGATGCAGGCGGCTGTAGCTGCCAGCTGTCTGATAGGCTTCACCTCAGCTAACTGCAGTCACTGAGCTGGAGCTTTGTGGGGAGCTACCATACTGTAATCTACAGCTACTCCAGGACGCCTCGGCTTCAGTCTCAGAGAGTATCCACAGCACTAATCAGTAGAGTGGAGTCCAAAACCAGTGGGTGCCGTCACAGTGGCTATGTCCAGTGTAGTCTATGAGTGAATGATTTCTGTTTCCACAGTAACAAACTGACCTGTGACCTTTATTCTGACTGGACAAGCAGGAAGTTGTGTGTCTGCAGTCTGCACAGAACAGTTTATTACCTGATGGCAGCAGCAGACAATGAAACGCAGTTCCTCCTTCTGTAGAGCGGATCTAACAAAAGGGTGGACCTCTGAACACACACACACACACACACCTCAGAAATCTGAGCGAGTACACCATCAGACACATGTTTTATACTTTTATACTTTTTCATTTTATACTTCCTGTTTTTTCTTATTTTGTATTTTCTTTGTGTTTATGAGCCTTTCTGATCTTCTGGTTCTTGGTATTAGTTCTTTATCGTTATAACTAAACTAGTTCTCAGTGTAGTTACAGATTACTTTAGGGTGATTAGTTCCCTTTAGTGCTCCCATTCTGTCCTTTTATCTTTCTCGCCCCCCTTTCAGTTGTGCCTCACTTCCTGCTTCATTTTGATAGTTGTTCCTTGTGTTTGCTTTCAGTTTTGCTTCTTTTGTCTCATCCTCTGTGATTTAGCTGAGCTGTGTTTTGTTCTCCCAGCTATCTCCACTTCCCTCATTACCTTTCTGTGTCTGTGTGTATGTAACAAACAGCTTGCCTTTTGTTACATACAAAAGTTAATCCCTGTTTTCTGTGACTGCATTTAAAGTCCATATCATTACACAGGACACGCTCTGTATAACCTGCACACTGTGACATTTACTTATCTACTCCAAAAATCCACAGGGCACCTTTAAGCTCCACTTTCATATAAATAACCACAACATTTCTAAAGCTAACAGTCAATGTGTTAAATACTATTCATAGACAGTCTTCACTCACAATACTGAAGCTGTTCCACAAGCTCTGCAGGTGGAGGTAAAGTCTGGACTTCTCTGAGACGGCGTACAGGTGGAGCTCCGCGTCCCACTCCTCCTCGCTGTCCACGCAGCCTCGTCTCAGCAGACGTGACAGGACCGAACCGATCCTCCTTTGTAACTGTAACAGCACACACAACAGAGCTCGACCAAATTTACAGAGACGTGTGACCCTTGTCTAAGTTACTTCAAATTGAATTTGAGTAGATCTTCATCGGAACAGCCACACGTTTATACCTGACCACTCTCGAGGGTCTTCAGGCTTTTCTCTGAGAGCAATGGCGATGAGGCAGGTGAGACTAAGGGGGAGTAAAAGGGGGGAGGCTGCGGGACTCTCGTGAGGCCGAGAGTCTCTGGGTTCGGGCACGAGGCTGAGCGGGTGTGCTTTAACACTGGGGGGAGCTCCTCCTTCCTCCATTGGCTGCTGGAGAGAAGAAACAGCGCAGACATCAGGTTTCTGTGAAGTGTCTGCATCATCAACTGTGTGAGTTTCATGTCGTATTCCAGCTGCACAAAACAATTAAAAACACTTTCCTGATCAGCTAATGGTCTCGGTTGCTAGTTTGAAGTCTACCTGAACACAACACAAGGTTCATGTAGTAAATTAACGTCACACTAGAGCCAAATAAGCCTCTAAAATATGCTTTGCTTTTCAGAACTTCTTTATTGTTTTTCTGCACAAATGTTGCAGCTTAAAAACAGAAAGAGCTCTCAGGTAGATTCACACAGTCATGATAGTCGTGCTCCTGAGACTTCACGCTGTCAGCTCATCCTTAGGTTCAACTTTACAAGCAGTCTAAGGTTTGGGAGTGGCAGTGGAAGAAAAGTGTGTACGTTTAATGACCTACCGGGGGTGAGCACAGCTGAGCAGCAGGGAACATTAGCGTGAGACAGCTTTTACATTTTATGCTGTTTGCGTCTGTTTTACAGCGCTTCGTCGTTACCAGGCAACAGTTCAATGACAGTAAATCTGTTCCTTCCTCCCTCCATCTCCTGCCTCATTCACAGAAGAACTCAAGGAGGATCGGAGCCCCGCATGCAACCAAGTAAAAATGCAAACTGTCCAGCAGCGAACCAGCAGGTCCTCTTGCTGTGGGAGTTTATAAAAACGTGTTTGGAAAACACATCTCTACATTTCAATCATCAGTGGGCACATTCTGCTGAAAAAGGATAAATGATGGACCAGCAGTACCAGGTGGATGTTACCTGCTGCCTGGTGTGTGGATGAAGCACTGCAGGTGTGATATTGAGGAGCAACACTGGAGTCACTCTGTGAACATGTTAATGAGCAGCAGGTAAACTAGTCCCTGGAGTAAATAAGTCATGAGCTACCTGAGACACTGGGGTGGTCATTACATACTCAGGTAAAGTGGCTCAGCTGTTAACAAGTTCACAACAGGCAACCACATTACAGTGTTGAAGTATCCCACACATAAACTTTCACTGTCTGCCTCACTCCTGCACACTCTGCAGCTTCTAAAATGATTATAACCAAATTCAACACTGGCATTACGTAATGTGTTTGCAGGGAGGACTTAAAAGCCTTTATGTGTGAGTATCCTCAAATAAAACATGCTTCTGAAGTGTGTCTGTGTTTTACTCACCTCTCTGTGGAAAATCCTGTGGAGGAAATGGAAACACAGGATGGCTAGAGTTACAGATAAAGAAACAAGACGACACATAAACCTCACTGGTGTCTTTCCAAAGGATCAAATCTCTGAAGAGACCATTCCACATGTCTCTGACTCGTCTTACAAAAAGCATAAACTTCAGTCTGATATCATTGCGTAGCATCATCAAATTACATAAACTGTCTCAGTTACCTTGTAATGTGCTTGTTATTTCAGGACAGTGGCTGTTTCGGCGAGAGGACGGGGCTGCAGGAGGAAGGCCCTCTTTCTTGGCTCTCTTTAACCAATTGCGTTGCTTCGCTGCAGGTTTTTTGGTGACGTAGACGATCCGTATGTGTTGGCAGCGTTCCTGATGCTTCCCACTGAGGAAATCTGGGATGTCGTTCACCTGTAAAAAAAGACAATGCTGTAAAGATTATAAAATGTGACAATATGAGGGAGCAGAATCAGAAATAAGACAAAACCAAGCGGTGCAGAAACGAGTCGACAGAAAACTGACATTAGCGCATCGATTCTAATGATTGACTATTTTTCAAGCAAATTTTGGTTTTGTAGAAACTATTAATCAAACTATTAATAAAAAGATGAATCTATACATTATCATGAGTTTCAGCCCTTAAAATAAAATCGGATATTTACAGAATAACAAGATTAAATAAAGATAATGTTTATATTTTGTGCCATATACAACCTTTGAACATATATACTGTGCACTTATAGTGGGTATTCTCACATCTTTCATGGATATTGATCATCTGCTGTAGACTGATTTTGATCCTGTGTGTAATAAAAGGATGTAGGATAATCCCACACTACTTCAGTAATCTTGAGGTCCGGGCACTGGGGGGTCCGATCCATGACTGATATCACTCTACTGTGTGTTTTTCCCTCCTGACAACATCTCATCTCTCCCTCAGATCTGGTTCAACAATTTTCAGTCGTTCTTGTGTCATTTTAATAATCAACCTTTTCTCTGTTTCCCTTCCTTAAGAACAGCTTCTTGACAGCCGCTCTTCCACTGAGACCTTTTCTGATGAGGCTTCAGTGATCAGCAGCTGATCAGCTGAAGGTCCTCCTCTCATATTTTTCATGGATATTGATCATCTGCTAAAGATAGATTTTAAATCTAAGTTTTCAGCTAACAGATCTTTGTGAATAATGTTGTTGTTGTAAAAATATTATTTTGTGCCTGTGAAACTGTGTCATCTTTGGCAACTTAATGACAGAAAGAATGATTGTGTTTTTTATGACACACTGCTGTTGTCATAAAATAGTAAACTGGTTCTTTGCTAATATTCTGTTATGTGTGGAGACAACACTGGTTCATCTGAGTTAAGATCCTTTTTTATGCTTGGATCATAGTTACTTTGAAAGCCTGGAGAAGTATTGCTAAAGAGCACTTAAAAAAACAGCAGAAACATCTATAAAATACAAAGAAATCAAAAACTTCTGGATTGTATTTTGTCAGATTTTATTTTATTGAGTGACTCTAATTTATTTAACTGCTTTTTCAATGTTGCATTGAATATGTTGGCGACTGCTTTGTCACGGGAACTTGAATAAAGCACGTCTCATCTTCTGAGAGGCTTTAATTTTGCGTTTGCCAAAGATCGCGTTACAAAAGACCTGATTTCTGTTTGTTACAGTGAGCAGGTTCGAGTCCCAGTAAGTTTCCATGAGCTCCCAGTGCTCTGAAGATCCTCCACAAAGTGGCTAAAGGGTGGTGCTGAGGCCATGGAGAGGCCAGCACAGGTCATCAGGTGGTAATCTTAGAGTTAATGCAGATGGGATTAACTCTGTTAGGGCCGAGTTAAACCTCTGACATAACGAGATGAAGTTAGAGGCTCGGCGTGACTTTTGCTGCATGTATTGCAGCTCTGTATTATGTGGCATTGGAACTATTTTAAGCTTTTAAAGTTTAATTAAAATCTGAGGATAACAGCTTCCTCATTAACGGTTTGTCTGTGCTGCTCTTTGGCAGGTTGATATACATGAAGTACTTGAAACGGTCACATGGGCAGCCCTAACAATAAGTACATACCAACATTACTGACAGCTGTTAATCATACCTGAGTCCTGCTCCGTGATTGGTTTCCAGGCTTCCTGCAACTCAGGTGCTCTGAGGCTCAGTGCAGCTCAGTATGAGCAGACATGAAATATGCAAACCAGAGCAGGTGTTACGCTCTTGTTCTCGCCATCAGCAGTAAAAGTGAGAAGTGAAACCTATAAATCGAACTAACTCGTGTGTAATCTGAAGAGTTTAACAGGGATTAATCAGCAGAAGCCGGTTAGTCAGTGAACGCATCATGTGACATGCATGTAATCTAACGTGCTTTAGTCGTGGTTTGGCTGTCACTCAAGGTTATGTCAGTTAAGTCTCCAAAAACCTAAACTTATTCAGTTTACTGTCAAATTAGACAGAAAAAATTGAGCTTTAACATATTCTGCTAATAGAACTAGCTCTAAAGATCCACTAATTACCTCATTGGGTTCAGCTTTAAAGATGTCACAAGTCAAAAATAATAGAAATCTATGGGGTCCTAATTATAAACTGCAAACTTCATCCATATTTATCTCTAAATGTTCTTTAAAAATCTGGAGCTTGGTTTTAAACCTAAGCGTGAAGACTTAAACGTCAATATCAAGTTTAGATTTAAAGTCTGACTGTAAATTCTCATCTTTACGGCTCTGGTCAGAAAAAAGCTAGACGAAAGGCCAGAGCCATTTAAATGTGTGTGATGCTTCTTCAGCCCTAGCTCTCAGCCGAACTTCACTGCAGGAATATCAACCAAAGTGCAAACAGGTCACAACCCTTTGGGCTTTGTTTTGCTGTCTTCTCTGGTTTGTTCACAGTTTAGGTTTCAAAGATAACTGAGATTTTCCTTGACTCAACATCCACTCTGTGATGTCAGTCTGGAGATTATTTCGTCTTGATGCATTCTCAATCATCCAGGTAAATTAATCTCCAAAGGTTGATTCTGTTCATCTGGATGTAGCGTTTTCAGTGGGAGAAACGTTTCGTCACTCATCCAAGTGACTTCTTCAGTCGACTGAAGAAATCACTTGGATGAGCAGAATCAACCATTGGAGATCTGGTGAATATTTGTAAAAGAAATACAGATATTTTCTTCTACAGCCACTTCAAAATGTAGGCCTTGTCTTGTCCTCTTTCACCTGATGTGATACACGTTGCAGTTTTGACACAAATCCCTTCTGAACACATCCTGTAGACTCATTACAACACAGCTTCCAAATGCAATGTTAGGATTTAACTATTAAAGTTTTCGAGCCTTTACTGAACAAACGAGACATGAACACTTCACAGTATGCCTATTTTCTCGATTCATTGATAAATATTTGGTCTGCACAACAATATCCATGACAGACATTAAAACAGTCACGTCATCATTTAAGATAAAAATACTGGAAATGAGTGCTTTAACTCTGTACTGTTTCTTTTAAAAGTTTACTTTTATTTACCTTAAAAATAACTTACCTTAAACGCCAATTTAATAGAAAATCCAATAAATATGGTAGAAGGTTTTTCTGTTGATTTTATATCAATATTAAAAATACATATATTTTTTTATCATTTATTGAAAAAACCCGACGTCTTAGGTCTTCACAGTATTTACACTTATTTTCTCCAATAATAACAAATATCTATCGGCAAAATACTAATTTTTTTTTCAAAATATCGTATCTTACTTTATTAAAATCAGGTTATAACAGGTCATGTTCAGATTTTTTGTTTGTTTTTTCGTTTAATAAAATCAGCTTTTGGATTTTGTGTCGGTTAATTAGGGCGGGATTAATGCAGTAGAAACAAAAATAAATACTTTTTTAAATCACTTTTTCTGTTCAAACTCACCAGCTCGATGTAACGCACGCGCCTGAAGCTAACGGCTGCCGTGAGAGTGCGTGGCGAGTACTCGGTGAGGTACACGCACTCGTCGCTGAGCACCACGTGCATGTACACCTTGTTGATGGACTCGGACAGCACCACGCACGGCTCGTAAGCCCGGATCCGTTCGTACACCCTCCGCTCCAGCTTCCGCTGCAGGAACGAGTCCAGCCGCGCGTTCCGCCGGCACAGCAGCGACCCGGAGCCGCTGTGGGCCATGACGGGACCGCTCCGTGGAGCCGCCGGTAACGCCTCTGAGATTTCAACCGCCGCTTTGTCGCGAGGCAGGTGCTCACAGGTCCAGCTCCATCCGGTACGTTTGAAAAGTCGAGTTAAGATGAACACACGCCGCTGGTTCTGTCCCGGTTCTGGACAGTGAGCTGTAGGTAAAGCGCCAATGACTCGAGCCGTCAGTGCGTCTGCTCTCTGATTGGTCAGCGAAGAGGAGCGGAACATTGCTGATTGGCCAAACGCAATAATTATGTAGTAATTACTGTACTTAAATAATATATGTCATGATTAAATAAATAAGTATATATATATATATATATATATATATATATATATATATATATATATATATATATATATATATATATATATATATATGTTTTACTGAGCCGTCTGAGTGAATAAATAATGATGCACATGAAGCGTGTCGCTCCCAGTGAAGGGATGGAAACTTACTGGGGCTCGAACCTGCTCACTGTACCTCTTTTTACATGTTTTATACAAATAATGGTTTGATATGGAATTAAACCTCATTTTATATTTAACATTAGTTATTAATTAAATGATTCTGCTTATTCATAATATTTTGGGGGAATATTTGTTAATTTCTCATATTTTATTTGCTTAAAATAGATTACAGGTTGCAGTTTTATGAATTTCTTGTGATGGATATTAGCCTATAAATTAGATTGTTGTAATTTAATAGCATTATAAAAACATACAGTCTGCGTTAAACCTTTTGAATGATAATAAAATATTTTTTCTTTTAATTTCGATGTTGTTGCACTTTCTGACTCTTACCACTAAGAGACGGCAGACTGCAGATTATCACAGTTTCTTCCTGTATCTCTAACACGGTTCAGTGAAGAATAAATCTTTGTGCTGCTGCTGACAGATTGCGTCTGTGTGAAGCATGAAAAATGCTGAAAATGTGGCATTGTCTCCTTCATCCTCCTTGTCCTCCTCATCTTCCTCGGGATGACCGTTTCAAGCGCAAAGGCGGTTTGAAGGGAAGTTTTGTAACGGGATGAAAATGTTAACGGAGGACCACACACACACACACACACACACACACACACACACACACACACACACACACACACACACACACAACATGAAGGTTGTTGTTCTTGCAGTGTTGTTTCAGAGTCAATCTTTTTCACTCAAAGAGGTTTGGTAAAGATTCAAATTCATCTTAATCTGCTGTTTGATTCTGTCTTAAAAAAATTCTAAATTTTGTGTTTTCAGCATCCTCAACTCTGAATAGACTCCAAAACACCACAAAAAAGTGAATGTTTATAAAGACTAAATCATAAAAATTATGCCCTTTCTCTTGTTGGGTTACAGCTGTCACTGCTTGCAGTTTTAGTTTACTGGTCCTTGTGAGCCGATCAGTACTGTACTCCTTTATCACCATCAGCACCATCTTCCTCACCATCACTGTGTCTGTGTGCAGCTGCAAAGAGCAGCGGTGGGCTGACCACGCACACTACCGTCTTTGTTCTGCAGAAGAAGAAGTAAACACTTTGCCAGCAGACAGAGGGAGAATATAGCCTCATGACAAACACACACACACACTGGATTTGGTTGGTTATGACCTTTGTGGCATTTTGAAAGTATCAAGGATTGTAACATCTAGTCTTTTTACTGAATCAAAAGGAGATGCTGGAGTTTCATGAGTTTGTGTTTGTCATTTAAATTCAGTCTTGCTTAATACACAACATTCAAATTACTGTCACCTTACAGTAATCCTGATACTTGTACTTGATGTGTTCAATTTAGTTATTTGCACTCGCGTTCAAACTACTTCCAGTCTTCTTCTTCTTCTGACGTTGTTACAGCGGATGATCTGCCTCCATCTCCTCCTATCCCAGCATCCTTCTTCTGCCCGGCAGTTCTATCTTCATCATCCTTCCTCCAGTATGTCTTCTCTCCCTCGTCTGCATATGTGCAAACCATCTCAGGCTCTCTGACTCCAAGCTGTCCCCCTGTCCTCCACTTGCTTCCAGTGAATATCTGAACATGTTCAGCTTGGCCTCCAAACCAACATCACAGCAGAGGGTTAAGGTTTAATTAATAACTACTAGTTAGCACCTCCACCCTGCCAGTAATCTCTTCTTCTTGTGCACTCTGTTGCTTTGGATGGTGACTTTCATTCCTCTTCTCTGCAGAGCATCCTTCCACTTCTCCAGGTTCTCCTCCACCTGCTCCTTACTCCGGCTGCAGATCAAAGTTTCATCTGCATCTGTATTCTCTAGATGTTTGCAGATCTCCAGTAAATTGCCCAAATTGCTCAGAAATGTAAATTTTTACAGTTGCAGCATTAACAGACACCCCAGAGTAGCTTTTCGAAAGGCAAGTGTAAACAGACTCACACGGCTTACAGTCAAACATTTGAATGTTTGAACTCTGATTCTGATTTTGATTTTAATAAATATGAGAGAGCACAGTGTTTATTTCTGACTGTGGTATTTCAGTTTCTGAGGCTGTTCTCTGTAGATTTGACGGAAACGGGATTTTTGTTAGACTTGTGGTTGCGTTTTTAATAAATCTGGAGAATTGTTTTATTCAGAAGTTTGATGTTCGGTCCTGTGATGAACAAAAGTCCAAACAAAAGACAAAGACGTACAGAGATCTCTCTCTCTCTCTCTCTCTGTGGGTGTCGAGCAGTCGATGGTCTGTTTCCTCCCAGCAGCAGCTGATCTGATCGGAGGCTGTCTGAGCAGAGCCGAGCAAACGGCGACAGGTCGACAGCAGGAACCACGAACATCACTGAGCGAGAAATAGGAGATAATTTCAAGACTGAATTAGTCCAAACACGGCTGAACACTCCGCAGGGATGACGGCTCTAACTAGCTGGGAGCTGTGCGTAAAGTACGCGCTCTTCATCTTCAACTTCGTCTTCTGGGTAAGTTTAAACACGCGGGATGAAATATTTAAAGCTCCAGCCGCCCGTGTTTATTCATTTGCGCACAGAAATAAGTCTTCATCTCTCAAATTTGAGCCTGGAAAGATGAAAATGTATTTTTGTGTGATGTGGTTTGTGTTTAACAGAGATGAACCGAGGAGCGTTTTGTTTTGATTTAGCCTATGGCATTTTGAACACTAGTGTGTTTTGTTTAAAGTCGTTCCGGTTTGTGTGTGCTCTTTTATATGAAGCTGATAATATTAATTTTGTGTTTGTGTAACTATCCACTAAAACCGCACTTCGCATTTTTCTGTTTTCTTGTTTCTGACATTCTGGGATGCTGTTGCAGCAGCTGTAGACAGCTGACAAATTAAAGGAAAACCCCACGGAAAGCGTCAATAAAGTGCAGACACACGACAAACCACCGGAACAGCTTCGGTGTTCCTCAGAGTACTAAACAGCCTGCTAGTTGATGGTGTTCATTTCTGGTGACTTTAAAGTTTCGTTGGTTTTGCAGTAGTTCAGAAATCCAGTAGGGGGCGTAGATGAGCCTAACACGTCATTCAAAGACAGAGCGGTTGCCTAATCAGTGCTTTCACCTCCTACTCAGGTGTCCTGTGCAGCGAGGAAGCTTAAGGCAGTCTGAAGGATGGCTCCTTAAAAGTCTGAATGATTTCTCAGGGCAGAGGTCAAAGGGTCGAAGGGCCAGCCTCGGGTCCACACCTCCACCTCAGGAATGTAAAACACTCCTTTACATGTTAAAAGTCCTGATGTACATTTTAAATTCATCCATCAGTTCAAAGAAATAACTTCTTTTTTATTATTAAAATGAAAAAACTCTCACAAATCTTATCGTTTTTTAAAACGTATTTTTACTACCACACTACAAACTCATATTGAAAATGAAAAAAGAAAAGGTTAAAAATCTGAAATAAATCAACCATCCATCAACCATCTTCTAATCTAGCTATCCATCTCAGGGTCTGAAAAGCAGGGTACACCCTGGACTATATGAACTGAGTTAAAGGGAATCAAATGTCTGATTTGTTCCATATGGGACATTAAAGTGGAATATTAAGTGCTTCCTTATTGACTCTGGTAAGCTATTGTTGATAAGCTTCATATCATTCAGCACAGGACAGATGGGGATTATTTTGAACTGTGAATCATCCAAAGCTCCTCTGATGGAGTCTACGAATAAAAACATGGAGCTGAAAATGAGCAGAACAAATCTTTTTAAGGATTAAATTATTTGTACCAGTTTTTTCACTCATTTATGTCGAGCTGCTCACTCACTTTCTCTGATGAATGATCGAGTTCAGTCAAGCCATCAGAGTTTGAGCTCAACAAACAACAGCAGCTTATCACTAAAGACATCCTTAGAGAGAACGAGAGTGACGAACAAAAGACAGGCGGGGAGAGATAACGGAGGCCGACAACAAAGCCGGCGTTGTTGGTTTCACTGGGTCCACTGGGAGCCGATGCAGCGTTGAGTTACTGCAGCAAACAATGAGTCTCCCAAGAGGTGTGAGGATACACCTGTGGAGTTTTTGTTTGTGATTCCTCTGAAACAGCTCGTCTTTTTTTTTTTTTATCTGTTTTTAAAGCCAAACGCAGGAGTATGGAGGTAAAACTGACAGCATGAGTCCAGCTGTGCAGCACAGAGGTTAAACTGGAAGAGTGTTTTTATCTTAAAAACAGCACTCAACATGTTTGTTTCTCTTTGTTTCTTTTCAATCAAAGAGCATACTTTTAAAATGCTTTATTCCAATTAGAATCAGTTACGGCTAAGCAAGTCCCAGAAACTGCAGTCCTCTAGCATCCACTGGAGGCCCTATAGAGTGAGGCAGTTTCCACAGACTCCAGTATTAAACTGCCCAACTTATCTGAGATCCCCATGTTGGCATTATTCCTGCATTGCAATAACGTGATTAAACTGCTGTGATATTATAGCTTTGAAATGTGAGGGACGAGAGAAAGAAGTGCCTTTGTTTACATAAACCTCTTCTGAAACAAACGCTAAGCATTTCAAGTGTTTCCTTTATTGATTTATATAATATAATAAATATATTATCAAGTTGGGTTTTTTGGGGGGGTTTTTGTTACTCATGTTGGTTTGCTAGAGATAGTTTTTAATAGCATGAGCCAAATTCTGGGCTAATTGTAATTGAACGCTGAGACAATGTGATTGGTTAGCTGCAGCGTCACCAACATTATTGTGATGATATAGTAGGATGACCAACTGTCCTCTTTTTTTGCACACGCTGACTTCTAAAAGCTTATATGACATATTTTTATTTCACCATTCATTAACCGCACAGAGAAGGCATAGTTTAAATATGTTAACGTTTTCTTTAAGCAAACTGTATTATTAAAGTTCTTTGTGACTGGCGCAAGTGTCCTCTTTTTTGGAAATCAAAATATGGTCGCTCTATGATATAGGGTTAACTTTAATGAGGCTTTGCAGACACTTGATGTTAACTTGGACACCTCGAGTCAAACGGACTTAGAGACCACGTGTCATGAGGGGAAACTGGGTTCCCTGACCAGTGGTTGCTGAGAATGTGATTGTTAAAGCTTCGGTTACACAGACCTAGAGACCAGTCAGTGACAACCACCCTGGCAGCCACCTGTTGCTTGGGAAAATTAAGTATTCCCCAACCTGTTGCCAAAAACCTTGTGGTTGCTTTGGAAGTTTGCATGTAGATTTCCTCTCCAGCTACTCTCTGAGCTGTAGTGAGACAGTGAAAAAAGGATTTCCCTTCAAATTAAAGGTTGTCCCCTTTGTAACACATTGGCTGCAGTGCTCAGACACAGCTTTTACTTTGAAGGCGAATCTTGTCCATTTCCAATTTTCCAACCTTTACTGCTTTAACTGCTTTAGTAGTTTAGAGTAATTGCAGACAAACTGCAGACAACCAAAGAAACCAGAAGGAGGTTTTTGGTGCAGCAGCTTCTTTAGAGAGAGGCAGAAACCTCCAGGAACTACTGCCACATTATTTCCCTAGCAACCGGCGGTTGTATCATGTCCAAATTGGCAGACTGCTCTTGAACAGTATTTGCATGATGTCACCTAAAAAAAAGCAGAAATAAACATGTTTACAGCCTCTGTGCTCTCTATGGATGGTTTAAACCTTTCTATGAATTGTACTGTGGGTAATAATTCATCCCCATGGAAAACTGACATTAGTGGTGTGGCCACTTTGATTTAAAGGCTGTTATTGAAGCCACATAAATGAAAGATAATCAAACTTTAAACTGAATCATTTGATATAAATCTTTGTTCTTCACACAGGAAGCAGATTTTCTCTCAGCCTCAAGTCTAGCAGCCAATCAAACTGGGAAACACAGTGTCGATTAACATTTATGAGCCACATGTGAGGTATATGAAGGTTTTTAATTAATGGTGGTCCACAGTGAGTTAGGAGTTGACATCTTGTTTCATAAAGGAAGTGTTAAAGGAGGTAATACAAGAAGTACTGAGGCACCTTTCATGAGTATTTAGAAAAGTCAAGAGGTGTTAAATGCCTTCACCTGTGTTAGACAAGCTGGGTTATGCAGCACACATCCGATTGGATGTGTGCCCCTCTAGCTCCTCCCTCAGCCAGGTGAGTACTCAGCAGGGTGTGGCTCACAACAAAAGCTGCCTCTCTCTGTCACCTCTCTTCATTCTCCTTCTCCTCCTCACTGTGTGACACTCACGGCGCTTTTTCTTCCATTTTTCTGCGTAAGAAGATATAAACAGATCCGAGCACCATGAAGAGACAACAGTGCATCAAGTACCTGGTGTTTATCTTCAACTTTCTCTTCTGGGTACGTAGCCTGGTTTAGTGAGTGGACTGAAGTGGTTTGGTTGCTTTGGATTATGCTGCTTTGTTTGATTGTTTGATGGTTTCTGTGACTGGATCAGATTTCAGGAAAGACTCACAATCTAAAACACAGGCAGAGTTTGTTTGGCTGGAGCCACAAAATCTTTAATAATTTGATTATTTTTGATGTTTTGGGAGCTTCAAACCTCTAAAACCATCATTAAATTTGTGCTTTTGTCATCGAGGCTCTTTGAAAGAATCAAAGTGGCCTCACGCAAACCCACGTAGCACTTCCTTCTGGGGAGTTTCAGCTCACAAATCTTTGCTTTTAATTCGCTTCCAGTCTTTATTTTATGTCCCACACTAATCTCTGTAAATGCTGCAGTTTGTTGCTTCTGCAAACTAAATCATCAGTGCTGTGACAGTTTATCAACCTCACAGTCCATCACAAGACTGTCGAAGTTCTGGTGCCTTTGAAATGGTCACAATCTCGGTCACCTCCGATGCAAAAGGATTTGACTTCAGGAGTATTATGAGTACATGGTCTGTGGCAACCACGGCCATTAAAATATGTGAAATCATCACGTCATACTGAAGGATGGGGGGGGGCTTGTGAATTGTGGTCGGATGGATGAGTGATTGATGACTCACTGTTGCAGGAGCTTAAGGAATTTTCTAGATGGAATTTCCTAAAAATGTTCCCCTTTATGGTCAGGTAGATGGTCAGGTGGAACTGACATGGAATGACACGGCACATCTGAGTTTTGACATATTTGCTAAAACTGATTCAAAAGTTAATGCAGTTTAAGGCGAAGGAATGAAGATGGGCAGGAGACCGAAGAATGTCATTTCCTTGACTGCAGACAGATGGACATGCTTGGAAAATGTGCAGAGCGACTCAAAATGAAAGAGCAAGATAAACGAGTGGCTAATTTGCTCAAGAACTGCAGTGACTGTAGGGCAGCATGAAATTACAGCCTGACTTGGTGGTTTGGTGCAGTGCAGTGCATGCAGCATGCAGGACAGAACAAAGAGAACTGGCTGGGTAGCTTTGAGCCACTTTTATGTTAAGGTGACGTCACACACATACAGGTGAGAGAGTGAATGATCCCCAAGCCTCCTGATTCATCTCCAGGATGAGGGATTTTACAGAAATTACAGAATCAAGTCTAAAAATCACAGATTTTAAACAGACTGTGTATAAAAGGCATTAACTATTTTAAGCAAAACTGCTTGCAAAGAAACAGTTCTCAAACTGTGGGTTGTGGACCACGAGGTGGGAAATATACAGGGACGGTAACAGAAGCTTCAACCACTACAGTTCAACTGGAATGCTTTTTAAATGGTTTTGATAAATGCAAATAAAAACCGGTTAGACATGAGGTAAAACCCGAGGTGTAAGTCTGACCTACTAAGTTTAAACGGTGTATATATTAAGAAAAGACATGATTTGCATATGACTCAGGTGTTCTGAAGCTGCGCTGCTAGGATGTCAGGTCATTATTTTACAATGTGCACCTGTCAGAAATTTATGCCAGCACTGATGAGAGGACTGGAGTGAGTGATAAACTTCCAGGCGACTGGAAAATGTGTATCTGTGTCTCTGCAGTGCGTCACCTCCGGCTGTTAAATGGTCTTTTGTCCTGTAGGACTCCATCTCATTGGTGGACCACCCTGCCCTCTAATTTAAGTTCGTCTATTGGCCCCCTCCTCCAAACACAAACGTGAGATTAGACTGATTTTACATGAGTCGGCCTCGAGTGTTTCTGATTATTAACCTGAAGAAGTTTCCCACAGTGTGAAGAGCTGTAGGTTCAACAGCACCACTAATTTTTTTTTTTTTTTATCACACCTGGAATCAGTTTTGCTTCACCTGTCCTCACAAGCAGTTACAGTTACACTTCACCAGACTCCATTCACAAAAACTGCAGTTTTATTTTCCAAAACATGGGAGAAATTCTACTTTTGATTTGCTGTTAGGTGGTACCAGCCTGTGCATCGCCAGAACTCCCAAACTAACCTCGTCATGGTTATTGTTGTTTCTGCATGGCTAATAGTGCTGCAGAGCAGCTCTGTGGTTAATGAGAGCCAACATGAACCTCAGGGGAAAATGCTGTTTTCATCTCCTCCACACACAACAGTTGAGTCCCTAGAGTGTTTGTGGTTCACTAATACCAACATCCCCAGCATTCAGGATGCCAGACGTCCTTTCCTTTCTTTTTTCTATATCCCTTTTTTTTTTTTTTTTTTTTTTTTTAATTGTTACAAATTAGTGACAAATGTTTATTTGGGTTAATTCATGTTAAATATTCTGCAAATGTTGGTAATGGTGCACTAGACAAGCGTGAGAGCGATGTGAGAAGGCTTCTCACATGAACTCTGCTATTGTTCATAACCAGCGATTTTCACTTTACTTTAATTTACTGAAACTGAAGTGGACTGTGCGTGCCCTACATGAAGCCGTATGATTTGTAAGATCATTCTTCTAAACTTGGCTGAAAATTGAGTTTACTCCCTCAGATTAGTGTCTAGGAGGCTCATGGTTCGTGATAAAGTTGCCACCTGCAGTTATGAAAGCTGAAACTACCCACAGAGACTAAAATAGTTTTCATAGCTGCCTGTAAACATGATTTTTTTTTTTTTTTTTTTTTTTTTTTTTTAAAAGTAAAGCGGGATGTTGTAACCTGAGTGTAGACAGGGATCGACTCAAGTGGACAAGAGGAACTGCAGTTAATGGTAGCGCATTGATGATGTCTCAATATTCATATACAGATACTGGAATTTAAATCTATTGATCTGTGAAGAGATTCATTTGAATATCTGCTGACTAGTCTGGACAATATACTATATATATAATTAGATAGGGATGATTAAATGAAGAATGAGTGGAAAGTTATCCATCATACATTAACTAATACTTGCATTCAAACAGTAGCAGGTAAGATGTGGTACTTTAGTCAAAGGAGCTTGCAAAGAAAAGCGTCTGGACTTCTTTAAGTTACTTGAAGACGTTTCACCTCTCATCCGAGAAGCTTCTTCAGTTCTAAGGTCAAATGGTGGAGAGTCCCAGATATAAACCTAGTGGGAGTGACCCCCCACAGAGGGACAAAAGGACCCCCTGATGATCCTCTAATCGCCTGAGCCAAGGTGTGAAACATCTTCAAGTAACTTAAAGAAGTCCAGACGCTTTTCTTTGCAAGCTCCTTTGACTACGATGACCTGGATGACTGAGAACCTTCACAGACATGTGGTACTTTACTTTCACAACATGATGGGGTCATTTCTGACTTCTGCTGTCTATGACGGATATTTTAAAATGCTCTATTTTCATGTTAACATGGACTCCTGCTATTCTAGCCCTGTTTATTGCAACGCAGTGTAGAGATGAAGTGGAAAGTTGTGTTGAGACTGAGTGACACTAGTGAAAGGTGCAGAGGCTTAAACCTCCATTCTTTACAGAGCGAGTGGTTGGATCAGACAACGACTGCAAGGCAAATAAAGCAAACTGATCCTGCGTTCTTTAAGCTCGAGGCTACGTTTGGAAAGATTTACTGATGATGATCATAAGGTGTGCCTGGCTGACTTAACGCTGACAAACCAGCGATGGGATGATGTCACATGCTGACAGTTACAGGTGTGGCTCTGATTGCTGGAAGATTTCTACTTTCAGTTTACTCACATTGAGGTCACACTAAGTCGAGCAGCCCAAGGCGTTATATAAAATGACCCTCCTTATGATGTTTCAGGCAAGTCTGTGCATCCCAGTTTGGATGACTGATTTACAGGTTAATCTGACATGGAGCCTGAAACGCACAGTTGTGTGATAAAAGTGAATGAAAGCAATGGTGTTTGCTTTTAGAGGTGTATGAATTATGCAGCTGATGCCTCTAATTCTCCTACATGTTTACAGCCTGATGCTGTTTTAGTCTCTGTAGGGAGTTTATCTTGCAATTGACTACAGGCCTCGCCTACGAGTATTCATCTTCATGTTTTATCTGTTGGAGCATTTATTTGATAACCTGGCACTACAGTGTTCACAGTACAGTACAGCCAGTCAACTTGTGCTGCGGGTTTAATGAACGTCTAGTATTTTACAGAAAACAATGGCGTGATGATCCTCCAACTCAGTTGGGAATTTACAGCTGTGCTTCAGCATGTTAGCTAATACTTTTTAATGAATTAAATATTTGCTACTTGAAACATTTTAACAGATTGTTATTTAACTCTAACCCTCTGTTGCCTC
Organism: Mchenga conophoros; assembly: GCF_057382185.1. Classification (NCBI taxonomy): domain Eukaryota; kingdom Metazoa; phylum Chordata; class Actinopteri; order Cichliformes; family Cichlidae; genus Mchenga; species Mchenga conophoros. The sequence goes on from NC_140542.1 coordinate 19,243,457, forward strand.
TAACGCCCATATTAAAGTGTTTCTTTGTTAAGGATTCTGGTTAACAACAATAAAAGGATGGTACACTAGCTAATGCTAGCATACAAAACTAACAATGAAAGGGAATTTTTCCCAATGACATTAAAAAAACAAGGTAAGCTGCTACGCTCATTGTCATATTATTTGTATGCCTTGGTGAGCTAACGCTGGCTAGAAAAATAAAGCTGTCCAACAGGGTAGAATTGTCAGACAGAAGTAATTTAAAATTTTGAGTTGATATCTCAATTTTTTTTTTCTTAAATTTTATTTCTGCATTTAAATTAAACATAACATGTTTATACAAATCAACCGAGAACAATTACTGTCTTTAACATTTGTTAAATGACAAAGGATGAACTGAAGCTCTGCCATCACGTAATGTCGCATACTGCTGTTTCTGATGTCATTTAAGAAAAAAAAAAAAAAAAAAAAAAAAAAAAAACATTTGTGAACTTATAAGCATGAAAGGAGAAAAAAAAAAAGAGAAAAAAAGAAAAAAAAAAGAAAAAGACCTTCAACTTTCAAAACCTTCCTATTCATTTGCCACTTAAATTTTTTAAGCAGCTTGATTCATTGATTCACTCATTCATTTGGGCAGGAAAACCCCCTCGGATATCCATGGCTCATCTTCAAAAAAAACACTTCCTGCGGGGGGTTCGGGCTCCCTGTGTTTAGACATTATTATTGGGCAGCAAATTCAAGAGCTCTATTGTACTGGCAGTGGGGTTCGCCTATTGATTATTGTCATGACAAGCTTCCGATCTGGCTCCAGGTAGAGGCAACAACAGTATCTGAAGCCTCATTACCGGTCTTATTGTTTTCTAACACGGGTTCTTGTAATAATTCGCTCAGTCGTAATTTTGTTGTTAAACACTCCTTAAAGATATTAAGTCAAATGAGGAAATCTCTCAAACTACCTGATTTTTCAGTAGGAATGCCAATAATACATAACTACGTGTTTAAACCAGGTAAAATGGATAGGGTGTTTTTAGAATGGGGGGGGGGGAAGGGATTGAAATACATTGAGGACTTATATACAGATGACAAATTTATGTCCTTCCTTCAACTTCAAGAAAAGTTTCAGTTACCTCAATCACATTTTTTTCGTTATCTTCAAATAAGGAATTTTGTTCAACAAAACTTTTCAGACTTTCCACTGAAGCCACGAAGTTATACTTACTTTGATATAATTTGGAAAGCAAATTTTAAACATTTGATATCTCAGTTTGTTAAGTGCTTTACAATCCCAGTTGATTCCGACCGAATTAGGAAAACATGGGCTGAAGACCTCGGGGTCTCTCTGTCTGAAGAGCAATGATCAAATTGTTTGTCCAATATTCAGAAAGGCTCAATAAATGCCAGATATAAACTAATCCAGTTTAAAGTCATTCATAGACTACACTTTTCTAAACTCAAACTTAACCGGATCTATAATTCTGTATCTCCCTTATGTGACAGATGTAATGTTGGTGAAGGTTCCCTTGCACATTTATTTTGGCATTGCCCTGTTTTGAATGCTTTTTGGAGCCAGATTTTTATGTGGTTTTCAAACCAATTTAGGAAAAAAATACCACGTGATGGTACATTGGCTATACTTGGATCATTTGCATCAGTCGAATCTTTTTCCTTTTCACAAAAACAGATAATTACAATGGGTATGCTGGCTGCAAAGAAACTTATTCTTTTACAGTGGCGGTCTTCTTCAGCCCCGTGTTTTAACAGGTGGCTTAATGAGATGGTGTCTGTGGCCAGGGTGGAGCAGATAAGATTTGATAGAAAGGGGAAACTGGCGAGTTTTTGTATGATTTGGCAACCATTTCTAGAATTCCTAAAAGAATAACTGATCATAATTTATGCCTCACACTCCACGTGAATTATTATTATTTATTTATTTTTTAGTCTATTTCACTCTTTATTTAGTTAATATTGTTATAAATTTTTTTTTTTTTTTTTTTTTTTTGATATCTCAAAATTTTAATTTGCCAAGTATTTTGGAATTGTATTTGGAGTTATATTTGAGTTAGTCAAACTTTCAAGAGAGAATTCAAGACCTTGATTTACAGATAGCACCCCCACCCCAAAAAACCAAAATCCTGAATCATGGTCAGCAGACCGTAGGAGGAACCAGACGGAGGACATGTTGGGGCAAAGTGTTGCCATTCGGCCTGAATGCTTTATGGTGTGCTTCATATACTCCCTGTTGCACAACAACAGACGTCAGCGTCATGCTGCAGGACATTATGGGAGTTATTTGGGTGGCAACAAAGAGTTGATGTAAACTGTTTTGTGGTTGCTGAGGTGATTCTGAGTCATGGTAGTGGGTAATTACTGTTTGAGACAAAGTATGGCTGTCATTTATTTATCTGTGGATGCCTTCATATCTAAGTCTCCGTTGTGCAGAGGCTCCACATGTACTGAAGTCATGTTTCCTGGATGGCTCCTCTGTGATTGGGTTGGTCTGGATTCAGGAGAATAAGCCGGGCAGCAAGTCGAACTTCATTCCTCAAACGTTAGCCTCATGTTCACCTTCAATGAAAGGGATTCTTATTCATCCACACTAACATACTTTGATTTGAATATGAAACCATTGCATTCCATACTAGCTGCACATAGTTTTGCAACAGTGAAGCATCACATCATCATACCTTACAAAAGCCAGTTCTTTCATTTTGCTCTGAGCAGCTGTTTTTGAACACCTGTCTAAATGACTGTGATGGGTCCATAAGTTCAGGGATGAGTTCATGGTCTCTGTAGTTTTCTGTGTTTTTTAACACAACCTCAGTTGTAAATCACTGCAAAGCAGGATTAATCTGGTTATTGTCTAAGGTAGGATGCTTTATACTCGATCAGCTGCCACTGTGTGGGTGTCCACCTCTTCATGTCTCTGCATGTTGTTTAACCCCCAATCTCTAAATAACGTTCACATCAAATACACTCCTTGTTCCTGCACGTCTCAGATTATCGTGCTGTTATAGTCTGGTTCTTATGAGTTAACTCAGATGTTTAGGATAAAGTTGCCTCTGATGTACTGTACACTGCAGCATCTTTTCCTTTGTTCTTTTGTTGTGTGCTTTATTTTTTTCTACGGTCATCGTTCGAGTATACAGTGTAATGACAGTGGAGTGCTGTGAGGCAGGTCCAGGTGAGCCCTGTGGTTTCAGTCAGGTGATACTTCTCAAATCCAGCCTCATTCGGGCTTTTCACTTCTTCTCTCTGTATCTAACTGGTAATGTGTTGCCTGTGTCTTAGACCCCCGGAATTATCGACCCGCGCCTACAGCTGTTGTTGGATTTGATGAAAGTGTCTGTTAATGCGACAGACTTGAGCTGTATGTGCCTTCATTATTTTAAGAGTGGATAATAACTCAATAACAATTTGAAAAAGTGCTCCGGTGGTGCTGGCTCTGTTAACTTACCTTGTTGTGAGCACAGTGTTCTTCCAAACATCAGGAACAAGGTCACACGTGCTGCAATGCCTGCTTTAGAAGCATTTCTGCAGGTTCAGACCACAGACATGGACATAGCTTCTGCTTGTATGAAAAATGAAGTCTGCGTCAAACTGCCTTTACAGCTGCATTGGGTTTTTTTTATGCCCACCAGGGGGCGACCCTTGCGGTTGGATAGAAGTGTAGAGGCTCAGTTTCTCTCTGACTTCAGTCCTTTTCTTGGCTCAGTTGCTAGTTCTGTATCTTTTTGCTTAACATGAGTTTCTCTGTGGTTTATCTGTAAATATCTGTAAATGAGGACAAATGTGCAAAATGACACTAGTATTTGAATATAGTCTCACGGAGAGAACATTAAACCTCCTTCAGAGACAGTAAACATGTTTTTCGTCTTGCAGCTGGCAGGAACCGGCGTGCTCGCTGTGGGACTCTGGCTGCGTTTTGACTCCAGGACGGCAGGACTGTTCGAAGGGGAGGAGTCGCCCTCTGTCTTCTTTACGGGTAAGGCCCCTGCTGGTTAAACCCTGGATGCAAAACACTTTCATGGAAACAAAAGACCATGAAGGAGAATAACCTTGAGGATGGCAAGAACCCTTTATAGAGCACAGGTGAAGCATCTTAATCGCAGCAGCTTCACTTTTACATTTTTGGATATCTCACAACCATAAACCACAAAATAACAAAAAGAACATACAAAGATTCAAACTGCACAGAAAGACGGGGAAATGATCAGCTCCTCCTCCACTATCATGGTCTTTGAACCTGCCATGGCGTGATGGTGGTGAGTGTTGTTGTAATTACAGCTGACGTGTCTGTAGTGTAGCTTTGACGCACATTACGAGTCTGTTCGTTTTATCATGCTGTCCTATCAATGTAAAGTCTGACACTGCTCATTTCACTCCAACCAGCAGAAACCGTGCCGAATAATCTGCAGCTGAAAATAGTCCCCAGTAACCACTTCGTCCTGTTTATTAACAACCACAGCGTTGTTTCTAGAATGAAATCTTTATATTTGTGGAGGAAGTCATAATTTCAAATTAAATGCACTACAGCTGCATTTAGCTCTGTCGGGCTCTGGACGTGGATATAACCTGACCTCAGAGAGGCGGGGCACTCGGAGGGCAGCTGAGGCCAAAGTTGGTCCACAGCGAGGCGGCTCGTCCAACCCAGCAGATCCCTCCACACATAGCGCTCATTCTTCCCGGCGCACAGGGACTCCTTTGTTCTCAGACTTCTGTATTCCCGGAGGAACTGTCCCACCCTCCCGTCTTTGTGCGTTGCATCCATCAAACTGATAAGAGAAGTGGGCAGAGAGGAGACGGAGGACGGGCCTGACATGACAAACATCTTAATAACGGCTTTGGAAGAGTATTTGTGTGTGTGTGGCTCATGCGCTCACTGTTGTTGTTATCCGACAGCCTGTTTATGATTCATCCTCATGAAGTCACCATTGAAGTGTCGAATCATCGCTCTAAATCACCCTGCAGCTGATTCCCACTCACCAGATCGTGACTGAAGGTGTTTTTGATAAATAACTCCTCATTAAAAACAGCTTCTGGTGCCTCTCAGGCCTTCGTGTCTGTTCGAATCAGAGCGGCAGCAGCCCTATGAGCCAGAATGCAAATCACTGATGTACATTTACATTTTTAAAAGGCTTGAGCAGGTAAATCAGGGCTGATTTCCAATCAGCCTTCCACATGTACACTCACTGACACTTTATTAGAAACAAAGCATGGGTTCTGTTAGAGTTGATGCTTTTGAGATTGTCATTTGTGCTAAGATATATAGACGTGGACAAAATTGTTGGTACTCTTTGGTCAATGAAAGAGAAACTCACAATGGTCACAGAAGTAACTTTAATCTGATAAAAGTAATAATAAATTAAAACCAATGAAAGTCAGACATTGCTTTTCAACAATGCTTCAATTGAATTATTAAAAAAAATAAATGCATGAAACTGGTCTGGAAAAAATTATGGTACCCCTAGAAAAGAATGAAAATAATGTGACCAAAGGGACATGTTAATCCAAGGTGTATACAATCTTGTAATCAGTCAGTGGTCCTATATATGGGACTCCAGGTAGTCACTGTGTTTGGTGACATGGTGTGTACCACACTCAACATGGACCAGAGAAAGCGAAGGAAAGAGTTGTCTCAGGAGATTAGAAATAAAATCATAGACAAGCATGTTAAAGGTAAAGGCTATAAGACCATCTCCAAGCAGCTAGATGTTCCTGTGACTACAGTTTAGGGCTGGGTATTGTCACTGATTTCTAAAATCGATTCGATTCCGATTCACAAGGTCCCGAATCGAGTCAGAAATATTAAAATTCTGATCACGTATCAAATATCCATATTTTTATATCTATAAAAAGAAAGCTGACACTTGAGACTTTATCAAAGGTGTAAGCATCACAGCAGATGCCTTTGTGTCAAAGTAACTGAGGATAAAACAGAAAAACATGAAGGTGATTTTCCTGGCCTGGGATTTTATAGCAGATAACCTTAAAAATATTCTGCAGTAGATCAAAAACAAAAGAAAGTCATTAGTCAACATATGAACATTACCTGATGCTGCTGAAGTGAAGCAAAGTTACAGAGGTTTTATTAGAGACAGCTAAGCATTTTGCAATTTTGCATAATTTTAAAAAGTTTAAATTATCGTTATCCAAGCTAGAATTGATTTTAATTGATAAATCAATAATCAAAACCCAACCCTACTACAGTTGCACATGTTATTCAGAATTTAAGATCCATGGGACTGTAGCCAACCTCCCTGGACATGGCCGCAGGAGGAAAATTGATGACAGATCAAAGAGACGGATAATCCGAAAGGTAACAAAAGAGCCCAGAAAGACTTTTAAAGAGATCCAAGCTGAACTTCATGCTCAAGGAACATCGGTGTCAGATCGCACCATGCGTCGTTGTTTGAGCCAACGTGGACTCCATGGGAGACAACCAAGGAAGACCCCATTGTTGAAAACAAATCATAAAAAAGCCAGACTGGAATAAGCCAAACTACATGTTGACAAGCCACAAAGCTTCTGGGAGAATGTCCTGTGGACAGATAAGACAAAATTTGAACTTTTTGTCAAGGCACATCAGCTCTATGTTCAGACAGAAAAATGAAGCATATCTAGAAGAGAACACTGTCCCTACTGTGAAACATGGAGGAGGCTTTGTTATGTTCTGGGGCTGCATCTGGTACAGAGTGTCTTGAATCTGTGCAGGGTGCAATGAAATCTCAAGACTATCAAGGATTATAGAGAGAAATGTGCTGGCCAGTGTCAGAAAGCTTGGTCACAGTCATGGGTCTTGCAACAGGACAATGACCCAAAACACACAGCTAAAAACACCCAAGAATGGCTAAGAGGAAAACATTGGACTATTTTAAAGTGGCCTTCTATGAGCTCTGACCTCCAATCCTATTGAGCATCTTTGGAAGGAGCTGAAACATGCTGTCTAGAAAAGGCGCCCTTCAAACCGGAAACAACTGGAGCAGTTTGCTCATGAGGAGTGGACCATAATACCTCCTGAGTGGTGCAGAAGTCTCATTGACAGTTACAGGAATCGTAACGAAAGGTTGTGCAACAAAATATTAATTTGTGGGTACCATCATTTTTGTCCAGGCCTGTTCCATGCATTTATTTTTTTAAATAATTCTATTGAAGCATGGTTGAAATGCAATGTCTGACTTTCATTGGTTAACATTTATAGAATTTTTATTTATTATTACTTTTGTCTGTGACCATTGAGTTTTTCTTTCATTGACCGAAGGGTACCAACAATTTCTTTATGTGCTGATAAAATGTTTCTCGTTATTAGGTTTCATGCTTCTACGATGGAGTGAGCAGCCTCGTCACTTCTGCTTTTTACACGTTAGTCCGTTGAAAGGTCGCAAACTGTACGGGGTGTGACTGGTTGATAAGAAGTCATGCCTTGTATGGTATGGCGAGGGGCCACACACACAGACAGACACACTCGCTCAGATACGCTTGCATTACACTGTCACATGGATAACTGAACCTGTTCTTAATCCTTTAATTTTTTTAAAATCTGTGTCAACAACAAACCTAAGAATGGAGCATCAAGTTCTAATGTTAAACTGTTGAATTGAACATCAGAGTGAATCGCATCCCATTTAACAAAACAAAAAAATGTTTTGTTAAATGTTTTGAACAGTGTGGTGCTGATATCACTGAGGTTGAGATTATGTGCATAAATTTTAATTTAATCGTGTCTCCTTTGTTTGTAACTGGCCTTGGGAACTTAAAGGCACAGGTGACCCCAGAATGCTTGTTTCCTCTGGCCCATCTGAATGTTTTGTTGCAGGCGTGTACATCCTGATCGCAGCAGGGGCTCTGATGATGGTGGTGGGTTTCCTGGGATGCTGCGGAGCCATCAAAGAGTCTCCTTGCATGTTGGGACTAGTGAGTGATTTCTTTTGTGTTTTAGTTCTCCACATTACATTAAAGACGGGTGACTTTGCTGTGAATCATGAATTCATGCTCAGATTTTTCAGTTGGCACATTTCAGAGATGTTTGGGCTGTAATCACACCGATCACCAGGAAAGACTCCTCAATTTCACCACAAGCGTGTTGGCTGCTGCAGCTCCGGTGTGATGTGACTGTTGGTGGCGATTCGCTGTTATGTTTTTACAAAATGTTTTTGTCCTGCGATTGAAATGGTCATATGAAATTGGTGGATGTGATCACATCCACCAATTTCAATCTACTCTGAGCCGTCATTTTAAATATTAAATGGCTTTAGTTTTAACTTACATTTCAGGTCATCTCTTCCTTAGTCATCTGTTATTTGAGCTCTGTGCACAGAAAAGGTGAACAGCAGAGCTGGTGCACAACAACTTAAAGTGTTGATGTTATGTTCACCACACATAAATCTATGGTTTTTTTACCACTGGTTGAGGAAACTTTGGACAAAAGTGACAGATAAAAGTAAAAACCCACTCAGTTTCCTTTCAGGACTGATAACCAAACAAAATCATGTCTACACTCCAAATCTTCTTGTTTTCCGGTTTAGTTCTTCTTCTTCCTGCTTCTCATCTTCGCTGCAGAAGTGGCTGCCGGGATCTGGGGTCTTTCCAACAGCGACCGGGTAACTAACTCTCCCCTTCTGTCTCTCGCATGTATGCACACATTCTTTGTTGATTGACAGGAGTGTTAACTTTGTCTGTGTGTCTTCAGGTGGTGGAGGACATCACAGAGTTTTATAAACAGACTTACGCCAACTACAAGGACACCAAACAACCAGCGCTGAAGGAGACCCTCCGCCTCATCCACTTTGGAGTGAGAACACACACCTGGACACCTTTTATGCAACTTGTTTCCTTATTTTGAAACAGAACAGATGACTGCCTAACCTGTGTGGGCTATTTCCCCCCCCCCCCCCCTTGCAGCTCGACTGCTGCGGTCCAACAGGAACGGTGATCGATGCTGCCAGAGATATCTGCCCCAAGCAGGAGGGGCTGGAGATCCTCGTCACCAAGGTAAGGCAGACTGCAACAAAAGGGAGATGACCTCTCATGTCACATCATGTAAATTTTTACTTAAACATTTTAAGATCTACGAGATTTGTACTAAAAAGTGCTACAGCTAACATTTTTCTCTAGGGTATTCTGGCTTTGTAGAAATCAAGCTCAGATTTGCATCAGACATTTGGTTTAAAATAAGATGTGGAGCTCACACCTGTTTTTGCTGTTTTTGCTTCACGGTCCTGCTTCCCTCCTGCAGAGCTGTCCCGCTGCTATTGACGAGGTGTTTAACAACAAGCTGCACATCATTGGTGGAGTTGGCATCGGCATTGGAGTCATTATGGTGAGTCTGCCACTAATGCACATGTACTGAAACCTTAAGTAAAGCTATCATATGGTTGTTAAACTGGCACAAAGCCTAGAATGTGTCAGGTTTAGAAATGGTTTAGAAAAAGCAAAGTGTCTCATTGTTCTAGTAGTGGGTCTGGCTCGTGATTTATTTATTAAAAACAAAGCCAATTCACAAATGTTGTAAACCTGGCCCCAGTAGGGGCGACATCTGTGGTTGCAAAGACACTTTCATATGTGTAGAAATCTATGAAAAACGACATTACTACTTACTTCATATATGACATCAATAAACACTTTACTGGTGAGTTTATGGCTGATGATGACTAGCTATGATTTTTATTGGCTAGCTACCAAACTGTGTGGTAGTTTCACACTAACTAGACATTCTACTTGGTTTGGCCCCTGAAATTTGACTGGCCTGCCCTGATGCCACCAAAAAAAATCAATCCCCAAGGACTATTTTCTTTCATAGAAGAACAAGAAAAATATTAAATATTTACATTCAAGAAGGTGGAATTGGTAATATTTTTTTTCAGGGTTGGTCCATTTTTATCATAGAAAATATTTAAAATGAACTTATCAAGATTGTGAAATTTTAAATAACCAAAATACAAAATTATGGAAACTTTGAGGTTTATTTCTTAATGCCACATTCCTGTGTCCTGTGACTCTCTGCAGATCTTCGGGATGATCTTCAGCATGATGCTCTGCTGTGCCATTAAAAGGTCTAGGGACTATGTGTAAAAACCCATGAAACGCCGTCCACCTTTAACTCTGCTGCTGCTTCAAATCATTTAAGAAAGAATAACAACATTTGTCCCTCTGTGTGCTGCTTGGGTCCGTACAGGATGGCTTCGTCGACCTGTGAGAGTATGGCTCCTTTTCAATGACGCCTCTTTAATTCCTCCACTCTGTGGGGTCTGCAGCGAGTTATTTATACCCAAAGTAACCTGATAAGTGATAAGTGATAACTGATACAATCTTTTAAATCAAAAACCTACTTTTCATAATAGGACAGGTTTGAGCATATGCAGGTGAAAGGAGACTTTTGCGACTCTGCTGCCCCCTGGTGGACGCCCCATTTTCTTTAAATTCTTTCCTTTAAGTTATGTTTACAAAATCTGCTAAACGTTTGAGCTAACAGGGTTTTTGCAGCTAAATGAATGTTAATGACCCATGTTTTGTTTTAAAGCTGCGTATTAAAAGCTTTGATTATTTTTTATTTTATAAGTTTTATGCAAATGATTTAATGATTGCAGTTCATGTCTTTAAGATGTCAAATAAATGAACTAAAACAAAGATTTGTCTTAAATGGAGTGCTTGCTGTGAGTGCTAAAGGGGTACAATACAGTCAAATGTACAAATGTTAGGAAAACATTTAATGCAATTTTAACATACTCTAAAAAATTAAAAATGAGCTTAATGGGTTATTCAATTTTTATTTATTTGTAATATAAGGTTTGGCTAACACTTGTGTACAATTGAATAAAAAATTACATTAAAAAAATAACGAATAAAACTATCTGGACTTGAATTTTTGTATTTCTGTAGGGGCAATGCACAGTGGGAGGTGTGTTAAACTACATGGTAATACTGAAAATGTGACCATCAATCCAAAATTACATTTTAAATTTGATTATATTTACAAAAAAGAGGCATTAAAAGTAACTTTACCCATGTGTGGTAGAAATAAAATATTTCTGAGCTGGTTCATAATTTTAAATATTTCATCAATCTCAAGATTTCTGCTCTTTTGTCTTTTTTTTTTTTTTTTTTTTTCCCCTAGCAGGGGGGGGAACCCAAACTACACTACAGACTGTTTTCGAAAACCATAACACGCGTGTTTATAAACGGGTGGCAACAAAAGGTTACTATTCACATTTTAGACGCTAGAAATCTTTTTTTTTTTTTTTCCCCCCCCCCAAACACCAATAAAAACAGACAGCCCAGCAGTGAGGTTTACAGTTATACTCCCATTTCCTCACTGTGACTATTAAAAAGAAATACACACGCTTTGTAAAACAAAATCTGATTTAAAAAAAAAAAAAAAAAAAAAAAAAATTGTTTGAGATATGATGCAAATTTTTACTGAGCATTACACCAGAGAATTGAACCCAGTTAGCTTAGCATAAAGACTGGTCACAGCTTTATCCAAAGGTAACAAAATCAACTAATGCTAACACACGGTACAAATGAGATGTTAATTAGTATCCAGTCTCCGTACCAAGTTAAACTTTTAACTCTATGCAATCTCATTCTACCTGAAACAGTGGATTGATATAGTTAAGATGACAGTGAATGTCATAAAAGTAGAAACAAAAGCAAGAAGACATTGTATTAAAAATGCTGTTTGACTCAATTTTCATGTTCAGGATAGATGAAGAGGAATGCATCATACCAACAACTGTCCTCACAATGCATTGCATCATCCATGGTCCCCACAAAGCAAACTGTACAAGTACGTGTGTGTGTAAATTATTCATCCCAGGTGAAGTCATATGGCTGGAAGTCATCTCTCAGCTGTTTGCAGCTCTCCTCCTCCTCCTCTTTGCTTTGTTTACACTCTTTCCAGTCGGCTCGAGTCGGGATGTTTAGCACCGCCTCACTGGCCAGAACCTCCCTACGCACGCACACAAAAACCCCCACACCGTTACTCTGTGACACTGACATTATTCTCCCACAGTGCAATTCTGACCTCCCATCAAGTTTTTTTCCCTAAAATTTCATGACTGACATTTTGGAAACAGCAATTTGTCATTTTTAGATCAGTGCATATTTATGTGAACAAAACACATTAACAGTGTGCAGAATTATTGGTAATAATTATTTACCAATATTACTGAATAACATGAGACTAAAAAATAATTTTCTGCAAACCAAAGCATCTTTTCCCTGACTTAAACAGGTTTGTAGGTATGTTTGTGTATACATAATGGGTAAGTCCTGACTGTCCAGCTCTCTGGAGCCCCCTGTGGAGGCTTTTGTTTTTACACTTTCTGATATAACGTAATTTTTCTGATGACGTTTTGATAATTCTGTTATTTTATAGAGAACACAGGTATAAACAGAATGACCTGCTTTCTCTTTTTATTTTAATAATCTAATCCAAATGTGATTAAAAACGCATCTGGACAACATTTGCATTTATACATAACATTTCATAAGAAACAGTTTTATTTTAGCTTTAAAAGATGACACTGACAGTGCTGAAATTTTATGAGGCTCTTCTTTATATTTACAGGCAAACAAAGGGTGTTTAATGGGAACTGATGCTCACCTTCCAAACTGCAGAGGAAAATGTTTTTGAATGCGGTAGAAGAGCTTCTCCCCCGAGTCCAACTCTACATAGAAATATGGAGTCCCTGGAGGAGCAATCTGAACACACACGTTTAATTCAGCTTTTCAAATAGATGTTAAAAATCCCAGAATAGCCAAACCACTGTACTCCAGGTGTGTTTACGGGTACCTGCTTGAGGTCGGTGTGTTCAGGAATCTCCATCATCTCCATCTGTTGCTCCTGAGCCTGGACCATGAACGCCTCCTTGATGTCCTCTGTGGCACAGCGGTTCAACGGCACCGGCACAACCTGAATGACAATAATAACAAGAAGATGATAAATAAAGTGATCAGCAAATGTGGCAGTAAATAAAAAATCATTTTACGTTTCTCTTCTGCGCTTGGATCACAGGGATCACACTCTAAATAAAGATACAAGGAGTTTAAACGTGCTAATTTATTGCCCAGGTGTGACTTACTTTGTGAATAACTGGCTTCTTGTATGTCAGCAATAGCAGACTTAAAAAAATATTTATCTAATTCTACGCTCAATCTCAAATTATTTTAGCAGCTTTGCATAAAGTGCACAAGTTTACCACATCTTTGTTGACCTTTTTGTTTTAGTTTGTGTTACTTCATCATTTATTACAGTGAAATATCTTGTGTACCTCCATAATCAAATTTAAAATACAAAAGCAAAAAACAATTTATTAAAAAATAGAATTATGAAGCTTTAGCTAGTTATTTTAGATTAAAAGTGGCACAAATGAAACGCTCAACTTATCATTCTTTTCTTCTCAAATTTTGAAACGATAAAACCAAATATGTAAAATTTTGCACTCTAAAGTGAAAAATATGACTTTTTACACTTCTACACACTGCATCTGTCAAAATTAGAAAATATTCACCCAACAGTATCATTAAAAAACAATACGAATAACACTGAATTAAAACATGTTTTCTTGGTCGTGTTTCTACCTGCAGCTGCAGATGCTGGCTCCTGTAGTTCCTCTCAAACAGCACACAGCGCTCTCCTTTGCTCTTGTAGAACTTCCTCAGGGCTGACTTGTACTTCTCCATCTCCTCCACCACCTCCGAGCTCAAGTCCACCACCGACTGGTAGTGTCCGATGGGGAGGATCAGCACATGGCGAGGAGTCAAACCGCCTTTGGCCAGCGCGAGGTAACACTGCAGAACAAATCATCCTCACTCGGCTCTAACGCTTTTACGTGAAGTCTCGAAGGAGCTTCTGTGATGTAGATTTATGAACAGCATGAACTCACGTGTGTTCCTATGCTGATGACGAGGTGCTTCTCCACCTGAGGGCTGGCCAGACAGAACCAGCATGGACCCGAGGGCTGAGCTGCACACAGAAAAACAAATTATCTGTGTAACCTCACAAAACCACACTAACTAATGAGTTCTTTCTTAAACCAGATATAAACAGAGTGTGGCTGGACTCACGGTGCCGGCGGGGCTGCTTGGACTGCCCCTGATGATGCTGCTGGTCTCGCCCTCGCCCATCTCCATCAGAGTGCCTCTTCCTGCCGTGGCCCCGAAAGCCTCCACCCTGCTTCTTGCTCAGGTCGAAGAAGTACTGATTGGCTGGCTCCTGGCACACATATAACAACATTTTGTACTTTAAAACCTCAAATACACATTCAAAGGTGATTTAGATAAGAGTCGAGGTGAATTCTAGTGACTATGAATCTCCACAGAGGACTCCAAACAAACCTCCTCCTCTGTGGCGCTGAAGGCCGTCTTTTGTGTGTCCATCTTGTCTTTCGTGGGGCATCTGTACGGGTTTTCTGTGACGTCTTGCGGTTGCTTCACAAGCTCTGCGGGGTCCATGGTCTTCATGGGGATTATGTTGAAGGCGTACAGATACTGCAGACAGAAGGTTTTCACTTGTCATGACACATCTGGAGAATTTTTCACAGCAGGAACCTTTTAGCACAGATCTGCTCTGTTACCTGCATTTCCTGCAGGAGAACCAGGGTCTAAATTAGAGTTTTAAAATAACAGGGAGAGTCTAAATTTAGTTCAGCTGAATTGGCTATTAGGGCTTCCTGTTTGCACTGGAAACATTGGTCAGTGAAGAAAACTTTAACTTCTCTGTGGTTTCTAAGCATTTTTTAAGGACTTTATTAATCACAGATTTTGATGTTTTCCTAACTTTTAAGAAAACTTTGACACAAAGTTTTAATAAATGCAGCTATGCACATAATCTCCATGTAACTGATTCTTTGTCTTGCAGGGAAACGCACCTTCTTCTTGGCAGGGTTGTTGACGGCCGCCAGAGCAATGAAGCGGCTGACGTGTTGAGCATTTTCTTGAAGAACAATGTGATTCCTGCCGATAGACACAGTGAAAGATGGGAGTAACATAAAACAAGAACCAAACAGTTGCTTCGAATCAATCTGACTTCTGCCAGGGGGGTCACCCCCTACTGGCCAATCAAAATAATGCAGGTTTAAGGCTCTTTGATATCCAGAAGAAATTAATTAACAGGGTCATCAGTGAGCTCCCTCACCACTCTGCAGCTTACCTGTATGGGAGTCTTTCATAGTGAGCGCCCTCTAGTGCTGCAAAGTGGTATCGTGGTTTCAGTTTGTCTGCGAGGCTGGCTATCGAGTTGCTTCCACAAAGTTTTGTGTTCACTTCCTGCCGAACAGAGTTCAGAAGAATCCATTCAGCATCTCGTGGGGTCAGAGGCAGTAAAATTAAAGCAGCATAGACATCTTCATTACCGGGTTGTTTGCGTAGTGCCACACTCCTCGGGGCCACTGCGATGTCAGCAGGATGTCAACACCTTTAAATTTCGAGCTGCTGGTCAGAGGAGTCATGAGGGCCACCAGATCTTTGGAGGTGAAGCAATGAGCCGGCGCTGGTTCCTGCCGGGCTTCCTGACCGCTGACATAGGCGATCTGCAGTCCCGACACGCCGGTAAACACACCACGCCGGCCTGTAACGCACAGATGAGAGCACTGTGTCACATTTTGGTTTCATGTTTTTATTAAAAGGTCATGAATATGTGTGATCGCTTACCGAGATATGTGATGTTTTCAGCAAGCTCACAGCCATCGGCGTTTGGGAAATTCTTTACCGTTTCCTGGCTTGCTGCTCCGAGGATGTAAGTGTGGATGGGAGCTGAGGAGGCGCAGAGAAAAAAAAAAAAAAAAAAAGAGGCTTTTGAGTTTCCTCAGAAAAAGCCAAAAAACATGCTTGCTTTCAGCATGAACATAGGAGGCGCTGTTGAGTTCTTATGCAATGCTATTAATGTAACAGCGCCCCCTGTGGTCAAAAGCAACAATAAAGATGAGCATCTGCCCAGATGTTCCAGATTTTTTCACCTTTCTTGGCTCCGGTTTTGTACAGCTGCCACTCGGCTTCAGCTTCCGGCGTCGTTCCAAAAAACTCTCCAACACACAGCAGCAACTGGTGGAAAACAGATGTGAAAATCACCACAACTTAAAGACGATTACAGGTGTTTTAATATGGTAACTTAACACACAGTTCTATACAATGATCTACCAGGTCATTGAAGGTAACAAGAAAACATTTAAGGGGATGGATGGGGGAAAACTTAGATGGAAAAAAAAAGAATAAAAAGTTTTATGAGAAACAAAATGAGATATTTACCAGAAAAAGTCTGTAAGGACAAGTCTATAAACAAGTGTGTGTTGAAAATAAATAAACCGGTTGATTTAGAAGAAAAAACGCAAAATTGCCAGAAAAAAAAGAGAAACAGCTGACAAATTCATGTAAAAGCAACTGACAAACTTACAGAGGAAAACTGGTAAAAGAATAGAAAATGGCAAATTTCTAAGAAAAAGCTTACTGTAAAAAAGGCAAGTCTATGTGGAAAAAGGAAAAACTAATTATGATAAAAATGTAATAAATTAAAATAATTTTAAAAAAAGAAAAACATCCATCCATTCACTTCCGCTTATCCTTTTCAGGGTCGCGGAGCCTATCTCAGCTGTCATAGGGCGAGAGGCGGGGTACAACCTGGACAGGTCGCCAGTCTGTCGCAAGGCTAACACACAGGGACAAACAACCATTCGCACTCACATTCATTCACACATTCACACCTAGTGACAATTTGGGTTATCCAATTAACCTATCCCCACAAGCTGCATGTCTTTGGACGGTGGGAGGAAGCCGGAGTACCCGGAGGGAACCCACGCAGACACGGGGAGAACGTGCAAACTCCACACAGAAAGACCCCGGCCTGATGTTGGAATTGAACTCAGGACCTTCTTGCTGTGCGGCAACAGTGCTAACCACCGTGCCACCGTGCTAAAATCACAGCTAGTATAACAAGAAAAAACTGTCAAATTTACATTTAAAAAAAACTAAACAGATATAAAACCCCACAAATCATTTAAAAAAAATTAAATGATAACTGGATAATGTGACGCATCTGACTCACATCAAACTGCCCAGTCTTCTTCTGGATGGCCTGGACTCGGTTGAACAAAGCGTTCAGACGGCCTTCAACGTCCCCACACGCCAAACTAGAAACACGCATGTTTTAATATTTTAACAATCAAGGCAATTCATAGATGATTTCCTCTGGAAAACATCAGACAGTCTCCAAACATCTGTTGTGTTTTTGGGACTTGAATGATGCCTTACTCATTGGTAAAGTTGGACACTGAAACATCAATAGCACAAAGTGCCTCTTTTATTTTTATTTATTTATTTATTTTTAGAAAGAGGAACAATACATATTAATGAACATTTTAACAAATGTAAATATGCCAGATTATGGCCTTGGGCTAATTTCCATCTGCAGACCCTCTGGCAGGTTGGTGTTAAACACAAGTTAGTAAAAACATACAGAGACACTATTTACAGGTCATGTGACAAGGACAAAAACAGTGATCACATTATACTAGAACAAACAATGACAAGAAGAGTGGACACAGAGGACAGTATAGACAACAATAACGGAAACACATCAATTATATTGCACAAACCCCAGTATTGCACATGCCCTGACTGTCGTGATATCGCGTTCACCCATTGCACTAACAGTTGTTTTTACCTTTTTGTAATACACTAACTCTTTTTCCCATCCAATATAAAGCATGATTATTAAACATGATCACATGTTTGCGTGTCCCTCAGCCGCCCTTTTAAGTGACTCTTAAAGATGGGTAGACTTGTACTTTCCCTCACTGACAGTGGAAGACTATTCCAGAAGCTCACTCCCTGATCTGACAGAGCATTCTGTGAAAAGGTGGTCCGCCTGAATGCCAGTTCACAATCACCTCTAACAGTGGCTCGAGTCAGTCGAGACCTGCTAGACTTTTGTTTAATAAAATCACTCATTGGTGGAGGTGCCAGACCATGTATAACTTTGTATATTAGACAGGCAGATTTAAATAATTTGAAATTAGTAAAATTTAAAAACTTGTATTTTTCTAAAATTTGACAATGGTGATATGAAAAAGGTTTTTTATGCTCTTTTGTAGCATACTTCGATTGGACCAATAGCAGCAGAGTTCGTATTAAAATAACATTAAAATAAAATAAATCAACAGAACTCGTGGATATCATTCTGTTTAATTAAAATGACGTTAATATATTCTGGTAAAGTGCAGATTTTTCACCACAAACTGCAAATATCAAACATGCCTCTACGTCTGGAGACTGTTTAATGCAACCTTGAATCATGCAAGTTTTTAACGAGGTTCTGTATATTTCAGTGTAATACATTATGCCGAAATAAAAGTGATGACCTCGTATATTTTCAAACCTTTAAACACATTTTACATTAGGCGGACGGCTTTAGAACCCATCCTGGGGGTGGATGAACACTGACGTTCAGCAGTGAAACGCGTATTTATAACATATAAATCTGAAGTTAATAAGAAACGCTTAAAATTTCTGAAATTTGTTTTAAGTCTGATGAGAGTGGTCACATTTTTGCATCTAAACAGTTCCGAAAAATCAACAATTACAAGACCCTGACCCGGTGAGGTTTACACGCCTGTTAACGGAAGGGTTTTCATATTTTTCTTTTACCAACGTGTTTGTATTAGAAACGGAGATCCTCTAACATCATAGCTGAAACAACATAATCAACATGGACAACATAAACAGCATCGATTTAACCAGAAGCTACATTTAACCGGACGCTGCGTCCTGTGTTCACTGAGCAGACTTACACTCTGAGCGGCTGCTCCTCCATGTCCCTGAGCAGATTTTTACTCTAAATCTTAAAATGTGGGATTTGGATTTTAGCAGCTTCCATTAACCGCCCGTCGCTAGTAACTGTCCGACTAAAACAAAGGCGGAACTATTTGTAATTTACGAAGCGGGAGTACACGCGGCTGCGCGAGACACACTAAGAAAGACAAACATTTATTAAATTAAAAATGATAATTTTAATTTCTAAAAACTACAAGAGAAGTAGCTCAAACAGTAAGAAATATTCCATGTGGCTACCCGGACAGATTTCAGTGCGGAAATAGTTGTTGCCAGGTTTGATTTGAGTGGTTTGAAGAAGCTGCCGTGTTTCAGTACGTTGTTTCTGTTTTTTCTGTAGTTTACACCTGTTCTTAAATCCACTCAGCTCTGTAATCCTGATTTTACTCTGTTTTAATTATTAAATCTGCAGTGTGTTTGTTTATTTTATTTATAATTCATATCAATAATGGGACAGAAGACTAACGAATGAATGAATTAAAGGACTTCACCAGGGAGGTAAAATCAAGCATTAACTAACAAAATAAGCAAATAAAAATAAAATTCTAAGACTTTAAATAGTTAAATTAACTGGAGTATGGGTCCTACTCGGGATACAAACTGAATGTACAAAAAACACAAGTTCTCAGTAGTTTCTATAGAAAGCCCTGATAGATACTGATAGATAGCAGAATGGGATAGGATCCTCTCCAGATTTATATGGGCGGGTAAAAAGCCAAGAGTTAAGTTTAAAACACTTCAGCTTCCCAAGGATAGAGGAGGACTGGGCCTCCCTTGCCTACATGACTTATTATAGGACAACCCAAATAAGGACTCTGGTGGGGTGGTGTAAACCTGGATATTGTTCAAGATGGAAGGAAGTGGAATTTTCCTTGGGAGGCAACTTCCCTATCGGGGCACTGATAGGAGATCCCTCAAAGTTACGTCTCCTGGGAGCCCCGGGCAACCATTGGATGGTAAGCTCAATACAGACATGGAAAAGAGTACTTAAAAAGTATCAATTAAATCACAGAGCTGGATTTCTTAGGTGGTGGGCTAATAAAGGTCTCACCACATACAGTACCTTGTTGAAAGACGGAAAAGTGATGAGTTTCCAGGACCTTAAGAATAAGTTTGGGTTGCAAAATCAAGACTTTTTTTAGATATTTGCAACTGAGGGACTTCCTGAATAAAAGCTAAAACATCACCAGTTATCGACTGGGAATGAAGAAATTATTTACATATTCGAGAATGCATTTAGAGATGCACCCTATCAACAAATTATTTCTATATTATATCGTTCACTGACCAACCTGGGGTCATGATACAAGATATGTTAAAGCAAGATGGGAACAGAGGGTAATCTATCCCTAACAGGAGAGGAATGGGATGGGATCTGTAGGCAGCAATGGTCGGTAACAAGCGCCTCCTCGTGGAGGGAATTCAGTTGGAAGAATGTAATTCATTCTTTTAATACCCCGGCTCAAAAATCCAATTATTCCCATAAGACAACATGCTGGAGGCAGTGTGGACATGCAGCAGCAAATCATTTCCACATTTTTTGGGAATGTCCTTGTGTGGCTCCATTTTTGAAGGAAATACATAAGGTCCTGGAAACAATCTTCCAAAAGAAAATACAATTTAATTTTGCAGTATTGTACCTAGGTAACTTAGAATCTTAAACTATGTAAAGCGGATAAATATTTGTTCAGTGTGCTGTTGGTAGCTTCCAAAAAGGCCATAACCCGTTGTTGGCTTAATGAGGATACTCCTACTATAAATGAGTGGACTGACGTGATATATACTATTTTTGTTATGGAAAGAATAACTTTTAGGCTAAAGTTGCAGGCGGACTCATTTGACGAATACTGCTCGAAATGGTTGAACTATGTACAAAATGGGAGGCCCGATTTTGTATAATCTCGTTGTATTTTGTGGTTTGTTTGTTTTTGTCTTGTTCCCCCCCGCCCAACACACACACTGTGATTAAGTTGTATTGTTGTACATGTTGTATAAATAAGAAAACCAATAAAACACAAATGAGAAAAAAAACTTGTTAAATTAAAAAAAAAAACAACAACAACTCATCACACATTTGCCAGAGAAAAATGCAAAATTCACGAGGGGAAAGAAAACCTCATATTTTTTACTCTTACAACTTTCAGTTTTATTGATTTGTTACATGTTTTAATCAAACAAAAATGTGTTTTCCTTTTTACCTTTTTATGGCGCTTCAGTCGTAGATGTCGTTTATTAAAAACCATGAAATATAATTAACATAGGCATGAACAATTTACGGATACTGTACGGACCTGGCAGCCCGCTGGCCTTCGCGCAGCCGAGCCTCCATCCTGGCACTTACCTTCATCCTGGTAACTTGCAAGTTCCCGGACTAAAAACAGGAAGTAAGTAGCCAAATCAAAAGTAAAATTCACCGTCTGTTTGGTAGTCGAAGCCAGTGAGAGGTGCGGAGAAAACTCGGAGCCATAAAAACTGCACCAAAGCCGAGAATAAAGCGCAAAAACAGTGTCAAACTGCACAGACGCCATAAGCTGCAGCTTGTCGACTAACATGGCGCCGGAGAGTTTTCGTCTTTCATTCAGCTGCTTAGCTTTCAGCAGGCTAACGGTTAGCATGGAGTCAGCGTCACTGAGTGTTGGGAATGCCGGTCTTTGTTCGTATCACATTACAGCTTATGCGTTAGAACAGCGCTGGTCTCTTTTCTAATATTCATGTAAGCGTACCATTAAAGATGCGTTAGTCTGCGCAGATCGATCTTTTCATCAGTGTAAATAACGATGCACAGAAGCGTCCGCCAAACTCCGTTTAGAAACCTCCAAATTTGATAGAGTTTTGATAATTAAATGCCAGTAAACATATCATTGATCGTAAATTGAAGGAAAACATTAAAGACTTAAATTCTGTGAACTCGCTGTCAAAGAAATGCGGAATATTTGAAAATAATTTACACCTTTCTTTGTTTGTTATATTTCCCCTCAAAACAGTGGGGGGCGGCAGCGAGCAGGGTAGAATTATTACATTTTATAAATCACGTAAAAAATGATAGGTACTCCCCTGAATTTACCGGCCGCATCTGATAATAACAAATGTTATTATACTTTATTGTTGGGGAAAAGAACTGTCTGTGAGCATTCAATTTTTCTTTTAATCCTTCTGTTTTTCAAAGCAGCTTGGCGTGTACACAATAAAAGTAACACATGTTAACTTGTATGGTTTACAGTATTTATTGTCTTCATAAACCGGTGTAAGATCACATGCATCACACATCTACAGTGACACTGCTGGAACTGAGTCACAGTGATGGCGCTTAGCTTAAAGTGTCAGATTTCAGAAGGGAGTTCTGACTGTGATTTTTAGTTTAGTTGCCTATCAGCTCTTTTTCATTATAAAAAACATCTGCTAAAACATTTGATACTTTCATTTTTGCAAACTCAGCATCATAACATGTCTTAAAAATTACAAAAGCAACACTTCTATACCTCACCTAAAATTAATAAATGATGTTTTATTTACCGTGTTGTGCTTCTTTTTATTAAGAGGGTGCTAACTGTGCCATGTGCATTGTTTTTATTATTATTATTATTATTGTTGTTGTTATTATTTTATCACTGTCAGTGAAATTTGAGTTTTAGGCAGTTAGTGTGATTTTTTTTCTATATATAATATATGTACATATTTAAAAAATATAATTATGTGATCAATCACCCAAATGACCCATTTGGAGCTAGAAAAACCCTGATGGTTGGACAGAAAAATGACTCACTTGGAAAGTGACATTTTATTACTATTTTTTTAAAGAAGCAAATAATTAACAAGCTTAATCAGGACTGAGATTAGTCATTAGTCAGATCTAGTGTGTAGAAATCTTGATTTTCCCATCTTCAGGCACCCACAGAGTCGAAATCCGTCCCAGTCCTTGCAGATCTTTGCTGTAAATAGTTTTTCTTATGAAGGTTTCTAACTGATTGAGGTGACCCTGAGGTGTTTGATGCCAAAATAACAGCCGGTTGAACCCTGTAAATACCAAAGAAGCTGCTTCAGCACTTCTTCTATTATATCATTGAGTATAGCAGACGCTGATCGAGAAAAAAGAGAATAATCCTATATAGGGCGCCTCTAACCTACAAGCCGCTTTGCAGCCTACTATGAACACACCAAATTGTGATAATTTGGTGTGTTCGTAGAGAAATTAGTACCTGAGAACACCTGTGGCTGTGAAATCGCTCTGAGTTCGTCTTTGTGTCTCTCTGCAGCTGCAGGATGAGTTTAGCAGCAGAGGACGACGACGCCGGCGCTTTAGAAAACGTCAAATCTGTCACGCTCACTCAGGACAGTGATGGAAGCATCATACTGCACTGTCCTCCCTCTGGTGGGTCCACACACACACACACACACACACAAATCCCATCAGTAACTAATCAGTACACTTAAAGTATGTTCAGGGTTTTTAATTTTAACATTCTGTGTGGTGATTTTGATTAAATTAAAACACTTTTGTTTTTTTAATTGTCACATTTATTTATTTACTTTTTTGCTCCTGTGGGTTTGTTTCTCTTACACTGCACCTGAGTGGAAACAGAACAGCCAGGGTTCAAATTTGTGATGTTTTCTTGTCATTTTTCCTATAAATTTGAGCGTTTTCCTCATATTTTTCAGTTTTTAAGTTTTTTTGAATTTTTTAAATTCATGTAAATTGGTCATTTTTTCTGATAATTTGTCTTTTTTTCCTCATAAATGAATTTTTCTCCTGATAATTTTCCAAGTTTTGAAATTACCCAATTTAAAAAAAATAAATTGTTTTTTCTAATAAATGTGACACTTCTTAAAACGTATACGTAAGAAAAACCCCAATTAATATAAAAGTGAAACTAAAAATAACAACAAAAACTTTAGATGATGTTTTTGTCAGATTAAGGCTATAGAAATAATTGTGTGTGTAATGGTTTATATAGCGCTTTTCAAGGCACCCAAGCGCTTTACAATACCACTATTCATTCACTCTCACTGGTGGAGGCAGCTACAGTTGTAGCCACAGCTGCCCTGGGGCAGACTGACAGAAGCGAGGCTGCCATATCGCGCCATCGGCCCCTCTGGCCAACACCAGTAGGCAAGTAGGGTAAAGTGTCTTGCCCAGGGACACAACGACCAGGACAGAGAGCCCAGGGATCGAACCGGCGACCTTCCGGTTACAGATGCGATTCCCAACCCCCTGAGCCACGATCGCCCTGTGTGTGTGTGTGTGTGTGTGCAGACGAGGACTCGGAGCCACTCCAGAAGAAGCTGCGACTCTCCACACACGAGCAGGAAAACTCGGACACGCCTCAGTTCTCCGTCGTCACGTTGCCAGGTCAGACGAGCTCTGGACCGTTCCCCGTTCATGACTACAGTGAGTCACACTGAAATCACCTCACACGGTTGCTGCTAACAGCTGCTGCAGCTGCATCCTGATCAGAGGGTTTTCATTTACTCAAACTCTAAATTTACTCAAATCCAGCAAAAATAACAGAAAATACAAGTGAGGTAACTCAGATTGTTCAGATCCTGGTCTCCTTAGCCAGAAAGTACCTGCTGGTGATGTCATCATCCTCATGCTGGTTTATGGTGTTTGCTGTTAATGTCTGCATTAAATGGCACAAATAAAGCTTCAGATATGTGAAGTTGTTTGGGTTTCTGGCGGGATAATAAGGTTCGAGGGTAAAAGATTTTCCGTGTCGTTTCTCAGTGTCGGACACTCAGGCGGAGACCTTTGAGGTGACGATGACGCCCACGGCGGACGAGCTCTCTGAGGACAGCGTCACTCAGATTCAGGTGGTGCTCAGGCTCCTTTTTTCTTATTCTAAGCGTTCTGTGTTTGCTCTGTATAGTTTCCTGTAAGGATGAGCCACCAGTTAAAAGTGAGCTGTTTCTGCTTTAATAAAAACAAAGTGACGGAAAACAAAAAGGAGTTTTATTTATATGAAATGGATTAAATGTAAGAGAACGGGGTGACTGAACAGAGGTTTTCATTTTGATCACTTTGTGTTTGCAGATCCTACAGGAAGATGAAGACTCCCTCTCAGCCAATCAGAAGACGGAGGTGTCGCCTGTCAGTCAGGCCTGGTTCACAACTAAAGAAGACAAAGACACGCTGGCTAATAAAGGTACCAACGAGGCCAGAACCTCTGTAGCAGACAGTGAATGCAGCTCACTGAGAGGCTTAGAGAAAACAGCACGGCCCAAAAGAAGTCAGACTGTTTGGAAGTCTGTGTGAAAATGAGCTCAGTGAACTCTTTCCTGATGACTTCATGGTGTCAGACTCTAGTTTAGAGTCCTGTTGAAGACAGCATGATGTTTATTTAGGACTCCTACTGCACACCTCGTAGTCCGCCTCGATGGATGTTGGAGTCCGTTAGCAGCAGCAAAGTACACAATAAAAAGTTCTAATAAAGCCAAACTTAACAAAGGGAAAAAAAAGTCTGGTTAAAAGCTGATTTTTCTTCTCCTTTTTGACTTTAAATGAAACCAGAATGTATAAAATAAACATAATTTTTTACTCAAACCAGCGACTGGAACCATGAACTCCTCAGGAAAGACTTTCATATGGCTGGAGTCCAGACGAGTCACCCCCTGCTGTTCATTAGAAACAATGCAGGTTTTCATGTCTCTTCCTTTTCAGGTCATAAGTGGAAACAGGGCATGTGGTCTAAAGAGGAGATCGACATCCTCATGAGGAACATCGACCAGTACGTGAAGGTACGTGGGGTTGGTCCCTGACATAATTTCTGCCTCTGTGACGTCTGATGACGTTAAACTGTTCTTGTGGCCACGATCTCAGGGCCGCGGCATCGAGGACCCGGCAGAGATCATCTTTGAGATGTCCAAAGAGGAGAGGAAGGACTTCTACCGCTCCGTGGCGTTGGGATTGAACAGGCCGCTGTTTGCCGTCTACAGACGAGTCCTCCGGATGTACGACAACCGCAACCATGTCGGCAAGTGAGTGCACAGAGAAAAGATGGTGTAAGAAAGGCAGTGCAAGTTTGTTGGTTTTTGTTTAAGGAGTGGTTTGTGTCTTAGGTACACTCCTGATGAGATCGAGAAACTGAAGGCGTAAGTACAACTTTGTTTTAACGAGCGCTTGATGACGGTGTAAAATGGATTTCACACTAACCCGTGTTTATATGTGATGTGTTTAGGTTGAGGGAGAAACACGGGAACGACTGGGCGACTATCGGTGCTGCACTAGGTCGCAGTGCATCCTCTGTGAAAGATCGCTGCCGGCTGATGAAGGACACGTGCAACACAGGTACTGCACAGCAGCCGTTTGTACTTGTAGAGATATTTAAATGCTTGCTTTTATTTTGAAATTCGCTCTGTTTTTAAAAACCAGGTAAATGGAGCGAGGACGAGGAGCGACGGCTTGCCGAGGTCGTATACGAGATGGCAGGGGTGTCACCGGGGTCGGCGGTCACAGGAGGCGTGTCATGGGCGACGGTGGCTGATCGAGTCCGCACACGCTCAGAAAAGCAGTGTCGGTCTAAATGGCTGAACTACCTGAACTGGAAGCACAGTGGAGGAACTGAGTGGACGAAGGAAGATGACTTGAATCTTGTACGCAGGTACGGCGGTGTGGGCGTGCACACGTGTGTGTGAGCGAGCATAGTAAACCATGTGTAAGCTTGATACCGTGTTTCAGGATATCAGAGCTTGACGTGGATGATGAGAATGAAATTAAGTGGGAGGATCTCGCCGGCGGATGGAGCAGCGTTCGATCACCCCAGTGGCTCCGATCAAAGTGGTGGAGCATCAAGAGACAAGTGGCCAATCACAAGGACATCCCCTTCAGTGGTATGGATACACACACACACACACAAATTAATACCGTCATTTATTTCCTCATGTTTCTGATTCTCTTCTTCTATTATTAAAATCTCGTGATGTGGTTTGCGTCGCTAGTCCTCCTGAAGGGCCTCCAGGAGCTCATGGCCTCCTCGCAGTCAGCATCTGTTCCGGGCAGCCCCTCCTCCCTTCAGATCCGACTCACCCGATTAGACGAGAACAGCGGCGGAGCCAGCCCCGCCCCTAGCTCTGTGGCCGCACTGCAGATTCCCTTACAGATCCCGCTGCAGATCACACACCTGGGTGAGCCTCGCACGCCTGCACTACACCACCCACATGTTCACTTCCTCTGCGTGTGCTGCTGCTGTGGCCACACTATTTTTTTTTATGGAGATACTAAACCACCATAGAAGAAGAAGAATTAGAACCAGACTACGCTGATGAATCAGAGAAGAAGGTGACTGAGGTTTACCTGTTGGACAGCGTGTAACAGGTGTGCTGCCTGCAGCTGAAGATGTTCTTGTCCTGACAGCGAGACCTCTGACTGTTGCTCTGTTTGTGTTTCTGTGTTAGCGTCAGATTCAGCGGCAGCAGCTAGCGACAGCGAGACCATCACACTGAATGCTGGAGCGCTGCAGACCTTTGAGATCCTGCCGGTAAGCACCACGAGCGCCTTTCACAATAAAACACATGAATATGAATGAATTTAAAACCTTTTCTTTGTGCAGTCGTTCCACCTGCAGCCCACCGGCACCCCGGGAACCTACTACCTCCAGACGACACCCAATCAGGGCCTTCCATTGAGCTTAGCCAATAACAGCACCGTTACCCTGACGACGAGCTCCTCGCCCTCATCTCATGAACACATTATCCTCCACAGTCTGTCGGTCAGTTTATTGCCCTGCTGAGGGTAAACGTGTGTGTGTGCGTGTGCGTCTTTTCACATGCTTTCCATCTCCAGGCCGACAGTCTCTGCTCCAGCGATGGCGTCATCATCCAGACTGTCACCTCTGACCCCGCCTCCTCCTCCTCTGAAGCCCTCAGCCAGCAGCAGCTGGTGGTGGAGACTGAGACCCGGGGCCAGGACGATCGTCTCGACGCCGCAAGTCTGTTGGAGGGGTCGGAGAGTGTCGCCACGGAAACTCAGGAGCCAATGACGAATGGCTTCAGTGACACAGACAAAGTAGAAGCTTCAGTTTTTCCTCACACGTTGTTTGCGTGCTTTTAATTCGAAAAGCTTTCTGTTAGTATCGTTCTGTTTTTGTTGAGAAATAAAGGGGTGGACAAAATAATAGAAGCCAGTTTTGTGGATTAAAACTTTTTTATGACCAGAATATGTAAGAATTTTAACTTAAACAAAACAAATAAATATATTTGTACAGTGAGAAAAAACAAGGGGGGAGGGTGGGGTCACAACACAACCAAGTCAGCTGTGTTGTCCTTGTACCCAGAGGGAGCACACAATGATGACTGAACAATACAACAGTGTGTGTTTGTGTGTGTGTCAGGGCCTGCGTTCCCCCCCGATGGAGGCTCCAATGGTGCATTCTGGGATAACGTCTGGGAGTGCCGTGCTGATCGTGTCTCCTCCCAACATCAGTAGCACACTAACGGGTAACACGCACACACAGTTAAAGTAGAACGTAACTGCGAATCTATGCTCTGCCTCCTGTCAGTGAAACTATGGCAACCGTGACCCACGAGGCTCAGCATCTCCTTTACTGCTCAGAGACGAGTCCCTGTGTGCTGCGTGCGCTGCTTTAAATTCACACTGTTTGATTGGGTTTTCAAGCCTTCGTGTCTTTTAAATGATGAGGTTGTGCTTTAGTGTCCACGCCGCCCAGCTGTATGGCGGGGTGGTGAAAATACCCAGGCTTCCAAATCTGATGCCCTCTAACCCTGTGGTGCACTTGGAAATTCTGATGATTAAAAATAGAAAAATAAATTAAAGAAACAAGAATTGTTTAACATGAAAAATATAGCCTGAAGTTTCTCTCCAAGTGTGTAATCAGAGTATTCATACTGCTGCACGAATTTCACCTGAGCATCACTTCCTTTGTTTTTCATCAGATCCCATCTTGGAAAACCAGGAAGTCTCTGACTGAGTCGGACTTCCCGCTGCAGCTGTCGCTCAGGGCGACACCTCCACCCTTGGGCTTGACCCGGCATGTCAGACTGTGATACTCCCTCCTCTCCTGCTTCCCGTTTCCTCTTTAACGGATGCAAGCACTTTAAAACTAAACGGAACATTTTTGGAGTCCCTGAATGAAATGACCGCAGTGCCAAAGAGACTCTAAAGCCTGGACACTTTAATGTGAATGGACCCTTGGATCTGAAAAATCATCCTTTTTCATTTTACATGAAGTTGTTTTGTCGGGATGGTGACAATGATCAACAGAACTCAAAGGAATAGTTCAATGTTACACATTTTCCACCTGTTTTTTCATGACTTAAGTACACCTTTATTTATTTATGCTCATTTTTGAAGACTTTAAATCGTAAACTGCTGTTTTCAGCAGGAACTTATGTGAAATTTTAAAGTAAAAAAAACATAATCCTGAAGCTGTGGTCAGGTTGGCTTTTATTGTGAAAGGCTGGGCTTATTTGCCCTAAAGAGGTTTATCCTGTTCCTCTGTAACACACAGCTCTGTTTCCATTGTTTCATAGCTGGTAACGCCTGTAACACCCGCTGGATTTATCCGTAGCTGAAAATAGTCCCTCAGAGAGCATTCATTCCAACAGATGGCGCAGAGATGGGAGTGCTGCTGGTTTTGATGTTTTTGTGAGTTTTGCTTGAACTAGTCAGAAGTCATAGCTGCCCACAGAGGCAGTGATTTCTTACGGTTGGTGTAAACATAAGCAGCCTTGCATGATTAATGCGGAATCCAGTTTATAGTCTGGTTTGGTAATTCTGGGCAAACTGGCCCTTTAAACAGGCCGGTTGGAGGATTTACTCCAAACTAATTAAGCACCAGGGTTCTTCTTGCCATTGTTCCCTGGTTGCTAATGCTGCCTCGTGCTGTGGACGTATCAGATTCTACCTGATCATCATTCAACCTACCAAACGTCGCTACTAGTTAGTTTTCTGTCTTCTTTCTGTTAGACTCAGGTTTATTATCTTTAGATGGAAAATAACCTCCCGCTCCTGTTTTTTTTTTTTTTAAACTTTATTGAAAAGAGGATCTGAAGGCTTTTAAACCCTCGATGGTGTTTTTTGGAAAATTGGAAAACTGAAAACCTTATATGAATAACAGGTCATAAAGCAGGAGCAGCAGGAGGAATGGATGCTTGAGGACTGAATGGATCTGAAACAGCCAGATTAATAACAGTGACACAGCTTTATGGGTAAAGCCATTTACAAAGCTTTCATTCATTTCCACTGGTGCTACAGCTGGCCTGAGAGAGAAAAAGGGTAGAGAGAGAGTGTGTGTGATTTAGAAATGCTTAGTGCAAAGAATTGGCAGTCTGTGTAATTCGGCATTTAAATCCAACTTAAAATCCTCTCAGCCACATGTGGACAGTAATTATATACACGGTTATCAGAAGCCGACAGACGGAGAAAACACAGGTTTGCATATTTCCGATGTGCTGCTACAGCTGCCTGCTAACGTCTACAGTACTGAACTGCTGCTTCCCTCCATGCTCACAGCCTGCATCCAGGTTAAAGGAAAAGCCCACCTGGTTCTCACCTGAGCAGGTAACAGCAGCAGAATACATCTGAATTTGGGCTGAGGACAGAAAGCCCCCTGAATGCACCACTATGGGTTTTTATATTAGTTAATGGTAACAGACGACACACACCACCATTAGCTTCCGTTTTCTCTCCTGAGAAGGGGTGGTGGTGGCATGGCATACTATAATCCATAATTAGCAGATTCTCAGACTAACAGATAAGATGAGGTTATGGTATGACAGTGGCCTGGTCCTTTGTTCCCTTTGTGAGCTTGTCTATGTTTGAATTGTTCTGAAGAGTCCACTTTGGAAGTAGATTTAGGATAAAACATGTTTATGCCTTCATAATGTCCACAGTCTGTATATAAAAGATGGACATGGCCATTGTGACGTCTCAGGTTTGTTGGGCACCACCATGGTTCATCTCTGCTGCAGCTGTTAAAGGTTTGAACAGTGTATCAGGATAAAAATATGTTTATTTCTGTGTTTTAACAAGGGAGTCTACCGACTCACTGCTGGTGCCAGCCTCTAGTGGCCACTAGAGGAACTACAGGTTTTGTTTTTGGACACTTTCTCCCTGGGAAAAAACAGAGCGAAGCTGGTGAGTAAAGGAGCTCTCTGACATCCAGCCTGCATTCCTGCCTCCTGCTGTCCTGTTAATGGGACCTTTGATGGCGTTTTGTTGGAGTTTAATGATCAAAACTCATATCTTTAAAGAACTGCAGATCAAACGTGAGAGTGAAGGAAAGATAAATGTAAAAGACGTCAGATTTAAAGCGACTCTGAGAATCAGAGGTGGATTTTTTGTGCGTATAAACAGTCGACTGTGTGTTGTGCTCCAGCAGTTTGTCACCTCTTACAGTACATCATCATCCCACACTGAGTCAAGTCTCTGTGCACAGTTCCCACTGGTGCTGATTCCACATCAGGTTCAAGTTTATGTAACAGTTATTATTTTGGTCATGTGACTCCTTCACGCTGGTCCTGCTCATGAAGGCTACGTGTTCCCTTGTTCCCGCTTCCTTGGCCCTGCCTTTACCTGACGTCATGGAAGTAGAGGTTGGCACATATACACAGCAGCACGATGGACGCCAGCATGAAGTAGATCAGATTCCTGAATTTGGGCTCCAGGTTGCCCTGCCGGTACCAGAATATCTGCAAGACAGAGAACAGACGTTTAAAGGCTCCCTTCTGTGACCCGGCGACCTTTGCGTGAGCATTTGGCCATGTTTGTTTACCAGCACTAACGTAGAGCTGCAGGTCAGCAGGATGCACACGGCGAAGAAGATGTTCAGCGGCCGCGGAGGCATCGTGGGAAACACAAAGGAACAGATGACAGTCACCTGCAAAACAAATGCTCGTGAATAAAAATACATGCTAGTGAACATACGTCACTCTTCTGTACGTTCTTTTGAGCACAACCCGCATGAAGCGACAGTCGCAGCCAGAGATGGTAAAGACTTCTGATAGCTGTGGTTGCTAACACTTTTGGTCGTGCAACCGTTTTGCAGTCAGCTGACATGAACTTGTCCATTCTGGTCATGCGACACAAACTGAAAGCGTTGTCCTTCAAAGTAAGGGTTTCATCTCAGAGCTCATGTTTCAAAATGTGCAACTTTTACTTTGAAGGTGAATGTTCCATTTTCTGTTTGCCCCCCACTTTTTGGGGTTTTAATGCCGTTCCACTCAGTGAGTGTTTGCAGATATGCTGATGTCTCATGTGCAGCCTACAGGAAACCATAGACAGCTGCGATTTCACCTAGCAACACCAGGTCTGGGAACAACATTCTCCCCTCACGACCTGTTTTTAATATCACATCCAATATGGCCGATAGCTCCAGGGCGAGATGTCGCTGACCCTCGGGAAACACTTTTCTGATAAACTTACTGGCTCAGTCCCACGTTTTTAGGCACACTGAAGAAAAGATAAAAGCTGGTGAACTTTGGTTTGGTTTGGTTGAAAGGAGGGTTACCTGAGGTATGCTCATTGGTTCACAGCTTGTGATTGACAAATCATTAGCCGTAAGGATATCCAGCTACCTGGTGGATAATTTAGCTGCACAAATATTAAATGATGCTGTTAACAGTTATGAAAATAATCCCAAGTTTGAGTTCCTTTATTCTACTCCTTACTCTGAGCTTCAGACAGACAGGCAAGGTCAGGCTTTGTAATTCTGTCTCAGGACACCAGCAGCATGGGTTTTAGATCAAAGAGGTCTCTGGCTGATGGACAGATGTGTTCAGGGACAAAAAAAAAAGAAAAAAAAAAGATTGAGACACTGCACTGAGAGGAGAAGAGCAGCAGCTGCTAGACTGGCTGGTTTCACCTCCGCCCACTCAGGAGCGGCTTCTTCCTGTGTGCCAGAGCAGGTGTGGTGACATTTTTTTAGGTCTGTATGAACGATGCGGAACTCACCAGAACCACCACAGACGTAAATCCCCCCACTGCCGTGTTGATGATTCGATCCTGCAAGAAACAGATCAGATGAGTGCATCACCCTGAGGATTACGCACTGCTGATCAGACCTGATCATTTTCAGCTAAAGTGACTCTAATGAATTACTTCAGTACAAGCAACAGTTAATAAATATTCAGATTAATCCGCTGCTGAAAGTAGTCCTCAGCAGCTTTTGCTCTTTATACACAGCCCAGTCGCTCTCCTGCAGAAACATCAGTAATGGCTGACATCATACCCGAGCGGACGTCTCTCCAAACAGCGGTCTGTTGTCCAGGCCACTCGTGCCATACGTCCTTGTAGTGAAGTCATCCATGGCGGCGCCGGCAGTACAGCCCCGACTGATCGTTTCTCAGCAGCGCCACTTCATGGAAAAGCTGCGACAGTTCTGCTGCATACTAGCCGTGTCTTTCTGCACGCCGGGGAGAAGACGGTCAGTGTGGGCGGAGCCGTGGGGACATTATAGAGGTGTGGGCTAAAGGGACCAGGTAGGCTGCTGCTCCTCCTTCACTTTAGTGACAGAAAACAGAGACTGTTAACAAGAGGCAGCGTGGGCAGCGCTCCCTGAAAAGCATTAAATATCAGAGTGTCAAAGTTTCTCTGAGGAACGACATGATTGTCTGTCAGTAGTGGTCAGCCGCTGCCGCCAATCAAAGGATACGTCAGAAAGATTTACACTGTAGTTCCTCTTGCTTCACTTCCTCTTCGTTTAGGATAGATAACAAACCACAGCTGCTGATATCGATACAGTGAATGGTACAGAAAGAGGAAGCTCAAATCAAAACCTCACAGACTCCTTTAAAGAGCTGTGAGCTACAGCGTGTCGTTAGTCTGGCGGTTCACAGGCCGCTCAGTGAGATCATGAGCCTGTCGCTGCTTGCTCACACGCTGACCTCACTACTTTACAGTGTGACGGAAAACCGGGAGGAGAAGGAGAAAACATCGCTCTGCTTCTGCAGTGAAACTGAAACAAACACCTGCTGCTGCACAGTTCTTATGAACACCATTAATATTTCATACACAGCAGAATTCACTTTATATAGAAAACAAAGTGACAGCTGTGGCTGAGGCACAGAGAAGCCAGCCACATCTGGAAGAAGATTCCACCTGATCCCCCCAGAAGCAGCAATGCCTGTTCTCTATAACAGAAGCTTTGAAACCCCCGTGAGGGATGCAGTGATAAAAACAAAAAATAAAATAAATAAAATGGAACCTCGGGCCTCCCGACTTATAAACCCTCCTGCAGCCTCATTGCCCGTTCCATTTGATTTTCTGTTGTTATAAAAACACCAATAAGGACACATTTACCGCTAAATCTTTACACTGGTGACACAGCGGCCTCCTCCAGGCTCTCCCAGGCTGCAGATTTTCCTGTGTTGAACCTTAGTAAAGCCTTTAAAAACACTTAAAGTGTTTATTAGAGAATTCCATCTATAAAGCACGTAGCAGCTTGGCGTTTCGTGCTCGGATTTTAATTTTATCCTGTTTGTTTTTGTTATCTTTGATAACGTTACAAAAATAAAGAGTTTCATCTCAGGAGAGTTCCTGACTAAAGAAAAAACACAAATATAGTTCATGAGTGTTTAAGGATGAGCATATTAGGAAATTATTTGAACTCAGAGGTCGCAATACTTATTTATCGTATTGTTTTATTACTTGTTATTCTGTTTGTTAAAAAAACAAAAATAACAACAACTACTTATTTATTACTTCTTTTTTTTAAAGAAATTCTGTTTCTTCATTATTTTGTTTCTTTTAGCTCCGGGACCGTGTGTACATAATTTCGTTCCACCTCATGTTAACATGTGATGGAAATGACAATAAAGCTCCTTGAATCCTGGAAGAGGAGTCTGGTGTCAAAGGTCGGCAGCACCAGCGCACGTTTCTGTCACAGATTTTATCCGGTGTAGTTTCTTCAGACACCGACATCAAAGCTGGTTTTAGAAAAATGAACAAAAGCCAGATGTGGACATTAGACTGTGGTGCCCACAGTGGCTGTCCCACTGATCACTGAGTCACTCCTCTGCAGTCTGAGGGCCTTAACAGGAAATACTGGCAATGTGGAGCTAAACTTTACTAAAGCTACAAAATGTGAGCCTGCAGGGTGACGACATCGCCACACGGGCACAGATGCATCCTCTCAGCAGATTCAAGCACCACTTTCATAAAGGCGGCTGCAGACATTTCTTCTTTTCTGGGTGAGAAGGCGGCAGGAAAGGAAATAAAACCCTCAGCAGAGCTTTCTCAGCAGAAAAAACAAGAGTGCAAAACAACAGCTCTTTTATCACCGAGCGTACGGTCGGCCCAAGGCGACATTCCTCCTAAGCCTTGTGATTCACTAGGCCGCTTAACAAGAAACCCTGAGTCTGAACAGAGGCACGGAAAAACAAAAATGACACCCCGATAAATCCAGATAAAGGAAGAATACAAACACAGCAGCTTCATACCAACACAAATCAGAGGAAAATATCGAAATCTGCACTTTAAAACACATGAAGACACACCAGGACTGATACAACTAAGGAGGAGAGAGAGGTTGTGTAGTCATAAAGCAGTGGTCATTCTCAGAGTACAGCGAGAATTTGCCAGGAAAAAGCATAAGGCTATAACATCAGATTTATGAGCAGAAAAACTGTAAAATCTTTGTCAAATGTGTGCTGCTTTAATATGTACGATTTTCTCACAAACCTCTGACTTTAGAAAGTTTTTAAACTCATCAAACATGATTAAAACTGATTTTTAAACTCTATTCCACTGTAAACGCCACGTTTCTGAGATCACTTGTGTCGATCTCAGACAAAATGTGGCGCGACAGTTGAGTGCGCCTGCGTTTTCACGGTACAAACACACGGGTGTTATCTGATGTCCTTTCTTTGCTTGTGTCGTGCACACTTCAATCATCCCGCTCTTGTGCAACTGTGGCACCAGCAGAAAGGTTCCAAGGAGCACTCTCGATAGGAACCACGTTCCCACAGCTGTGATCGATCAGCTTTAACCTGGACAAATGTTTGTAGAGTGCTACACGTTTTACACAGCTCAGAGCTTAATAAATGTAAACAGTGTGTTACTGTAATGAAAAAAGCATTAAGCACAAACAGCCTGACAGCGAAGTCCCATGTGATGAAGGTTTGATTATTTACCTCTGAAATGTTAGCAGGACCACAGTTTTGGTCAAAAACGTCTCTCTTGTCAGTAATGGTTGGTTTCAAGTTACAGGGACATAAAACCACAGACAAGCTGAATAAAAATAAAAACACGGGGAATTACTGAAAATAACTTGTTAGTAATTATTATTGTTTCAGTAAATACCAATTTCCAGAAATCTCAAAGTCTTTAGCATTGAACTGTCCTCCAACACAGAGAAATTAAAGAGCTTTAATCTGCTTTGAAAACATAGTCTGACTCAAATTGATGCTGTGCACTCTGCGGGCTCAGTATATAGCTTATCGTGTCTGTAATCGCTCAAGTTCACTCAAAACAGCTCAGTAGCTTCACCTGAGGGTTAACGACCATATGTTAGCACTACGAGGAGAAAACGCTGGAGAAGAGCTCGTATCTTAGCCATTAATATTATTAAGCATGCATAGAAATGGAAAGAAGACGGTAACCTTAAAGCTGCCTTCAGTAGTGTAAGCTAACCTGAGATTTACCCGTGATAGGGCCAGCACCGAAGCGGGTGATCTGAGCTAAGCTAACTCCAAACAACTGCTCCCCGGCTGCTCGAGAAGTGCCCACAAATTTACCAAAAAATCTTCCTCTAATCTAAATCTTCCAGTGAAACATACCTGCCTCCCACTTCTGTGTTGACTCTACTGGAATCAACTTCAGAGCGATCAGGGTCACAGTTAAAGGGAATTAAAGCCCGGCAGGTCCGCATCGAGCTGTTATCACAGCCGATCTGTAAGATAGCCATTCCACTTCCTGTCGGTCCCACTGTACTCAAAATGGCTGCACTTCACCCTGGAGCGCAACAGGGGGCGCTCCTCAGTGAGCAGGAGTGAGTGTAGATACACGGCTAAAATAGTTACTTAGACTTGCTTATAGCTTTAAAAGGTCACATTTTATTGTATTATTCGCTAACACCGTATTTATTCTGCGTCTGAATTGAAATAAAACGGCACTACGTTTTAGTTTTTCACGCTGTGAAACAAATTTACCTATTCTGCCAATACTTGCTGAGTTGCCTGGTAAGGTATTTACGACAGTAGGCAACTCTTGATGGCACATATTTATGGACGATAAACATGCGTACATAAAACATAGTGGAAACGTTTAAGTGTTCGTAATATTTAGTTGACTGAGATGAGTGAACGTAATGGTACAAAGAGGTAGCTGCTACAAATTCTCTGATGCTGCCGCCTTCTTGCCTGAAATCAAAATGGCAGCTGCCGTAAAGTTGCTAATGGTGCTGTGACGTCCCTAATAAGCACAGAAATACTTTTTTAACTGCACTTGAAATCTGTGAAAAATTAAAGTAGAATGATGTTTGTCATTGTAAAAACATATTTGTTTAAAAATACGATGAAAATTTTTAGAAGATAATTGTAACAAGGCAACATTTACATTTTTGTGTCGCCGTCCATTGCGGACTAGCTCACGAGCGCCCTCTAAGAGACAGCAAACACAAAATGTCGGGAGTTCCAGTTTCCATTAAAAGCTCTCTGCTGTTAAAGGCGAGTGGAATTATTGTTGGGCCGACGCTTAGGCCGAACTCCATAAAAACCAACAAAACAAACAAACACACAAACAAAACTGGCCGTTTATAACCAAAAGCGCCGTGTCTAAAAAAAAGTAAGAATAATGTAACAGTGGCCACGAATAGGCACGCTATTTTAACAAATTGTTTTTTAAATTAAGTTTTTTGCAGTTTAACCCGGTAAATATATTATTTTATACAAAACATTTCTTTAAAAAAAAACAACGATTTCAGGTAAACAAAAACGATTTTTTAAAAATTGGATATTTAAAAGCAAAATTTTCCCGTAATAATTTCAGCACCCTGCTAAGTTAAATCACTCAAACTCTGAATGGAGTTCGGTGTGAAGAATAAAAGACTTCTGTCATAGCAACTTAAAGCAGTCCTGTAATATGAGTAATGGTATTTCACTCACCTCCTGCCTGTAGCAAGGCCGGATCAACTTTCTTTAATTACAAGTTAATAAGCATAAACACACTCCAGGGGCAGCTAAATAACCACTGGGTTTGATTTGAGGTGGGGGAAGCCTGAGATCTGAGAAGCAGTGGGCCCATACATAATCTCACCCCTCATGTTAGCATCACATGAGGGCAGTGTGACAAGCCCTGAGATTAACCCCAGCAAAACAGACCCAAAGAAAGAGAAACTCATGCTTGCTTGAAATCTGTTCTAGAAAATAAATTCCTGCAATGACGTAACTGAAGCATTTTCTCAGAATACAACTTCACTTCAAGATAACGTGACTCACTTTCGGGCCTTGAGTCTAACTTCTTACACAAGCATTATTATCTATAAACCATCAGTAAAACTGATTGTTTGATAATTAAATCGGTTTTTCTAACTACTGTCTAACTCTCGTGGAAATAAAAACCCTATTATTTTCATATTATATCAGCTCAGGTGGTTTACAGGGTTAGAAAACTGTGTGCTCAGTGCTGAATTATATATATATATATATATATATATAGACGGAGCAATACTGGAAGAGCATATGGGAGAAGGACGCAACCCATAACGGCAATGCTCAGTGGCTAGAGGATCTGAGGGCAGACCACAGCGACCTCCCTGAACAGGGTCCAGTAACCATCACAGTGGCAGATATCCAAGAAAGGGTCTCCAGTATGAAGAGTTGGACAGCACCAGGGCCCGACATGGTTCACGCCTACTGGCTGAAGAAGCTAACTGCACTCCACGAGCGTCTGGCAGCACAAATGAACCAGCTGCTAGTTAACGAGAGACACCCGGAATGGCTAACTGAAGGCCGGACGGTCCTGATCCCCAAGGACCCCAAGAAGGGACCGGTCCCCTCCAACTACCGACCAATAACCTGCCTCAGTACTACATGGAAGCTCCTGTCAGGCATCATATCGGCTAAGATGAACAGGCACATGGGTCAATACATGAGCGGGACACAGAAAGGAATTGGCAAGAATACCAGAGGCGCAAAACACCAGCTACTGGTAGACAGAACAGTCAGCCGAGACTGCAAGACCAGGCTGACCAACCTGTGCACTGCCTGGATTGATTACAAGAAGGCCTATGACTCAATGCCCCACAGCTGGATACTGGAATGCCTAGAATTGTACAAGATCAATGGGACCCTAAGAGCCTTCATCAGGAACTCAATGGGGATGTGGCGTACAACACTAGAGGCCAACTCCAAGCCCATAGCACAAGTCACCATCAAGTGCGGGATCTACCAAGGAGATGCTCTGTCCCCACTGCTGTTCTGCATAGGCCTGAACCCCCTCAGTGAGATCATTAACAAGACTGGCTACGGATACCGACTACGGAACGGAGCAGTTGTCAGCCACCTCCTGTACATGGATGACATCAAGCTGTATGCCAAGAGTGAACGAGACATCGATTCACTGATCCACACTACCAGGCTATACAGCAATGACATTGGAATGTCGTTCGGACTGGAGAAGTGTAGTCGGATGGTAACAAAGAGAGGGAAGGTAGTCAGAACTGAGGGGATTGAACTACCAGAAGGCAACATTGCAGACATAGAGGACAGTTACAAGTACTTGGGGATCCCGCAGGCGAATGGGAACCATGAAGAGGCCGCTAGAAAAGCTGCAACCACCAAGTACCTGCAGAGGGTCAGGCAAGTCCTGAGGAGTCAGCTGAATGGTAAGAACAAGATCCGGGCCATCAACACGTACGCCCTGCCCGTGATCAGGTACCCTGCTGGGGTAATAGGCTGGCCAAAGGAGGAGATAGAAGCCACTGACATAAAGACAAGAAAGCTCCTTACCATGCATGGAGGGTTTCACCCCAAGTCCAGCACCCTGAGGCTGTACGCTAAGCGGAAGGAAGGGGGCCGGGGACTGGTGAGTGTCAGCACCACAGTCCAGGATGAGACAACGAACATCCAAGAATACATTGGGAAGATGGCCCCAACTGACCGAGTGCTCAGTGAATACCTCAGGCAGCAGAAACCCAAGAAAGAGGAGGGAGACGAGGAACCATCATGGAAGGACAGAGCCCTGCACGGTATGTACCACCGGCAGATAGAGGAGGTGGCTGATATCCAGAAATCCTACCAGTGGCTGGACAAAGCTGGACTGAAAGACAGCACAGAGGCACTAATCATGGCAGCACAAGAACAAGCTCTGAGCACAAGATCCATAGAGGCTGGGGTCTATCACACCAGGCAAGACCCCAGGTGCAGGCTGTGTAAAGATGCCCCAGAGACAATCCAGCACATAACAGCAGGGTGCAAGATGCTAGCAGGCAAGGCATACATGGAGCGCCATAACCAAGTGGCCGGCATAGTGTACAGGAACATCTGTGCGGAGTATAACCTGGAAGTCCCGAGGTCAAAATGGGAGATGCCCCCAAGGGTGGTGGAGAATGACCGAGCTAAGATCCTGTGGGACTTCCAGATACAGACGGACAAAATGGTGGTGGCTAACCAACCGGACATAGTGGTGGTAGACAAACAGAAGAAGACGGCCGTAGTGATCGATGTAGCGGTTCCGAATGACAGCAATATCAGGAAGAAGGAACACGAGAAGCTGGAGAAATACCAAGGGCTCAGAGAAGAGCTCGAGAGGATGTGGAGGGTGAAGGTAACGGTGGTCCCCGTGGTAATCGGAGCACTAGGTGCGGTGACTCCCAAGATAGGCGAGTGGCTCCAGCAGATCCCGGGAACAACATCGGAGATCTCTGTCCAGAAGAGCGCAGTCCTGGGAACAGCTAAGATACTGCGCAGGACCCTCAAGCTCCCAGGCCTCTGGTAGAGGACCCGAGCTTGAAGGATAAACCGCCCGCAGGGGCGTGCTGGGTGTTTTTTTTTATATATATATATATATATATATGATTGAATTACTAAAATATCTGATCTGTATTCTTTGGTGCTCCGTTTTTCCAGATTTGCAGTCAGCGTCCTTCCGCTCTGCACATGGACTTTGGCTCAGTTATCAGTGAACACGACAGGTCACAGTAAGGCTCCAGCCTGATGTAAACAAAAGCACAAGGGCCCAGGTTTTAAGCCCATACAAACAGATCTCCCCGCTAGTTATCGGATTTTGCTGGAAGTAAGTCATGTCGATTTAATACCTACAAGCAGGATTTTAAATACTGTATTTTGTAAATTTAAGTTTGTATTATTTATGTAAGTGTGTATGTATGTATATACTAATGCTATAAAAAATATTCTGTTGGACTTTCTTGAAAACTGGTATCGGCTTAACAAAGTGGTTAAATATCATTTTAGTTCTTTTTAGATTTTATTAAAAAGTAGCTCCTTAGATACTGCAGAAGATGTTAAAGGTATCATTCTGTTCCTCCGGTAATCGGCATTGAAATAATCCCAAAAGCTCCATTTTATTTTAAAAATATTTTAAATAATTTAAAACCCTTTGCCTCTCGGTCGTAGCTGGGATAGCCCCCCAAACTATTACATTTTTCTTTTTGTATTACATGTAAGTACGGAAGAGGATTAGGCCACCGGGGAAAAAAGTGGCCATATTGTTTTGTTCCTGCAGCATCTGGACTCCCCAGGAACCTACGCCAGGATCCTGTTTGTGGACTTCAGCTCTGCCTTCAACACCATCCTTCCAGACCATCTCCGAGACAAGCTTTCCCAGATGAATGTGCCTGATCCCATCTGCCGGTGGATCACTGACTTCCTGACGGACAGGAAGCAGCATGTGAGGCTGGGAAAGAATGTCTCGGACTCCCGGACCATCAGCACCGGCTCCCCTCAGGGCTGTGTTCTTTCTCCTCTGCTCTTCTCCCTGTACACCAACTGCTGCACCTCCACCCACCAGTCTGTCAAGCTAATCAAGTTTGCAGATGACACCACCGTTATTGGACTCATCTCGGACGGGGACGAGTCTGCCTACAGGAGGGAGGTTGAACGTCTGGTGTCCTGGTGCAGCCACAACAACCTGGTGCTGAATGCCCAGAAGACAGTGGAGATTATTGTGGACTTCAGGAAGCACACAGCCCCACTCCCCCCCATCATCCTGACTGACACCCCCATCACCTCTGTGGACTCGTTCCGCTTCCTGGGTACCACCATCACCCAGGACCTGAAGTGGGAGCCCACCATCACCTCCGTCATTAAGAAAGCCCAGCAGAGGATGTACTTCCTGAGGCAGCTGAAGAAATTCAACCTGCCAACACGGACGATGATGCAGTTCTACACTGCAATCATCGAGTCCATCCTCACCTCCTCCATCACCGTGTGGTACGCTGGAGCCACTATCAGGGACAAACAGAGACTGCAGCGTGTTGTGCGCTCTGCTGAGAAGGTGATTGGCTGCAGACTCCCATCTTTGCAGGACCTGTACACCTCCAGGACATTGCGGCGTGCAGCTCGGATCTCAGCTGACCCTTCTCACCCTGGACACAGTCTGTTTGACCTGCTCCCCTCAGGCAGGAGGCTCCGGTCCATTCGCACCAGAACCTCTCGCCATAAGAACAGTTTCTTCCCCTCTGCTGTTGGACACATGAACAATAACCATATGACTGTACCCGCCACTAACACATGACCCTACACTGTGTTCACTGCATCATTCCATGATTGGCACTGATCACCACCTGCACTTATGTATATATCTTTCTACGTAGCACTTTTAATTCTTATCCCTACTTTTATTTTTTCATGTCTATTTAAGTGCTATTTATGACACTATGTTTGCACTGAAGCACCGCAGCAATTTCCTAATGTTGTAAACCTGCTCAACATTTGGCAATAAACCCCTTTCTGATTCTGATTCTGATTCTGAGAATTCTGAGAAAAAACGTCATGTCCATATGTAAGCCATGCTGAAAGATCGAGACAAAAAACAACAACAAGTAAATAACAATATATAATTCATTTGCATTTAGAAAAATGTTATAATTTGGCTTTTTTAAATGGAGTTCTGCCAACAGACGCGCGACAGATACCAAAACGTTTTATTTGAAGTAAAAGATCTGTAGACGACTTTTGGACGGACCCTGCGCTTGTTGGTTACCTGGTAACCATGAATTTTCTTCTTCTACGTTGGAGGGCAGCGGTCACAAAGTTTCATTAGATGGCCACAAACGACATGCCATCTCACTGGTGATAATAATATTAAGAAAAGAGAGTCTGGGATGGTGGCTGAAAAATTATATTAATGTTAAATGAGAAACTGGAACATCTTAAACTCACTCTGATGAAATACCAGAGGATAAGAGTTCGCTAGCTCGACAGGAATATAGGACTTCGAGTTGACACTGGGTGGCGGTAGTACTGGCTAAATGGTCTTAAAAATAAAGCGAAGAAGGGGAGCTCAGTTCCGTGGGCGGGACAAACAAACAAACCGGTATTGGGAATAAAAATATGTTGGTTTCGTTAAGTTAAGTACGCATGAACAATTAACAGGAAACTGAAATAAAATAGTCGCAGTGAAGATGAGTTCGTTTGCGGGTCGGATGAAGGAGTACCCCACCATCTCTCTGGACCGGTTCGACAGGGAGAACCTACATGCCCGGGCATATTTCCTCTCCCACTGTCACAAAGGTGAGCCTGGCACCTGCACAGTTGTTAGAAACGGTACATATTACATGTGTGGCCTCCTGATGGCGGGTGTCCTCTCTGTTTCACTGAACAGATCACATGAAAGGGCTGAAAGGACCTCTGCTGAAGAGGAAGCTGCAGTTCAGGTGAAGCCTGGGTGCTGTTAAACTGATATTTAATCCAGTGATGCTCAGATATTTGAGTCAAAGTTGAG
Source organism: Mchenga conophoros (assembly GCF_057382185.1). Taxonomy (NCBI): domain Eukaryota; kingdom Metazoa; phylum Chordata; class Actinopteri; order Cichliformes; family Cichlidae; genus Mchenga; species Mchenga conophoros. The sequence goes on from NC_140542.1 coordinate 19,287,108, forward strand.
ATTTGTCTCAGACTTCGGGTGAAGAATTACAATTGTGACCTTTCTGCACTAATTTACCATCTTTTAAACTTACTGTGAAACGTTACTATGTCACACAGGGTGCAGTTCAGCTGCTTGTTGTGGGCGTTATGGGCATCAAGCAGCCCCATGGTTGATCGGAAAGATGAATTGTTCCTGCTGTGAAATTAAAACCTAACACTGCTTTAATGAGCGTGTAACTCAGGGCTGAATATAAATTTGTTGTTTGCAGTCGCACTGTGAGGCTTTACTGCTCCTTTGTAACCAAAGAGCTGCTGCTGAACAATCCAAAGTACGCTTTTTGGGAGGAATACATCGTGAGTACACATCTCTGCTTTTATCAGATTGTTTTTTAAATATTTAAACAGAAGATATATAACGTGAGTTATCTCTCCTGTTAAATCATCTGTTCAGGTTCCTCTTGAGCTCGAGAGCCCGACTCAGATTTCTCTCGTGGACGAAGCATCAGGAGAGGTACTGGGTGCTCATCGGTTTGAGTCTGGCTCTGTGTCGAATTTGAAACTACTAAAAGTCAGACATGTAGCTGTAGATGCAACCTGTCATCCATATGTGTGAGTTTGTTGTTTTTAACCCTGACAGAAAGAAGAGGTCGTGGTGACGTTGCTTCCAGCAGGTCACTGTCCCGGCTCCGTCATGTGAGTTTAATTTTCCACCAACATTTGTATGTTTGGAGGATTTCACTTTTCCCAAGCTTCATGCGGATCCTTTACAAAACACCCAAAACTTTAATCACAACTCAGAACACAACTCACACAGAGAAATCTATTGTTTAGATCTTCTGATCTTTTACTTATTGAGGTTTTGTTACAGCTGGTCAGGAAATATATGATATAAGGTGACTTCAGGGTCAAATGGTAAATGGCCTGTATTTGTATAGCGCTTTACTAGTCCCTAAGGACCCCAAAGCGCTTTACACAACCAGTCATCCACCCATTCACACACACACTCACACACTGGTGATGGCAAGCTACATTGTAGCCACAGCCACCCTGGGGCGCACTGACAGAGAAAGTATGTAACCTTGTGGGTTTGTTACAGAGTATAACAAACACCAGGAGACCCAGGAGAACTTAAACACATCTCTTCTACAAACAATTCAGTTTCACCTCCCCTCCCACCTGCTCAGTCTGAAGCTCCCGTTTTTGTTAATTTTTCCATAATCGGCTAAATAAACTTCACTCTTTAACATCTGTGACTTCGAGGAATTCAAAAATGCGTTCTGTGTACACTTTAAAGGGGTCACATGATCAGGTGAGAAAATCGGAGACCAAACAAATTGGTAGTTTGTTTGTATCGCAGGTTCCTGTTTGAGGGTTCCCATGGAAACGTGTTGTATACAGGAGACTTCAGGTTGCCTGTCGGAGACGTGTCCAGAATGGAGCACCTACACTCGGGCAGCAGGTCAGTCACCAAACATCGCCATCATCCTCGTTTCATCCTGAGTTTCTCTGATTCGCTGTGTCTGGAATGCGTTTTCTTCTTGAGCTGTGATTGGACAGCTCACGTAAGCTTCAGATGCGGATTGTTTTGGAGCACTAAGTTCACGCCGCTGTGTCGCGCTTCACAGGGTCAAAGACATTCAGAGCATCTATCTGGACTCCACCTTCTATGACCCGCGCTTCTACCAGATCCCATCGCGGGTACGTGCTGGTTTTCAGTCACTGCTGAGATATACAGTTAACACACAGGGACAGGTGCCAGTTCATTAAGTACACCTCGCTCAAACTTAATATTTAGTACATGAACCTTTTATTGTAAATAAGTCATAACCTCACTGACATTTCCTCCATTAAAAAATCTTGTTTGTTATAACTTGTGTTATAACTCAGGATGATTATGATGAATTAGAAGCAGTCAGTTTTCTATGATTTTAATCGGTATTTGAGCCTGTGTGTGTGTGTGTGGGTGTGTTCGTTTGTTTGTTCGTAGGAGGTCTGTTTATCCGGAATCTCTGAGTTGGTTGGAAACTGGATCAGTCAGAGTCCTCATCACGTTGTGTGGCTCAACTGTAAAGCTGCGTATGGATACGAGTACCTGTTTATCAACCTGGGAGAGGAGTTCAACACACAGGTCTCTTTTGTCAGCCTTCTTTCCTTCATCACCATACCATACCATACCATACCATACCATACCATACCATACCATACCATACCAGCGTTATTTATAAAGCACTTTCACATAAAACAAGGGTTCACAAAGTGCTGTACATATACAAATAGCATAAGCAAAGTAAAATAAAAAATAAGATAAAATAAAATAAAACATGTTAAAACACACTTATGGAAGCTACATTGAGTATTTATTAATGAAAAGTTTAGAGGCATGGTGGGTAAAACTTCAGTAGCTGGTAAACCACAGACATCAAATATGGGGAGAAACTGATGCATGGATGGAAATATTAACCTCATAATCATCACTGTAACATGAAGTCCACTGTTTTTCCTGCAGATCCACGTCAACACTCTGGCGATGTTCAAGAAGATGCCGGAGATCCTAAGCTACGTGACAACCGACCGCAGGACTCAGATACACGCTTGTCGACACCCAAAGGTCCCGTTTTAGTCTCTCACAAACAAATTCGTGGTTCCTTTACTTCAGAAGTTTAGATTTGTTTTCCTGAACCTCAATATTTCTGAAAAACAACTTTGTGGTAGTTCTGCGTTTATGATAATGAACCATTTCCACTTCTGATACAAAACCTAAATCTTTTCTTCTTTCATTCTTTCTGTTCCTGCGACACTACGTTTTTATCTGGGATTTTTGTTTGTAGGATGAAGAGTTTTTCCAAGGAAATCGGCTGCCGTGTGGATGCACGGCTGCTGATGGGACGCCTCTTCGCATCATCAGCATCAAACCGTCCACGATGTGGTTTGGAGAAAGAACCAAGAAGACCAGCGTCATAATAAAGTAAGAACAGCTCCAGCGTCATGCACTCACTAGAAATAAAGTCTGGTTTTGTGCTCCAAATGTATTTTTGTGTGTTTATGCAGGACAGGAGGCAGTTCATACCGAGCCTGTTTCAGCTTCCACTCCTCCTACTCCGAGGTAAACGCACTTCCACTCACACAGTATTGTATTTGGACCTTCTTGTTTGAAGTCATTAAAGATGTGTGCTAAACAATCACTCCATTCTGGTTCGGAAAACAGTTCGGAGAATTAAAAACCCAAAATTATCTCAATATTCCTTGCCCATGATGAGTAGATATATACTTGTGTCGCATCAGTGCTGATGTTTGAGGCCATGTTCATTTCTGTTTGGACAATGAAACCAAAGCCCCACCCATTTGCTGTTCAAACCTTTTGTTTATGAGGGGCAGCCAATCAGAAGAAGACTGCACTAAGAACTACTATGATATCAGTAAGAATTATTTTGAACTGTGAATCATGCAAAGCTGCTGTATCAGAGTCAAAGCTGGAAGAGTAGTCCACTTTAAAAGGACTTCATGTTGTTTCTGTTGCTATGCTTCTCCTGATTTTCAGATTAAGGACTTCCTGTCATACCTCCAGCCGGTGAACATCTACCCCAGTGTCATCCCCATTGGTCGAACACTGACTGAAGTCACACAGATGTGAGTCAACTTCATTTTAATTGTACAAATGTAAAAGTCTAAACTTACTTTTACTTGATTTATAATCAAATGTAACTTGTGGTAACTTTAAAAGGTTTTACTGCTGTCTTTATTCAACAATCTAACAGTTTAACACGACGCCATTTCTGCATGTCTGATCAGGTTGAAGCTGATGTGCAGGAAGCAGTCTGATGAGGCGGCGTTTGTTTACAAACCTCTGGGAGTCCTCAAACGCAGCAGGGTGCAGCGACCTACTTGTGGTAACACAAACGCACTCGTAATGACAGGTGCTCTCCATAACAGCACGCGGGCCTGCCGCCACACGCTTGTTTACAGATCACTGCTTGGCCCCGTGTTTGCCTCTCACGCGTTGCCCTTCATTCAGCTTCTTCACACAAACACAGGAGGCGACGCTTTTATAAGCGTTTGAACAACAGGCAGGAATGTGTTGTGTTGCTTCAATAAGATAGACCAGTCATTAAAACAAGGCTGATGTGTGTTTGTGTGTTCAGACTCAGAGAGCGATGATGAGCTGTTTGATGGGCTCGATGTGGCACCAGTGAGGAAGAAGTTGGGAGTACAAAAAGGTAAGTCTGCAAGTTACTTGCTGTCACTTTGATTTGCACCAAAGCAGCTGAAATGGATTCACGGAGTCTGAGGAAGTTCAGCTGAGATGATCGAGTAGGCCCTTTAATTTTCCTGAGCGCTGTAGGATATGAATGTCACGACAGGAAGTGATGTCATGTTGCAGTATTTTTTTGCCCTGAGTACTTCACTGTTACTGTTTGTTTGATTTTGTTTCTTTTGTTCTATAAGTAGAGGGAACTCTCGAAACAACAGCACTCCCTGTGTGTGTGGAGGAGTCTTTACCGCTGACCATTACCGATGCCCAGCCTGCTGCTCATAACTACGTCGACTGCACTGAGTCCAACGGCGAGGAGGAGGAGGAGGAGGAGCAGCAAGGTGACGAGGAAAAGGTTGGAGCCGGACAGCCGGAGGACATTTCATCTCAGCCTCCGAGGTGGGAGGACTTCTTCACCACCGAGACTCTGACCGACAGCCAGAACAGCCTCAGGAGCCAACCACAGTCCTGCTGCTCTGAGATGACGGGCTCGCAGACACCCGATCTGTTCAGCGACGAAGAAACTGCCCCCGATGGCTTCAGCCTGACACTGTCCGGCTCGCAGTCCAATCATTCCTCTCAGAACATGGACTCGTGTTTACCCGACACCCTGATCATCCAACCAGAGCTGGATGGGCAGAAGCAGAGGGAGGAGGGGGATGATGGAATTATCCAATCGGAGTCTCAGCAGTCGTCAGACTTTGATATTCCCTGCACGCCGGAGTTGAAGGTGCCGCGGCGTGATGAGCTGTCTCAGTTGTACAGGAAGCTGGCTGCAGGAGAGGACATCAGGGCTCTGGACTACAGGACCGAACATTAATGGGGAGCTCCTAAAAAGACTGTGCAAACTAGAAAAGTAAAGCCTTAAAAAGCAGCCGGACGAGGCCAAAACAAGCAAACCACACAGCTACCTCCGTTTTAGTGACGAACCTCCAGCTCTGAGATCCCCCACTAGCACACTGGGGCAGGAGGAGAGGTTAACATGCATTCAGTACCTGCTTCCAGCATGAAGAGTTTCTCAGCCTAATTAGAGAGCATAAATAGACCAAACTTTAACGTAATTTTCTTCAGACCTGTCGTTCTCACTTAGACCCTTAAGCTGTCACATTCCTTCTGCAGGCTGAGCTGAAACGTCCTCTCCTCCAGCGTCAGTGTTGGCCTCCAAACCCCACAGACTTCAGTTTGTTAAACCACACACTCGTTCCTGCGCACTTTAAGCCTATTGGTGGATTCTTGCACCTGTGCAGGTCACAGCTGACACTCGTTCCCTCTCTGCTGGCAGTTTGTGGTTTGTTCTGCTTCAGCTGCTGACAACAGGAGGGGAATGTTTGCATTAAAGCTAAAGTTTTGTTCCAGAAACAAATAAAATATTTATTTTTAACTCAGGTGTTATGGCTGATTATTCAAATCAAAATGGTAAATGGCCTGTATTTATATAGCACTTTACTCGTCCCTAAAGACTCCAAAGCGCTTTACACATCCAGTCATCCACCCATTCACACACACATTCACACACCGGTGATGGCAAGCTACATTGTAACCACAGCCACCCTGGGGCGCACTGACAGAGGCAAATGTTGTGTTTGATGGGAAAAAGCAGTAAGAATGCCAGACATTGCGAGTTTTTTCCCCCAATAATTCCTAAAATAAGTGGAAGAACTGCTCGACCAAAGCTGTGGTTGTGTAATACACTGCAGCTCAAACTGAATCACTATCCATGATGACATCATCAAAAATTCCAAAACTACAAATATATTCTGTATAACAATAATAAAGCAAATCTTTACTCTATAGAAACTGAGTTGGAATCATTTAGCTTTAAACCAGGTTTTTCCAGCTGCATGTGAAACAGCTGCTAGCTATCTGCTCAGCTTCACTTCAGCTTACTGAAGTCCCAGAACTGGACGTCTGCACCTTGTTGGTGCTGTTGAAGGATTTTTAATGCAACTGTCTGACCAATGATTCTAGTTTCTAGGCTAATTTAGCAGGTAACCAAGTGAGGACTCTCACTCAAAGGACTTTTTTGCTACCAGCCTTATTCACTCAGTGTGTTCAAGTGCTTTTTTTTCTACGTTTCAGCACTTTTGCACAGTGCTGAGTACCGCTGCTGGAGTTTGAATCCAGCCTTTGTCCTGATGTGTGGAGTTGTGCTCCACCTATTATCTGGATGGATATCTCCAAGTACTCTGGCTTCTTTCCATGGTCCAAACACATACATGGATCAGATTAACTCCCTTATCTTTCCAGCCCTGGAGTTTTCCTCTGTTTCTCCAGAAGTCACAGTGGAAATAAAGGAAAGGAACCAACTTACCTGAAGCTTTTGTCCTTCGAAAATTACATGCTTCATAAAATCTACTTGGAACTCAGAAAAAATAATTATCGACTGTCAGAGCGACAGTCGGACAGTTATTGTCTGTATCGTGCTTCCAACATATAACACGGAGGGTTAAAAGTGAACTTAACTGCTGGTTTTCTCCTGATGGCTTTAGACACATGGTCGTCTGATTTATTTACAGACAGAAACAAAAAAGCTTTTTACAGTTGATCTAAAACTCAAAGGTAATTAACACCATAAAAGAATGCAGTTCATAAGGTTTACAGTGAATGCTAGAAAAATTTTCATCACCACTACCACCACACTTTGCCCAACATCAAAGATTTGTGGCAGATTTTCACATTTTAGAAGCTGGAAGAGCTGCATTAGAAAATCAAAATAATAACTGCCGAATGTGGATCAAGATGTCGTCCACTGAAACTTTGAGGAGAAGGAGAGAGCCGGTGTTGTGCCAAAAACTGATTTCCGGTATTTGCCAAAAACTGATTGCTTGTATTTAAACTGCTATAAATAACTTGTTGGTGTATAATATGTGAAACATATGTCAAATGTATCCCTCATGAATGATATCACATTATCTTGAGCAACAAACAACATTCCTGTAACAAGGTAGAAGCCGCAATCACTTTTTGGCAGTGACTTTTATGTATCCTTTATGTATGCAGTTAAAAAAATATTGTTGACTTTAAAAATGTCTCTTTTAAGAGTAATCTGGCCAAGAGGACAGCTGAAATTGCAACAAATGTGAAAATAGTTCTGTAAATATATTTTAAGTGGACAAAAGGGAGCTGATTGATTATAATGTAAGTGCAGTAACACAGTCACAAAGATACTTGAGAAACAGGTAATTTTTTTAAATTTTATATATAACCCCTTTGTAATACCTGTTCACCAAAGTCTATTTAGCAACATACATAACGATATTACACATAAAAAAAAAAACAACAAAAAAACACGCAAACATTGGAAATCAGTTTTTGGCAGGCAATCATTTTTTGGCACAACACCGGCACCACTGAAGCTGGATGACGGCAGGTTTCCTGCTCAGTTTCATTTATGTGTGAATACTCTGAGGAGGCGTATAAATTCCAGGGAATTTCCTTGAACTTGTATAGTATGGTTTTTAGGTAACTAAGGTATTATTCATGTAAGATAGACAGCAACTTCTTACTCACAGGTCGTAGACTGCACCATTTTTACCCCAAGCGGATCAAAACCTATATAAAATGAGCATCATGTTTTATTCAGTCAAACTTTAGGTTTGCACCTGAGACCATAAAATCATCAGCAGGTCATAAAGGAAGTGTGAAGTGGAGCAATTTCCCCTAAACTTCATTTTCCCCTACAAGATGGGTTGCCCCCTGCTGGCCATAAGAAAGAATGCAGGTATATTCCACTTCTTGTTCCTGGGGAGCCACGCCCATTCTTTATAGTTTACATCTGTGGTTACAACAACTGGAGAAGGCAACATTTACGTCATAGTATGCCAAAGTTTGGTTGGAGTCCACAGCAAGGCCAGCATTACTGTGGCCGTGTGCAGTGAACTTTAAAATGAAATCATGAAAATAAGATGGGCTGAAGTTGCCAATTACATGCAGTCTGTGCTGATAAGGCAGTTAACTGTAGTGAAGCATTAAAAATCTGTTGCCACATAGGCACTTCATAGACTTCAAACAGAAAATCTTCCACAAATAGTGACGTAGTTGCTGCAGGACGGCAATTTAACAGCAGAATGAAACAGGCGCTGAGCAACCTGGTATTAGGAACATAACCATTCTGCAACCAGCTGAGTCCTGTGCTGCTTTGAGATGCATTGCAGATGAATTGCACTAAGTGGTGCAAAATGACTGAATGATAGCATTGTATTGGCAATCGGTCAAATTATTTGCAAACCTTCGCCAATCAATCCAAGAGCAACTGCAGACAGTCTGAGTCAAACTGCAACTGTTTGTAGACAGTCGCCAAAAGTTGATTCTGTTCATCTGGACGTAGCGTTTTCAGTGGGAGAAACGTTTCGTCACTCATCCAAGTGACTGACTGCAGGTTTCTCCAACCTTATAGACAATACATTTGCATAATGACTGAAACTAGCACCACTGAAGTAACAATGGGCTGTGAGGTCAGTTCGTTAATCATTAATATGCAAATTCTCATGACAACAACCACTGATCAAAAATCACGATTGAAGACCACTGATCAATGGCCATGAGTACCATACTGTTTATAAGGTTGGGGAAACCTGCAGTCAGCTGAGACTGAAGAACTCACTTGGATGGGTAATGAAAAGTTTCTCCCACTGAAAACGCTACATCCAGAAAAACAGAATCAACTTTTGGGGATTTACTTATCTGGATGATTGAGCATACATCAAGATGTTTGCCGACAGGTTCCATCCCACAAGGCTACCTGTGCAATTGCATTGGGATCAAATGTAATTGCCCAGAGGTTGAGAGTGTTGTATGCTTAACTTATGGGTAGTCTTTTAGTTTGCAACAAACAATTCAACTAACAAATTTCCCTATCTGCCAGAAGGTTGCCATCCTTTTTCCTCTAATGTGACTGAGCTGTAAGCTGCATATCGTGTTCTGTGAGCAGTTTAATCTCACGTGAATCATTCAAAAATCTTGAAGCCATTGGCTGACAATACAAAAACATATAAAGCATACCTAATGACTTAATTTTTCAATGACAAGAGGAGCTATGCCATAATATTCACAAAAACTGAACAAAAGTAATAGGGACAGATGACAGCTACCAATCACTCCAATGAGGCCAAATGCTGAGCTCCCACTGGTGCATCTGCCTGGAATAAAAAGCCTGCAGCGTTACGTCGCCTGAGCAGCAAACTGTGACCAATTTGAATGTCCAGGTCCAAATCTACGTCCGGACTCTCTAACCAGTTTGTCAGGGTCGCCGCAGTCAGCTGAATCAGGTGGCGTTGATCCCATTCAAGCCTCTGAGGGGACGCTGAGAGATGAAATTGGCTCTGCTGGGTGCTGCTGCTGCTCAGTGGAGACTCGGTGGGTTCCTGATGACAACACAGAGGAGCTGATGAACGCCTGCAGGGTTTCTTTTTCCTCACTCGACAAACTCTCTCACACTGTGTCATTCTTCCTCTGTACCTATCAGTTCACAGAGAAGCACAGACTGAAATAGGCTTCGATGGGCAGCATTCAATCTATACAGAGCTCTTAGTTTGGATGTCAGTGTGACCTAAAGGTCATTACTGGTATTTTCTTTCTTATTTTAGTCTGTTTGCCATGTCTTTATATTTCAAAGTGTGTTTTTCCATACTTTTCAGGTCTTTACTGGTGTCATTTTATTTTTATACCTTACACATACAGTATAAAGTATAAAAAACAGTTTTTCTATATTTTATATATTAGGGATGGGTATTGTTTAGGTTTTATCCGATACCGGTGCCAAACCGGTACTTTTGAAACGGTGCCGGTGCTTAAACGGTGCTCAAACCGGTGCTTAAAGAATGGAGAACACAAAATTGGTCCAAAAACCTCTGATGTTCAGCTGTTTTTTTTGTAAAAAGATAACAATGTTAGACTTTTCTGCAGCTATGGGGCATATATGGTATCACTCTTGGTTGGAAGCAGTGCTTAGACAATGGAAAAAAACACAAACTTTATCCAAAAACTTCTCATGTTTAGCCGTTTCCCACTTTTTCTTTGGTCATTTTAGCCTTTTTGGCCAATATGTTAAATGCACTCGTAGCATCACTACATTATATAATACGGAGCTGACATCGCACACACACACACACAGACACACACATTAATAATAAAACGCTAACGAACACACAGCGTGCCCAGAGTTCTCTCTCTCCCAGGCTCTCGTGACCCTGAAGATCCAACAGGAAATTGAGGATGTGCTTGTTTACTTGTCATGAGTTCTGATCATATTTGGGATATAATGTGGGCAGAGACATTAGGTTTATGGCACTGTGGTTCCTCCTTGTTTATGTGTTCAGACTTTGCATTGCACTCATTTTCTTTGCTCCTACTCAAAACAGAACAATAGCTCCATCATAACCCCACAGCAAACAAACCAGGACGCAGAGCATAGAAACTCATACAAGGTCAAAGGAGGTCAGACTTAGTCTGGTAATCATTTATGTCATTATATTCAATTGGTTTAGATCACCTGTATGTCACAGTTTATTGGATTTGAACACGCCTGGTTTTGAAACAGCTTCCATTATGTTCTGTTCAAAAGTCTTGAGCCACCACTCATTTCTTTATATATTCCTTCCAAGCAGTCAGACTTGGAAGGTGCCCTTTACCAGTAGTTCTCCAGGTTTTCTGCGAAAAATTCTTTCAAAATTTTTCTTTGGACATTGGCTTCTTTTTTCCTCATTTTCAGTCCACTTCTTGTACATGGACATTTTCAGAGGAATTGTTTTGTTTGTTAAGCCTCTGAAATCTGACCTATTAATCATTTAAGCATAAAAAGCCACCTAACTCATGAGACAACTTAGCAAGAAACCAATCTTTAGACACCTCGTTACTAGCAGCCTGTTACAGAGACACATTCATTTTCATTTATTTAGTTCAGTTTACAAAAAATGCCAAAGATAACACAATTTAACAGACATAAAATAATATTTTTACACCAACTAGGTGATTCCCAAAGAACTGATAGCTGAAGACTTGCATACCTCATCAGAAGTGCAGTTTGTCCTTAAACCAGAAGAATAAACTGTAGAGGTGTAGGACTACGTGAAACCATTTAAGACCTGATGGAGAGATGAACCCAAATCAGAAAGTTTTGATTCTAATCGTCATCAGTATGTACAGAGGAGGTCAGGAGAGAGGTGTAACAGTGATCAGCCACTGGTGTTGGAGTATGGTGGAATAATGAATACAGAAATGAATACAGACGATAAAATAAATAATTGCAGCCATTTTCCTATCAGAACAAATAAATGAGGGGTGGCTCAAAACGTTTGCACAGTACTGTATTTAGCAAGCACTTCAGCTGTAGACCATTGGAAACTAAGTCCAGGTGTAGAAAACCATTTAAGTTAATCCAATTTAAATGAATGAAATGCAATGTGACATTGCTGTGGGATAGATGAAACATGTCTATAAATGGGAGAATCAGCTTAGAGGTGTCTTTCTGCTTGAACATCCTTACTCAAATCCAAAAAATAGGAAATGAAAGAGGTCCCAAAGTAGATTCCCGTGGGAAAACATTAGCTTAGATCTGGATATCTTGAGGTTGCTAAACTGCAAAGACAAACTAGTTCTACAGTCTGAGTTCTCTACACGAATTTTATCCAGTTTAAAAAGAGTCCTTCCTCCTCACTTTCACCAGGTGCTGCTCATGGGTGAGATCATTGGAGTTCTCAATCTGATGTTGCAGAATCTACCCCTTATGAAAGTGTCTGGAGATCACTGCTGATGTGAAATGGTGCTGTATAAGTATAAAAAAATGAAATTGCTATCAGCTGATACTGTGGATGTGTTACCTCTGAGTGAGCCAATCTGGACTTGGGGTATGCTGCTCAGGTCTGTAGGCAACCCCACGTACACACCTCCATAGTTCCTGATCTCACACACACACACACACACACACACACACACACACACACACACACACACACACATACACACACAGAGAGAGAGAGAGAGAGTCAGCTGCACAGATCAGCTCATTAGACATATATTGGATGGCTGTGATGAATGAGATAAAAAGATTTTATAATCAAAAATGAATGACTGACTTCCGTTTGTCATCTTCTGGCACTGACTCAACTGATCTGTCGACACACACACACACACAGAGTCAGCTGATTTACGTTAACAGACAACATGAGAGAAAGGTCAAACAACAGTGACATGTTTCAAGATGAAAATATGTTTGAAACTTTACTCACAGCTTTGATGAAAACTCAGCAGGATCTGAAGTCAGTGACAGAAACGAGATCAATCGAGAGTTAAATTCATTCCTGCTCACTGAAATCACTTTGTAAAAAAACAATTTTGACATTTTCACACACTGAAAATTCTGTATTTGTTTTATCTAGAGCAAAGAGCTACAGTGAGAAAGTAGACAGGCATGAAAACTTTACTTTGGGTATTTGTGGTGAAAACTTTGTAAAATTGGAAAAACTGATGATTTGTTTTTCAAAAGTCAGATTTAAACAGCTGTGACAGCTCAACAATCACCAATAATTTCCTCACCAGATAAATGATCTTTGACACTTTGACACATTCATCTTCCTGTCGTGTTTTATAAACTTTTCTCATTAAATCTTGATTATTAAAAGTTTCTCCCTCTCATTTCTCTCCGTCCGTCCTTTTCTTCCTTCCTTCCTTCCTTCCTTCCTTCCTTCCTTCCTTCCTTCCTTCCTTCCTTCCTTCCTTCCTTCTTCCCTTTATTTTTTTCTTTTTCTTCATTTGCTTCTTGCAATCCTTGTTTCCTTCCTTTTTCCTTTTCTTCCTTGTTCCTGTCCTTCCATGTTTCCTTTCTTTCTTTCCTTGTTCCCTTCCCCATTACCTTATTTTTTCCTTTCCAATGTTCTTATGTTCAAAATTTAGGGTATGAGGTTCCCATACTTAATCCTCAGATAATTCTAATATTTTATTGGGAATAAAAATGTGAAGCATTTCACATTAAACTGTTGTATAACATGTGCATCAGTAGCAAATATGCCCAACAGCAAAAAGGAGACACAACAAGATCACAAAAAAAAAAAAAAAACAACCAGGGGGAGACAAATTAGTTCAAAGACAACACCAACCCACCCCCACCTACCCACCCCACAAAGGTTATATCATAACTGTTTCATGACAACATCAGCCTGTTTTCTAAAAACCACACTGATGTCTGACCATTGACCTATGACCTTGACGCTCTATATACTTAAAAGGTAGATTTTTTATTATCTTTACCCAGATGACTGAGCAGAACTGGCTTCGAGATTTTAATCTATATTCATGCAGTGTGTGACTCTGTGAAAGTTTGACATCACTATGACATCATAGGATGTCTTATTAAAAAAATGAAAAAGTGTGTTGCACGGCTCCCACCATGCTCTTTAATATGATACATTACTCGATATTGTTTCTTGAATTCTTTTTTTCAAGGTCAACTTTGACCTTGGGCACTAACAATCAAGGTCAAATCCTTAGCCAACTTAACTACTCAAGTTCTCCAAGACCTCGTATAATGTTGTGAAGTTTGAAGACGATCTTTGAAAAATTGTGGGTAATATACAGTTGTTACAGATTTGTACATCTGGTGTGACCTCGACTAGATTTTCACCAAAATTAAATTAGCTCGAGCTGTTATTGGTATTGATCATCAGATAAAACCTGAACATAATATCTTGAAAACCACAGATGCTAGACTTCTAACAAACAGCCAGACAGACATAAACAAATGGAAATGATTCTGCCTCCCTTCAGAGAACAAACCAGGAGTTTCAAAAAATGCACAAGAAAAAAAAAAAAACCCAACCCAAAATGAAATGGAAAATAAGGTAAGTGATAAAGACATATCAGTCCATCAGATAGTGACTCACATGACGCTTAAAAACAACCAACATGGGAGACGAATCAGCAGAAAGAGACCGAAAACAAATAATAATAATAAAAAAAAACAGACACTAACAGAAAATTACTCACAAAACCATCCTGAAGACATGCACAATGACTAAAATCACACACTAAATTATTTTGAAACAACCCAAATGATAACAATAAAAAAGTACAATCAGTCAATCCTGATTGCTTTTAATTATAGTTAAGTAAAAGCACAAGTGAACTTTGAAACAGCAAAACACCACAAACTGCAACTGAAACCTTACAGATGAATTGCTTTCCAGCGTTTCCAGGAGTGTCAGAAATCCCTGAAAACTTTAATTGATTTTGAGCAGACAGACGTGGACTCTGCTTTCACCTCCTACAGCTTCCAAAGTCAAAAACTCTACAGACTGGACCGCTAACACCTGCAGGACATAAAAAAGTTACTAAAGCACCTTTAGTAACTCTAAAAGCAAAATAAGACACCTTAAACCTGCCAGCTGCTCCATATGACTAACAGTATGTTCAGTTTTTCAGTGTCCTCACCTCTGCTGCGGTTGCTGCTGCTGTTGTTGTTAGTCATGTGTTTGGCTGGAGAGGAATTTCCACATCCCATTTCAGAAAGAAAAGGAAAAAACAGTAGCGAGAGGAGAAATGGAGCGAGAAGAGTGAGGACAAAAAGTCTCTTATCTCGCTCTTACTCTCAGCTGAAGCTCCCAGTATAGAGAGGATTAGATGATGGCAAGGGAGGGAGGGAGGGAGGAGAGACGGAGAGTGTGTTGACCCCTGCTGCTGAGGGAGTAGAACTTCAAGTGTGTGTTTCAGAGTGTGTGTGCTTTAAAATCTCTGCGCAGTTTTGGAGGAAGCAGATCAAAGTCAGCTAGAATTGATTTAATTGGTGCATTTCTGCTCAAATGGAGCTGAAACAGGATTAGAGGAAAGTGGTGACAGAAGAGTGTTTAGCGTTCCCTGAGCAGGTTGGATCTGTGGTGTCTGGCTCTTGACGTCAGCTGTTGTCGAGAAGAAAGCAGTCTGTTCGGAAGTACTTTTATTATTGTTCTTGGCCTCCAGCCTCCTTCCTCACTGCTCCTTCTGTGCTTAAACCTACAATGAGTCATGCCACCCACACTCTAACCTCACATCCAGCCTCGTTGCTGCTCTCACCTCAATTACAGGCGACAGCAAAGTGACTTTCAGGAAATAATTTATTGTTCCCGCCGTCTCCAGCAGGAAGTGGAAAATGACTTCTGGACTCGTGCTGAGAGTTTTTCATCTTCACCAAAAAGTTTCAGCGTGCCGAGTTTGGAAGATTTGATGATAAGATTTTGCTACTATAATAAAACAAGGATGACACGCTCCTTCAGCGGCTGCATTAGAGTGAACCAGAGAAACAGGTCAGAACAATTAAAAATTAAAGGAAGGAAGGATGTCTTAAGGGTGAATAATTTGGAATTACAAGCTCTATTGTATGTTCACTGATGAAAACACTCTTTCTCTGCAGGTCTGAAACAAACAACCTTCAGACCTGCAAAATGAAGCCAAAGCTGCAGTTCCTATAATGACCACTTGAGGGCTACAGCAGAATAAACAAACTGTTTTAACCTCTGTGGACAGTTCTCTTCATAACAGCTGTTCAGAGAGCAAATTTATTTTATAATGCATCTTTTTGGATTTTGTTTAAAATAATGTGCAGCTGCAGCTGAGCGCTGTCTGTAAGGCTTCTGCTTAAAAATTCAACATGGCCGACGCCATCAATGCTAACGCTCAGGCTGCAAATAGGACGTCATGCTGGCTACATCCACCAGGCTTTCATCCGACACATACATTTTTTATGTGATCTTTTATTTATACACGAACTGATGTCATGCATCATTCTTGGGCTTGTCTGCAAAACACATCCAATGCAAAAGACATTCAGGTATCGATACAAAGAGTTCAACATTGTTTAAGCAGAGAAATAATAATCAATCATAAAGCTTTCCAGCTGCACAAATCTGCCTAATTCCAGGAAACAGAGGCTGTAAATGAGAGCAGGGTGCAGAACAATCTGAGGTACAAAAGGAAAATTGACCAAACAATAGAAATTTTAGAGAAAGAACACATAACCCAAAGTGTAATTCCACATTAAGGACACAGGCGGGCAGTATTGTCATGAATGTGCTGCAGTGGGAAGTAGGAGTGAGTCAGAAAGAACCAGCATTTCCATCAACTGTTGAAAAAATAAATCAATACAAAGTTTTTTTTAAAAATTTCTATCTCTGCTCCATTTTCTTTTAGGGAAGAAAAAGTGCAAGAGCTGTCTGCTCTTTGGTCCCTCTACCATCTCACACTTCTGTTTAATCAGTTTTCTGTTTGACATTTATTCAGCTGTGTGAAAACTATAAGTTTAATCTCAGCCAAACCGATTTATTGGGGAACAAATAAAACACTGAAAAAACGCCAAACAATAACATTTTTAAGTTATCTAAGTGACTTATATATCATGTTTAACCTGAGTAGTGAAAGACTGTGGGGGGTTTAAAAACAATGTGCTGGGAGTTCGCTGTTCTTGCTGCTCTGGTGAGCCTTGACCGCCCGGTCTGCTATTGAGGTGGTGGGTAACAGATGTCTCTGAAAACGTTGGAGCACTTTTGCAAAAATGTGATATATTGATAAATCGAGCAGATATTTGAAGTTTACACAGATACATTCTCACCTGAAAATATCTTAAAAGTTTATTTTGTGACCCAGAAAGAGTAATATTAAAACTATGCAGCTGCTGGCATTGTTGTTTTCCCAAAGATTCCAAACTTACTTGAATTTTCTAAAAATGATATTATCTTTGGATCTCTAAGAAAAGAAAAGAAGCTTGAAAATGTTCTAAATGTAATAATTATTATGGGTAAATTCTTCATTCACAAATGTCGTTTTCTGAAAACAAAGCTGTCCTTTTATACTCTTCACAAAGAACTCTGCCTCTTCTTCTCATCTGTAAAGTTTATGGGCAAAAAACAAGCTCTGGATCTGTATCATATGATTAATGAACTAGATCTGTTAGAAAACCCCTAAGGTAAACCCCTCTTTTATGTCTTTTAATTATCTTTTGTTTGTTTGTTTTGTTTTTTTGTTTGTTTTCTTTGCTTTTGTTTGGGATTTGTTTTTGTTTTATCTATTTATTTGCTGTTGTTTGTACTTCCTGTTCATTATCTATCTTCTGTATGTTGGAATACAGCCTGTTCTGATACTATTTCAAGTTGGGAAGAAAATCTTTGTAGAGATTGCCAGATTTGTTGCACCCCCCCCCCCCCCCCCCCCCAACAATTAGTGTCAACACTGATTATTATGCACTATTGTTTTTGTTCAAGGAGAGCAAAAAATATAAAACTCTCTCTCAGGTTGTTTGTTGCCAAAAATGGCCACCTTTTGTGTTTGTTCACAAAATGCTATAAAATTTATATTTATTAAAACATTATCTACTTTTACCGCCTTGACTCTTTAAATTAGCACCAGTCCTTTTCATCAAAACCAAAATTTTATCTACAGTCTTTTTTTTTTTTTATCTTTAAATGCCAGTTAGGCTATATATTGGTTTCCGCCCCAGTCATAGCACAGAAACTGCTCTGTTAAGAATTACCAATGACCTTCTGATGGCAGCTGATTCTGGTCTCCTATCCATCCTCATCCTTCTTGATCTTAGTGCGGCGTTTGATACCATTTCTCTCCTGAACCGTGTAGCTTCCATTGGTCGTACCCCCCTTGCCTGGTTTACCTGCTATCTCTCAGACCGCACTCAGTTTATCCTTAAATATCCTTTAATTTAAATCCCATTCCTCAACTCTCTATCCTGTTTCTGCTGGTGTGCCCCAGGGTTCAGTATTAGGGCCTCTTTTATTCATTATTTATATGCTCCCTCTTGGTTATATATTCCGAAAATATAATATCAATTTTCACTGTTATGCCGATGACACCCAGCTCTACCTTTCTTCTAAACCCAATTCATCTCTCCCACCTACCTCCCTCTCAAACTGTCTTATTGAGATTAGATCCTGGTTCTCCTCCAATTTTCTCAAACTTAACAGTAATAAAACTGAAGTTTTACTTGTTGGTACACCATCTATCTTAACCAAATCCCACAGTTTTTCCATTAACATTGAAAATGCTCCTACCCTTCCCTCCCCTCAGGTAAAGAGTTTGGGTGTCATCCTTGATAATACTCTTTCATTCCAGTCTCACATTAATTACATAACCCGGTCTGCTTACTTCCATTTACGTAATATTAACCGACTCTGTCCCTTCCTTACTCCTCATGCTGCTGCCATCCTTGTCCATAGTCTTATTACGTCCCGTATTGATTACTGTAATTCCCTCCTATTTGTTCTCCCTAAAAGGTCCCTTCATAAACTCCAGCTCCTTCAAAATTCTGCAGCTCGGGTCATAACTTGCACTCCGTTAAGTGCTCATATTACCCCAGTTCTTCAGCAGCTTCACTGGTTGCCCATAGAAGCCAGGATAAACTTTAAAATCTTACTCCTTACATACAAGTGTATCCATAAATCTGCGCCTTCATATTTGTGTGACCTGCTCCATATCACCACTGCATCCCCCCTTCTCAGATCATCATCTGCTATTCATCTTACTGTTTCGTCCTCACACCTTATCACTATGGGGAACAGAGCTTTCAGTCGCTCTGCTCCTCGGCTCTGGAACTCTCTTCCTCCTGCACTAAGAAATATTGACTCCCTCTCCGTATTTAAGACACAGCTCAAAACACATCTGTTTAAACTGGCTTATTCGCTTTAATGCTGATTTTATCTGTTTTCACGCTCTGTTTTGTAATTTTAACTTATTTTATGTATTTTATGACTACTGTTCCTTTTATTAATTTTGTTTTTTGTAAGGTGACATTGGGTTTCTGAAAGGCGCCCTCAAATAAAATGTATTATTATTATTATTATTATTATTATTATGTATTACCAGTAACCTTTCAGATAAAAAAAGTGAAGTCCTAATGGTTTCATAAATCTTCCTATTTATTTATTTATTTTTTCATATGAGCATCGGGGACAAGGCTGTCTTACAATTGTTGAGGTCACTAGCGTGCACCCTATTTCTTCCAGGATCACTCTTCATTTGTAGGTTTTAGTGAACTCCTACTACTGTGAAGTGGTTTTCATGGGACAAAGGCATTGTATTCCAAGATTTGGGAGATTGTAGAAATGAGCATTAATGCCCTTCTTGCCATCTTTACAGAAAAAAAGTGATCTGGAAGCTGTTAGGCTTACTTACAGCAGTAGCACTTTCTGCACCTGTATAAACTCCAGGACACATTTTCTAACAGTGTTTGTTGCTGAATGTGCTGCTGCTTTGAATTTTTTTGAGAGTTAATATTTTGGCTATGGTGTCTTGTTATGAAAAGTACCTGAGTAAAAGTGTTTTTAGCATGTGCTTCAAAGATAAATTTGACTGGGAAACCCAAAGCTCAATAGCCCGTATCAACAGAAATTGACTGCAGCCTGTGTAATATTTGATGCGTCATAATTTATTCCAGTCTATCTTGCAAATACATATTTGCGTTGCAATGTCATGCACAAACACACGCAACTATTAGATCCTTAAGATCAAACCTGTGTCCTCCTTTTGGTCCACTACAGTGTAGTAAGCCATCAAACGACCTTATTTGAAACTAAGAATATTACGTGAAATTGGTTGTTTGGCTAAAAATGGGCAAATGATGTCATTTGGTAAAAAAAAAAAAAAAACCCCAAAGCAACAAGCATAATTTTTATGTGTTGAGTTTAGAATAAAAGCAATTATACCTAAATTGCATGATTTAGCACTGTCAATAACAAGGAATTAAAAAATGTCATAATGCTTTTCAAGTAGCCAAAAGCTGAAAACAATCTAGACCCTTTCATTCCATTTGCATCAACACAGCAAAAATGGTAAAAAAAAAAAAAAAAAGAAAAGAAAAAAAGAAGAAGAAGTGGCCACAAATGGCCAGGATAGAGCCCAGAGGGTTAATGTGTAAAATGTATAAAATATTACTGATTACAGGGTAATACATTAATGTTAATAGCAACTGTAAGCTTTTTATTTTGAAGTTACAATTATAAACAATGCTGTTACATTTACACTAAATTTTTTACTATAAGTATGGAAATGGAAACAAGTGAACAACATTTTATAATAAGTTTAATTGGAATTCTGTACACTAGAAAAAAAACCCCACCAACACATAAAAAACACAAACAAACAGCCAGTGCCTTCATCTGTCTGTTAAACGTCAAACATTGCATTGACCTGTATTCCCTGGTCGTCAGCTCATGCTTTTAAAAAGAGCTCCATGACCTCTGCAAACTGAAAAACAAAGAGGAAGATGTCCCTCTACACAAAAACACTGCAGATGACAGGCCAGGCAAACATCTACTGTATTGATCTGTTTGAATGTCTCCTCATCGTGTGAGCCTTGAATTCTTTTTTTTAAAGAAGACTAAGACCACAGTGAGGGCATTTCATTTTCATGGACTTTCCACAAGCCACAGTTCCATTTAGCACAGAGGGTAGAACACATGAATGCTCTACCGAAGATTCAGAAAATGGTTTAGATGCTGGAGACAAGACAACGAGAGGGAGATGGGGCTCCACGGAGAGTTCAGTGGGGAGCAGGCCTGAATGCTGACATGACAATAAATGCCTCATGCTGTATGACCGTCATGTTACAGACAGGGCAGTGAAAGTGAACTGGCATATCATTTTGTCTGTAAGAGAGAAAAAAGAAGAAAAAAAACGACATATAATTTAAATGTAGTTGTACAGAATGCAATCAGTTTATCTCACAATCAGTTTGTACATATTAACAAAAACATCCAAGCCATCCTCATAATGAAAGCAAAATGGTGTGGATCACAAGAGCGGTCAAGAAATGTGGTGAACAGGAAAATTTATATTTATATTTATAACTTTAACTATGAGGTATATTTAATACCAACATACCTTTGAAAGGCAAAGCATTTTTAATGTGTCCACTTATATGCTCCTTAATCTTTGCCCTGACAGTAGGGCTGACAGTGGGCAGAGAGGGCAGTGAAAAACATGTTGTGCATTCCTGCAATTCTGGCTTGGAGGCAGAATTCCAAATTGATATGTGCATCTAAAACAGAGAGAAAAACAGATAAACACCATATACACATTTAAGTTCAGGTTTTAGCAGAAATAACACGTTACAGTTAGCATGTAAGAGATTTTGGGAGAAAATTCTTTACAAAAACATAATTTACAAGACACTTTTATTTGTGACATATGTATCTATTGACATATAACAGACAATTTAACAAAGGCTTACTAAAATCTGGGCAATAAAAAAGCAGAACAGAATGGAATGGAAAATATTAGTATTTATAAATATATAAATCTCTTTGTGACAAACTTTACAATGTTGATGCAGGTGGAATGAGAGACATGAATAAAGTGCAATATGCAGTAAATGGAACAATGTGCATTGATGTTACAGATAGTGAAAAGTAGTGAAGTGAATTTGTTCAATAACAAGCAAAAAACAAATATGCTTGAAATTGATCACTAAATGCTAACCAGAGGTGTCAAAAGTACACACATTCCTTACTAAAGTTTAGATACCTCGTGTCAGCTATGAAATTAGTCATCGATGATTTTGACAGTCGTAGCCAGCAGGCAGCCCGTCAGCACAGTTCTTCAGCAGCTTAAAGCGATACAAATTCAACACAAAGAAATTTCACTTAATGTGAAAGAAGATCTGAGTGAACAGAGGTCCCGTCTCCACAAATATCATCACAGACAAAAACATAAATCATAAAACAAGAGGCTTCAGAAGTTGCTTGGAAATCATCACATTTCTAAGTTTTCTGCTGCTGGGGTCCACAGACAGCTGTCTATGCATGGGCGGATACACTGCAGGCTAATTTTGGCTAATTCAGCATATTTTAGTTTCAAAGAAGTAGCAGCAGAGCAGGAGAAGTTACTCCTGAATGTTCGTTTCATCTTTCAACCTAAAATATAGGTCAGATAAACCAGTGTGTTCACCAAGTTTAATGTTTTCTTTTTTTTATGTTTCAGTAAACTGTGTTCAAATATAGACGGCTAAACTCACCTGTGCCAGAGACGCCATATTGCTCCTCACCTGCCCACGCCCACCCTGTAGTTTTAATTAAAGCAGATTAAAAGAAGACTTTTGTTGAGTGGATTAAACTGAACATTTTTTGAACCAAAAATGAAGAAATGGACCTGAAATGTCTGAAATATTTAAATACATTTTAAAATTGTAACCACATAGTTAAACTTTTCTTAACTAAGTTAAATTATCATGCAGTTAAGTAAAATATAATTCTAAAATTATGTAATTTTATTTTTATTTTATTAGGCAATTTACATCAAAGTATTACCTCTTCTAACTATACAATAATAATAATAATTATATCTTTTAATTTTGTAATGAGGGCAACGTGATTTAAAATATATTAACCTTCTGTGTAGGGCTGGGCGATATGGCCTAAAATCAGGGCTGGACTGGGACAAATAATCGGCCCGGGCATTTTGACAAGAGACCGGCCCACCAAAAATGTGACGCCATTCAGGGGTAAAACCGCAAAGGATTCTGGGAACTTGTGGCAAGAGGTACTAGCGCATGCAGGCTTTCAATTGAACTCGGTTACACAGCGATAAAAAGAAACACAAAAAATAGCCGGTGTTGTGCCAAAAAGTGATTGTCTGCCAAAAACTGATTTCCGGTATTTGCCAAAAACTGATTGCTTGTATTTAAATTGCTATAAGTAACTTGTTGGGCTATAATATGTGAAACATATGTCAAATGCATCCCTCATGGATGACATAAAGTCATCTCTCCATCTCCATCTCTCTCTCCTGCTCTTTTATTTCTCTCTCTTGCTCCATCTCTCTCTGCTGCTCTTCTGTCTCCTCTGTCACAGACTTCTCCACTTTTGATGATAAATCAGCCTGGTGCAACATGTAAGGATTGGCACAATTTGTTAAGATTTTGAGGAGTTTGAGAAACTAACCTTAAGCATAAAATAAAATTTACTATCAGTAACTTCATAGCACCCGCCCAGCAGTATATAAACATCGTCATGCTAGCTAGTATGCAGTACCAGTTATTCTAAGCGACTGTAAAAAGTCAGCACAACGAAAACAAACTACAACTAAACTTGGTTTATATCTGACACAGATAGACAGCAGGTCATAACTTCTTACCTGAAGTTCAGTTCCTCTGCCACTATGACCGGCGGCCGCCTCGGGTCTCTCCTCCTCTTGCCTCCCCTTTCCCTTATCCACCTGCTGGTCCACCACTTGCTGATGTTGCTAAATCTGTGGAAGCTATGCCATAGCTACCACCAAACACTTCAGTTATTTTTACACATTTGGCAGCGTCTGCCTGAAGGGCTTGTTTCTTTTTGGCCCTAATTTTTTCTGCACCTCCTTTCCTTTTTTTGTTCTCCATTTTCTTTAGTTCGTCTATAAGATTGCTAAACAAGGGGGAGGGTGCATCCGACCTCCTCGGCTGTAATTGGTCCAGCCCAGAGTCGATCATGAGCAATTGGCCAATCCAACACCTTTCATTATTTATACCCTTCCAAAAAAAAAAAAAAAAAAAAAAAAAAATCGATCAGCCCATAAAAACAAAAAATCGCCAGAGGCCCACCGGGTATGCCCGATGGCCAGTCCAGCTATGCCTAAAATTCATATCGCGATATAATTTGAAGCACGTGCGGTAACGATATATATCACGATATATTCTTTTCTTCTGTATAACGTATTTTCCACACTATAAGGCACACTTAAAATCCTTTAATTTCCTCAAAAATTGAGAGTGTGCCTTATGTATGACTTCTGGTTGTGCTTACTGATCTCGAACTGATTTTGGTGTGCAGAAATCTGTTAAAAAATGTTTTAGTACAACTTTGGTAAGCCGCACTGCTTGATGGATTGTCAGAGCATTACGGCTGCTGTAGTGAGGAGCTTCGCGGAGTAATCTGGGTCCAAAACTCCGTCCACTTCAGGTCCCAAAGTCAAACGAACACTGAGAGTTAAAAACGGTCTAAATTCTTTCATCTTTAATTAAATCATTGCTTTATCAGGTGTAACAATTAAGTTTTACATCCATGAAAACAGAATTTTTTAAATTTAACAGGAAGTTAGCTCGCTAATTTACACCTAAACATTTCATACCATGTTCTGAAAGAGATTTTTGTAACTAATTAAAACGTACAGCTCTGCTACCACTTTCAACATAAATGAAGACAGAAAACTAAACAGCAGTGGCGTTTGTAGGTTTACTGAAGTTGGACTACCTGGCAGGGGTGGAAGTAACGAATTACAAATACTCACGTTACTGTAATTAAGTACATTTTTTGGGTACTTGTACTTTTACGAGTAATTTTTCAAGTTTGTAATTTTACTCATACTTGAGTACAACTTACACCATGTAATCTACTTCGCTACTTATAAAATCAAAAGTCACTACTGAGTACGCCCACAATTTGAATTAATATTCAAACCTTTCGTCTGCATTTTTGCAGCCAATAACGCTTACGTCTTTGCTTACGCCTTAAATTGGCGCGGTCTCGATTGACCGCGCCAATTTAAGACGTAAGCAAAGAATAAACTCCGCTGCAGCAGCAGGCACAGGTGTCTGGAGGTGCTAAATGGTGGAGTATAAACTACTTTATAGACGGAAGATTTGGAGACAAAGAAGCCAAAATGGAGACAGAGGATAACACTGTCAACCATGAAAACGACGTAGAAAAGACGGAGGACGCGTGCCCGTGGCCATACCTGGAGGAATTTTTCGTGTACAGAGGAAGAAAAGGAGACAGCGTCCAGATGCAGTGCAAACTTTGTTTGACCTCTACAGTCATTTCAGCTTACAAGACTTCAGCATCTAATCTAAAAAAACACATTGAGGTAAGAGGTTTTACAACTATATGTGTATGATATTGCTTTCTTATTTTTCATGTGTTTTAAGGTTACTAGTTTGGCTAAGATATTGTCACCGCCATTGGTTAGCCTGATATTAAAATAAGACGGAGCTAGCTAATGTGCTTGTGTGTGCATGCATAATTGAGCTACAATTCGTAGGAATGTTTTAGCTTATTATTTGGATAACCACCGTCATTACAATAAATTAAACTTGTAGTCATTTAAAACTTACAGGCCTACAATCAGCTGCCCTATATATATATATAAAAACAAAACAAAACAAAAAAAACAAAACTTGAACACAGTGCTGAGCTGCATCTCAAATTAATCTTCCAGCTCTCAGCTGACATGTACCAGAGCCCGATTGATGGATCAGTTGATCAGTATTATTGGCCTGATATAGGTCTATCATAGTGACGTGGCTCTTAATCAGTAGGGTTATATGTTTCCCAATATGATATATTTCTTTAAAGAACATAATGTGGATTGTTTTTATTTGTTAGCTGTATGGGCAGCATTTTTGTGTATGTGATCCCCTTTCTTAAATTAGATTTGCTATATACACATATTTTGCTCTCTTAGTATTTTTAGGACCTGACTAATACTGAAAACTTTAGGGTGATACTGATAAAAAGGAGTTAAAAATTTAGATACTGATACATTGGTCGATACTCTTTTTACAGATAGTATACAGATTACAGAACTTAGAATGTATACAGAAATTCATGTTTTTTGCAATGATCGTTCAAAATTGGTTTACACTTGTAAATAAATACAGCAATATATCTGCAAAATTTGACCAATTCACCACTCTTTTATACTATGCTCAACAATCAAAGATTAGCTCAAGTCTAGTTGAATAATGTTTTAAAAATGTGTTTTCCTTTAGTGTTAATCACAGTGATGTTATGAAGTAATGTGTGAACCTGACGTATGATGATATTTATCTCTACAGAGGAAACATCCATCGAAGATTGAGCAGTACAATATCACTGTGGCATCAACATCTCGACAGCGAAAGACCACAGCCACACCAAACAAGCGCTCAGCAAATACGCAAGCCAAGTTACCAGACCTGATGTTGAGAGCTGCAAACAAACATGTTCCACAAGCAACTGTTGACAAGCTTGTCATCAATTTCATATGTGAGGGTCTACAGCCATTTGCAGTGGTAGAACAGCCATCTTTCAAAGAATTGGTTACCACATTACAACCTCAAGCCAAAGTCATCTCCAGACCCACTGTCCGTGCCAGAATCTGTGAAGCTGCTGATCACATGAAGATGACTTTGGTTGCAGCATTGGATAAAGTCAAATTTGTTGCTACCACTACTGATTGTTGGTCAGCTCATCAGAAAAGTTACCTTGGAGTCACATGCCATTGGATAGAGGAAGAGTCCCTGGAAAGAAGATCTGCAGCACTAGCATGCAAAAGATTGAGAGGGTCTCACACATTTGACATGCTTGCTGGTGCGCTTGATGATATCCATTGCCAATACAAGATTAGAGGCAAAGTTGTAAGAACCACAACTGATAGTGGATCCAACTTTGTCAAGGCCTTCCACATGTTTGGGGCACAAAATGATGCAGATGAAGCTGAAGATGAAGCAGACCCAGAAACTCTTGACCTGACTGACCATATTGACTACCATGAGGCAAGTGCAATTCTTGATGAAGACTCTGGTTTGGAGTATCAACTTCCGCCTCATCAGCGATGTGCATGTCACCTGCTAAACCTTGTGGCAACATCTGATGCTGCCCTAGCAGAGAGCATGAATGACACCTACAAGAGGCTCTCCCGTGCAACCTTTGCAAAATGCCAGGCCATTTGGAACAAAACTGGCTGATCTCATTTGGCTAATGAAGTGGTAGAGGACAAGTGTGAGCTACAGATCATTCGTCCCAATGCAACACGATGGAATTCAACCTACCTTGCCATTGAAAGGAAAATACGCATCATTGATGAGAAGGGGGAAGATGCCACCAGGAGCATTTGTGAGGAGTTCAAGGTGAAAATGTGAGTAAAATTGGACACCTACCAATATGGTTGCAAATTTTGTGAATTTTCCTTAATGTATGGTTAAAAACGTGAGCAGACTCTTAATATTAAATCAGAAGATCCCTATTATAGTCATGGTGGGTTTTGTTGTTGTGTCTTACAGGTTGAGTCCTGCAGAAGTTGCATTCCTAAGGGAGTACTGTACCACCATGAAGCCACTGGTGAAAGCTTCAAACATCCTTCAGTCTGAGTCCACTTCCTTTATGGGATGGCTCCTGCCAGTAATCCAACAACTACTGTCCAAACTTAGCAGGCTGGAGACATCAAGCAAGACATGCGTGCCACTCATCAGAGCCCTGCAAAATGGCCTTCAAAAGCATTTTGGAGCGATGATGGAGGATCCAGAGTTGGCTGCAGCTGCAGTCCTCTTACCCAAGTTCAAGACTTCCTGGACTGACAGAGCAGATGTAATAGAGGCTGGTAAGGATTCATGTGATCCCATTTTTGTGTATTTTTACATTTGAACACATGCTTAAGTGAGTATTTCACCTAATACATTGTAAGTTATTGATGGTCTGTCCTGAATACTAAACAATCCTTTTTGAGAATTTGCCGATTTTAAATTTGTGTTCATGAATAATCACTGAAATTTAAATAACAAAATTGTGTTATCTACTTGCAATTACAGCCTTGACATACATCAAACAACATCTTGAAACGACAGAGCATGAGAGTGAGGATCAGCAAAGAGAGTCATCTGATGAAGATGAATTCTTCTCCAGACCAATCTCCAGAAGGCTGCAAAGTGCAGTTGAGCTTGATGGTTATCTTGCTTGTGCCACAGACACCATGGAGCTGCTGCACTCCTTCTCAGCCATCAAAAACCTCTCTCTTAAACTGAACACAGCTCTGCCTGCTTCTGCTGCGTGTGAACGACTTTTTAGCTGTGCTGGTCTACTCTTCACTGCCAAACGAAGTCGGATTGCCTCTGTTAATTTAGAAAACCAGCTCTTGCTGAAACTGAACAAAAGGTTCAGAAAGTAAAGTGTGAAAGAAATGCTAAGAGTTTAAGACACTTACCTGCCTGTTGTTCAGTGTATGGGGAAAAGTTTAAATGGTTCTACGCATGTTCAGAAACATTTTTGTCATTGTTTTAACAAACAAAATTCCTTCTTTTATATCTACATTTATTTACAAAACAAGTTACCTTTCTATACCTTGTTCATCTGAAAAATGTGCTTTGAACATAAATATTTATACTGGTGAATCGAGTTGAATGCCTGCTATTGACAACAGAATAAAACATCAGTCTGTTAAAAAGTAATTAATACTCTGAGTAGTTTTTGAGAACAGTACTTTGTACTTTTACTCAAGTATTTTTTTAACACCAGTACTTTTACTTGTAATTGAGTACAATTTAACCAGTGTAACAGTACTTGTACTTGAGTACAAATTTTGAGTACTCTTTCCACCTCTGCTACCTGGTATATAATGTTGTGCTACGTGATTGCTAGCGACACAGCTATGTTAGCATAACATTGGCACAGTGAAGCTGGAAACTTTTTTTCCACTCGATAAAAGTTAACGTGAGGGATTCTGGTGGTCAGGGACAAATGCAATCGCATAGCAGGATGCTATACACGGGGCAAACTTCAGTCAGGAGAACAACTAAGATTATTCATCCACAATACGAGGTTAGTTATTAATATACTACAAAGACATGGAAATAGAACAGCTGCGAGAGAATTCAACATTAATGAATCAATGTTACGGAAGTGGAGGAAGAGCAGGTTTTGGCTTTCCTCATATTTCAAAAGTGCTTCATCTCTTTGCTATGACTGTCGCCCGGCATAATTTGCAGATGATAATGGTTTTAGCCGCTGCAATGCTTTCGACCAAAACAGGCGCAGCTTGATGACATCATCAACATGCGCTATCGCGATAGAGTCAAAATCTCTATCGTTGGCCAAATTTATATCGTTTCTATCGTATATCGCTTATATCGCCCACCCCTACTTCTGTGTTAAAAAAACTTTAATAATCTCAAATGTTTTATATTTCAGTCTTACAGTTTTCATAAAATCATTAAAATATTTATTTAAGTTTATTTATTATCCACTTCCTGGCTTCCATACAGATTAAAAAAGAGAACGAAGATGATAAGAATAAAACTAGCAGATGACGTAAAAACCATTTCCATCAAGAACAAGTTTGAACAAGTTTGCTTCAGGTCGGCTTTGAGACAGAATTTACTTTTTAATTTTATTGAAACAGAAGAAAAAAAAAAAAGTGACCGAAGCCTGCAGTCACAACACTCCCAACATGGCACAGAGGACTGTTATAAAGCATGTTTAATATAAAACAGTACAAAAGTGAGAAAAAAGAAGACATTTGGCAGGAATAATGTTTAAATCTGGGGGAAAAAAACTTGCAGAAGGATGCTGAGTTTGTGTCCTGAGGGTGGGTACAAGGACTCGGAGCTGCTCTGTGTGGAGTTTAAATCGATTTACAGTCTTTGTTGTGTCACAGACTGTATATAAATATATAAATTTAAACGGTGTACAGATACTGTATGTGCTGAGGCTGATGGTTCAGGTTTAAATCCTGGGGTTTTAGATAGAACTCTGGGTCCCAACCTTCTAATATTTATATTAGAAAGCAACATAATTTGGTTGCTTTAGGGATACAAACAGGAAGTGTAATGTTTGGGCTAAAGTCTGAGCCATGTTATGCTGTATTTTTTGAAATTTGGGCCATCAAAAATGTGCCAAATTAGCTTTTAACACTTCCTGTTTGCAGTGCTGTCATGGCTGTGAGCACAAGTATCTCGGGTTTACTCTGATCCAGAAGAAAATCTAAAATGTGGATTATTTTAAGGCAAATTCTGCATTTATAAGGAGTATCGTTTTTTCTTTCATTTGCTAGAGGATTTCTTCATTTTTGCTTACTGTGTGTTATGAGTCGGAGAAGGACAGCTTTATGGAAGCAGTGCTGCAAATATAATCGCCAACTGTGTCACTGAGCAGCCAAATCAGCATCACTAACCTCCTGTTGGTTTTCAAAGAGGACAACTGTTATAAGTCTTTATGTCTTTATGTAAAATAAACCTCATCATAACTGACACAGTAAGAGAATTTGAAGTTGACAGATTTGCTGCGCATTGGCTCCACCAGGTGGTGCTTTTGAATTGTTTGCACTTCAGGTTATACTTTGTACTTCGTCCACCTAACTCTTCATCTAATCTCTTAATCTAATATTAAAACAAATAAATAAATTAAATAATACACGATAAATAAAAGAAATAAAGAGGCCAGTGGAATAAGCATAAAACTAATAGAATTGAATTTGAATTGTTTTACATATATTATAAATCATCTTGTGACATCTTAATTTTGCTTTGGTAACAATGAATGGAATAAGCAGAAAAAAATGAAAATAGCCTGACCATCTGAGTAATGCGCAGCGTCACTGGAAACACTTCAGCACACAAAATCATCATTTCCACACTGCCATGTCCTGAACACTGCCCCCTTTCTAAAAAACAGCATTTAGTCCCTGCAAGTGCTAATTTTAAAGTGCCCCTGCACCTCCTCGTATATAAAATTACAGTCACATACAAAATAAAAATCACATCTTACCAGAGAGGTTGAATCCTCCTGCTTTGTTCTGCTGTGTAAATGTTAATTGTTAAAAAAAAAAAACCAGAAAGCTGCCATTTGAATAAATCTACATTTAAAAGCTGTTTATTCCTGTTGAAGTGCAGGAAATATTTTTTGCTACTCTGTCTTCTTTTCAAAATCTTAATAAAAACACCCATTTCTCTTTAATCCCATCTCACTGAACAATTAGCCTTCATAAGATTTTTTTTACTATTTTCTCAATTATTATTAAGGCAATAAAAAAGATACTTACAGATATTTATTACTCGTTTAAAACATCCTTGAGGTGTGAAAACTGTGTAAATCTGTGCAAGTGCTTGCTTTGATATGAACAACAACATATGAACTGAAAGCTCAGCTGCATTACTCAAAGTAAGGCAACCGAAAGTATAAAACTGAAGAAACTATTGTGCCTTGTTAGCTGCATTTTAGAATCTTCCAAGATGAACCATAAACGGTTCCAAAAGGTCTAGTTATTTTTTATATTAAATGTGAAATGATTGTGTTTTTAATGACCAAGCTAAGTCAGCTATCTGAGGGGCGCATTCACTTCTGGCTAGACAGTTAGCTATTAGCTTTTAGGGTTGTAACAGTGGTGCAAACAGAGATGTTACTAATGGCATGGTGGTTAAAGTGCCAGTTAGCCATGAAATTGTTATTTTGGGATTTTTCATATATTAAATTTCCATATACCTGAAAGCTGTAGTCAATCTGATATGCCTTGAACAGTACTTCAAGATATCTACAAAAGCACTG
The DNA here is from genome assembly GCF_057382185.1 of Mchenga conophoros. NCBI lineage: Eukaryota > Metazoa > Chordata > Actinopteri > Cichliformes > Cichlidae > Mchenga > Mchenga conophoros. The sequence continues at coordinate 19,318,574 of NC_140542.1, forward strand.
AAAAGGAAAACACAAATAACAGTCAGCACTTTGAAACATAGCTTAGCACCCATATTCAAGTTTTGTGTGACATTTTTGATATGTGGTGTTTTTAGGGTTGAGTGAATAAGGCCTGTGTAAAGAGGTTTATGCTGCTGCACCAAAAACCTCCTTACAATTGCATTGGTCTTCCATAGCTTGCGTGAAAGATGACAATTTGTCTGCAAACAATTGCCAACTACTCTGTGAGCAAACTGTTAACAATGTGACACACACTTGGTAGTTGCTGAATGTTTGCAGACCATTTGGTGTCCTCCATGAAAAATACAGGTGACCATGTCAAATACAAATCAAAGCAATATCAAGGAGAGTTTTTTTTATACAGCCCTCTTTTTGGAACCAATGTGACTGCCAGCAACATGCAGAAACTGCTTGCCAGCCAATCATGGAATACACATTTTCCCTTTGCGTACAATAGCAGACAAGTTATGTGCGTATAATGCACGTGAATAGCTAAGTGATGATTCATGCCATTGTACACTTTGTAAGGAAAAGCTATGTATAATAAGGGGCCTTGAGGCACCACCCATTAGTGATCTTAACAAAGCAGCCATTTGGGTTGTTTGGGTCTTTGGTTAAAATTTGTGCTAGCATATAACATAAAGGCTCATATAAGTTTTTAACTTCTAGTCTGGTCCTCATTCTACTGCTACATGTGAAAATGTCTTTTGCAAATGTTTCCTGTTATCCATATCAGAAGTATGTAACTTCTATGCTTATGAACCTGGGTGCTCCACTTTAGCTCTGACCATCACAGTATTCTCCACTAAATTTCATCTCATGGTTTCATGGTCTCAGATTTGTTTGGGGCAACAAAGCTTGCAGGAATTGTCAAACTCCTGCTCCATGTGTCTCCTCAGAAGGCTGCAGTTGACATTGTGTCACAGTTTTGATGTACGTGTTTGGTTTGATGTCGATAGGAACTGAACCTGGCTGGCAATTTCACTTCAGTCGATCAGGGATCGCAGCACTGCCGCCATGCTGAGCCCTATAGCCAGGCTGCTCCACGTGGGCCTGTTCATGGCTCCGCCCGCCTTCTGTTGTAAAGTGTAGTTACAGGTAGGGGTGGCATCAGTTTGGGTAGTGCTACCCACAGTCCGTCTAGTCGTTCGGGCTATGCGTCGTAACAGAAAGTCGTGTTTAAGGGCAGAGTATTGATCCGGACCATACGGGACACTGAGAGTCTTTGTCAAAACCTCGTGACCTGGATATGTTACCTACAATAAAAGATATGGGAGAGCAGGACATACATTATGCATGCTTCCTTGGCAATATCATTAGAAACACAGTATACATTTTCATTGCTATGCAGATGATACCCAGCTTTATTTATGTATGCCCAACCTTAAGTACACCCTGCTTTATTGTGTTTTTAGTTTTTACTCTAACATGACCATAACTCACAAAACAAACATCATGTGGCAGTGAATGTTTATTTAGGTTGAAGAATAAGCTGCACTGGGCTGTAAAGTCTTACTGTGAATGTGTAGTTCCCAGGTAGCAGCAGACGGTAGTATTCCCCATGTTGATTGGTTCTGAATGGACATATATTCCTGCGACCTCTGACCTCCACCACTGCGTTCTCCACTGGCTCGCCTGAACCATCAAACACTTGACCTTTGACACCTGAACACCACATACCGGGTTATTATCAAGTACTGATACTGCTTCAATAGAGACAGGTGGACTCAAAGACAGAGACATACTGACCCAGGTGGACTTGCTGGACGTAGGCCAGCAGAGCCTTTTTATTGTCGTTCCACAAAGCAGGAAGCTCTCTGGCTGGAGGATACTTGCAGCAGGACAGTTCCAGAGTGATCTCCAAACACTGCCCCCACACATAGTTGTAATCCTGCATCCCACCTGATGCACACATTCAAACACATTCAGGTCCACACTGATGCTGAGACTAAGCTGCAGCAGCACAGATGGTCAGATGTTACTCTTACAAATATTTCACTGACCATTTTAAACATCAGTTAATACGTTTGGTCCATGAACTGTCAGAAGATTAAGGAAATTCAAAATCTTTTTAAATGTGATTCTAAAAGGCATTTGATCTTTATGTCTTAATTTTGAGTAACCTCAGATAAGCTGTCTATTGGAGTAGTCCTGATTGAATAACCAGGTTTTCATGACTGTAAAACAGGATCCCTGTCGGTTTCTAATGAATGTGCACAACAAGAGTCAAATCTCCATTGTGACCATCAAATGAACCCCTCGAGCCGTGCACAGTTCCCACATACGTGATAAGGTTACTGCGATCAGGTTTCTGCAGGATGACACCAGAGCGGGCTGCACGGGCGCTGAGCGCTCAGCAGCTCCTCATCGAGTTTCTGTCGTTAGAAACTCTCTCCAAATATGAGGAGATTATTTTTCAATGAAGATTATGTTTGAAAAATCGCAGGAAGTTCTTTTTTAGTTGTGAGAGATGCATTCTGGGTTGTTCCTAGTCTTAAAGCTGCTTAGCTAGGGGATTTTTCTTTTATTATATGGTGACTCGGCGTATTTGTTTGGTCTTGTTTAACCTGCAGTAGTTTCCAAAGGTTCTGGTAACGAGTTTCAAATTCATGACAATTAAAGAAAAAAAAAAGTTTCTCTACTGCTGAAATTAAGCATGAAGTTTGTCACAGATTAAGAGCTCAAAAACAGTCTACCAAAAGTTTCATGTGAGGCAATATATGAGTTTATCCAAGATTTAAGAGGATTTATTTTAGAAGTGATTCTTTATGTGTCACTCAGAGATGTTAATGCCAGGGACTTTCTTCTCCTTTGAGGTATTAGAAAATTTTAGGGAAGCTAAAGTGATGAGTGTAAGAGTATTTCCTGTCCTGTAGTTTTGCTGGGATGCTTGTCCTCCACTTTCACAATAAACCTCACATTCCCACTATCTTGGAATATTTTTACAGCTTACACTGTAAAAATATTCCAAGATAGCATTTAAAGTTGAAATTCACCCAACTTTCCAAGCAACACAAGCAATGAATGTCTTGCTTTATTAAAACAGGAAAAAAGCTGCTTTGCTCAGGTTTTCAGTTTGATCAAACAACTGCAATAGAAAATTAAAGAAATTGGCTATTATTTCTTTTCAAGATAAGTCAAAGAGTGAAGTTGGAGAACCTGTAAAAGCTTTGTACAGTCATGACTTTTTGCACTGTGAAAAAACAAGTGCACTCTGTGATTCAGCAGCTTGTAAAGCTGTTTTGTGGCAAAAGTTTGAAGTAATGGTTCTCTGTATGACTTTATCAGACTCTGTCATTACTATAGATACATTTTGGTCCACACTTCTTTACAGCGTTGCTTAGGTTCATTCATTTGCAGCCTTCATGTGTGCATAGGTCTTTGAAGGCCCCACCACAGCACCTGAGTCAAGCTGAGGTCTGGACTTTGACTGGACCATTGCAGCACTTTGATTATTATCATTATTATCATTATTTTTTTGTCATTCTGATTGGAGATTTGCTGCTGTTCTTTGGATAATTATCCTGTTGATCCAATTTGGGGAAAAGTTGATGGTCGAGTCAGTGACTGCAAGGTGCCCAAACCATCATTCTTCCACCACTGCGCTGACAGCTGGTATGAGGTGTTCGGTTTGTGCATCATGGATAAACATTTCCACTTTGTTACAGTCTTGTGTCTTGTTCAGATGATACTTTCCAAACTTTAACCTTTATCATGCTAACTGAGGCCTGTAGGATCTGAGATGGCGTGGGTGGGTTTTACACGGTCTTAACTTCTTTACTTCTGAGAGGAATTAAAGAGTAAATACAAAAATATGGGGTAAATCTGATCAGACGTCCACTTCTGGGGAGAATGTGGTACTGAATTAACACAAACCTGAATTTTCCAGACCTGCAACCTGCAAAAACTTTAGCTCTTTGGTGCTTATTCGCAGATGATCAGGTAATAAAGTCGATTTGATTATCAGCACCTGGCTGCTACTTACAGTAATAATTCCTATTGGCGCAGTGAGGATGCACTTAATTTTTCACAGGACTGCACTTCAATATAAATAAATCATGGAGCAAAGGTAGTAGTGGTTATTGTAGTGGTTTTTCTACAATGCTAATCAGAAGCTAATCTTCTGTATGTTCTCTATAGTATCACAAATCCCTGTGTGATCATTTTGCTATCCTTCTCTAAACACTTCAGTAGTAAATGAACTATTTGACAGAACCAGATGAACGTTTCCTGTTTCCAGTCTCTCTGTAAGCTAAGCTTAGCCAAACTCACTGACCTTCCAGACGATACCACTGGAATCCGTTGGTGATGCCCTCCAGGAACGGCCTGCTGTCCATACAGAAGTTACCTCGGTACATGGAGGCGTGATTGTGGGAGTACTCCTTAGCCAGGTGAACAAACACGTCATTATCAGGAGCGATGCTAGCCCCGCCCACCAGTTCACTACCTGTTTAAATGATGAGAGCAAAAGCCTGTGATTGGTGGTGATTATTTGAGCTTTAGAATTATTTTGTTTCCAGTAGCACTTCCTGTTGCCTTTTCCTGAAGTTTTCCCCAAGTTTTTCTGTGTGTGAGTTTGCAGGCTGGTAAAGTTAAGGCAGTAACTCTGACTAAATGACTGTTTTTAATCGAATAGTTCTACTGAGCAGTTATAAATCTGATTATCTCGATTAACACACTTCCTTTTCTGCATTTTGAAGTCAAAACAACAAATTCAAACAATACAAATACAAAACAAACAGGCTTTAAGCCATAGCGTTATGTGTTCCCACATAAACATCTGAAGTACAGGACTTAAAGAGTTTTAGCCGTTCAAATAAGAGATTATGAGAAGCTAGATTTATTCAAACTCAAAATCTCTTTTCTTTCTTTTTCAGAACAAGAGAATGAGCTTTTTATGAGCCGCACATTTTTTTTCTGCAGCTTATCCGAGTCCTGAAAGTATCCTAGTGCCTAAAATACCTCAACTGACTCCTCCAACAGGTTTTTAAAGCTCAGGTGTTTTATTAGATTTTTATTATTATTATTTCAGATAAAGGGAGAATGGTAAACAAATATTTTATTTCATGCTGAAAACTGGTGTTTAATATTCCTGTGAATATACCTTCTGGTCTAAGCCTTCCCTAATGATTGAGCGCTCCCTTTCTCTGCATTTGTAGTTTCTTTCTTTTTGTCAGTACCGTGAGCCCGTGGCCATGAGGTAACAAACTGTTAAATTAATATCTTTTCTTATTATTATTCCAGCTCTATTATCTTTGAAAATTATAAATATTCCACATCTAGCACATGACAGAAAGCTACGCTCTTCTGTAGAGGTGCACTCATCACACATTCTCTGTACTTGTATATTTGTCTGGTGGGTCTGAGGGCCTATTTCCTGCTTTGCACTTTCCATTTCACATGCTGATATGAAGCAAATAAGAAGCTCCAAAAACATTCTACAAAGATCCACAAAAACACAACTGTGGGACTGTTGTGGACGACCAGCTAAAGTCAGACTGCTGGATCTGCCGCTTACCGCCATTGCTGTTGTCATAGGGGTAACTGGCCACCACAGCGCCTCCATGAAGGTTTGCAGAGAGAACAAAACTCTCCGTCCTCAACCAGCCAATCACTGCTTGGACCTGAAACACATGATAGCATCCTGATGACAGAGGAAACTTAAAAACGCTGTCTCGTTCCAAAGCAAAACCAACCTCAGCTTCCCTTCTCTCCTCAAAGAGCTGCTGACTTTGGAGACCAGCGAAAGCATCCGGGAAGTCCCTGTTCAGATCAATGCCGTTGCCGTTGTACCTGACGGAGAAAAACGGTCACATCACGCATGAAAATGCTGTTTTCATTTCTGTATCAGGTCAGAGCACACAGCCTTCTTGGGTGGACTTCCCCCCTTGCCTGCGCAATTACAGTGAAATCAGGAGGGGTGTGACTTCACCTCTTAGTGCTAATCATAGTTTACCTCTTATATTTCTTGTCTATTTAAAAAACAAACTTTGAAAACTTTTTAAAACTTACAGTAAATTATAAGTCATTTAGTGCTGCTAAGGCTCCCTTGAGCAAGGCACACGTGTTAAAAATAGTTTCCATGATACTCTGAGTGTGCAGGATGAGAGTGTCTCTATTTAAAGAGCAGCTGCTGAGACACAAAATGATTTCTGTGCACAGACAGGCTGCCATCAGTTCCCTGTTAATTACTGACGATAAGAGATCACAAATATCTTTTTCATTGCGATCAGGCTGTTCTTGTCACTGCCATCTTCTGCTGCTGTTTTCAGACATTTACAGAAGGATCTGATTTTGTCAAGTTTATTTGAACACTACACAAAGGAAATCCAAACTCACAAACATCCTGTGTTCTACTGGGATTTGTTATATTTCAGATCAGAGCGAGGGCCGTCGAGGGGATCTCGATCGCATGACCCAATGACATCACGAGTCATGATTGACCTCACAGGACTCTAACGGAACTCAGAGCACTGACTTATTTAGAATCACATTTCTCTCACATCACAATTTGTCATTGTGCTGTCCCTTATTTTCTGTCATATCAATGGTGGAAGTTCATATTAGACGGGGCGATCGTGGCTCAAGAGTTGGGCGTTCGTCTTGTAATCGGAAGGTTGCCGGTTCGAGCCCGGCTCCGACAGTCTCGGTTGTTGTGTCCTTGGGCAAGACACTTCACCCGTTGCCTACTGGTGGTGGTCAGAGGGCCCGGTGGCGCCAGTGTCTGGCAGCTCTGTCAGTGCGCCCCAGGGTGGCTGTGGCTACAATGTAGCTTCACCATCACCAATGGGTGAATGACTGAATGTCGTGTAAAGCACTTTGGGGTCCATAGGGACTAAGTAAAGCGCTATACAAATACAGGCCATTTACCATGATAAGTCGGGGTTTGCATAATACATTTTTTTTTCTTTTGGCTCTGTATGATGTCGCATATTTATACTGAGGTTTGTGACAATAACTAGTTACTCTCGCCCGTCTTTCTCAAACCTAACTGCTTGCGGCCCCTCTCTAAACCTGTTTCTGCTTGAGGTTTCTTCCTGTTAAAAAAACGTTTTTCCTTCCCACTGTTGCCAAAGTAAGACAAATGTACAAATACATTATAGAGCCTCTAATTTGTCACTTAGCACTAATTAGCAGATATTAGCTGCTTTGTTTATATTGTTGATATTGCATCTGCACAGTTTAGTTTAGCTAGCATTAGTGATAGGTTAGCACTAAAACCCCAAATGGTCACTTCTCACAAAAACCAACATGGAAGCAACAAAAATGCCAAAGAGTCTGAAACCAGTCGGTGATGTCACTGTGGTCGTGCCGATCATTTATTTACTGACTATAGTTTCAGACCGTGGATGAGCGAAGTAGTTGCACTGAGGCTCAGTATGAGATAAATAAGGATTATTTTGATCTGTCAATCATGTAAAGCCGCTGTAGTGAAGTCCAAGAGTAGAAATATGTACCTTTTATCATAAAAGGCCTGCTCTGAGTGTCTTATGTCCAAATAATGATCCAATTCTTCTTTGAAATCTCAAAAGTGAACTTCTTCTCTCATCTACCTGAACTCTAGAAGAAAAGTAATTCATCCAATGGGACGACCCAAATCTTCTGGCACCTTTCTGTAGGAATTAGTGCCAGCATATTAAAACAAGACTTCACCATCTCATTTGTCATCTCACTCACTTTCATGTGCTTAAGTGAAATGTTTCCTTATAAGGTTTGGAAAGCAGTGACCCCAAAGAGACCACACACACACACACACACACACACACTCACACACACACACACACACACACACACACACACACGCACACGCACACGCACACACGCACACACACACACACGGACTAAACCTATATGGGAGGCAAGTCCACATAATGAGACTGTTCCCACAAGCAGTTACTGCAGACATGAGTCTACTGTAAACAGAATATACGAAGACGACGAAACAATCATAATTAGATGCTTACAGAGTATAATTGTGTGTGCATGTGTGTGATATAGATCTACAGTGTGTGTGTGTGTTTCTCTTGCCAATCAAAGTATTTTGGGTGCAGCAATGTAGCTTAGGCTTTACAAAACAAACAAGCTGCAAGATTATGTCTGTGTGTCAACTTGGCATTTAATCTCACTCACACGCACACACACACACACACACACACACACACACACACACACACACACACGCACACACATGCAAAATTATTCTTTGCAAAAGTTAAAGTGTGAGAAATATTTTCCAGCGTTCATGTTTTGTTATCAACGTGTTTATGCTAACAGTGGATCCCGTGAAGAGGGCTGCTGATGGTGCGTAGCCTCACTAATCCAAGGAACTTTACAGCCAGTCAGCTGTAACTAAGTGGTTTAAGTCAAGTACTGCCCTTAAGCATGTTCCTCACAAATTTGAGGAATGTAAACTTTTAATACTACTTCATAGTTATTAAATGCTGCATAAATTTGTAGGTTTGCCTCTAAAAATATGAAATAAGACAGCCTCTCATAAGTCACCATAGTCACGGGCTATTTCAGTTTGGAATCTGGCATTATTCGTTTGGACTACAAACCTAATCAACTGGAGATGGTGCAGGAAAACAACAGGATGTCCTGAAACACAGTGCACATCGTGGTGACAGGTGGTGTTCCTGCACTCAATGCTCCGCTGCTGATTGAGGAAGAAAACTGCAACTGCAGATCTGTTGATACCAGACTTGGAATGTCTCCATGTGTCTGTGGATGAGACGACTCCCGGCTGTGGAAGTGCATATAAAAACAGACTGCCTTTCAAGATACGCTGTTACAGCTTCCCAGAATCACAGTGACAGAAGATGGCCAGAGGCCAGGTCAGTCGCTGGGCAGCCTTTACTTTACAGGGGACAGTATTATATTTCCTACATATTCATTTTGTTTTGTGCAGTAAAAACAAGTGCAAGCTGTGCCTTTTAAAATCTGAAATCCATTTTAATATATCTGACATGATTTTGGGTGCAGTTATTTTTGTTTATGTGGCATTAATTTTACTGTCTAGTAAAATTCTAAAATTTTTAATATTAAACTTTTTTTTTCTAACTTCAGTGATATTTCTTAATCTAAGCCCTTTTTAGCGTGCTGTCAGTACTTTAATTACAGAAGAGGATCTGTATACTTTGTCCAGCAATGCTTTTAGCCAGCAGCAATGTTTTTCCCGCAGCAGGCAGTGGCTTTCAGTTGTCGAGGCTCTAAAAAGCCACCGTACGTGACCTGCTGAGCAGCCAACAGCAGGGTACATCAAAGACGAGCAGGTGAACACAGCAGAGCATTTAGCAGCTACAGAAGCAGATATGTCCCTCAGGAGGGAGTCATGCATATTGCATGAGCATGCAGCAAATAAAGCTCTGAGTCCTCAACAACGGCTCATTTGTTCTCTTGTACAATTTCACTTCCTACTGTTTCACTTAAGAGGTTAGTTCATGCCTTTGAGTTCATCATTAGGGGTTTTTGCTAAAATACACACTGCACACAGAGAGCAACACAATCAACAGTGTTCAATCTCTCTTTTAGTTCTGTTTTTGGTCTCCACTTCCCAGTCAGGAAACGTCTGTTTGCCGTCTTAATGTTTTACTAGCTGCTGATGAGCACAGGGTGTGCCGCAGGTCTCTCAGAACTTAAAACAGAGGTAAAGCTGTTTGCGTTACCTGCCCTGGCTGTTGTAGCAGTCCTTGTCTGCTACGTCAAAGCCGTCTGGGTTCATCGTCGGCAGGATGTGGATGCGTGTGCTGTTCAGCAACCGCAAGGACCATGTTTCGTTGCTACGGTAACTACGCACCAGCTCATCTATTAGTTGAAGGAGCAGCACTCGGCCAAGAACCTGAAAGCACACGAATACAAACACGCAGAAAGAAATTTAGGTAAAAACAAATGTTGTGATGGAATTTACGGCTTGTCCTCACACATAAGTCATAAGTGAACAGCACAAAGTTTAGATTATGCATTATGCAAGATTCATATTTAGGAAAATGGGTGAACAGATGTTAGTGCAGGTATGGTCAGCCAACTGTGAAGTAATCACTTCCACCTTCCGCCAATATAACATAATGTCTTTCCACCATAACGAAAGACATTATGTTATTCACCTCCCACATGCAGCTGGCCATTCCCATGGCTTATCGTAGAGCTAAAACACCCGTCAAGGTCAGTCCTCCTAAATACTCCACTGTGACTAACCTTTGACTAACACACGAAAAACATGACTACATATGAAAAAGAGTAGAAAAGATGATGTTTCCAGGGTTAATCTGAGTATCTGAATGGGTTAATGAATAGAATAGAATAGAATAGAATAATCCTTTAATTGTCCCACAAGGGGAAATTTGGTTGTATCAGCAGCAAAAACACACATATACAAACAGAACAGAACACATTTTTTTTACATATTTACATCATGGACAATAGTTACCAAAGCAGAGTACTGTACAGTTATTAAAAATAGAGTACAGATAAGTGGCAAACCCAGGTTGTAGTGTGCAAACAGAGCAGGATACTGAAAGATGTTTAAATAGTTAAGAATATTTAGAATAATTAGAAAAGTGCAGGTTGTGTATTGTACCTGTGCATTAAAAAGTAGACATGTAACTTCCAATAAGTTAGTGCATAGATAACATGAGAATAAGTAATATGCAAGTTATAACAGTAGAAGTTGTTACAGCACTGATGTAAACATCTATGTTTGTTGGGAGCAGTTCTGATTGTACAGTCTGACAGCTGCAGGGAGGAAGGACCTGCGGAAACGCTCCTTCATGCACCGAGGATGCAGCAGTCTGTCACTGAAGGAGCTCTGCAGCTCAGCAACATTTAAATGCATAGGGTGGGAGGCTCTGTCCATCAGAGAAGTTATTTTGGCCAGAGTCCTTCTATTTCCCACCACCTGCACTGGATCCAGGGTGGATCCCAGAACAGAGCTGGCCTTCTTAATGAGTTTATCCAACCTCTTCCTCTCAGCTGTCGATAAACTGCTGCTCCAACATACAACACTGTAAAAAATGACGGATACCACCACAGAGTCATAGAAGGTCTTTAAAAGCACTCCCTGGACTCCAAATGACCTCAGCCGCCTCAGCAGGTAGAGTCTACTCTGACCCTTCCTGTAAAGAGCATCAGTGTTGTGGCTCCAGCCCAGTTTATTATGAACGTCAAGTTTACGCCAAGTTTACGGCTGTCCAGGGTCCATTTTGGCTTAATGGATGGTTCTGTCATGGTCCCCGTGCCTGCCCAGCCGGCCTCACAAGGCTACACTTGTGTTTTTTCTCTCTTTCTCCCCCTATCTCTCTGCCTGGGCGGAGCTCACAGCTGGCTCCCGCCCTTGGCTCTCACAGCTGTTGGCGATCAGCTGATTATCCGTCTTCTATTTGAGGCTGGGTCACAGATCCTCTCATCGCGGGATGATTGCGCTACTGACGTTAGTCTACCTTTCCAGCTCCCGTGGTCTTACACCTTTATGCCTTCGTGATTTGTGATTGATGTCTCCCTTTCCCTGTTCCAGCTTATCTTCCCGGACCTGTGACCTCCCCGCGGTACGAACGTGTGTGAGGACTAGAGATGGACCGATCCGATATTACGTATCGGTATCGGTCCGATACTGACCTAAATTACTGGATCGGATATCGGAGAAAAATAAAAAATGTAATCCGATCCATTAAATATCACGAAAGCACCTCACAAAACTCGCAACACGCCGTAACTCACCTCAGAACGTATGCATCACGTGATAGAGCAGCTGTGGCATGCCGGACCTGTGGTCTGGATAGCATGTGGAGCTTCGCTAGCAACCTGGCATTTCATCTCCGACAAAGTTATCCCCGAGAGAAGTAAAGCAAGTGTGTAAGTCCATCTCTGAATGTTTGTAAAGCATTCCCACGTTAAGCTTAACGAGCGACTGCCTCTCGCTCTCCGGCTGCTACTTCAGTCGTGAAACTGCTTAAATCAGCTGATCGGCTTTTCTGTCGTGAGTCTGTCTCTCGTTTGTTTTTGGTCCACTTTGCGCCAGAAAGAGCAAACCAGCGGCTGAACAACAGCAGCACGTTTAAGCTTGATAAGCTGTTGTTAGAATTTATTTAATATTAATTTCTACACCAGGATCTTTTTCTACGTAGCTGACGCTGGTAACTGTGCAGGGGCGGATCTAGCAAAGTTTAGCCAGGGGGGCCGATAGGGCATTAACTGGGAAAAGGGGGCACAAAGACATACTTTTCTTTCTTATTCTCATTTAAAATGTCTAGCTTTTAATAAATAATTATCTGACACCCAAAGTTTTAATTTGATGTAAAATGAATAGAAGTCAATTACTGTACATAGTGACTATTAAGTCTAATATATATACCCTAGTAAGCTATAGTACTTTTTACTTTGGGAAGGTACCATCTGTGCAGTCTGCAATTTTGTTGAAGAAAGATGTTGAATCTATTTAATATTTCTTGAAAAATAATTGATTTCTGTGCATTTTTTTTCACACTGCATCAAATTAAGGTTGATTACGTCGATTAAGCATCATGAGGTGGAGCGTGAGGGGTGGTTCCCTATTTTTTATTTATTTAATTTTGTTGTTGCTGGGAGTTGGAACCCTATTAGTTAGGTTGCTTAATATTTACGCTAAGTACTCTTTAAAATACCAGAATAGGGAGGATGGTGTAGGTCTAAGTTTATTAGATTGATCAGTATTGCTGAACTATGAAATATTTTTTTTGTATACAGGTATAACAGAATAGCTTTAGTGTAGTTGTTGTTTTAAACTTGAGTATGAACTTGCAGACTTGCAAAATGCAGCAAGATATTTTAAAAAACAGTTTTGTTGATTAAAAAACACTATATCGGATTCATATCGGTATCGGCAGATATCCAAATTTATGATATCGGTATCGGTATCGGACATAAAAAAGTGGTATCGTGCCATCTCTAGTGAGGACGTGAGCGAGCGTGAGAGAGAGAGAGCCTTCCCCTAATCCCCTGGAACCCTGAATTTCCCGTCACTGTATATATTATTGCACGGGTGTGTAAATAAATCGTGTTCTGAGACATCAACCTGCTCTGCGCTTGAGTCCCTGCTTTCAGCTCGTGACAGAATCATCCCGCCAGGAAATGGACTCAGCAGACTCGGCGGCCTCCACTCCCACTCTCGCCACCCTGGCCGCAATGCTGGAGCGACACGAACAGATGTTTGTTCATCTCCGTGGCGAGCTCGCTGCTCTCACGCAGGCTGTGGCCCAACGAACACCCCTGCCGGCAATTCCACCTGCCGCCGCTCCTCTCCAGGAAGCCTCGGCCTCAGCAATAAGTGCCACACCTCCTGCTTCTTCACTTTCCCAAGCTAACAGATTTCTACCCACACCGAAAGCTTTCTCCGGAGAAATTGATAAATGTGCTGGCTTCCTCACTCAATGTGCCCTTCAGTTTCGTCAGCAACCGCAAGCTTTTTCTAACGATGGTGCTAAGATTGCATATATAGTTCAACTACTCCAGGATCGGGCTCTGATTTGGGCTCAAGCTGTGCTTCACGCCAACCCTGACATAACGTATTCTGACTTTTTGGATAAGTTCAAAGGCGTCTTCGATAGAAAATCCACCACGCTCACAGCCGGCCAGCGCCTGCTCGCGCTCAAACAAGGCAAGCGGAGTTTGGCTGATTTCTCTATTGACTTCTTCACCTTAGCTGAACAGACAGAGTGGGGGGAGGAGGCTTTAAAAAGTACTTTGCTTTCTAATGTTAACGAAGACATAAAGAAAGAACTGATGCTTCGTGAACTGCCTTCTTCCCTAGACGCGCTTATGACCCTGTGCGTTCGGCTGGATGACAGAGTACGTGCACACCGGAGCGCGCACACACGGACGGGACAGGAATCACTGGATTATCACGGGGCCTCTCCAGCCGGCCGCGGGCCGCGCGACTCTGACGCCGGTGATGAGGAGGAGCCCATGCAGCTTGGACACTCGCGGCTAACGCCTGCAGAGCGCCAGCGCCGTCTGGCCGCCGGTGAGTGCGTCTATTGTGGCCGTAAGGGTCACTCTGTCTCCTCGTGCCCGACGCTGGCAAAAGGGCGCGCTCGCCAGTGATTGAGAGGGTGCTGGTGGGCGATCTGTCTAGTAAAAACCCTCTCCCCAGACTTCTCTTACCGGCCAAACTTCAAGTACAATCTGTTTTTCACTCGCTTTCAGTACTCATTGACTCTGGGGCTGAGCAGAACTTTATTGACACCTCGCTCGCCGCCAAGCTGAACATCGCTTTGGAGCCCTTGTCACGCCCTCTCCGCGTGCACGCGCTCTCTGGTCACCGCCTGCCCGATATCACTCATGTCTCGGAATTCCTTTCGTTGTCTCTCTCGGGCAATCACACGGAGAGGATTTGTTTTTTTGCATTCACGGCTCCACTCACTCCGCTGGTTCTCGGTCACCCCTGGCTTGTGCTCCATAACCCGCACATTGACTGGGAGAAGGGTGACGTCCTGGGTTGGAGTGTTAATTGTCACATGTCCTGCCTTCGGGCGGCCACGGCGCCCGTTCCGCTTCTGCCCTCTGGTTCGCCGTCCGACCCCCCAGATCTTTCGGCGGTTCCGCGGGTCTATCATGACTTGCGTGGCGTGTTCTGCAAGGATCGGGCGCGGTCCCTTCCCCCCCACCGCCCGTATGACTGCGCTATCGATCTCCTTCCGGGGGCTCCGTTGCCGTCTAGCCGCCTGTACAGCCTCTCCCAGCCGGAGCGGGTCGCTATGGAGCGTTACATCTCTGAGTCGCTCGCTACGGGCTTGATCCGTCCCTCCTCCTCCCCGGTTGCGGCTGGGTTCTTCTTCGTGGACAAGAAGGACGGTTCGTTGCGCCCGTGTATCGACTTTCGCGGCCTTAACCTGATCACTGTCAAGAACAAGTATCCTTTGCCGCTGCTTTCCTCTGCTTTTGAGCTGCTCCAGGGCATGACTGTTTTTTCTAAGCTGGACCTGCGCAACGCCTACCACCTGGTTCGCATCCGGGAGGGGGATGAGTGGAAGACGGCCTTCAATACTCACCAGGGGCACTTTGAGTACCTTGTTATGCCCTTCGGCCTCACCAACGCTCCCGCTGTTTTTCAGACCATGGTGAACGAGGTGCTTCGTGACTTTGTTAATCGCTGTGTCTTTGTGTACTTGGATGATATCCTCATTTTTTCTAAGTCACTCGCGGAGCATCAGGTGCATGTGAGACAGGTCCTGCAACGCCTCTTGGAGAACCGGCTGTTTGTGAAGGGGGAGAAGTGTGTGTTCCACGCGCCTGCGGTGGCTTTCCTGGGCTATATAGTTGAGAACGGGAGTCTACGTACCGACCCTGGGAAGGTGCGTGCGGTGGTTGAATGGCCAGTCCCTCCTAATCGCCGCCAACTGCAACGTTTTCTGGGATTCGCTAATTTCTACAGGAGATTCATTCGCGATTTCAGTAAGATCTCTCTCCCTCTCACTAGACTCACCTCTCCGAAGGTTCCTTTTCTGTGGGACCCTGCCGCTCAGCGAGCCTTCGTCCAGCTCAAGGAGAGGTTTTCCTCAGCGCCCATCCTCCGGCAGCCGGACCTCACAAGGCAGTTCGTGGTGGAGGTCGACGCTTCTGACTCCGGGGTGGGGGCGGTTCTCTCACAACAGGAGGACGGTAAGCTTCACCCATGTGCTTTCTTCTCTCGCAGTCTCTCACCCGCAGAAAGCAATTACAACGTCGGGGATCGGGAACTCTTGGCCATAAAACTCGCCTTGGAGGAATGGAGACATTGGCTGGAGGGGGCTGCTCACCCATTCATTGTTTGGACGGATCACAAGAACCTGGAGTACATCCGTTCGGCCAGACGCCTCAGTTCTCGGCAAGCCAGGTGGGCATTGTTCTTCGCTCGCTTTGATTTCACCATCACCTACAGGCCCGGATCTCGCAACGTGAAACCGGATGCCCTGTCCCGGCAGTTTTCCACCACGGATGAGGAGTCGGTACCCGAATCAGTTCTGCCGGCGGCCTGGGTGGTTGGAGCCGTTTCCTGGGAGATTGAATCCCTCATTCAGGAGGCACAAGAGACTGAACCGGATCCTGGGACCGGTCCAACGGGCCGCCTCTTCGTCCCTTCGGCGGTCCGCTCCCAGGTACTCCAGTGGGCTCACACTGCCCGTTTCTCATGCCACCCCGGGGTCTTCCGTACCCTGTCCTTCCTTCGACGCTACTTCTGGTGGCCCACCATGGCGAGGGACGCCAGGGAGTTTGTGACCGCCTGCCCCGCCTGCGCCCAGAACAAGCGGTCAAACCAACCTCCGTCAGGCCATCTTCTACCTCTCCCTACGCCGGCTCGACCATGGTCACACATCGCGCTGGACTTCATCACTGGACTGCCTCCTTCTGCAGGTTACACCGCCATACTAACTATCATCGACCGTTTCTCTAAGGCCGCACACTTTGTCGCCCTTCCTAAACTCCCTACGGCTCTGGAGACGGCTCGGCTCCTCGCCTCACATGTGTTCAGGCTCCATGGGATCCCCGAGGAAATTGTCTCGGACAGGGGACCACAGTTCACTTCCCGAGTATGGAAGGAGTTTTGCACCGCATTGGGGGCCAAGGTCAGCCTCTCTTCTGGTTTCCACCCACAGAGCAACGGACAGTCCGAACGGGCTAACCAGGAGTTGGAAGCTGCCCTCCGGTGTGTTGCCTCCCACAATCAATCGACCTGGAGTGAACAGCTGCCATGGATCGAGTACGCCCACAACAGCCACACCTCCGCCGCCACGGGCAGGTCACCCTTTGAGGCATCCCTGGGCTACCAACCACCCCTGCTCCCAGCTGTCGAAGGTGCGCACTCTGTCCCCTCTGTTCAGGCTCACCTCCGCAGGTGCTGCCGGGCCTGGCGTGCTACTCGGGCCGCTCTACTCCGCACTAAGGAGCGCAACAAAGCCCTCGCTGACCGTCACCGGACGCCGGCCCCTGAATACTCCATCGGTCAACAGGTGTGGCTGTCTACCCGTTTTGTGCCGTTGCGGACGGAGTCTAAGAAGCTGTCACCTCAGTTCATTGGCCCCTTTCCCATAGACTCCATTGTCAACCCTGTGTCCGTTCGCCTCAAGCTGCCTCGTACCATGCGGATTCACAATGTTTTCCATGTGTCCCAGGTCAAGCCGGTGCTCTCCAGCCCGCTGTGTCCTCCTGCCAGGCCCCCGCCGCCCCCCCGGCTTGTGGGTGGTCAGCTGGTCTATGACATCTCCCGCATCATGGACTCCCGGCGCCGCGGCAGGGGTTTTCAGTACCTGGTGGATTGGGAGGGCTACGGGCTAGAGGAACGTTCCTGGGTGCCTCGGGCGGCTATTCTGGACAGGAATATGCTTCGGGACTTCCATCGCAGGCATCCAGGTAAGCCTGGTGGGTCGCCGGGAGGCTCCCGTTGAGGGGGGGGTACTGTCATGGTCCCCGTGCCTGCCCAGCCGGCCTCACAAGGCTACACTTGTGTTTTTTCTCTCTTTCTCCCCCTATCTCTCTGCCTGGGCGGAGCTCACAGCTGGCTCCCGCCCTTGGCTCTCACAGCTGTTGGCGATCAGCTGATTATCCGTCTTCTATTTGAGGCTGGGTCACAGATCCTCTCATCGCGGGATGATTGCGCTACTGACGTTAGTCTACCTTTCCAGCTCCCGTGGTCTTACACCTTTATGCCTTCGTGATTTGTGATTGATGTCTCCCTTTCCCTGTTCCAGCTTATCTTCCCGGACCTGTGACCTCCCCGCGGTACGAACGTGTGTGAGGACGTGAGCGAGCGTGAGAGAGAGAGAGCCTTCCCCTAATCCCCTGGAACCCTGAATTTCCCGTCACTGTATATATTATTGCACGGGTGTGTAAATAAATCGTGTTCTGAGACATCAACCTGCTCTGCGCTTGAGTCCCTGCTTTCAGCTCGTGACAGGTTCGCAAAGTTTGCAGTGAAAACCGCAGTGAAGTCAATAAATATTCCAATCAGTTCAGCTTTCCTTTAGTGATATGTGTGGAAACTTTAAGTATTTCCAGGTGAGGACATTAAGTTTAGTTGCAAAATTGGAAATGTGCTTTCAGTATAGTGAAATATAGAAAAAAAAATTAAGACGGACTTTTGCGAGATCTCGCAAAACAAACTCAGGATCTCGCAAAACAAACTCGGGATCTCGCAAAAGTTTTAAAGTTTAAAAGTTTTAAACTGGTATCACATGGAAGTACAGGCAGACACAGTCTAAGTTATTTTCAGTTGTTAGCTCTTCAATAATTATATAAATTTCTTTAACACGAAGAAATGTTTATTTTCATTGTTTAACAGCTTTAGTTATTTTTTTTTATTTAGAGTGGTTTATTTTTCCTAAACTTTACAGTGCATTGCTTTCACTTTATTAGGCTAAAAGTTTAACATTTAATTTCACTCCACCATTCTTTGTTTTCTGTGTGTTGACCTTGCATGTTCCTGCCTGAAGAAAACAGCGGGGGAGGAAGTGATGTCGTGAGTCAGCGAGGAATTGAAATGGAATCCAGGGACGAGTCACGATGAGGCATTTTTTCCGGATACAGGCGGCTTATTGGATGATGAAAAACATCTTTGTGAATGAATGAGAGCCTTGGGAGTGGGAATGACAGAAGGCTGGGAAAGGTGTGTATCCACATCATCTCACACACACACACACACACACACACACACACACACACACACACACACGTCAGGACTAGCGCTGCCTCCAGCCATCATATTGCTTTCCTTCATCAAACTCCCTCCATCTTTTGTCTCTGTTGCGATCACACGAAAACACACATTTTTATTTTTGCATTTTTATACTGTGATTTATCTTTTTACTTTATATCAGCTGAACATCACTGACACCCTCTGTTAGGTTAGGCAACTGTTCCTTCATCAGGGTCGGCGTGGAGCCAGTTTTCAGTGCGGGCAATTTCATCCACCAACACTTTTTTCATGGTCGAAGAAATTCGATATCTACTGTTAGCTCTGGCTTTACTGTGTTTTGTACAATCAACATGTTCCTTATCAGTCTCTACGGCACTCCTAACTCGGGGATAATTGGCCTTGGAAGAGCTGCTCTTTGCTGCTCTTCTTTCTGTGCTAAATGGCGCTAAAAAGTCAGAAAGCAGAAACCATCACATAGCAGCTGCTGATTCAAGCACTCAGGAGGCCCAAGTCAGTCTCCACAGAGAGGAGGGGACGCCCTGCAGCTGTGAGCAGCCACGCCTCAAACAGCAACTGTTGGTGCTATATAAATAAAACTGAACTGAACTGAACAACCAAATGGAAGAACGTCAGCAAGACCAAGGAGCTGGTGGTGGACTTCAGAAGGGGTCAGCACAGAGACTACAAGCCCATTATCATCAATGGAGCTCCAGTGGAGAGGGTGCAGTCCTTCAAGTATCTTGGTGTCCACATCTCCTCAGACCTGACATGGGCTGCCCACATTCAGGTCCAGACCAAAAAGGCTAGGCAGCGCCTGTATCACCTACGACAACTGAAGAAGTTCAGGGTCTCTCCAAAGATCCTCAGGATTTTCTATACAGGCGCTGTGGAGAGCATCCTCACACAGAACATGACATCGTGGTTCGGGAACAGCTGTGTGAAGGACCAAAAAGCTCTCCAGAGAGTGATCCGTACAGCAGAACGCTGCTGCAGGATTGCTCTCCCCCCGCTTCAGGACACCTACACCAGGAGATGCCGGACTAGAGCAGCGCAGATACTGAAGGACCCGTCCCATCCTGGCAACAAACTGTTCCAACTTCTGCAATCTGGTAGAAGGTTCCGCATCTTCCGGGCAAGGACAGAGAGAGACTCAAGAGGAGCTTCTATCCCCAAGCCATCCGTGCCCTAAACACACACACCCGCCCTCTCACATCATCTATAATTGACTGAGACAGGACTCTTCCAGACACTAAACCAAGGCACAATGTACATTTCAATTCCTTTAATTTTAAATATGTTTATATTGTCTATCCTGTAAAATAGTCAGATATCTATTCATATTAATGTACAGAATTCACCTGCTTGCTGCTACTACTGCACATTCACCCAGTGTGTGTGTGTGTGTGTGTGTGTATATATATATATATATATATATATATATATATACACACACACGATGGATGGGTGGCAAACCTGGAGGATCTTGTGCCTGGCGGGACTGTCTATCGAGGACGCTGAGGATATTTACCTATTCGGAACCATGATAACAGGGTTCTTGCTGATCGGAGCTGGCTTGGCCCTGACTTATCGGAGAAATAAGAGAGTGGAACCAGCTGTTCAAACCCCCCCTAAGCTGACCGCTGGAATTGAAGCGATGGGACGAGGCGCGGCCTCCCACACCGAACGCAGCATGGTTAACACCTTGGAGACGCTTACAGCTGCCATGAAGACTCAAACTAACACCATTGAGCGTATGATGGGATACATCAGAGAGGGGCCTGCTCACAATAACACCCTTGAGCGAAAGTTGGATAACATCGCAGAACGGCTCACTGCAGCTGTGGGGTCTCAGAACCAAAAGAATGACAACACCACGGAACAGAAGCTTGATACCATCATGGGGAGGCTCGCAGCGCTCCAACGGGAAATCGAGGCCCCAGTGTCAGAGTGCTAAATTCGCTGCTCGCATAAAGGAGAAATCAACAATATTCTACATTTGGACACCACGGCGCCAGCTGCTCAGGCCCAAGGCTGGAGCCCACCAAAACAACTCCCTGATAACGACTGTGTGATGACTATTCTTCCCATCCCATGAAGGACACCTGGATCGGCTGGAGGACTGTTTACTTAGCCTGATACAGCGAAGGACACTGTCTCAGCTGAACTATGGACACGCACACACATACACTTACACTGATAAGCACGCACTCATCCCCCTCCCTTCCAAACGCCTTCGATGCTTGTTCCTGCGGGGGAAGGCAGCGGGTCTGCGTGCCGCGCTGAAATGGTAGCATGGTGCAGGACGACTGCTGTGTTCCTTCGAATCACCCCCCACCCCCCTATCCATCCCCTGTGGCTTGTCATGTGCTCTGATGTTGTGATGTGGACATTAATGTGCTCTCTGTGCAGAGGAGTTTTTTTTTGTTTCCTGTTCTCATGCTGTCCTCCCATAGGTTGCCCAGCGTGTGAAGAGGTCTCTTTTTTTTTCCTCTTGTACTTTTCCCAATGTTGTGTAATTTTTTCAGTGTTATTCTCCCAACGCTGCCGATCTCCGACTGTATTCCCTTGTGTTGTCTTGTTGTTGTGTGTGTAAGTCGGGGGGGGGGGGGGGGGTCCTATTCCTCTGTGGGGCAACCTGCATATGGCCAATAAAGCATTCATTCATTCATTCATTCATATATATATATATATATATATATATATATATATATATATATATATATATATAATGTTCTTCCTCTACACCCCCCCCCCCCCCCCCAATTTTTGCACATGTCGAGGAGCGTGTCAGACTACATTTCACTGTGTGTTATACTTGTATAACTATGCATGTGACAAATAATAAAGAACCTTGAACCTGAATCGGCAGTTGACAGCGGATCTACTCTAGATTGTGTTTCTTGGGCTTCACTTGAGCAGTTTTGCATGTTTCACAGTTCCCTTCACATTCTGTCTTAAATAGGCTGTGTTTAAATGAACGCCCCTTGAAGTTTTATTCTCTCCCTATGACATCATCCAGATCCATGAGTAGAAAAAACATCTGAAATGAAGCAGTGTGAGGCTTGAGCTTTTGGCTTACACACACTGACCTCATTATTTGAAACTCTGCCCCCCCATATCTCTGCAGTTTAGAAAATGGGAAATAAGGGCAGTGATTTACTGAACTAGGTAAATGTAAAGGAAAATATCCCAAGTAAGTATATGCTTTAAAAAAGTCAAAGGTAGGTCCAATCTAATTACTGATATCTTCAAATCCAGCAGCCATTACTGGATAAAACCAAAACATATGGTGGTGTTTGCCACCCATACAGTCCATGTGTCACTGAACAATTCCTCCAACAAGTTTAGATAACAAGATTAAAGCCGTCCAGCCGTGTTTATGTGACCTAATGTTGAGTGAAGCTGAGGTGAACCGCAGTGTTTGTCTACAACTTGCAGCTGAGCTTCCCTGGAAGACAAGAGGAACATGAACACCTGAGGCAAATTCATCAGGATTCATCCTTCAGGGAACAGAAATGTCCAAAATCACACAGACATCGATTCAAGAGTAGAAATCACATTTGAGGAAAGAAACGTGAACTCTCAGTGACACTTTAGGAAAATACTTTCACTTTAAAATCAGGATCTATCCCCTGGGGAACATGAACATCTGTGCAAAAGCTGTTGAGTCATTTAGGATACAACAGATATTGTCATTAAAAGAGTCAAAAAATAGAATTAGAATAACAAACAGGCTTCCAAGTGAATCCAAAGAAAGGTCAGTGCAGCACACTCAGTGTACGAGGTTAATGTGTGAAAGGAGGAAGTGCCTCCTGTTTAAATTTTTATTATTGTCCTTCAGGCAAAGTTTAAAGACGCTGAAAGTTCTCTGTTTGATTTAGTGTTACTAAACATTTCTAACACGCAAGACTGCATTCCTGCTGCTGACATGATTCTGCCATGCCATGATGGCTGTTTGTATTTTGCACATCTGAGCATCGATGACAGAAACATCCTCTGACCTCTTGCTCGCTCACTCAGAGTTTCTGTCATGCGGTGGATATACGATGGATGTTCTTTGCTTCCTGCACTGCAAACTGTACTAAACAACTGTTTCCAACTTAAAGCACACTTAAAATACGTGAAAAAGAAAGTACACCCTCTTTCACTTTAAGCCCTCGGTTAATAGTGATTGAAAATGTGACGTCACTCAGGGGTAAAACCGCAAAGAATTCTGGGAACTCGTGGCAAGAGGTACTAGCGCACGCAGGCTTTCAATTGAAATCAGTTATACAGCGATAAAAAGAAACACAAAAAATGTCAAGAAGCTGTTGTATTATTAACTGCAATAGCCGGTCGCATGACAGCCACGGGAAGCCGACGGGTAAAGAGATCGGTTGTTATCGGATTACGTCGTTGAAGAGAAATTGTTCGAGCCATGTTTCCGAAGTAACAAAGAGGCGACGGGTGGCCTGGATTGCAGCCATTCAAAGACTAAATATAACGTCTCAGAACACTCCAGCTCACAGGTTAGTCTGCTCCAAGCATTTACACGAAGGTCAGTCTGCTGTAGTAGTTAATGCGTCATTTTTCTTAACATAATTGGTGATATAGGTTACAAGCAAGTCTGGCGCTGAGCAGAAATTGTCGAGCTATGCTCCTTTATTTATTGTGCATAAATAGTGAATTGTCCTGACACAATATTGTGTTTCGCTTCTGTTATTATGGTACATTGACAAAAACATATACTTTTATTCACAGGATAAAACAGTTGTTTTGTATCACTAATTGCCCAGTACGATTACAGCATACAATATTATTGTCACTGCTACATTTCTGTAATGCTACCAGAAATTATTTCCACTACTAATTAATTACTGCTGAGCTCAAAGGTTATATTAATAAACGGTTAACGAATGTGTATTTATGAAGACGATTTGTGAGACTGGTAAACTTACCTTTGTTCGTACGATGGTCTTTACTTTCTACACGGTGCATTTCAAGGTCCTGCACCCATCCGTCGGTAAACTGTACCTGGGCTTGTTGCAGTGACCTGAAGTTACTAAACTTCACGAGTGTATGCACTCACTCCAAGAACCGTATAATTATAAATATGAGCGTGGTGAAGTTGGGCAGCACGCTAACGTATTTTGTCCCTCTGTGTGCTCGTAAGGGTCTGACCCTTTCACTGGTTAGATTTTTTTCATCGTATCTTTTCTTTGACTTTTCATTAAGTCTGTCTTTGTACGGACCGGCATTGTTCTCCTTCGTTTTGTACACACCTTTTTGGGGGGCAAAGAAAAAGCAAGAATTTATTGGAACCGAAGAATGAACGTTTTGCGGTGCTGCAAATGCTTGCATTTGATGCAGGTACTTGGATTGTTTTGCCACGAGTTACCGGCATGCAATGCGCGAAAGTCACGTCACGTGGTCTGTCAATCTCTATAAAAACAGTCATCTGGTCCTTAAGTCTATCATTCTACACCTCAAAGATCAGACAGTGCAACGCTCAGAGATACTGCAACAAACTCCAAGAGCTCCACCTCAGACTCTAAAGGCCTCAGTTAGCATGCTAAATGTTAAAGTTCATGATAACACAAGTTAGAAACAAACTGAGCAAGTATGTTTTGTTTGGAAGGGTTGCAGAAGAAAGCCTCTTCTCTCTAAAACAAACATGAAAGCACGGCTTTGGTGTGGAAAAACACATCAGGACAAACTGCAACACTTCTAAGTGGAAATCTTTGTCCATGATGCAAATCACCCGAGGAAGCAAAACACCTCATACCAGTTCTCAGCACGGTAGTGTGGGGATGATTTGGGCACCTTACAGTCATTGAGTGGACCGTAAACTCGTATAGCAAAGTATTCTAGAGTCAGTGTGAGACCCACAGCAGTCAGCAGTTATTATTGCTAAAAGCGTCTCAACAAGGTGCAGGATGTAATTTGTTTCTCACACACTGATTCTGCATTGTAGTTTAGTTTTGTTGAATAAATGATGACTCAATGTAAAATGTTGGGTTGTTGCTAATCTGAGGTTGCTTTTAAATAACTTCATATTTACACTTTTAATATAATTTTCTCCTCCTGTGCGTTTCCTTTTAGCTCTATAACGTGTTTTTGTTGTTGTTGTTGTTGTTGTTTTTGTACACATTTTGCATCAAATACACTAAATATGTAATAATAAATATGTTTCATTTTCAGAATGCTTCAACCTGCCCCTGTGCTATGTGATACAGAAATTAGCTGGAAGTCAGTGTGGGGAAAATAAAGATGCGATAAAATGAAGATACAAAAAAATTTGTCTGTCTGCCTGATCAAGCAAGTCAGAGTTTCTCAATGTTAATCAGTAGAAGCTGTGGCAGAAAGCATGGGAGCCTCACAGGAAATATACTCTAGTCAGAAACTCCTGAGTACTCACAGACAGTGCACGCTACACGACACCTTTTCAGCATTCCCATTCGCCACCCTGCTGTTTCCATGTGTATGTATGGGGCCGTATTCCTCTGAGCCGATATACTCCACTGGTTCTGTTTGTGCGTGTGTGTCCAGGCGTAACGTGTCTATTTAAGGACACTTCCATTGACTTTCACACACATTTGCAGTGTGATCAGCTGTCCACTGTCACCATGGCAACCTGACACTGGTCAAACGTTTTAGTCTGGTTTTTAAGGACATTCATGCAGACTCAATTTGTCTCATCCCAATGGAATTATTAGACTATTAAATGATGGTTGTAATTACATTGTGTTATTAGAATAACCTTTGTGTTAACAGTTTGAATGTCTTCTGTGTTCTGTTCAGTCAGAACAAGTTCAGAACAAAACTTGTTCTGACTGGAATAAACAGAGCTTGTCTATTTGTTGATTAGTGGTGCCACAGATGTCATCACACTGATGACCTAACTCTGGCTGAATGTGCTGTGTAACACCGCAGATCAAGCAAATCAGTTTCCTCTAAGAACAAAAGTTTGAAACTTTTGCACAAAATCTGAGAATTGTCAGGTTAAAAATGCAGATAAGGTGTTTTAGTTTGTAAAAATGTCTCTCAAAGGTCAAACACTCAAATACTGCATACTGTCAATAAGAATAAAAGCTAACTGAATTACCTGTGTACTCTTGCGAAGAAGCAAATAAAATAAAAAGTCAACTGTAATTTTTTTTATCTGCAGAACTGCACAGATTAAAGGTCTCAGTGCCCTGCTGAGCTTTTCATCTGTACACTTCTACATGGGAGCAGCAAGGCAAGGCAAGTTTATTTCACAATTCAACAACAAGGTGATTCAAAGTGCTTTACAGAGACATTAAAAACAAAAACAAATAAAAAGCATGATTTAAAATTGATTAAAAAAAACAAAAAAAACCCAGCGTCAACTCTTCTCAGTTTTTAGGTGGTAGAATCTGGTATTAGGTACTGTTTTAGCACTACTGGGGTTCCAAGTGAGCTGAGTTGGGCCAAAGATGTGATGTCAACACACCACTGATGAGCCAAAGAGTGACATCACTGGATGATCATGAAAGTGACTCCTTCACGTCATGGCACAATTTTCATTTTGAACCATTCCTTGATCGTGACTAGATGTCAAAAAAGACTACCAGGTCAATGTCAAAGTGTTTGCTGGGTTTAATAAGAAACGTTTAAAGAAATATAAAATATTATATTAAAGTTTCCTTAAACCACTTCTGTCTGTGCTCAAAGAGCTGTGCGACCAAAAATCCTGCATAATGCTGTTTTCCTGTTTAGGTTGTTGCTAGACTGAATCACCTGAGGGATGCTGTGCTGTGATTAGCTTAGATGTTGTTTGCTGCACTTCACTCTCTCCTGATTCGAGTTTGGTGTGATCAATCCACCTGTGCATACAGTTGTAATTATGAGTGTTGCTTTGTGATGTGGTTAAAAGGAGGTTGTTCATGCTTGTTTTGTGGTCAGAAGAAGTGAAGCATCATATAGGGTTTTTTTTTCCTCTAAACATCCACCAGGTCATTGAGACGCCGACTAAGGGTGGAGTTGGGTTTTGGCCTCATCCTAAATGAGCAAATCTTCAAAAACTTGAAAATGCCATCTTTTAGATCATGTGTGTTACATGGCGTGACAGACACAAGCCACACCTCCAATCCATTTCTGTTATAAAACGGATGAGTGAGGCATTCAAAGTCAACTAACTGTCAAATCCTTATGTTCTCTATACTATGAGCTTCATTCAGATGTACAATAGCCATTCATATACATATAATAAGAGACACTTTTTTCCATTACAGCTATTCCCAGTTACTAACTGACCTGCCTAAGTATACAAAGAACCTGAGATTAGTGTTTCTTGATTCGGTTGATTCGGCACACTGTCCATTTCTATCTGAGAATTATGCAGGTCATCACACACTCTGTTGTCCACACACAAAGGAATCCACGGGCTCTGGACTCTGAATGGCTTTTGTTGATCTCTTTTGTCCTCCTTTAGTCCTGCTTCCTGTTAAAAGGGAGTGGCACTCTTCTGTGTGTGTGTGCGTGTGCATGTGTGTGTATTGTCTTACCTCATTTCCATGCATGTTACCCACATATTTGAACTCTGGGATGCCAACTGTGTGCTGGTGAGGACTGACACCCAAAGCCAACACCCACAGCTGCTGACCTGAGAGACACGCAGAGCAAACAGAGCCTTCAGGAGCTAAGAGTTACAGTTTGTGCTGCTCACATCTGCTTAATTGAACATGATGTGCACTGGGAGATAAAAATATGTAATTAGGTAACGGTTCATTGTCACCTGGGTTAGTTAAGAATGCTAAGAAACGCACACCAGCATGCACAAAAATATTTGCTACAGCAAAGCTTTTCACAGTGACAACGTGCAATAAAAGCAAGTACACACAAAATATGACAGAAACCAACAATAAAAACAACAAAACAAATAAAACTCTGAATGTCCACCCGGTCTCCAGAGACCTGCTTCTCTAAATTTGCTGTGAGCGTTCACAGCTGACAGACTGACTGAGGAGAAAAATGAATTACAATATTCAATATGGTCAACATTCAGTACTAAGAAAGTAAGCAGCAATTCAAAACATGTGAACGTAAAAGTGCTCTCTCTCTTCACATCCAGTGACTCTGTTCTGTCCACATAAGTATCCCATGATGCCTTTCTGCCTGCATCCTGTGAATTACTGCTATCTGTTGTCTTTGGAGGTCAGTTTGATGATAAGCCACCAGAATCCATCCTTGCAGGGCCCTCCCTGTGTCCTTAACAAATTCTGGAGCCTTCAGATTAGTATGCACTACTGTGTAAAAGTCCACTCCTTATTTCTTTATATTATTAATTGTCTAGTTATGTATTAAAAATTACAAGGTCCACAGTCCAATTAAGTAAACAGTAGAAAATTAATTATCACTCCACCAGATCTGTTTCACTGACTTTCAGTCAAGTTTTTTATATTTTAACAATTTTTATATCAGGCTATAAGCTTGATTATTTCTGCTGTAAAGTTGTTCATTTTAAGAGTCTATGGGAACTAGAGAAACTGCAGCTGCACATTTATTCCCCTGTTCACTTCCATTTTATTTCTGGAAACATCTGGAATACCATTTTACTTTAAGATCAGTTTCAGATACGTTGAAGGGAGAGGAACACTAAATGTTCAGCTTGTCCATCACCACGTGTCCATGCCAAACAGCACTCTGCTTTATCACACATTTGACCTTATATGGAGACAAAATGTACAAAATGAGGGTTGTGATTTGTTAAAAACCGTGAAACTGAGGCTCATAATGAGATATGAGGAAGTGGGAATCGGGCTCATTTTCTCATGTTTCAAAATATATATATGTTTTTTTCTTGTTTTGAAACCAGAGGAGTCGCCCCCTGCTGGTTAGAAAGAATCATATCAATGCATCTTTCACGTGTTTTACGTGAAACTTTTTTAATGTTTGCAGTAAACTAAAGGTCAATAAATAATCTTTATCTGCTGTATTAGAAGAAACTAAAATAAGTTAATATTTTTAATCAAAGGCTTTAATTCCTCTTTGCTCTTTCAGTGTCTTTGAACTCTATGCTTTGGTTTGGCAGCCTGCAGTTTTGAGGTTTAAATTTTAACTCTCAGTTAGTCAGTTTCCTCACAGGCACACACACCCACCCACACACACTTCTGTAACTGTACTGCCAGTACTACTGGTTATTCAATGAATGAAACTACAAGTCTCAACAAGCCAGGAACACACACTCACGTAAATCACGGCAAAGTGTGACTCAGTCATCAGAGCAGCAGCCTGAGGGAAAAACTGATTCGTTGCACAAAGACAAGATGAGACTGAAAAATGCATAAACACACTCGGGCTGGACGGAGGCCAGCTGGTGTCCCAGATTAGCTCAGATTAGCTCTGTGTGTGTGTCAGATTAAGCAGTCTGGGATTAAATTAGAAACTATTTACTGTCCAGTCATGCGATCCACCAACAGATAGATCCAGGTCAGTCAGTCATTGGTGGTGGGTATAGAGGCGGATGCCCGATGCTTCATCAATTATCCATCATTCCTATTGTGGCGTCTACATGTAAGGGAATCAGTCTAAGAACAGGTTGTGTTTCAAAGCTTTATGATCACCTAAATCTACATCTGCTGTACTGTATTTCCTGCAGTCGCCTCAAACGGAATTCATTGTTACTCACTTTTTGTCAGACATTTAATGTTAAATGGATGAAATTGTCATTTTCTTTTTCCAAACCAATAAGAATTGCACAAATCGTGGTCTGGGATAATTGTCCTGCTGAAAAAATGAAGGTGCTGGCAATCAGATGCTCTCCAGATGGTATTGAAAGCTGGATCAAAATCTGGTGGTACTGCATTTGTAATTTCATTAAATTTGAGAAGATCAACATCACTGGTTGAAATGAAGCCCCAAACTGAGTCACACAGAGTGTCCATTGTTTTGTACAGATGGCTGTAGACTCACACTGTTGGATCTCTACTCCTGACCTCCTCTGTACATACTCACATGTGCAGATCACCTGAATAAAATTAGTAGGTCATTAGCAAGACTCTATAGAACTTGACTGCATGCTGAGGTGGCAACCCGTAACCCTACCTACTCAAATAAATGTAAGTAAATGTAACTGTTTGGAAATTTGTACTTCTAAAAGTACTGTTGTTGCAACATGTTAATTCACTCATGAGCTGCTGTAACACAAATCAAATGGCTAAACTGCCACCTCAGCATGCAGTCAAGATCTATAGACTTGCTAATGACCTATTAATTTTATTCAGGGGTGTTGTAGCAGGGACACATGTTAAAATTTAAGGACACCGGCCCTGGAGGACTGGAGTTTGACCCGTGTGCTTTAGAGCAAGTCTGGCTTTTTAGCAGCAAGTCCAAGACTTGCACAGCACAATATATGATACGCACACAAGAGAAAATTGTTAAGAGGGTGTTGTGTTGCAGGATTGTGAAAGGTTGTCTTCTAATATTTGGAAAGTAGGAAGTCCCATTATGACCTAATGTCTCATCTCAGAATGTAAAAAAACCAGAATTTGTTTCAGAAGTGAAAGTTTAGTAGATGAAGATTTAAAGTATTCAAGTTTCAAATGTTCAAATGCAGATGACTGTGATTAGACAGTGGCCAGCTTCACACAGACTGATTTTGCTCATACTTTTAGAAATATAAAGCCAGCCAGCGATATTCATTTATGAGGCATGTTTCACAGACAGGAGGATAAGAAGCAATTAATAATAAACAGGAGAAATATGTACAAAACAAAAGAAAAGGCTACGGAGCCCTGCAAGGGACATTGGAGGAAAAAAAATTATGATGAACTTTTGCGAGATCCTGCAAAAATTTTGCGAGATCCAGAGTTAATTTGGTGAAATCCTGCAAAAGATTTTGCGAGATCTCGCAAAAGTAACTCAGGAGCTATGTCCCAATCCCTAGGCTGCATCCTTCGGAGGCCGCATTTGAAGGCCGATTACGTCACAGCCAGGCGATGAAGGCTGTCCCAATTCAAAGTCTCCTCCAAATGCGGTTCATTTCCCCGAATTTGAAGGATGGGTCGAATATTTCTTTCGTGGCCCAACCTATCCCAGAATTCATAGCGCGGCCCATCCAATTCCAGTTACCAACAATTGGGGGCAGCTCCGTAGTTTTAATATTACTCTTTCTGAGTCACAAAATAAACTTTCAAGATATTTGAAAATGTGTGTGAATGTGTTTGTGAATGGGTGGATGACTGGATATGTAAAGCGCTTTGGGGTCCTTAGGGACTAGTAAAGCGCTATATAAATACAGGCCATTTACCATGTAGGTGTGTAACTTCAAATATCTGCTTGATTTATCAAGACATCACATATTTGCAAAAGTGCTCCAATGTTTTTTGAGATGTCTGTTACCCACTAGCTCGATAGCTAGTTGGGGGGTTCAAGGCTTACTAAAGCCGGCGAGAACAGTGGACTTCCAGCACACCATTTTCAAAACCCCTGCAACCTTTCGCTACTCAGATTATGATATATAAGTCACTTAGGCAACTTAAAAATGTTATTGTTTGGCTTTTTTCAGTTTTTTATTTGTTCCTCAGTAAAACAGTTTGGCTGAGATTAAAGTTATAGTTTTCACACAGCTAAATAAACGTCAAACAGAAAACTGATTAAACAGAAGTGTGAGATGGTAGCGAATTTACTCCAGTGTCCCGTTATATTTTAGATAGCAAGGAGCAGATAACTGACACAGGTGGTGGCGCAAATCTGAAGGCTAGACCGTCCCATTTCACAGCCTCGCACTTCCAGCCTTGTCAGTCTTCGGAGGACCAGGCCTTCGCGGTCTACGTGGGCCGTGTCCTTCGAAGGATGCGGCCGGGATCTTGCTCCTGAGTAAAAGTTTTGCGGGATCTTGCAAAACTTCATCTTCATTTTTTTTCTCCAATTGTCCCTTGTGGGGCTCCGTAAAAGGCACACAGGAGAGGACAGGTGCGAAGTGTTTGGAAGTAGTGCAAAAGGACTCCATGTGTGGTTGTGCAAGTCATTAATGCAAGACATTAATGTATGCAGTTTTGTATATCAAATGCAATGAAATATAGAGAAAGTTAGAAACATTTCTTGATCTTGACAAACTGAATCATGAAGAGAACAAAAAAGCAAAAAAGCCCCAAGACATTGGCGCAGGAACAATAACCTCCTTTATTCTTTTTTCACCGTATCTGATAATGGCTATCAAAACAAAAAGACTTTAATAAAAAAAAGCTAAACACATGGCTGTGTGGGAAGTCTTCACGAGGAACACATCCGCTCAGGAAATCTTGTTATTGTGATCATCACAAATTGTCATTTCACACCTTTTGTCATTTCAACTCCCAACTAAGTCTCAGAATTACAGGTGGGACAGGAAGCAGCAGGAGCAGGGTTACCTTTTGAAGACTGGCCGATGCTGTACAGGTGTGTGATGTCAGGATTCGAGGTGCTGACCTGCTTGAGGTACTGCTCAATCTCATGATTGTTGTGATACCGAAACTCCAATGTCCAGGCGGGTGTGAAGAGGAAGAAGGGAGGGAGGAGGAAGAGGAGTGATAACATCACTGCAGTAAGACCTGTGGAGGGAAACAAAAATATTTTTAAAGTAAATGAAATAATTTAAACATCTTCACTGACATTCTACTCATTTTTATAAGTTTTTATAACTCTACATAAACAGATAATCAATGATGTTCATGCACAGAGTCCTCCTTGAAACAAGTCTCACCACCTTTAAATGTCTCTGGGCAATTATTTGGGCAGTTAAGTTTAAGCTTTCTGTAAATTAACTGTAATTTCAGTGGTTACCTCCACATAAAAATGCATGTATATAATCATAATACGGTTTGACTTTGCCAAAAAATTAGCTTTTGAAATTTTTTCCTCCTGGATGTTGTACTTCCAGAAGAAAAAACAGCTTTGCTGCTGCATAATCCTCCTGTTCCTCGAGAGCCATACCTCCCACTTATAAAGGCTTTGCTTGAAAATAAAGGACTCCGACTTGAAAATAAAGGACTCCGACATCCTGAATTTTAAGGGATTTTGTTAGCATCACATCACTGTTCAGTATTAATTCTCAATCTCAAGAGAAAGAAGCAGGTAAGTCTTCATCTAGTTAAACCAGTCATATAAAACACTGGTAATGTTTTATCTCAGTAGAGCATTAATCCAGTGAGGAGACAGTTTGTAGGATTACATTAGATGACTCTGTATATTTCTTGTTGACTAAGTTGTGCCATTTAAAGATTTTTGGTTGAATTAAGTTTGAGTTTAAATGCAACAAAACACTGAAACCTACCAAATAAAACACTTAATAAGACAATATCAGGGAGCAACAATAATAATTGTTATTATTATTATTATTATTATTATTATTATTATTAATAATAATAACAACAATAATAATAATACATATTATCGGATGATTAGCGAGACACAGTGAAGTTAAACTGCAATTTATACATTTTATAAATGTCCTTATTAATCTAATAAACATAGGATAAACAAATATTAAAAAAATATTTTTGTGAAAATAATAGCAACAAAACAAGTAAGAAATAAACAATTTAAAATATTAATATATTTAAAAATACATTCTAGTCAAATTCTGAAGGTACTGTTAGTTGTAAACATCACCACCGTGAAAGTGCTGTTTAAAGGAGAAGTAACACAGAGCGGGAACGCGTTTGAGGTCAAGTCTGGGACTGTCAGGTGAGCAGAGACGGTCTTACCTGTCCCCGCGGCTCCGAACAACACCGGCAGAAAGACGAACAGATAGCCGCTGTCTGTCGCTCCTCTCAATGAGTGTTACTCATTCACCATCGGGTCTTCGTCTCACTCCGCGGGAGGGGCGGAGCTTGGAGAAGTGTGCGTGTATGTGTGTTGGGCGCAGGCGCAGGTTGTCGGCAGGTTTGTGAATGAAACAGAGCGATGATTCATGCAATCTGCTCAAAGAGGCTCACATGAGTAGATCTGAAAGTGTGGTTGACAGCGACGGAAGCAAAACATATCCAAATGCATTCAAATGAAGAGGAAATGACAGAGGAAGTAGGCGTCCAGCAAAGAGAGAGCAGGCAAAGAAAAAGGCTTCTAGTGAGCTGTGTGTTAGGATGGACACTGAAGAAGGAGAAAAGGAATTGTATCTATTGGCTCAGCAGAGTGAGCTGGAAAGGATGTGCAGCAGGTTAGAGTGATTAAGGATGGAGAAGAAAATGTAAGGAGTGAAGAGACTGTGCTGAGAAGATGGAAGAAGACTAATAAGAAAGAGAAGAGGACAGATTGAGGAGTGACAGTAGTAGCTTTATATTGTAAGGCAAAGACCCTACAATAATGGTATGTTACCAGTAGGGTGAGATGGAGGCAGATGACCCCTAAAGAAAGCAGCAGAAAGAAGAAGAATTTATTATTTTAAGAAAATGTGATGGTGATTTAAGGTAGAAAAAGTTGTATTTTGATCTGGTTGAAATTTTAGGTGGGAGATGATGCTGTAAAGGCCCATTATTGTTTTCTCTGAGTCTTTGTTCTTTTTGCTGAGGAGGCTGAATGAGTCTTGGAAGAGTTAAAAGGGTCCTTAAAATAGCTGTAGGAGTCTTAAACAAATTGAGTTGTTGAAGGGGTTGTAAAGATGTTGAGGAGATTGTAGGGACTTCAAAGAGGTTGTATAGGGGCATGCTCTTCTTATAAGGGGTCTTGAGAAAGGTGTTGGTATTGCTGCTGAGATTGTAGTTCTAAATGTTCATAAAATTTTTTTGCTGTGGAAATTTTGGGAGGCATTCAGCAACTCATGCACGCTTCTCAAGAGTTGGTGAAAGGTTTGGACTGCAGACAGGCCAGTTGGTTCTGGGTCTGGTGACCCAGTGTCCATGTGTTTTTGTGCATGATTGGTATTCCTTGGTTTTGCGTAATTTTTTTTCTTTTCAAACCACGAAACGGTTTCATAATACTGTCCGATACCACAATAAATAATTTTCTGTTGTAACCCTCAAATGGTAAGGTAACGACAATCATTTTTCACTTTCTCACAAAACTAAAACATCTCTGCTTCCACATCCAATTGTCTGTAATGGAGGTGGAGTAAATTAAACTGGATCCGCATTCTGTGCCCAACTAATGCTTGCTATGCAGGGGGAACAAATTTTGTTTGGGATGCCCACCTTGGCACAACTCCTGGTTTGGCCGCATGTAGCGAGGCTCCAGATGCTTTCAGTGTGAACTCCAGATCGCCAACAGGTCTCGTACACAACAGCCGCCTTTCACATGCGGCTCCGACGTGCTAAGGTCACTACCTGAGTTACACCATGTCGCAAGTTTTGTGAGATACTGTATATTGGATTGATCCATCCCTAGTCTTGTGTTTTGTGAGTCTTGCAAAAAAAAGTTCAGCACTCCAACTCTCATTAAAGCCATAGAGCTATAATAGATGCAGTATGTGGTTCAGCATTGTCCTGCAGAAATATGCAAGGCATTCTCTGAAAAAGACCTCATCTGGATGGGAGCGTGCGTTCCTCTAAACCCTATTAACCATTCAGCACTGATGGTGACTTTCCTGATGTGGCAGCTGATAATTCCTTTAACACTAATGCACCCTGATCATGTTCATGAGTAGGTCCTTCTCTGCACGATGGAGCAGAGCATGTCTTTGTCCTGTCGTCATCCACTCGCACCAAACCAGCTGCCGCAGATGGCCGCCCCTTCCTGAGCCTGGTTCCGCTGGTGGTTTCTTCCTGTTAAAAGGGAGGTTTCCCTTCCCACTGTCACCAATAGGGGGTCATATAATTGTTGGGTTTCTCTCTCTATGTATTATTGTAGTGTCTGCCTTACATTATAAAGTGCCTTGAGGTGACTGTGGTTGTGATTTGGCACTTTATAAATAAAATTGAACTGAATTTTATTAATGTGAATCTGAACTCTCTGATATTCATGTCTTTGATGTTCCAGTATCTCTAATGTGGTGTCACACAGTGATTTTTTATTCCTGTCAACAGTAAAAATGGAAATAACTGTGTGATGGTAGGAAGAGGCTTCATAATAAAATCAGACAGGAGCCTGAAGTTATGCTAGATTGCTTTGTGGTAATTTGGCGCCATCTGCTGGTTAAAGTTCTAAACTATAGTTCAACTGTTTCCATTATAGCTCAAAAAGAACCGAGAAATTATAGACTTAAAACATAGAATCAATTAAAACTTAGTAGAAAAAAAAATCTAATATTTTTCACTAGTCATCAGTGATGACTGGTGTCCACCCTCAATCTCTTTGTATGTATCTCAGGGCTCGTGGTCTACTTTAGGATCAAGAGATAAAGATCAAGGGAAAAGCTTTCACATAAATTTAACTCATATAAAATGAATTCACATAAAAGGAAAAACAAACAAACACACACATTAAGTAATTATTCCCCAAACATTACATATAAGGAAAAAACTGACTTTGTACAATTCAAACGAGCTTAAAAGTCGATATTTGGTATATTTTGATATGACTGCCTTTCACCTTTATTCTTAAGCAGTCTGAACTCTCTGAGGCAACTTTCTTTAACTTCTTTAAGTATCTTCAGGCATTGTTCTCCAGGCTTCTTGAAGGACATTTAAAACTCTTCTGTGGATGTTTCTGCCTTTAGGTCTCTCCTCTGTTAGGATGATCCCACACTTCTTCAACAATCCTGAGGTCTGAGAGAGGCCAATCCATAACTTACAGTGTTCCATTGTGTGTTGTTTCAATCCAGCCAAGGTTACGCTGAAAAATGAAGCTGTTGCCAATCAGGTGGTTTCCATTTGATATTGCATGGTGGATCAGAATCTGATGGTACTTTTCTTTGTTCATAATTCCAATTCCAAACAGCACTGCATCCTATCTGATTCACTGAAGTCCAGTTCTTGTGCAATTTTCATAGCTTAGCCTCTTCTCTCTGTTTACCTTCCTCAAGAATGGCTTCTTACCCTTCCAGGGAGACCATATCTGTTGAGGCTTCAGTGAACAGTAGCTGGATCAATGGAAAGTCCAGATGCATCTCTTGGGTTCAGGTCTTTGCTGGATTTCTTCCTGTTTTTAAAGGACATGACTTTCATATACTGATCATCTGCTGTAGATTTGAGGGGGATTGTTTTAGGGCTGAGACTTTATCCGTCAATTTTTTAAGGACATGTTGCAAACCATGCTCAGTTGTTGGTGCAAAAATAAAAATTTATGGCTGAAAAATCGTTGCTATTTTTCATAGATCCATCTAAAGAACATATGTTTTTGTGAGAGGTTGCTAGTAATGAAGTGGATAATGGAAAAACCTAGGAGTTTTTTTTTTATACTTGAATGATTCATAAACATTCTTCTAAGAATGGACAGATACAAGAACTGGACTGAAAACGAGTGCAAAAGCAGCCAGAGTCCAATGGACAACTTTTCCTTCCCACTCCTTCAGGAAGAGTGAAGAACTATTGCTCAAGGACACTTTACAAAATTACAAGAAAGTCTGGCTACTTGGAGGCAAAACATAAAGTAGTGAGGGGATGCTGTACGGTACATTAATTATTAGGAGCATCTAAGTAGTGTTCAGACACGAGCAGCCCATTCAGTTTGTTCCTTGAGCTTCCAGTCAGATGTGAAGAAAAAATACATTTTGTTTTTCTTCAGCTAAAAGGAAAAAAAAAAAAAAGATCGGATTGTGATCAGAGGTATGAACTGACAGTGGCTGGAAGAAGATCGCTGTCTCTTTTAAAACACTCAAAGACATGCAACTATGAACTCAGAGCAAAGCAACATGTGAAATACACACATCTGTTTTAATATATATGTTTAACATACACGTTATAGCTCAAAGTGCTGTACTCAACTTGCCTTATTCTCCCAAGCACTTTTTTCTATCGGTCATTCACACACATGTACTCACACTCGATGGATGCATGTTGGTACTTTAGTTCTGTCATAAAGCTTACATTTCTGTGAGCAGCTTTTGTTGGGGAGAAGTTGTGATGCTCACTCTCTCGATTAAGTCTATTGCAGATCATTTCTGGCGTGTTCTAATTGGAAAAACTAAATCCATCATAGATTTTTGCTAATTTGCATCTTTTTGACTGACTGCATTGCACCGCAAGCCTAAATCTTATTATATAATGAGCACTATCATTATTACAGAGATGTAAATGTTTATTTTCTGTGGATATTAAGTTTAGTCATTAATATTTTTGTTGTGCATGGGTTATTAATGGCAAGTATTTGACACATAAATACACACACTTTGTTAGGGAGCAGCAGCACCCCACCCGGTGCTGCTGCAGGGGGGCAGTGGAGCATTAAGTGGGGCCCTTTCGTGCCGTGCAGGTGTCACAGCAGTGCACATGAAGGCCAGTAGAACCATCCCCTGAGATGACGGAGAGTTTTGGCATTCCCATAGTGGCCGGGCCCCCTAAGCCGTGGACAAGCTCGAACATCTGTGACCGCAGCGACCGAGGCACCAACAGCTGCAGGAGACCCTTGCCCTGACCGGCTGCCCACCATCTCCGGTATAGGAGGCCGTCGTGGGTCTCCAGATTATTGTACTGGGAGTAGTAGGCCTTCACTTTGGGCCCCTGTCCTGATACCCATGTCTAGCCTGGGCGTCGTGCCGCCTCCAGCCAGGCCCCCACTTAAACCAACCTCGCATCAGCCTCCTGCTCCCGCTTCAGCTGCTGCATGGTCAACGAGAGCCATCCCTCTCCGCTTGTTGTGGCCCGATCAGTAGCCATGCCCAGTGCCTCCTGGGCCCACTCCCCCAGTCATTTCAAGAAGGGCAGTTGGTGTGGGCGCAGACAGATGGGTTGAGCAGAGCCGGTGTCGATGGTGTGCTGAACCAGCCGCATCTGCCTGAAATCTCTGTCACTAGCGGCAATGATGTCCACATTCTTGTCCAGGAGGCACCTCAACCGCTGGCGCGGCCACAGGTCATCAACAGCTTGGGTTGTCTTGGTCGAAGGAGGTTTGTCGGGCCTAGAGACTGGGGCTGAGGTGAGTAGAGATGGTCCAGAGCCACCGGCGTCCGAAGTCTGTTGAGTGGCAGCTGCCTGAAGCCCGGCTTGTCTGTCTCTGGTTCCCTCTGTTCCCTGCTTTTGACTGCACTGGAGGGCCAGAGTCTCTGTACCAAGAGTGATCGCCAGCTTCGCGGTGTCAATGCAGGCCCCCCAGCAGGTCAGCAGATCAAGGCCGATGATGCACTGGTCTTGGATGTCAGCAAGCCAGAAGTCATGCACCACCTCCACATCCTTCACTCGGATCCGCAACGTTTCTTCCCCTGCATGTCAGTCCTCTCCCCCGTCACTGTCATCAGCTGGGTGTCAGTGGGTGACCAACCCATCACAAGCGGCCCGGACGTCCCAGGGAGCACCCCAGGTCGTATTAGGGAAATGGTAGACCCCGCATCCACCAGGGCCCGGCAGGGCTGATCCTCAACACAGCAGCTCAGGTAGAGTCCCTTGATGTGGCCAACTAGGCCCACCACCGTGCATCGTTCTTGGAGGGGGGCAGGAAGCTGGAGCAGTGGTCCCCTCGCTACACCGCTCCCCCTCTCGTTTCCCTGAGGCCACGTAGTTCTGGTCTTCGGGGTGGGCGCCAGGCAGTCACGCGCCAGGTGGCCAGGCTCATCGCACCGGTAGCAGCGGCCGGTCGATCAACGGGGATGCCTCTGGGGCACCGAGGGCTGCAGCTGGAATATCTCCGCAGCCTATCCCTCCCTGCCGCAGTCTGTGGCTCTGATTTGGGGGGTAGTTTGGGGGGGTCACCTGCTGGTTAGGTCACGAGGCGAGCACCAGCTCAGCCCTTTCAGCCTCAAGGAGCGCCTCACAGAGAGTTCGAGGCATGGCCAGGCGGACGTGTTGGCGCAGTCGCTCTGGAAAGAGTCCTCGCAGAAAAGCATGCAGGCTAAGCTGCTGCTGGGAACTCCGGGTAGCCACGACGAGCATATAGCAACACATCAGCTGCAAAGGTGCCCAGGCTCTCCCCTGTCCAGCGGCTCCAGTTGGTCAGCTGCTCCCTGCTCTGATCAGTGGAGTGCCGCTGCCCAAATCACCTCTCGAGTGCCATGGTGAGGGCCTGGAGCTCATGCTGATCTGCCGGGCTAGGTCAAGGAGTACCTGCAGTGCATCTCCTTCCAACGCTAGCGCTAGGTGTGTAGCAGCCTCTTCATCGCTCCAGCCACTATGCCTCGCAGCTAGCCATACTTGTGAGAGGTAGGGCTCTAGCGGAGTTAGCCCATTGTATTTCGGTACCTTAGCTGGCGTTGTAGGCATCACTGCTTGCTGTCGGGGGCTTGGCCTATTGGTCGCCAGAGGCAGCCCACGAAGCATTGTCCTAGCGTTTGTTGCAGCGGGCCGCTGCTCCTCGACGGCTTGCTCCAGCCTCTGAATATCTCTCTCCATTCTGGCGAGGGTGAACTATCCCACTTCTGACACCAATGTGGTGAGCTCAGACAAGGAGGAGACAGAGGTAATGTCCAGTCTGGCATCCCGCAGTGTTAGCCAGGGAGCACAGCCGTTTAGCATTCAACAGACTAACACTAACACAACCACTTGGCGCAGCTCTAGCATAACAACAAAAAAAGAGCGTCACCTGTAACCATGACAACATAATGCTGCAAACCTGGAACAACAGAACATAGCTGTCAAAATCCCAAACAGCCCTGACCAGCTACAAAATTAAGCAATATTAAATAATAAGAAATTTTAGTGTATTTCGTGTACATGTTATTTTATGGTATGATATTTACAATATAGCACAAATCCATAATAATAAAGTTTAATTTCAATGTAAACAGGGGGCGTTAAGATGCTCATTAAAGTTTAATTATACAGTTTTAATTTCTTCCAAAATACTCCTACTCCTATACTCCTTTCTAAAATAAACCGAAAATAAATACATTTACCTGAATAAAAAATTCCTTTGAAATAATTTCTTTCTAAATGTCAGCTTTTCTAAGTGAAACATTGATGTTAGTGAGCCTCCTTTAAACCTAAAACCAAGAGTATACCCTCAAGAACCACCAACTAAAACAAAATTACATCCAAACAACCAAATAGTTAAAAAAAATAAAAAATTAGTCCGATCTTTGCTGTTTGACAGGAGTGATGATTAGGGGGGCAGTGTTTGTGCCACTGTCACTACTACCAGGACTGAAAAATGGATAAAGTTTCTCTGTGAAGGTTTGGCCAGTATATGAGTGAAGAAGAACTGCAGCATTTACATCATAAAAGGAAACCAAACCCTCCTCATAATCCACAAAAACTCTCACCTTCTCTGGGTGATCATTCACAGAGAGAGGGACAGGATCGGCAGCAAGTGCAAAGTACTCATTTCTGTCCCTCAGACATATAGCCCAGTAGCCGTTCTCTGGGTTAAGTTTAATTTCTCCCTTCCTATTGACCGACCCTTTGGCCACTCCTAACGTCCACCCAGTCTTTCCTTTAACCTGGACGTCATAGTAAAGTCTTCCACAGGAGAAGCCTCGTGTCCCTAAAACAGAAATTGCAGGTTCAAATCTTTTTGAGCTGTCTGGCAGTTCCTTCCATTCATAATCACAATGAACTTGCTTCCCATCATTGGACAGGATGAGAGCAGGATGTGCCGTATTGGGATCCAAAGTAACATCCACCGCATTCTGCCGAATGTTGTTGAACTGAGCGTCCCGTATCATCTTCACCTCATTTTTGATGGTCTCTGTCAGCTCATCCACAGCTTTCACCAAAGCTGTCCTTGTGATTCCCTCGTATATTGCTGGACAGATGCTGACATCTGTCCAGTCTTTGGTGGGTGGAGCAGCATTCAGGGACGGGAAGCTCTGGAGGAAACGAAGACGGTCTTTAGAGCGTGAGAGTTCCTCCATCTCATCACGTCTCCTTGTCAGCTCAAAGGCCTCCTGCTCCAGCTCTGTGATATAAACTTTGGTCTGTTTCTCTGTCCTTTTCTGGTTCTCTTCAGTCATCTCGATTAGCTCTGCCTGAGCTCTTTCCAGAGACTTAATCAGAGCCGAGAAGACCCGAACACCATTTGCTGTCTCTCTGTCTGCAGCTTCTGTGCTGAGCTTTAAAGATTGTTTGAGCTCGTGGACTTTTCTTTGTCTCTCTTGGATCATGTGGAGAATTTTAGCCTCTGTTATCCCAAGTTGTGTTTTTTTTGCTTCATATTCCTCTTTCAGGGGAACTACCCGGTGAAATCTGTGATCTACGTCCACACATGACTGACATATGATCATTTGTTCATTCTTGCAATAGAAGTCCAAAGGTTTGCCATGCTCAGCACACATCCTGTCTTCTTCTTTCTCCACAGAATTAAACAGCTTGTGAGATTTTAAGATGGACACTGTTTGATGAAAATGTAGATTAGCTACAAAGAAGAGTGTAAGAAAGGTTAAGCTAAGAATTATGAACAGGCAGGACTTCAGCGATGTCCGTTTAGGTGCAGCAGGAGCATCATAAGAACCTTTCTCTTGTATGGCATTGTGTTGTTCTGAGCTATCATCAGCTTTCTTTCCAACAGTTTTTCTAAACTGAACAGCCATCTCAGATATGAAAGTATTCACACCAAGCTTATATTTCCTATCCACCTGCTCTTTGCACATGGGACACTTGCGCTGGGAATTAAAATTTAAATGTTCCGTGATGCAGTCTTTGCAGAAGTTGTGTCCACATGGGAGTGTGACGGGATCCCTGAACACGTCCAGACAGATGCAGCACAAAAGCTGCTCTTCAGTCAGAAGATAGCTGGCAGCCGTCATGTTGATGATCTGCAGCCAAAAGAGAGAATGAATGGAGCCAAAACTTTTCTTAAAAACATAAAAAAACTCATATATTTTAAATATGTTCAATAACACTGTGTGTGTGAAATTGTAGGTTTCAGAAATTTTCTGCATGCCTAAAATTATTATTTTTTTGTGTGAAGTGAAGTAAAACATTGGCAATAAAAAGCATCTAATACATGAAGATAGCTATTGTACCCACTGTTGGTCAAGTTACATGAAAAAAGTAATTAGTAACTAATTACTTCTCCAAAATAGTAATCACGTCACTTTACTGATTACTTATTTTCAAAAGTAATTAGTTACTTAGTTATTAAAAACATGATATACAACCTGAATAGGTAATAAAGCAATGGACCTTTCAGCCCAATTCCATTTTTTATGCACAATTGATCATGTAAAATGTAATCAAATGATAAAGTCTCTTTAAAACTTGTATTATTTGTTTTAATCTTTTAACTTTATGCACATTGCATCAAGCAAAAATTAAACAATACAGGGAGTGCAGAATTATTAGGCAAATGAGTATTTTGTCCACATCATCCTCTTCATGCATGTTGTCTTACTCCAAGCTTTATAGGCTCGAAAGCCTACTACCAATTAAGCATATTAGGTGATGTGCATCTCTGTAATGAGAAGGGGTGTGGTCTAATGACATCAACACCCTATATCAGGTGTGCATAATTATTAGGCAACGTCCTTTCCTTTGGGAAAATGGGTCAAAAGAAGGACTTGACAGGCTCAGAAAAGTCAAAAATAGTGAGATATCTTGCAGAGGGATTGCAAAGCTTCTGCAGCGTGATCATCGAACAATCAAGCGTTTCATTCAAAATAGTCAACAGGGTCGCAAGAAGCGTGTCGAAAAACCAAGGCGCAAAATAACTGCCCATGAACTGAGAAAAGTCAAGCGTGCAGCTGCCAAGATGCCACTTGCCACCAGTTTGGCCATATTTCAGAGCTGCAACATCACTGGAGTGCCCAAAAGCACAAGGTGTGCAATACTCAGAGACATGGCCAAGGTAAGGGCCAAGAAATATCTCAAGACTGGTTTTTCTAAGGTTTTATGGACTGATGAAATGAGAGTGAGTCTTGATGGGCCAGATGGATGGGCCCGTGGCTGGATTGGTAAAGGGCAGAGAGCTCCAGTCCGACTCAGACGCCAGCAAGGTGGAGGTGGAGTACTGGTTTGGGCTGGTATCATCAAAGATGAGCTTGTGGGGCCTTTTCGGGTTGAGGATGGAGTCAAGCTCAACTCCCAGTCCTACTGCCAGTTTCTGGAAGACACCTTCTTCAAGCAGTGGTACAGGAAGAAGTCTGCATCCTTCAAGAAAAACATGATTTTCATGCAGGACAATGCTCCATCACACGCGTCCAAGTACTCCACAGCGTGGCTGGCAAGAAAGGGTATAAAAGAAGAAAAACGAATGACATGGCCACCTTGTTCACCTGATCTGAACCCCATTAAGAACCTGTGGTCCATCATCAAATGTGAGATTTACAAGGAGGGAAAACAGTACACCTCTCTGAACAGTGTCTGGGAGGCTGTGGTTGCTGCTGCACGCAATGTTGATGGTGAACAGATCAAAACACTGACAGAATCCATGGATGGCAGGCTTTTGAGTGTCCTTGAAAAGAAAGGTGGCTATATTGGTCGCTGATTTGTTTTTGTTTTGTTTTTGAATGTCAGAAATGTATATTTGTGAATGTGGAGATGTTATATTGGTTTCACTGGTAAAAATAAATAATTGAAATGGGTATATATTTGTTTTTTGTTAAGTTGCCTAATAATTATGCACAGTAATAGTCACCTGCACACACAGATATCCCCCTAAAATAGCTAAAACTAAAAACAAACTAAAAACTACTTCCAAA
Organism: Mchenga conophoros; assembly: GCF_057382185.1. Classification (NCBI taxonomy): domain Eukaryota; kingdom Metazoa; phylum Chordata; class Actinopteri; order Cichliformes; family Cichlidae; genus Mchenga; species Mchenga conophoros. The sequence continues at coordinate 19,362,793 of NC_140542.1, forward strand.
AACATTCAGCTTTGATATTAATGAGTTTTTTGGGTTCATTGAGAACATGGTTCGGAGTCTTCTCTCACCCCCGTTCTCTGCGACCTGCTGGAGCAGGGGGGCTAGGACTAGGAGGAGGAGTTGGCCGTCCGACTGCGGTCTGGAGTGTGGAGCCTTCCTGCTGCTGCGGAGTCGGGGCGGTCTGCCTCCCCCCACCGCAGGGAAAAGGGAAACACCACCTGGGTCTGGGTGCAGTTCCCCCCTCCAGGGGCGGGGGCACCTAGACCCGGTTTGTAGAGTACGCTTGGGGAGTGTGATCGTGTGTACAACGTCTCTTTATGTCTGTCTCCACGTTGGTTGAGTGTGGAGTAAGTGCATATGAGAGCATGAGGGTGGGAATGGATGTTTGTATCTGTGTGTGCCTGTATGTCTGTGTCTATATGTCAGGTTGGGTGTCAGGCGCCACCTCTCTGGGGACATCTCAGGCCCTCCAAGGTTTGGAGGCCTATCTCCCCCTACCACCACTTCCCCTACCAGTGGCGGACCCCCTCAGACATCGGTGCGTTGGTGGTTCTTTGTGTCCGGGGATGGGCGTCCAGGTACACACTGGCTCACTCCTTGGCGGCCGCTTATCGGGGCCTGGAGCCTGGGGCTCGCTCGGGCCACTTCGGAGGTGGGGTGCCCCCGGTCTCTCGGCCTGGGGCTCGGTCACTCAGGCGCAGCTGGCTGCCGGCGAAGCTCACGGGCGCGTCACTGCAACTCCCCCTGGCTTCTGCTCCGCGGCTGCTGAGTGAGCCCTCATCTGGGACTCTCCTCAGCTCTTTCCGGGACAGTGGCGCAGCTGCCCCTCTGTTGGTCTTCCTTGGTCTCTTGTGTTCTGGGGGCCTCTGGATGTCTGGAGTTTTGATCTCCTCCACACCTACTTCACGCCCTGGAGGACGGGGCTGTGGCCCCCCCACACCCTCTAGCAGATTATTACATGAAGGGACCTTTTAAAAAAACAAAAAACAAGCGCGTCCATGCTCACAGGTGTACACACGGGTGATCACACCCACAAACTACACCCTTTTTGGCTCCTACCTCAAAGCACACTGTGTTCTGTTGATCTTATGTGCTGCACAATAATGTTTAACATTTAGTATTTACTGTCATATTCCCATATATCATTGTGATGTTGTTTATTCTATTACTCTTGTTCTCTTCTGCTTGCTTTCTTTTTTCTTTCTCAGCAGGTGATCCAGGTGATTGATATATGCATTTTTTTTTCTCTGCCCGTTCTGTTGGTTTTTGTTTTTTGCCCTTCTCCCCCGTCCCTCTTCTCAGCTGTTTCTCTTTCCCTCTTTCTTTCTCCCCTTCTTTCCCCCAGTCAAGTCTGTCCCGTATTCAGTAAGTGAAAATAAAATAAACAATAAAAGGTGAATCAAATGGACCATTACGGCAAGGCGGGGTGGTCAGTTTGGTAAAGTAAATCCGTTGGGCATCTTTCTTTGCCTTTAGACAACAATTCTGATGGCAAAAGAGCCAAACGGGACAGGCCAAAAAAAAAAAGGAAAAAAAAAAAAAAAAAAAAAAGAGAACATGGTTGTTGTTCAATAATAAAATTATTCCTCAAAAATACAACTTGCCTAATAATTCTGCACTCCCTGTATGCAACACCTCTCTGACATGAAGAAATTGTTTAATATTTAAACCAATTTTCTGCATATTTCAACATGTTTTTAGTAGAAGTGGAACAGCCGGAGCTTTGCCCAGTGCTGCAGCGGTCATGTCAGTGGGGAGATCCAGGGGTTTCTCTGTGAATTTCACATTCCCGTGGCAGCGTGCTAGATACTTGCTCTGTAGATTAGGGTTTTTTTTACGCTGTAAAAAGAAGTTTACTTCTCACACAGTGTGCAGCGGATGCTAATGTTTTTGTCACTTTTTACAGAATCAAACTCAAACTAAGGTCAGTACTTCCATGCTTTAAATGCTGCACGGTCGTACTCTCTCCTGCCCTCTATATATTATCCATTGTTGCTCTGCCCATGTCTGTTACCATGAACGTCGCACTTGCTTATGTCATTGTCATGAGACACTCACAAACCAAATCACAGTGTAGTAACGCAGTAATGCAGCATGCTTGCGGGAAAGTAAGGGTAATCTAATTACTTTTTGCAATAGTAATCCCTTACTTTACTCATTACTTGATAAAAGTAATCTGATTACAAGTGTTACTGCCCATCTCTGATTGTACCCATGTTTGGCTTGACAAAAAATGAGCTCAGGAGTTAGAGTAGATCATCTACTCACTGGAAGGTTTAAAAACTGCCTGCTCCTGTCTGCATGCCAAAGTGTACTTAGATGTTGAACCCTGATCTCAGTGGAATATTACTGTTAGATAAAAATAACATGCAAATGTAGAAAAGAAGTGCGCTGATTAACCAGTCACACATTACAGAACTCGTTCCTGTGTGCTAGTGTTAAAATAGACACACTGCCAGTTAAATAGTGCCACACTTCTGACAAATTTAAAAGCAATAAACATAAAAGGCAAAAATATATGAGCTTTACTATAATTATGTAAAATCAACACAAAAACTGCATCTGAATATCTGAAGCAGTTACAATAATCATTGATTATGATAATTGATTATTTCATCTCATAATCTGCTGCCATTTTAAGGTAACTGAAATTGTACTAACCTGTGTGTCTAAGAGTCATCTGCTGTGCCGCTGGAAGAATGAATTTATTTAATGTTACTCTTCCTTGTTATGGAAATACACTGAAACCTTTTCAGGCAAGCGTGCACACACCCATGACTGCGAGCAACCAATAAATTCTTTTGCTCACCTGAGCTTGTTTGCGTAAGAGCACATCCGTAAATCTATAGGATGTAAGATGCAAGCTGGGACAAAGTACACTGAGAGGCACTAATTGTCTGTCTTGACTTTAAACAGGCTATTCAGGCTTGAAAGCAATATCAAACCACGGTAACACTGACTGTATAAACGTGTTGTAGCATGTGTGAGATTATTATTCTATCATATGTTATCCTATGCCTGTAATCGAAATGAGTGAATCATTATACTGCTGTAAGCCACATCATATCTATTATGGAGAGTATGATCAGTATGTAGTTTTAGTTTGCATTATACTTCTGAATTAAGAAAAATGTGAAAATCATTAGATTTCTTAGATAGGTTTATATTATCCTATACTGTTGATTTACTGTGAATGAATGACACTGTTTCATGACATTTCATACTGCTGAGTTAAGAAGAGGATATTGTGTGCAGAGGGCCTTGTTGTCTGATAACGGAGGAGACGGACCACATTCCACAGGAGTTTCACCCCCACCTGTTTTCTGCAAGCAGTAAAACAGGGAGCCGAGGCCATAAGTCAGGCTCAGCCAGGAGTTAGAAAACATGTGAATGTTAGGATTTTACGACTAGGTGGGGGCCATCAGAGGCTATAAGAGTTTGAGTAACCCTCCACCATTTTGAGATTTGCTGTGACCCTCTCCATCCAGATGGTTTGTGCTCAAAAGTGTTGAATTGTATGTAATAAAGTAATTGTTGATTGAGCATTTATACACCGAGTATTGTCCTTCCTTCAGCCCAAAGATCGAAAGAATTGGGAGGATTTAACACATGGCAGTTAGGGATGGGTATCGAAAACCGGTTCTTGTTGAGAACCGGTTCCCACTGTTTCAATTCCTTGGAATTGTTTGCCATTTTTGAAAACGATTCCCTTATCGATTCCAGTTGCCCCGAATGACATCACCACGTTGCGGAGCGTCATTTACCTGGCAGGAAACGCGGCAGCGGCTCAAACGCTCAAAACTTTGGTTACTTTACGAGAATGGATGACAACAGGGCAACTTGCAATACTTGCAAAGTAGATATTTCATTTAAGGGAGGAAACACTACAAATATGCAAAAGCATTTGCTCACAAAACACACGATGACCTTAAATGAATGTTGTGTTTTTAATTCCACTCTGGACTCGTGAATCTCAACCCAGCAGCAGCGGTAACGTTTGCACGTCCTCTCCTGTTAATGCAGCAGGTAAATAATCAACTAACAGTGCATATTATGTTAGCGCGATCTGCCTTATTACAAAACCTGCCATTACTGTGCATTTAGGTGACCATGATGAGAGAGACAGACAGAGTCTGGCTGGCGCTCGCTGGCAGTTCTCGCTGCAGTCTACCGGTAGCGTCTCCTTTCAGGCCAGGATAGACGAATGTCACCGAGCAGTGACTAAGTTTGTGGTCAAAGGCTTGCACCCATTTGCCACAGCAGAATCCCCTTATTTTCAGTAAGTGAATGTGTTTAATTGTAGGCAGGGACATTACAGGATATTCTTGTGTAATTGCTACAGAATAATTTATGTTATACTTTGTTATTGCTACAGAAGAACACTTATTTTATTATTTTACATTTATATTTCTTTTCCTGGGGACCCTGTGACACCCTATTGAAGAGCCGTAGGCTGGATCTCTTAAGATCTCACTGTTGGGTTTGTAAGGCCATGTTACTCCTAAATTTCTATCTTGTTCAAAGAGAAGATATAAAACAAAGTTCTAAGCTAATCGACCTCAGTGTTCTCCTTTTTTTAAAAAGAATCGAGAAAGAATCGAATCGTTAAACAGAATCAAAAATGGAATCAGTATCGTGAAAATCTTATCAATACCCATCCCTAATGGCAGTTATCAACTTCATAATGTGTGGCCATCACACAGATGTAATACAGTGTCTGCTGGAATTAGCATAAAATCAAATCACTTTTATTGTCACATCACACGTGCAGGTACATGGGTACAGCACATGCGAGTGAAATTCTTGTGTGCAAACTTCACAAGCAACAGAGGTGTGCAAAATGCAATACAATAACATAAGAACAAGCAAAATATAAGAATCAGTAATCTGAGGATTATAACAATAAATATAAGATAAGATAAGATAAGATAGAACTTTATTAATCCCTCGGGTGGGTTCCTCTGGGAAATTCGATTTCCAAAAAAGCACAGCACCGACAGAAGTTACAGAGTTATACACACACACATATATATAAATACAGAGACAATATAAATAAAATATACAAAGGGGATAAATAGAATAAATAGGAATAAAAATAAAAATACAAGTGAATTGCACATTTCAAGTATTGAGTCTATTGCACTGTTGACTATTAACAAAAGTATTGCACAAAAGGTATTGTACAGTGAGGTGAAGAGGCACTACAGCTTAGTTGTTCCCCCCTCCTTTGTCCTCCTGTCTCCCCTCCCTCTCCCCTCCAGAGAGGAGTTAAACAGTTTGATGGCGTGTGGGACAAAGGAGTTTTTAAGTCTGTTAGTTCTTGTCTTGGGGAGAAGCAACCTGTCACTGAACAGACTCTTCTGATTGTTTATGGCCGTGTGCAGAGGATGCCTGGCATTGTCCATAATGTCCATCAGTTTCTTTAATGTCCTTTTCTCTGCCACTGTCACCAGAGTGTCCAGCTTCATGCCGACCACAGAGCTAGCCCTCCTGATCAGTTTCTCCAGCCTGGATGAGTCCTTCTTTGCTGTGCTGCTCCCCCAGCACACCACAGCATAGAAACGTACTCCAGCAACCACCGACTGGTAAAACATCCTCAGGAGCTTCCTGCAGATGTTAAAAGACCTCAGCCTCCTGAGGAAGTACAGTCGGCTTTGGGCTTTTTTATACAGGTGCTCTGTGTTGCATGACCAGTCCAGTTTATTGTCCACCCACAGCCCGAGGTACTTGTACTTGTTGACCACCTCCACCTCCTCCCCCTCTATCTGAACCGGCAGTGGACCTGCTCTAGACCTCCCGAAGTCCACAACCAGTTCCTTAGTCTTTGAGGTGTTGAGTTGCAGGTGGTTTGTGTGACTCCATGCGACAAAGTTCCTCACCAGACTTCTGTACTCCTCTTCCTGATCATCCCAGATACACCCCATGATGGCTGTGTCGTCTGCAAACTTCTGAATGTGGCATAATTCAGAGTTGTAGCAGAAGTCAGAGGTGTACAGGGTGAAGAGAAGAGGGGACAGCACAGTTCCCTGTGGTGCTCCTGTGCTGCTGACCACTGTATCAGACGTGATGTCCTTCAGCCTGACGTACTGTGGTCTGTCGGTGAGGTAGTCGGAGATCCAAGCCACCAGGCAGGGGTCCACCTCCATCCTGTTCAGTTTTTCCTGAAGCATACAGGGCCGGATGGTATTAAAGGCACTGGAAAAGTCAAGAAACAGGATCCTGACCGTGCCTTTTCCCCCATCCAGGTGTGAGTGGGCTCTGTGTAGGAGGTACAGGATGGCATCCTCCACTCCGACACCCGCCTTGTATGCAAACTGTAGTGGGTCCTGGGCATGTTGTACCTGTGGTCGGAGGAGGTTGAGGAAGAGCCGCTCTAGAGTCTTCATAAGATGTGACGTCAGTGCCACCGGTCGGAAGTCATTCAGCTCATTGGGCCGGTTCTTTTTGGGGACCGGGACGATGCAGGATGTCTTCCATAGGGCGGGCACTCTCCCCAGTCGCAGACTGAGGTTGAAGACTCGTTGTAGCGGCTCCCCAAGTTCAGCAGCACACGCCTTTAGCATCCTAGGACACACCTTGTCTGGGCCTGCTGCCTTTCTGGGGCGAAGCTTCCTCAGTTGTCTCCTGACCTGATCCACTGTGACACTGGGAGATGTTTGGGAAGAGGGGAGGGGGGGAGATGTCTTGCTGCTGAGAGAGGGATTGGAGGAGGGGGGTGTCATGGTGTCAGGAAGGGGGGGAAGCGAGGGAGGTAGGAGAGTGGGGATTGGACTCTGTAGTGAAGGTGAGGGTGGGGGGGTTGTGGGCTGGTCAAACCTGTTGAAGAAGTTGTTGAGTTCGTTTGCCTTCTCCACAGTCCCCCCCACTGTGCTTTTCTTGGTGTTGTGGCCTGTGATGGTTTTCACACCATTCCAGACCTCCCTCATATTGTTCCTCTCCAACTTCTGCTCCACCTTCCTCCTGTAGGTGTCCTTTGCTTCCCTCAGGCAGCGTTTCACCTCCCGCTGTGCTGCCTTCATCTCCTCCTTCACTTTGCTCCTGAAAGCCTTCTTCTTCATGTTGAGGACAGCTTTGACTTCCTGTGTTACCCACGGTTTGTTATTAGGATAACACCGTACCGTCTTAGCAGGGGCGACCGTGTCCACACAAAAGTTGAGGTAGTCTGTAAGACAGTGTGTCGCCCCCTCTATGTCCTCACCATGTGGGCTCAGGAGCACATCCCAGTCTGTGGTGTCATAACAGTCCCTCAGAGCATCCTCCTTTTCTGGGGTCCATCTCCGGATGGAGCGCGTTGTGACCGGCTGCCTTTGGACGAGGGGTGTGTATTGTGGCTGTAGGTAAACCAGGTTGTGGTCTGACTTCCCTAGTGGGGGGAGGGGGGTGGCTCTGTATGCATCTCTCACATTAGCATACAGTAGGTCAATTGTCCTGTTGCTTCTTGTGGGACAATTCACAAACTGGTGAAAAGCAGCCAGAGTAGAGTCCAGTGTGGCATGGTTAAAGTCTCCAGATATAATAATGAAAGCCTCGGGGTTTTGTGTCTGAAGTCTTGCTGTGACTGTGTGTATTTTCTCACAGGCAGCTGTTGCGTCGGCCCTATATATGTACAAATATATGTACAAATATAAGAGTGTATACGCATTAGTGAATATGTATACTAAATATATATATCTACACACGTGTGTGTGTATACATATATATAAATTTAAATAAAGTAAAATAAAATATACAGAGGTCAGCAATTGGAAATGTGCAAAACAAGTGGCATTTATGTACCGTATGGAGTGCATAATGTTCTGGTGAGTGAAGGTGAGGTGTCTGTGAAGTGTTCAGCAGTCTGATGGCCTGATGGAAAAAGATGACTCTCAGTCTGCTGGTTCGGGACTGGATATTGCAGAACCTCCTTCCTGATGGAAGTATTCTGAACAGTTTATGGCTGGGGTGACTGGAGTCTTTGATGATCCTTCCCGCTTTCCTCAGGCACCGCTTCCTGTAGATGTCATGGAGGGAGGGAAGCTCACCTCCAATTATCCTTTCCACACACCACACCACTCTCTGGAGAGCTTTGTGGTTGTAAGTGGTGGTGTTGCCGTACCAGGTGGTGATGCATCCAGTGAGGATGCTCTCAATGGCACAGCGGTAGAAGGTCCTGAGGATGCGGGGGCTCATGCCGAATTTGGCCAGTGGCGGAGCGGGGGGTGGCTTACTGGGCTTAAGCCCTGGTTGTTTTTTCAGAAGCCCGGGGTCTTTTGGAGTGTCATTTGTTTCATAGTTAGATGCCTGACTGACAACTGTATAAAACAAAAAAACAAAAACTACACACAATAAGCACATAGTGCACACTGTGGGAATTTACGACTGTGCGTAAATTCCCCCTAATTATGATCCGAGCTCAGGCACTAAGCAACTGAGCGAGGGGCCGGGGGGAGCTGCTGCCTGTGAGTTTGTTGTTGGAGAAGCACAGAGAGGCAGACAGAGGAGAACTGAAGTTTGACCAGGTACCAAAGCAAATCATCCGTACTGTACAAATGATGTAAATATGATGGTGTATCACAAAAGATTGATGTCAAATTGATCACTTGACCCATATTACATTACTTGCTCTTCGAGTGAATCAACAAATGGCGAAATTAAAAGCTGAACAACAACAATGCTGTTTTTTCAGTCCTAGGAGAGAGAGAGAGAGGAACAGAGAGAGAGAGAGAGAGGAACAAGAGCAGGTGAGACACGCATGTTAGTCAAATGGTTTTTTTGCCAAAACTCATCAGAACATGTATCTCGTACCTAGTGTTTCTTTTTAGGTTTAAGATATCCTGCATATGTGATATATATTTTTTCCTATATGAAGCTATTCTTTTTTGAAAAAACTGAAAGCACAGCCTAATAAATCCCCCTCTTCGCAAAGTCCACTTGTTGATGGGATTTCGAATGCACTGACTTGAGATGTGTTTGATTGAAATCTCCAGCAATAAACAGCACCGTAAAAAAACCCCCTAAAATAACAGTAATATTCCGGCAGCTGGGGTGCCAAAATAATACCAGAAAATAACAGAAAATAACTTTCCCTTGAAAATGCAGTTATTTTCAGTAATGACAACACAGTTTGTTGCCCTAATTTTACATGGGATTTTGGCTTTTTCAAGTGCTTTTAAACATTAAATTAGGAACAATTTAACATGATTAAACAATGAAATTACCTATAAACAAGGTCAATGAATGCGTCAATATGAATAATAATACTTCAATTTACAGAAATATACAGTTAACAGTTGGTTTTAAATAATAATGGATTGCATCCATATAGCGCTTTATGAGACCCTCAAAGTGCTTTACAATTCCACTTTATAATTCCCCTCTGGCCATCACCAGTAGGCGCTAGGTGAAGTGTCTTGCCCAAGGACACAACAACCGAGAGTGTCTGAGCCAGGGTTCGAACCAGCAACCTTCTGATTACAAGTCGAACTGCCAACTCTTGAGCCACTATCGCCCTAATAATAATAATAATTATTTGATGTAAAAAAAGTTTATACCAATCATTTTATATAGTTTTCCATAGCATTACATTTGAATTTGACAGTTCAATCTTTCAAATGACAGACAAATATTTGTGGAATTATGATGCATTTGTGAATGTATTTTAACAATCTAAATATGCATATATACAGACAAATACATTTAAAAAACAAGAATATTTTGTTTTATTACAGTGATTTTACGTTAATTTACATTTGAAATGTAAAATCACAGTCTATTTATGTAAATTTTATGATATTCTAGAAGAACAGTACAAAACTGTAAAATACACAGTAAAATACTTTTATATTACAATTTTTTTTACAGTAAGTTCATCGGGGTGTTGGCCTGGTTTCCTTCATCAGGCCACTCCCACATCGACATACTTTTTAGACAAGTATTTTCTTGGCACTGCCTATTTTGCTGCCTGCCTATAATGTGTGCTTTTGTCTTATTATTATTTGTATATATGTGTCTCCTGTTTACTACTTATACCATGTGTCATCTATTATATTGTTATTCTGGCAAAGCTGGTGTGTAGCACATACGTCTTGTACATGTACAATTACAATAAGGGCTATTTTATTCTATTCTATTTTATATAGGTTGGATGATAGTGCTTTAACCAAGATAAACCACAATCTTGCTTTACCTCCAGAGCAGAAATGTGGTTGTGTTGGAAAGATTTTTATCATCATTTTATTTTCAACTCATTATAGTACAATATACTGAATTAATATTTTTTTAACTGTCCTAAGGTTCACTGCTAATGCCAGACTGGTTTGTGGTAATTTCTGCTGCCTAAAGCTCTCAACTGCAGGACAACAAATGATCTTATATATTATCAAAGAGAACTTTGAAAATATAAATTTACAAAAATGTGACATTTTTGCCTTTCATATATTGCAATTAGAGGTAGGAGATTTTATGCAATGTTATAGTGTCCATTCTGTATATATCCTATAACACATTATTTTGTGTTATCTTTTACATGATACAAGCCGAACATCAAACCTTAGTATATTTTTTCTTTTAGTTGTGTCAAGGTTAAAATTAAGATTCTAATACTTTCATCAGACTAGCAAGTGTGGTTTTGGGGGGTTTTCAGCTTATGATTGCACTAAAGTGAACTGACAGCACTAAAAGTGATTTTAAAACTGTTGTCTTGTATGCTGAGGTATTAATGTTGGAGTAATTGTGGCTCTGGAGCTCCAGCTGCCTGATTGGCAGCTCATTTAAACAAACACTGTGAAGGAGATGAGAGATGAGGTTTAGAAACGGGAAGTTTATGAGATAAGCGACAGTTACAACATCACTGATACACTCCTCCTTCTCGCTGTAATTGAGACCTCATTTAGTGAACATGATGCTGATTCTTTAGTTTTGTCTGAAACAAAGGTGGCTGAAAGAAAAAGAACCTGGATTTACCTGAAACCAGCAGAGGAAGGTCTTTTTAAAAAACTGACTCATAAGATGGACACAAGCAAAATGAGTCTTGTTAGAAATTTTAAAGAACCTCACAGATGATTCAGTGTGATTGAAGGGTTTGTACTAATGCTTTTCTCAGAATACCATGAATTTCTGCTAGATTAATTCTGTCAGTTTGATCTCCATGCTGTCACGTGGACATGTTTTATTGTTGAAAATACTGAAACTAGTGTGTGATAGTGGGAAGTGATTTCAAAATAAAACCAAACAAGACTGGCATCCCCGTTGTAATTTGGCTCCATCTGCTGCCAAAAGCTCTCAACTGCAGCACAACAAATTCCATTACAGTTCAAAGAGAACTTTGAAAATACAGATTCAACATAAAAATAATTAGAAGTTAGAAGAAGTGCTGATTCTTCATTTCGAGTATTTGAAAGGCAATGCTAGGCACTTCTCAGAGGATTAAGCTTAAGTACTTGACCTTTCATCAGGTTTTTCTGATCTCTAAACTTATGGACATAAAAAATATTTTAAGGTTCAAAATGGGGTCCAGTTTTGTGTTTAACCTCAAAATCACAACCAACTCGACTTCTTAGGTCGAGTCATGTTCTAGGTCATGTTCTGTTTGAGTCTGAACTTTAGAGAGTTTCTAGAAACTCTATATGGGGCTCTTTGTGAAGATTATGATGATATTAAAACTTTAGGGGTCCTTAAAGGATTTCCAACTGTCCTGACAGGGTTTAAATCATTAAAAAGTTCTTAAAACCCAGAGGCAGATTTAAGGAGGATATGGAAACCGCTCGTAATGGTCTGCTCCCCCCCCCCCCCCTCCTTAGGGTACCAAAAAGTTTCCTTAAAGGAGTGTGAGCGGTTAGTCAAGAAGCTTGAGATCACACTGTGGTTGCAGGGCCCTTGAAGAGGTTGTTCAAGGGCCCTGCAGGGCCTTGAACAACCAAGAACCTGCTAAACTACAACATTTATGTCATTAAGGAGACTGTAATATGTGATGCAAGCTGACCATCAAACTTTAGTATATTTTTTTCTTTTGGTTGTATTAAGGTTAAAATTAAGATTCCAGTACTTCTTTCAGTCTAGCAAGTGTATTTTGGGGGGTTTTCAGCTTATGCTTGCACTAAAGTGAACTGACAGCACTAAAAGTGTTTTTAGAACTGTTGTCTTGTATGTTGAGGTATTAATGTTGGAGTAATTGTGGCTCTGGAGCTCCAGCTGCCAGATTGGCAGCTCATTTAAACAAACATGGTCAAGGAAATGAGAGACGAGGTTTAGAAACAGGAAGTTAATGAAGGTGGAGAGATGAGCGACAGTTACAACATCACTGATACACTCATCCTTCTCGCTGTAATTGAAACCTCATTTAGTGAACACAATGCTGATTCTCTACTTTTGTTTGAAACCAAAGGCGACAGAAAGAAAAAGAACCTGGATTTACCTGAAACCAGCAGAGGAAAATCTCTAAAAGAGCTGACTCATAAGATGGACACGAGCAAAATGAGTCTTGTTAGAAGTTTTAAAGAACCTCACAGAGGATTCAGTGCGATTGAAGGGGTTGTACTAATACTATCCTCAGAGTACCATGAATGTCTGCCAGATTAATGCCATGTCACTTTCACTCAGCCCATTTTATTATTGTTTTTTTCCAGGCAGACTGAAGAGAACCTTTTGAATCTTTCAGAGAATCTTTCTCTGAAGGTGCTCAAGAACATCTACTCATGCTCCATCCAGAGCATATGATGGGAAATATCTGCACCTGGTGTGGGAACAGCACCAAGCAGGACAGACAAGCTCTTCAAGGAGTTGTGGGCCTTGCTGAGAACATCATTTGCTGAGAGCTTCCTGCCCTGCATTCCATTTACATTAAGCGGTGCAGTACCAAAGTCGGGAAGATTATGAAAGACCTTTCTCATCCCGATAATGAACTCTTCTCACTGTCGAGGTCAGGGAAATACATCTGCTACCTTAAGGCCAACACAGAGAGAATAAGGAGGAGTTTCTTCCCCCAGGCTATTCAGGAGTGTCCAGGTGCTGGACTGGACTCTTTACACATTTCTACAAATCACTGCGCGTGCACCTTAATAACAACAACAATAATGTACTTCTGATCTGGTCTCATACCACATCATTTTACATGCACTTAACTCTGCACACCTTAACTTTGACTTTAATTTTATACTTGATTTTTAATTTCACTTTATTCTTGTATTTTTAATGGTCAGAAATTGCAATTGCAATAAGCATTTCACTGCATGTCATACTGTGTATGATTGTGACAAATAGGATTTGAATTTGATTTGAGTGGTACAGACACTGATGACTGAAGCATTAATGATTACTAATTTAGTTTATTATACAATACATAACATTAATGGGCATCACTGTGGTTAGCACTATGTCCTCATGCATGTCTGGAGGAAGCTTCAGTTTCTGGGGGAAACCAACATGGGCACAAGGAGAAAATGCAAACCCCAAACAGAAGGCCCCGTCTGGGATTCAAACCAGGAATCTTAATGTCCTAATGTCTTGAGGCAACAGTCCTAACTACTCTGTGCACCACTGCATGATGTAAACACAATGCAACAAGGATGAGATACTGAGACATGAATGTTTCATGCAACTGAAGTAGAGTTGAGCAGATTTCCTACACTGTAAGGCTATTACAGGTCTCTGTGTTTGAATACACTCAGGGCCTTTGCCACTGCTCTCTTCTAGCTATCACAAAAACTAAAAATGGAGAGAATAAATTTAGGCATGCCCATCATAATCTTGTGATCCATTCAAGCATGGAGTGAAACAGGTCAGTTTAGCCTGCTTTATTTATTTATTTATTTTTAAAACAGTCTGTCTGAATTACAGCTCTAACCTCAAACCCAGAGGTTCACTTGTGACCTGCTGGACGTTACAAGGCTGAATCAATATATTGATTTTTGTGCTATAAAGTGGCTTTAAGAAAGTTTAGTGGCCTATATCAAAATAATGATTTTTATTTTATTTAGAGAAAAAGTTACCCCCACATAGGCTCCTGGATTTTACTTAAAAGGTCGGAAAGACTCAAAACCTGAACAAAATGTATACAAAGGAATGATAAAAGAGATGAAAAATGACAAAAGGAAATACTTGAAGGGACACAATGCTGACCAAAATACATGGAACTGCCACAAAATCTGTAAAAGGAGAGGTTAAAATTAAGAACTGATTCCAGATTTTGATATAAAACAAAAAAAAAGGACCACGATGAAAAGGGGAAAAAAGATCAACAGAAAATGACCAAAACGAGAAACACCAACATTACAGGTGTAAATATCAAATATTGTATTGTACAAACATCCATCCAGTGTTATGTGGTGTAAATATATAAACCCATTAGTGACTCTTACTAGTTGGCACAGAGTTGTATGAACAAAACAAGCTTGGTAGATTTGGTGAATCAAAGATGAATATGCATATTAGTGTTTGGAGCATCAGTGTAAGTGTAATAATAAAGTGTGAGTAAATGATATTTGAACAGCATTATTTTGCATATAGCTGCACTGCAGGCAGATATCATTGTCTTTTATAATGATAAAGAGTGTAGAATAATTTATGTGGATAAATCTAGTGAATGCAAGCAAGTAATTAATTGTAACCTGTTATTTTAGATTCTTTCCCTTCTAATATAGATAGTTACATTTTGTAAGTTTGTGGTTATTCTCAGTAGAATGTTACAATTCAGAGTGACAGTTCTCTCTATAAGCACGCAACTGTCATAAAACAAGTTCGTTTTAGTCATGAACCGGTCCTGAAGTCATCATTGAACTATCTAGACAATATCTAAACAGCCAACATCTGTCAACATGTATGCTACTGATTCAACCCTAAGCCATTTTGTACTTGTCTTCCGGGTATTATGAGAATTAAAATGCTAAAACTAAAATCGCGCCAGTTTTGACACACCCGTCAAAGCCTTGTGATCTAGCCAAGTTCTCAGTGAAACAGGTAGTTTACTCTGAGTGTTTAGTTAGTGTTGGCAAATACTCACTTCTAAAGTGAATATTTGCTTGAAAGCATAACATAAATCTGTCCCCTCACCCCAAACCCATCAAAGCAGATAGCTGCCCCTGCCTGAGCCTTGTTCTGCCAGAAGATTCTTATTTTTTAAATTAATTAATTTAAATTTTAAAAAGAATGTTTAAAAAGTTCTTCCTTCCCAGTGTTGCCAAGTAGTTTGCTCATAGGGGTCAATTTGATTGCTGGGATTTTCTCTCCATTAAAGTAGTCTTTACCTTAAAATGTAAAGTGCCTTGAGGTGGCTGTTATTGTGATTTGGGGCAATATAAATATGAATGGGACAAAAAACCTTCCAACAACCAATATTGTCAGAGAAAGGGTTAATGACAGTATTATAAGAAATTCTTCATGTAGCACTTAAAAAACCCAAACCAAACCAAAACAAACCAAAACTGCATAGTAAAAAAAACCACACAATTAAAGAAGCTTCTTGGATGAGAGGTGAAACGTCTTCAAGCAACTTAAAGAAGTCCAGACGCTTTTCTTTGCAAGCTCCTTTGACTGTCTGGAAGTAAGTTGATTTAACAGCACAATACGCTGCTGAACTACTTCCATTTTACTTCCATTTGCTGAGGCTCATGTACTGGTGACAAAGGAGAACGGTTGAGTTTCATCTCATAAAACTGATACCACTTCACCTTTAGGGTGAAGTCGAAGGCTGTATCAGTAAACCACTCTGAAGTCACGCGTGCCAGTGACGGCCCAGCAAAATCTTTGAAAATGGGAAATAAACAAGAAAAATTAACACCTGATGAGAAATTTTTAGAAAAACAACAAGCCGGAGCAGGACTAATCCAAAAGAAAGGGAGAGGAATGCAAGAGGTAGAGGCAGGCCTACACACACACCAAACAGTGGCTTTAGCACTACATGCTGGAGGTGTGGAAAAGAGGGACATTTTGTATGTGACTGTAAGAAACAAAGAAGACAGTGACTCAGAATAGGATAGCAGCTCAGGTGAAGAGAGAAGTTCAGACTAGGAAGAATATAATAATAATATATATATATATATATATATATATATATATATATATATATATATATATATATATATATATATATATATATATATAATATATATAATAATCCCTCACCAAGTGAAAATTAGAGATCAAAGTAGTTTAAAGTAGTTTAAAAAGGGTTGGAAACAGACCCGACTGAATAGATATAAATACAAGATGAATAAAGTAAAATAAACAAAAGGCTAAATTACATTAGAGCTTATCTTTAATGTATTCAAACTAATAATAGCAAGGATAACAACCTGTAAACTGGTATTAACAATGAAACATAGTTGGGATGAAGATCATGCCCAGAATGAATAGAATGAAAGAAAATACACGATTCACACAAACACATATTAAATGAAATAGAGAGATGCATAAGGTACATTAAGGCTGTGTCATTGTTCAGCCAAGGAAAGTTTGTGAAAAGGAAAATGTCTCCAGCTTGGGAAAGGGTGAAACTGCAGATCACCTGCAGCCGTTGGTGGATACAAAATAAAATAAAAATAAAATATTGTAATATACCATTGCTGTTATATAAAAAGATAATAGCATTAATAACGAGATAATATTAATATGAAGGGGCACCTCAGTCAGTTATGATGTGAGGTGGATAACTATTAAAAGCAGTCTGCATTAAGCTTAAGGTTTGCTCAAATTCAGTACAATAATATATGAGATGAAGAAAATAAAGAAAGTACCTAAACTAAATAAGTGCATAGAGGCACTTGACCTGCTTGAAAACCTGTCATCCTAGATGAGACATTGCTGAAATATAGAGCACACTTATACAAACAACTAATAAGCTAAACCCTTTATATAACGGCTAACGCTACAAAATTGAGAAGCTGAATTAAATATGTGGTCACTGCTAAGCTGATGAGCAAGTAACACGTTTTTTAGAGCAGGAGCTGCATGAGAGCTCAAACATGCAGCTGTCTGTGAGCTCAGTTTTTTCCCCTCATATTTCTGATTTGCCTTTGGCAGCAGCTTTTTTTGCACCCTGACTCATGTGTGTAAAGCGTTTATGCCATCAGCAATTTGTTTTTTGTTTTGTTTTGTTTTTAAAAATAAGTACATTTGTGATCACACTTGTGGATCACAGTGACATATAATGATTAGGCATATGATTTACTAATGCAGATGAAGTTTATTCTAAAGTTCAAGGAGAACAAAGAAGAAAAGCATCTTCAGTTGTGTCTTGGCTATTGTTCTCTGTGTAGTGTGCTGAGTTTTTGTTTTTTGTTTTTGACGTGTTGCTTGAGTGAGGAGTACTGTGACTTCTGAAGTAGCTCTCACCATGCGACCTTGATGATGATAAGTTCAGAGCCAGCTGAGAGCTGGGTTGTTTGCTTTGTTTTAGGTGACAAATCAGAAAAGTTAAATCTTAGTTTCTTGTCTTGAAAAAAAAAGGAAGGGGTTTTTGTGTTTCTCAGCAAAGAACAACTACAACTTCATTTTCTGTTTTTGAGAAAGGAGAATTTAAAATAATAATAATAATAATAATAATAATAATAATAATAATAATAATAAAGCAAACAAAGAGTGATGTTTTGTTTAAGTGGTGAAGAAAGCTAATACTGCAAAATACCGTCTAGTGCATGATCTGTGAGCAATAAATGAAATCACTGAAATGATGCCACCAGTAGTATCAAATCCCCACACTATACTGAATCAAGTCACTCCAAAAGAACAATGGTTCTCAGTGATAGACTTATCAAACCATCTACTCTAACGTAGATGACATTTTAGTGACTGGCCACACAGAGGAAGGGTCACTTGGCTGAGTTAAGGCCACAAGGTATCTTTAAATAAACTCTAATTATGGAGACCTGAAGTCACATGCTCAGAGCACATCCTCTCAGGTGAAGGCAGAAAGCTACTAAACAAAAGAAAAGAAGCCATACAAAATGCGCCACAGCCACAAACTAAGCATTTACATTCTTTCTAACTCCCAGTGAGCCTGAGTTATGACCCTTTCTCCCTGTTTTTCTACTTCCAACAAAGGTAGAGGTGAAGAATGTGTTCTGTTGTCTCTACTATCAGAAAACAGTGTAACACACTCACAGTAAGTCAGCAGTATAGGATAATACAAACCTATCTAATGAATCTAATGATTCTCACATTATTTTAACTCAGAAGTATGATGCAAACTAAAACTACATACTAATTACATAAGAAGTTTGATGTGGCCTACAGCAGTATCAGTACTCATTTTGATTACAGGTATAATGTAATATATAACAGCATAATAATCTCACAACTGCTACAAGCACATTTGCCTTTCTTAACACACGTGAGAGAAAGGCAGCTGTTAAGAAAATGCCCTTTTGTGGTGAGACAGGCCCTGCATGCAAGCGTACTAACACACATACATGCATGGAAGAACAGCTTACACTATAGCACACACTATAGATGCATCTGAACGCACACATACATATAAACATCCACATTCCAATGTAAGGAACAAACACCCACCGATGTATAAAATAAAGGCCAGGGCAGTCTCAGAGCTGCGAGTCTCTGAGCCCTCACTCTCATGTGGCTTCCCTTGCTAGCAAGAAAACCTGTGTGTTTCTCCTCTCTGATTCTCTGCTGAAGATGTCATGGTCCTGGGCCATGTTGGCCCAGTATTCTTAGTTTTCTTGTATGTTTGTATTTTGTTCCCTATTTAGGCCATGTTTCCTGAGTTGCCCTGTTGTGTTGTTCCCTAAGTGTTTTCCCTTCGTGGCTTTTACCCCCTGTGTGCCCCTCTGTGTATCTGTGAGCCCTCGTCTCTCCTTATGTTTTATTCCATGTTTTCCCCAGCCCGTTATGTCTGTGTTTTCCCCGCGCTCTCTCTCCTCCTGTCTGAACCTCTGTACTTCCTGTTTGACTCTGCCCGTCTCCCGTCAGGGTTATGTTCACCCCGCCCTGTCTCGTTATGGTTATCTGTGTCAGCTGTGTTCCCCGTGTGTTCCCACTTTCCTCGTTAACCCTCTGTGTATTTCTGTCTGCGTCTCCCTCTGTTCGGCGTCGCGTTCTCCCTCATGCTGTGTGTGGTTCTCCCCGTGTCTTCTGGTATATGTTACAATTAGCTTTTCCCAGTGTAGTTTAGTTTTGTATTGCTTTGGTATCACTGCTTTCGTTTGTCACCTGTCAGCAATAAAGCTGCATTTTGAGTTTATCCCCTGAGTCCGTGAGTTTGCATTTTGGGTCCTCATCCTGCCTGCCACACAGCGACCATGACAGAAGAAGTGTTTTAGAATACATCTCTTGACAAACAACATCAACAAAAAGAAAAAAATTAGTCCGATCTTTGCTGTTTGACAGGAGTGATGATTAGGGGGGCAGTGTTTGTGCCACTGTCACTACTACCAGGACTGAAAAATGGATAAAGTTTCTCTGTGAAGGTTTGGCCAGTATATGAGTGAAGAAGAACTGCAGCATTTACATCATAAAAGGAAACCAAACCCTCCTCATAATCCACAAAAACTCTCACCTTCTCTGGGTGATCATTCACAGAGAGAGGGACAGGATCGGCAGCAAGTGCAAAGTACTCATTTCTGTCCCTCAGACATATAGCCCAGTAGCCGTTCTCTGGGTTAAGTTTAATTTCTCCCTTCCTATTGACCGACCCTTTGGCCACTCCTAACGTCCACCCAGTCTTTCCTTTAACCTGGACGTCATAGTAAAGTCTTCCACAGGAGAAGCCTCGTGTCCCTAAAACAGAAATTGCAGGTTCAAATCTTTTTGAGCTGTCTGGCAGTTCCTTCCATTCATAATCACAATGAACTTGCTTCCCATCATTGGACAGGATGAGAGCAGGATGTGCCGTATTGGGATCCAAAGTAACATCCACCGCATTCTGCCGAATGTTGTTGAACTGAGCGTCCCGTATCATCTTCACCTCATTTTTGATGGTCTCTGTCAGCTCATCCACAGCTTTCACCAAAGCTGTCCTTGTGATTCCCTCGTATATTGCTGGACAGATGCTGACATCTGTCCAGTCTTTGGTGGGTGGAGCAGCATTCAGGGACGGGAAGCTCTGGAGGAAACGAAGACGGTCTTTAGAGCGTGAGAGTTCCTCCATCTCATCACGTCTCCTTGTCAGCTCAAAGGCCTCCTGCTCCAGCTCTGTGATATAAACTTTGGTCTGTTTCTCTGTCCTTTTCTGGTTCTCTTCAGTCATCTCGATTAGCTCTGCCTGAGCTCTTTCCAGAGACTTAATCAGAGCCGAGAAGACCCGAACACCATTTGCTGTCTCTCTGTCTGCAGCTTCTGTGCTGAGCTTTAAAGATTGTTTGAGCTCGTGGACTTTTCTTTGTCTCTCTTGGATCATGTGGAGAATTTTAGCCTCTGTTATCCCAAGTTGTGTTTTTTTTGCTTCATATTCCTCTTTCAGGGGAACTACCCGGTGAAATCTGTGATCTGCGCCCACACATGACTGACATATGATCATTTGTTCATTCTTGCAATAGAGGTCCAAAGGTTTGCCATGCTCAGCACACATCCTGTCTTCTTCTTTCTCCACAGAATTAAACAGCTTGTGAGATTTTAAGATGGACACTGTTTGATGAAAATGTAGATTAGCTACAAAGAAGAGTGTAAGAAAGGTTAAGCTAAGAATTATGAACAGGCAGGACTTCAGCGATGTCCGTTTAGGTGCAGCAGGAGCATCATAAGAACCTTTCTCTTGTATGGCATTGTGTTGTTCTGAGCTATCATCAGCTTTCTTTCCAACAGTTTTTCTAAACTGAACAGCCATCTCAGATATGAAAGTATTCACACCAAGCTTATATTTCCTATCCACCTGCTCTTTGCACATGGGACACTTGCACTGGGAATTAAAATTTAAATGTTCCGTGATGCAGTCTTTGCAGAAGTTGTGTCCACATGGGAGTGTGACGGGATCCCTGAACACGTCCAGACAGATGCAGCACAAAAGCTGCTCTTCAGTCAGAAGATAGCTGGCAGCCGTCATGTTGATGATCTGCAGCCAAAAGAGAGAAAACGTAAAAGGATTGTGACCATGTAAACGTAACTTTCTCACGGAACACATTGTACTTCTCTGCTGTAGAAACTTACACAGCTTCCAGCAGCCACATTACAAACAGTGATTACTTCATCTTACAATCTGCCTTTATCTTATGGTAACTGAAATTGTACTGACCTTTTGTCACCGTCTGGCTGGCAGACCGTGGAGGTGTAGGGAAGGAGGACCCAGGCGCGGTGCTCTATGTACAAGCAGTGCCTTTATTTACAGTGATGGACAGACATGACAATAAATCCCGTGCTCTCCCGACTCCCATGACGTGTCCTCTTCCCAGTGCTAGTGCTCCTGTCTCCGCTTCTCCGTGATGAGCACCCCGTGCTCGCTGTCCTCTCGTCTCCCCGTAACTCCTGGGGACATAAGAGAGAGGAAGCCGTCAGACACACAATAATGCAGCAGACTCAAACTAGAAACTTGTCAAGAGACTAACGTGAAGCCACACAATGATCCAGCGTCGGAGAGAGTTCCACCACACTCTCAAGTAGCTCCTCCGACGAGGCCTGATCAGCTGCAGGTGTGTTACGGTCTTCAGGCGTGGCCAATCACCTGCCAGGGCCACACCCCCACCCACACCTACATATCAGAATCAGAATCAGAATACTTTATTGATCCCTGGGGGAAATTATTTATACACATACACACATATCTACACGCAGGGAGAACGAGGGACAGCAATACAAAATACAGACATTGTAATACTAGTCCATGACTGCTCAGGGTCCCTGGGTCGCTCAGACCCAGGACCCTGACACCTTTGCTGCATGTGTTTTAGTCCTCTGCTGTGCTGCCGTAAAGGCGAAATTATATGCTGTCACTCTGGTATTTGGCACTACCATGGAACCTTTTCAGGCAAGTCTGCACACACCCACGATTGTGCAGTAAAAATGAGCAACCGCTAAATTATTTCAATTAATTGAGCTCACTTGCATAAGAGGACAAAGAGCACTTACTATGATCCCCCCTGTCCTTCCTCAGAAGGTTTATTCTTGGAATCTACTCAGTTTGCTTTACGTGATTTACACTATGTAATATTCCTGCATTACATGAATTCATCACAAAATTATCTTCTCTGAACTGGAGAGGATAACTGCTGAAAACAGCCCGAAGGTGTTGTCACACCTATAATTTCTTTATTCTGGTTACTCCAGTCCACTGATGTGTTTGTGAACTTCACAGATAAAACCAAGTGAACTCAAAGCAATGCATACTGCATCACTACAAACCATGTGAGAATGTTCCTGTAAATTATCCCTCTGAGCTTTTTATAGACCAGCAATTATATTCCGTTCACACAAATTCAAGTTCTGACAAAATACATCTCAGCTATTAAACTTTCTCATGC
This sequence comes from Mchenga conophoros, assembly GCF_057382185.1. Classification (NCBI taxonomy): domain Eukaryota; kingdom Metazoa; phylum Chordata; class Actinopteri; order Cichliformes; family Cichlidae; genus Mchenga; species Mchenga conophoros. The sequence goes on from NC_140542.1 coordinate 19,385,172, forward strand.
AACATAATTTACTTTGGTCTACAAACTTATACAGCCTTTTTCATCTATGAGCTCTGTTTATTACAACAAAAGTGGTTATTTCATCATACCATTTTAGGGTAACCTAAACTATACTAGCCTGTGGTGTGTGTGTCTTAGGCTCCTCTGCTGTGCTGCTGGAAGAATGATAACTCTGTGTGTGCTGTCATTCTGTCTTGTTATGCAAATGCAAGTCCTTAGCTGTGTCCCAAAACGTCGGCTGCATCCTTCGGAGGACCCGGCCTTCGCGGTCTACGTGGGCTGGGTCCTTCGAAGACCGAGAAGGCCGGAAGTGCGAGGCTTGTGAAATGGGACGGTCTGGCCTTCAGATTAATGTCACCAGCTGTTCCCGCCCTTACTGCTTTCTCCCCCTCGGTGAAATAATGGATATCATTGAAACTCTCTTATTTTTGTTAATCGAAGAGTTACAACAAATCAGCTGTCGCAGACGACTGATTTATCTCCGACTAAGAGATAACTGAGTTCAGGTACAGTGAAAATACATGTCTTCAGTTTTTTTCCCCATTGTTTATGTGTGTATTTGAAATCTGTTTACTAGCTAAATAAAACTCCGATGTAGAAGTGATTTTATTCGCTCTTTTATCTTTTATCAGTTAACCAGTGAATTTTAGTTAAGAATGATAATCAAAATAAAGTTTTGATACGTTTTTTTAAAGAACAAGAGCAACATTCATAATAATGACAAGAATAAAACATTTTCCTTATTTTCCTTCACCAGGCGAGACCACAGTACTGCAGGATTAACCTGAGTGTCCCAGTCCTGGACAGGTCTTTTAATAGGCCTAGACACTAGGCCTGATTTTCGTCTGAGCAGGGAGTCTCTGAAAGTGCTGCTGAACCTCCTTAACCAGGATCGGCCACATGGTTGGGGTGCCACTATTGAGGTCCTTGTGTTTCTTTTCTGGCTGGCAAGTGGAGCATCCTACAGAGTTGTTTCCAGAGTGTTTGCTATTCCTCGCTCCACTGTTCACCGCATCGTTCACAGGGTCACAGAGGAGGTGGTGGCTATTCGCCATCAGGTTATCCATCTCCCTTGGACTCCTGAAGACCTAGATATTCTGTCTCATGGGTTTGCAGGGCTGGCAAGACACAGAGCCTTTTTAAAGGCTGCTGGTGCAATTGATGGCTGCCATGTCCGCATCAAGCCTCCCAGCGGCCCTGATGGTCAGTGCTACAGAAACAGGAAATTGTTCCCATCCATACTCCTGCAGGCAGTTTGTGACCATCAGGGCCGCTTCATCGATACATATGTGGGCTGGCCTGGGTCAGTGCATGACTCCATGTGCTACCCAACAGCCCACTGTACCGGCAGGCCATTTACCCTCCTCCAGGGCATTTCATCTTAGCAGATGGAGGGTACCCATGTCTCCAGCATCCACTTCCCCTCATCACTCCCACACAACATCTGCCTCGGTGTTGGTGACGCTATGGACCCGGAGGATGCACCTGAGGATGATGTGCAAGATGAGGGGGAGATGGGTTTGGAGGCAGTCAGTGGTGCTCCCTGGCGGGACCAGCTATCTGCTGAGGTGTCTGCCCTGGAGGAGCTACTCCAAGACCATGAATATTTTTAAACAGGCAAGTATTCTGTTAGTAGAGCATTTTTTAGATATTAGATCTTTATTAACAGGATTGTTTGCGTCTTTATGAATACATCTTAGTGACATGGCAGCCGTCAGTTACATCAGCCCTGCAAACCCAAGTGACAGATGATGCGGTGGACAGTGAAAACGAGCATCCCTAGACCTTATGGAGATCACCCTGTATGATGCTCCACTTGTTAGCTGGAAATACAAACCAACTTGCTTGTGGCACCTCCTCCATCTCTCTGGTCCTGGTCCAGCACATTCAACAGCACTGCCCGAGAAAAATAAATAAATAAATTGAATACAGCTGTACTTACTTTGTATTTCTTTTTTAGATTGTCCCATTTTTTTTCGCCTGCAAAGGGGTGACTTTACCCTGCAGCTCCATCTTCTCAAGAATGGCCCTAACAGACAGAAAATAATAGAGCGTATCAATCTTCTTAATTCCTGAACAGCATCCATAGCAAAATGTACACACTTCGGACTAAAAGACAGATTAAGCTCTCTCCCTTATGCCTAACAGATTAAAAGCGGCATATTGTTGCGGTACCTCCAACCCACAGTGGTTTTTCAATTCAATTCAATTCAATTCAATTTTATTTATATAGCGCCAAATCACAACAAAAGTCGCCTCAAGGCGCTTCATAGATACAGAGAAAAACCCAACAATCATATGACCCCCTATGAGCAAGCACTTTGGCGGAAAAACTCTCGTTTAACAGGAAGAAACCTCCGGCAGAACCAGGCTCAGGGAGGGGCGGCCATCTGCTGCGACCAGTTGGGGTGAGAGAAGGAAGACAGGATAAAAGACATGCTGTGGAAGAGGGAAAGAGGTTAATAACAGATATGATTCAATGCACAGAGGTCTATTAATACATAGTGAGTGAGAAAGGTGACTGGAAAGGAAAAACTAAATGCATCATGGGAATCCCCCGGCAGCCTACGTCTATTGCAGCATAACAAAGGGAGGATTCAGGGTCACCTAGCCCAGCCCTAACTATATGCTTTAGCAAAAAGGAAAGTTTTAAGCCTAATTTTAAAAGTAGAGATAGTGTCTGTCTCCCGAATCCAAACTGGAAGCTGGTTCCACAGAAGAGGGGCCTGAAAACTGAAGGCTCTCCCTCCCATTCTACTTTTAAATACTCTAGGAACAACAAGTAGGCCTGCAGTGCAAGAGTGAAGTGGTCGAATAGGGTGATATGGTACTACAAGGTCATTAATATAAAATGGGGCCTGATTATTTAAGACCTTGTATGTGAGGAGCAGGATTTTGAATTCAATTCTGGATTTAAGAGGAAGCCAATGAAGGGAAGCCAAAACAGGAGAAATATGCTCTCTCTTTCTAGTCCCTGTCAGTACTCTTGCTGCAGCATTTTGGATTAGCTTAAGGCTTTTCAGTGAGCTTTTTGGACATCCTGATAATAATGAATTACAGTAGTCCAGCCTGGAAGTAATAAAAGCATGAACTAGTTTTTCAGCGTCACTCTGAGACAGGATATTTCTAATTTTAGAGATGCTGCGCAAATGGAAGAACGCAGTCTTACATATTTGTTTAATATGTGCGTTGAAGGACATATCCTGGTCAAAAATGACTCCAAGGTTCCTCACAGCGTTACTGGAGGCCAAGGTAATGCCATCCAGGGTAAGAATCTGGTTAGATACCATATTTCTAAGATTTTCAGGGCCGAGTACAATAACCTCAGTTTTATCTGAATTAAGAAGCAGAAAGTTAGCGGCCATCCAGGTCTTTATGTCTTTAAGACATTCCTGCAGTTTAACTAATTGGTGTGTGCTATCTGGCTTCATGGACAGATAGAGCTGGGTGTCATCTGCATAGCAGTGAAAATGTATGCTATGTCTTCTAATGATGCTGCCTAAGGGAAGCTTATGTATAATGTAAACAGAATTGGTCCTAGCACTGAACCCTGTGGAACTCCATAATTAACCTCAGTGTGTGAAGAGGACTCTCCATTTACATGCACAAATTGGAGTCTATTAGATAGATATGATACAAACCACTGCAGTGCAGTACCTGTAATACCTGCAGCATGTTCTAATCGCTCTAATAGAATATTATGGTCAACAGTATCGAATGCTGCACTGAGGTCTAGCAGGACAAGCACAGAGATGAGTCCACTGTCAGAGGCCATAAGAAGGTCATTTGTAACCTTCACTAAAGCTGTTTCTGTGCTGTGATGAACTCTGAAACCTGACTGAAACTCTTCAAATAAACCATTCCTCTGCAGATGATCTGTTAGCTGTTTGACAACTACTCTTTCAAGGATTTTTGAAATGAAAGGAAGGTTGGAGATTGGCCTATAATTAGCTAAGACTGCTGGGTCTAGAGATGGCTTTTTGAGTAAAGGTTTAACTACAGCTAGCTTGAAGGCCTGTGGTACATAGCCGATTATTAGAGATAGGTTGATCATATTTAAGATTTTTGGCACCGGTAAACAGTTGCTCATTGTCGCTCCGGAGTTTAATGAAATTGGTCGTCTGCTCTTTGCTCCCTAAAACATGACAGGACATTGGAGTATAATCACCATCTCACACTTCTGTTTAATGGGTTTTCTGTTTGAAGTTTATTCAGCAATGTGAAAACTACTATAACTTTAATCTCAGCCAAACTGATTTACAGAGGAACAAATAAAATTGTTAAAAAACAAACAAACATTAAGATTTATAAGTTATCTAAGTGACTTATATATATCATGCTTAACCCGAGTAGTGAAAGATAGCGCAGGGTCGGAAAACTTACAACTGTACAATCGTAAGTTTAACGACTGTAAAAAATTACTTCCATTGAACTGCCTTGTTAACTACTTTAAGAAACATCTTAACATTTGTATTGCTACTTCAAATACAACTTACATTTAAAAATGTAGTTGTCCTCGACCGCCATTTCTACCGTCTCCGTAACTGCCACCATTGCTGAAAACTGGAGTTTGGGGTGCACACACCCACGATTGTACCATTTAACTGAGAACACTTCCACTAAATTCTGTAATTCACTTCAGCTCATTTGATAATACGTTCAGGGGATTTACTATGTTTTTTTCCATATTCTAGTGCCATATTTCTTTGATTTATCACCCGAAATTAAAAATGAATTTATCATAAAATTAAAGATACATGTTTCTTCCTTTTGTGGCGTAGGATAGCCCATAGAGTCGGCCGGTGGACGCTGTTAAAAGCCTTCTCGAAGTCAATGAAATCAGTCGATAATGAGATTCACTTGCTGTTTCCGTAGCAGTTGGAGTTTTTACAGGGTGGGGTTGTTAGCCCCACGCCCAACCCTCCTCCTCCGCTACCCTGCACTGAACTTGAAAGCTGTCAGATCTGAAGCCACTTCATGTATTGAGTTTGTGTGTTCAGGATAGTTTTTCCATTGTTGATTTAGTTAGTGTTGATCCACCTGACTTCTTAAAATGTCATAGTGCCATTATGGGAAGAGGACGAAAACTGTTCCTGTCATAAAGACAAAGATGCATGTTTGATTATTTTCTTTCTTTTCTGCTTTTGCATTTTGCTTATGTGAACTTGCTGCATTCAAAAGCATTCTGATCATGTGCCAGTAAAACCAAAACAAAACTGCCTCACCTCTTCCTTGAAAGCCAAGCCACAAACCACAGCCTGCTGGCACAGGTGGATTTACAAACTGATGTTGAACTACATGTTTTGCTCATGGGGTGACTTGGGAACTGAAAATACAAGCATGTGTGTAACCTGGGTGTAACCTAAGCAGGGTGTGGCTGTAAGAGGTAGAGGTGAGAATGAATGAGGGAGTGGCACCTTTAAATGGTCACTTTGTGATGACTGTGAGGTTTCAATAAAGAAAGCAGATAAAACAGAGCGTTCTCACTCCCGAGGCGTAACATGTCGACGTTTTGTCACGTCCCGCGGCGTTCCTGAGGAACGCGAAAGGAGACCTTCGGCGTTCTTATGGTACGCGGCGGGTTATGGCTGGAATCCAGTGAATGACACTCTCGCGGTAATAGACGTTCCAGCCCTGTATTCCAGCCCTAAACCTAACCTTATCCCTAGCCCTAACCATAACCTTATTCCTGACCTTAACCAGGTCTTTAATGATGTTAAATAGCGTGTTTCTAAGCGATTTGAAGAAAAAGAGCGAACATGTGTAGATTCAGTCCAGACGGTTCTCATATGTCCTCTTTTTTCCGAGGTCGTCATTTAGGAACGTGGTGGGTAGCCGAAAACGTAATATGGTGACGATTTGTCACCTAGCGTAAAATGTTACGCTTTGGGAGTGAGAACGGGTTGGATAAAAACAGGTGTGTCAGGTAACTGATGTGAGTAAAAAAAAAAGCCACCTATGCACAGGTAATGAATGGAAGAGTACATGAGCAAATTACCAGGAGTAATAGTAGACAGGTAATGAGACGCATACAAGTAACTATGGGTTGCACATGAACTCCATCTTCTAAAAATAGCTCACTAACAAATGAAGCTAGAATGCTGTGGAGACAGCAAAAACATCCCGAGATGGCAACATCATGTAGAATCATGTAGATTGTGCAGAGTATGGCAGCCTCATCGCAAGCTCCCTCAAACAACAGTTGTTTGTGTTTAATTCTACTTTTACTACATGTCATGTCGTTTTGTGTACGATCACCAAAATTTACTGAGCATAAGAGCTGGACTTTATCATTTTCTTGTTCTAGTTTGACTACACAGATCCTCCGTTTGTGACAAAGTACAAAACAAAGTAGGCATGTTTACCCACCATTATTTTTAGTCTTCATTGATTGATAACCATAGCCTTAGCAAAACTTTTTTTTTGTTTAAACCTGTAATTGACTTTAATTCCAATACATATCTCAAGTTAATATCTGTCTCACATTACACATATATCACAAAGAAAAGTATGTATGTATGTTGTGATGACCACAGAGTTTGTGAATTTGAATGTCACTTTATATATAGGACTAGTATAGCTCAAACGTCTACCACCAAATGTCTAGAATACACTTTATGGACAAAAGTGTTGGGCCACACTTCTTAATCTTGAAATTTTAGCGTTTTCAGTCCATTTGCCACAGGCATATGAAAATCAAGCCCCAAGCAGTGTAGTAAATCTTTGCAATCTGAAAGAATGGGTCACCCTAGCTAGCTCAATATATTTGCGGGTTTTACTGTAGTAGAAGGCCACCGCTGTAACAACTCAGTTTGTGAAAAAACAATCAACTATAAATTTTGTTCTTGCAAAATGAAACCTTTTTAGTAACCACAGCAAATTTACCAACATCAACAGTAACTGCAAAGCTCCAAACCTTCTCTGTGACCTTCTCTGGAACTAACATTGGCATGACCAACTTTAAAAGTTAGGCGTACTGGCACAAAAGTTAGGCGCACACAAATTTTATAATAATTTATATAATATAATGTGTTTTTCTGGATACACTGTGCTTTTTCAGCATTCAAAGATTGATGACACCGTGTCAGAGCACTGGCTATGAATTTCAGAAGGATCAGGCCTTAACTTAACAGAAAAGTTAGCAATAGTTCTTTTCCTATTACAGCTACAACCACTTCTGTTGTGTCTAGGCTGCTCACTAGGCTGGGTATCATCACTGATTTCTATAATCCATTCGATTCCGGTTTTCAAAGTCCCGATTCGATTCAACTTTGTCACGATCTGGTTACAGGGACTCAAACGCAGAGCGGTTAGGTGTCTCCAAGGTGTAGTTTATTTACAGCGCCAGTGCAATATATGTACGGTGAAGGGATCCAAAACTCCGGGGAATCACAGGGTAGCTCTCTCACACTCGCTCACGTCTTCTTTGCTCACACTCACACACGTTCACACGGCAGGGAGGTCGCAGGGGGGGGGGGAGATCTGAGGCAGAAGAGAAGGAAAGTCACCAACCAATCACAAATCACGAATCACGAATTATGAAGCACAAGTCCACAGGAGCTGTGAGAACACTAACGTCAGTAGTACAATCATCCAGCGACGAGAGGATCTGTGTTCCAGCCTCAACTTCCGGCTTGAGTGAACGCTGGCGCGTCTGGCTGCCGCTACTCACCGGTTCATTTTTTGATTAATTGGATTTATTTGGATTAATTGGATTATTTGGATTCAGATTTGAATGAACAGGGACATTCACACTCAGGACCAGATCGATCTCTGCCAGGGATTGAATTGCCACGCTTGTCCTCAACTTCTGTTATTTCAGCTGAATGTGTTCTCACGTCTTCTTCTCAGTGAGCGGCACTAGCTTAACTGTTTGAGCTATTTTAGCCTACCTGTTCGTTGCTCGGCTCCTTTTCCTCCACACAATCGAAGATGCGGACCAAGATGTTCCTGAGCTGGTCGGCACTATTTTGGATTCTCCTGACGCTCGTCTACCATCCTACGGCTGGACTGCTCCGCTATACAGCCGCTGAGCTCCTGCGCCTTCGCGGGCAGCTATCGCTCCCGTCGCCGGCGGAGCTCCACTACCACCCGGGCATCACTTTCCAGCCTCGCCGGAGATACATCCAGCCCACCTGCCTAGGGCGCCCACCGCGATTAGCAAAAGAGAAGATACTCCACTCAACTTCGGTCTTCTAAACATTCGTTCATTGACAAGTAAGGGACCTCTCATCCAAGACCTCCTATCTGACCGTAAGTTTGACTTTTTCTGCTTAACTGAAACCTGGCAACAACCTGATGACTTTTCTCAGCTAAACGAATCTGCTCCTCTGGGCTTTGTTTACTTTTCTAAACCCCGCTGCTCAGGTCGTGGGGGTGGTCTCGCAATCCTTTTTCGCCAGCACTTGAAAGTCCTGCCAGTTAACGTTGATACCTTTAGTTCTCTAGAGGTCCTTGCATGTGAGCTGACTGGACCCATTCCCACTATCATAGCTACTGTATACTGCCCCCCCAAACCTAACCCTGTCTTCCTCAGTGACTTTGCTAATCTACTAACCCATCTTTCATCTCTCTCCCCAAATGTGATCTTGGTGGGAGATTTCAACATTCACTTGGACAATAATGACCTTCTGCTCACCAGAGACTTTTCCTCCTGTCTCGAAGGCTCTGAATTTAAACAATTTATCGACTTTCCCACTCACTCTAAAGGACACACCCTGGACTTGGTCTGCTGTTCTGGTCTTACTCCCTCGAATCTTTCTGCTACTGAAATCCCCATAACTGACCACTTCCTCCTTTCATTTAACCTCACTCTCTGCTGCTCTTCTACCAAGCCAACCCGTCTCATCTCGTTCCGCAACATCAAGAACATTGATATGGACATTCTCACTACCAGTTTGGACAATGTTCAGATTCCGGACTTCTATTCTACTCCTGATGATTTGTTGTTATATTATAATAATTGTCTACTGTTACGCCCCTAGTCTAGGCGGGTAGGGACGCACATAAGGTTGGAGGAGAGAGAGACAAATCCCCGCCCTGGTTCCCAAGCCAAACATCCAAACCAGTTGTGAGTAAAAAAAGTGATTTTATTTAAGGACAAGAAGCATAGCTCCAGGGTGAGCCCAGGCCAAAATAATAAACAAAACCAACTAAGTCCCACCAGAAAAGACTAACTAAACCCTAAGAAAGAAAAAAGAACAAACAAATGACAGAGCTATCCCTCGCTCCCTGACCAAGAAAACAGGAGAAAATGATTCCAAAAGAAAAGGCAGCTCACCCCTTCCGCTTCAGCCCACGAGTGCCTAAGCTCTCAGCTAATGCACTAGGAGCGGCTTTTACAATTCACACTCCCACAAATACACAAGATAAACACAGGCTGGGAAAACCAGGGTCAGGACTGCGACGGCTGTCAGGCTACTCGCTCGTTCCACACTCTCTCTCTCTCTCTCCCTGGAGCTGTCAGAGCGGCTTTTTGAATGTGGTCACCTGTTCCATGGTCCAATCAGCTGCTCACTACTCTTCATTAGGGGAGGGACCTGTAAAGAGTCTTAAACACAGTAAAGAGACACAGAACAAACAGCCCACACAGTGTTCTTATGGCCACAGCCGTAACACCCCCCTTCCCAAAATCAAAGACATCTCCTTTGTAGATGTTTTGGACAGTCATGTTTAAGGGAAAACACGGGATAGGGCATCCGCTAACACATTCTCTGTGCCCTTTTTATGACGGATTTCCAAATTGAAGTCCTGCACCAGGAGGGACCACCTCATCAGCCTTTGGTTCGAGTTCCGCATCCGCATTAGGAATACCAAGGGATTGTGGTCAGTATAAACAATCACAGGCGAGGGACTGCCACCGACATACACCTCGAAATGCTGCAATGCAAACAGCAGAGAGAGGGCCTCTTTCTCAATCGTGCTGTACCCTCGCTGATGGACATTGAATTTCTTTGAGAAATAGCCGATTGGGTGATCCACACCATGATGGTCTTCCTGCAGCAATACGGCACCTGCCCCGTTTGCACTGGCGTCCACTTCCAACTTAAAAGGGCGTGCAAAATCAGGGGCGGCCAGCACTGGCGCACTGCACAGGAGAGTCTTAACAGCCCAGAACGCACTCTGACACGCAGAGGTCCACACAAAAGGTCTCAACACACTAGTGAGGCTAGTGAGAGGTGCGACCACGTCCGCGAAGTTTTGACAGAAACTCCGGTAGTAGCCCACCATGCCGAGGAAACGGCGAAGCTCACGCCTAGTCTGAGGGGCAGGAAAATCCAGTATAGCCTGGATTTTGGCCGAGATAGGGCGCACTTGCCCCTGACCCACCTGCTTTCCTAAGTACGTTACCATGGCTTTACCAAAATCACACTTGGCGAGGTTGAGGGTGAGGGATGCCCTTTCCAAGCGATGGAACACATCAGTGAGTGTCTCCATATGCTCTGACCAGGTGTCTGAATAGACGACAATGTCATCCAAATACACTTCACACTTGCAGATGCCGCCCAGCACGATATTCATGAGCCGTTGAAATGTGGCGGGAGCGTTGCGCAACCCGAAAGGCATGACAGTGTACTGGAGAAAATGGTCAGGAGTAACAAAAGCAGAGATTTCGGCCGCACGTGATGTTAGGGGAACTTGCCAATAGCCCTTTAACAAGTCCAGCTTGGTAACGAAGGTCGCAGAACCGACCCTATCAACACAATCCTCCATTCTGGGCAGAGGATAGGAGTCAGGCTTGGTCACACTGTTCACCTTCCGAAAATCTGTACAAAACCGTGGGGTCTTATCCGCTTTAGGCACTAGGAGACATGGGGAACTCCACGCACTAGAGCTAGGGACAGCAAGACAATTCTCCAACAGATAAGAGACTTCTGTCTGGAAAAGAGCACGCTTAGTGGGATTCAGGAAAACAGGAGAAAACGATTCCAAAAGAAAAGGCAGCTCACCCCTTCCGCTTCAGCCCACGAGTGCCTAAGCTCCCAGCTAATGCACTAGGAGCGGCTTTTACAATTCACACTCCCACAAATACACAAGATAAACACAGGCTGGGAAAACCAGGGTCAGGACTGCGACGGCTGTCAGGCTACTCGCTCGTTCCACACTCTCTCTCTCTCTCTCCCTGGAGCTGTCAGAGCGGCTTTTTGAATGTGGTCACCTGTTCCATGGTCCAATCAGCTGCTCACTACTCTTCATTAGGGGAGGGACCTGTAAAGAGTCTTAAACACAGTAAAGAGACACAGAACAAACAGCCCACACAGTGTTCTTATGGCCACAGCCGTAACATCTACGCACTGTCCTTGATTCACTGGCTCCTGTAAAAACCCACTCTGTTTCCTTCGCTCGCTCTGCTCCCTGGTTTACCTCTGACCTCCGAGCTCTGAAGGCCAAAGCTCGGCAGCTAGAGTGTAAATATAAGAAATCTGGTTTAACTGTTGATTCAGAAATCTATAAATACCACGTACTTCAGTATAAAGACTCCATTAACAAGGCCAAACAAAGCTTCTACTCTGGTATTATCAGTTCTTATGAGGGTAATGCAAGGACTCTGTTTTCAGTTTTCAACAAGCTAATTCAACCCCCCAACGCTTTACCACTGCACTTCTATTCCTCTGAAACATGCAACTCCTTGATGCTGTTCTGGACTACGAAAATCAATAACATCCACCAGCAACTCAGATCAAATGTTGTGTCTACGCCCTCTCCAGAACCTCTTCTCCTTTTTGAGCCGTTTTCCACTTTTCATCTTCCTGATTTATCTGATATTTCCGAGTTAATATGTAAATCAAAGCCTGCCACATGTCATCTTGACCCCATGCCCACGGGGCTTGTGAAATCCTGCCTCTCTTCTTTACTCCCACTCATTTCTGCTATCATTCACTCTTCTCTCACCACCGGTATCGTTCCCTCCTTATTGAAGACTGCTCTAGTCACTCCTATACTGAAAAAACCTTCCTTAGATCCTAACAACTTTAACAACCTTCGTCCGATTTCCAATCTACCCTTCATTTCTAAGATACTCGAAAAAGTGGTTGCAGCTCAACTTCATTTACACCTGGTTAATAATAACATCTACGAGAGATTTCAATCCTGTTTTCGCTCATGTCACAGTACCGAAACTGCTCTACTTAAAGTCACTAACGATCTTCTAATCGGAGCTGACTCTGGTCTTCTCACCATTCTCGTCCTTTTAGATCTGAGCTCAGCCTTTGACACCATTTCTCACTCTGTCCTTCTAAGCAGACTTTCCTCTCTCGGCATCTCTGACACACCCCTCGTCTGGTTTCAATCATATCTCCTCGACCGCTCCCAGTTTATTCAACTAAGATCATCCGCTCTCGTCTATTCCCCGTCACCTCTGGTGTACCCCAAGGCTCAGTTTTAGGCCCTCTTCTCTTTATAATATACATCCTCCCTCTAGGTACCATCTTCCGCAAATTTGAATTTCAGTTTCACTGTTTTGCTGATATCTCTCTTGCAAACCTGATTCCTCCCTCCCACCTTCTTCCCTTACAGAATGTCTATCCGAGTTAAAATCCTGGTTTACCTCTAATTTTCTAAAGCTCAATGAGGATAAAACTGAGATCCTCCTTATTGGCACCAAATCCAACCTTTTGAAGGCAAACCATTTCTCACTCACCATCGATAACTCCACAGTTTTCCCTTCTCCTCAGGTTAAGAGCCTTGGTGTCATCCTAGACAGTTCACTTTCCTATAAATCTCACATCAATAATCTCACCCGTTCTGCCTACTTCCATCTACGTAACATTAACAGATTGCTTCCTTCTCTTTCCACCCAGTCTACGTCCATTCTTGTACATAGTCTTGTTACCTCCCGTATTGACTACTGCAGTTCTCTTCTGCATGGTCTCCCCCAAAAATCCCTCCATAAGCTTCAACTGGTTCAGAACTCTGCTGCTCGCATTATCACCAGAACCCCCTCCTACCAGCACATCACCCCTGTTCTTCAGGAACTTCACTGGCTCCCTGTGAAATTCCAGATAATTTTCAAACTTCTTCTGCTCACCTTCAAGGCCATTTATAACCTCGCTCCTTCTTACCTTTCTGACCTGTTAACCACCACTTGTTCTGCCCGTTCACTCCGTTCTTCTTCTTCTATCCAGCTTACTGTACCTTCCTTCCGCCTCACCACCATGGGAAGCAGAGCTTTCAGCTGCTCTGCTCCCAGGCTGTGGAACTCTCTGCCCCCTGAAATAAGAAATATTGATTCTCTCCCCCAGTTTAAATCCCAACTCAAAACTCATCTGTTCAAATCTGCATATTCACTGTGAATCCACTGTTTGTTCATTTTATCTTGTGCTTGTATTTTATTGTTCTTATTCTCCCATTGTTTTACTAAGTGTTTTATTCTATTGTAAAGTGTCCTTGGGTGACTTGAAAGGCGCTCATAAATAAAATGTATTATTATTATTATTATTATTATTAAATAGTGCTCCCGGTGATGACAGGTGATTGTTGTCAGGTGTGTGTGTGGGCCAAGGGCGGGAGCCCACAGTGAGCTCCGCCCAGGCAGAGAGGGAGAGAACAGAAACAGCAAATGTAGCCTTGTGGGGCCGACCGGGCAGGCACGGAGACCATGACAAACTTAGCCTCAGACAGTCAGAAATATTATAATTCTGATCACTTATCAGTACTGACTTCATCAGAATTGTGAACATCACAGCAGATGCCTTTGTGTGAAAGTAACTGAGAATAAAACAGAAAAACATGAAGGAGATTTTCCTGGTCTGGCTTTTTATAGCAGATAACCTTAAAAATATTCTACAATGTTCTGCATATAAAGTTTAAATTTCTTCAGTATTGAACAACAGAAAAAATAGGCTTTCTTGTCCGAGGTCATTTAAGTGAAAAAAAGAAAAGAAAAAGACAGCAGCCGACAGCGCTGTAAACAATGGTAGACTGGTAGGTAATAAGCGAATGAATAATACAGAAAACAGAGATTGGAGACGGGAAACTGTTCTTGAAATACAGAGAGAGATAGCTGTGCATGGAGTGTGATTTTAATAGTCGTGGAAGCAAAACAGCAAAATTCATCACGATATTGATCAAATGTGAAGCGCAGTTTGCTGCTTCTTTTGCTGCTGGCTTGGTGAATTTTGGTTGGAGAGAGACAAAACCTGCAGCTCAGAATCAGCGCAAAAAGACGTAATCACAGCGCGTACCGGACGCATCAGAATCGCTCTACGGACTGTCGGGTGAGAAAGCTGAGAAAGACAAAGTTGAATCTGATGCGTCGGGTCCGTTCTGTGTTTACGTGTTTGTGTGGAATCCGTCTACCTGCTCTCATTTGCTGTTTGATTGTTGTTGAAATGGTTTTGTGAGCTTTAATCTGAGAATCTGGCGTTTCTGGCAAAACACAGTTATATTTGAAAGTCGATTCAGGATTTACAGTAATTAATTGATATCGCTTTATTCAAGCTACTCACCTCCCACTTCCACCTGCACTTTCAACTGGACCACGGCCAATCAGAGAGGTCCCGCCCCTGACTATCTCTGATTGGTTTAGTCCACAATAGGGGCAAAATGTGTGTCTGTTGTTGACCACAGGGAAGGTTGCCAACTTTTTTTTTTGCTACCCAAACATTTGGTCGCACAGGTGCAACCAAATATTATTTTTTAGTCGCACCACTGAAAAATTTGGTCGCATTTGCGACCAAATTGGTCGCACTCTAGAGCCCTGACATGGCCCAAGAACGTGGTCTCTCTCACCAACAGCCGGCATTTCGCGGGGTTGAGCCGCAGCCCAGCTCGTCGGATGGCACTCAAGACCTCGCTCAGGTGAGACAGTGCACTGTCGAAGTCGCCACCGTGCACCAACAGGTCATCCAGGTACACAACGCAGCGGCTACAAGGGATATCCACAAGCACCCTCTCCATCAGTCTCTCAAACGTCGCTGGTGCATTGCAGAGCCCAAATGGCATGACTCTGAACTGCCACAGCCCCTGTCCAATGGTGAATGCAGTCTTAGGCCTTGCGTGTGGGGCTCGCTCCACCTGTCAGTAACTGCTGCGTAGGTCGAGGGAGCTGAACCAACTGGAGCCGGTAACGTAATCTAGGGCCTCATCGATCCGCAGCAGCGGGTACAAGTCCTTCTTGGTGACTGCATTGAGACGGTGAAAGTCCATGCAGAACCTCGGGCTGCCATCCTTCTTCCCCACCAGAACCACAGTGTTTGCCCAGCTTAATGCAGACTGTTTAAACTAAACAAGCTGCTTTTTCACATATTAAACCCTGTCACCCGCAGTATTGCTTTCTGTTTCAACAGTTAAAGCAGTAGAGACGAACTGTTTGCATGTGCGTTGAACTCTAGCTTGCTTAACCAGGCTAGCTGTTAGCTTATAGCTCACGCTAGCAACCAGCGAGCAGTTAAAAAGACAGCTGAAGCTGCACAAAACACCCACAAACTTATCTCACTACAACGTAGCGCCGAAAATATGACTCGCAGCTCGAGCTCGACACAGCTGCTGTAACATAAGCATCCAGCTAACCACAGCTAAAAAGATATTTAGAGAAAACTTACCGTTTCCTCAGGTTACACGAGTTGAGTTGTTTCACACTGAAAAGTTGGTTTGTTTTGGCTCTCACTGAAGACACCGACACTGAAGACATAGCTGTTCTTTTGTACTGCTTGTAAGCGAAACATTCTTTGTATGTGAGGAAAATGCTGTTCATCCTCTTCAGCATTAGCATAGACTCTGCCATGTTTTCATGTTTCTTCTTTCCGCTTCCGCCGTGTGTCCGCTACTTTGAAACTCTTGGGCCGCTCTGCCCGCCACAGTTTCAAACTGGTCATGTGACTGCATGGCCACATCTCATTGGTAAAAAAGTTACCGGAAACTCCACTGGCGGCATGTTATCTAATTTGTTAAACTAATTATTTTTTTAAAAGTAACGAGTCGAATTTTGCAAATGTAGCGGAGTAAAAGTACCGTTTCTTCTTCACAAATGTACTCAAGTAAAAGTAAAAAGTATCGTGGAAAAAAGGTACTTTAAAAGTACATTTTTTTCAAAAACGTACTCGTGTAAATGTAACGGAGTAAATGTAACTCGTTACTACTGTTGAAATCTCCCAATTCTTTTAATCTTTGGGCTGAAGGAAGGACAATACTCGGTGTATAAATGCTCAATCAACAATCATTTATTTCCATACAATTCAACAATCAGAGCATTACAGCGTCCGGACGGGAGAGATGCTTGCAGAGGGTCAACAGCATGTCTCAAAATGGTAGCAACTTTCACAGACTTTTATAGCTAGTAACAGCCCCCCTCCTTGTCATAAAAGCTGCATCTTCACATGTTTTTCTAATTCTTAGCGAGCCTGGCTCCTGACCTTACCTCCCTGTCTTTCTGTGTGAAGTAGGAAGGGGGGTAAGGAATGTGGTTTTATCTCTCCTGCCCAGACACCTAGTCCCCTTCTTACAGCCTTCTTCACATGATTCAGCAATAAAACATTTCAAGAAAACAGTGTAAGACATTCACAGCTGATCAAGGATACAGAGTAATGCACACTTTATCTAATGAACTACAAAATGATTATGTTTCTTTTATTCAAGAGTATAATAAAGACTAAACTACATACATAGCACACCATCAGAACTAAAGGATAATATATGGCCTACATCTGTTAACCTAATTTACTACATTGACTACTGGTCATAAAATGGCATATGTTTAACTACTAGTCTCAACAATCCCCCTTTGATCTCTTTTCTCCAAAGAGATCACTTACAACACGCATTCCAGGGTCACAAGGTCCACGTCTCTCCACTCCTCAGGCTCATCCTTTAACAGAGGCATGACCCCCCGGCCCTCCGGCCCTGAGGCTACGGCCCTGTCAATAAGACGAACTACTAGTGCTCTGAGGCAAGGGACCAAACAACAACCACATGTGGTTAAGATTGCATCGAAAACAGACAGTGAGACCATGATTGACATAACAAAACCTTTCCATTGCCCAAAAACAGAAGTCATCCATTCCTCCAGCAGATTTTCAATACCTGAATGTTCATGCATATTATGGGCCAGAGTTCGTAGCCCCTCCAGTGCTCGAGTTACAGAGCCATCCGGAGCAGTATTGTTGGGAATAAAAGTACAACACATTTGTCCAAACATTTCACAAACCCCTCCTTTTTCAGCAAGAACCATATCCAGCGCCATCCGGTTCTGCACTGCCATCAGAGAGGTTGGACCTACTTGTTCCGCTAACCCCTGAATCGCATCACGGGTCAAATTTGACAGTCGGAGAACGTTATAATACACATAGTTAATTCTATCGACGTTTTTGTTGGGGGTGACGGGAAACAAGGCAGAAAGTACTGGGATGTTTTCAAAACCGGCTGCTATCTGATCTACTAATTTAAACTCATTTGGGACGCCACGCGGAACACCGATAGAATCTATATATGTGGGTGAATTAACAGTTAAATCAAACGACCAAGAAGATCCTTTAGGCCACCCCTGACGTCTGCGCCTAGGTGGTCGTCGCGCATTCCCCTCTACCCCCTTGGATTTACCCTTACCCCCTATTATCAGCAGAGACGCTCCTAGTCTGACCATTGCACAAACACCAACCGCTTCATTTGGTATCCGCACATGCAGACTCCCACCTCCGCAATAATAGTACAAACCGGCTCGAGCCCAAGTCCCCACGACCGTGGCGCCCGCACGCGCTGCCTCCCCTCTTCCTGGAAATGTGACCTCACACCAATCAGCCGGGATCTCTCCAGCGTCATACTCCTGCGCTCCGGGATCATCTGCAGTAAAATTAAAACAAGTGTAATTAGCTTTCCTAGGTGTGAACGGTCCGGGAATGGTGTTATTATCTATTGGGGGAAATAAAGCAGACAATGGCGCACATTTTCCTGAAGATACTGCTCTCCGAGTAAGTCGGAGCATGCAATCAAAACCCCATGGGTCCTCTGGATGCAGAGGTGCCGGTTCAGTAAATAAACGTGGGCGTGCTGTAGCGCATGCCACACAATCAGACACCTTTTGCTCTTTTGCATTTTCAATCAGCCAGTCCAACCACAGGTTGCTGTCCACATACCCCGTGGCACGAGACATCAGCTGTCGGGGTTTCCACTTTGTATAGTCCATTTTCGTTACCTTAGACACGGAAGGGGGGGCTTTGCTCGATGCGATGTTGCTGCTGGATAAATTACAGCTTGATGCGATGTCGCTGCTGGGTAAATTACAGGGAGGGTCTATAAAGTTTATCTTTATCACGCCCCTCGGGTCTTTCCCAAATACATCTACTCCTAACACTAAATAAAACACTTTATCTTCTTTCCTGTACCGCTGCGGTGTAACCTGCCACCCACCAATAGACATTGTAAGTG
Organism: Mchenga conophoros; assembly: GCF_057382185.1. Lineage (NCBI taxonomy): Eukaryota > Metazoa > Chordata > Actinopteri > Cichliformes > Cichlidae > Mchenga > Mchenga conophoros. The sequence continues at coordinate 19,403,532 of NC_140542.1, forward strand.
GATTTCGAGTGTTACTGAAATCACGCTGAATCGCAAACCCTTCCCATCGGCCCCGTGTATCCCATCCTGGGAGGGTGTAACCGGTCACCATTTCCCACTCCTCACACGGGGTGTACCCCATGGCGGTGGGTTTACCTATAAGACAAGCATTCGTGAATCTTATGTCATGACATGTCCACACTTCGTACCTGCGCCAACTAGTCTGATCCTCCCCACACTTTATCACGGAACACAGATCAAAAGTGAAGGCTGTGGTGGATCCTCTAATGTAATCCACCTCTATGCCTCCATAATACTCCAAACAAGGATCTGGTTTCTCACCTACATTGCGCTCAGATCTGGTCGCCTCAGGGTCCGCGAGAGGAAGAGGAGGTGGATGAGTTCTGTAACTGGGCAACTCACACAACAGAAAAACAGTAGTTAGCACACCAATAGTGATCATGGCTAATACTCCCATCAGTTTCCAATTCTCCAGAAACTTTATTTTTGCATTAGACTTTCCCTCCCCCATTTCAATGCTCGCTAATAGCTTCTAGACTAGAGCTTAGGCCTAAGGCACTTTTAACTTTAATTTTACTGCAGCTAACAATATCTTTTCGTCGGGTGATTCTCGACTTCTTTCTTCAACCTCCGGGGTGGACTACCCTTTGGTCGTTGCACAGATCAGGGGATTATTCTGCCCCTTCTATACTAAGATCTGTGTTTTTTGGGGTCACAGCTGTGTCCCCCTTTTTCGCCAAGAGCCTCTCCGACCGCCTAGGCTCCTCTGCCGCCGCACACTGGCTCCAGTGGTACCAAGTGTCGCCTTTGCCCCTCAGCTGGACCACGTGAGAGGTTCGAGTGGTCACCTCGAAAGGTCCCGTCCACCTGGGCTCGTCCCACTTCCGCTTATACACCTTCAGCCACACCCACTTCGCCTCTGGCGTGGTCACCTCCTTTCCGGTTGGATCTCCCACCTGCGTAGTGAAGCTAGAGACAAGAGCTTTTAGTGCTTTAAACTGTTTCACATGTTCAGACACGTTTACCTCCTCTCTCAATTTTTTTACACCTGCTGCAGGGCCTGGAAATTGTCTTCCTGTCAGCAGCTCATATGGAGTGAACCCAGTGCGCTGATTAACGGCGCACCTTACACTCATTAGGGCTATGGGAAGAGCATCAACCCAATTCATATTTGTCTGTGCACAGATTTTTGCCAATTTGTTTTTAAGATTTTGGTTCATTCTCTCCACTTTTCCCTGAGATTGTGGATGGTAAACTGTACCATATCTATGTTGCAACCCCAACATACATTCCACCTCAGCGAGATCTCGATTTTTAAAGTGAGTGCCATTATCTGATCTTACCTTCTCTGGGAATCCATGCCAGGGGACATAATAATTCACCAGACATTTGATCACTGTTTTACTATCCTCTCTGCGCGTTGGCCACGCCTCTGGCCAGCCAGTCAGACCATCCACACACACCAACAGATATCTAAACCCTCGAACAGTGGTTATCATGTCAGTGTAATCAATCACAATTTCCTGGCCTGGTCTTTCTGGCAAAGGAAACTTACCCATTTCTGGTTTCACGGTGGGCTTCGGATTGTATTGTCCACAAATCAGGCAGGTTCTCACGTGTTCCCTTACCAGGTTTTTCATGTAGGGATGCCACCAATGACACAAATCCCTTTCCATCTGGGCCACTCCCACATGACCTAGCCCATGAGCTTCTTTAATTTTCTCCTGGGCCATTTCTGCTGTGAGTACTGGCCGCCCGTCGGGCCCTCTCCACAATCCTTCCGATTGTACGGCCCCTCTTTCCTGCCACACCGCCTTTTCCTCGGGTGAGGCTCCCCCTTGCGCCTTTTCGATGTCCTCTCGCTGTTGGGCTGGCAGGTCTCCCCATTCCATACCCATACTTACCATTTGTTTTCCTTCCTTATAGCCTGCCGCCCGTTTTGCTTCCTCGTCGGCTGCTCTGTTTCCTTTTGCCACCCAAGTGTCAGACTCGTCGTGCCCTTTACACTTTATGATAGCGACCTCCAGAGGTTCTTTCAGAGCGTCCTCCAGCTGTCTCATCTCCTCCTCATGTTTGATCGGTTTATTTGTGGCTGTTCTGAATCCAGCCCTCCTCCATTGCCCCAGTTCCACATGTGCTGCTCCAAACACATATGCTGAGTCTGTATAAATGTTAACTCTTTTTCCTTTCCCTAATCTCAGAGCTTCTATCACTGCAACAAGCTCTGCTCTCTGCGCTGACTGAGGCCCTTCCAATGTTCCTGACTTCTCCACATGCAGCTGGTCTCCAACTCCTTTCACCACTGCATAACCTGTTTTCAATCCTTCACTCGGATCTCTAAAACAACATCCATCTGTAAAATAATCATCTGCCTCACTCACCGGTTCTGCTGTCAAATCAGACCTTACTTTCTCTTCAACCTCTACTATTTGTGCACAGTCATGAGGTGTGTCCCCCCCCCCCATTTGATCTGCCATATTAATCCCTTCATGTGTGAAGGTCAAGTTTGGAGACTCCAGAATCTTAGTCAGTCTCTATTGTCTCAGTGGGGTCATTGTGAATACCTGTGAGTTCACATAGGCCACCACACTGTGTGTTGTGAGCACTTTCAGTGGGTGCCCTCTCACAATGTGAGCCACTTTCTGAATTATTTTTGCTACCCCTGCTGCATGTTGTGTGCACATGGGGTGTCTTTTTTCTGTGTTATCCAGGCCGATGCTGATATACATCAGCACTTGTCTCCTTCCCCCTTTTTTCTGAAACAACACACCATTTACTACTCCATTTGTTTCAGAAACATCAACTGAGAAATCAGAGTTATAATCGGGGATTGCCAAATCTGCTGCACGAGACAGGGCCTGTTTTAGTTCAATGAACCGCATTTCAGCTTCAGTGGTCCAGTTCAGATTAGCTGTGAGGTCTCTCATGCCGTGTTCTTTCACCAAATCCCTCAGAGGTTTGGTTTTGCCCACATAGTCAGGAATGTAGTGTCTACTGTAACCTGTGAGCCCAAGAAATGACAACATTTCCTTAACTGTACGTGGCTGGGGGTGTGACATAATTGTTTCCCTCTGGGACGCCAACATGCCCACCGTCTGCATCGCCACCACACGACCTAGAAATGTAACTTCAGTTCTGACAAGTTGGAGTTTTTCTCTACTTACTTTAAAACCTGTTTTGGCCAGCTGACGAAGCACAGTCATTGTCGCTTGAAAACAAGTATCAGCTGTTTTAGCGGCAATCAGCAAATCGTCCACATATTGGACAGCGTTTATTGCCCTAAGGTCATGTGCCATGCGATACTTGCCCGTGCCTGATTTTTCAACTGGGAGGATTGGAGTGTTCCATGCAGAGGAAGACGACTCCAGCACACCCACCTGCAGGAGCCCTGAAATTGTTTCTGCAATCCCATTATCTGCCTCTGGACTGTGTCTGTATTGTGAACGCCAAATAGGGGTGTCATCCTTTAACTCAAATGTGATGGGTGAACAAAATGTTAAACCCACATCAGTGGGACCTTTAGACCACAGAGTGTCTGGGAGTTCTGTTAAGCCTTTAACAGCTTCCTCGTGATCAGATTTCTCCCTGCCATGTGTTCGTTTTAAAAGTTTGTGTTCTAACACACTCTGATCAGTGGCAGTCACAGAAATTCGATATGTTTTACAACTAGGTGAGTATGAGACATCAGTGAGTTGTGTTTGCTGCCAATCTGTGGCCCTTGTGGCTGTTCTCACCATTGGGCCCAAATCTTTTGCTTGATGACCCTCATGTACTGCCAAAGACACATGGGGAACCGCTTCATCCCCCATTCTATACCAACTCATTTTATCTTCAGGGAGTGGAACAAACGCTGCCACTCCAGCTGAACCAACATAAATGTCCTGAGAATTAAGCTCCCAAGTTGTCTCATCTAGACACTCATTAAACATTTCCTCAAACCACTCATAAAACAAGGTCACGTGGTAGGGGTCACGCAAGGGTGAGTAAACAGACATGGACATTATCCAGGGACGCCAGAGTTGGTACTGTGCCAGAATTCCATCTGATGTGGTCAGTCGCGCCCAGTAAATCTGCGCTGTGCGTTCACAATCCTCAGATAACAGCCACTGTCCCCTCACTCCTGATTGCAAACAGGAGAGCTGTGTGCCATCTTTCAAAGTCACTGTCAATCCATCAGCTCCACACATGATAGTAGCTCCAAGCTTATGATAGTAGCTCCAAGTTCCAGTTAATCTGCCCCAACAGATTAACTGGAACTTGTGGTGAAATCATGTATGAATGTGTTAAGGACTGGCGTCCTAATTCAGTCTTTAGAGGGACGGTCACTGGCAGGGTCATTGGTACCCCAGAGAAGCCGATAACACTGATTCTGGTGTCTGTGAGTGGGATGTCGTCAGGAGCAGTGCGAATGGTGGAATACGTTGCTCCTGTGTCCACTAAAAAGGGCAGGTTATGTCCTTGAACCCTCAGTGGCACCAGGGGGTCTGCCCCTCCCCCTATGCCCAGGCCTCTCTGTGGGGTGTGTCAGTATTGTCCCTGCTGCCAGTATTCCACTGAATACTGGCCTGGAGGAGCCATCTGTGAGTTGGGGGCCGACCATTGTCCACGCCCCCTTCTGGCCGAACGTGGCATGTTGGTATTGTACTGCTGAGGCGGGTCAGGGCACTCTCTAGCCCAATGTCCAGTCTGACCACAGTTGAAACACGCAGTCCCTGGCACGTACGGACCTCTAAGCGCACCCCTTTGTCTGCCCATGCCGCCGCCTCCTCCCCGCTGACCACCACGTGAACCCCAATTTCCTCTACAGACCCCACGGCCACCCCAATTTGTGCCTCGCGCAGGTCCCTGTGTGTCTACTGGCAGTACATTAGGATCAACATCTGTCCCCATTTGCTGGTACCCTTGAGCCATCATTACTTTAGCTATTTTTTCATCCTTTTTCTTTTCATTTGCTTTTAGCCTCGCTTCACCCAGCTGTAATTTCAACAATTGCTCTTTCATGTTATCTGTATCCTCACTTTTGGCCCTAACCTCATCATGAGCTTTCTGCAGGCGATGCACCAGATGTTTCTCCCACACGTGAGACTCCGCCCCCCTCCACTACTCCACTTCCTGCCTCATCATCAGAAATTTGATGACGCTGCTCTAGAGTTATTATAGCTGTTTCAAGCAGCCGCACAGCCCGCTCTTCTTCAGTCTCTACCTGCTGGGGAGACTGTTTCATGGGCGGTGACTGCACTCCGCCACAAGCTCCCTCCTCATTAACAAAAGTGGAGCTTTGCTTTATTCTTTCACTCTTCGGGGCTGGAGTAGGTCGTTTGGGCTCTTTAGATATATCACAATCTACATAGCCTCCTGTAACTTCTAAGACTTGGCCATTCTCACCAGAGAGACAGCCCTGCTCCACCCTCAGCACAGGGTAAAGGGGGGCGGGGGCCTGATAGGGAGGGGGAAAGCCAGTGAGCGATGACTTCACCGGAGAAGCCGGCAGCATCTGCTTCTCAGGCTCCTCCTTTCTCTCCCTCATCCAGTGCTCCACCCCCTGGCATGTCACAGCCCACCTCGTTACACGGGCTTTCTCCTCCTGCACCTTCTGCAACTTTTTTCCGAGGTTCCGCCTGTTCCAAAGAGAGGCCTCCTCTAACTGTGTACTAATCTCCTGCTCTTCCTCCTGGAGCTTCTGTGCTATTCCCAGAAGCACTTTTGCCAACGAGCCTCTTGATTCTCCTCTCACTCCTTCCTTATCACACAACTCTTTGACTTTTGCTGCCACAGCTGCAGCCTTTGATTTTTTCTCAAACGCGCTGCCAGGTCGCATGACCCTCAGCGCCCGCAACAACTCCTTTCTTTGTTCTTCAAAAGTTTTCCACTCAGCCTGCATTTCTCCTCTTTCTATGTCAGATTTAAGATCCGACATATTCACACCACCACACACTTCTCACCTTTTCTCTCCCCTTTTTTTTTTTAATACTTTTTTAAATGCTTACACCACAGAGTAATACACGCAATTATGCCCGTCTATCTCTATGTGGCTCCAAATTCCCTCTTTATTTAATTTCACACTCGTCAGGGGACAGGCACACAACAATTTTAACCACTGAAACGAGGAATTTAACCTTTTTATTTCTTTACTAGTCTAGACTCAACCTTTGTTCGCAAAATGTGTCTTGTTCTAGTCCGGAATAAATGTGAACCCGTGATTACACTGCGGTTCCAGTGTTATCCCGTAGCTAAGCGGGAGTCCTCAGTTCCCAAGTCGCCACCTCGGCACTTAACCTGCCTGCACGTCTACAGACAGGGGGGTTGCCAAACCATGAACAAAATTAGTTTCCACAGGTACACTAGACATCAACCTTTGATCCTAAAATGTGTCTTTGCTCTAATGTCCTCCTATTCAAACACATCAACCGTCACTGTCACTGTGTTCACGCTTCACACTCACAAAAAACACACTCAGAGCGCGCCTCACTTACACTCAAAACAACACCTAGAGCGCGCTTTACACACAAGACAGCACCCAGAGCGCGCTTCGCAGCTTCGCACACACTCACTCAGAGCGCGCCTTCACACACACACACAACACTTTTCCTCAGCGGAAATTTTACACAGAAACCTCTGAGCTCAACTGTTAGATCTTCTTAAAGCACACTGCACCATAGACCAAAATACCCCTTTCTCTGCGCTTATGGCCGCCACAACGGGGCAAAATCGCATCATAAAAGTGATGGCTGCGTCCCTTGAAGTTATACTGATACCATAAACCAGGTTTTGCTCTATGTACTTCTTGGCAAGTAAAATTTTACTTTGTTTTATGACCGCAGCCCTTGAGACTCGACTGACGCCATAAACCACCGTCAAACCTCTATTCAACGTACTGAAACCAGCACCAACCACTACTGCACTCCACGGTCGTACCACCGGAACACGGCCGTATCATAAACCAAACCTACGGACGTGTTTCGCTTCCGCATTGCCAGTGTTCAACTGCACCGTGAGCCAGCATCTGCTTTTCCTTAAATCAACTTCTATTTCATAGCCGGCAAGAGCCAGGACTTTACCGACACCATAAACAACTTCAAAACCTCGACTTCAATGTACTGAACTAATGGCCGCGTCTCCAGAAGAAATTCTAATGTATTATTGCTACAGAAGCCAGTATTAGACAAAATTAAATGTGGAAGGTAAAGTGGCTGCAACTAGCTCAACGTAGTATCTTATTAGTTTCTCGGTAGAAGCAGTTTATTTAACACACTGGAATTCAGCCTCAACTTATGTTGTTAGTATCTCGCGCCAAAAACCAGACACCGACAAATTTAATGTGAAAATACATGTGACTCAGCGAACAGATTAATTTGGAAAGCCCAATATGCACAGTTACATTCTTAGAAAAGACAAAATTGTTTTTCATTGTTATGCAGATGACACTCAGGGCTATGTGTTAAAGTCTATACAAACTTTAAGTGAGTGTCTCGAAGAACCTAAAGTTTGGATGGCTCCAAAGTCCCTAAATTTTAAATGAAAAGGAGACAGAGGAAATTGTCTTTGGTGTTGGTGTCAGTAGTGGGTCTTCTCCTGCAAACATGGATCCTCTGACATAGTAGAAAGTCCTACTGTCACAAACTAGGGTTGGCCAGCGATTCTAGACTGAGTGGCTAGGTAAGTGCAGTGGTGAAATCCAGCTTCTGTCATCTGAGATTGAAATTGAATTTGTGAGGATAAAAAGTACCTCTGTTAATAGATGAGTTTAAAACAGTGATCCACGCTGTCATCACAGCTCTGATGGACTACCTGTTGTTGGTGTTAGCCAGTTCTCCCTGTCTTGATTCCAGCTGATTCAAAGCAGTGCCTCACAGCTTTGGAACACAGAAGATAAACCACATTACTCCCATCTGGGAAGGTTCTCAGTCATCTAGGTCAGCGGTCCCCAACCCCCGGGCCTCGGACCGGTACCGGTCCGTGAGTCGTTTGGTACCGGGCCACGAGAGTTGAGGCTCAGGTGTGAAATGTATAGTTTACAGGGTTTTTATCGGTTTTCAGCGTTATTTTGTTATCGTTTTTATCATTTACTCGGTTTTCCTGGGTCTTTTCACGTGTGTTATGAATAAATTTTCTTTTTTTCGGTACCGGTACTAGTTTTATTTTGTTGTATTTATCCGCGACACCTTAAAGGCCGGTCCATGAAAATATTGTCGGGCATAAACCGGTCCGTGGCACAAAAAAGGTTGGGGACCGCTGATCTAGGTCACTGTAGTCTACGGAGCTTGGAAAAAAAGCATCTGGACTTCTTTAACCTTTAGCCTTTTTAAATCCCGGTAGCACTGCAACCACGTAAGCTAGCGCAATAATTTCTTTTGCATATGAAACTGGAGGAGTTGTACTTACATCCTATGCCATCAGCTTGTCCCAGGTCCCGGTTTCCTTCCACATATACCTTTTCAAAAATTGTATTAAAAGCACTTTCAGCAACAAAAACATAATATTCCAGAAACATGCTTTGCCGATCCGATCAGCTGTTCGTAACACTTACTACGTCCATCAGCGCGAACTATCGCATTTACGCCATGACCTACCCGAAACCGGAAGTGACGTCATTTTGCGGAATTGTAGTTTTTTACCATCAGGGCCTTATGAGCTTATACTGGTGTTTTTAAAAGTTATGTTTGAGTTTATGATTTTCTGTGTCGTTTCTGGGATGCTTAGAACTCAATTTGCACTGCTGGAAAGAGTTTATTTTGATGCATATGCTGTTTTTTTGCAAATTTGCATTATAATATTTATTTTCGCTTTTCCTGCAGTATATAAAAATTGGTGCATTTCAAAAATAAAAATATGAAGACACTCAAAATAAATTTCCTGTGGTGGGAAACTATTTTGTGCAACTTTTTTGCATTTACAGTTTTGAAGGATAAGCCTCTTAAATTTCTCTAATTAGAAATATATGTTAAAAAAACGAAAACGATTTTCAATTTTTTGGTAGTTTATTGCACATTTTTGCAAATTATGTAATTACTATACACTTAATGCATACATATTATTAAAATTTGGGCTATAATGGTTGTATTGATGTATATCAACTTGAAATGCTCCCAAAAATGGCACTACAGCATGTAAAAATATAATATAAGCTCTGGCGGACTTGGTTCTATGGTAGGTCTTAAAGGGTTAAGTTTCCTTGAATTCAAATGAATGTGATTTCAGGGAAGCTTAAAGAAGTCCAGACACTTTTCTTTCCAAACTCCTTTGATGACATTACTCGTGCTTTCTCCACACTGCACAGGCCGCTTGTCCATCTTAGATTTTATTTTAAAATTAGTTTATTTTTAAGTCCTTAAATGGTTTTGACGTATCCTATCTCTCTGAGCGGCTGCACTTACACTCTCCTCCCCGTTCACTATGATCAGCTGACAAGCTGCTCCTGGAAGTTCCAAGGGCACAGCGGAGGCTCTGGGGGACGGGCCTGAATTCTAGAATTTGTTGCTGTTGCTCTATAGACGGCCTCATCGACAGCCATTTTTAATCCACTCATAAGACCCACCCCTTCTGTTTGGCTTTCGAGCCAGTTTTACATGTTGATTTGTTTTTATTTGTGTCTCAGATTTATTTTGTCTTATACTTACATTACTGTATGCTTATTTTATACTAATGTATTTTTATTTTTATTTCTATTGTTCTGCACTATATTTTTTCTGTAGTTATTGCTGTTCTGTTAAATAAATTTCTTCCACTTGCATATTTTCTTCCATATGCATGATCTTATTCTTTTGGTTGATAGCCTCAGTCTTTGGTCAGTGATGGTAATAACGTAGACACATTTGTCATCAAGGCCCTGAGATTTGCATTCCTCTACTTGGGTCAACCACTTCTCCCCAACCTGAAGTGGAAACTCCACCTACTTTATTCTGAGAGTCATGGCCTTGAACTGAAGTGCTTACTGGGCTTAAGCCCGGGTTATTTTTTTAAGAAGCCCGGGGTCTTTTAGAGTATAATTTTGTCATGGTTAGATGCCTGGCTGAAAACTGTATAAAACAAAAACTACACACAATATTCGAAGCACATAGTACACACTGTGGGAATTTACGACTGTGCGTAAATTCCCCCTGATTTTGGTATGATCCGAGCTCAGGCACCAAGCGACTGAGCGAGGGGGCGGGGGGAGCTGCTGCCTGTGAGCCAGGCAGACAGAGGAGAACTGAAGTTTGACCAGGTACCAAAGGAAATCATTCGTACTGTACAAACAGTGTTGGGGAGTAACGGAATACATGTACCGCCGTTACGTATTTAAAATACAAAATATGAGTAACTGTATTCCGTTACAGTTACCGTTTAAAAAGGTGGTATTCAGAATACAGTTACTTTGTTGAAATAAATGGATTACACTGCGGTACTTTCCTGTTTCATATTGTCGTGGATCAGGACTGTTTGGGTTTTGTTTGACAGCTACGTGCTCTTGTTCCAGGCGGCAGCGTTACGGTTGCCATGGTTACAGGGCGACGCTCTCTCTCTCTCTCTCTCTGCAACTGTGTTTCCTGGGCGAGAGAGCGCCTTTTCGTTGTTGTTGTTGTTGTGCTAAGCTAACAGGCAGAATGCTACAAGCATAGCTCTAAAGAATGTAGCATCATGGGCAGTGTAGTCCGTGTTGCAGGGAGAATGGACTGCCATACACATTATGTGTCTGTGAGCGAGGAGGGAGAAAAAGGGGAGTGGAAAGGTACGAGTTGTCATCGAGCATAAACGGGAGCTGGAAGCATGTAAATATAATAATAACCACTTCAGCCAAGAAGAGTGCCTGACGAGCCCAGCTGTAAGTAAGCTATTAAGACTCGACTGTACACCGTGTTCATGTTTTCCTCCGAAAACAATAAGTTCTGTTGGAGCAGTCTTTCAACGCCTCTCTCTGTCTCTCGCAAGAAAAGTTGACCCACACAACAAAATAAAGCTATTTTTCGGCTACGAGCCGACAGGGACCCCGCCTTATTAGTCAGAGGTCCCTTTACTACAGTTCGGAGTCGCGGACCTTCAGTAATAGTAATAAATCACACAGCAATAGTACATTCACATTGTTGTAAAAAGCATGATAATATATTAAGTAATCCAAAGTATTCAGAATACGTTACTGTCATTGAGTAACGTAACGGAATACGTTACAGAATACATTTTGGGGCATGTATTCTGTATTCTGTAATGGAATACATTTTAAAAGTAACCTTCCCAACACTGTGTACAAATAATGTAAATATGACGGTGTATCACAAAAGATTGATATCAAACTGATCACTTGACCCATATTACATTACTCGTTCTTCGAGTGAATCAACAAATGGCGAAATGAAAAGCCGAACAACAACAATGCTTTTTCTTTAGAGAGTCTTAGCTTACATGTGTTTATTTCATATTTTCAGTTGTTACCCTCCGGCTAAATAAATCGGTTTCAGTAATGCACTGATATACAAGAATGGACATAAGGAGCTTCTTTCAAAGAAAAAACTCTGGTAAATGTTATTTTATATATTATGCTTTGTATGTTGTTCAGTATATTTCTATGCAAAACAAGAGGGATTTCAATACACAGCAGTATATTCACAGCTTAAACCAGATATTTACATACACTTTAGGGAAAACACAAGAACATTTTTTTACTGTACAACATCAATTTAGAGGAAACTTGTTTTGTTTTGGATAAATAAATATTGAAATATATCTTGAATTAGTTAAATGTCAGAATAAAGAGAGAAAGACCTGTCTATTTTTTATCACCCATCCATCCATCCATCCATCCATCCATCCATCCATCCATCTTCATCCGAGGCCGGGTCGCGGGGGCAGCAGCCTAAGCAAAGAGGCCCAGACCTCCCGCTCCCCAGCCACCTCCTCCAGCTTATCCGGGGGAACACCAAGGCGTTCCCAGGCCAGCCGAGAGATATAATCTCTCCAGCGTGTCCTGGGTCTGCCCCGGGGCCTCCTCCCGGTGGGACATGCCTGGAACACCTCACCCAGGAGGCGCCCAGGGGGCATCCTTGTCAGATGCCCGAACCACCTCAGCTGGCTCCTTTCGATGTGGAGCAGCAGTGGCTCTACTCTGAGCCCCTCCCGGATGGCCGAACTTCTCACCCTATCTCTAAGGGAGAGGCCAGCCACCCTTCGGACGAAGCTCATTTCTGCCGCTTGTATCCGCGATCTCGTTCTTTCGGTCACTACCCACAGCTCGTGGCCATAGGTGAGGGTAGGGACGTAGATCGACCGGTAAATTGAGAGCTTCGCTTTTACACACAGCTCTCTCTTCACCGCGACGGACCGGTGCAGCGTCTGCATTACTGCAGCTGCAGCCCCAATCCGTCTGTCGATCTCTGGCTCCCTTCTCCCATCACTCGCGAACAAGACCCCGAGATACTTGAACTCCTCCACTTGGGGCAGGAACTCATCCCTGACCCGGAGTGGGCACTCCACCCTCTTCCGGCTGAGAACCATGACCTCAGATTTGGAGGTGCTGATCCTCATTCCCGCTGCTTCACACTCGGCTGTGAACCATTCCAGTGCGAGCTGGAGGCCCTTATCACTTTCATCAAAGTTAGGAGTACATGTACACTAAGTTTATTGTTAATTAATAAGAAAACTCCAGACGATTCCATTCTGAGCTGAAGAAGCTTCTGATAGGTTAGTAGAGTCCATGTGAGTAAATTGGTGGCACAGCTGTGGATGCATATAAGGCAAAACACAGAGCCTGTTTCTTTGAAATGGGAACATCAAGAGATGTCAACCAAAACACCTGGAAAAGTATTGTGGAGCTCCATAAGTGTGGCTCAGGTTTGAATACAATTTGGTGCCATTTGTAATTAAGAAATACAGATAGTTTCTCTCTCTTAAAGTTAACAAATATGTTTTTTATATTTATCAATCTAAAGAAAATAAACATTTAGTCTGATTTGATGTTACAATTAAAAAAGTGTTTTTATCTGAAGAGTGTGTAAATATCTGGTTTCAACTGTATATTTGATGATGTTGGTGTTTGGTTGTACAGCTGCTGTTATTGTGTATATATATATTTATTTATATTTCTTCATACATTCTTATATAGTTCTATACTGTGTATTGTGTATTTTGTTGTACAGTTATTTTATTTTCAACTTTAATTTATATATTTTATCTTATTCTTTCCCAGTTAAATTTACCCTTCATTCTAATTTGTTTTGTACAGTTATTTCATTTTTAATCTTAATTTATATTTTATTCCTTCCTAGTTAAATTTACCCTTTTTAATTTTTCATATTTATTTCCTATCTTATTCATAGCCTTTTCCTTTTTTTTTCTTTAGGTCACGAGCAGTTGTCTAAGCATTTCACTGCATATCGTACTGTGTATGACTGTGTACATGACAAATAAAATTTGAATTTGAATTTTGAATTTGGTTTGATTGTCAGCACAAAGAGGGAGAGAGAGGAAAAGAGAGGGAGATAGAGGAGAATGAGGACAGAACAGAGATGAACAAGAGCAGGTGAGACACACATGTTAGTCAAATGGTTGTTTACCAAAAGTATCACCGTATCATAGGTCCTCATGTATCTCGTACCTAGTGTTTCTTTTTAGGTTTGTTATTTTTCAAATTCTATATTTATTAAGTTATGCAGGCTTGTTTGCACAACAAGGCTAAATAATTATATAAACTTTTCTCAATCTAAATAGTGGACTTTGGTAGAATTAAAAAATAAGTGTAGTGCAGGTCTATGATGATTTTTAGTGCTACTATCATCTAGTTCTGATTCTGGTTCTGTCTTGGTTAAATCCTAAGTACTCCTGATTTTGAACTGTTGTAGTCCTGTTTTAATTCTGGATCAGTTCTTGATCTGGTTGAATTGGGGTTTAGTCCACGTGTCTTGATGCAGCCCCGACTTTGTTCTGCCTTGCTGCTTAATTAAAAAAACTAGTTTAAGGTGTCCTGCATATGTGATATATATTTTTCCCTATATGAAGTCGTTCTTTTTTGAACAAAACTCAAAACAGAGCCAATTAATCTTTCAGTCATTTCAACACCCCCCCCCCCCCACCGCCCCCCTCCCCCACCCCCAATCCCACATGCATACTATCCTTTAGGGCTAAGCCCCGGGTGTATCAAATGTCTGCCTCCGCCTCTGATTTTAACATCAGTGGAAATCAGGATTCATATTTAACTGTCAGTTAAATATGTCTGTGTAAGCTCTTTTGCTGCTGTTAATAAATTAACTCTTCAAACACTGTGATATGTATGTGTGATACAATACATAGTTTGTTGTTAATTGCCAACAGTGTATTCAGTAATTTTAGCTGCAAGGCTGTTAAAGTAAACCGTCACCTCGTCTTCCTTTCAAAGACATGTGCAGTGTATGTGTGTGTGTGTGTGAGAGAGAGACTGAATATAATTGGCTCCTTCAGGAATTCACCACATTGTTAGGTTTTTTTCTGTAAAATTTCTACACTTGGCAGAAATCTTTGAGTAGAATCTGACCAATCACAGGGCCACTGGGGGTTTCGACCAATCAGCACATTTTCCAGTAATGAGGCTCTTACAGAGACAGGTAGGTGACATGAAAATAAATACAAAAACAGAGAGAGCCTCCTTATAATTAAACTCTGCCAAACCTACCGCAAGTGACTTGGTAAAGTTTTTTGCCTCATTAGCTGATTGTGTCTCATTTGTTTGATGATTGGTTGTCGGCCAGCCCCACCCCTCACTTTATCCAGGGCATGTGATCGGTCCATCAAGCAGTCATTAGTGGTAAAAAGCAAACAAACAGGGGCTGTGAATAACATGAAAATGTCCCCTTTTTAAATCTTCTATCAAGTCTTTAATTTCCTTTCCTCTAGGCCAATCAGATCATCCTGCTGACTGTCAGCATCAATCACCGGGCAGATCAGTCACTGTAATCAATGCCCTAGGGCCTAGGCTGTGTGTGAGCAGGCATGTGTTCCTCTCTCTTTGATTCATACTGTGTTTACACTTAAAACTTTTAGGACAACACAATTCAATTCAATTCAATAAAATTTTATTTATATAGCGCCAAATCACAACATAAGTCGCCTCAAGGCGCTTCATAGATACAGAGAAAAAAACCCAACAATCATATGACCCCCTATGAGCAAGCACTTTGGCAACAGTGGGAAGGAAAAACTCCCTTTTAACAGGAAGAAACCTCCGGCAGAACCAGGCTCAGGGAGGGGCGGCCATCTGCTGCGACCGGTTGGGGTGAGAGAAGGAAGACAGGATAAAAGACATGCTGTGGAAGAGAGACATAGGTTAATAACAGATATGATTCAATGCAGAGAGGTCTGTTAACACATAGTGAGTGAGAAAGGTGACTGGAAAGGAAAAACTCAATGCATCATGGGAATCCCCCGGCAGCCTATGTCTATTGCAGCATAACAAAGGGAGGATTCAGGGTCACCTGGTCCAGCCCTAACTATATGCTTTAGCAAAAAGGAAAGTTTTAAGCCTAATCTTGAAAGTAGAGATAGTGTCTGTCTCCTGAATCCAAACTGGAAGCTGGTTCCACAGAAGAGGGGCCTGAAAACTGAAGGCTCTCCCTCCCATTCTACTTTTAAATACTCTAGGAACAACAAGTAGGCCTGCAGAGCGAGAGTGAAGTGCTCTAATAGGGTGATATGGTACTACAAGGTCATTAAGATAAGATGGGGCCTGATTATTTAAGACCTTGTATGTGAGGAGCAGGATTTTGAATTCAATTCTGGATTTAACAGGAAGCCAATGAAGGGAAGCCAAAACAGGAGAAATATGCTCTCTCTTTCTAGTCCCTGTCAGTACTCTTGCTGCAGCATTTTGGATTAGCTGAAGGCTTTTCAGCGAGTTTTTTGGACATCCTGATAATAATGAATTACAGTAGTCCAGCCTGGAAGTAATAAATGCATGAACTAGTTTTTCAGCGTCACTCACACACACACACACACACACACACACACACACACACACACACACACACACATATATATATCAAGAGAAATGAGGTAAACACAGAAAATAATTCAGCCTTTCACTGTTTTTCATTTCAGTTTTGATTATGTGTCTTTCTGTGGTTTTCTGCTCTGCCGTCAGCTCAGATTACAGTGAAATATTGATATTGATATACCTTTATTAGTCCCACAAGGGGTAAATGTGTCTTTAATGACTTTAGTTTCTGGTCCAGACTGACAGCTGCTCTGCTTTAAGTGCTGATTTATCCACAGAGATGCAGCAGATGAAACTTTAGGGAAAGCAACGATTACATTTTGTGAAAAAAATAAACTTTCAGCATCTTAAAACTTATTTTGTTAACTGCTGACCGCAGTGAGTAACAGAGGGCTGAGATAACAGCTTTGTTAGAGTGAAAGCAACTCTGTGAAGTGCTGTCATCTGTTATTCGGTGTGCTATCGAAGAGGACTTTGATCTACTATAGGTACATATAACTTTGTAATGCAACACAAACTTACCTAAAACACCAAAAACCAGAACTTGAGCTCTTCAGGGTGTCTTTGGGTGAAAGTCACACTTACCAAAGAAACCAATCTGTCACATCAGATGGTCATAACTTTGGCTCAGTATATTTTTAACTTGTAGTTACAGCATGGCTGTCATAAAGACCCAACTATTACCAAAGACTCGAGACCGGACCCTATGTTTTTCTCTTTTTCTACCCAGATGAAAGTGAGCTACGAAATTGGACCTCCACAGCCAGCCCCAAGTGGACATCAGATGAACTGCAGCTTTTGGAACGTCTGCTTCAGCTCAATTGTTGAGCCCTAGATACTGAACCCTAAAATTGAACCCTCTAATATCTAATCAGTGTGTGGGTGTGTGTGTGTGTCTGTCTGTGCCTAAAACCAAATTTCATTGGTGGAGAGTTTTTCTGTCTCACAGACCTTCATTATGCCTCAGGAAATCATTTTTTCAAAGGCATTTTTAACTGAACTGAAATTCAAAAAACCTTCGGAAAATGCAGAGGACTCTTTTAAACACACTTTAGAAACAGAAATTTAAACACACGCACACACAAACACACTGGTAGAGGCGGAGGCTGTGGAGAGGAAACATCATTTATTCAATATTTCATTACCTTCTCATTTGCGGTGAAGGACTCATTTATTCTCATCAGGAAAGCGGGAGAGAAACAGGATATCGTGTATTAACTCCATCAGTGTAATGATGTGGAGCCTTTATAAAAAGTTAAATAAAATGCTGTGTGTGTGTGTGTGTGTGTGTTCCTAACATGCATGCAGCTCTCCCAGCAGCCACTGGGGGGTGCTGCACCTCTGTCCATCAAAATAAACCATCTTCCGAGCAGGTTTCCGTCTCTCACCTGCCTCCTTTCTTCCTTTGTTACCCTGTGATTCCACCTTTCCTTTCTGTCACGGTACACTTCTTTTCTTTCCCATTTTGAAATATTTTTGTTTTTCTGTTTTTCTTTCTTTCTATCTAACCACGTTATCGTGCCTTAAAGTGTTCCTTATCTCCTTTCCTTTTCTCCTTTCTCCTTTCTACACTCTCAGAATCTGTAAAGTAAAACCAGTTTTTCCCTGCAGGTGTGATTAGCTCAAATGTTACTCTTGAGACTGATTATTAGATGTCAGGTAGCTATGCGGATCATTGCAAGGGCCACAACAGGGTACACATGTGCATATTTACATTGTTTCTTTCATATTTAAAGAGTCAGAACACCTAAATATTCTCCTTACACAAAACAAATTTATTTAATCATTAATTTTTGTCCAAATGTAAGGCCAAGCCTGATCTCTTTAAGGTACCAACAATAAGTGCAACAGCACAGGACTTGTCACAGTGTTTTACCCCCAAAGGTGGATGAAGTCCATCTTTGGGAGGCAGTAATGGAATCTCTTGCTCTTGTTTTAAGTTGCTAAGGAGAGGATAAAAAGTCATGAAGTTTTAAAGTTTAAAAACTGAATATTTAAGTCCATTTTCCCCCTCAATAACTTTTTCTTTCCTCTTTTGTTTTTCTTTAACTCGTCTCTTTACTGTGACCCAGCAGCAAATTTACTGCTCTGTCTTTTCTCCGATTACCTCCTCGGTCGCTACTTTCTCACTGTCCAGGTGAAAAAAATGGACTTCGAGCATATAAATGGATGGGTCTGAACAGATGGGTGGCCTAATTTCACCGTCTCCCCTCCTTCTATTGATCTGTCCATCCCTCTATCAGTAATCTATCATCCGTCCATCAGTCTCCGTAAAACAGAATGAGGAGGAGGAGCAGGAGAAAGATACAGTCTGCTTGAGATAAATACTCTGAAACTCTGCTGTAGGTTTTCTTCTTTGCTCGAGAAACTCTTTTTTTTTTTTACAGGATGATATACTGAATGATTTTATTTAATATCAAAGGCCTTAATATGACTTACTACAAGCAGTTGTTTGTTCTGATTTTATCGCAGATATCGTCCCAAAAAGTTTCCCTTCTGGAATATTTCTGATTTTCAAGCATCAAATAATAAACAAAGGATACTGGACTTATCCATCCATTTTCAGGGTCGCAGGAGCCTGGAGCCTATTGCAGCTGTCATAACGCGAGAGGTGGGGTACACCCTGAACAGGCTGCCAGTCTGTCGCAGGGCTAACACACAGAGACAGACAACAAACAGAAATAGACAAGAAATCGCGCTCACATTCACACCTATGGGCAATTTGGATTAATCAATTTGGATTAACTATTACAGTTTTTTCTGATTGCTTAAGCACATTTTTTGTAACTATTGGCTAATTTTGCAAAACTCTTCACACAAATAAGAAAACCTGTCACCCAATCATCAAAACATTGTAGTTCTCTTGCAAAAGCAAACACAGCTAGATTAACTCTTCACACCTTCGTAAAAATGGTGTTTCCGTATCAAACAGTACACACAAGCCATCATCTACTAAGCACACAATGCGCCAACTGCACACCGATGGTATGAATACAAAACACATCTGGCGTTTGCTTTCCCTGTGCACAAGGTAGGCTATGTCAGTTTGAGCTCATACTTCTGTCATAGATCCATAAGCATGGAGGGATCCAAACTTCAAGTACTGGTGTTTATTCACACACATCAAAACAAACACAAGTGTTTATTTCCAAGTATAGGATTATTTGCAATCGCCATAATGACTATATGGGTTACGTGGTCTGCAGTGAACATGCTTCCTCTGCCCCCTCCTCGTCTTCCTCTTGCTCCTCCTTGTCCTTGTCGTCCTCTTCATCCTACTTCTTCACCTCCACGTCCTCTTCCTCGGCCTCCTCTACTTCTCACTCTTTCTGCTCCCTCCATTGTACTCCGCACACACAGCTTACCTGTATTATAGTGCTTAGGCTGATTGCAAAGTGAACGAATTATCTAAGAAAGTTTTCACATGTGAAAGTGTGCCAGACAGTTGGCAAATTAGTGTTAATGATAGCCATACATGTGTATACTTTTGCTAGGAGTGTGTTGGAAATTTGGAAATTGAGTGTTGTGCAGTGAATTGTGCCTACAGTCTTGCAAAGTGTGTGTTACAAAATTGCAAACTGAGTGCAAAGCAGTTTTTGTGCTTTTAGTTTTGCACACTCAGTGAGTGGTTTTGCTGTAAGTCTGACTAGTTTTAGAAATTGTGCTACAGGATTCACAGTTAGTGTTTAGGCATTCGGTAAAAACTGTAAAACCTGATTCTTTGATCCCTATAATAGAACAGAGAAAACCCGACTCATAGTGGTCAAAACATTTATAATTCTTTATTCAATCATCTTCCGGAAGAGAGAGAGCCCTGCACAGCCCAACGGCAGTTGCAGGATCTCTAACATTAGAATCATAAAATGTGTCTCATATAGGTGTTATTTTGGATCTCTACACATCATACAGTTTCAACAACTCCTTGTATGGTACCAGTTCCTCTTTTCTGTCTGGCTTCCCATATTTATTAATATGCTTGTATAGCTCTACACTAACTTCCTGTTTTTCAGTCTGGGTGAGCACTTAGTTTGTGAGTCAAAAGTGGCCTTGCTTTACAAACCTTCATTACTAAAGTACATAAAACAATATAATCAGAAAATAAGCACTAAGAATATATTAATTACATGACGATCCCCACAAACTGCATGTCTTTGGACGGTAGGAGGAAGCCGGAGTACCTGGGCGGAACCCACACAAACACGGGGCGAACATGCAAACTCCACACAGAAAGACCTGGTGGAATTGGACCTTCTTGCTGTGCAGCAACAATGCTAACCATGCTGCCTGGACTTATTAATATTTCCATTATTTATTAATATAATGGACAGTGATAACAGAGACCTTTGTGGGTTACATTTTAATCAGTCACACCTGAAACGTGTTGGGACTGATCTAAATAATGCTTTGACCTGCTGCGTCACATGCTACCATCAAAGGACACTTTGTGTCTGGCTGACACACCAGCAAAATGGCTTTACACTCTTTAAATTTGAATAGTTAGAATACCACCGATATAGAATGTTTAGGACTATTATGGATATTTGATGACTGAGAAATCTGATATGCCAGCCAATTTTATTTTTTCCTTAGCTGTAGACACACTTAGCTGTGGTTTTGGGCTGAATTGAAGTTTCTTTTCCTGGCAGGTGTGTCAGGGTTGTTTTTGCTCTTCCCTGTGGTGGTCTCGCTTCCCACTCCTCGCCTGGCACACTTGTCCTCCATCTGGCGATTGGTTTTTAAGGACCAGCTAGAGGCGCAACTCTCCATCAGATTATTTTGATCAGCATGGTAATCGGCCAACCTAAGGTCTTGGTGTTTTGATTGTTTGCCTTCTACCTTCTGTATTGTTAAAGCCAAGTTAAACAACTAAAATACTCAAATCATTTCTTTGAATTTATGAGCTGGTCCACATTCCCTGATGGAAAAAAATAAATAAATGAAAAAAAAAACTGTTGAAACTTACCTGCAATACTAACCTGTCTGTCCATCCGTTTCTGCTCTAACGAAATCTGCTCACTTTACTCACAGCTTTCTTCTGCTCTGGCTCAAACTCCCCACCCTGTTCCAGCAGATCAGCCTTCTGAACTAAATTCTGTAACCTCAGTGATTGGTCAGCCTCACGTGCTTGTTGCTTTGAGTGAACGTTTTAAATAAAACTCAGCAGCATGTTGTTGGTAGTTTAAAAGTCCTAAAGGTCAGAACTCCTCGGCTTTCAAAGCTTTGAGGTGTTGGGCACATGGTCCTGCTGCAGTATGAGTCTTTCTCCAGGGGGTGGTGCATGTCTGAATAATGGAGTGCTGTCCAGCATCTGTGATATCTTTTTGTGTCCTTACATTGGTAAGTGGGACTTTTGTTCATGATAAACTGTAAAATCCTTATGTGTCTCAGCCCAAAGCAAGCGTTTCTCCTCGTTTCCTCTCCTGAGAAGTAATTTAACGACTCTTCTTATGCTCTGAGAACACTACTAGTCAGACCTTTGCTGATTTCCTCTTTTATTTACCAAATTCTTTATCTGTGATAATGGTGCTTTTCTGCCTCTTTGTGAGCAGTGCTTGATATATTGATCTTCTGATAGTGTGTTCACTTTTTGGCCTGCCTGATCGTGCTTTGGATGCAACTAAGCCAGTTTTCACAAATTGTTTCAGACTGCCACGCAGTGCCCCCCCCCCCCCCCCCCCGCCAGACCCTTCTGTCTAGCCATGCTGAGAAAGGTCCTCTTTACTCAGAATAACAATCTGACTTCTGACACCATGTTTCCCACTATCACAGTGATGATTAGGGAGGTATGATCTGCTGAAAACATCAGGAAGATCCATGTTTCTATCAGGTGAAGAATGTCTGAAGGTTGAATAAGTTAAACAAGTATGTGATGAGTTGATCAAATCTACCTGAGAGTCGTCAGAGTGCTGCTCCAGTGTTTCAAAACCTGATCTTTAGGACAGAGAACATGGTCAGTGCAAAGTCACCCGCTGATATCTGAACTCTACATTTCTTTTAGACCACAGGTGTCAAACTCCAGTCCTCTTTAACACGTGTCCCTGCTGCAAAACACATGAATAAAATTATGTCATTAGCAAGACTCTAAAGAACTTGACTGCATGCTGAGGGGGCAATTCAGCCATTTGATTCGCACTGCAGCAGCTCATAAGTGAATGAACATGGTTCAATAAGAATACCTTTAGAAGTACATTTTTTCAAAAACTTACATTTATTTAAATTTACTTCGGCAGGGTTGGGGGTTGCCACCTCAACATGCAGTCAAATTCTATAGAGTCTACTAATGTAACTCAGGTGTGTTGCAGCAGGGACACATTGAAAGGTTTCAGGAAACCCACCCTAGAGGACTGGAGTTTGACAATCCCACTTTAGACTTTTACTTTTTTTAACAACTTAATAAGAAAGAAAAGCAACAAATCTGAACAGATGTCTTAGATCAGTGGTTCCCAAACTTTTTTTGCTAGGCCCCCCCTTTGTTTTACAAGAAAAATGTCTCCCCCCCCCCCCTCCCCTACGCGCACACACCCATATTTTGCTCCATTGCAGTTTATTTAACACCTCAAACATTTAGTAAACAATTAAGCAAATACAAGTAAACTGCAATAAATTACAGGTAGTAATAAAATAAACTACTCTTTTACGCTACGTCCACACCTACAAGGGTATTTTTGAAAACGCAGCTGTTTCGTCCACATGTAAACGCCGTTTCGAATCACCGAAAACAGAGATTTTTTAAAAACTCCTTTTTGCGTTTACATGTGGACAAGGAATACAGAGTTCATCACGCAACGTCAAAGGTATGTGCCTTTTTTCACGTCACGCTGTGCACCACGCAGTGTTGGGTAAGTTACTTTAAAAAAGTAATTAATTACTATTACTAATTACTTAATCAATATTGTATTTAAAATACTTATATAATTACTGTGTCTAAAAAGTAACTTAATTACTAAATAAGTAATTTAACTAAATACTTATTAAAATCCCCATAAACCTTGAGTGGACAAACAATAGAAATTAAACTCTTTAAGGCTAAAAATAATATTTTGCCCTTTAAGTTACAAAGAGTATTTTTAATGTATTCAGGGGGAGAAGATAGTAGAAGGAAATTTTATTTTAAGCATCAGTTAGCTAGGACAACACAAAGATTAATGAGTTCAACGGTTAGGGGTATATACGACTGTAGAACTCTCTTCGTTATAATTTAAAGAATTGTATAAGTTTACATTGTTTTAAAAAGTGTTACATGCTTAAAACGATAACTCAATATGAAGAATGCGAATGAAATTGGAGTTCATTGAAAAAGGATCCTTTATAATTTTTTGTTTTATTTATTTAATTTAATTTTTCTCCTTGTTACTATGTGGAGTGGTATATTCCGATTGTAAATTTGTTGTTTGGTTTGGGTTAGGACCGGAGAGAAATGTTAATATTAGTTTGTCCCTGATTTTTGGTGCCCACTTGTAATATAAGTTGGATTGTAGATAGGGGGCAGGGTTTAATAAGAATATTTTCTTCTTCCTACTCCTTTTCACACATGGTTGTAGTGCTTTATTGACAGAAAGTGTGGTTGGTTTGTTTGATCTGTTGTACCAAGTGTGAAATAAATAAATAAATGAAATGAAATGATGTTGTTCAGGCTTAACAACTTACAGTGTGGCACTAGCTGTTTCAGTCCTGGTGTGGAACTTTTCTTAATGCATTTGGTCTAAACAAAATGCTCTTCTCAATCAAGACTGCACAGTTTGGTTGTTGTGAATCAAGCAGACGTTTGTTCACCAGTGGACATTCTGGGCTAGGAAAACCCATATAATATTGACAACACCCTCATCTGTCAATCAGTGTTATTCTTTTGTGGTGACTTCAATGACTTGGTTCACATTTAAGGAATATTTAATTTGAAAATGGTCAAATTAAATAGGCATTGAACAGAAAGTGAGATTACAGCCAACCCTCAAGTGGCTGTTAGAGGAACTGCGAAATGTGGCATTTCTGTTTCAGCCCTGCAGGTCGCCAGTCGCCACTTGCTGCTTCAAACACGTTCTCACTCCCAACTCGTCAAACGTGTGACGCATGGTCAGGCCCCTTCTGCTGCACATATGGACGTGCAGGGTACCCCTCTGGCGTCGGGAATTGACGTGAAGGGTCCTCCGATTGAAGAGATTTTGTCGGTATATTTAGACATTTTCCAAATCACATTGTAACGACCTATACTGAACACAATAAATTATACACTGAACAAAAATATAAACGCAACACTTTTGTTTTTGCTCCCATTCCCCATGGGATGGACGTAGAGACCTAAAATTCATTCCAGATACACAATATAACCATCCCTCCCAAACAGTGGTCACAAATCAGTCCAAATGTGTGGTAGTGGGCACATCTGCTATATTGAGATAATCCATCCCACCTCACAGGTGTGCCACATCAGGATGCTGATCTGACATCATGAGTAGTGCACAGGTGTACCTCAGACTGCCCACAACAAAAGGCCACCCTGGAATGTGCAGTTTTTTGGGCTATTGGGGGTCTGGGGACCCAGAACCGGTCAGTATCTGGTGTGACCACCATTTGCCTCATGCAGTGCAACACATCGTCGCATGGAGTCTATCAGATTGTCAATTGTGGCCTGTGGAATGTTGGTCCACTCCACTTCAATGGCTGTGCGAGGTTGTTGGATATTCGTGGGAACTGGTACACGCTGTCGTATACGCCGGTCAAGCACATCCCGAACATGCTCAATGGGTGACATGTCCGGTGAGTATGCTGGCCATGCAAGAACTGGGACATTCTCAGCTGCCATCTGCCCTGAACAATGTGAACCATGATTCATCCGTGAAGCGCACACCTCTCCAACGTGCCAGACGCCATCGAATGTGAGCATTTGCCCACACAAGTCTGTTACGGCGACGAGCTGGAGTCAGGTCAAGACCCCGATGAGGACGACGGGCATGCAGTTGAGCGTCCCTGAGACGGTTTCTGACAGTTTGTGCAGAAATTGTTTGGTTGTGCAAACCAATTGTTCCAGCAGCTGTCTGGGTGGCTGGTCTCAGACGATCTTGGAGGTGAACCTGCTGGATGTGGAGGTCCTGGGCTGGTGTGGTTACACGAGGTCTGCGGTTGTGAGGCCGGTTGGATGTGCTGCCATATTCTCTGAAACGCCTGTGGAGACGGCTTATGGTTGAGAAATGAACATTCAATGCACGGGCGACAGATCTGGTTGACATTCCTGCTGTCAGCATGCCAATTGCACGCTCCCTCATTGCTTGTGGCATCTGTGGCATTTTGCTGTGAGACAAAACTGCACATTCCAGGGTGGCCTTTTGTTGTGGGCAGTCTGAGGTACACCTGTGCACTACTCATGATGTCAGATCAGCATCCTGATGTGGCACACCTGTGAGGTGGGATGGATTATCTCAATATAGCAGATGTGCCCACTACCACACATTTGGACTGATTTGTGACCACTGTTTGGGAGGGATGGTTATATTGTGTATCTGGAATGAATTTTAGGTCTCTACGTCCATCCCATGGGGAATGGGAGCAAAAACAAAAGTGTTGCGTTTATATTTTTGTTCAGTGTATAATGCAGGCAACTATCTGAGAGAAAAGTACTGCAGATAAAACTAATTACAGGCTGTTATTTGTGTATCGGTTCTTGCATTGACGGAGTGAGCGATGTATGCTGGGTAATGGCACAGCTAGCGATTGGGTGAATTTATTGCACCGGTTTTATAAACTGTTCTACAATCCTTTTGATATTTGGAAATCTGTCGATCATTCTGCTACAGCTGTAAGATATCTTCTCCAACTCCTCTGAATACATGCAGTCATTTTACCGTCTGCTTTGGCTAATCACGCTCTTACGTATTAAATTAAATTAAATGCCTAATAAAAAAGCTGTTCTTTTTTATTAGGCAAAAAAACATTATGCAAAAACATTTTCGGCAAAAAAACATTATGCAAAAACATTTTCGGTGCTGTTAAGGAATTCACAGCGACTCACTTGTTTATTTTTGAGAAAGTTTATTTTTTTATCATATCAGATGAGCGGCAGTGACGTCAACGTACTCGATCGTACCACAGGTAAGTGCGAATCTGAATCTGTAGATTTTTTAAAATTATTTTTCTTATTTAAAACCAAAAAGAAAAACCCGAAACAGTGAGCTCACAAAGCTGCTTTTAGCAGTTCCATGGGTTAAGATTAGCAATTTTGTGGAACAGCGAATGACTTAACATTTAATAGCATATATGTTACCACACCACATGTGCTGTAAGTTAGCTAAATTCATTTCTGTTAGCCAATCAAGTTAAGCTTATCATATATCATCATCCAGGGTACAGTGATAGAGAAGTGTGTGCTGACGTTTGCTGTTGTTGCCACTTTGTAAAGTTTGAGGGTTCTAATAAGGGTCAGTGTTGCCAGATTGGGTTGATGCTGAAATTGAAGATAGACGTTATCTATCAATCTAGCTCTCTCTTTATGGCTCTCTCTCTCATTCTGGCTCTCTCTCTCTCTCTCTCTCTCTCTCTCTCTCTCGATTTTAAACTTAATAACAGCATTACATAATCATTAAATAGCAGACCGATCATCTATGCTGCAAATGAAATACAAATGGACACTAAACAGGGTTTATCTAAATGGTTACAATAGGGTTTAATGTATATATTTATTTATAAGGTGCTTCTGGTGCTACTTTTTTTTTTCTAAACAGGTTCTTCATCAATCAGCCTATTATTGATTGATTCCTTCCTACATCTGCTTTTTGAAAAACTCCTAAAGGCACTTTTAAGAGCCACGTCAGTCTGTTTGTATCTGTTCTTACTGCTGTCCTTATTGGTCTGTCTCTCTGTTTCTGCCTCGCTCTGTTGGTCTCTGTCTTGTTTGATTATTCTGTTTGTGTGTGTGTGTGTGTGTGTGTGTGTGTGTGTGTGCGCGTGCGTGTTTGTTTGTTTGTGTGTTTGTTTGTTTGTTTGTTTGTTTGTTTGTTTGTTCTTCTTTCTGCCATGAGTGACTCCGAAATTCAAGATCCTTTAAGGATCCTAGATAATCTGACTGATCAGCAGGAACAAATTGATGAGCTCCAACACCTCGATGACATGCTTGGTGAGCTGAAGCAAGAGGTAGCTCCTGTACCTGTGAAGCCACCTGAACTAACAGTAAAATGGAAAAAAAGAGACAAAGATGGAAACCAACTCTATGCGAGGCCAAGATCAATCCGGAGTCAATTACATAAGGGTCAGTACTCTTTCATACAAGATAATTTGAAGATATAGATTGTATGGACACAAAACCATAAATTTAACGTATTAATTAATTTAAATATTTGTAAAGACAAACAGGAAAGTAATTTGTTTGTTTTGACACAAAAGGACATTAAATAAACCACAGAATTATCTCTTAAAACTGAATGATCCCCCCCTAGCAAGTATGGCATTCATTACGTTATGTTAGTCCAGTAACAAAATGTGGCTGACAGTTACCTCCTCACAAGGATTTTGGTAAAAGATATTGGTACTTGGCAGCACAGTGGCACATCAAAAAATGTCCTGATTTCAATTCCACTATCAGACCAGGGTCTTTGCGTGTAGAGTTTGTGTGTTCTTCCCTTGTTTCTCTGCTCGCAGGTTACCTGGTTTACTCCCACAGTCCTGAGATGTGGAGTTTGGCTAATTGGTGATTCTAAATTGTTTCTGTGTTATAAATGTGGATTTGATTTGTGTTTTTGATATACTGTTGATGTTTTATACAGCTGCCCACAGTCAGAAGACCAATTCTACCACTAATAACAGTCACTGTGAGGTGGCATTTGCCCCAGAGACTGTTGGTATGTACTCCACTGTGTCTTCACTAGATCAAAGCAGTATGTTCATGTGTTTGCAGCAATTGCTAGCATATTTATAGCCATCAAGCTTTACTCTCATAGCTACTCTGTCCATTACACTTTTATAATTTAATCAATTTTAATAGAAAATGTATTTGTTTTTTTTAACAGAGCGCTTTCTACAAGAACTCCAGAGCTCACTGAATGATTCTTCAGACGATCACCATGAAGCACCACCACCAAAAGCTCCTCTTTTGGCTTCCTTGAACTGGAGCACAAGAAAAACTCTTTTTTCAGAGAGTTGGAGGGCCAAAAGACCCCATCTGGTAAATACCATGGCAGCTCAAGAAAGTGTGTCGGAACATATATGCCAACAATGTGGGAGCAATCCAGCTGTGCTTCGTTGTCGTGACTGTCTACCACGCCCCCTTTTTTGTGATAAATGTGATGTCATCACGCACACCAGATATGTCCTTCACAATAGACGTGCCATGACTGCCGGATTCTTCCAGCCATTGCCTCCAACAACTTACATTGTAAATAAGACCCTTTGCCATGATGGTAAGTTCTGTGACTAAACTTATTGTGTTTACTGTTTATACATTTCCCTTACGCTCTCTCTCTCTATCTCATTTTTTAAAAAAGTTGATGCTTCCTCAGTTCTCAACTACACTGTTAGCTTTGAGCTGTTAAGTTGTTTTTTTTTATTGTTTCAAGTAAGGCTCAGTTGGTCCTACCATATCTTAGTCACATTTCAACGTTTTACTTCATAGTTAATAAACTTATTTAAATCATATGTTACGCATACATGTTGACTTCTTTAGCACGACTTGTACCTGTGGAGAGCCCAGTCACAATCTGTCCACCAGAGTGTTTGAGGGTCAGACCAGGAAAGGTTGTTGCTGTGGTCACAATGAATGGTAAGAAGAACTTCATTTTGTCCTGACTGACAACCATCTGTAAATAATTCACCTAAAACTAAACCCTCACAAGCATTGTTGCAGTATATTCTGAGACAAAAAGAAGACCTAACCCAAAGATAATAAACTTTTACTCTGGAGTCATGAGTTTTTCACTTTTCTAGGACGTTACAATCTCAGCATGCCAGAGCTGAGGTGTGAGACATGTGAAGCTTCTTGGACTGCTGGAGTAGATGACCTAAATCTAATGATTACTGGCCCGCTACCCTTCACTTTTCTACTTTGTACGCAACAGATGTCTTCTTCACATTTGAAGAAATGAAGATGGCATCACCCGGACTCTCCTGCAAAGCATTTTTAAAAATGCTTGATCAACGAACTCTCCACTTTGGCCGTGTGAGCATTTTAGTTTATGCATCCTTTACAGTATGGTTCTTCTGTGTTATTCAGGATTTAAAAGTCACTTGTAGCGTAGTTGTTTTCTGTTTATGTCTTTCATTTTAAACCAGACGGGAAAGATCTCTGCAGATGGCTTTAAGAAAAGTTTCTTTGAGTGGGAAGCCGTGAGATATGAATTAGACAAGATTTTAAAGGAGGATCCCTTCACATGTCATGCATGTGCCCCAGACATGCTTGCAATTTCAGTGGATGGAAACCGCAAGCATTACCGTTTCAAGAATGCAGCCAGGTACAGCAAAATATGTGTAATACCAACGTTTGTTTCAGACAATGTGACTATAAGGTGCACCAATTAACTTTGGACTTACTTTGTATGACACCATAAAGTATACTGTATTGCTATTTTGTTCAGATCTGAGGAACTGGGCATCTTTGAAGACGCCTTGATAGCAAAGGATGAAGATGTGGGAAGATTTGTGGACTACATACACAGCACATCCAGACATGTAAGATTGAACGCTCTAATTACATAGACATAATTATGTTAACCTTTAACACTCTGTTGAAGAGATTGTGAAAAGACATTGTCACCAGCTATTTAATGCATTTTAGGTCTCCGGACGAGGTGTTTGTGGAGGGGAGTGGTCAGCAGCCAGAGAGACCTCCCAAAGATCCAGCAGCAAGGTGGATGAGGAGGGACTGGAGCTTGCAGTGTGTAGGCATGGAGTGCTGCTCCGTGCTCTAAATATGTACAGGGGTGAAATTTTTGCTTATCCCTTGTACCTGCAACAAAAGCTGGCCAATAGACATATCACTTTTTTTTGTATGGATGTTACCTGCAAGTATTGGCCATATCTTGAAAGAGTAACAAAAAGCTGTCCAGAGCTCCAGCACCTTCTTAGCATGAAGCCATTTCTTTCAGTCTTTCATGCTAAAGCCCACGATTTCAAATGTGAGGTATGAAATTCTGACTTTAATGACTTTATCTGAATAATTGCACATCAACATTTTGTGTAATTTGTATTTTATCTGTGTGTGTGTATGTGCATCTGTGTGTGTGTGTGTGTGTGTGTTTTTTCCAGGTGAAATGGAGTGGAGCATATCAAGATGGGGCTGGTTTGACTCTAGGGGAGGAGGTAGAGCAATGTAATGCCTTTTTGTCAAGGATTGCAGTTACCACAAAACATATGTCCAAAGCAGGTGAGAAGGCAAATCCTGCACTAGTTAGATTTTAAGTGTGTAATTATGATGAAAGTGGTAACACTACGTTTTCTGTGTTTGCAGGATGGAGTGACATGCTAACTCTTATGGCCATGCGCTGGAATCAACAAAAGCTAGACCAGTTGGCCACCTCTCTGACCCATCGATATCAGAAGGTAATGATATTGTTACTTTATTTTTAGATGATTACTCCTCTGTGTTCTTATTATTTGGAGTAAACATGTGTTTAGTGTTTTTTGTTTGTTTGTTTGTTTTTTAATCTCAAATTGACAATGTAGGCCACAAAAGCTCTTCTAACCCAGCTTCAGAACCTGGAGTCCTTAAAAGTCCAATTAGCAGTGACTGACAGTCAACTGGAAGAATGGGTCAGTGATGTAAAGGATTGGGCAGAAGGTGAGCAAAAACTGATTCAAAAATGTGATGCAATTGTACAATGACTTTATCTAAGTGTAGCTGTGTTATTTCTTCTAAGCAGCAACAACAAGCACAAGTGATATTGATCCCTTGGTGAGCAGAATCGAAGTGCTCGTAGTGAGCATAAAGAGACGATCCCAGCGTCTGTACAAAGACACCGATGGAAATAAAGCCTGTGCCAAGATTCGTCGCAAGATCAGAGAAGAGAAAGGAATCTTGACTTCTGCTGTGGAAAAATACAACAGAATGTTTCCAGACAAAGAAACTCTGTGCTTGGAAGAAATTCTGTCTGGTGACACAAGCTGGCCGTGGCAGCAGGCACACAGCGGTAGTTGTACATATATGTTGTCTACTTTCAGCATATCTGACATATAATGAAACCCTAAGCTTCAGGTGTTGACCTAAAATCATTTATGACTTCAGACGTTCTTTGTGAATTGATTTATAACTTTGTTATAAATGCATTTCAGACTCTGTCAGCCTTACAACAAAGAGAAGGGCATTCGATATCATCATGGCAATAAGAAGGAAAAGAAGATTCTTGTTACAGAGATGGACCATCACTGGAAATCTCTTTCAAAATATGATGATATCCTGAAAGAGCTGTCCGGCCTGTTTTCCAGTGAGATATTTAAAAGTATGTATTTAAGTAATGCATACAAAACACTGACTGTTTCTTAAGGCATTAAAGCAGACTAAATTATATGTTCTATTTTTAAGGTTCGCATTGTGGCCTAAGTGAGGAGGGTTTGAGAGGTCTACAGAGCATCATCCTCAGAAAACGACAGAATGTGAAACAAAACAAGCTGCACGCAAGACAGTGTTACATGCAAGTTTTGTCAGGAGCAAAGAACATTAACCTTGATCATACTTCCGACGATGACTTTTACAGTGACTCTGAATTTTCTGATTAAAGTCGGTAATAAATATCTGTAATATATCAGTTTGTCCTCAAAGTTATATCAACTTCCTACCTTGCAGGTTTAATGCTGGGGGCCCCAATTTTTTCAAGTTGGCCATAGACCAGTCATTGACAGTGCATTCCCAAGACTTCATCACATCAATGCATATAGTTTTTTACAAAGACAGCTGGCACATTTTTATTTAATGTCATTCGTAGAGCTAAAAACTACCCTGTTACACTGTTTTTAAACATGCATTTTGGTAATACATAATAGTACACTGTTATGTATCAGAGGGAGATTTTGTACTTTTTACATTTTTGTCATGTTAAGTTACTGTAATATATTTTTGGCTCACAGAATTTACAAGACATATTGAAATGTGATTGATAGAACTTTGTAAGCAAATTTCAAGTATGCTTGTCACAGGTGAGAGTTTTCATTCTTGAGTATTTTGATGTACATTGTGGAGCAGGGAAATTATTTTACTGCTATTGTTAAATAATTGTCATCATTACCATTGCATTAATAATATAATCTGGAGTTTATATTGCATTCAGATGTTTAAACAGTGTGCGTCTTTCAGAAAGACTAAGTTGCAGGCTGACAGGAAGTTGCAGGTTTGCAGAGTGTGCCTTTTGCAGAACTGAAACCGAAAGCAGAGTCTAAGTGCAGGTTATTTTGAGGAGCCTTTGAGGACGAGACACAGACAGTAGGTGAAGAGGTGACACAAAGAGCATGTGAGGTCAACACATACACACATATTAGTTAGACTTATTTAGAGGAGAGATTAGTTATGTCTCGACAAGAAAGAGGAACAATTCACTTTGAGACAAGAACGGAAAGTACCAGCCATAAAAATAGAAGATGATTTTCTGGGTGAAAAGTCATGGTGATGTTGATCTGATCTATGTATAAAATGTATCGGTGACGCATGAAGGGGCGTCAGTAAACAAACCCTGATGCTATAAAATATCTGTTCATGCTTTGATTAAGTCGAGGACTACTGGCTGTCTGCGTACAGAGTGTCTTCCCACACGTGTGTTCATTAAAATCATTGTTGGACCAAGATCCTCTGGACCATGAGTGGTTTGTACTCTCCCTCCTCAATTGTGAACCTTAACATTTGGGGGCTTCATCCGGTGGTTGAGGAGGGAGGATTGGAGGTTTAGATGGAGAAATTTGGTGGTCTCTGAGGTGGTCTGACGGGCAGACATGAATTCCAGTGGTCGAAGTGAGTGGGCATAAGCCGGCTTATCCAAAAGGTAAGGTACTACCTGTTGAATTATTTCCAAAGTGTGCCAAATTGGACATGATAAAATTTAAGTCTACTCACTGAAGTTACTGGTGGATGTCTGTTTTGATTTTGATGAAAATTTCATGAGTTGAAGCAGTTAGAGTTCTGCTAAGAAGAAATGAAAGCAGTAAAGTCTGCTGAAGCAGTTTGAGTCTGCCAGGAAAAGTTTAAATACTGGGTTGAAGTCCCAAAGAAATTGAGTTAGAGTCTCAAGTAGTTTGGTAGGGAATTGGTTATTTTGTTGGTTAGAGTCCAAATTTGGTCATAAGAGTGGACCTGAGCGGTCATTTTGTGAGTTGGAGTCTCCATTGACCACTAGGCTGCACCTGCCTCAGTTATACACTTGTTTTGGGTGTTGATTGTTGTTTCAAAGTATTATAAATTATTTTAGAACGGAACCGAGGGGGTTCTAGGAAGCGCAGTGCTCAGAGGTAACGCTTGCCAATGCCAAGGACGCTTAGGCATTGTCCTCAAAGAGGGATAGTCAGTTGGTCACTGTGGAGCTTGGGGCACTCCAGAATAACTAGGAGTTAGAGTCTCCTTACCGTTTGGAACGGTATCTGCGCTTTTTTGGGCAGCAAAGGTTGGACCTTGGGTGTTGGACACTTTTAAATTGAGTTAGGGATTTTAAGAGATGAGGCCAGAAACAGTTAAAGTCTTGATACTGGTTAATTGGTCGCAAAAAACTCAGGGAGTTTATCCGCTGGGCGGTTATTTTAAATTTGTCTAAATTGTGTAGGCGCTAAAGCTGACAGATCTGACAGTGGTTGTAAATATAAGACGTCGTTGTAAAATAGAATAAGAAAATTTGGTGTGAGAGATCTCTGTGTGTCGAGTCAGTAATGCACTGACTGCCTGCTGCCATTTTTAGATGGAGAGTGTGTGTGCATGCAAATGAGGCAGCTGATGCAGAGCGCATGAGAGGACTATGCTTTCGGTTTTGTGTGATTATTCAGCCCTATAACTATTGTTTGCAAATGTGGATAAATGTCTGCGATTAAAATGCTGGCTTAGTAAATAATAACATTGTAAATATATGAATGGTGACAGCGTTTTAAAATAGAATATAAGAATTGTTTGTGTTTAAAACCAACGTTTAGGTAAGAAGATTTAAGGTGGATTTGAAGGCATAAACAAAAATAAAAGGGTTACAGTCTGCAAGTGTTGTTAATTCATGAGCTGACTGGATGCAGAGTAAGTGGAGTGGTCATCCTGAGAGGATTGAATGATGCTCTAACTCTGTGGTCAAGTCAGACATAGGTTTTAAGCAACCATGAGCCACTAATAAGCGTGACAGATTAATGAGTATGTGTAAATTGAACTTGTTAAATAGCCTTAATAGAAGTAACTCAATGAACACGCAATAAAGTGGACTTTTTAGGGGTAGTTTACCATTGATACCATAAAAAGCAACTTAATTAGTAGTTCAATAACAAATTTTAAAGATAACCTTTGTTATTTGATAAGACAGAAAAATTCAGGTTACATATAGTAAATAAATAAGGGAATGTTAATCTCTGCGTCATTCCACACTGAAATTTCAATTGTAGGGGATCATTTGGAGGTGAATTGTGTAGGACACGGGGAGACAGAAGAATCTCCCCATGAGTTTTCGGTGTGCATAGAAATTGAGGAGGCTGAACTGGAAGCCTGCCTGGGTCGTTGTTTTTGTTTATTTGAGGGTCTGCTGGAAATTTGTGAGAACGACCACCTTGATATGTGGGAGCCTTCTTGGGCAGCGATTTTTTTGTTAAACATGTGGCAGGCTGTGCAAAATGGAGAAAGCTTTGACATGATGAATAAAGGTGTGAGAGGTATTTCTTTGGTGATGTAAAGTAGGAGGTTTTAAAGTTTGAAAGTGTTTTTAATTTGAGAGAGGCATGAGTGATGTTATAAGAGTTTGAGTTTCTTTTTCTTTCAGTTTAAAACACATAAGTACATACACTTGGTACACCTGTTTACTCTTTGACTTTATTAAAACAGACTGTGTATTTGAGTTTGAATTTCAGTAATTGTATGTTGATATGGTAATTTAGTTTTATGTTAGGTGAAGGAGATGTCCATCTCTGCGTCTTGCAGGATTGAAAGTGAAAGTTGAAGGTTGTGATGTGAATGCTGTGAGTACTCGATTTGAATGATTCTGTGTGAGGTGTACAAAATACTAAATAATAATAACACTATGAAAATTGATAGTAGAGTGAGTGCAAGGTGGTGTGTGAACAGAGGAAGTCTGAGAGAGAAGTGTGTGCGTAGGCAAAATGCAGAGTGTGTGCGTGAAATAAGGGAGTATTGTTTTTATGTCAAGATTTAGTAGAACTAAAGTAGAACGTTACAAACAAACAGATAAATAGTAAAATGAAGAGAGAAAATAACTGACAATTACATTAATGAATAGAAAACACACATACACAAAGTGCCATATGTGAAATTATTCTAGGAAGGAGTCAGAAGTGAGATAGTTTAATATAAGATGCAATGAAGGAAGCAGCTTACACTCCTTTAATTTCCAGAGCCAGTGTGTTCCCTCCCCTGCCCACTTGGGCCCCGTATCAGGCGAGTATGGAAGGCTGGATAGCCCATGACGGGTAAGATCCCACCTCGAAACCCTGGGACAACCTAAGGCAGGCACAGTCATGATTACTCGGCTTCAGTAAGAAGACGGGACCTGACGGGTAAAGCCGCTGGGCTGAGGCAGAGGGGGTAAGTGGCAAGTGGAGCCCTACCTTCTGGCTGAGGACAAGGAATGCTGCTATTTAAGGTAGGAAATCAGAATTTGGGTTAGTAAATTTGGGGAGGAGAAAATTGACTGTTTAAAGGCAAAATTATGAAGGAGTCTGACACACTGCAAAAGCAACATATGCAAATTCACACACACAAACAGAAAATGCATTAACCTTATAAAGACAAGACAAGCTCATGGAGTTTAATGCATAGACACTGATTAAACCTGGCTAAGAACACAAACATATGCAATGAAGAACAGCTTGCTATTTTGTATGAATGATACAATGGTGTGAATGTTTAATAAAATGCATTTGAATTTGTAATTGAGGAATAGAAGAAGCCATATGACAAAGGGAGTGAGTTATGTAAACAAAAAGTGATTAAAGTAGTTTTAAAAGAGTGACTTAGGAGTGCTCTCTTGTACTGAGTGATCAAAACCAGTGATCACTGTAGAAAGAAATAACATAATTTAATAAGTTGGGGAATGTTTAAACATATGTTTCTGTTGTTACAGCTTTTTGAGAGATGACTCAGTATGCACATTAGCTGGAGTGAGTGGTGACGTAGGAGCTTCCTGTATGTGTGTGACTGAGGAAGTGACTTTCAGGAGAGGAAGCATGGCAGACAAGAGAAGTGCAGATTTGGGTAGGAAATTTATAGTTTAGTGATATGTTGTTGTAAGGGGGGTTATGTTTTATGCTGAATTGAAGTATGTTACAGAGCATAAGGGGGTGATTTTTGTGTGCAAATTGTGTGGTTTTAATGAGACTTTCGGTGTATTGAGGAGGTGAAATTATGTGGTGGCAAGACTTGTGTGTTTAAGGTTGTTGAGGTTGTTGTGGTGAGGGGTTGATTCTGTCAGTTAGGTTGTTGTTGTTATTTTTGTTTTTAATAGAGGGAGTTTTAGGAAACATGGACATGTCTAAAAATTGGGCCCATTATTTTGTAACAGTGCACTTGAAGAAAACCTGTCAGGTGATTTTGTTTTGTTTTTATGAGCTAACAATCAGCTCTATTTTTTCCATCTCTGTTTTAAGCAGGCCTGCAACAGTGAATAACGGCGCTGAAAATTCTCGGGAAGAGCAAATACAAGGGGGCTTTCCAGATTACAATTGGCTGAGGAGAAAGCTACCTGGGGACTATTCAGGTCGTAAGTCCCTGTAAAAAGGATTTTATGCGAGTCAATCCAGTCCAAAAGCATAAAGAAATATTTTCCTATGGAAAATAAAAATGACTGAGCTCATTTTGCTGAGGGTGGAGAATCTGACGCGGGAAGCTCCACTATCAG
This sequence comes from Mchenga conophoros, assembly GCF_057382185.1. Lineage (NCBI taxonomy): Eukaryota > Metazoa > Chordata > Actinopteri > Cichliformes > Cichlidae > Mchenga > Mchenga conophoros. Next base: position 19,440,450 of record NC_140542.1, read on the forward strand.
CAAAAATATGGAGTGAATGTGTGAGTGAATGTGAGGATGAATAAATGTGGACAAACAATTTGCTTTTACCAGAGAAAATTTCTGTTTTGTTTTGTTGACTGGGGTTAGATTATGGGATTATAGTATATTGTTGGGAGAATGCCAAATGTTAAAGGGGAAATATTTTTTGATGTAACTCAGTTACCATTAATTGTAGAAACACATGACTGATAACTGTTCTGTTTTAAGTTTATTTTTATGATATAGATTGGAACATGAGTGGGGAAAACTGAGCATTTTTAAAGTTTTGTATAGTATCTTGACACATGAAATGTATCAAGATAAAGGGGGGTTTAGGGTTTAATAATTTAATTGTTTAATAATTTAGGATCATTTTAGGACCTTTTGGGTTTTTGATCATTTGGATATGGTAAAACTGAAACTGTTATTTTTAAGTTAAGGTTAAAGGATTAAAGTGAACTTGTCACAGTTTGCGGGGCAAGCCGTGTGGAGTTGTAGAAAAGGACCCAAAAGGCGGCAGCTCTGGTGCAGGTGAATATTTATTTACAACGGTGGGCACAAAACAGCACTGGTGGAAAAACAAGAAACCGGAAACCTAAACTGGGTAAGCTAACAACACAAACCAGAAACGAGGATGCAGGGAGGTCCGGGGAAATACACAAGAGACGCAGGGAGACCGAGGGGAAACAACACAGACGAACCAGCAACTACCATAACAGAAGACACAACTTAAATACACCCAGAGAACACAGGGAGATTACACACAGGTGGGGAACACAGGTGACACTGATAAACATAACGAGACAGGGCAGGAGTGAACACAACATTACGCATACTGACGAGAGACTGTCAAAGTAAAACAGGAAGTACACAGAGGTTCAGACAGGAGGAGAGAAAGCACGGGGAGAACACAGACATAACAGGCTGGGGGAAAACATGGAATAAACACAAAGAGAGAGACGAGAGCTCATAAATAGACAGAGGGGCACAAGGGGGTAAGAGTCAAAAAGGGAAAAAACACTTAGGGAACACCACAACAGGACACCTCAGAAAACCTGGCCTAAATAAGGAGCGAAAATACAAGGAACCAAGAATACTGGGCCAACATGGCCCAGGACCATGACAGAACTGAATCCTGTTTAGAAGATACAATGCCGGTTTTTCAAAGCTGTGAATAAATCTTAGAGGGAAAATTAGTGAGGGTTGAAGGAGTAGAACAGGTTTGATTTCTTTTTTGATTTTTAGAAGAAGTGGTTATAATGTAGGCGTACACATACAGATATTACATAGGTTTATCTTTAGGATAAAGGGGGAGCTTCTACGTAGAAATGATTTTTATACATATTGCATTTTGTGCTTTTAAAGGAGTTGTGGCTCAAATTTGTCTCTGGAGGGTCACGAGCCTTTGGCTAGCGCTATGATTAGCCAATCTACTGTGAGGATAATATGAGTTCATGAAGGATTGCACACGCTTACAGACACAGAGTTAAGAAACACACATGACAGTATTGATTCCAGGCAAAAGGCCTTAAATTCATTTAGCTTTTAACTGAACTTAAAAGAAGGACCAAAGAGGAAGGAAAGCATATATTTTGGTTAAGTCTGATAAATTAGAATTAGAAGGTATTGTTACATTAAAAGGAGCAAAATGAAATAAAAAGGCTATACCAAAACGGGTTATAACATAGGAAATGTGAGGTTAAAATGAAGTTAACACATAGGAGTTGTTTCAAGGCAGCATTTAGCTATGATGAAATGTATACAGGAGTAATTGCTTATATGCTTAAACTTAATTGATTAAAGTGGTTGTTTTCTTTTGGATCTTTTAGAGTAGAGGAACTTGCAGCAGCGACAATTTCTGCACAGGATGTTGATGATCAGATAAGGGAAAAATAGAGCGAGCAACCGGACGTGAAAGCAGCGCTTAAAGAGTTTTAAAGGGATGAGTAATGTTGAAGAATATATATAAATATAAGTCAATAAGTTAAGAACATAATTAGGATCAGGCTTTTGATTACAGAGTCCCAAAAAGGATAAGTTAGGGAGATGCAGGAAAAGGTGTTTTGTTTCCTTTGCAGAAGATCTCGGCGACCACAGGAGGGGCGAGGATCCTGGAGATCTCGAGATCTGAACCACCAGAGAGGGACCGAGAAAACCTTAGCTTACACATGGAGTGTTCTCGAATGGGAGCTGGTTGAGCCAGAGGACAGCTAGAGAGGATCTGAGCGAGGACACAATGTATTGCGACCTCTGGTGTTCCAGAGGTCGAGAGAGGGAGTGTGGAGCAGGGAAATTATTTTACTGCTATTGTTAAATAATTGTCATCATTACCATTGCATTAATAATATAATCTGGAGTTTATATTGCATTCAGATGTTTAAACAGTGTGTGTCTTTCAGAAAGACTAAGTTGCAGGCTGACAGGAAGTTGCAGGTTTGCAGAGTGTGCCTTTTGCAGAACTGAAACCGAAAGCAGAGTCTAAGTGCAGGTTATTTTGAGGAGCCTTTGAGGACGAGACACAGACAGTAGGTGAAGAGGTGACACAAAGAGCATGTGAGGTCAACACATACACACATATTAGTTAGACTTATTTAGAGGAGAGATTAGTTATGTCTCGACAAGAAAGAGGAACAATTCACTTTGAGACAAGAACGGAAAGTACCAGCCATAAAAATAGAAGATGATTTTCTGGGTGAAAAGTCATGGTGATGTTGATCTGATCTATGTATAAAATGTATCGGTGACGCATGAAGGGGCGTCAGTAAACAAACCCTGATGCTATAAAATATCTGTTCATGCTTTGATTAAGTCGAGGACTACTGGCTGTCTGCGTACAGAGTGTCTTCCCACACGTGTGTTCATTAAAATCATTGTTGGACCAAGATCCTCTGGACCATGAGTGGTTTGTACTCTCCCTCCTCAATTGTGAACCTTAACAACATGTTAAGGATATTTTCATGGTATGTATCATTCATATCAACAGTATCAATAATGTTTGAGTGCATTACTAGTACTTGTGCTTATTTTTAAAATAATCATACTACAGTACAGTAGGCAGTTCAGCTGATTCTGTCACAACAACCCTGATCCACAAATTAACTTTTGGATATATAACTTTTTTTGTTTAGTTCCAGTTGTACAGCGATGTGCTCAACCATATTTTTTTTTAAATTTAGAGTATTAATTGATCCAGTGGTTACTAAGCCTACAGTGTCTTAGGGTGGACCAACATCATTGTCATTTTACCCCCACCAAATTTCCTTAAGTTGTCTGTATCACTGTAGTTTATTTGTTTTTATATTACCAATGACCACAATCAAATAAAGTTGAAAAATAACTGTCAGTTTGATGTTTTCATGCAGTTTCAATGGATCATTTTGTCACCACAGTTAAAATTTAGCAACATTTATATTTCCATGACAAAGACATAAAACACATTTCTGTTTAATATAGTTATGACTGTAGACTTGATATGTAAAAACTGAAAATGACTGTTAGAGTTTGTATTGTTGATTGTCATTTATGCTTAGAAATATTTAACCATAGATGCTTAGAGGTGTATAATCAATTGTGTAGTGATAGGTTGTGTGATCTTTAACAGGCTACAGAGGCTTGGTGTGCATTCCACACTAGAATGCACACCTACATCCTGGGAGCATGGGAAAGTTCGTACCTTGCTTAATTGTTTTATGGTAGGATTAACGTAGCTACGTCTGTTCTAGTCTAAGTGCTTTTGTGTATAAATGAACTGCTGGACTTCCTTACTGTGTTATCTAGGATGAACCATCTAGGGTGAGGGGGAGGCTACCCTCTTCCTGACCAAGGATGTTTGACCCTTTGATCAGCAGTCCACACACACACACACACACACACACACACACACACACACACACACACACACACACAAGCAAGGTACTCTTTGTGTGTATGTAGACGTCATATGTTAATGAACCTATGCATATTCATGTAACCTCAATAAAAGGGCAGTGGTACGGGAGAACGGACGAGAGCAACTGGGGTCAAGTGAAGGAACGGCACTCTGTCCGGTCTCTCCCGTGCACGAGTAACATGAAGAACTTTGCCTACTTGTGTCTTGCTTTGCAGTGTAATTATATTGTCTTCAACGTTCCAGCGGATGGGTTCAAGCTACAAACCTATCAATGACTGCCAATCATGTAAGTAATTTGTGAAAAAGAACGTAGAAATCTATTTCACAAACAAAAACAATTTCTTATTATGCAACCCTTTCAATACTATAGCCCACACCAGATCAAATTTAGGTATTTGTGACACATACAGCACATACATTTATTCCACAAAAGGAATAGATGGATGGCCACTATGGAGAAAGGCAGTCCTGAAACTTCATCAGGAGGACAAATCGTTGTGTGCATCAACTTCACAGTGTCTTTTGGTCTTTTATCAAAAGATATTTGCCATTTTTTAGTTTCTTTTAAAGTTCTTGGTTAGGTTTAGGGATTAAAGACCAAATCCAGATTATAATATAAAAATATTGTGACACATCATCAGTAGTGGGCCTTGGATTCATTGGGTGTTTTGGCCCTTACCAGTAGACACCCTCATAAATGGAGGCCCTGCCAGGGTTGATCAGGCCCCGGGGTGTGTCACTGGTTGATGTGAAATTGCTATTTCTCTTCTACTTTTTCCTATTTAGTTTTCTACAATTTATTTTCTTCTATCACTTCACTGCAAAACGATAAGTACTATTTAGGTCTTTAGTGCTTAAAGAGCCTCACTTCTTAAAGAGATAGAAAAGGTGAAAGAGAAAAGAGATAACATAGGAGAGAGGAGAGCCGGAACTGGGGCATGTGATCTGGCATCCCATACCTCCGCGCCCAGATCGGGCTGTACCCTCTACATCTCCACTGCCTCCCACAAACAGGAAAAAGAGCTGAGGGTAGAAGCAAAACGTTTTTTCATTCCTGCCTTATGTTTCACTACCATGAGGTTAACTGCACAGCCCCAGGAGCCCTGAAACAGCTGTATCAGTCAACAAGGCTTCAGGTCTATCACAGTACAAATTATAGTGTTATGTTTTCTACCCTTTTGATGCCCCCTGCTTAGGTAGCTCCACCACAGTTTGATCAATTCTGGGCATGTGTGTTGCGGATAGCTGACTGCCCAAGTGATCTCAGCCCTCTTTAACCACAGCCAGTGATTGGCCCACTCAGCAGTGTTAGCTAATTTTCTTATAACCTGCAGCAGCACCTGTCCTCTGGCTCCAATCTCTTTAAGCAGTTTTGCTATTGTACTGGCCCCTAACCCTAAATAGTAGTTCAGGTCGTATCTCTCTACAGAAACAGCTTAATTCTCTTTCTCCTATGACGGCCAATATTTGTTAGTAATATTCTAAAGCCAAAAACGACATAGTCCCAATATACAGGGTTAAGTGCTGTTAGAGCTCAGAGGGTTGACTTAAACCTCTAATAATCAATGTAGTTAAAATACTCAAAAGAATGTTGTCAGTGGTAATGGGACAAAGCCACATTCAATGTTGATTTTAATTTGAAAATATGTGTACATAATCTAACATGCTTATTATTTGTGGGGACATCACACTTGAAATGATTACTGGTAGTGCAATTTGACATTTTCTGTGTTCTATGTATACATTATATGTGCAAAGCAGAAAAAATAATATTTGCATAGAGAATGAAGTTATATAACAGTGTAGGTGGATCAAGGCCAAGTCAATGTTGAGCATCTAAGAAAATTATGAAAGTTGATACTACTAGTAATGGAAACTTTCAGTCTCAACATCAAACAGTACTACAAGTTCTCATATCTCAATAGACCTTTGATTTTTTATTTTACTTTTCATTGACAGTACTCAGTACAATTTCACCAGCCTTCATACTTTAAACTAAACAGAACACCTGTTTACAATAACAACTTCATATGAGAAACAAAGGGAAACAGACTGATGGGTTTTATGGATTGAGTTGCTAGCTGTGGGTCATATTCACCGTAACAATTATAACAGCCTACACTCACTTTTTAAAGAATGTAGCAAATATAAATGCTGTACAAAAACATTCAAGTTAAGAACACAGAACTACTATTGTAGTTAACAACATAATATAAAGTCTTTTTTTACGTAACACAATGCATTTTAACAAGTATAAATATTTGTCTAACATTTCTAAACAATCAAACTGCTGAAAATGAACATATCCAGTCTGTGAACAGAGAAGATCAATGTGACATCTGGATGTATGGACCTTTGGTTCCACATATTTCTGAAAGTGTTCCTTGTAGACAGTACACAACTTCAGTTTTCAGACATTATATCTTACTTGTTTGTAACATAGAAAAACAAACATCACAACATCATAAAAAGACTTCCTCAGTGGCTGAAGGAGGTGGCACATCTGGCATGGCAAAGTGGTGTTGAAATTCACTGGCTGGCTCCCACGTGTCATCCCAGATTTTCCCACTGGAAAATATAATTATTGAAAGAAACAACACCAAAAACATTAATATCGTGTTGGGGATTACTTCGTGCTTTTTATGTTTAACACCAGAGGTGGAACATGATAAAGACATTTCCTTAAGTACTGTACCAAAATGCAAATTGTCATTTTTATGGATATTTTCAACTTCTGCTACACTATTTGTAATTTAGATGGATTACAAACAAAACACTACTGTACAGTTACACTCGACACATATGAAAGACTTAGTTATTGTTTTTCAGTTGAACAGTTCATAATATCCTTTCTGTGAAGTGAAAATAAAAATTGTTCAAATGTGATAATTAGTTTCTTTTGGATTATTATAAAGGCTGTTGTTTACTCTTTAATTTGTAGAGATTCATTGCTGTCACACAATTGTAATGCTAGAAATACAGTATGCAAAACAACTGAAAGCTTTCACAGTGTGATATTAGTACTTCTTTGGAAAGTTCAGAATCTGAATACTCCCTCCACTGCTTAGGCAATTTATCCTTTGGCACACATAAATCTGTGTAAGACATGGACAAATTCTCTCCACTTTGTCAAAATCCTGATAGCTTTTATATATTTCTTACAATTAATGTGAGTGCTCTTATGGCCCCAGCACAGTCCAGCTGGAATTATTCCCAGTACTTTTGCATCTAAGTGAGACACTACGTGTGTTTTCTGAACAGTTTCAAATATATTTCTTATTAAATTTGTTATGATTCGACAAAGATGGCAAAAAACTTTGCAATAATCCTTAATTGATTAAATAATTGAGATAGGATAAGAAAAAAAGCGAGAAGTAAGACGTGACAAAACACCTGGTTTTCCATTTTCATTTGTGCTCCAAAAAGGTAATAGATGGAAACAGAACATTCTCAGAGAATGAAATATCAAGAGCTTCTTACCAAACAGAGCAAGGCAACCAACGCACTTTTACTTCTGTGTTCCCCTAGACAGAAGGAATCAGAGAGGCAATCGTTAAATAACATGGTTAATGGATAGGTGTCTTCATAAAGCTTGTGTGTAATCCAGTGTGCACACCTGAGACACACACAGACCCATGTAAACACACTTTGATAGATGTGTAGGTATGTGTATGTAAGGCATTTCTGTTTATAAAAAAAATAATAATAGGATTTTGAAAAGCATGTATCCAATTGTGGCATTCACAAAAAATTATTTTGATCACAGGTTTAGTTAACTGCGTCTATCTGTTTTTGACTCTGGCTATGTTCTTTTCTTCGGAAAGTTTGACGTACTTGATACATCATACACTGACATAATCAATATCATCCCATTATGAATTGTTTGAATTGTGTCCATTTAAACACTTCAAACTACACATGCAGGACACTGACAATCGTGTCGCATTGGACAGTTACACCTCCACTGTCTTGGACTACATCTGTTTCTGTGTGGACAATGTAACAACTTGGAAACGATTCCGTGTGTTCCCTAATAATCCACCCTGGATGACACACGGAGTTCAACAACTTATTCGAACAAGGAACAACGCTTTCAAATCCGGGGACCAGGAGGCATACAGTGCTGCCAGGGCCAACCTGAGAAGAGGCATCAAGACTGCCAAGCAGCAGCACAGGAGGCGTATTGAGGCCAGGTTTGAGAACAACACAAACCCAAGGCAGGTCTGGGAGGGCATCAGGGCTATCACGGACTACAAAAGAAGAACACCATCACCCTCAGCCGACAGTTCTACTCTGGCTGAGGATCTAAATCTCTTTTATGCCCGTTTTGACAGGGAGAACACCGACCCTGTCCTGTCCCCTCTCCCCTCAACCGACCCTGCTCCGGTCCTGAGCACTCATGAGCTGAGGCGTGTGTTCCGGAGCATTAACACCAGGAAGGCGGCCGGGCCGGATGGAGTGCTGGGCCGGGTGCTAAAAGACTGTGCTGCGGACCTGGCGGACGTCTTCACCTCTATATATAACACCTCGTTGTCCTGTTCACTGGTACCATCCTGTTTGGTACAAGCAGCAACCATCGTTCCCATCCCAAAACAGTCAAATGTCACATGTCTGAACGATTTCAGACCTGTGGCACTCACCCCCATTCCCGCCAAATGCCTGGAGAGACTGGTCATTAAACACATCAGAGCTGCTTTTCCACCATCCCTGGACTCGCACCAGTTTGCATACAGGGAGAACCGGTCAACCGAGGATGCGATCGCCACAGTGCTGCACACATTACTGAAGCACTTGGAACACAGGAACACCTATGCACGGCTCCTCTTTGTAGACTACAGCTCGGCTTTTAATACCATCCGGCCATACAAACTCCGTCCCAAACTCCACCAACTGGGACTTAACTCTTCTCTGTGCAACTGGATTGTGGACTTCCTCACTAACCGTAGACAGAGTGTCAGAGTGGGTAAGAACACCTCTTCCACCCTTGTGGTCAACACCGGTGCCCCTCAGGGGTGTGTTCTGAGCCCTCTGCTATACACTCTCTTCACCCATGACTGTATTTCCTCCTGCGCGTCCAATCTCATTGTTAAGTTTGCAGATGACACTACAGTGCTCGGACTTATATCCAACAATGATGAGACAAACTATAGGACAGAGGTGCAACAACTAGAGTCATGGTGCCACGACAATAACTTGGTCTTAAACACCAAAAAGACCAAGGAGATCATTGTAGATTTCCGGAAGAGGGGTCATAACAACCATCTGCCTCTCTTCATTGGCAGTGAGGCGGTGGAGAGGGTGAGCAGTTTTAAATTCTTGGGGGTAACTGTGACCGAGGACCTGTCCTGGGGCAACCATATCACCTCAGTTGTACGGAAGGCCCAACAGCGCCTCTACTACCTGAGGAGACTGCGGAGCGCACACATTCCCAGATCTCTGATGTTGAACTTCTACAACTGTGCCATCAGCAGCGTTCTGACGTATGGATTTCTAGTGTGGTTCCCCAGCTGCACCAAGGCCGATCAGCAAGCACTCCAGCGGGTGGTGAAAGAAGCTGGCAGAATTATTGGAACAAGTCTGCCAGAGATCAGTAATATCTTCCCCACTCGCTGTCTGAGGAGGGTGCACAGTATCCTGCGGGACCAACATCACCCTGCGCGCCACCTTTTCCATCTGCTGCCCTCAGGGAGAAGGTATAGGTCTATACAGGCCAGAACATCCAGACTGGCCAACAGCCTGTATCCACAGGCTGTGAGGCTCCTGAACTCTCTGCCCCCCTCTCACGGACAATAACCATATCCAACTTCTTAATAGCAATGAACTGGTCTGCATTGGTGCATCATATCTTTATTCTCTTCCCCCTCCTGCCCCCCCCCCCTCTTTCTTAAATAGATAACTATCATATCTGATATCATATCTCACAGTACAATAATATTGAATGGGTTGCATTGTTGTATTTTGTCATGTTTCTCAGGTCTTTGTCTGAATTTCTACGAACATTATTGCTAAGGATTGTCTTATTGCATTGGAGTCACACTGGGTTAAATATGTACACTTGGGTTTTAAGGGGTATTTATTATTTTCTTCTTTTTTTTGGGTTGTATGGAAGCCCCAAACGCAATTTCATTGTTCTTGACAATGACAATAAATAAATAAATACTAAATACTAAATACTAAATAGATTATCTACTATTTATAGTGAGACAGGGCTGGTCAGCATATATCAGGATCTATAAATTGTGCTTTCTATGATCCTGATTCAACAAGAACAACTGAGGATATAGGCTTACACAGAAAAAAATATGATCCTTCCTCATATACAGTCATTTGTATGTTAGCCATGTAGGTTTTTGTAGCAAGATGTAGCAGTATTCAATGTCTGTGATTAATTTTGCAGAATTGTTTAAGAACAAACACATGAAATACAATACAATCTTTTAATGTAATTCCATTAATCATTTCCCTTCACTAATCTCAAAAGTACATTTGAATTTACCCATGTAGCACAGTTCATGGCTGTAGTGCATGGATGAAAACAACTTGAGATAGGCTTACTGTAAAAAGTCTACTGAAAAGCAAATTAAAACATTTTAAGTATTACCTCATTTATCCTGCTCTCAGTGACTTCTTCAAACTGGAACACCTTCTGCCTACTACATCTTCGACAGCCTAAGAAATGAAAAATTACATTTAAAAAAAACATAAGACTCTGTATACACAAGAAATCAAATATGAGTTTTCACTCAACAAGTGAAAATCTGTAATATCCTCCTGATTGCCATACTCCATTTGTCCTCTGGGGTCAAAAAGTGAACCCACCTCAGTTGAGTTTTTTTTTAAAGTACATACCATAAATTGTGAATCAATTCTGTGTAAAAACTTAGTTTCACTTAGGACCAACAAATTAACAAAAAAATTCACCCTTCATTTTGCAATTGAGTGCCACCAGACCTTGTTTATATAAATGCATACACTATTTGTTGAGAGAAACTAAAATGTTCTCTAAAAGTGCGTTTTAGTTTTCTCAATCCAATCAAGTTGAATTACAAAGTCCTCTTAACTAAAGTAAGGGATTGACCATATTTAATTATAGTCTTTTTATAGTGTACACCAAAATGCAGCTAAATAACTAGTGAATAATACTTTGCAATGGTTTGTTAGTTCTCTAGGACAACATATGTATCATTTTTGGGTAAGAAACTTAAAAATCTCAAGACATAACATGCAAAGCAATACTTACTCTTTCTCTTCTTATTTTCATGTTGGCCACCCTCACTTAAGGACTGGGAGATCGCGTGGCTAGCAGGTGGATGAAGAGACTGCAGAGATGGCTGGTCTGCGGGTTTAAAAGGTGGTGGAGAGGTGGGAGAGGTTGTTTGTGAGGTGCTTCTGTCTCTCTTCTTTTTTTGGAAAGACTGGGAGCATGGAACAAAAGAAGGAGATAAAGGAACAAGATTGAGAACAAAAACAGTCTCTGTCTGCTCGTCTGACAGGCTCTTTGGGTGCTCCTCGAGGAGCCTAGAAGATTGATGTTCCTGGGTGGTCATCTCAGGCTGCTCCTTGGCGAGGCTCTCTGCTTGCTTGTTGATCAGGGTCTCTGCCTGTTCTTCACTGGGGATCTCTGCGTGTTCTTTGATGTGGGTCTGTTTGTCGGCACAATGCTCCTTGGTGGCATTCTTGGACTGCACAAGCTGCTGTTCTGTGGGGGTATTGGGGTGCACTGGTGTGGAGGTTCCTATAAAACATATTTACTTTCATAAAAATATTTTTCAAAAAAGGCCTTATATTTAGCAGGAACTACACTTTGGCTACGTTCACACTGCAGGCGAAAGCGCAGCAAATCCGATTTTTTTGACCCTCTGCGACCCATATCCGATCATGGTCTGACAGTGTGAATGGCACAAATCCGATATTTTCAAATCCAATTTGGGTCACGTTCGTATGTGTTACTGAATCCGATACATAGCTGATATTTTAGAAAGCGACTGCTGTTTGAACGGTCCTTTCACATTAAATCGATCTTCCACGTCACTGACACAAGACAGACGCCAATTATCAGCGCCAGAGAAGCACCACAGAAGACATCATGAACGCTTCCTGGCCATCCAGCTAAACTGTTGGGAAGACAACGTTGGAGAAACGTGAACATTTTATTTGCAGATTCTGACAGAAGTCTGAAACTACCCTTTGAAGCACCGCTCCTCTCTAAAACAGCAATAAGGATCATTATTAGGCCATATGTAAATAACAAAATAACTTAAAGCAAAATTGGGAAACATAAAGTCTCAAACAAGTCTTTATAATAAGGGCCATCAGTCAAAAAATACTGTTTGGTCTGGGTCTAAACAGAGCGCAATGTGTGTGACGTCTTCTTTTGCGCATGCGGCCGCTTTGGGCGTTCACACTAGAGCGCGTTTGCTGTCACATTTTATTTGTAGTGTGAACGAGCAGACAAAAAAATCTGAATTGAGCATTAAGACCTGCAGTGTGAACGAAGCCTTTGATAACATATCCTTCAATGGTTATTTAATGACCTTAAAATATACTTACACAATTTGCTTAAAGATTAATGAAGTATTCTGATTGTGAAAGCAAGTTGAGACGACTTGTTGTGAAAAGTTGCTATATAAATTAGCATTAATTAACTGGACTGAAAGTATACAACAGACTTCACTCTTACCCTTAGACAGTATAAATTCATAAGCCCTCTGCATCTTCTCCAGGAAATTTCTTGTAGTAGAAGTGGGGTCCAAATGGGTAATAACATCTGCTACCCACTTATGTGAATTCTTGTCTTTTTTGCCAATGAATAAAATGGGCTTGTAGCCTATAGACTCAAGTTTCTGCACCTGAAATTAATAAAAAAAATAGTTGGCACAAATTAGTCAAACACAGCCTGTTGTTAAATGGTAAACGAAATGACTCTTATATAGCGTTTTCTCGTGGAGCACTAAAAGTGCTTTATACAACATGCAATATTAACCCATATTCACACCAGCTTCTTAGAAGTTTCCATTTAAGCATTCACACACAGCGATCGTGGCTCAAGAGTTGGCAGTTCGTTTTGTAATCGGAAGGTTGCCGGTTCGAGCCCCGGCTTGGACAGTCTCGGTCGTTGTGTCCTTGGGCAAGACACTTCACCCGTTGCCTACTGGTGGTGGTCAGAGGGCCCGGTGGCGCCAGTGTCTGGCAGCCTCGCCTCTGTCAGTGCGCCCCAGGGTGGCTGTGGCTACAATGTAGCTGCCATCACCAGTGTGTGAATGAGTGGATGACTGAATGTAGTGTAAAGTGCTTTGGGTTCCTTAGGGACTAAGTAAAGCGCTATACAAATACAGGCCATTTACACATTCATACTGATATGAATACATACAGCCACCACTGATGTATTACAGTAAAGTAATTGTTTGTCTTTAGCAAAATGTAGATAAAATATTGTTGCATGTTCTCAAAAGCACATATGATGAGCTGTGTTAATGTGCCAGCAACATCTTATAACAACTTAATGATAATATATGAAACAAAAAAATTTTTACTTACTGCAATACGGGCAGAATCAATTATCCGGCAAACATTTCTGTTTTTCAAGACAACTTCTGCCCACTGGCTATCCAATGATTCTACTTTTTCTTTTAGCTTCTTTTTGCTGGACAGACTTCCGAAGCAGACATAGCAGGTTCTTCTGCTTGCCTGATTGGGAGTCTGGCAAAATGTACAGGGCCTGAATTTGGGGCGTGCCATGTTGAAACAAAGAATAATTACAGACAGAAAAGGCAGCAGACAGACAAAAGGCAAATTATAGGTTAACCAGCACACTGACAACAAGAAAAAAGCTGAAGAGTTAAAGAGACAGAAATGCGGATAGAAACAGAGAGACAGACCAATAAGGACAGCAGTAAGAACAGATACAAACAGACTGACGTGGCTCTTAAAAGTGCCTTTAGGAGTTTTTCAAAAAGCAGATGTAGGAAGGAATCAATCAATAATAGGCTGATTGATGAAGAACCTGTTTAGAAAAAAAAAAGTATTCAGAATTCAGAAGCACCTTATAAATAAATATATACATTAAACCCTATTGTAACCATTTAGATAAACCCTGTTTAGTGTCCATTTGTATTTCATTTGCAGCATAGATGATCGGTCTGCTATTTAATGATTATGTAATGCTGTTATTAAGTTTAAAATCGAGAGAGAGAGAGAGACAGAGAGAGAGAGAGAGAGAGAGAGAGAGCCAGAATGAGAGAGAGAGCCATAAAGAGAGAGCTAGATTGATAGATAACGTCTATCTTCAATTTCAGCATCAACCCAATCTGGCAACACTGACCCTTATTTGAACCCTCAAACTTTACAAAGTGGCAACAACAGCAAACGTCAGCACACACTTCTCTATCACTGTACCCTGGATGATGATATATGATAAGCTTAACTTGATTGGCTAACAGAAATGAATTTAGCTAACTTACAGCACATGTGGTGTGGTAACATATATGCTATTAAATGTTAAGTCATTCGCTGTTCCACAAAATTGCTAATCTTAACCCATGGAACTGCTAAAAGCAGCTTTGTGAGCTCACTGTTTCGGGTTTTTCTTTTTGGTTTTAAATAAGAAAAATAATTTTAAAAAATCTACAGATTCAGATTTGCACTTACCTGTGGTACGATCGAGTACGTTGACGTCACTGCCGCTCATCTGATATGATAAAAAAATAAACTTTCTCAAAAATAAACAAGTGAGTCGCTGTGAATTCCTTAACAGCACCGAAAATGTTTTTGCATAATGTTTTTTTGCCGAAAATGTTTTTGCCTAATAAAAAAGAACAGCTTTTTTATTAGGCATTTAATTTAATTTAATACGTAAGAGCGTGATTAGCCAAAGCAGACGGTAAAATGACTGCATGTATTCAGAGGAGTTGGAGAAGATATCTTACAGCTGTAGCAGAATGATCGACAGATTTCCAAATATCAAAAGGATTGTAGAACAGTTTATAAAACCGGTGCAATAAATTCACCCAATCGCTAGCTGTGCCATTACCCAGCATACATCGCTCACTCCGTCAATGCAAGAACCGATACACAAATAACAGCCTGTAATTAGTTTTATCTGCAGTACTTTTCTCTCAGATAGTTGCCTGCATTATATAATTTATTGTGTTCAGTATAGGTCGTTACAATGTGATTTGGAAAATGTCTAAATATACCGACAAAATCTCTTCAATCGGAGGACCCTTCACGTCAATTCCCGACGCCAGAGGGGTACCCTGCGCGTCCATATGTGCAGCAGAGGGGACCTGACCATGCGTCACACGTTTGACGAGTTGGGAGTGAGAACGTGTTGGCTGCTTAGAGACTTGCATGACAGCAGATCAATTGATTCCGACTTTTATAATTTTTTTTCTTTTGTGTGCTTCATTGTGTGATTGCGTTCTCAAAGACAAGTATTTGTGTTAGGGTGCGCACTCCTGCTGGCATGGCCTCCACTGACCACACTGTCAGTTTGTTGTTTTCACCAGACAGACCAACAAGAAAACATTCTTATTTCTTCAGAAAGGAGGTGGTAAAATCTCTCTGTCTGTGTGTGTGTGTGTGTGTGTGTGTGTGTGTGTGTGTGTGTGTGTGTCAGCAGTGGGTAATCGGCTCAGTACAGAGCTCAGAGACCTGTCCTAGGGGATTGTGGGTATTTTCATGTGTCAATTCACATCAGGTTCAACATGAGAGAGTTCAGCAACAACTACACACACTGACACATGTGCACACACACAAATCTTTTTTCTCAATACCTGACACACACGGCCATATGGCCATTTTTTTTTACGTTTGTATGTGTGTGTGTGTGTGTGTGTGTGTGTGTGTGTGTGTGTATTTCTCTCTCCAGGTGTATTAATCATCCAGGAATAGACTCAGCAGTCTGTCAAAAACCTGTGAAAGCCAACACACACACACACACACACACTGACTCTTGACTGTTCAAGCGTGTGCTGCTGAGCTGTCAGTCATGCAGAGGTCCAGTTAACACAACGGCCACCCACACAGTCCACATAAGTGATTCATGACAGTTACATAAACATGACTAAAGGATAGTCCACATTAGTTTCTACTACACGTTGTTTTTTTGAAACTGTGTGTTGAAGGTTTACTCTAGGTTTACTCTAACCTGACCAGATGAAAGAAACCTTAATTTTTGTACCCAGACAACACAGGCGTCATTTTCACAGTGAAGTTTGAAAGCTGAATAGTAACTTTATTTAATAAGTCACAGGGGAGACTTGACTGGTTAGTGCAGCCTGTTTCACTGTGGGCCAGCAAATGTTAACCAATGATGTGGTAAAGAAATAATCATAAATATGCTTCTTGTGAGCCTGATGACAGCACTTTGACTTCTGTTTTTCTATGGCTACTGATTTCTTCCCTTGTGGCCAGTACACAGCTATCAGCCACAGTTTAAAATCACTGGCAGGTGAAATCAATAACATTGATTGACTTATTCCAGTGATACCTGTCAGGGGGTTGGGAAACATTAGCAAGGAAGTGAGAAGTCACTTCTTATGTTTATGTGCTGAGGAAGAAAAAAAGCTGAACCTAAAGATCTGAGCAATATCAGCCAAATCGCGATGGTTACACATTTGGGTCAGAGTTTGTGGAGAGTTCTCAGTATGTCAATGATCCAAACAAATAAAAAATAATTTAAAGAAGGTGCCCTGATCTGAAGGATCATGTTTGCTTTTCCATCGTGTGGCTAGCTGAGTGCTTCATTTACAGAACATCAGGATAAAATACAGAAAGAAGGTTCCTGACATTTCTTTGGATGTTACTTTAACTCATAGCAAATACCTAAACTTTGCTGAAGTCACTATAAAAGCGCTTAATGGCAGCTATATTGTGTTTTTGCATAAATTGCAAATACACATTAACTTATCTACATTTTGCTTATGTGACAATCAAGATGACAATGTAGGATCGAGTGAATACGGGTTGAGTCAGACGACCTTATTCAGGCCTAGGGACTGATCAACGACAAACTACTGAGTCATGAGGGAGAAATGAGTTGCTGAAGGTTGCTGGCAATCACAGGAAAATTGATAGCTATGGCTCCAGTCACAGAGGCCTGCTGATCAGTCACTGACCCCGAGTTTGCCAGCAGATTTCTGTTTTTGGTGTTTAAATAGAAGTTATAGACCACACCAAACTGTGAAAAGTGTGATGCTTCTCGAAATGGAGAAGATTCACCTTAAAATTTAAAATGGCACATCTCGAAACATCCTGGCTGCAGCAATGAGGCACAACTCTGAAAGGATGACCGCTGAGCACGTTAACATATCTGGAGACAAACATGGAAAAAAACACAACCACTTGGAAGATTTTGGTGCCACATCACCATCACCACCACCCATAAACCTTAAGGAGTCATTGCCAACCAGAATATGCTTTTTTCCAAGCAACCAGTGATTGCATTGAATGGGCGAGACAACTCTTTAGCCATGTGTGACTGACATCATGTGAGAAACTTCAATTACTTGATAATTACTGAAAAAATGATTCCAACCCAAATAAATGACTTGCTGTCTTCAGAATACGTTCAGAGGCCTTGAATCGACAAGCCAGAGATGCTTTGACAATACAAGTGAGAGGTACCTACATAATATTAGGCAGGTAGTTTTTCTACTGTGGATGATCTGTGTGATCAGTGAGCTCACTGTACATGTGACCTCCATGTTAACATGCAGTAAGGAGCCTGTTATGATTTATATGGCTTTTATAATCAGATTCACCACATTAAAATGGAGCAGAGAGCATGCTCACTGTTGGGAGGAGATATCATTTCTATTGGGGTTTCATCACGCCTTCACCTCACATATGCAGGTATGCAGCCCAGAAAGGGGGGGTGGGCGGGTGGGGGGATTTTGTGCTGCAGCCAGGATGTTGATTGGACTGCCATCAATAAGTGATGTTTGAACCTCCAAGCTGACATTTTCATATCATGCTTCTGCTGCTCAGTCTAAAGGGAAAAAAAGACACCTGACGAAGCGCTGAAAAATACCCTCCTACATCGAAGAGCATCATAATGCATACTTACATTTACATTCTCATTCACATCAAATATAGTTTCAGTTTTCTACATAAATTAAAATGACACCATGGCATATTTAATTAAGGTTTTAAATTGCACTTAAAGTACATACACATATGTACAGAAATTTTTATTTTTTTAAACACATTTCAGCAGTCTGCAGAGGACACCAGAAATGTTCACAAGTTTTATTTTACTAAGGAATACTGACTACATGACAGAACATATGATATTATCTGGAGATGATGACATTTTGTAAGTATTAAATCACAGGGTAAAGACAGATGGTTCATGCAATACTGAAGGAATGTTCAGTTAGGGTAAGGTCCAGGCAGGCAAACAACACCAGAGAAAAAGGCAGAGACCCGGATCTGACTCTAAAAAGGTAATGACGCTGGTGGGAAGAAAAGAAAAGGTTGGAGTGCTAAAGCAAATGCATGAATAGAGTGCTTTGACCTACAAAGAATCGGTTTATTCTTGTTCATGTGCTAGCCCTGTTCAGAAGCGACCTTCCAATCATCTCAGAGCAAACCAGTACATTTCAGTAACAGCTGCAGACTCCAACTCTAAGAGGAAAAAGCGCCAACCACCGTGACTGGATGTAACACAAAGCTTCTTAAAAATAGGACGCCATTCAGTGACTGACAGCGAGTAGTTGGCCTTCAAAACAATGAGATTGAGGCTCCCTGATACCAGGTCTGAGAGGCAACCTGTCTCCAAACGATTGCGGTCTGACTGCAGTCACTCTCAGACAGACGGGTGTATGTTCTGTGTTCTGTGTATGTAGACTGAAACAGAAGTTCATAAGAGTTAATCTATTATAATATTATCAGACTGGCAGCTTGACCTCATTCCTACTCAAACTGATAGACTGAATCTGTCTTATTGGGCTTTCATCACCAGAGTTGTGTTGAAGACGGCGGCTGAACGGAAGTGGTCATTAAGCTGTTTTTTTTCTTTGAAGGAGCTGTTTAAAAAGCATAAAGGTCACGACTTCCTTGAAAACATTCACAATGGTGTTGGTCATACAGTCATTTTAAGTAGATTCACCTCAGGTTTTCTGTTTTGAAATATGAATGAATTTTTACTTCTGCATGACCTGAATCCGTGTTTTTTTTTTTTTTGTTTTTTTTTTACATATGAAGCATGCAATTTAGAATGCCCCTGGAGGCCACTTATTAAACCACCTTAAGTAACCACCTGCCTCTGATCCTCCTATATTGATTGGAGGGATCGATTTGTTTAGATAATTATTAATCAGCCATCTGTCTGTGCAGATCTAAATAAAAGCAACTGAATTCTCTGAAGGTCTGCTAAATGAACATCAGTTTAAGCTGAGTCCATTTGCTCACAGAAAAACTCAATAATCCTTTAAAATATCACAGGCCCGCTTCAAATCCCCACAGCAATATTACAACCACAGGGGCCTGGGAACACATTAAAACTGAGTGAAATCCCACAGCACCACTACAACCATCTGAGCCCACAAACATATTAAAGAAAAGAGCTCCAGTGAAATCATAGCGGAACAACTCCAGAGTATACTCCCAGAGGGGCAGCAGAGAGCTTCATTCATATCTGATGGTGGATACAGTGGATTTAAATACTGTGTAACAGTCACGAAAAATGTATGTGTTTAAGTGAAACGTTTAGACACTTTTAGCAGTCTGCGGTAGGTCCTAGTTTACTTTGTGGGTTTAATCATGATTTTATTTTAGGTTTAATTTAGTTTCTTTTTTTAAAACTGGTTTATTCTCACTGATTAAAATTGTGTTTCTGTGACTAAACTTCTGCTGATTTAATCCGTTTTGTACCTCTGTATTTAAATCCTGATATTTGCTGTTGTTGCTCCTGCCCCACACATGTGACCAATAAGCCGAGTGAATGTGGATGTCCTGTGGTTTGTCTTGAAGCATTTTGGCTCACTTGGAGATTTCTCTGCATAAAAATAAACAAGCAAAGAGAAAAAAAACCCTCAGTTTACAAACTCATCATCTGATTCAGGTCAGAGTCAATGAACTTAGAGGTGTGAAAACTTCCGTAGATAGCAGAGTAGACACAGAAAAACAATAACTGTCTCCAAGAAAAAAAAGGTTTCAGTATGCTTTGACATCTTGACTTTTTCATAAGAATCACAATCAGTCAGCAGGATGGCTGCTACCAAGGTCACACTGATTGGTCGGCTTCCTGCGGTGTCAGCTGTGTGTGGCTCATCAGCGATCGAGCAGAGGGTGTTGCATCACTGTGTGGCCCGCTGCAGTGTGTTCATCACTGCCCCCAGCGGGGCAGAATCAGGCTGAGATTGTGATAACATACAGAAAAAAAGAATCACTCAATCTGTGCAAGTCAGAGCCGGATCAAAGGGAAGCTGTGGTTTGTGCTGACTGAACCCAACAATGCACCTCCTGTGGGGAGGAAGAGAAGAAGAATGGGAGGTTGGAGGGAACTGACCTGCCGGCAGCCGTGACAGAGGATCTATTATACGGCTGCACAGAGCGCGGTTGCCATTTGAGCTACACTGCACAGTAATTTAAATTAAATAGCTTCTAAAACTTTGCAGGAACAGGGAAACAGACTGAGTGTAATTGGTCACAATGAAGACTGCAAACTCATTAATTAAGCAAATGCGTGACTATTAGTGTTATACATCACATTGTTGCAGATGCTGCTCGGATTCAGTGTCTGGGTGCTGACTGTATACATATAAGAATCGCTTTTTCACATTCTCCCTGTAAGTAATGAGGCGGGCACAGAAATGCTTGACACACTATTATTAACTAAAGTTCAAACTCAGCTTTTATTTCATTTCTCCGGCAGACAAAGTGAATAATATTTCCATCAGCCTCAGCTTTTGCTTGATACGTCTCGCAGAGCTGCCAGCATGTCTGCAGGCTCACCCGCCCTCTACCCTCCACCTACCCACTCTGACTCTCTATGCATATTTACATGGAGTGCCCGCCACATTAAGTGCCATTGAAACCAACTCATGTTAAGTGGGAGTGGGTTGATGCAGGTTTAGTAGCCACAATCCTCACAAGTGCTTTGCTTCCATTTCCAAATATGAGTTCTGCGTGGTTTTAGGGCTGCACAAGAAATCAATAAAAAAAGCTGATGCTGGAAATGTCGGAATAATGTTTAGTGAAGTAAATACATTTTGCCAGAGAATGGACCATCTCAAAGGGAGAACCACCACCACCAACCAGTGTTTTGTGGCAGTCAAATTGCAAATCAATAGAGGGAAGTGTATAAATGCTGGAAATAGCATTTTAAACTTCCCTCTAAATGCAGGAAGTATGCAGAGGAACCAAGCTAAAAAAGAAATCTGAGGAAAGACAGTAAGAAACTATATCAAGAAGTAAGCCCCGGTCACAAAGCAATAGTAATGTTCCCAGTTAAGTTGTTTAGCAGTTGCTAGAAGCTGCAAAGATTTGGGATTAACAAAGAGTTCTCCAGACCAGCCACTCCCAACGTCAAGAGCAGAGGCGGCGCCAGACATTTTATACACCCGGTTCTTAGCCCTAAAGGTTAGTATGCATGTGGGATTGGGGGTGAATGAGAGATTTATTAGGCTGTGCTTTCAGTTTTTTCAAAAAAGAATAGCTTCATATAGGAAAAAATATATATCACATATGCAGGATATCTTAAACTCTTTTTTTTAGTTAAGCAGCAAGGCAGAACAAAATCAGGGCTGTATCAAGACACAGGGACTAAACCCAAATTCAACCAGACCCAGAACTGATCGGGAATTAAAACAGGACTTCTTTAGGACTTAACCAAGACAGAATCAAAACACTCAAAATCATCATGGACCTGCACTACAATTATTTTTTAATTCTACCAAAGTCCACTATTTAGATTCAGAAAAGTTTATATAATTATTTAGCCTTGTTGTGCAAACAAGCCTGCATAACTTAATAAATATAGAATTTGAAAAATAGCAAACTTAAAAAGAAACACTAGGTACGAGATACATGTTTTGATGAGTTTTGGCAAAAAACCATTTGACTAACATGTGTGTCTCACCTGCTCTTGTTCCCTCTCTGTTCCTCTCTCTCCCTCTTTGTGCCGACAATCAAGCTAAACACCAACATCATCAAATATACAGTTGAAACCAGATATTTACACACTCTTCAGATAAAAACACTTTTTTAACTGTAACATCAAATCAGACTAAATGTTTATTTTTTTTAGATTGATAAATATAAAAAACATATTTGTTAACTTTAAGTGTAAAGAGAGAAACTATCTGTATTTCTTAATTACAAATGGCACCAAATTGTATTCATACTGAGCCACACTTATGGAGCTCCACAATTCTTTTCCTGGTGTTTTGGTTGACATCTCTTGATTTTCCCATTTCAAAGAAACAGGCTCTGTGTTTTGCCTTAAATGCATCCACAGCTGTGCCACCAATTTACTCACATGGACTCTACTAACCTATCAGAAGCTTCTTCAGCTCAGAATGGAATTGTCTGGAGTTTTCTTATTAATTAACAATAAACTTAGTGTATATGTGCTCCTAAATTTGATGAAAGTGATAAAAAATAGACAGCTCTGTCTCTCTATATTCTGACATTTAACTAATTCAAAGGATATTTAAATATTTATTTATCCAAAACAAGTTTACTCTAAATTGATGTTGTACAGTTAAAAAAAAAAGTTTTTACGTTTTTCCCTAAAGTGTATGTAAATGTCTGGTTTAAACTGTGAATATACTGCTGTGTATTGAAATTCCTCTTGTTTTGCATAGAAATATACTGAACAACATACAAAGCATAATATATAAAATAACATCTACCTGAGTTTTTTCTTTGAAAGAAGCTCCTTATGTCCATTCTTGCATATCAGTACATAACTGAAACCGATTTAGAGCGTTTTATTTAGCTGTGGAAGGTAACAACTGAAAATACGAAATAAACACACATGTAAGCTAGGACTGAAAAAACAGCATTGTTGTTGTTCGGCTTTTCATTTCGCCATTTGTTGATTCACTCGAAGAGCAAGTAACGTAATATGGGTCAAGTGATCAATTTGATATCAATCTTTTGTGATTCACAGTCATATTTACATTATTTGTACAGTACGGATGATTTGCTTTGGTACCTGCTCAAACTTCAGTTCTCCTCCGTCTGCTTGTCTTCACTTCTCCAACAGCAAACTCGCAGGCAGCAGCTCCCCCCGCCCACTCGCTTAGTCGCTTAGTGCCTGAGCTCGGATCATACCAATATTAGGGGGGATTTACGCACAGTCGTAAATTCCCACAGTGTGCGCTATGTGCTTTGAATATTGTGTGTAGTTTTTGTTTTATACAGTTGTCAGCCAGGCATCTAACGATGAAACAAATGACACTTCAAAAGACCCCGGGCTTCTGCAAAAACAACCCGGGTTTAAGCCCAGTAAGCCACCCCGCTCCGCCACTGGTCAAGAGTCCTGCGGCCGACTTACAGTTTTTCTCAGTCGCTTTGGTGCGTTTCTCAGATCAGAATTGAAATTCTCATAACTATTAGTTCAACCCCCACAACACTCAGTCATTTGTGCACATCATAGTAGCAATTTCTCCTCTCTCTGAACAAACTGCAAATGATTTTGGACATGAATCAGTTGCTTCCATACATTTCCCTGCTGCTTTCTGACATTTCCATTTGCTTATGTCATGTCAGTCAAAAGTAATCATACCTATGGATGCTGAATAGTCGTTCCCAATAAAACTAATGGTCATACATCCATTGCTTGAGTCATCACACACAAAATTGTTGAACTAGTTATCACATGCCAAATATTGGCCATCTGTCAAGCAAATCCTATACCTTTCTGTATCATTGTTCCTGGAAATGTCTCTGAAATTGAACAATTGATCTCAGGTGAATTACAGCTGTCACTCATGAGGAGGCGTGTGAAAGTTTAGTTGTAACCAATGACAAAAAACTTGTTCACTGTCAATTATGGATGAATCCTGTGAATCCCCAATTGGCAAGCATATATAAACTGCGCAGGAGCTAGTGTGTACCATTTCTACACTTCTGTGACACATAATGGAAGGTCAGCACCGTGGAAGAGGGGTGAGGATGCGGGGAGGAAGGGGAAGGGGAAGAGGGAGAAGAGGCAGATATAGGCGGATTCCTAATGAAATAAGGGCTACAATTGTGGACCATGTTGTCAATCACGGCCTCACCATGGAGGAGGCTGGTCGAAGGGTGCAACCCAATATTGGAAGAACTACTGTCAGTTCAATCATTCAAACATTCCGTAGGGAAAACAGGTATGCAAACAGTAATACACTGTACTGTACTGTGCCATCTCAGACACATCACATGTTACTGTACTGTATTTGCAATTTCACAAAAAGTTCACTCTGCACCACATAGGATTGTAAGACAACCTCGCGGAGGCGGAAGAGGGCCCCTTTTTACCCCACAGCAAGAAGAAGCCATTTGTGCAATGGTCATTGCAAACAATGCAATAAAGCTGAGAGAAATACAAAGCGCTGTCATAGAGAATTACATGGTATTTGGCAATATTGAATCTGTTTCAATTTCAACAATTGACAGAGTACTCAAGAAAAATGAAATCCACATGAAGCAATTGTATAAAGTGCCATTTGAACGAAACAGTGACAGTGAAGGAGATCCGTCACCAGTATGTGCAGGTAAAGCTGGTCTTCTATGTTCTGCACTGCAAACTGTTGTACAGTACTTCGTAGTTTCATGCAGTACACTTGCAATTCCACAGCACATACTCTACAATGTGTTTTACCAAATGCATGCATTACTGTTTGTTGCTGTACACAGGCATATTGTGACATTGCATTTCTGTCTCTCTCTAAAGCGTGTACTGGAGCTGGAAGCCAGGGAAACACTGCACACATTCATATATGTTGATGAGGCAGGTTTCAATCTGGCCAAAGGCAGAAGGCGTGGAAGAAATCGCATTGGACAGAGGGCAACCACTGAAGTCCCCGGTCAGCGCGGAGGGAATATTACCATGTGTGCAGCCATCTCAGACAACGGCGTCCTCACCCATATCCCCCTTCTTGGTCCATACAATACCCAACATCTCCTGACATTTTTAGACACTCTTTACAGGGACCTAGTCCCTGAGAATGAGAGAGGTGGAGGCCAACTCAGCAAGTATGTTGTTGTCTGGGATAATGTCCGTTTTCACCACTCCCATCAGGTCAGAGAGTGGTTTGCAGCACATGACAGAATTCTGGTTGAATATCTCCCTCCATATTCCCCATTCCTTAATCCAATAGAGGAGTTTTTCTCTGCCTGGAGGTGGAAAGTTTATGACCGGCATCCACATGAGCAAATGGCCCTGCTAGCAGCCATGGATGGAGCATGTGACGACATCACAGCAGGGTCCTGCAGAGGATGGATTCGCCACTCCAGGAGATACTTTCCTCGCTGCATTGCGAGGGATAACATCTGTTGTGATGTAGATGAAAATATGTGGCCAGACAGACAGGAACGTCTGGATGTGCCAGAATGATTTACTGTACTGTTACATGTGCTGTTTATTGTTCACATTAGTGCACAGCTCTACCAAATGGGTGATTTTATGTTTACATGTATTCTACAGTGAACAAGTGACTGTAGCATATTTTTCTTTTGCACAATTCTGTAGGATTACAAACACTTCTACACAATGGAAATGTGAAACGTACGTATTCAGTGTCTCAGTTACTCCCAAGACTCCCATAACATCTACAGTGACTTTACTGCACATTTCAGATGGCTGTACAGGTAGGCCATAGTGCTGTCGTCAGCATTTTCAGGTGTCACCAATTGTTTTTGCAATGGGAAACACTGAAATTATAAACTGTCATAGTGGAAACATGACAATGCCCTTTGACTATCTTGTTCATAAAGATGGTGTCAAGACTTTTCATTTTGATGGCACTGACAGTTTCATTGACATGGATACTTGCTTTTGAGGTATGGATAATCAATTCTGTGCATGTGACGTGCTTTTGCAGGCTATCCACTAGGTTTTGCAGTTTGCACTAATTGTTTTGGGAAATGCACTAACTGCTGTGCAAATGTTAATGGTGTTCTGAGGAACGCACCAAAGCGACTGAGAAAAACTGTAAATTTCATCTTAAATCTTCACTTCAATCAAAATACAAGAGAGAGTTTATTTCTTAAAATATTATTCCAAAAACCATAAACAAGCTAGGCTGTTGGCTATAAATTGCTGATGCTACCCAGTCAAGTGTTTGGTGCCAATGTGTAACTCACCCACCACAGGGATACAAACGTCAGTTCAAGAGCAGTAAATGTAGAGTTATGAGTAATATCACAAAGTATCCACCTCCTATTTTCAGTTTTAATGAACTTTTTATTTAAATGAATACACGTGTATAGATTTCTCACTATATATATATTTCAAATGAAATGTCTGTTACAGTTTTTCTCCATTGGTTTGGCTCATTTCTTGAAACAGAAATTACATTCTCAAAATAACATGGACAAACCTCCAAACCTCTTGGCAAATGTTCACAACAGAATGGCATTTCTCATTCATTTTATCAAGTGGCAAATGCCTAAGTACATGTCTCAATTGTCTCAGTGCATCTTTGCAAATGATTAAGTACAAGTAGCCTACAGTTATACAGTTAGCCCACATTTAGCACATTTTCCAAATGAATAGATCTTGTAGATCTAAACTGATTAGTTGATTCTCAGTCTAATGATCATTCTCTCCAAAACATGTCAGCATGATTTCATTGTATAAGTACTCGCATGCACAACTGTCTGTTCAATTGTCAAAATTGGTCAAGAACATAATACCATGAATACCATATATGAATTTCTTTGAATATTTGATAAATTGATGACAGTCAATGACAGTCAGGTGAAACTAGACTAACGAAGTGGGAGTGTGACACACAGGTGTGTTCCATGATTGTGTGCTGCCAAACACAGATATATAGAGCTTGACCAGAGCCAGTCCGATCTCTGAACATGGATTCATGCTTGAGTGTATGGAAGGGCCGAAGACGTGGCCGCAATATTATTGGCCACCTGGCCACAGTGGATGTCCCAGGTCAGCGAGGGGGCAATATAACTATGTGTGCTGCCATTTCTGAGAATGGTGTGGCCACTCACATCCCCAGTCTTGGCCCATACAACACACACAAGCTCCTCATCTTCTTGGATCGCCTTTATACCGATTTTATCCCTGAAAATGAGAGAGGTCTCATAGGGCCTCACCTACCCATTCATGTAATTGTGTGGGACAATGTCAATTTCCACCATAGCCCACTCATTAGGGGCTGGTTTGCAACGCATCCAAGGATGGTCATGGTCATTCCTACCACCTTACTCTCCTTTCCTCAATCCGATAGAGGAGTTTTTCTCTGCTTGGAGGTGGAGAGTGTATGAGAATCATGCTCAGGATCAGCCGTCCCTGCTCCATGCTATGGACGCAGCGTGTGACGACATTATAGGAGATCAATGCAGGGGACCAGACGGACAACAGCGTGTAAATAATCAGGAGGGTGAAGACAGTGGACAAGAGCGGGAGAATGAGTACAGCGACCACTGAATAAGTCCTTGTTTTTTGATTTTGTGTTCATACAATTTACTAGTGTAATGTACATTTTCTTTTTACATATGTATAAAATTTTCTTTGTGTGTGAATAACAAATGGTTATAATTTCCTTGGTAGTGTGAGTGCAATCTGTGATGTCAAACCTTGGAGGCTACTCTTTTCTGTTGTATATTGTTGGTCCTCTGCCATAGTGACAAAACATCTAAACATTTTGTATGGCAGTACTCACATAATGCCAAAGGGACGATGCATTTTGGGGGCACTGACTATTCAGATTAGAAAGAAATGTAGTTTTGACACATGACTGAACTGTTTTAGGGGAGATATGAGCTTTTGCAGGTGGACCATGTTGTTGTGATCAACCATCCAGGTTTATTTTGACAAAAGCACCAAGAATGATGAGAATGTCCGATCTGTGTCGAGAAATGAGCCAAAGCTATTGAGAAGGATCTTTGCCATTTTGGAGACACTGACTGTTTAAATGAGAAAGGGATTTAGATTGAAGCCCGAGTGGACAGTTTTGGAAGAGATATGAGCTTTTGCAGGTGAGCTATAGTGTTGTGCTAAACTGTAAGAGTGTTTTGCCAAATGATCTTAGAGTTTTGAGAATGTAATTTCTGTTTCAAGAAATGAGCCAAACCAATAGAGAAAAACTGTAATACTGAGGCCCAGCTGCAGTACCTTCATAGCCCACCTGAGGAATCGCTTCTCTAGATGCAGGAGCAACACTCCATTAGTGACACTTTTATTTTGAAGGCCTAATCTAAATCGATTTGGAGAACCAAACCCTATGGATAGGGATCTAGAAATTACAGGTAGGTAACTTGGATGAGAAACTACTGACTGGTTCCTGTTGGCATCTCTGATCAGCAGATAATTCTTGTAAAACAAGCATGACAAGCATCTCTGTGAAGGTTTCTACAGGCTCCAGAACAGAACAGTTACTGAAGGACTCAACAGACACAACTTTGCTTTCAATGTGAAGAAACCTGTCCAAATTCTTGACTAATTCAGCTGTAAGTCAGTAAATACTGTAAAATATGAAACACATGTAAGGTTTTAAATAAACGTCTGACACGCTTCACGTGTCAATAAAATATTTTTATGTTTCAGGGGAAGAATAAAGGTTCTTATTATATATGGAGCTTGCTTTCATGTTTTTGTTCTGCTCGTTCAGAGAACAAAGGAATATTAAAGCTAAAAACTGACTACTGTAACATACATATCACTGCAAACATAATAAATGCCCTCTCTCAGCTCCCTGCAGCCAGTGACAAAAGGAGCAAATGAGGGAAAATCAGAGACGGATGTAACAGAATTAACCACTTTTTTGTTACCGACCAAAACACTAAAGCATATCAGTAATTTATGTTTTGTTACATTAAATATATTAGTGATGAGATAGAGCATGAATCATATCTTACAGCACAGATGTTTCTGTCATGTTCAGTTCACATGTGAAATCGAAGCAAAACCTCACTGAACCTAGGCTAAATGTACAAAGAAAACTCATAAAGAACACAAGGACACATCTGCATGAGTGAGAGACGGTTATCTGTTTGTGTGTGACTTCTTCACTAGTTGCTGTGCTCTTTTCTGATTGGGTGGGTAAGATGGCTCATTTGGATGGACTAAACCCAAACCCAAAGGTTCGAAGCAGGGACATTTTAAAGACAGCAGGATTGCAGGTTTAGCATTCTGTCAAACAGTGTCAAGTTAAATGGATTACCCGTTGCAGAAGTGCAAATATAAAGTGCCGAAGGACCATTTAGTGTTACATTGATGAGATTAGTTCTTGTGATTAATTCCCAAGTACCTGCTTTTAGTCCCCGAGGCAGCATTACCACACTCAGTAATCGGCTGAGATGAGGGGGGATTATTATAATAACTAATATAATAACAAGACAAACGTGTTGGTGGACCATCATTATACAGGCAGGACTTTTGTTTGTTCTGATATATATATATATATATATATATATCCATGAAGCCAGATAACACACAGCAATTAGTTAAACTGCAAGAATGTCTTAAAGACATAAAGACCTGGATGGCCGCTAACTTTCTGCTTCTTAATTCAGATAAAACTGAGGTTATTGTACTCGGCCCTGAAAATCTTAGAAATATGGTATCTAACCAGGTTCTTACCCTGGATGGCATTACCTTGGCCTCCAGTAACGCTGTGAGGAACCTTGGAGTCATTTTTGACCAGGACATGTCCTTCAACGCACATATTAAACAAATATGTAAGACTGCGTTCTTCCATTTGCGCAACATCTCTAAAGTTAGAAATATCCTGTCTCAGAGTGACGCTGAAAAACTAGTTCATGCATTTATTACTTCCAGGCTGGACTACTGTAATTCATTATTATCAGGATGTCCAAAAAGCTCACTGAAAAGCCTTCAGTTAATCCAAAATGCTGCAGCAAGAGTCCTGACAGGGACTAGAAAGACAGAGCATATTTCTCCTGTTTTGGCTTCCCTTCATTGGCTTCCTGTTAAATCCAGAATTGAATTTAAAATCCTGCTCCTCAAGGTCTTAAATAATCAGGCCCCATCTTATCTTAATGACCTTGTAGTACCATATCACCCTATTAGAGCACTTCGCTCTCGCTCTGCAGGCCTACTTGTTGTTCCTAGAGTATTTAAAAGTAGAATGGGAGGGAGAGCCTTCAGTTTTCAGGCCCCTCTTCTGTGGAACCAGCTTCCAGTTTGGATTCAGGAGACAGACACTATCTCTACTTTCAAGATTAGGCTTAAAACTTTCCTTTTTGCTAAAGCATATAGTTAGGGCTGGACCAGATGACCCTGAATCTTCCCTTAGTTATGCTGCAATAGGTGTAGGCTGCCGGGGATTCCCATGCTGCATTGAGTTTTTCCTTTCCAGTCACCTTTCTCACTCAGTATGTGTTAATAGACCTCTCTGCATTGAATCATGCATGTTATTAATGTCTGTCTCTCTTCCACAGCATGTCTTTTATCCTGTCTTCCTTCTCTCACCCCAACCGGTCGCAGCAGATGGCCGCCCCTCCCTGAGCCTGGTTCTGCCGGAGGTTTCTTGCTGTTAAAAGGTAAGTAAGTAAGTAAGTAAGTAAGTAAGTAAGTAAGTAAAATTTATTTATATAGCGCTTTTCACAGATAAAAATCACAACGTGCTTTACAACACAGGAAATGGGAATATAAAAACAATATAACAGTAAATAAAACAATGTAAAACAATAAAACTATAAAAACAGCATAAGAAGAAATTAATCAAATGCAACGGGGGTTTTTCCTTCCCACTGTTGCCAAAGTGCTTGCTCATAGGGGGTCATATGATTGTTGGGTTTTTCTCTGTACCTATGAAGCGCCTCGAGGCAATTTTTGTTGTGATTTGGCGCTATATAAATAAAATTGAATTGAATAGAAATGAATTGACATTTTCATTAGAGTTTACATTGTGTTAGCAACATTAGCATGTTAGCAGAAAGAACTTTGAAACAAACAAGTTTGTCTTTGAGAACCATTGATCTCTGATGGTATTTATTCTCTCCATCCTTATTTTTGAACAGCTTTTCTTCAATAGTGAAAGCTCAATTTTTCTGCCTCTGAGAGCAGTTAAGAGAGTTTGTCCTAAATATAGTTCTTAATTAAAAATGTATCACACAAAAGAAGAATAGTATTCCAAAAGTATTCATGCCATATGTTGATCATACATATGTTATATCACAAACCGGCCCTAAGCCTTTGGATCACATGATATTACCATGGTTGCAGTGTGATGACAGAGAAGGTTTTGGATCCACACAAATCATTGTGTTACTATTATTCACTCATTCACGGCAGAGCCAGGAAGCAGTGGTTTCATGACACTGGGTCCCTGGTTTCAGGTCATGAGGACACACAGATCACTGAGGATGCATCAGATCGGTGTCCAGCATAAAATATTCAGGAGTCTCTTCTGTGGTAGTTTCTGGAAGCCTTAAGAACATCACAATTGCATTTACTGTGAAAAATGTACTTCCACATTAGGACACCTTTATCTTGACCCTTGAAGTTTTTGTTTTTCCTCAGGTGAATTTTTGTAAGCTGCTCTATGCCTCTGCTGGTCGACCTTGGCTTTTCTTTCTCTGCTTCTTCTTCTTCTTCTTCATCCTTTCCTACAGCGATTATCTGTGCATCAGTCTAATTACAGTTCATTCATCTTTTCTGCCAGGAGTCAAGGGCAATGCACACATGCACACCAGCACTAGAATTACTCCGCCCATTTCTCCTTGTTACAGGAAAATAATTTCAGGAAATACTCCTTTAATTATGATTCATATCTGGGTCATTCATAACCTTGGCCAGCCTCAGAGAGCGTGCGTAACATTAGCATTAGAGCTGCCTTCTGTGAAAGTTATGCGGATGAGGCCTTTATGCGACATGCTGCTCTTTTCTAACTTAATTTTGTTCATTTCACTCATGTTTTTAAATGAAATTGCACTTCATATAAAATCTACTGGGGGTCTTTCAAGTGTCTGCAAGGCCAAATCATGTACCGTAATTCCCGGACTACAGAGCGCACCTGATTAAAAGCTGCATGGTCTAATCTTAGAAAGAAAATCAATTTTGTACTTGTACAGGCCGCACTGGATTTTAAGCCGTATGCGTTTCACTCGTAATATGAGATATTTACACAGAAATACTACACGTGAGGGTTTTTAACATTTAATTTAATCCGTAAGGTAACATAAACATGGTAACATACAAATATACATACTGCAAATGCTTTTTTTCCTCGAACAGCGCCTGTAACACGGCTACCTTTAAGTATACGTACGTATCAGTAACACACAAATTACGTTGCTTATGTTTTTTTACAGAACAGTGCACAAACAACATTACAACATCTCTTAACAACCAGTAAAAATATATACCGTATATATACTACTTTTCAATTTTATTGGTCTACTGTTACTGTTACACTGTTGAAATGATGGGCCAACTCATCTCCCATGCAACATATTTATTTTTACAGAAAACTGTAAAAACAGAAAAATAAGACCATCAGTTCTCTTTGGCGCGCAGGCCGTACGCTGCCTCTTCACCACTGGCACTACTTCTTCTAGTGTAGCTGACATTACTTTATACAAGTAACTTATACAGTTTCACATTCACATGCACCACCTTTGTAAACTGGTTAAATCACACAAATACATTTTACTATACACATGAACAACATAGTGAACTCTCATTACAGTTTTATCTTGTTTTTACTACTGTTTTAATCTATTTATGAACCTGTCTTCTTAACTGTATTTAACCCTTTACAGCCGATCGGAGCGGGCACGCTCTGTTTTGCGTAACTATTTTTAAATCCCGGTAGCTCTGCAACCAAGTAAGCTAGCGCAATAATTTTTTTTGCATATGAAACTGGAGTTGTACTTACATCTTATGCCATCAGCTTATCCTAGGTCACAGTTTCCTTCCACATATAGCTTTGCAAAAACTGCATAAAAATCACTTGCAGCAACAAAAACATGATATTCCAGAAACACGCTTCGCCGATCCATCAGCTGTTTGTAACACTTCCTACGTCCATCAGCGCGAACTATCACATGACCGCATGACCTGCCCGAAACCGGAAGTGACGTCATTTTGCGGAAATGTAGTTTTTTTACGATCGGGGCCTTATGAGCTTGTGTTTTACTTGTTATGTGTTTTAAAAAGTTATGTTTGACTTTATGACTTTCTGTGTCGTTTCTGGGATGCTTAAGACTCATATTGCACTGCTGGAAATAGTTTATTTTGATGCATATGCTGTTATTTTGCAAATTTGCAGTATAATATTTATTTTCGTTTTTCCTGCAGTATATAAAAATTGGTGTATTTCAAAAATAAAACTATGAAGACACTCAAAATAAATTTCCTGTGGTGGGAAACTAGTTTGTGTAACTTTTTTGTATTTACAGTTTTGAGGGATAAGCCTCTTAAATTTCTCTAACTAGAAATATATGTTAAAAAAACAAAAACGATTTTCAATTTTTTTGTAGTTTATTGCACTTTTTTGCAATTTATGTAATTACTATGCACCTAATGCAGACATATTATTAAAGTTTGGGCTATAATGGTTGTATTGATGTATAGCAACTTGAAATGCTCCCAAAAATGGCTCCACAGCATGTAAAAATATAATATAAGCTCTGGCGAACTTGGTTCTATGGTAGGTCTTAAAGGGTTAATAAACTAGATCTCTTTCAAATAAATGTTTTTCTTAACATATTTCTATAGCATTCACTCTTCATGAACTAAACATAAAGCAATTCACATTTCCTCTTATTGTGCAAAATATATATCTTGTGGCTTTAACCCAAAAATACACCTGCACCGAGCTCACAGAGTTTCGGTACAGTCTAACACTTGGATCGGCACAGGCTAACAACTGGACCAACTTGGAAATGAGCTCTTTAGCTTAACATTCGCCACACACAAGACATTTATCATTAATCGCCACTGCTGTCTGTCACTTTTATAACATCTGTTTATATTATCAACCACCCAGCTTACCTGTAAAAACAGAAAAATAAGACCATCAGTTCTCTTTGGCGCGCAGGCCGTACGCTGCCTCTTCACCACTGGCACTACTTCTTCTAGTGTAGCGTCAGCTACCGAGGACCGAGCGCCCGTACAGGACCGAGCGCCCTCTGCTGGCGGAACTTATACAACAGTAAAACTTACATTGCAGTGGCCTTACTAAAAGAAAATGTCCTTGAGTATAAAATAAAATGGGGGGCTACTATTTTCATGTCTCTGTCTTTAACATAGTGCCACATTACCAGGCAAAATGTTTTTGGCCGCATGAAAAAAAAATGCATTAGCCGCACGTCAGTATAAGCCACAGTGTTCACAGCGTGGGAAAAAAGTAGCGGCTTATGACCCGAAAACTACGGTAGTTAGATGTGAGAATGTGACAGAAGCTGTGTCAGACTGGATTTGAACCTGCGACCCTACAGCCATGTGGACAAATACAATCTAACAGTCTGGCCAACAATGCCATTTTGAAGCCAACCAAGTGCTTCTAAAATCACCCGAGAGATGTGTGTCGGCGCGCTCTGCTGCCCCTCGTATCGCCTGCTAAGCCATCCATCAAATTACCGTGGCAACCCAGCATCCATCACCCCATCCATCATTGCAAGCAGACATACAAGAATGAGAGAGCAAAGACAGA
Organism: Mchenga conophoros; assembly: GCF_057382185.1. Lineage (NCBI taxonomy): Eukaryota > Metazoa > Chordata > Actinopteri > Cichliformes > Cichlidae > Mchenga > Mchenga conophoros. The sequence continues at coordinate 19,475,142 of NC_140542.1, forward strand.
GAGAGATCTGACAGAGGGGACAGGAGATAACAAGAGATCAGATGATGTGAGAAGGGAAAGTGAAAGATGGTGGAAAAGGAGAAGATAATTAGAGGGAAGGAATGAATAAAGAACAAGTACTAAAAGGGAAGAAGAGAGAAAAAGAGGTTAAAAATATGAGAGGAATCAGAGTAAAAAAGAAGAGAGAAGATGGGGAGCTAGTTGGAGAGAATCGGCCGTGAAAGATATGAAATGAAATGGTGTCACAAAGGGAAGCAGAAAATAATTCAGTTTTTCTGAAGCCAAGGTGAACTTGTAAATTGTGTCGTAATTCCCGAGACTATCAGATGCGCGCACACACACACACACACACACACACACACACACACACACACAGCTGCTGACGCATGGGATGAACGCAAATCCGAAGGTAGCAAGTTGGAGAGAAAAATGATAACAAAAAATTGCTGTTTTTTTTTCTCTCCGTCTGGTTTAAAACTCGATTTTATTCATTTATTTTGCAGAGTTGGTTCACTTTAGAACGGGGACAAAAGGGCAGGAAAAAAAGGAAAAAATAGAATAAAATAAAATAAAAATAGGAGACTAAAGGAAGATGGTGAGAATAAAAGGCAGAAGGAACAAAAAGAGAAAAAGAGGAGAGGAACGAAGGTGCTGTGATTATTGAGGAAAGCCTTTAATTGGATGGCCGATGGTCAGTGTGGCTGACAATCTACACAGGAACAGGCAAAGAAGGAAAAGCAGTCCAAAAATGACTTAAAGAAAAGAGCAACACTGGTAAAGAAAAAGCTCAGTGGAAATAAGAATTCACAAGAATGCAAACCTGTAATAATCAGCAGGAAGCAGGAAAGTACCCTTACAGGTCACTTTATTAGGTACGTCATGCTAATGGACTACTTGCACTAACACTTCCGCGTTCTATGTAGTCCTGCTCCAGTGCTTCCGGTGCGGTTAAACCATGGCGACGTTCTACACTCGATGCCTACAAGAGCTCCCAAAATTGAACATCACCGATGTTCATCGGATTTGCAGAGTGACGACTACCCCCGCCAGCAAATTAGATAAAGGATTTAAGTTATATGCTGCATCATATATACACAACTACGAAGGTAAGAAAACGTAAATTAACCGACAAAGAAACGCTAGCTAACGTCAAATGCAAACACTACGTTACTCCGCTATGTCCTTCATTTGATGTCAGTTCTCTACATTACATGTTTTCTTAAACGGTGTTTTATGTCGTCCTAAACTATAGTTGAGGTTTTCTTAACTAATGTCACTTTTGTTGTTAGACACTGTTATATTAGCGTTAGGTAGTTGGCTAACTATGGAGGTAGTTAACTACCTAATGCTACTCTTGCTAAGTGTAAAATATATATGTTTAATACATGCTGAAATGAGTAATACAGAAATAATGCTAATGGTACTTGTATCTTTATTCAGTGTCCAATAAAGACAGGTTGTCAGGGGAGGTCGGTGTGAGAGCCCTGTGCTACAGGTCGATGAGGAAGAGTGAGGCACCACACAGACTAAGTGTAGGCAGGAAGCTGTGTAAAGTTGTTAATCCCCGTTCTGTGGGGTTCAGTTCATTTAAGCATTAGTTAAGTTCATTCCTAAAGGCCCATCAACTTGAATGTTTTCCTTGTCTCCCTGCTTTATCACTCCTAATTTGACTAGTCAGATAGTTAAATCAACGTGTGTTTGGGTGATCAGAAACATTTGACAACAAGTTAATACTGCAAATATACACAATCTAAGTGCGCTCAGCTGACCGCACAACCCTCTCTAGAGCTCGTCTGTCCTGCATGGTGCTGTTCCCGAACCAGGTTAAGATGTTTCCCGCCAGGATGCTCTCTATGGTGCACGAGTAAAAGTTCCTGAGCACCTTGGAGGGCAGTTGGAAGTCTCTCAAGCGTCTGAGGTGGTAGAGACGCTGTCGGGCCTTTTTCACCACGGTGTTGATGTGACAGGACCATGACAGGTCCTGCGTGATGTGAACTCCGAGGTATTTGAAGCTGTCCACTCTCTCCACTGGGCACTCGTTGATGACGGGGGTCTGGTAGTTCCTCTCCTGCTTAGTGCTGAAGTCCACTATCAGCTCCTTTGTCTTACTGACGTTTAGAAGGAGGTTGTTCCTCTGGCACCAGTTCTCCAGATTCCTAATCTCCTTCAGGTAGGCCGTCTCGTTGTTATCAGAGATCAGGCCCACCACGACGGTGTCGTCAGCAAACTTGATGATGGTGGTGGAGCTGGTAGTGGCCACACAGTCATATGTGTACAAAGAGTACAGCAGGGGGCTCAGAACACACCCCTGGGGGGCTCCAGTGCTGAGAGTGGTGGAGGCTGAGACATGTCCGCCCATCCTTACTGCCTGTGGTCTGCCAGTTAGGAAGTTGGAGATCCACTGACACATAGATGAGCTGAGTCCCAGATGCTCCAGCTTGGTGGTGAGTGTGGAGGGAATTATGGTGTTAAATGCAGAGCTGTAGTCTATGAAGAGCATTTTAACATAATTCCCCCTTCTAGTGTCCAAGTGAGTGAGTGATGTGTGGAGGAGATGAGAGATGGCATCGTCTGTGGAACGATTTGGACGGTAAGCGAACTGTAGTGGTTCCAGTGTGTCTGGTAGTGAAGAAATGATGAAGTCTCTGACCAGGCGTTCAAAGCACTTCATCACTACTGAGGTGAGGGCTACAGGGCGATAGTCATTGAGAGAAGCAGGGTGGGGTTTCTTCGGGACAGGAACAATGATGGACTCTTTGAAGCATGTGGGGATCACCGACTGAGATAAAGAGATGTTGAATATCTCAGTGAACACAGGAGCTAGCTGGTATGCGCAGTCTCTGAGGATACGACCTGGGATGCCGTCTGGTCCTGCTGCTTTCCTGGTGTTCACTCTCTTGAAGGCTCTCCTTACTTCATGCTCGGAGATGACGAGTACGTTTCCGGTGCTGGCAGTATCTTCCTGTCTGCAGCCGTTAGCGCCGCTAACACTAGCATTGTTGGAGACCTTAGCTGCAGCCTCGAAGCGAGCATAGAAAGTGTTCAGCTTGTCTGCCAGAGTCACGGCCGCGTTCGTCATACCGGTTGTTGGTGCTTTATAGTCCGTTATTGTCCTTAGTCCCCGCCACAGGCTACTAGAGTCACTCTGTTGGAGTTGTGACTCTAGTTTCCTCCCGTAGCGCTGCTTCGCCTCTTTCACCGCCCTCCGCACGTTATATGACGCGGCTTTGTACGGGTCCATGTCCCCCGTCATGAGTCCCGTGTTGTAGGCAGCGGTGCGGGATCTCAGAGCGTCGCGGATGGTTTTATCCGCCCACGGCTTCTGGTTGGGAAACGTTGTGATAGTCTTTGTCTCCACGGTATCATCCGCTAGTTTCCCGATGAATCCCACAACCGCTTCCGTAAACACGTTGACGTCATCGTCGGAGCTGTTTCTGAACATGCCCCAGTCTGCGTCATCGAGTGCGTCCTGTAACGCGGCCACCGATTGATCCGTCCAGCGCGCGACCTTCCTCTGAACCGGAACTTCCTGTTTCAGCCTTTCTTTGTATTTTGGCATGAGGAAGATGGCGGCGTGATCAGATTTGCCAAACGGGGGGCGGGATTGTGCCTTGTAGCCGTCCTTGACCGTAGTGTAGCAGTGGTCCAGTGTCCTTTCACCCCTGGTGGGGCAGGTGACGTGTTGATAAAAGTTTGGCGCTGCGCGTTTGAGGTTGGCGCTATTAAAGTCCCCCGTCACAATAAGCGCAGCGTCCCGGTGTTGTGTCGGGTGCTGTGTGAGTGCCTCATGCAGCTCGCATAAGGCGGTGACCGTGTCCGCTTGTGGTGGAATATAAACGGCACTTACAATGACCGATGTAAATTCCCGAGGTAGATAAAAAGGACGACACATGATGGACAGTAGTTCCAGATTTGGTGTGCAGGAGCGTGTGAGAGGAACAACGTTCGCACTGTTGCACCAGTTGTTGTTCACCATTAACCCTTTAGAGCCGATCGGAGCGGGAACGCTCTGTTATGCGTAACTATTTTTAAATCCCAGTAGCACTGCAACCACGTAAGCTAGCACAAAAAATTTTTTTGCATATGAAACCGGAGGAGTTGTACTTACATCTGATGCCATCAGCTTGTCCTAGGTCACGGTTTCCTTCCACATATAGCTTTGCAAAAACTGCATAAAAAGCACTTGCAGCAACAAAAACATAATATTCCAGAAACACGCTTTACCGATCCGATCAGCTGTCCATAACACTTCCTACGTTGGAATAGATGTCAGCGCGAACTTTTGCATTTCCGCCATTACCTGCCCGAAACCGGAAGTGACGTCATTTTCGCGGAAATGTAGTCTTTTTTGCGATCAGGGCCTCAGGGCCTATACTGCTCTTTTTAAACGTTATCTTTGACTTTATGACTTTCTGTGTCGTTTCTGGGATGCTTAGGACTCATATTGCACTGCTGGAAATAGTTTATTTTGATGCATATGCTGCTTTTTTGCAAATTTGCAGTATAATATTTATTTTCGTTTTTCCTGCAGTGTATAAAAATTGGTGTATTTCAAAAATAAAACTATGAAGACACTCAAAATAAATTTCCTGTGGTGGGAAACTATTTTGTGCAACTTTTTTGTATTTACAGTTTTGAGGGATAAGCCTCTTAAATTTCTCTAACTACAAATATATGTTAAAAAATCAAAAACGATTTTCAATTTTTTTGTAGTTTATTGCACTTTTTTGCAATTTATGTAATTACTATGCACTTAATGAATACATATTATTAAAATCTGGGCTATAATGGTTGTATTGATGTATAGCAACTTGAAATGCTCCCAAAAATGGCTCCACAGCATGTAAAAATATAATATAAGCTCTGGCGGACTTGGTTCTATGGTAGGTCTTAAAGGGTTAAACACACGCCGCCTCCCCTTGACTTCCCCGAGTCCCGTGTCCTGTCCATGCGGTGAACCGAGAAGAACTCGGCCGGCTGGATGGCGTGGTCCGGCACCGCTGGGTTCAGCCATGTCTCGGTGAAGCAGAGGAGATTGCAGTCCCGAATGTCTCTCTGGAACTTTATCCTGGCCCTGAGGTCGTCAAGCTTGTTCTCCAGTGACTGGACGTTGGCGAGCAGGATGCTAGGCAGAGGTGTGCGGTGTGCACGAGCTCTCAGCCTGTTCCTGACGCCGGCTCGCTTCCCTCTAGGCCGCCGCCGCTTCCCTTTGTTCTCCCTCGAGATCTCACTCGGCCAGCTCGGATCCGGAGTTAAAAACTTCGAATTGTGAGTACATTGTATACCAATAGAAACAAGAGTGTCACTGTCATACCTAATGTACCCAATGGTGATGATTTTGCCGATTTAGAAACGCTGAAAACTAACTTAAAAAGCAAAGACAAAGAAAAAGTGGTCGGAGCAGTCGTGACGGCAGCCGACCTCACCGGTGCCATCTTATATTACTTTCCTTTTTATACTCATTCTGAAGCGACATTAGCATAGCTACCGATAGATAAGCAAACGTACCGGAAACGCACAAGCGGTACTATTTGGAAACGGAAATACGTCACATGCCCTAGTGCAAGTAGTCTATATCAGGTTGGATGTCCTTTTGCATTCAGAGCTGCCATAATTCTTCATGGCTCAGATTCAACAAGGTGCAAGAAACATTCCTCTGTTCCACAACGTCTGAGTACACTGAACTCAGTGTCATGTTCAAGACACCAGGATTTGGGTCGAGATACATTATCCTGCAGTGCCAGGTGTGGTCTTCTGCTCCTTTAGCCCGTCTGCTTCTGTCACAAACTGAAAGCAGGGACTCAAGCGCAGAGCAGGTTGACATCTCAGAACACGATTTATTTACACACCAGTGCAATAATATATACAGTGACGGGGAAAGTCCAGGGTTCCAGGGGATTAGGGGAAGGCTCTCTCTTTCTCTCACGCTCGCTCACGTCCTCACATCCGACTCACACACGTCCGTACCGCGGGAAGATAAACTGGAACAGGAAAGGGAGAAATCACTCACAAATCACGAAGGTAGGGCGTAAAGGTATAAGACCAAAAGAAAGACTAACGTCAGTAGCTCAATCATCCAGTGATGAGAGGATCTGTGACCCAGCCTAGGAATAGTAGATGGGTAATCAGCTGATCGCCAACAGCTGTGTGAGCCAAGGGCGGGAGCCAGCTGTGAGCTCCGCCCAGGCAGAGAGGTAGGGGAGAAAGAGAAAAAGCAAAAACACAAGTGTAGCCTTGTGAGGCCGGCTGGGCAGGCACAGGGACCATGACAGCTTCACTGTTTGATGTGCTGTGAATTAAGAGATTATAATGAATGAATGTCTTCCTATCAGCTCAAAGAAGTCATGCCATTCTCCCCTGGACTCTTGCATTTCCTTCAATTGATATTTTCCCTCTGCGAACCCTACAGATGGTTGTGTGGGAAAATCCCAGCAGATCAGCAGCTTCTGAAATGCTCAGACCAGCCAGCCCTTTTTAGTTTGTCCCAAAAAAGACAGACATGGGAATAAAACTAGAACTGCAGAAGACAAGGTAGAAGCAAAGATGCAAGAGAGCAGACAATGAAGGGAGATCAACAGGGAAAGGAGGTGGAGAGAAAAGAGATGAATCAGTAGAAGAATATACAAAAATGATGGACGTATTTGCAGAACAGTAACAAAGAACCAGCTCACCTAGGAGATATGCAGGAGGGATTCTGATTAAATGATCAGCTGGGTCATTTGAAAAAGATATCCAGACATTTGTTAAAAGCCTGGAGAAAAGTCTGAGCATGATGAAAATCAGTAGCAGTCATTATCTGGGAGCCATGAATGCCACTGACACTCTGTCATAACAATTGATATGGGTACATTAACATTAACATTAAGTCTGGACTGATGATACTGGCTGCAGATGGAAAACAGGAGGAAGGGAGGCAAAAAGATTGTATTTGTCAAAGAAAACTTTCGCAATTATTTTCTTCATGTGTAACATGATGATTTATGTAACACTGTCTGCCTTCACCTCCTCTTTCTTTTTCATCTTCTCCATTTCATAATTGCTTTGGTTTAATACCCTCATCCCATCAGAATCAATTAGCCATGTCCTCTTCAAGTCTCCAAAACATGTTCCTCCATAGTCTTACTGTCTGTGTTCACTGTCTACTGTCTAATTGTTCTGAAATAAATTCACCTTCATTCAGAGCATCTGAGTTCAGAACATCTCCTCACATCGTTTACACTCCAGTGAGACGAACAGCCTAAAGAGGCTTTTATTGACTGGACTGTGATGTGATAAACAGGATGCTAAATGTGTGACGGTGAGGCTATTTCAATATTGTTTGGGGGTATGGAACTGAAATGATCGGGAGGGGATGTCGGCTTCTATGCTCCTACAACACATCGCATTGATTTTTCATTTTAGCTGTGAGACCCATGTGTTTTCAGACAAATTTTAATTTAGCTGAATAGGTGAATGAATTTATGAACAGGGAGACCTGAAGAGGTGTGTTATACATAAGACCCAGCAGGATAGTGGTGTGTACACATTGTACACTTTGTGTTATTAAGCAAGTTGTATTTTTGAGGATTAATTTCATTATGGATCAAGGACGGTGCTCCCGGTCAATCCAAAATGTTAATGAACCTAAACCTAAATTTTTAAGAATGTAAAAGTGAGGTTTTGTCTTTAAGAGAATATATATATGTGCAATTATGCAACTAATTGAAAAAAACGAACATTTTCCCATCTCACTAGTTTATTTGCAAATGTTAAAGTGAGAATAATAAAACAACTCAAAATGTACATATAAACATTTCTGACATGTCAAAAAAATAAAAAATAAAAAATATCAGTGACCAATACAGCCACCCTTCTTTTCAATAACTGTCACAAGCCTTCCATTCATGGACTCAAGGTTCAAGGTTCAAGGTTCTTTATTATTTGTCACATGCATAGTTATACAAGTATAACACACAGTGAAATGTAGCCTGACACGCTCCTCGACATGTGCAAAAATTGGGGGGGGGGTGTAGAGGAAGAACATTATATATATATATATATATATATATATATATATATATATATATATATATATATATATACACACATATAGTATATACACTGGGTGAATGTGCAGTAGTAGCAGCAAGCAGGTGAATTCTGTACATTAATATGAATATACATTGACTATTTTACAGGATAGACAATATAAACATATTTAAAATTAAAGGAATTGAAATGTACATTGTGCCTTGGTTTAGTGTCTGGAAGAGTCCTGACTCAGTCAATTATAGATGATGTGAGAGGGCGGGTGTGTGTGTTTAGGGCACGGATGGCTTGGGGATAGAAGCTCCTCTTGAGTCTCTCTGTCCTTGCCCGGAAGATGCGGAACCTTCTACCAGATTGCAGAAGTTGGAACAGTTTGTTGCCAGGATGGGACGGGTCCTTCAGTATCTGCGCTGCTCTAGTCCGGCATCTCCTGGTGTAGGTGTCCTGAAGCGGGGGGAGAGCAATCCTGCAGCAGCGTTCTGCTGTACGGATCACTCTCTGGAGAGCTTTTTGGTCCTTCACACAGCTGTTCCCGAACCACGATGTCATGTTCTGTGTGAGGATGCTCTCCACAGCGCCTGTATAGAAAATCCTGAGGATCTTTGGAGAGACCCTGAACTTCCTCAGTTGTCGTAGGTGATACAGGCGCTGCCTAGCCTTTTTGGTCTGGACCTGAATGTGGGCAGCCCATGTCAGGTCTGAGGAGATGTGGACACCAAGATACTTGAAGGACTGCACCCTCTCCACTGGAGCTCCATTGATGATAATGGGCTTGTAGTCTCTGTGCTGACCCCTTCTGAAGTCCACCACCAGCTCCTTGGTCTTGCTGACGTTCAGCTGGAGGTGGTTGTCCTGGCACCACGATGCCAGATTCTTCACTTCATCCATGTAGGCCGCCTCATCGTTGTTGGAGATGGCACCCAACACCACTGTGTCGTCAGCAAACTTCACAATGGTGTTGGAGCCATGGGTGGCCACACAGTCTGAAGTGTAGAGGGAGTAGAGCAGTGGCGAGAGGACACATCCCTGAGGTGCTCCTGTGTTGATGGTGATGCTGTTGGAGAAGCACCTGCCCACCCTCACCACCTGAGTTCTGCCAGTGAGGAAGTCCAACACCCATGCACACAGACGGCTGTTAAGTCCCAGATCCCTCAGCTTTGTGAACAGTCTGCAGGGCACTATTGTGTTAAACGCTGAACTGTAATCAACAAACAGCATTCGCACATAGTTACCCTGTTTCTTATCCACGTGGCTGAGAGTGGTGTGTAGGACGTGGGCGATGGCATCCTCTGTGGACTCTGTCAGTTTCTTGATCTGATGATGATCAACTTTTTGTGCAGCAGCAACCACAGCCTCCCAGACACTGTTCAGAGAGATGTACTGTTTTCCTACACTGTAAATCTCCCATTTAAGCAAGGCCCACAGGTTCTCAATAGGGTTTAGGTCAGGGGAGGAAGGGGGCCATGTCATTATCTTTTCATTCTTAAGGCCTTTACTGGCTAGCCATGCAGTGGAGTACTTCGATGCATGAGATGGACTATTGTCTGGCATAAAAGTCATGGTCTTCTTAAAAGATGGAGACTTTTTCCTGTACCACTGCTTGAAGAAAGTGTCTTCTAAAAACTGGAAGTAGGTTTTGGAGTTGATTTTCAGGCCATATTCAACCCGAAAAGGTCCAACAAGCTCATCTTTAATAATACCAGCCCATACCAGTAGCCCACCTTGCTGGTGTCTGAGTCAAAGTGGAGCTCTGTGTCCATTACTGATCCATCCGTCTGGTCCATCAAGAGTCACTCTCATCTCATTAGTCCATAAAACCTTTGAAAAATCTGTCATCAGATATTTCTTGGTCCAGCCTTGACGTTTCAAGTTGTGCGTTTTGTTCAGTGGTGGTTGGGTTTCAGCCTTCCTTGCCTTGGCCATGTTTCTAAGCACTGAACACCTTGTACTTCTGGACACTCTGGGTAGGTGGCAGTTCAGGAATATGGCAGCACTGGAGGACAATGGGTTCCTGGTAGCTTCACGTTTGATTCTTCTCAAATCTTTGGCAGTTAACTTGTGTCTTTTTTCTCAATACGTTTCTTGCGACCCTGTTGGCTATTTTCAACAAAACATTTGATGGTTCTGTGGTCACGCCCCAATATCTTCTCAATTTCAAGAGTGCTGCATCCTTCTGGGAGACTTTTTACAATTTTTGACTTTTCAGAGTCTATTAAATCTCTTTTTTGCCCGTTTTGCCTGGGGGAGAGAAGCTGCCTAATAATTATGCACACCTTTATATAGAGTGTTGATCTCCGTAGGCCACACATACAGATCACCTGATATACTTAAATCCAATAAGCACTCAAGTTTATACAGCTTGAAGTTGGAAAATGTGCATAAAAATTACACCCACTTGCCTAACAATTGTACACACAGTGTATACCCAGTGCTTGGCAGGGAGATATTTCTGTTACTTACAGTAATGCAGTAATCTAAGGCCTGGAAACTGGTCAGCAACCTTCAGTCACTAGGGAGATATGTGTATTACCCGATTGGTTGATGAGTGATTGCTGGAGGTTGCCGGCTATAACTACATGGGGGAAATTAGCCGCAAAGAGAGTGCTACACCAAAACCTTTGTGTATTTGCTTTGTTTGCTAACAGATTGCTTGCGTCAGTTACAGCTTGCATTAAGCTGCTAAGCTGCATTTGCTGTTTGCTCTCTGAGATGTAGTCCAACTTCTGCAAGAGCAAAGCAAACCGAAAAGGGAGGACTTTGTGCCTTACAGTGCAAACAACACATTTACAAAAGGCCGAAATTCTCCATTTCCAGTTTGCATTTTGCTCTTCAGCATTTTTAGTGTTTGCAGAAAAGTTGGTATCTTCCATGGAAATTATGAGCAACAGCAATAATCTGATAATGTCCAAAGCAAAGGAAGGAGGGTATTGGTGCAGCATTCTTTGCAACTAATGTGATGCTAGCAAGTTTCCGAAATGTTCAGAAACCACTTGCTAACCAGACTGGGCAGCCTTGGTAAGTGAACTATTAGTTAATTATGTAGTATGTTTTAATTAGTGACAGTATATCAATTAATATCATTTATAGGCTTATACACTGTTAATGGATGTAGCTTGCTAATGCAGCTTGCTAGCTTTAGCTGATATCTTAGGATTCTGCTCTAACTTCCACCTTCAAGATCAAAACCAAAACGCTTACGATGAGACTTCAAAATGTATCAAAGCCACTGGATGATGTCGTTTCTAGACAGTCTATGGCTAAGGCCATAGTGAGTGTTACTACTACTTTTATCGTTACTATCATCGGAAAACATGACAGAAGATAACAGATCACTGTGCAAGAAGAAAGGAAACAGATTGAAACACTGTATTGCAAATGAATGACAGTAAATATAAAAGAACAGGAGGATTGTAGGAAGAGAAGAGTTTAAAGTTCACCAGTATAAAAGGCTGAAGAGGAAGAAGTAAAGAGCAATGACTTCTGTTGCAGACGGTGTGTATCTGAGTGTTTAAGTCCAGGAACAACACACAGACAACATTTGTCAGACTGAGACTTCCTCTGCCAAAGCTCCTTCACTCTGATTTTTATTTTCTTCTGTAAATGAGATGTGTACTGAAGCCTCAATGATTGACTGATTGTTTGATTGTGACTCATTGTAGACAGGTACTTTAAATTTTGAGCCCACACATCACAACACAAAGCAAAAAGCAAACATAATGGGTAGTATCAGTTGTATTTTCATTGCTCAGGTGACTCACCACTTATTTTGAAATGTTACCAACCACCTGAACAGAAGAAATTACAAATTTTAATGACCAAATTGTTCTGACATTTACTGAACACATTTACAATAAACCGTTAATGGAACCAAAGATTTTTCATAAACAACTAACAGGAAAGCATTATGTTTAACCTATTAATATTTTCATGAATTTTTCCAGTCTCCTCTTTTTTTTAAAAAAAAAAGTTACTGTTAGACATATAAGAGTTAGCCCCGCTTAGGGAAATATCTGACTCCCATTGTCAATGTCTGACATTTTATTGACCCATCCACCGACACTGGCCTCCTCTTTCTGTCATCTTTTTTGGCTCCTGTGAAGAGGAGTCAGACATCTTACAGCTGCTAGAAAGCTTTTTACTTGCTGTTTGGGGGTGCATGGACTGCAATGTCTGATGCTGTTTTTTTTTCCTGTTGGGTATTTTGAACCAATAAAGGCTTTTCCTCTAAGCTTTTAGAACACTGATAATAATGAGTTACCATAGTCCAACCTCAAAAAAGAAATAATGTGAACTAGCTTTTCCCCATTGCTCTGGGATGGGATATTTCTAATGTCAGTAATATTGCACAGATGGAAGAAAAGAGTTCTTGAATTTGATGTGTGTGTGTTGAAGAAAATGTCCCGTTGACAAAAAAAATCCTTGCAGTTCCTTTAATATCAGCAATATACTTTAGTCTGTGTATGAAAATGTTGAGGTCATCAGGTGTGACCATCAGGACAAGCATGAAGTTGAGTCCACTGGCAGAGCCCATAAGATGGTCATTTGAAGCATTCACCAGTGCTTTTCCTGTTTTCCAAAAACCATTCCTCTGCATTCCTGTGGTCACATAGCTGATTTGTACAGGGTTTAAAACAGTTTTTTTGATTCACTCACATTGATGTAAGACCATCAGATCCATGAAACTGATACTTATTGCCCAAATTTATTCTTACCACTGTGTACTGGTCAGTGAATCAGAATGAGTCTAAATTTGGAATCAGCGCACTGTCCCACTGACATTTATCTACAGAAGACCTATTTGCCTTTAGGTAAATGTTGTAGCAAATAAACAAAGCAGGAAATTTTAGGAACTCGGGAAATTGAAGCAAAAGTTACTGAGACTGAAGCCTGAAAAAGCACAACTTTCCAAAGTGTTTCCCTGGAATGAGGCTAGGGGACAAAAGCAGTGGTTGTGCTGTGTTACGTCCCCACATAAAAGTCTAGGCGATGAGGGTGGGGGACAGTAACAGTTAGATCCAGGTGGAATGAAAAGAACGCCAGGCAGAGGTATTTAACATAAAATAGATCTTTATTGTAGGCAAACAATAAAGGAAAAATGCCACTTACTAGGTCACTCTGCACCCAAACAATAAAGGAAAAATGCCACTTACTAGGTCACTCTGCACCCAAATTTGATGGAGGGGGGCTGGCACATAAGTCATTCCAACGCCCCTAACAATAACATCAGTGCCGCTGGCGGTCTTTTCATCAAAGGCAAGTGCACTAGCCAGTATGAGGGACTGTGAACCACCTGTGTCGCGTAGAATGGTCACAGTACGCCCATCTCCAGGCTTACCAGAGAGTGACACCGCTCCTTTGAAAATGAAAGGTTTAAAACATTCGTCAGGCGTTTCAGTGCTAAGTGGTCTACTACCAGAAGAAGCGTTTTTAATCAGCCCTATCCCTTTTGGTTTACGTGGTGTTGAAACTGGCTGTCTCTGCCTGTAGGCCTCGCAGTCCGCTATTAAATGGCCGGATTTAAAACAGTAGAAACATTTCCGGTCTGACCTGGGACGAGGCACAGGCACCTCTCTCCTTGTGTCTTGCTCACCACTAGCACCGCTAGCCTTTGCTAGTATGTCGCGTCGCTCATGCTTAACAACACTGGTTTTATGGACGAGTGCAAACTCGTCAGCCAGGGTCGCGGTCTGCTGCAACGTAGAGACCTTCTGCTCGTTCAGATATACTGCCATCCGCTCGGTGACGCAGTTTTTGAATTCCTCAATGAGAATCAATTCCCGTACCGAAGCTAGGTCTGCAGCTTTACAGGCCATACACCACCGATCAAAGAGGACACTCTTTTCTCTTGCGAAATCCAGGAAGGATTGACCCTGCACCTTTTTCAGCCCCCGAAATCGCTGCCTGTAAGCCTCAGGAACTAGTTCATAGGCTAACAGGATTGCACTTTTCAGTTTGTCGTAGTCCAAGCTGCATTCAGTGGACAACGAGGAACAAACTTCCTGCGCCTTGCCCACCAGCTTGCACTGTAGCAGGATGGCCCACGCATCCCGCGGCCAACGCAAGGCTGTCGCTATCCGCTCAAACGATTCAAAATAAATCTCCACCTCAGTGTCACGAAATGCAGGGACCAGACGACTATTCCTTCCTACATCAAACTGAACGTCTGTATGTGACAGCGAAGCCACCACAGGAGGGGTGGAGGCCTGCTGGAGTTCTAGCTGTCGCAGCTTGACCTTCGTCTCTGCCTCCACCTTCATCAGCTCAACCTCCCTAGCCCTAGCAAGTTCCGCGTCCAAACGCCTAAGCTCTATCTCCCTTTTCAGCTGGAACTCTCTCTCACGCTGCTCCTTCTCCAGCTGGAGATGAGCCAGACGGATTTTGAGCCTAGCATCCTGCTTAGAACCCTCTGATGACTGGGTGGAGAGTGGATCAAAACGGGGCAGCGTCATTGGCCCCCCCTCGGGCAACCCCTGGTCCATAGGTGTAGACACTGATGGTTCTACAACCTGGCCTGGAACGTGAGGCGCCGCACTTGGTCCAGCCGGACCGGGTGTGCTCGGGGGTTCCTGCAGTACAACCACCCTCTTCTCCAACAACCCGGACACCAGAGCGGCTTTCAGCTCGGGTTTGCGTAGACCAGTGGAGACACTGATCCCGTAATATGTAGCCAGCTCATGCAGATCCCTCTTCCTACAAACATCCAGCAGGGCAAGCGACGGCTCTGCCGTAAACCCAGCAATATCAAAAGTGGCCATGAAAACTCAAAACGGCCTGCAAAACACAAGCAAATCACTAAAGGGCTACACACAACGCCTTCTCTACAGAACTACACACAGGCGAAATAAAAGTGTTGTGTCAAGTCAACCATCAATTAAAAAAATTCTACCCACACTCCCCCCAGTCCTGCCTACTCAGACTCTAGCCTGTCCTAGCTTCTGGAGCGTACCAGGCTCGAGGCCACTTTAAAGGCAAATCATCAAGCGCCACAGGCACCGACAAGCCTACCCCCAACAGAGAATTAATCCCCAACCGGGTTTGCTCCAAAAATAAAAAAGGCAAAACAAAAAATGAGTGTCCGAAGGAAGAGCAAATGCTCAGCTAGACACTCCCCTGTGCTAGCCGGGGAGAGCAGCAGCTAGCCAAACGACCTTCACACAACACACAAACACCTGTTCACACTTGTAATCAACCCAATTCCTTTCATTCCGATCCCGGACGAGCCCCCACTTTGTTACGTCCCCACATAAAAGTCTAGGCGATGAGGGTGGGGGACAGTAACAGTTAGATCCAGGTGGAATGAAAAGAACGCCAGGCAGAGGTATTTAACATAAAATAGATCTTTATTGTAGGCAAACACCTCAATAATCATATAAATGGCAACAACAAAAGGAGACAGCACCGCTGCTTTAATAAGAAATCAGGGAGGTCAACCCAAAGTGGTAATGACCACTCAACAAAGAAAGCAACAATAAGGTTTCAACAGAAAGAGACAGCAACGCTGCTAACAAACAATATCCAGGCAGGCCACACAAACTAATGAAGGCCGCCGTCACTCATGGGCAATCACTGCTCAGTTAAACACTACTCACAAAGAGCCACACACCAGAAGGCACCTAAGCCAGTAGCACACTCTGACCAGCACAGAGGAAATCCACCAGAAACCTCTCCCTCCTCCTCCACACTGCTCTTCTCCAGCTTATATCACCCCTGAGGGTAATTGGTTGTAACGAGAGCAGATGAGCAGCAGGTGTGGCCTATAGGAGAGGGCAGGGGCAGAGAGAGACAAGGGGAGGGGCCAGAATGAAGGAGGAGGAGAGGGAGAAGACAACACCACGCCCACACACTCCCACAGCCTCCCAGGATGTAACAGCTGCAATAACTGAGGCAGTGATTGTTGTGTCCCCTGTGACATGGGCTGTCGCTCTCAAACAGAAAAAAAGAAAAGGTTTGACATCCGACAAAAAGAAGAGAGCAGGTATCGAACAAAGACCACCTGGCCTGTCAGCCCCAGAAGATAAAGTCACTACAACTACTGGACAAACGTTCTTTACCTGGATGAACTAACAGTATAAGAGATAATATCCATCTGTGTTGTTTAGTCTTTTTTTTATTGGCAAAACCCAGAAGTGAAAGTTCCATAATATGTTGAATATGTATGTTACATTTCAAAATGATTACTTAGGGAAATCTAAATAGTGCATTCAACTCAAGTAAAGTAAGAAACTCAAACAATTTGTCACGATCCTGGGTCTCCTGACCCAGCGTTTTTAGTTCTTTGTGATTTTTGTATTTTTGTACTTGTGTGTGATTTATTCTATGGCTTCTAGTTTTGATCCCTTGCCCTTCATGTCTCTCTGTGTCCCCTCTGTTCTGTGTAATTGTGTGTCTTTGCATGTTTGAGTTTCTTGTTGTCTGTCACTCTGCATTGTGCATTATGTTCTCATGGTTGGTCTTTTGTTACTCCCTCTAGTCTAGTCTCTTGTGTTCCAAGCTGAGTATTTCCCTGTGTATTTTGGTTCTTAGTCCTCTGCCTTATGGTTTGTCTCTGTGTTTCTTAGTTGCTGTCTCCACTGTGTCAAGTTCACGTCTCTGTGTGATACTTCCTGTTTTACTTTGAAGGTCCGTGTCTTATGTGAATGCATCCTGCTTTGCTTGTCTCGTCAGTCCTGATTTCTCCCAGCTGTGCCCTCCTTCTGTGTCTCATTCCCCTCATTACTTCCCAGTGTATTTAAGCCCTGTGTTTCTCTTTGTCAGTGTCGTAGTCTCCCTCATGCTGTGTGTTTCTACCTGTAGCTCCCTGTGTGTTTTGTTAGCCTTCCCAGTTTAGATTTTGTAGAGTTTTTGTGTTCAGCAATAAAAGCTGCCCTTTTGAGTTAAATCCTGTCTCCAGTGAGTTTGCGTTTGGGTCCTTCTCCTGCCTGCCACACAGCCGAAACATGACACAATTTAACTTTGACAATCACAGCTAATTGGTTCATTGGTTTCCGCTAATGAATACAACACAAAAAAAGCTCAGATTTTCATACGTCTAATGCAGACATATGCACCTCTGGTGAGATCACCCAGTAGTTTGTGGTACTGTTTTAGACAGTGATAAAGTTCACTGTTGCCATCTTGGTGTTCTATTCAATTCAATTCAATTTTATTTATATAGCGCCAAATCACAACATAAGTCGCCTCAAGGCGCTTCATAGATACAGAGAAAAACCCAACAATCATATGACCCTATATGAGCAAGCACTTTGGCAACAGTGGGAAGGAAAAACTCCCTTTTAACAGGAAGAAATCTCCGGCAGAACCAGGCTCAGGGAGGGGCGGCCATCTGCTGCGACCGGTTGGGGTGAGAGAAGGAAGACAGGATAAAAGACATGCTGAGGAAGAGAGACAGAGGTTAATAACAGATATGATTCAATGCAGAGAGGTCTGTTAATACATAGTGAGTGAGAAAGGTGACTGGAAAGGAAAAACTCAATGCATCATGGGAATCCCCCGGCAGCCTACATCTATTTCAGCATAACTAAGGGAGGATTCAGGGTCACCTGGTCCAGCCCTAACTATATGCTTTAGCAAAAAGGAAAGTTTTAAGCCTAATCTTATAAGTAGAGATAGTGTCTGTCTCCTGAATCCAAACTGGAAGCTGGTTCCACAGAAGAGGGGCCTGAAAACTGAAGGCTCTCCCTCCCATTCTACTTTTAAATACTCTGGGAACAACAAGTAGGCCTGCAGAGCGAGAGCGAAGTGCTCTAATAGGGTGATATGGTACTACAAGGTCATTAAGATAAGATGGGGCCTGATTATTTAAGACCTTGTATGTGAGGAGCAGGATTTTGAATTCAATTCTGGATTTAACAGGAAGCCAATGAAGGGAAGCCAAAACAGGAGAAATATGCTGTTAGATTTTGTATTGTTGATTGTCATTTATGCTTAGAAACATTTACTTATATATGCTTAGAAGTATATAATCATTGGTAGATTGAAAGGATGTCTCATCCTAAAAGAGGTCTGTATTAACTCTGTGTACATTCCTCTACACGAGTGTCCTGCTATAAATCACATACCCCCTAGGAGAGGGTTTATCTTTTCTTATTGATTTATGGTATAGCAAACACACGTATGTCTGTTTTAGTCTAAGTGCTCTTTGTTTATAAATGAACTGTTGGACTTCCTCATCGTGTTATCTAGGGTGAACCATCTAGGGTTACTCTCTTCCTGACCAAGGATGTTTGTTGTGTGCCTTTGTGCGTATAGGACCCTTTGATCAGCAGTAACACGCACACACACCCACATACACAGGCAAGGTACTCTTTGTGTGTATGTAGACGTCATATGTTAATGAACCTATGCATATTCATGTAACCTCAATAAAAGAACAGTGGTACGGGAGAACGGACGAGAGCAACTGGGGTCAGACGAGAGAGCGGTGTCTGTACGGTTTTCTCCCGTGCACGAGTAACATGAAGAACTTTGCCTACTTGTGTCTTGCTTTGCAGTGTAATTATATTGTCTTCAACGTTCCAGCGGATAGGTACAAGCTACAAACCTATCATATGCTCTCTCTTTCTAGTCCCTGTCAGTACTCTTGCTGCAGCATTTTGGATTAGCTTAAGGCTTTTCAGTGAGTTTTTTGGACATCCTGATAATAATGAATTACAGTAGTCCAGCCTGGAAGTAATAAATGCATGAACTAGTTTTTCAGCGTCACTCTGAGAAAGGATATTTCTAATTTTAGAGATGTTGCGCATATGGAAGAACGCAGTCTTACATATTTGTTTAATATGTGCATTGAAGGACATATCCTGGTCAAAAATGACTCCAAGGTTCCTCACAGCGTTACTGGAGGCCAAGGTAATGCCATACAGAGTAAGAATCTGCTTGGATACCATATTTCTAAGATTTTCAGGGCCGAGTACAATAACCTCAGTTTTATCTGAATTAAGAAGCAGAAAGTTAGCGGCCATCCAGGTCTTTATGTCTTTAAGACATTCCTGCAGTTTAACTAATTGGTGTGTGTTATCTGGCTTCATGGACAGATAGAGCTGGGTGTCATCAGCATAGCAGTGAAAATGTATGCTATGTCTTCTAATGATACTGCCTAAGGGAAGCATGTATAATGTAAACAGAATTGGTCCTAGCACTGAACCCTGTGGAACTCCATAATTAACCTCAGTGTGTGAAGAGGACTCTCCATTTACATGAACAAATTGGAGTCTATTAGATAGATATGATACAAACCACTGCAGTGCAGTACCTGTAATACCTACAGCATGTTCTAATCGCTCTAATAGGATATTATGGTCAACAGTATCGAATGCTGCACTGAGGTCTAGCAGGACAAGCACAGAGATGAGTCCACTGTCAGAGGCCATAAGAAGATCATTTGTAACCTTCTATCCATCCATCCATCTAGGTGGGCTGGAGGCTATCACAGGGCAGGAGGCAGGCACACCCTGGACAGATCACGACAGGGCTAACACAGAGATACAGATAACCAGTCGCACCTGCAGTCAGTATAGAATAACTAATTAACATAACCCCCCATGCAAATCTTTGGATTGTAGGAGGAAACCAGAGTTCCCAGAGAGCAGACCCAAGCTGTGTCCCAAAACGTCGGCTGCATCCTTCGGAGGACCTGGCCCTCGTGGTCTACGTGGGCCGGGTCCTTCAAAGACCGAGAAGGCCGAAAGTGCAAGGCTGTGAAATGGGACGGTCTAGCCTTCAGATTTGCGTCACCGCTGTGTCGGTGGAGTTTAATAAACTTGGCCGTCTGCTCCTTGCTATCTAAAATATAACTGGACACTGGCGTAAATTCTCGACCGTCTGACACTTCTGTTTAATCAGTTTTCTCTTTAACGTTTATTCAGCTGTGTGAAAATCCCGGAGGAACCCACCCGATGGATTGATAAAGTTTTATTTAATCTAATAACTTTGATCTCAGCCAAACCGATTTACTCCAGAACAAATAAAACAAAGAAAAAAGCCAAACAATTACATTTTTATGTTATCCGAGTGACTAATATATCATGTTTAACCTGAGTAGCGAAAGAGCGGGGATCTGAAAACTATGAAGCCCGGAGTCCGCTGCTCTCGCCGGCTCAAGTGACTGAATAGACTGAAGGCAGCTTCTCCCTTTTTCTTTAATAAGTTTTATTTTTACCCCTCAGTAGATAAAAGCTATTGCCTTTATCTTGAGATATTAGAGCTGTATCAATGTTTTCATCTTAATAATATCTGGAAAGAAAGCAGCCATGGGATTTCTTTCCATTCGTTCACTAAAGAACTCCAATCCATTTTAATATTGAGTGAAATTTTCAGCACACTACAGTCATAATAATGAACCCCTTAAACTAAATTTCTTGAAAGCTGATGCACAGTCTGTGCTCCCATGTGGTTTCACCATTTTGTCTGAAAATGTAACTAAAATGTCAAGCCTCAGGAAAAGTATTTAATCAACCAGATTATAATAATGCTAAAAGTTTCATGTTAATAAATCTAAATATTCTGCAAATGATTTATCCCTTTTATTTCGAAGAAATGTAATGGTAAATTGACAGAATTTACTCATTAAGTGTTAGGACTGTTAAAATGACTGATGTGGTCTTTGTTTTCCTTATTAATGACTAGTCATTCTGTGTAAAAAAAAAAAAAAAAAAAAAAAAAAAAAAAAAGTAAAAAGCAAGCTTGGATGTGTCACTCCTCCCACGCACTCCTTTGCCCCACTTTGTCTGATGTTTAGATTTGTGTAGGAGGCCGGGACAGTGTTTCATTATCCATGAATAACAGTTAAATCACCGATTTGTTGTTCCTTTGTATTGTGGGATGAGCAGGTGTGAACACGAGGTTTCTGTTCCCATCTGTGGCTGCAGGTTGTCTGGTGTCTGTGACCATTAAAGCATTTAACATTCAAAGCCTTTCTCGTCTTCCTCTGCTCTTCTTTGTGCATTCTTGTGAATATGGAGCAGCTGTTATCTGAACGAGTTGCTGAAGATAATTGGTGGACAAGTGCAGTTTGATTGGAGAGGGACGCTGCATTTAAATTTATTTTTCCATTAAAGAAAATCTCATGTGAAAAGTGCATCTGTCTGTTGTTCAGAGATGCTATTCTGCACATCTTGGTTGTAACAAGTGGTTATTTGAGTAACTGTATCCTCCCCATCACCTCAAAGCAGTCTGGCTAGTCTCCTCTGACATCAACTAGAATTTTCCCCGATAACTCTCTCTCAGTAGATATTTTCTCTTTTTCCGATCATTCTGTTCTGTAAAACCTAGAGATGGCTTCGGGGGGAAATCCCAGCAGATCAACATTTCTAAAATACTTAGACATTCATACAATTTTCATGTAAATCACCTTTCACCTCCCTTCTGATGTGTACACTTTGAACTTCAGCAGGTTTTCTTAAACATATCTACATGTCTAAAAGCATTGAAATGCTACCGTGTGATTGAGCAGTTGAAGTTTGTTTAACACAACAATCACTGAGGCACAGAGAGTCTTTAGTTTGACAAGCACTATTTACCTTTTAGTGGCTTCTGCGCAGCTGCTCTTCAATAAAGGGCTGATTGATGGAGTGCTACTAACATAGCTGGACTGGCCATCGGCCCACCGGGCATTTGCCTGGTAATTTTTCTTTTTAAATGGGCCGATGTTTTGTTGTTGTTGTTGTTGTTGTTTTTTTCCGTAACTGTGTAAACAGTGAAAGGTGGCGGATTGGACAGATGCTGGCAGACGTGTAAAAATAACTCAATTGTTTGGTAGTGGCTACGGTGGAGCTTTCACAGATTCAGTAAAATTAGCAAGTGGTGGAGGCCAGCAGGTGGATGGGGGAAAGGGGAGGCGGAGGTGGAGAGACCCAAGGCTGCCGCCAGTCCGACTGTCAGGTGACAGAGCTTCAGGTAAGAAGTTATGACCTGGGGCCCGTTCTTCGTACGTCGCTTACTACATCCAAGATCAAATGACACATCCAAGATCAAATCATCGCGCTAACCGTGAGCTCGCTAATCCGGTTCCCCGAACACACCTGCTGTTGACGATTACTACAGCTGGATGAAGTAATGCGCGATCACTGGGTGCCGTAAAAGGGGCTACGCATCGATAGCAGAAACAGTGATCGGCAAGCCTCTGATTGGTCGGCGAAAATGTCGAAGGAGCGCGCACAGTACTTCACCGCAGCGGAGCAAGAACTCCTGATTGAGGGATTTCAGGAGTACCAGAGTGAAATTAAAACGCAAGGTAACAGTGCGAAGGCTGCAAAAGCAAGGAGAGAGGGCTGGCAGAAAGTTGCTGACAAATTAAACGTGTAAGTAATGCAACATATTACATGGCACCATACCATATCATATTTTATCATATCAAATCATACCACATGATATCCTCTTACACATTAGAGCCACAACCGGACCCACCAGAACATGGGAACAAGTAAGAGTGAAATACAAGAACATACTACAGAATGGTAATATCCAACACTCATATTGCTGTCAGTCACTTGAAAAGACACCCCTGAAACAATCCCTGTGTTTGTGTATAACAGCAACCAAGAAAAGGGCAGAGCAACAAAAGACAGGTGGTGGTCCTGCACCCCCTCGTCACACCCCAGCAGAGGAGCTGGCCCTAAGGTTGAATGCCACCAGACCCATTGTTGAGGGCATCCCTGGGGGCAGCTCTTCCGGAGACCAGAAGCCGGGGTGCAGTAGCAGCAGCACCTACATAACTGGTGAATGGGCTCATGATTCCATGTGCACAATGTCAAATATGTGGTTGTTGCCTAAATGAAAATGCTATTCGAACTGTGACATTCATTCATTGGCACTGTGGGTTTTCTCTGTGTGTAGTGTTACATGACACACCATCACTTTTACCTGTTCCCATGGAAGGGGTGACTGGAACATGCACAGTAAGTTGGGAGATATACATATATCTGTCCCCACCCAATTGTACAGACCTATAGGCTGTACCACACCCCTTAGTAACACCATTGTGTTACCATTGCACAGGACAGTGACGCAACCCTGTCAGATGGCTGTGGTGTGGCAGAAGACCCTGTGAGTACATGCATGAATTGGCCTGAAATACCATCTACTTGTGTACTGCCATGTGTGTCTGACTGCAGTATGATTTGCAGGCCAAGAGGCCGGCAGAGAGGCCTGCTGATGCAGAGGTGGGCAGTGTTGTGATCAATTATACTGCCTATATGACATGTATTCCCCGTTAAATGTTGTCACCACAATTGACACAGGGTGACATACGTCTGCTCTACAAGAGAAGTCTCCAGCAAAAAATGGAGTATACTGAGCTGAAGAAACAAAAGCTCCTAGGTGAGATCGAACTACAAGCCCTAATGAGGCATAAACTACAATTGGAAATCGAGGTGCTTCAAAAGGAACTCCAGAGTAAGTAGGAATACATGTTCATACGGAGCACTATTGCTGACCCTGCGTGACGCAGTATACATGCTCTGTTTTCCCAGGCAACTGATGACTGGCCTGTGTGTGGTGGGACAGACAACGATGCTCAAATAAACGTCAATAGAAAATGTGTCATGTCATGTTTTTATTATGCGAAATTGTGTTGCACAATCCTGTCCCGTGCAGCTCTGCCACTAGGTTGGTCCAGGTGCACTGGCTGGAGGTCATCATCAGGCTGCACCTCCACCACGGGGGTCCTCTCTCTTCTGATGGTGGCAATGTTGTGCAGTACGGCACATGCAACAATAATGTCACATGCCCTGTCAGGTGCAACCCTCAGGCGTTTTAGACACTGGAATCGTTCCTTCAGTTGCCCAAAGGTCATTTCAATGCGTGCCCTTGTCCTGGCTAGGGCTGCATTGTAGCGGGTTTGTGGCCCAGGGTTGGGGTCAGGGAACGGTGTCATGAAGTACTGCCTGCATGCATAACCTCTATCTCCGAGGAGGATCCCATCGTAGGCCCCTGTGTAATGAAGAAATGCTGTTATGTTAGGCCCGACATGAGTATGTAGCATCAACATAAACCTCTTTTACTTACCACGCTCAAATGATGTGCATAACCCTGACTCTCTGAAGATCCGTGAGTCATGCACTGATCCGGGCCATTTTGCTTCCACATTTGTGATATGGCACATCGAGTCACACACCATCTGTGGGATTCCATTATGTGTGACCACACTCCTCCCATCGTATATTGCCATCTGGAGTGTTAGTATTGCTCACCTGCACATTTATACTGTGGCCCCCCTTTCGGTTGACAAAGTCCCCTTCAGTGGGGCCTGGGGGGGCCTTGATCGCAATGTGTGTGCAGTCTATGGTGCCAATCACATTCGGGAAGCCTGCGGACGTTGGAGCTACAGTTACCGACATAGGTCATGATTGCATCACATTCACTATCCAATTTACTGTACCTGCAATGGCGAAAAAGCCCTGTTTGACGACTTGTGGTCTTAAGTGGCTTGGAAAAACCACAAACACACCCAGGAAATGCTTGAGTGCCAGGTACACTTTGCGAATGGCCCGGCAGACGGCACTTTTCCCAACGTTCTCTGCGTCTCCACAAGTGTACAGGAACGTGCCACTCGCAAAGTAGCGCAAGGCAATGCACACAGTTTGTGCAGTTGTTAATGCCCGACTACGGTGGGTGGTACTCTTAACATGGGGATCCAGCAAGTTGGTTAGGTAGATGATACCCTCACGGGAAAATCGGTATCTCTCTATGAGCACACTGTCGCGCTGTGCTAAAGGATCCTGTCTATCCCGCAATATACGTTGGATTCTGAACACTCTCCTTATCACTCTTGCACCTTCCGCAATGGGTGGCTCGCGTAGAAACGGACAGGACATGGCTGCGACAAACTTCCCACTTCCACCTTCGCTTTTATAGCCGTGGTCTGTCATCTTGATTACACGACGTAATTTGCTATTCCTCTACTGTGGAATGTGTGTTGCATCTGGCGTGATCACCTACATGCCATAGCGTGATTACTCGTACATTTCCCTTTTTTTAGGGACTGACCTGTATGTATCTGTGTGGAATCAATAAAAGGATCAAGTGCTGCATTATCTTTAGTTACATTGATGTTATTTATTTGTGGTGAAACGGTGGCGGAATGTCGCTGTTGCTTTCGTATGATGACGCGGACATACCTGCGTGGCCGCGATCTAATCCTGTTTACATAAAGTAAACCTGCTCCCGAGCAGGTTTACGCTTACGGCTCTGTTGCTATGACAGCAAGTCCCGGATGAGCTTCGGGGAACCGACTGATCCAGGATCACGCGAAATCGTCAACAATCTAATCCGGCTAACCTACTTAGCGAGGTACGAAGAACGGGCCCCTGGGCCCTATTTCAGGAAGCCGGTTTAGAAAACTCAGAGTGAAAAACGATACTCAGGGTTGAGTAACCCCAAACTGTCCAACTCGGAATATTCGGTTTCAGAAAGGCTGATAACAAGTAGTTCAATCAATGCGGAGTTGCTTTAACCCCAAGTTAAGCACGCGCACGAGGATACATAAAGCCCTGATTAGTGGAGCACAGATCAAGCGAGTCACCATGGAGACGGAGGGAAAGAAGGCGCGGTCAATGTATTTTACAGCGCTTGAGGCCGAAATTCTGATGGCAGCATATGCCGATAACATGCAAATGTTGCAGAAAAAAAGTAACACAGCCTCAGATGCAAAACAAAGGGAGCATGCATGCCAAAACATAGCCGACAGAGTCAATGCGTGAGTGTTAATTTAAACATTGATCTAGGGATTTCCACCCATTTAACATGTTATTTTATTATATTTTATTTTTTATTTTATACATTTTATTTTGTGACGTGATGTGAGCGCAGGTGCAACCCAACAGGCCCCAAACGTTCCTGGCAGCAAGTAAAAATGAAATATAAAAATATAGTCCAAACAGGTAAGGTGTAATTGTATCATGAGCCATAGTGCTTGGTCTGTTTGTCCGATGTAAATCAATTGCAGTTAGAGGCTACATTAATTCTGTAAGCACTTATTGAAATTATCTGAGCACATTACAAGTAAATATTTGCTTACTCTGTATGCTCAAATGTGACCCGTTATGGCCACTAGAAAAAAAGCGGAGAACCGAAAAACAGGTGGGGGTCCTCCACCACCACCACTCACAGAGCCTGGCCACTTGGCTTCCACATTTGTGATAATGTTGGCAGCATCACATATGATCTTCACAGTGCAGAGAACACAAATTAGCATCCATTACTATAATGAAGTAATTTGTTAGTTTGAAATGCTACAGGGAACTATGTATCTGTACATTAATGCTGTGGAAAGACTTCCTGTTCACATAGTCTCCTTCATTTACTGAAGGAGCAATGATTGGAATGTGAGTGCCATCTATACAGCCAATCACGCCTGGGAACCGTGAAAATAAATGTAACATTTAAGTAGTAGTTCAAATATCACCACATCATGAATTAAGTTTTGTTCATCCTGATACCTGCAATTTTGTGGAATCCCTCTTTGATAAATCTTGTGGGTCTATGACCGGGGAACACCACAAACGAGTACAGGAGACGTTTCAGTGCAACTGTAACATTCCTGACTGCCCGACAGACGGTAGCCTTGGAAACGTGCTCAGCGTCACCAATATTATACAGAAAGCTCCCGTTTGCAAAAAACTGAAGTGCAATACAAATAATATGTACAGAACTGAGAGAATGTCCACGATGTGTCACATGAGCAATATTAGGCCTGAGGATGTTATTCAAATGAATTATAGATTGTGCTGGAAAACGGTAACGTTCACACAGAAAATCATCAGGAAATGATAAAATGTCCAAACGCGCTCTAATCACTCTCTCCCGGCGGAGAGCTCTGCGGAGAATTTGGGCTTCAACATCTACTGGCTCTTCAAGGAAGGGGCACGCCATGTCTGACACTTCCTACAGTCAGGTTTCCGACAAAGAGGCGGAGAACGTCAGGGTTAAATTCAAATTCAAATTCAAATTCAAATAGGGCCCTGGGCCCTGTTTCAGGAAGCCGGTTTAGTGGAAAAACTGAGTAAGTATACCCTGAGTTAACGAAAACTCTGGGTTTTCGGTTTCACAAAGCGAGTTCAGCTGAAGCCTGAGTGAGTCACTATGACGACACACGCCGTGAAGCTAACCTGTCCCCTAGCAGGTTTACTACAACTAACCCTGACTGACCCCGCCTCTTTGTCGGAAACCTGACAGCAGGAAGTGTCAGACATGGCGTGTCCCTTCCTTGAAGAGCCAGTAGATCTTGAAGCCCAAATTCTCCGCAGAGCACTCCGCCGGGAGAGAGTGATCAGAGCGCGTATGGACATCTTATCATTACCTGATGATTTCCTGTGCGAACGTTACCGTTTCTCAGCACAATCAATAAGTTATTTGGATAACATCCTCAGGCCATATATTGCGCATGTGACACATCGCGGACATGCACTCAGTCCATTACATATTCTTTGTACCGCACTCCGTTTCTTTGCAAACGGGAGCTTTCTGTACAATATCGGTGACGCTGAGCACGTTTCCAAGGTAATGTCTGTCGGGCAGTCAGGAATGTTACAGTAGCACTGAAACGTCTCCTGCACTCGTTTGTGGTGTTCCCCGGTCACAGACCCACAAGATTCATCAAAGAGGGATTCCACAAAATTGCAGGTATCAGGATGAACAAAACTCAATGCATGATGTGGTGATACGTGAACTACCACTCAAATGGTACATAAATTTCCAGGGTTCCCAGGCGTGATTGGCTGTATAGATGGCACTCACATCCCAATCACTGCACCCTCAGCAAATGAAGGAGACTATGTGAACAGGAAGTCTTTCCACAGCATCAATGTACAGGTACATAATTCCCTGTAGCATTTCACACCAACAAGTGATGGCATCATGGTAATGGATGCTAATATGTGTTCTCTGCACTGGGTAGATCATATGTGATGCTGCCAACATCATCACAAATGTGGAAGCCAAGTGGCCAGGCTCTGTACATGACTCACGAATCTTCCGGGAATGTACACTTAGCACCAAATTTGGACATGGTGGGTCGAAGTAACTGTGAAATATACAGAGACCAATTGCCACAGGGACGTTTGCACTGACATGTATTCTTCTGTCCTAGGAGAGTTCACTGGCCACCTGCTTGGTGATAGGGGGTACCCATGTCTACCCTATTTGCTCACCCCTTACCCTGACCCTGAACCAGGCCCACAGCAGCGTTATAATCTGGCCCATTGCAGGACACGGGCCAGAGTTGAAATGACCATCGGAATGCTCAAGGCCCGGTTCCAGTGCCTTCGTGGACTCAGGGTCACCCCAGAAAGGGCATGTGACATCATTGTGGCATGTGTGATCCTACACAACATTGCCACGATTAGAGGTGAACAGTGTCCAGCTGAACCAGACAACAGCAGTGATCCACACGATGAACATCCTGACCCACCCACGAACGTACAGGATGGAAGAGCAGTCAGAGACACCATATGCCACAACCATTTCCTGTGACCCGTCAACCCAACATGTTACAAGACAAATACACAGATACTGTGGTCAACTGCCTTTATTGGTCACCCTGTATGTCCTGTACACAAAGAATAAATGCGTATATTAGTATGTTGTACAAACACTGACATGATTCGTCCATCTATGATCACTCCACCCACCCTTAACTGTTGTTCCAGCAGTACAATCTCCAGCTTCGACTTTTGGATCTGCAGCTGGAGGTGCACCATTTCCATGTCGCACTTTCTTATCTTCCTGGCCAGATATGTCTTATACAGCTGCTTCACAGGGAGCTATTGCAACAAGGGACATAGCATTGGCATCCATAGTACATGCCTACTTAGGTTGGTTGTAAATCAGTGCTGAACAACCCACTGTGGAAAGGTTCGTTGTAGGAGTGGCTGGACCCTCTTCCTCTTCATTTCCAGCATCACTCTGCCGGGGACATAGTAAGTCCATGGTGTCATCATAGTACCACATTGTCGTCAGTTGTTATATTTTCCACTGTACACTGTATACCTCATAGTGTGGCTCTGTTGCGGCCTCCTCTGTAGCAGCTGTCACTGTTTCGTCATCATGTGCCTGTGGTGGAGACATTTAACAACATTGCTGTTCTACTGTTGACACATGCAGTATGTGGAGTATTACGAGTACTCACAACTGCATGTCGGTCTGGCTCAACAGGGGGCTGCACCAGATGCAGTACACCATCACCGTCAACTGGAAGAATATGGGGTTCATACAGGTCACTCATGACTTATGTGGGCGCAAATGGCAATTACCAGACATACCAATCACCATACACCTCATTGTCAGTATGCTCTCAGAGACAACCGACACTGAGGGAAGGCAAAATCAGTAGGTGTCAGGGTGGAAACGCTTTTATGAGCTTTATGTTGCATTGAGGTATATGTTCATATGTTACACTTATTGGGAAAGGTACGGAATGTACTACTCGCTCTGTCTCTGGGAACAGGGAGCTCACCCTGTGGGAGGTTAACACACACACACGCATGTATGCAAAATTAAAGGACACTGCTATGCTCATAATAAAGACGTACCACTGCAGCTCGGTGTGTGTGAGTCTCTCCCTGGGCCCTCACCCGTGCAGCACGTTAACAGTTTCCAAGTGTCTCAGTGTTGTTTATTCACCTAACTGTTTGATGACTGTCATTCTCTGTCAGTAGGACAGTAACTTCACTACGACATAGTTCATTTTGGTCAAGGTGACTGTGCAGAATGGATGTATGCACGCCATGTATTGTTTTGGATTTACCCCTTATGTAGGCACTTGTGTCTTGTGGGGTTGTTGCCACAGAGGATGTCCCCGCAGAGATGCCTTCAGCCACAGGGCGCCCACTGTTTTGGCTGAGGGCCAACTGCTCAGCCTCTGTGAGTGGTGGTGGTGGAGGACCCCCACCTGTTTTTCGGGCCTCCGCTTTTTTTCTGTTGGCTGTGACGGCACACATTTGGGCATACAGAGTAGGCAAATGTGTACTTGTGATGTGCTCAGATAATTTCAATATGTGCTTACAGGTGGTATATTACTGTAGCCTCTAACTGCAATTGATTTACATAGGACACACAGACCAAGCACTATGGCTCATAATACAATTACACCTTACCTGTTTGGACTATGTTTTTATACTTCATTTTTACTTGCTGCCAGGAACGTTTGGGGCCTGTTGGGTTGCACCTGCGCTCACATCACATCACAAAATAAAATGTATAACATAATAAATAGAATGACATATGATAAAATAACGTGTTAAATGGGTGGAAATCCCTAGATCAATGTTTAAATTAACACTCACGCATTGACTCTGTCGGCTATGTTTTGCCATGCATGCTCCCTTTCCTTTGCAGCTGCGGCTGTGTTACTTTTTTTCTGCATGATGTGCATGCTGTCGGCATATGCTGCCATCAGAATTTCCGCCTCGAGCGCTGTGAAATACGTCGACCGCGCCTTCTTTCCCTCCGTCTCCATGGTGACTCGCTTAATCTGTGCTCCACTGATCGGAGCTTTATGTATCCTCGTGCGCGTGCTTAACTTGGGGTTGTAGCAACTCCGCGTTGATTGAACTAATTGTTATCAGCCTTTCTGAAACGGAATATTCCGAGTTGGACAGTTCGGGGTTACTCAACCGTGAGTGTCGTTTTTCACTCTGAGTTTTCTAAACCGGCTTCCTGAAACAGGGCCCTGGGCCCTATTTCAGGAAGCCGGTTTAGTGCAAACTCTGAGTAAGTATACCCTGAGTTAACGAAAACTCTGGGTTTTCGGTTTCACAAAGCGAGTTTAGATTAATTCTGAGTGAGTTACTATGACGACACACTCCGTGAAGCTAACCTGCCCCCTAGCAGGTTTACTTCAACTAACCCTGACGTTCTCCGCCTCTTTGTCGGAAACCTGACTGTAGGAAGTGTCAGACATGGCGTGCCCCTTCCTTGAAGAGCCAGTAGATGTTGAAGCCCAAATTCTCCGCAGAGCTCTCCGCCGGGAGAGAGTGATTAGAGCGCATTTGGACATTTTATCATTTCCTGATGATTTCCTGTGTGAACGTTACCATTTTTCAGCACAATCTACAATTTATTTGAATAACATCCTCAGGCCTAATATTGCTCATGTGACACATCGTGGACATCCTCTCAGTTCTGTACATATTTTTTATCGCACTTCGGTTTTTTGCAAACGGGAGCTTTCTGTATAATATTGGTGACGCTGAGCACGTTTCCAAGGCTACCGTCTGTCGGGCAGTCAGGAATGTTACAGTTGCACTGAAACGTCTCCTGTACTCGTTTGTGGTGTTCCTTCTTTCCCTCCGTCTCCATGGTGACTCGCTTAATCTGTGCTCCACTAATCAGGGCTTTATGTATCCTTGTGCGCGCGCTTAATTTGGGGTTAAAGCAACTCCGCGTTGATTGAACTAATTGTTATCAGCCTTTCTGAAACCGAATATTCCGAGTTGGACAGTTCGGGGTTACTCAACCCTGAGTATCGTTTTTCACTCTGAGTTTTCTAAACTGGCTTCCTGAAATAGGGCCCTGCAGTCTGTCTGGGTCAGATATAAACCAAGTTTAGGTGCAGTTTATTTTCATTGTGATGACTTTTTACAGTCAGTTACAATAACTCGTACTGCGTTCTAGCTAGCATGACGGAGTTTCTATACAGTTGGGTGGGTGCTATGATGTTACTGGTGAATATTATTCTATTCATATGGTTAGTTAGTAGAGTTGCCTACCGTCCTGTAAAAAACGGAATCCTCTGGTATTCAGAGTTAATATTACACGTTTCGTATTGAGCTGAAAGTAAACGCAAATTGTCCCGTACTTCAGCTACAATAAAAAAGACAAAAAGCTGGAGTTATTCTCCGTCTTTACGCTGTCAGCTGCCTCTTCTTCTCTCATTCTCTCCCCCTCCCTCTCCTGCTGCTACTTCAATCATGAAACTGATTAAGATCAGCTGATCGGCATTTCTGCCGCAAGTCCTGTCTCTCTTGCTTGTTTATCTCCCACTTTGTGCCAGGAGGAGGTCGCGTTAAATAGCAGAAGCGCCTTTAAACTTGATAAGCTGTTGTTAGAATTTATTTAATATTACTTTCTAGTATCAGCTGATGTTTGTTGGAGCCATGGCCATAAAAGCTGCTGGTCATTATGTCGGTTTGGTTATCTGGTGAGAGGGAAACATGAAGATGAAACCAGGAGATGTCCTTACTGAATCATCAGAGCTGAACAGGTGATGGAGAAACAGGTTTACCTTTTAGGTGACGTGAATGGGTTGAAGGAAAGCTATAAACTGTTTCTGTGAGACAACTTACACCAGGATCCTTTTTTATGTAGCTGGCAGCTGGTAACTGTACAGGGGCGGGTCTAGCAAAGTTTTGCCATGGGGCAGGTAGAGCATTAACAGGGAGAGGGGGGCACAAAGAAATACTTTTCTTTCTTATTCTCATTTAAAATTTCTAGCTTTTAACAAATAATTATCCGAATCTTACAACCAAAGTTTTCATCTGATGTCAAATTTATAGAAATCCATTATTGTACATAGTAAGTTTTTTTCAGGGTCCCAACATAATTTCTTCAGAAGAAAGTACTGTACATGATGCCAGTATTTTCCCACATCCCACATTTTCTAGATACTGTACTAGTACTTTGTGTAAAATGCCATCAAAAAGTCAGTTAAGTTTTATTCTTTCTCACCTGTCTCTCTGTCTCCTTTCACTTTTTAAAGGTTGTCATGTTAGGAAAAATATTTTGCCCTGCCATGCTGTTTATTGATGTGGTAAATGAATAGTTTATGAAAATATCACTAAATCTGTCATTTATTATTTTTAATATTCAGTAATGGTCATGTCTCACCTGTAGTCTTCTCTGTCTTAATTTCAGGTTTCCACCATGTGTTGTAGATAGTTCAGTAAGTTAACTCAACCAAGCAGTCTTTGGGTTTCGGCTAAGTGCTGTTTAGAATACCAGAATAGGGAGGATGGTGTAGGTTTAAATTTATTAGATTGATACATATGTACCAACAAGACAGTGTACATCACTGTCACAATGACGTTTGTTTTCATTCAAAGGCTTTATGGTTTTTCCTATAATACCTGGTGGGCCGGTTTCTAGTCAAAATGCGCGGGCTGATTTTTTGTCCCAGTCCAGCCCTGGCTGCTAAGATGGTTCTCCAGTTTCGTCCAAGGACTTTACAAATGCTTTTATTCATACCTCTGCACTCATCTTGAAACCAGCAGGTTTTTGACCTTTAAACTCTGTCAGTTTATTTGAATTAGTTTGTCACAGTAAGAAGGAGGAGTCACAAAAAAAGAGGTTCTTTTTCTTTTTACTACAGCTTTTTTTTTGTTCATTTAGTTGGCAAGAAATACAAAAGTTTTTGGTTTGTTAAAATTGCTTAACCAGTCTAGGTCAATGATGGAAATGTCAGCTATTTGAGTTAAATAAAATTCACATTATAATTTGAACACTGGTGCTAGCATGCCCCCACAAGTTGAGTAATACAAGCTACACACATGGGTTAAGTCAGAACCCAAGGACAGAAAAAAAAAAACAAAAAGACAGAAAATAACCAATCCTAACATTTTATTCCATAATGATTGTTCTTGTTTAAAATCTCCATTCAGAAATTGTCTGACTCATTGTCATTTGCATATTCCACCTTAAACCAAACTACATTCTTACACTCATTTGTATTTCACCCTTAATTTGAACCAGTCAATGTTTCATCTTCCCCTAGCAAACCAATCAGTTCCACTGTCTGAGCCTCAGTCATGTGTATAATGAGCTGTCAGCCAATCACATTAAGCCCAGGGGCAGACGCCGCCTCGTGATTGGATACTTGCTGTGAACGGTGGTTTTCTCTGTTTAATGTTTAACTTCTTGGTTCTTTAAATGTTTTAACTTCATTTTTTTCATGTTTCAATATCAAAGTTTTGGACAGCTTTTAAATGAAAGTTAAAAATACTCCCAGAGAACACAATAGAAACGTGTTATGACCGGTTGTGTGCAGGCAGGAATAGGACCCAAGATGCAGACACTCGGAGGCAAAACTTGAACTCAAATATAAGATAACTGGATATATCAAAATAAACTTACACCAGACGACTGCCAGAACGCACAGCAAGATAAGGGTAGATCACAACACAGAGAAATAGAGGGCTTAAATACACAGAGGGAGCAATCAGGGAATAGGTAACAGGAGGGAAACACAGCTGGGGCAAATCAGGCCTAACGAGACAAGGGGAAACAAAACCAGATACATTAACATCAGACATGGACCTTCAAAATAAAACAGGAAACATAACACGGACTGAACTAAAGACACAGACTCACATGCAGGCACTACAACAGAGGAAACAGAGACATGGGACCAGGGCAGACACTGACTGGACACGGGGATATAGCAACTAAGAATTACACAGAGACATAAACCATAAGACAGAACTCTAACAAAGAAACCAAAGAATAGAAATGATAAATAATACATAAACTCAAAACCCTGGGTCAACGACCCAGGCATCCTAATAAAATGTGTACCAAATTATGCAGGTGGTGAGAGAGCTCAAAATTTCAGCTTGCTATGAGATTTTAAATTCATATTGTATTGGCAAGACCTGTGTTTTGTTTTTTTGATTGATTGATTGATTGATTGATTGAATCTTTATTTTGAACATGTTGAAAAAGTATAAAAAAAAAATAGAATTAAAAGAGACAAATGAACAAAGCAAACAAAAGGAAAACGAGCAACCACAACTCCAAATAACGTCCATGTTCAAAAAGGAGCAGGAAGAAGCATAAGCTTATTTAATCCCACCCCTTTTCCACTATCTAGTATCAATAGACTACAGAAATACCTCCTTGTAATTACATTATATGTTATGTGTAATTTTTTTATTTTTTTTTTTTAATATATACACATATGTTTCTATCTATCCATACCTACGTATATACACACATACGCACATATACACATTTTCAATAACCCCATTAACACCTGAAGGATACACAACCTACAATCTTATATATATTTAATATATATATATATACACACACACACACACACACACACACACACACACACACACACACACACACACACATATATATATATATATATATATATATATATATATATATATATATATATATATATATATATATATATATATATATATATACACATACATACATACATACATACATACATACATACATACATACTGTGGAGCAGGGAAATTATTTTACTGCTATTGTTAAATAATCATCATTATTACCATTGCATTAATAATATAATCTGCAGTATGATCATTGCTTTAACAATGTAACAGATAGCTTTAAGAAGGCTTTAAGGTTTTATGCATACAGGTATTAAATTAACTTTGTATTCCAGGTGCAGTTATAACTATTTTATACATATTGCATATCTGTGCTTATTTGAGTTGATGTTCAGGTTCATTAATGGTCTAAAGCTTCACTAGTGAGAGTGTCTAGATGATCCATGCTGAGGGAAAACTAGAACATAGAAGGAATTGCAATACATGCTTACAAAACACTTATATCAGTTTATTTTAATATCTTTTATATGTTCATATTCTTGTATTAAACTTTTAGTAGAGGTTCTTGGTTAAAACATTTATTTAGTAGAGGACATATACATAGTCCCAGTTAGGTTGTAACACATAAGGATGAGCCTCTGTTCTGGTAAAAGGTCAGAAGTGCAACAGGTGAATTGAGAAAGAGCATGTGAGGTCGTGACACACACACATGAGTTAGATTTATTTAGAGGAGAGAGAGATTAGTCATGTCTGGATTGTAACGGCGAAAGTGTCTCGGTAAAAGAGGAACCGTCCTTGTCTTCTCGGCAAGAAAGAGGAACTGAAAGGTTGACCAGAGGAATCGGCCATGAAAATAGAAGATGATCTTCTGTGTTAAAAGTCATGGTTGTTTTGATATTGACGTATGTATATATCCTGTCTGTGACGCATGAAGGGGCGTCAGTAAATCAAGCCCTGATGTTATAAAATAATTGTTTGTGCTTTAGTAAGTCGAAGACTACTTGCTGTCTGCGTACAGAGTGTCTTCCCACACGTGTGTAGTCATTAAAATCATTGTTTGACCAAGAGCTTCTGGACCATGGGTGGTTTGTACTCTCCTTCCTCAATTTTGAACCTTAACAATACATACATACATACATACATAGTATATAAATTTTGTTTGTTTGTTTGTTTAGGGGTAGATTGTCTGCCACGACAGTACATACAACCATAATTATTTGTGGACAAAGACACATTTATTGTAGTTTTGCCTCGAACACCACCACAGTGGATTTTAAATCAAACAATCAAGATGATAAGTGATTTCCACCCACTTTCATACACAATTGATCATGTTAGAGTCTCAAAATTAGTTAGCTAAAGTAGCATAATGGAATATAATAACTCTTTTAAAACTTGCATTAACATCCTTCACATGGATTGGAATAAAATGATGTTTTTCCTCCCTTGAGTTGCTCTGCCAGGCCTTTCCTTCAGCCACGTTCAGGTTTTGGATTTCTCTGCCTTTAGTTTTACATTTAATAACTGAAAAGTTACTCTGCTGGGTTGAGATTAGGTGACTGACTTGGAAATTTCTTAACCTTGAGAAACTCTTGGCTTGCTTTTGAAGTATGCTTTGTGTCATTGTCCATTTTCACTGTAAAGAAAACACTGACTCTGTTCCACTGGCAGCCCCTCCACCCTTATTTGTTTATTACATTATATTACTGCCCTTGTATACACCCCCACAATGTTTCTGTTTCAATGTTTCTACATACACCAGGTATATAGTTTAATCAGATAGATAGATAGATAGAATTGATGAAATTCTGGGGCAATACTGATGCAGAAGATAAGGATGCCATTCATGGGACCCATTTGTTGGGAACCAAAGAAGTCTTTACGAATGATCAATAAACATTTAACCAGCTAAACATTAAAGTGTTATCTTCACTATCTACTATCAGTTATATGATTTGCTGTCAACAAGGCCAGCGTTTGGCCAAAATAGTGGCAAAATGATAGAAAATGGGGTATAAGTTCAAACAAGTACACCCAGCGGTAAAATGGTCAAAACTACTGTTGTGTTGTTCCTAAAGCACCACTCCTCAGCCATCTGAGGTAGAGCGAGTTCTTTCCACGTCTCAGAGAACAAACAGATTGAAGAAATGATAATTAGAACAAATTAGGAACATCTGTGCTCAAACATACACACATGCCAACTGTCCTCGTCCAGCCATTAGTGTGCGTGTGTTTTTAGTTTTTCATCTGCAGCAGCTGTTTTTCTGTCTTGAGGCGACTAAAATCTCTCTCTCTTACTCCTCATTCTCACTAAATTTATTCTTTTAAACTCCCCCCCCCCCCAAATGTTTCACACTTCCTCTCTCTCTCTCTCTCTCTCTCTCTCACACACACACACACACACACACACACACACACACACACAGAGCAGTCTGCCAGGCTGTGATTAGAGAGGAAGGTTGCAAGGGATATAAAAAAAGAAGGGAAAAGATACTAAGATGCTTTAAGCAACAAATACAACCTATAGACTGCTCTTTATGTGCTTTCCCAGTAATTCAAGATTTGCAACATTTAAAATATTCAGTTCAGTTGTTTTTCTTATTTCTTATTTCACACGGACAGAAAGACAAACAGGTGTGTCAGGTTGATTTATTTCTTTTGGCTGGAGGGCTTCTCTCCCTCTGCTCTCCCTTTCTTCTTTTACTTTTTAGCTCCTCCGGGGATGAAAACCCTCTCTCCTCTTTCTTTATTTACTTTCCTTCCACTCCTCTTTTCCTCCTTCAGTCTCTGCCTTTCAAATTTATAAGTGAGGAGAGGAAAAAACATGAATCCAAACTTTAAATGAGCTAATTTAAAATCAAGCTGCCTGATTACACAGTCATCATGGGTTTCTCTGACTAACCTCACAGAGACCAAGTGTAATGATGC
This sequence comes from Mchenga conophoros, assembly GCF_057382185.1. Lineage (NCBI taxonomy): Eukaryota > Metazoa > Chordata > Actinopteri > Cichliformes > Cichlidae > Mchenga > Mchenga conophoros. The sequence continues at coordinate 19,513,115 of NC_140542.1, forward strand.
GTTCAGGTACTCAGTGATTCAGAAGTTGTGCCACATCACCAGTGGTAACATGGGACGTGAAATTAGAGAAATTTCCTACCAGACTGCATGTTATGACTGTAACAATGTGTTCTCACCACAGGGTGTCAAGTAATGGTGTTTTGTCAGATGCCTTCTGCATCTCACCATTATTCGCGAGTCTTCTGGCACTGAATCTTTGGCATACCAGCCATGGTAGGGCAAGATGGTGGGGGTATGAATAACAGGTTTGTCAGCCAGGAGAAGATTGTTCACACCTTTGTTATATTGTGTTCATGAGCTGGTTAGGTTACACACTAAAAACTCTTTTCTTAGTGTAGCAACCTACGAAAAAGGGAAAATGTTGGTTTGATGTGAAAAAGGTAGACGGCATCATTGCACCACACATTGATGTTTATAGTGAATGCCATATTTTGAATGTTTCAGCTGCCGCCATTGTTTCATTGTGTTTGGAGCTATGAGTGACAATATCTGGAAGACAGAGCAGTGTGCTAAGCTATCAGTTGACTCTGACAAACTTGATTAGGCCCCAATCACACAGGACTAGAGGCCAGTTGACACCAATCTGGAAACCGTGGGTCACTAGGGAAAATATCCCACCTGCCTTTTAAACATGAAGAATATGAGTTGAAACCATGTTTAAATTTACATTAACTGGAAAATTTCACTCCTGGTGTCAAGAAGGTCTTGATGTTCAAGATTACTATTTCTCTTTTTGAAATTACATTGACTATTATATTGTAAAACACTGATCCATCCCTTTTTAACCCTTTAGGACACAATTATAGTCTGACTGGGACTCATGTTCTCACTGATCTCTACTTATTTTTTCTTCTTTTGTACGCTCCAGCAGGAAAAAAAAAGATGTCCCTGATGAATGTCACTGCTATCCTTCCTCTTACTTACAATGACACTCAGTGTGTATGAAAGCTAACTGAAATAACAATTCTCACACTTTAATCAAACACTAATCATGCTATCTGTCATAAGCAAGCAGAGCTAAGCCTCCAGCACAGTCCTATGGAGGCGCCATGCAGTGCATGTAATAACTGAGCACTTTCAAAAACATGTGGATCCATGTGCTGCTCTTGTTTGTGTTTGTGCTGTTGTATTTTGATTTGTTTTTCTCTTTAAACTATGTTGTTAAAATAAAATTTAAAAAACCTCTTCCTGAGTTAAATGCCCAGCAAAGACGTATATTTAAAATGAACTAGAGGTAGAAAAAAACAACACATTCATGCCTGTCAAATATTTCTGCATTGTTTAGAAAAACAGTGAAGAGCAGATAGTTAGCAGTGTGGAAACTCATCAATAAAAAGCCCGTCATGCACAGCAAAAATCAAATGCTACAACAAAACAGTAAACACAGCAACCTAGTTGAAAAGTTGAAATTCAGAGGTATGCCTTATCTTTGGTGAGATAAAATAAAAGACAATAAAAGAAAAGATAAAATTCCCTCACCGCAAGCATGACAAACAATACTACAAGTTCATACACAGTATGAAGTAATGTAACATGGAGTAACACAATATTTTTGTTTCGTAACAATTATATCTGACACAACAGCAGCTCACACGACAAAAACACACACAGTTAGAACTGCATGCTTGTGCTGTTGTAAATCATGCCTGTGACAGATTGGTGTTGCCAAGGGGAAAATATATAGCAATTTAAACATCACATTCTCACACAGTGAGTAATGTGAGTGCGGGATGACTGACAGGAAAACAAGAATAGAGGGAGAAAGCAGAGAAACGATCACAGGGCTGAGCTCAGGTCTGACAAAGTGTCTGTCTGCGCACATATGTCTCCCTGCCTGTCACCGCTTATTTATTTTATTTACTTATCTGTGTGTGAATTTGTCAGTCTGTGTGCTGAGAATTCAGATTTCCTTAAAGGTGAACTCGACATGGAGCAGAGAAGTTGGAGTTGGATAGTTTCAGACTCTCATGACTATTTTTGCTCTTAACTGAAATCCTAAAACCATATCAAACACGTGCGGTGACGTAGGACTCTAAAATCAGGGTGTGGTCAGTACACTGTGTGACAAGATTAAGATTAAGATTGTCATTTTTAATATTATCATTTTATAGTTTGTTTTGTATATATATTGATTTTTAAAATGTAATTATGTGGTCAATCTAGCCTTCCTAGAGTTTTCTCTGTCAAGTGTCTGTTAGGTTACTTCTATCTTATTTTGTGAGTCCTTGTCTCGTCTGCCTTGCTTTTAGTGCTACGTCCTGTGTTTAATTTAATGAAATTTAATTTAATTTAATTTAATGAAACGCTGCCTGAGGGAAGCAAAGGACACCTACAGGAGGAAGGTGGAGCAGAAGTTGGAGAGGAACAATATGAGGGAGGTCTGGAATGGTGTGAAAACCATCACAGGCCACAACACCAAGAAAAGCACAGTGGGGGGGACTGTGGAGAAGGCAAACGAACTCAACAACTTCTTCAACAGGTTTGACCAGCCCACAACCCCCCCACCCTCACCCTCACCTTCACTACAGAGTCCTCTCCCCACTCTCCTGCCTCCCTCGCTTCCCCCCCTTCCTGACACCATGACACCCCCCTCCTCCAATCCCTCTCTCAGCAGCAAGACATCTCCCCCCCTCCCCTCCTCCCAAACATCTCCCAGTGTCACAGTGGATCAGGTCAGGAGGCAACTGAGGAAGCTTCGCCCCAGAAAGGCAGCAGGCCCAGACAAGGTGTGTCCTAGGATGCTTAAGGCGTGTGCTGCTGAACTTGGGGAGCCACTACAACGAGTCTTCAACCTCAGTCTGCGACTGGGGAGAGTGCCCGCCCTCTGGAAGACATCCTGCATCGTCCCGGTCCCCAAAAGGAACCGGCCCAATGAGCTGAATGACTTCCGACCGGTGGCACTGACGTCACATCTTATGAAGACTCTAGAGCGGCTCTTCCTCAACCTCCTCCGACCACAGGTACAACATGCCCAGGACCCACTACAGTTTGCATACAAGGTGGGTGTCGGAGTGGAGGATGCCATCCTGTACCTCCTACACAGAGCCCACTCACACCTGGATGGGGGAAAAGGCACGGTCAGGATCCTGTTTCTTGACTTTTCCAGTGCCTTTAATACCATCCGGCCCTGTATGCTTCAGGAAAAACTGAACAGGATGGAGGTGGACCCCTGCCTGGTGGCTTGGATCTCCGACTACCTCACCGACAGACCACAGTACGTCAGGCTGAAGGACATCACGTCTGACACAGTGGTCAGCAGCACAGGAGCACCACAGGGAACTGTGCTGTCCCCTCTTCTCTTCACCCTGTACACCTCTGACTTCTGCTACAACTCTGAATTATGCCATATTCAGAAGTTTGCAGATGACACGGCCATCATGGGGTGTATCTGGGATGATCAGGAAGAGGAGTACAGAAGTCTGGTGAGGAACTTTGTCGCATGGAGTCACACAAACCACCTGCAACTCAACACCTCAAAGACTAAGGAACTGGTTGTGGACTTCGGGAGGTCTAGAGCAGGTCCACTGCCAGTTCAGATAGAGGGGGAGGAGGTGGAGGTGGTCAACAAGTACAAGTACCTCGGGCTGTGGGTGGACAATAAACTGGACTGGTCATGCAACACAGAGCACCTGTATAAAAAAGCCCAAAGCCGACTGTACTTCCTCAGGAGGCTGAGGTCTTTTAACATCTGCAGGAAGCTCCTGAGGATGTTTTACCAGTCGGTGGTTGCTGGAGTACTTTTCTATGCTGTGGTGTGCTGGGGGAGCAGCACAGCAAAGAGGGACTCATCCAGGCTGGAGAAACTGATCAGGAGGGCTAGCTCTGTGGTCGGCATGAAGCTGGACACTCTGGTGACAGTGGCAGAGAAAAGGACATTAAAGAAACTGATGGACATTATGGACAATGCTGGGCATCCTCTGCACACGGCCATAAACAACCAGAAGAGTCTGTTCAGTGACAGGTTGCTTCTCCCCAAGACAAGAACTAACAGACTTAAAAACTCCTTTGTCCCACACGCCATCAGACTGTTTAACTCCTCTCTGGAGGGGAGAGGGAGGGGAGAGAGGAGGACAAAGGAGGGGGGAACAACTAAGCTGTAGTGCCTCTTCACCTCACTGTACAATACCTTGTGCAATACTTTTTGTAAATAGTCAACAGTGCAATAGACTCAATACTTGAAATGTGCAAATCACTTGTATTTTTATTTTTTATTCCTATTTATTCTATTTATCCCCTTTGTATATTTTATTTATATTTGTCTCTGTATTTATATATGTGTGTGTGTGTGTGTGTGTGTGTGTGTGTGTGTGTGTGTGTGTGTGTGTGTGTGTGTGTGTGTATATATATATATATAAAACAGTTCTGTAACTGTAACTTTGGTCGTTGCTGTGCTTTTTTTGGAAGTCGAATTTCCCAGAGGAACCCACCCGAGGGATTAATAAAGTTCTATCTTATCTCTTATCTTAATTAGTTCTGCTGTTTCCAGCTCCCCTGGTTCCCTTGTGTGTTTTGGTGTGTATGTGTTGCCTGAGTGTCTGTTACGTTGTGCTGTTTCTCTGCCTGCTGCCCATTTGTCTCTGTTGTCTAGATTTAGTTACTTTGTATCTTGGAGTATGGTTTCTCTCTGCTTTGGATTTTTGTTTTGGGCTTTTTTAAAATCACTTTTTGAACTTTGTCTTTATGCCCTCACTCTACATATGCCAGACCTTGAAATTGAGACATAAATGAAAAGATAAAAATGATAAATACGAACTTTAAAGATCTAGTTGCTGAACATGAATTCCCTAAACTATTTTATTGTATTTGTGTATATTGCAGAATAAATTCCCATTACAAATACAGTAGAAAACTTACAGATCAATACAAGTTATTGATGATGGGAGCTATATTTATATTTTTTGTTAGTTTATATGGATAACAAAAACAATTAAACACAAGCTTCAAAATTCCACCACAAAAATGTTTTTCTTTAGTTAAATATAAACAATGCTGAAATATTATTAGTTTCTTATAACTTAACCTGCTCTTCTTAGCTTTTGTCTGTTTAGTGTTTACTTCAGATTTCACAGTTTTCAGATGTTTTAGAGTCTAAATGCTTCTTTAGTAACAAATGCAAACATGGCCTGAGGCTCTATAAGTTAAAAAAAAAAAAAAGAATGTTTTCAGCTGCAATGAAATAATCCGCATGACTGTACTCACGGGTCTTACAATAAGGTTTAGCTTTGATCTACCAACTATTTCTAAAAATTAAAAAAAATTGGATTTACATAATGTTTGAGAAAAAGACTTTTTTTCCTCTGCAGACCGCCAGAGTAAATCAAACACTGTTGATGTGATTTCAGTGCAGATTCAAGAAGTTCTCACAATTTGAACCATCTAAAAATTACTACAATGATATACACAGCCCCCCCATTTTCAGAGGTTCAAAATTATTGGGACAATTGACTGACGAGCTGTTTCACGCCTTCATAATTGGAAATACATGAAATTTACAAGAAGATGCAAATCACAGGTTACAATCAAGACTCAGAAGGTCAGATTGGAGCAGACAAAAATTCTGAAAATAAATCTTTGGAGAGTTGAGATTGGAATGATGGGAAGAGAAAAATATGGAGAAGGTGAGAAATAACTCATCACCTGAAACATGTCTTCTGACATGGGCGAGATAGTGTTATGCCATGAGCATGTATGGTTAGTAGTGGAGCTGGGCCACTAGTTCTTATTGATGATGTTACTGCTGATAGAAGCAGCACGATCAAATACTGCAACACTGGATAATACTTAACAAAAGCATTGTCCTTAATCCTGCAAAATAATCCCAAGAGTTTTAAAATATAAAAGAATGAAATTTTCTCTTATTGCCAAGTCAGATGAGTGGATCTAAACCCAACAGATTAGCTTTTCTATTATGAAATACAAAACCAAAGGTGCAGAGATCCCAAAACAAGCAGCAACCGAAGATGGCTGCAGTAAAGGTCCAGCAGAGAATAAAGTTTGATAAACATGTTTCTCTTTGCTATACCAGAAAACATGAAGTCTCCAGCATTAATAGAAAGTGGCTGCTGTCTAAATATAACTGTGAAAAGCAAGTCAAATAATACTGCAGTCATGGCAAAGTCAACATCCTGATGCAAGAGCATGATGGAGTTAGTACAGCTGCTATGATAATTTTAATGAGCTTCTCCCTTTACATAATTTCCTTAGGGATTAATAAAGTGTTCTGATTCTGATTCTTTGTATGCAGAAATGCCGTCTTTGTGTTGTTGTGCGCTTCAGGGTGCCTGGCTAACCACAGAGGAGCACAGGGCCTTTATTTAATGGGTATGGAGCCAGATAATAACTAATAAAACTGTTTGCTGTACCAGTTTTGCCTCTGTTACAATAGACAGTTAATTAGGTCTCATTTCTTATATTTTATTTTACCTTTTTTCCATTACCATAATGCAACATCTAATGGTTATACATGCACTAGGCTTTAGGTGTGCTTAAAAAAATCAATCTCTGCAAACCCTGGGTTGACTCCTGGCAAGTTAAAGGTGAAGAAGGTTTTTCAAAGTAGCATCAAGTGTGTCTCTGCCCTCTGGCGATACAGGGGACACCATCTTAACTCTTGCCTAGAGCGTCAAATTAATTAGGGACAAATCTGACTCAAAACTTGTTTGCCGCTGTAATTTGCTGGAATACAAATGGATCTTAGCAATGTATGAGGGAAATGATTTTTAGGATTCAAGGTGAAATTGCCTCCACATAGCAGCAACTGATGCATTTTGACAGTGCCAAGGAATGCTACTTATTGTATAAGTGCAAATATATCCATCTAAACATCCATTCATCCATCTTCTGCTGTTTATCCAGGGAGCAGAATGACTGGTAAAGCCATAAGCAGCACCGATGTCTGGGGAATACTAAGTGTCCCAAGTCATCCAAGATATCTTATCCACCACGTTGGACATGACTAAAATACCTCAGTGTGGAGGTGTTTGGGAGGCATCTTAGGGAAAAGATCAACCCACCTCAACTGGCTCCTTTAATGCAGAGAAGCAGCACCTCTACACTGAGCCCATCCTTCAGTCACTGAGCTCCTCACAATTCAAGGAGCTCACAGATCCTTACCTGCCAGACATCCTTCGGAGGAAGGTTATTTCTGACATTTATATTTTCAGCCTATTCTCATTCTCAGGAATGTCAGATAATACAGTTTTGTCAGATCTGTTGGCGTGACTCAGTTACTTACAAAGTGTCCTTTGGTGACATAGCAGATTATGGCATTAAGCAGACGGGGCTGTCACTCCCAACTTGTCAGTTTTCCACATGCAGGTTTAATGTTGTGTGAAGCCATATTGTAACTCAAACCATGATTTTTCCTAACCCTGAAAGCGTAGCGTTTAGTGCCTTAAACTAACACAAATTGAAACAAAACTAAAAAGTGAGTCGAGGAAAAAAAAGTCCTGGGTAGCACAACTCCTAATGCTGAGTTTGTACACCTCTAAAACAGATCTCTCACAGAGGCTGATATTTCCAGAACTCGTGTTTCAATGCATTAACACCATAAGACAAATAGCTGTGTAAAGGCCTTAAGATAAGAAAGCATTTTTGGTATTTTGGTTACTACCTACAACATGAACTGCAGATCAACCTGTGAATCTGCAGTTTAACCTTAACACTCATGCTCATCTTAATTCAATGCACAGCTCTCTTATTCCTCACTTCATAACAAGACCTCAAAGTACTCCTCCACGTCAGGCCTCACTCATCCCCAACCTGAGAGGCCATTTTACTCTTTGCTCACCAGCTCCTTTGATTGTGGCAACAAACTGCATCACTGCAAGCTGGCGATTAACGCTTGATGGCACCAGCAGAACTTTATCATCTGTAAATAGCAAAGATACAATTTCAAGACCATCAAAGTGGACACCCTGTTCCTTTTGGTTAGAAATCAAGCTCCGAGGGTCCCAACTGCATTTAATACAGGGCTCACTAACTCGTACTCAAACAGCATCCGCCACAGGTCAAGTCAAGAGATGTGGGTATTTGTCTTAAAGTCACCCACAAAACCACAGAGACTCGTTGGACAAAGTCCCACAAACCCACCACCACCCACCTCTTTGAAAGACTAACACACACACCAAGGATGAAAACCAAAATGAAATCTTTGCACTGAATCAAATATCCACTAACAAAAATCTTCTATTTAATTTGAAACTGGAGGTAACTAAGGCATTAACTATCCAAGTTTTAAAAAGCCATCAGTCTATCTATCAAACTTTTACAAATGCCATATAATATTTAATTTGTTGTTATAGCAGTTTGTTTGATCATTAAATCCTCATTACAATCCCCTCTGAAGTTTGTTTTTGCAGATATTGCTGATCTAAAATACCACACAACACACACAGTCTTGTTTCCATCACTTCAGAGGACATTACAATGACTTACGTCAATTTCTGACCTTAACATTACATAAAAGTCTTCTTTCAAAAACGTCAATAACTCCCTTATGGACCACAATGTGGCTGTGTTTATGTCCTCACAACATGAGTTACACAAATTCAAGGATTCAAGGAGTTGTATTTGTCATTCGCATCACATGTTAACATGAGGTGGAACAAAATTATGTACACACGGGCCCAGAGTAAAAAGAAACAAAAATAATGAAGAAACAGAAATTTTTTTTTAAAGTTTTTTAAGTATATAAATAGTTATGTTTTTTTTTTTTAACGAACAGAAATGACAAGTAATAAGACAATACAATAAATAAATAATAATAACTAGCGTGCAACAACCTGAGTACCAGTATGGAGTATGGGTATAGAGTGTAGGTATAAAGGTCTAAATAAAAACTTTAGCAGCAAAGGAGCAACTTTAGCAGCACTGATAAAGTGACAGTGTCAGTAACTGTCAAGTAGTGGTTAAGGTGCTACAATATCCGTTCTTGTCCATTATGCACTGAGAAGTCTCACAGCTTCTGGAATTAAACTGTTTCTCAGTCTGGTGGTTTTGAATTTGATGCTCCTCAGCCTCCTGCCTGAGGGGAGCGGGACAAAGAGTGGGTGTGCTGGATGAGTGGGGCCCTTCATGATACAGGTGGCCCTCTTCCTGCATCTGGAGGTGTATATGTCTGGTGTACAGTGGGGCAAAAAAGTATTTAGTCAGCCACCGATTGTGCAAGTTCCCCCACCTAAAATGATGACAGAGGTCAGTAATTTGCACCAGAGGTACACCTTAACTGTGAGAGACAGAATGTGAAAAAAAAAAAAAATCCATGAATCCACATGGTAGGATTTGTAAAGAATTTATTCGTAAATCAGGGTGGAAAATAAGTATTTGGTCAATAACAAAAATACAACTCAATACTTTGTAACATAACCTTTGTTGGCAATAACAGAGGTCAAACGTTTACTATAGGTCTTTACCAGGTTTGCACACACAGTAGCTGGTATTTTGGCCCATTCCTCCATGCAGATCTTCTCGAGAGCAGTGATGTTTTGGGGCTGTCGCCGAGCAACACGGACTTTCAACTCCCGCCACAGATTTTCTATGGGGTTGAGGTCTGGAGACTGGCTAGGCCACTCCAGGACTTTCAAATGCTTCTTACGGAGCCACTCCTTTGTTGCCCGGGCGGTGTGTTTTGGATCATTGTCATGTTGGAAGACCCAGCCTCGTTTCATCTTCAAAGTTCTCACTGATGGAAGGAGGTTTTGGCTCAGAATCTCACGATACATGGCCCCATTCATTCTGTCCTTAACACGGATCAGTCGTCCTGTCCCCTTGGCAGAAAAACAGCCCCATAGCATGATGTTTCCACCCCCATGCTTCACAGTAGATATGGTGTTCTTGGGATGCAACTCAGTATTCTTCTTCCTCCAAACACGACGAGTTGAGTTTATACCAAAAAGTTCTACTTTGGTTTCATCTGACCACATGACATTCTCCCAATCCTCTGCTGTATCATCCATGTGCTCTCTGGCAAACTTCAGACGGGCCTGGACATGCACTGGCTTCAGCAGCGGAACACGTCTGGCACTGCGGGATTTGATTCCCTGCCGTTGTAGTGTGTTACTGATGGTGACCTTTGTTACTTTGGTCCCAGCTCTCTGCAGGTCATTCACCAGGTCCCCCCGTGTGGTTCTGGGATCTTTGCTCACCGTTCTCATGATCATTTTGACCCCACGGGATGAGATCTTGCGTTGAGCCCCAGATCGAGGGAGATTATCAGTGGTCTTGTATGTCTTCCATTTTCTGATGATTGCTCCCACAGTTGATTTTTTTCACACCAAGCTGCTTGCCTATTGTAGATTCACTCTTCCCAGTCTGGTGCAGGTCTACAATACTTTTCCTGGTGTCCTTCGAAAGCTCTTTGGTCTTGGCCATGGCGGAGTTTGGAGTCTGACTGTTTGAGGCTGTGGACAGGTGTCTTTTATACAGATGATGGGTTCAAACAGGTGCCATTCATACAGGTAACGAGTGGGGGACAGAAAAACTTCTTACAGAAGACGTTACAGGTCTGTGAGAGCCAGAGATTTTCCTTGTTTGAGGTGACCAAATACTTATTTTCCACCCTAATTTACGAATAAATTCTTTACAAATCCTACCATGTGAATTCATGGATTTTTTTTTTCACATTCTGTCTCTCACAGTTGAAGTGTACCTCTGGTGCAAATTACTGACCTCTGTCATCATTTTAAGTGGGGGAACTTGCATAATCGGTGGCTGACTAAATACTTTTTTGCCCCACTGTATATGGAGGTATATGTTACGGTTGGGAGGCTGCCTCCGACAACTCTCTGTGCAGCCTTCACCACCCTCTGTAGAGCTTTCCTCTCTGCCACAGTGCAGTTTCTGTGCCACACGTTGATGCCAGTCCACAGAACACTCTCCACCGCACATCTGTAGAAGGAGATGAGGACTGAGCTCTCCATTCCCGCACGCTTCAACCTCCTCAGGAAATATAGCCTCTGGTGAGCCTTCCTAATCAGGCTGGAAGTGTTGTTTTTCCAGGTAAGGTTGCTATCCAGGTTCGTACCCAGGTACTTATAGCTGGGTACTACTTAGACTGCAGATCCTCCAACGTGCAGGGGTGTGTGTGTGTCTTCCCCTCCTGAAGTCCACAATCATCTCCTTAGTCTTCTTCTCATTTAAGCATTGTCTTGCCTGCACCAGTCCTCCAAGTGTTCCACCTCCTTCCTGTAGCCGGTCTCATCATTATTTGTGATGCAACCAACCACACACAACACAAATGAACACACACACAGTCTTTTGTTTCCTGCGAATGATGTGACATTTTTAAATCTGTGTTGCCGTGGTTCTGCACGGCTGTACGCTTTAATGGAAAAACAACTTCTGTTCACAAATAAATGCAATGATGATAAAGGGTTTTATTTATAATCCAGGTCTTTATTTAAAAAGAACAAACTGCTGTGAGTTACACGACTCCAGGGAGAAAAACACCTGTATCACCACAGAAAACATGAAATGGAGAAATGTGCGACGAGGGAGGAATAAGCAGTGGACTGTTTCTGTGTTAGCTTTCTTTGCTTCCAGTATTAGCCATGCGACCACCTCTAATGCAAAGAGGAAAAGGGATTTTAAAAAGACCCACAGAGAAACAACATTAACCTGCTGGGCTCATGGGAAACAACAAGAGACTAAAAGCTGCATTAATACGTGTACTGTTAAATTAGCCTCTCAGCTTTTCAGTTATTGTGGTAAATTAGACCATGTGCAAAAATCTTGAGCCACTCTTTGTATTTTGGTTTCAAAGAGGCAGTAAATATAAAACTGGCACCTAACTCAAGGCATAAAACAGTGCTGTGTCTACAGATAATACAGAACTCAACAAAGAGCCAACTTTGTTACTAACAGCTTGTCATTTCTTCAGCTGAAGCTATGAAAAATGACATATCTTGGCATGGTGTACAGCATGTCCTTAGAAGTAGAGCACTAAAGAAGTAGTCACAGGACTAAAAGCACCATCTGCAACAGTCATGTTGAAAGTCATGTTCTTAATCCAGTAAAGACCAAAAATGTAAAAGTAACATAAACGTAAAAGTAAAACTATGATGATCTGATGGAGGTATGCCAAGTTACACAAAAAGGCAGCTCATACTGCATCACTAGGATCTAGTCTCTTCAGAACTGTAGCCTTTTCTATTAGTCACTGAAGCACACTGTACATATGATGCATCAGGAAAAAAAACTCCAAACCTGACTAATGTGTACACCCCGGTTATCATTGTTAAAGAAAAATCATACTTCTCCCATATTGTCTTCTTTTTATTGGCACCCTAAATTGAATTAAAAATCCTTCAGGCTCCATCACATCTTAAAGACCTTATAATATCGTATTATCCTAACAGAGCTCTCAGACAGGCACCAACTGGGCCATCCTTTCGTATGCTGATACACTAAGGCGTAACTTATTACCCATGAATTTCCTATCCAGTGTTCAGTGTTTGTCTAAACATAATTTATTAGGGTATTTCTGACCTGAATTAAAAACTTAAATCTGTAAAATAGTAAAGCTCTAAAGTCAAGGTACTGGAACACATCCTGCTATACATGCTGCAGGTATAACTACTGGAGAGGATGCTGTGGTTAACCTGCAGCTAACTTTATCAGTCTAATCAAGATTTCTGGTTATTGTGTTCAAACCCCAAACTTTGTCTTTTAGGTGACAGCACTGTCCACTTTGTCTTGTGCTCGTTTTGAAACCACTTGTTGAGTTTACCCTAGAGGAACTATCAAACTCAACCAATTTGACAATTCTCAGTTATATTGTAGTTATGTTTCTGTAAAAGGATGCACTTTTACAGAAGCATAATAACTTGCACAAGGAAAATCACTAAGAATGAGGTCACTAATATGCTGAATTCACAGAGAAATGACTGACACTATGCTCCAGATGAAGGGCCATTGGGAGAGAGGTAATGACTGTGAGGCGGACTGACAGACGAATCTACAAAGTTCCAAGATTTGTGTGAAGCGAATCAATATGTCTTATTTGAAAGAGTCAATAATGTCCAGGAGGGGGCCACTGGTTTGCTTGAAGAGGTCAGGCAGGGCAGTCGATTTACAGATGCAGCTGATCATCTGACCCACAGAAATACAAAATGAAAACGAGAACTGGAAGCATATTGTTGGAACAAAGTTTACAAAGTACATGGAAGGTTATTTATTTATTTTATTTATTTATTAACCTTTATTTAACCAGGAAGATCCCATTGAGATTAAAAACCTCTTTTTCAAGGGAGACCTGGCCAAGATAGGCAGCAGCAGATGTCTCACAGTTACAGAAATTACTCAAACACAGGCAGCAACAACACACATGCAACAATAAGTGAAAGAATACAAATAAAATAAAAATAAAATTCAATAAAATTCAAATAAAATAAAAAGTCAGTTAAAATGACAATCAATCTAATTGAAACAGTTGCATGTTATGGACTTGGCCTCAAGGATTCGTAGTTTAGATTTAAAATCACTTAATGAAATGAATTCAGTCATTTTCCATTCCTTCTGCAGTTTGTTCCAGGCCGAGGGTGCTAAATGGACAAAAGCTCTTTTACCAAGTTCAGTTCGGGCAAATGGAACAGAAAGCAACAAGTAACCATGCGGACGAAGAGAATACTGACCAGCATGTTTCATTACAAGCAGGGAACATATATAAGAAGGCAGCAACCCAAGTATCGCCTTATATATAAAACTGTATAAATGAGAGTTCCTCCGACTTACCAAAGCAGGCCATCCTACCTGAGAGTATAACTCACAGTGGTGAGTCTGAAATTTACAGTTAGTGGTGAACCTCAGAGAAGCATGATACACAGAATCAACCATTCGAAGACATTGAGCAGAAGCATTCATATATAGAATATCACCATAATCCAGCACAGGCAAGAATGTTGCAGCAACAAGCCGCTTCTTTGTATTAAAAGAGAAACACAACTTATTTTGAAAATAAAATCTCAGTTTTAACTTCAGGTTTTTCACAAGATTCTCTACATGTGGTTTGAAGGTAAGCGAGTCATCAATTAAGATTCCCAGATATTTATAGGTGTGAACCAACTCTATTTTATTACCTTCAAGAGTGGGTTACTGATGGGATTGTTTGGGCTCGTCTCCTTGATTTAGAAAACAACATGAGCTTTGTTTTGTCTGCGTTGAGAACAAGTTTAAGCTGATGTAATGAGTGCTGGACAGCAGAAAAGGCTTTCTGCAAGGAGTCGATGGCTTGGACAAGAGTTGAACCACAGCTGTAAATAACTGTATCATCAGCATAGAAGTGCAAGTTTGCATCTGGCACATGTAGACTAAGATTGTTTACGTAAATGATAAATAGAAGGGGACCTAATACAGAACCCTGTGGCACTCCGCTGTGCACTGTAACAAAGTCAGAACATAGACCGTCAGATTTAATGCACTGAGTCCTGTTACTGAGGTAGTTTGAGAACCATGCCACTGCTCTCTCAGAGAGTCCTGACTGGAAGAGTCTAAGTTTTAAAATACAATGATCAACAGTGTCAAATGCTTTTGACAAATCAATAAAAAGGGATGCACAGTGTTGTTTTTTATCAAGTGCAATAGTAATATCATTTACCACTCTAATTGCAGCTGTGATAGTACTGTGATTCTTCCTAAAGCCTGATTGATATTCAGATAAAATGGCATTGATGTGCAAAAACTCCTTTAACTGCTCACACACAAGAGCTTCAAGAACTTTGGCCAGCACAGATAGATTAGATATTGGTCTGTAATTAGTTAACACTGCTGGGTCGCCCCCTTTTAATAGAGGAACAACAAAAGCTGATTTCCATACTGAGGGAATTTTATTCGTGTCCAGTGTGAGGTTGAAAAGTGTTGTGAGAGGCTCTGCTACAAAATCAGCTGCCAGTTTCAAGAAGTAAGGATCTAGTAAGTCTGGCCCTGGAGATTTTCTAGGATCTAACAGTTTAAGAGCTTTACAGACCTCCTGCACAGAGAAAGGAACAAAGTTAAATGGCTGACCAGTGTACACCGGAAGGTTTGTGCCAGATTTTACAGAGACTGGGTTCAGAGAGTCAAACAAAGAGCCAGAAGATATAAAGTGCTTGTTAAAACAATTCATAATCTCCTTCCTATCATAAACAGGAACAGAATCCTTAAAAACATAGGTGGGTAGAGCGTGGGAGCTTTTACTCACTGAAAGAGACTTAATGATTTTCCAGAACTTCTGTGGATTATTTAGGTTCTCAGTGGTGACAGACAGATAATATTCTGTTTTAGCTTTCTTAATAGAGGAAGTACATCTGTTTCTTAGTTGTCTGAAAAGAAGCCAATCACTGGGGTAGCCTGTTTTCCTCGCTTTGGCCCAAGCCAGGTTACGCTCATGAATGATATCTGCCAGCTCTTGGGAGAACCAGGGGTTTTCACGACCTTTTATCCTATATCTTCTTAATGGAGCATGTTTATTCACAATTTGCATAAACCCATCCTTAAAGAATGCCCACGCTAATTCTACATCAGGGATCAATCCTATTTTCTTCCAGTCATAATTTGACAAATCATGATAAAATGCTTGCTCATTAAAATGTTTAAGAGTTCTTTTAAAAATAATACGATGTTGTGACTTGGCCACTTTAGTATTTCTAATAGCAGCAACAACACAGTGGTCACTTAAGTCGTTACAAAAGACACCCAAAGATGAAAATTTATGAGGAACATTTGTCAAAATCAAGTCAATCAAGGTAGACTTTTCGGGGCTTTTGAGATTCGGCCGAGTGGGTAAATTGACCAGCTGGGTAAGACTGATAGAATCACAAAAAGATTTAAAATCATCTGAAACAGTTTTGAGCCAATCCCAGTTAAAGTCACCAGCTAGAACAAGCTCCCCATAATTTAGTCTGGACAGCAAAAGGTTTAAAGAACGCAGAGCTTCTGTGGAGGCAGAAGGGGGTCGATAGCAACAAGCAACTGTTATGCAAAGACCCTTTGCAACATTCACATTCAGAGCCAAAAATTCCAATTGTTTGCAAATTGATTCTGATAGAACTATTGTAGCATCAAATTTTGACTTAACATAAGCAGCAACACCACCACCTTTCTTAAACCTGTCGGTGCGATAGATATTGTAGCCAGCCATGCTAACATGTTCATCAGATATATATTTAGACAACCAAGTTTCAGAAATGAGGACAATATCTGCATCTGTTGATTGAACCCAGATCTTGATCATATCCATCTTGGGTAACAAACTGCGCACATTAAGATGAACTATCTTCAGCCCAGGTGAGGATTTAAATTCAGATGGTGTCTGGCTACATTGCAGCTCAGGGCCTGGGTTAGGTTGCACATTACCAGATAAGAGCAGTAGTAAGACGATCAGAAGTCTCTGCTTTGTACTTATTGATTTTGACGTGTGAAATGTTGACACAAAGCAGGATTTTTCGTAACTAATTTTGTAATTGTACAAAGCAAGAAGGTTTTGAAGATCAGGTAAATCTTTCTGTAGTTCAAAATGATTAATGTCCTGTTCCAAATACATTGGAAATTGTACAGGATGTATAGCAGCAGTGACGCATGTAGATCTGGGAACCATGTCACGCAGAATGGGGTCACTGTTAAATGTTCTCATCTTAGAAAAATTGAGTGTCCAAAAGTCCCCCACGGCCAATAAGCAAAGTAAAGTTATTAAAAAAGCCATTATCCAAAACACAATGATTGTTGATGCTGAATGAAATAGGCTGCACAAACCTAGGATGGCAAGTAAGGCTCCAGCCAAAAGTTCGGGTCCTGGTGGCTTGCTAGCAGAGGGCTTCTGCTAGCACATTCACCAATGTGGTGTAGAAGGCTTCAATCAACAGCACAGCGCCCGATGTATTGCAGATAAGCTTTTCGAGCAGCACAGGCCTCGGTGTGGTGCTGATGTCTTGCACTAGCAACACAGATGCAGTTTGTTCAGCCGGCAGCAAAGGCCCTGGGGTGGTGCAGATGGCCCCAGCCAGCAGTACAGGCCCTGGTGAGGCTCAGTTGGTTTATGCTAGCAGCACAGGCCCTGATGTGGTGCCTATGGGTCCAGCTGGCAGCACAGGCCCTGGTGAGGCTCAGTTGGTTTAGCAGCACAGGCCCTGGTGTGGTGCCTATGGGTCCAGCCGGCAGTGCAGGCCCTGGTGAGGCTCAGTTGGTTTATGCTAGCAGAACAGGCCCTGGTGTGGTGCCTATGGGTCCAGCTAGGCCCTGGTGCGGTGCAGATGGCCTCAGCCAGCAGCACAGGTCCTGGGATGGTGCCGATGGATCCAGCTGGCAGCACAGGCCCCGGTGCAGTGAGATGGCCTCAGAAAACAGCACAGGCCCTGGTTGAGGCTCAGTTGGTTTATGCTAGCAGCACAGGCCCTGGTGTGGTGCAGACAACCTCTGGTAGTAGCAGAGGTCCCCCCCAAAAAAGACCACTTTCCAAGAATTTACAGAATAGTTTAAAATACTCTTAAAAAGCTTGTTAGAAAAAACTAAAATCCATTTAAGATAGTAAAAAACAAAAAATACCCCAAAAATTCAAAGCAGACATTCAACAAGGAGACATGCTGCTGCCATCTTGGCTGCCACATGTGTAAAAAGGTTCAGAGGAAGGGTCTGACTGGATGCAATAGCTGGTTCTTCGGTATCAGTGAGTTGATGCAGGCCAAGGAGTAGACATTGCCGGCTCCACCCAAAGGCAGAACCATATCTGTCCAACCCATCTTAGACCCAACCTTGACCCAAGGTTTGGTCTGTTAGGTGCATTACTAGAAGAAGCAGGGTAGGCAGCCAAAGCTCCACCACTGGTCTCAACTTAAGAGCCGAGACTGTACAAGTACAGCTGGGAGTCATGAATCATTATTACAGTCAGTGTCTGTGAAAAGGTTTGTTGTGAGTACTTTTCGTTTCTTTGTTTTTAAATTTAAATTTAAATCCCAGTTGAACATATTTTGGCATCCTCCTCACATCAGTTCATCAGACACACACGACAAATGTAATCCTGTCCGGTTTGGAGTGACAGTGAAATCCTGTCTCACTGGTTTGTTGATACTTTGAGATCTTCTTCAGAAAAGTTGATCAGAAAATATTCTTACACATATTTCAGACAGATTTTTGTCTTAATGTCAGATTCTGAACATTTCAGGCAGGATGTGGTTCAGTTATTATCGTTTTTATTTAATCCCCGTCTCGTTGGCTCTAATGCTTTCATCTTTTCTCAGTCTACTGTGTGCATGCAGTGCTTTGATCTTCTCCCTCTTGCTGTATGTTTAATGTATACTGACTGTACAAGACTCTGCTGTGCTGGTCCTCTTCACAGGAGGAGGAGGAGGAAGAGGAGGAGGAAGAGGATGGCATGAAAATAGACAAAGAAGAGATAAACAAGAGAGAACAAACGGAGGAGGAGGAGTGGAACAGTGTGAAAAGGTGGAAGAAGCTGATGCAAAAACAAACAAAAAAACCCCATCACGATAGAAAAAAAGACAGAAACAGAAATTAAGGAAGGACAAAGAAAGGAGTTGAAGTGGGTTAGGAGTTGGTGATGGAGGGAGAGGAGAAATAAAAAGCATGTAGTGGTGAAATGATGGATCACATACTGCGATGACCTCCATTACCCTCGCTCTCCTTTCTCTTTGGTGGATCAGGGGAGCGTAGGAGGTGTAAAAACATTACTTAAAGAAAGCTTGGACATGATTTCATTGGGTCTTCATTAAGGCCGACTTCTGTTCCAAACTTAAATGAATTTGTCCACGAAGCGGAGAAAAGGAGCAGACAGCTAATGAAAAAGATGTCACAATCACACAAAAGGGGAAAAAATAAGGGTTTAAAAAAGAGCGGCAGTAAGAAAGCTCAGATAGCGAGGACTAATGAAGTGAAGAATGGAAAGGGAAAAGGGTGAACGAAGTGTTGTTATTGCTGATTTAATGTCTAGGATCAGCTGACTGAGTTGGCTGATATGGATCAAATATTCTGTCACAGTAAATTAAATTTTTAATCACATAGTGGTATTATCAACACCTGGTCATTAAGGTTAGAACATGTGTTTAGATACAATCACTGACTTTTAGTCAAATGAATTAAACACCTAACAAATCAGTGCTCATCTAAAAATCTCAACTTGCAGAACAAAAAAAATCTAAAATAACTTCACAGTTTCCTTCATTTTCCCCAAACGATGATTCTGTTCACCTGGACGTAGCGTTTTCAGTGGGAGACACATTTCGTCACTCATCCAAGTGACTTGTTCAGTCTCAGCTGACCTCAGGTTTCTCCAATCTCATAAACAGTACATTTGCATAATGACTGAAATCAGCACCACTGAGGGAACAATAGGCTGGGAGGTCCATTCCTTGATCATTAATATGCAAATTCTCATTATCATTGATCAACAAACACTGATCAAAGCTCATTAATCAAGGACCACTGATCAATGGCCATGAGTACCATTCACAGAGAGCTGGGGAATGGCTGCAATCACAGCATTGTAAGATGGCGAAAGATGTACCCTCAGGCCCCCTCCTCGATTCAGAGATGGTCTTTCCCTTTTCACATAAATGGCCTCCTTGACTCTCTGCTCAAACCAGCGTTCCTCCCTGTCCAAGATGTCCACTGGCCTGTAGGTGTGAATAGACTGCGGCGTCCTGGCCCGACGAGGTAGCTCTTCTGTGTTCTGCCATTCTCTTCGCCAGAGGTTGTTTGGTTTCCCCAATGTAAAAATCCTGGCAATCCTCCTGGCACTTAACAGCATATACTATATTACTCTGTTTGTGTCCCGATCCTTGGGGTGGACCAAACACCCACTTTGTAGCTTTAGCCAAACTTCCTTCATCCACAAAAACAGAAAGCCACTTAGTCCATCATGTTTTCTGCCTGCATAGCATTCTTGAAATTCTTGTAACTGTTTCAGACCAAGGTCCTCGATTGACATGAAAACCTTCTGTGAGACACTAGGCTGGCCGTGGTTCAGGAGGTAGAGAAGATCACCTACTAATCAGAGGTTGGCAGTTTGTGTGTGTGAATGCGTGAACAATGGGTGAGCATTATTACCAGAACCCCTTCCTACCAGCATATCACCCCGACTTCACTGGCTCCCAGTCAAATTCCGGATAATATACAAACTTCTTCTGCTCATCTTCAAGGCCATTCATAACCTTGTTCCCCCTTACCTTTCTGATCTGCAGTGGACGAAGCTGACAAAGTGATTATTAGTTCATAAGCACTACCTCTTCTGCCCGCTCACTTCAATCCTCTTCTTCTATCCAGCTTGCCGTGTCTTCTTTCCACCTCACCACCATGGGAAGCAGAGATCTCTACCCCCAAATATAAGAAATATTGGTTCTCTCCCCCAGTTTAAATCTCAACTCAAAACATCCTTTCAAACCTGTATATTCACTGTGAACCCACTGTTTATTAATTTTAACTTGTGCTTTTGTTTCTATTGTTCTTCATTTTTTCATCTCTATTATGTGTTTTATTCTATTGTTAAGTGTCCTTGGGTGTCTTGAAAGGTGCTTTATAAATAAAATTTATTATTATTATTAACAAGGCAGTCTGTAGAAAAGCACTATATAAGAAAAAGTCCATTTAACATTTACTGGGTACAAAAGCTAGCCTATCGTCTGGATTCCATCTCCAGAGTAAAGGCCAAGCAAGCAAATTGAGAGCTTGAAACAATTTTAAGATGTTTAGTTTTATCTTGGACTTTACTGCCTCGAGCTCTCTGTGTTTAGATCTCTCTGGAACTGGTGGTGGACCCTTTCCTGTGATCCCTGAGCATGTTGTCGTGAGTGGAAATCGGAGCAAGAGTGGATGAAGAGGAGTGAGTGTGCATGGAAGAGGAGTGACGGTGGTTTCCCTTTGCGAAGATAAATTGTCACCCTTTTGCTTCCCTGAACACTGTCTGCGCTTGAGTCCATCTGTTAGCCATGACGGTATGCCTTTCCCCTAAAGATATTCATTGAAATCCTTTTTTAAGGAGCTGTCACCAAGATCACCAACATACATTGACTCTTTGGGATTGACAAGATTATTAGAATATCTGCTGTCAAACCGCCCCCTGCATGAAGATTCATCCTACGTATCATGTACCTTAAAACAAAGCTGTTGCTTCCAGTACTCTCAGTCCTGCTTTTGGGTCTATATTTACTAGGTTTATAAAATAAAAAGGAAGAGACGATTGAATTAGAAGGGAATATTTAAACAAAAGACGTTTATTTTTATTTTTTTACTTGAGAAAAACATTGCATTGTTGATAAGCTGTACTTTGCCTTAGAAATGTTTCCAGGGTAAGTGGAAGCATGCCAAACTGCACAATACCCCCCATATGCTCAGTCCTAATTCTTTAAAAGCTTTCAGGGCTTAACCTCTGGGTGGTCTTGGGTCGATTTGTGCCATTTTTCATTGTTCGTATACACGCCATTTGCACTGTGTTGAACGGAATATAGCCAACTTTTCCAAAAAAAAGTCTGGTTAGATATATTTCAAAATTCCAGTCTGACTCCCTTAAATTAGCTTCAGTGGCTGAGCTACAGATAAACTTACACTATTGGTCCTAGTGGTCGATTTGTGCCCCATTGAAACCCATTATAAACGCTATTTCCCATTCCACGGTCATTACAACCAAATAATGGGCCATCTTCCGAATGTTGGTGGTACTCGGAAGTCCGGGCCTTGGAATTGTATCTTTTGGGAAATATTTGATTTCTTTGTTTTTTGGGGCTAAAAAAACAGTGCGGCCATGTGACGAAACCGGGATATAAAGGGTTAAAATCCGCGAAATGTAATTAAAACTTGATATGAATATTTCAAGGAGAAGTAGGTCTAAAAGATTGGCTAATTTAAAGTGGGAAAAAATATTAATATATAGATATTTTATGGCACTTTTCATGGCGTGGTCGATTTGTGGCTCTAAGCCCAATAGTGTATGCATTTTTCTAGGACCCCCCAGAGGTTAAAGGGACATTTTAATTTTGTGACATTGTCATGCTGGTGCTAATGTTTAAAGGGAAGCCCCAAATGCAGAAAGATATATTCACATTTGCAGATAATCAAAGAAAAAAAATGTTCTAGTAAAAGAAGAGAATGGGGGATTTTTATCTGAGAGCACATTGGGAGGTTTTTCTTTTTCAAAATCGCAAAGCTATGACATCATAGCAAAGTCACTGGTCACTTGCAATTTTGAACCTGGAGAAACATTATTATGTTGATCCAGGAACAACACCAACACAAGACTATAAGAGAGACCATGGGATATGGTGTCAGAGATACAAGGTTGATCTGACAGTGTGAGAAAAGAAAACAATACACACCTTTGTTCTTTTTTGCCTGCATTAGGATCTCACTACCCTTCTTCACAAAAAAGTGAAAGTAAAAACAGGAAAAATACTTGAGCAACTAACCTTCAAAATAAAACAGGAAGTAAACTGAAAGGCAGAAATATACAGTGCAAAAACACAGAGGGCACACGTGAGACAGAGGAAAGGGAACGACCTTCAAAAACACAAAGAAATGGAAAAACTAAGAATTTCTGATTAAAAGCAGAGCACATCCTGTATTCTTCTCTTGTTGTGGTTTTCTTTGTCAGTTGTGTTGCACACCCTAGGGATGCTGCAAAACACTGCGTAGTGAAGAAATGAAAGTAGAAGTGACATCTACTTTCACACAAAAACGTTTCCATGTAAGACTTCATAACAATTATTTTGTTTTGAGATGTATTTCTACAATTTCCAATCTCTTTTTTTCAAGTGCACAAACAGAAAACACATATTTACAGAGTAGGAAAAGCAAAATAGAATTAATAGAAAGTCTGTCAGGGACAGGAAGGGTTGGCATGAACCAATTAACACACCTGAGGTGTTTGAATCACATGTAGACCTGAGAAACCTCCACTCTACTTCACACATAAAGTTTAGACTTCTATTTTTGTGCCTAATGAATGTACACACTTTGAGATGGAGAACTAAAAAGTGAGCATGAATTTTTTTTTTTATAAGTGAGAACGCCCTTTGAAAACTCATGGCCACACAGTGCCCTAGAAAAATTACCATTAAATAACAGAAAACCCCCAAATCTGCCCATCCATCCTCAGGAAAACTAAAAACAAATTAAACTGAGCCTTTTTTTTAACCGCTCAGTAAACATCATGCCATGTTCTAATGGTTGTCCCGTGTAATAAATATGATCAAAGTTTCAATTACAGAGTATAGTTTTTTTTTTTAATCTGGGTTCAGTGTGACACTACTGATCTGCTGCTCATACCTTCTGTTTGTCAGCAGTAACATATTAGAAGAAAGCAATCTTAAAGTGAGGGAGGATTCAAAGAGGGAGGGGCTAAAATGTCTTTTTTAGACAGAGAATGAGCTAAGGGTCTGTAAAAAGACAGAGTATAGGATAAATAAGGGTTATTTTGGGCTGTTATTCATGCAAAGCCATTGTGGTGGAGGTGCTGGAGGTGTATATTGTCATGTCTGTGTGTAGGCAGGCAGGAAAAGAGGACCCAAAATGCAGGACTCACTGAGGCGGAAGTAACTCAAAACACACAGCTTTATTGCTGGTAAGAAGCAGAACAGAAAAACACTAACTAAATTGGAAGAACAGAATAACTAGGCAGGAAGGCTGGCTGGCAAACGGAACACACAGAGGAAGCGAGGGTGAACAGACGTTAACGACGCGACACCGAGTAGGGGAAGACACAGACACTAAATACAAGAGGTGAACGGAGCGAAGAGGAAACAGCTGGGAGACACGGCTGACGCTGATTACACTGACGAGACAGGGAGAGCACAAAGCTGAACGCACTGACATAGGACACAGACCTACAAAATAAAACAGGAAGCACATGACAGACAGAGACACAGACTCATAAACAGGCATAATGACGTCATGGGCAAACAGAGGGACATACGGGCAGAGAAGACTAAGCACAGGCAACCTGAACCAAACATGAGGGCGAGATAACAAAACCTAAACCAGAAATAATCATCATCGTCATCAGCATCATCATCATCATCATCGGATAACTAAAGAATCAGAATATAATTATAATCAAAACGGTATCACCAGAGAACAAGAACTAATCCATAATGCAAAAATAAACCAAAACATAAGAAACTCAAAATACTGGTTCGAACCGACCCAGGACCGTGACATATATAACATAAACACACTTGTATATAAGTGATTCACCAGAATCTGATCAACGTCTGCAAAAACAATCAGTAGGATTTGAATTAGCTGTTTTTGGTTGTTGGTGGGAATTTGTTTCTGCAACTTTCTGTGGTTTTCTAAAAAAAAAAAATATCCATGAGTCCCCAAAGTGAGAAAGCATTGACAGCAGCAGGAACTTGATGAATTATTCACAACTACAGACACACAGAGAGGACTGGACACACAGTCTATGCTCCACTACAATGGTAGGACTCATTTCTATCCTCAGACAGGTGATCTGTTACAGAGTTGGGGCTTCACAGTAGAATCAGCTGTTACACAGCAACTTACTCTGAGTCCCAACTCCATCTGTCAGGACATCTTTAAAAAGTCTAATCTGTTTGTGGAGTTCAAAGTACTTTCCTGTCGAGGTTATAATTATTTTTCCAGTTTGGGAAGTTGTATTTTGAGTGTCTGCAGTAGTTCAGTTCAGTTTAGAAATAATACAATAAAGTGATGAAGTGAGTTTGGCAGATACACAGACACTACATTTAGGTGATAACTTATTCATAAACCTCAGGCCTGATAGCCTCTTTCCACAAATTCACAGTGGAACATTTTGGGCTGTTAAAAGGGTCTGTTTACCAGAACTTCTAAAACTTCTGCTACTTTCTAACCCTTGGCTCAAACTCACTCTGACAGAAAAGAACTGGTGACTCCAAAATAAAGAAAAGGAATAAAAAAAGATATTTTTTTATTTCTTTGTTTTTCTATTTGTCAGTTAAATGTTTCATTTTTAATGTAATATGAGACGAAGATAGCCAAAGTATACAACACAGTTTGCATAAAATATATCAAATTAGTCTTCCTCAGCTCAACTGCAGCCACTCACAGCAGACGACCGTCCCTCGCTACGTGTGGTTTTACTCGAGGTTTCTTCCTGTTAAAAGAGAGTTTTTGCTTCCCACTTTTGCCAATGCTTGTTCATAGAGTGACATGATTGTTGGGAATCTCTCTGTATTAGGGTCATTACCTTAAAATATACTGCAAGGTAGTTGCTAGTGATGGTTTTTAATTGCATTAGTGAACTTCTTGGCTAATGCATCTGCAGGAAGCTCCTGAGGATGTTTTACCAGTCGGTGGTTGCTGGAGTACTTTTCTATGCTGTGGTGTGCTGGGGGAGCAGCACAGCAAAGAGGGACTCATCCAGGCTGGAGAAACTGATCAGGAAGGCTAGCTCTGTGGTCGGCATGAAGCTGGACACTCTGGTGACAGTGGCAGAGAAAAGGACACTAAAGAAACTGCTGGACATTATGAACAATGCTGGGCATCCTCTGCACACGGCCATTAACAACCAGAAGAGTCTGTTCAGTGACAGGTTGCTTCTCCCCAAGACAAGAACTAACAGACTTAAAAACTCCTTTGTCCCACACGCCATCAAACTGTTTAACTCCTCTCTGGAGGGGAGAGGGAGGGGAAACAGGAGGACAAAGGAGGGGGGAACAACTAAGCTGTAGTGCCTCTTCACTTCACTGTGCAATACCTTTTGTGCAATACTTTTGTTAATAGTCAACAGTGCAATAGACCTCAATACTTGAAATGTGCAATTCCCTTGTATTTTTATTTTTATTCCTATTTATTCTATTTATCCCCTTCATATATTTTATTTATATATGTCTCTGTATTATATATATATGTGTGTGTGTGTGTGTGTGTGTGTGTGTGTGTGTGTGTGTGTGTGTGTGTGTGTGTGTGTGTGTGTGTGTGTATAAAATATTCTGTAACTGTAACTTCTGTCGGTGCTGTGCTTTTGGAAACCGAATTTCCCAGAGGAACCCACCCGAGGGATTAATAAAGTTTTATCTTATCTTATCTTAATGCCAACTGAATGCTCAAACAACATGATTGGTCAGTTGCCATACTGATCCTGGACTGAGATTATTATCGGAATCAGTATCAGAAGAACTTTATTAATCCAAAAACATTATGATGGTACAGGAACAACAGCAACATGCTGACGTTAGATCACCTGATTTCACTGGGCCACTGCCAACAACCACTCACCAACCAGTTAGAGAATACACGTTTGTCCTTAAAGAACAGTCCTTAGGCCTGAGGAAGATCTGTTCTCATGTTATCTCTATATTTGTTTGGATTATAAAGGGGGCAACTCCAGTTCTCCAAAATCACCTTTCTGGTCTTTGCACTTTTGTTTATCTGCTTGTTTTCTCTGAGCAATCGTCCCTGTATCCGGCTCTTTAAATGTAGTCCTGTCTGTGATGGTCTCCTTGGGATTTTCTGCATCTCTAAACGAATTCTGTTCATTTAACTATATAAATATGATTTTTCACAAGTACAGACTTACACCAACAAATCTGTGTGTCAGAGTGTGTAACAAAGATTAATATCAATGTGTAACACCAACATAACCCCCCCAACACACACACACACACACACACACACACACAGAGAAAGAAACGGACCTCACGCAGAGTGCCGTTATCCTGTGTGTGATCTTGTTCTATTAAAAAGCTTCTTCTCTCCTTATCAGCTCCAACCTACACCCCCCCCCCCCCCCCACACACACACACACACACACATAGAAGCAACTATCAGTAGCAAACAGATGAAAGCTCTTTCAGTCTTTTAGCTGAATTTAAAAACACAGTTAGTTAGAAAGATATTGATCGGTTTCACAACAAAAGCCCTTTGACCTTTGATTTTTCTGGGATTCACCGTAAAAAATATATATGGATTTGTTAGACACTGTGTGTGTGTGTGTGTGTGTGTGTGTGTGTGTGTGTGTGTGTGTGTGTGTGTGTGTGTGTGTGTGTGTGTGTTCTGATGGCCTGTACTTGGATATTGGTGGTGTTTGCATGTTTTTAATCACTGTTTTTGACTTTGCTGGCAGTAGTGCAGGAGAAGATGTTCTAGCTTTGAGGCTCAGAGGTTGGCGGTTTTTATTCTGCCTTCAGTTTTTTCTTTTTTGTATCTTAACTCCTCCTGGCAAAGTCCTGCTTGAATCATCCCAGTGCGTTCAGTGCCAGTGCCATGATAACAGAGAGTCTGGTTTAATCCCAGTAAAGTCTTGTTTAATCCTAGTGGAGTGCCATTCAATCTCATTATTGCTTGTGCGTCTAACAAGTTTACTTGCTTTCCAAAACAAACTTCAGGCTCTTGTGTGCCACAGCAGAAACAATGCTCAGCTTTTTAAACTAATGTTAATAAAATGTTGGTTTCAGTTTAAAAGATGTAAGTTTTATGTTTGGGGGGGGGGGTCGTCACAGTGACAAATACAAATAGATAAATAATACAAAAATAACCCAAAGACTAATAACGAAAAACATCAAACATCAAAAACCATGGTCCTGGTTTAAAATTAATCCCTGTTAATTAATAAGTAGTGCTAATATAATAACTATAACAATGTTATAATAAATGCAATATTATTACTGTTATCATAAGGAGCAGTGCTAGTGTTTACATTTGGCTGAAATATATATACTTTAAATCAATATAAAAATATTAATTGGAAATGTAAATTATTTTGGCTTCACTGGTCCTTCACAGACATTATGTTCAGATTAAAATCTTTCCAGTTCAGGGGGTATATAAAAATATTATGTCTGCTATTATTCTAGATATTCATTGTTGTAAGATCAAAACCAGAATTGTTTTTGCCCATTTTTCACTTCTTTCTGAGACCTGTGACTCTCAGCCCAAAGCCCACTACTTCCTACTTGCAAATTAATAAAAATAGCTGAGAGTTATGTAGCTTCATTAAATCTGCTGTAATAGTTTGATAAGTCACCTCAGGTCACCAGAGTCTTTAGAAAATGTTACCCAGGAAACAGGAGAAGCATTGGTACCATTTTTGGAAGTGTGATAATAATCCATAATTGTTTCTAGCTAGTAGCAGTTAGTAAAACAAAGATGACATAGTAGCATTTAATGGAAGGTCTCTGATTGGTGGAAAAGCTTTTCTGCTGCTCAAAGCTTTCTAGGAAAAACTATAAATTCCTGAAACACCAGTTATATTATCTCTCTCTCTCTCTCTCTCTCTCTCTCTCTCTCTCTCTCTCTCTCTCAGACACACACACACACACACACACACACACACACACACAATCACGCTAAATATATTTACTGGAGAGGAGAGGTGACATAGAGGGAATCTGTCTCATTGGTAGAGTAACAATAATTGATACATTTATCAGTTCATTGCTTTGATATTCTTACTAAATGTATCTTTTAACACTTAAACAGCATAGCTCATTGCCCTGGGAAATGAACCATGATACAGTAGCTTGTGTAAAATCTGCTCATATCTTGGTGAATTCAGTTTGTTAGATCCACAAAAAGCAGCGGCACAGGTCAGCTGATCACAGCCTAAATACACTGAAAAATCTACTTCAGCAGAAAACAAATTATTTAGACTCATTTCTAAGTGACTGTGCTACACCTGAACTTTGTGTCCCCCCTCTAGTCAAATCCCTCTCTAAGCCCTGAGTGTTAGAGACCTTTTTAGCAAGTGGCAACCGTAAAAGCTGAGAGGAAAATGTCACAGGAGTGAATGTGAGAGGAACCAAACACAAATCTGATTCAGTGAGTTAATCTAATCAGAATCATTACTTTAATTCATGTTTAGATGAACTCTAGCAATGCAACCATCCCAGCCTACTACAACCTTTATAACAGCACTGCAAACTAACCAGTCTAACCTACATGAACTTCTTGGTATTTTGATGTATCTGCTAAATAACAATAATTTAGCATTTCAGTTTGTTTCACGTGACATTTCACAAAAAACTGAATCCAGCAACATGTTTCTGCAGATAGTTTTGGCCCACTTTACCACTGTAAAACACAGACATACACACAGAGTGGTGAATGATGGGTCTATGTACATCCATGATTGCAATTCTAAGATTCCTTAATAAGTTTAATAAACTTGGACCAGGACCAGTGTTTTGATCAAGTAAGAAGAAAAAGTGTGTTTGAAAGCTGCAGCTGTTTTCACTCTCTGTGTATTATTTGGGTAACACGACTTTGTAATTTTGCCTGTGGTGACCCTTCACAGTGGTTCAAACATCCAGGTCACAACGACAGTGTGACTTGGATGCCTATATGTTGATGATGTTTGTGGACACCGGAATAAGACTTCTAGTCAGCCTCAGAGCAGTGCTGGAAAACAGTCAGATGACACAGGAGGTGGAAGAGGTAATCTACACACACTGTTTACAGTGGACCTCGACTGAGGATATAGTCAGATGGTGGAAAAACACTTTGAGGATCTTTTCAATCCCACAGTCACGACTGAGTCTTGAAAGCACTTGTGAGGAGGGGGACGACATGCCCATCACTGTGGGGGAAAGTCACTCATATAGTTGTCTGTGAAGGTTCTCAGTCATCCAGGTCACTGTAGTCTAATAAGCTTGCAAAGAAAAGCATCTGGACTTCTTTCTTGAAGACATTTCACCTCTCATCATCTATCTAATTCACTAATATAGTTAAACAACTGCACACTGGCAGGACCCCTGAGATGGGTAAGATTTGCTTGTTAAGTCATGGATGGCTCTTAATTTTTTTTAAACTTTAATGAACGTAAAACTGAAGCAATTTTATTTGGTCCCAGTCATTGCCCTGGAACCCCAGTTGACCTTGCTGCTCTGATCCAGGGCTAGATAAGCAGCAGAAAACGGATGGATGGGTAGATGGCTCAATGAAAGATGAAAAAAAAAAACCCCAATATTTTAAATAAAATTGAATGCAGATGATGTAATGCCATGTAGTTGTTGTAATAATAATAATAATAATAATAATAATAATAATACAGAGGAGAATAATAATAATAATAATAATTATAATTCTTATTATATTGTTTTAGTGCTTCAAATAAAATAGAAAATACTTTTCTCATATTTGGTCCTTCACAGTCACTGCATTCATAATGATAATTGAATCATTTTCCAGTTTAAGGAGTATTTAAAAGTATCCCATGCTGCTCCTATACCAAATATTTATTTCAAAAAATACATTTCACTAAAAAGGATCCTAGAATTGTTTTGATTCATGTTTTGATACTTTCTGAGACCTGTGGCTCAGAAAACCCAATGGTTCCTACTTGGAAAATATTAAAAACAGATGACAAATATATAGCTTCATTATTATATCTGCCTTAGTAGTTTCTTAAATCATGCAGGTTACTATAGTTTCTAGAAAATGTTTTGCAGTGTAAAAATAGTTTTCGCTAGTAGCAGCTGCTTAAATTGAAGCACAAAATAAAGACTATGTGGTAACAGTTAGTGAAAAGTCTTGTGAAAGTGCTAATTGGTGGAAAGCCTTTTCTACTGCTCGAAGACTTCTAGGAAAAACTGTAAGTTCCTGCAAACACAAGTTATATTCTCTCTCTCTCACACACAGTCACACTAAATATATTTACAGAAGAGGAGAGGTGACAGAGAGGGAATCTGTCTCATTGGTAGAGTAACAATAATTGATACATTTATCAGTTCATTGCTTTGATATTCTTACTAAATGTAGCTTTTAACACTTAAACAGCATAGCTCATCGCCCTGGGAAATGAACCATGATACAGTAGCTTGTGTAACATCTGCTCATATCTTGGTGAATTCAGTTTGTTAGATCCACAAAAGCAGCAGCACAGGTCAGCTGATCACAGCCTAAATACACTGAAATAATAAATAATAAATGTAGCTTTTAACACTAAACAAACAGTGTAGCTCCATGGTGTGAGAAATCAGCTGTGGAGCTGCTTATATTGATGGATTCAGTTGGTTAGACCCACAGGTCAGCTGATCACAGCCTGTACAAGAGGAAAAATCTACTGGAGCTTTGCAGCTACTGTGTGTGTTTTTAAGCGTTTCAAACCTTTTAGTTTATTTTAGTCTCCTTTTGCTTCACTTCCTTTGCACCTTACCTCTGCTGTTTTTGTGCTTCTTTGCTGTGTTGTCTATTGGCAGGTTTCTCGCTGTTTTTGGTCATTTTTTTGGTCTTTTGCCGTCATTCTGTGTCTGCTTTAATGTCGGCCTTTGTTCTGCTTTGGTTTGCCCCACTTTGTGCTTGATTTGCATCTCTCTGTACTTGCTTTGAGTCTCCATGGTGTTTCTCTGCCTTTCTGTTGACATTTGCTTTACAGCAAACCTAAATCACACTATGGACATGCAGGAGGACTGGTGTAAAACAGCAACCCAGGAGGTCCGTTAGATCAACAACAAGGTGCAACAGCTGCATCTCATTGCTGGTTGAACCTCAGAACTGTTTTTATATTCATTTAAGTGATTGTTTCAAAGCAAATATGGCAGCAAATTAGAAAGAAGAGGGGCGAGCATGGCTGTGTGGCTGCTTTGCCTTTTTTCCTGTCCTTTGGTTTCTCTCTGCAGTAATTTTGTGTTGATGTGCATTATTCGTTTGCCCCTGTCTGATTTCTCTTATTCAGTTTAATAATTTTCTTTTCAGGTGGCAATTTTATGTTTTTTTAAAAATCTTTTTTTTTGTTTAATTCCGTTCCAGCACAAAATGTTAATTGTCACTTCTGACGGAGGTTCTGGATGAGACCCCCTTTGGCGCCTGAGCCGGTCCCCTGCAGGCCTGTTTGGTTATCCTGTTATCCCATTAAAGGGGTGCTCCATGGGGAGTTTTCCTTCATGAAAGTGGATGGTCTAAAGCACAGAGCATCTTATGTTCCACCTTTTACCCTTGAGGCACAATTGTGCTTGATAAATTCGAGTGTTAGGTAACGCTGTAGCTCTAACAGCCCCACAGGCTGTTGAGTTTTAGTGGAGCTCAACACACACACAGTGTAGTTCAACAGCGGGAGGTGACGAACTTCAACTTCTCGTTTCTATTTCCAAATTTATCTGGAGGAGGAAAACCGTGAGAACAGTGTGTCCGCCGGTCTGTTTATCATTTTGTGCTTTTCTTCTTTCAGATCTCTTCTTCCAGAGAACCGACCGGAGCTGTGCTGCTCCCAGTGTGTGTGCGCTGATAACAGTGCTCGTCTGATAATCAGCCACAATTACATCTCAGCAGAGGGAGACAGAGAGGAAGTGGGTGGTGGGAGGAGAGAACTATTGATATGGTAATATGTGTGACACGCGCAGGCACGCACGCTGAGGCCTATTGTACGGTGACAGCA
This sequence comes from Mchenga conophoros, assembly GCF_057382185.1. NCBI lineage: Eukaryota > Metazoa > Chordata > Actinopteri > Cichliformes > Cichlidae > Mchenga > Mchenga conophoros. The sequence continues at coordinate 19,545,402 of NC_140542.1, forward strand.
GGAGAATAGCAGGTTTCATTTTCTCTCACCAACCTTTTATTACAATGAGATACTGAAACCACTCATTAGAGGCAGAGACAGCAGAGAGGTGTTGCTTTCAAGTGAATTCGTGCAGAATGAAATGCAGTGAAAGTGACAGAGCCCGACTGTTTAGAATTATTATTTGACACATTTAGTGCCTTTTCGCACTAAATCGCGCTTGCAAAGAGCACACTTGGAGACGCCGAGATTGATTTCATGTATGTTTAATGGTCCCGTCTCACAGGGACTCTTCAGCAGCACGGCGTAAGTCTTTTAAACAAATCCATCTACAAATCTAAACAGAGCTTTTCTGGACTATCTAAAATAAGTAAAATACATGAACTCTCCTCCTTTTCCCCAGTCATAGTAAACTATAATATTTAATACCTAAAACAGGATAGCAGCTGTGTTTTGGCATTTTGGCTGCTATGCTGCACACATACTCTTAGCCACAAGGCCAAGAAATACTTAGAGATGGTGCTCTTAGCATCAGTGATTTGATGCTCACACTGTGACATTACTGGCTGCTGACAGCTATTGATGCTGTTTATGGAGCAACAAAGGAGACAAAAGGAGGCAGGAGGGTGAGTCAAGGTTCGGAGTCAGGAGACGCCAGTTAAGCCCTCGTTTTTTCCGGTTCCTGGACATGATCCTTCATCTGATCGGTCTCATGAATCTTTGAATGTGGACTTTAAAAATAAAAATCTAAAGAAAAAAGGGTGAAAAACAGTTTAGAGGGAGGAGTTAATGGTGGAGTGAAAGGAGTCATTTTGCTGCTTACAGCAGAAACCACAGTTTGAGGCTTGCATGTGACATATTTTCATACATTAAATTTAAAAATGCTATGAATTATAATTAAAAATGATATTGCTTCACTTAAAAAGATGGTTTATGGTTATCTGAAAAGCCTGGACAGTAAAATATACTTCCATAGGAGATATGCTTACTTATCTCAGACTTCTGAGATAAGTACGTGTTTGTAATGGTTTCTATTTTATTTAAAGATAAAGTCAAAGTGTCCAAAACAAGTCAGGAGAGGGTTAATCATAAAGCAAATGAGACAAGAAGCAAAAGACTGAACAATAAAAGGCTTTTAAAGTATTCTTAGTGAAGCCAATGAGATTTTCAGAAAAGTAGAATGATGAATTTTATGGTGGGTTATGTAGTTTTTGCATTAATGGCATCATCATCTGCAGGATATAGAGGCATGGAAACTGAGTGAACCTGAAAGCGAGTCCTTTATTTCACTGTTTGCAGTAATTTCAAAAAGAAAGAAAAAAGCATAATCCGAAAGGCAGAAACTATAAACTTCTGAAAAATAAAGCTAACCAAAATATGCTCTGATAAGAGGAGACAACAACTACATATAGAGAGAAGGGTAATCAGGGAAGTGGCGACAGCTGGGAGAACGAAACACAGCTGAGCTAAATCACAGAGGACAAGGAAGCAAAACTAAAAGCAAACACAGGAACTGCAAATGAAACAGGAAGTGTGATAACGTAACGATTTGACACAAGGGGGCAGTACAGCGAGAAGAATTATTGGATTAGCCTGTGATTTCTATTTGTGAGATTTTACATCCATCCCTCAGAGTGTTGATGATTTTGGTTTCTACTCATTGATGTTAATGATGCCATTTTGCTCTTAACAAACTAAACAGTGTATTTCAGGTGTCACACAGAGTTTTTTAACGTAAATGTTTCATTCATCAAGGTCCAGTGTGCGATTTAAGCTTTCTATCGGCATTTCTATCAGTTTTCACACACGCTGCAGATTTTTAAATTTTGCTTAAACCCTGAAAAAGTGAATCTGCAGAGGTGAAAATAAAAGTCTGCAAAGATAAAGAAATGAGCGCCAGTACGGACATTCATCTGAACCACAATCACATAGTGAGAAACCTGCGCATCAGTCAGCAGTGCTGGCATTCATAGACCTCCATACTGACTCCCACAGTGAAGTTAGTTTCATATAGCTATTTCCTTTAAACTGTAGTCACTATTCAGCAAATAGCACACTGTGGTGATGTGAAATTAATAGTAGCACAGTGTGTTCGGGGCCCAAAGCTGCAGATAGAAGCTCAATCATCCATCAACCCTGACTGCTGATATAATTACTACACACACATGCACATACACTTGCAGAGACTCTGTCGTTTCCCCATGTTTTCTCCACCTGACTCAAGGAAACAACCAATTTCCTCTGAACATTTCCATTTACCTTGAAGCTCTCTATTTTTTCATTCTCTCTTTGTCAGCCTGTTTCTCTACTTTCTGACTGGCTGCGATGTGTGTGTGTTCACTATTGATTAGTAATTCATTAACATCTGGTCAGTGAGGTATTTGTTTTCCTTTTTTCTTTTTTTAAAGTCCAAACAACTCTTAGACTTTATCCAGTCACCTCTCTGCATTGAATCATACTTGTACATTAATACATTAACCCTTTAACACCTACCATAGAACCAAGTCCGCCAGAGCTTATATTATATTTTTACATGCTGTAGTGCCATTTTTGGGAGCATTTCAAATTGCTATACATCAATACAACCATTATAGCCCAAATTATAATAATATGTACGCATTAAGTCCATAGTAACTACATAAATTGCAAAAAAGTGCAATAGACTACAATAAAATTGAGAATCTTTTTTTTGTCAAGTTTTTTTTTTTTTTACATATATTTCTAGGTTTGAGGTTTATCCCTCAAAACTGTAAATACAAAAAAGTTGCACAAAAAAGTTTCCAACAACAGGAAATATATTTTGAGTATCTTCATAGTTTTATTTTTAAGATACACCAATTTTTATATACTGCAGGAAAAATGAAAATAAATATTATAATGCAAATTTGCAAAAAAACAAAGCATGTGCATAAAAATAAACTATTTCCAGCAGTGCAAGTTGAGTTTTAAGCATCCCAGAAACTATTCAGAAAGCCATAAAGTCAAACATGACTTTTAAAAACACCAGTATAGGCTTATAAGGCCCCGAAGGTAAAAAACTACATTTTCTGCAAAATGATGTCACGTCCGGTTTCGGACAGGTAATGGCGGACACACAATAGTTCGCGCTGACATTTATTCCAATGTAGGAAGTGTTACAAACAGCTGATCGGCTCAGCAAAGCGTGTTATATGCAATATTATGTTTTTGTTCCTGCAAGCACTTTTTATGCATTTTTTGCAAAGCCATATGTGGAAGGAAACCGTGACTTAGGACAAGCTGATGTCAAAAGATGTACAACTCCTCTGGTTTCATATGCAAAAAAAATTATTGTACTAGCTTACGTGGTTCCGGTTCTACAGGGATTTAAAAATAGTTACGCAAAACAGAGCGTGCCCGCTCCAACCGGCTTTAAAGGGTAAATCTCTGGCTCTCTTCCACAGCATGTTTTTTTTCCTGTCTTCCTTCTCTTACCCCAACCAGTTATTGCAAATGGCCGCCCCTCCCTGAGCCTGGTTTTGCTGGAGGTTTCTTCCTGTAATAAAGGGAGTTTTTCCTTCCCACTGTTGCCAAATCGCTTGATCATACAGGGTCATATGATTGTTTGTTTTTTCTCTGTATATATTATTATACGGTCTACCTTACAATATAAAGGACCTTGAAGCGACTCTTGTTGTGATTTGATGCTGTATAAATAAAACTGAATTGAACTGAATCTAGTCAAAGGTGAGCAAACTGATTAAATTAGACTAAAGTTCAACTGAACTCCATGATGCCCACAGTCTTCTTAAAGAAGTTGTTATGTTATTGTTGTAAGTGTTATGTTATAAGCTTGTCATATTATTATTTTTTGAATTGTGACTTTAAAGATGAATGTTTGTTAAACACTTTTTAAAATTTGTTCCAATAAATCTATGTTTTTGTCAAAAAAAAAAAAGAGGCTGTGGTTGGTGCAGCAGAATTGAAGATTGGTCGCAGACGGGGCCGCTTTAAGGAGCGCCGGATCTCCGACCGTTCATGGGAACTTATAGATCAACGTCGCTTGGCAAAGTCAGTTCAGGACCAGGTGGCCTCTGACCCACATGCTTCTGCAGACCAGCGTGAGAGGGCCATGGCCACCTACCAAGACCTTGCCCGACAGGTCAAGACAGCGATCTGACTCCTCAAGAGTGGAAAGGCCGCAGGCCTGGACGAAATCCTCGCCGAAATGCTTAAGCATGGCGGACCCCATCTTGAAGCCACCGTTACAAGACTCCTAAACGCCTGCTGGTCAACATCACATGTACCCGATGATTGGACAAAAGGCACCATCATCAAACTTCCAAAAAACGGTGATTTGGGTGACTGTAACAACTGACGGGGCATCACGTTGCTGTCGGTACCCGGGAAAGTGTTTTGCCTCGCTCTTTTGAATCGGCTACGACACGCAGTGAACGAACGATTGCGAGAAGAGCAGGCTGGGTTTCGGAGTGGCCGGTCATGCGTCGAGCATATCTTCACCCTCCGCATGATCATTGAACAAACATTGGAATACCAAAGGAAGATTTCTATTAATTTCATTGACTTCGAGAAGGCTTTTGACAGCGTCCACCGGCCGACTCTATGGGCTATCCTACGCCACTATGGAGTCCCTCAGCAGTTTGTAGACGCCTTTCGTTGTCTCTACTCCAACTCCCGTTGCTGCGTCCGGACGGATGACGGCTGCACAGATTTCTTCAAGATCAATACTGGCGTCCGACAAGGATGCGTGCTATCCCCTTTCCTCTTCCTGTTGGTAATTGACTTCATCATGCAACGATCAGTTGACCAAGCTGGCATCGGTGTGCCCTGGTATGAAGCACGTAATCCCACTGACTTGGACTTCGCAGATGACATCGCCCTGCTGGGCTCGACTCAGGAAGACCTCCAAAAGTTGACCGCGGCCCTGCAGAGGGAGGCAACGAAAGTTGGATTAAGAATTAGCGCCAAAAAAACCAAGGTACTCCGAGTTGGCTATGCACGTGCCCGCATTCCTGTCATGATCAACCAACAACATGCTGAAGAGGTGGAGAATTTTACATATTTTGGCAGCATCATCTCGAATGACGGGGTCTCTGATCGGGATGTCGACGCCAGAGTAGGGAAGGCAGTTGGTGTCCTGCGACGTCTCCAACCTATTTAGAACTCAACCTCCCTGAATGTAAGGGTCAAGATCAGACTACTGAACTCTATCGTCTTCCCTACTGCACTTTACGCTAGTGAAACCTGGCGCTCAATGAGTGCAATTATTCAACACCTGAACGTGCTTCAACAACGTGGCCTGCGGCGAATCCTGAGAATTTCCTACCGGGACCGAATAACAAATGAGGAGGTCCTACGAAGAGCAGGCACCTGCCCATTAGCCGATGTTGTTGCAGAAAGGCGCTTCCGCTTTGCGGGCCATATTTTACGCCTACCCCCTCATCGCCCAGCTAAGATTGCCATGACATGGCGTCCACGCACTGGCAAGCGAAAGCAAGGCCGACCAAAGACCACATGGCGTCGAACATTCATGGACGATCTGTGAACTGTCGACATTGTCTGGGACGAAGCTGAAGCAGTCACTGCTGACCGACATCGATGGAGATCACTAGCTGCCCGGTGTAGGAGGAACTAAGTGTGTAAGTTCCAATAAATCTATGATTTTGTCAAAAAAAAAATTCTTATTATTTGTAGTTTCTGCCCTTGTAGGTTTCCCTAACTGGCTGTTATTGTTTGTTAGTATCCAGAAGGATAATACAGCATAATATATTTTAGGGTAGGCCTACCTTATGACTGACAGGATGCATTTATGCTCTTGTTGTCCCTTACTTATCACGTGTGAAAACAACCAGACATGAATATACTCAGCTTAAGGCTCAAAATGACTGATACATTGTAAACCAGAGGGTGACATCAGGAGTCGAAAGGCTCAGTCTGTACTTTGGGTTCTTTGATGTGTTGCTGGGCAGTTTTTGGGGTGTGACAGCAGGGCATCCTTGAGCATACACGTCTACTGTAAAACATGTGACCCATTTAAAATAACAGAAAACACTTAAAGAGTACAACGCATCAATATTTACATAAGTGTTGTTATGCTGTCATTGTAAAAAGAAACATGTATATTATGCATGCAGTATTGTATACTGACAGGGACTTCTGAAACTGTGTATCAATTGCATTAATTACTGTATCCAAAACAGGTGTGTCTGTCCATTTTTTATGTGTATTGTTGTTATCCATGAATTTTAAAATTTACTAGGTTTTTTTGTAAAGCAGAAAAAAATATAAAGAACATGACTATTCCAGTTATTTACAGAAATGTGTTTTAGTGGCTGGATTTTGTGCCTGATTGATTTTTGCTCTGACTCGGGTATGCAGTAAACGCCAGGACCGCCTCCTACAACGCGGGTCTCGCCACTGGCGATATGAGCGCCTACAAAGCGGCCTCATACGGCGTGCGGCGCGCGGTGAGAGATGTCAAACGCAGGTACCGGGAACGTGTGGAGTCCCGCTTCCACCAGGGCGACACACTGAGTATGTGGCACGGACTACGCACCATTACGGACTACAAAGCCAGGGACACTGCGCCGATCAACGCCGACTCTGCATTCACCAACGAGCTGAATCGGTTCTACGCCCGTTTCGAGGTTAGCCAGGCGGCTAATGCTATCTACCGCCTGACTACCGAGGACAGTGACGTCATCAATGAGAGACCGGTGACCAGCATCGCGGAGCATGACGTCCGAGCGGCACTGAGGAGAGTGAACACAAGGAAAGCGGCGGGGCCAGACGGTATCACCGGCCGTCTGCTGCGCTGCTGTGCTGACCAGCTAGCAGGTGTGTTCACTTCCATCTTCAACGAGTCCCTGGCGAAGTCTGTGGTCCCCACATGCTTCAAAAGATCCACCATCATCCCTGTGCCCAAGAACAGCAAACCCTCATCCCTGAACGATTACCGGCCAGTTGCACTGACCTCGGTAGTAATGAAGGTGTTTGAGAGGCTGCTGAAGAACATCATCTCCTCCTCCATCCCAGACACCACAGATCCGCTGCAGTTCGCCTACAGATCCAACAGATCCACAGAGGATGCCATCGCCCACGTCCTACACACCACTCTCAGCCACGTGGACAAGAAACAGGGTAACTATGTGCGAATGCTGTTTGTTGATTACAGTTCAGCGTTTAACACAATAGTGCCCTGCAGACTGTTCACAAAGCTGAGGGATCTGGGACTTAACAGCCGGCTGTGTGCATGGGTGTTGGACTTCCTCACTGGCAGAACTCAGGTGGTGAGGGTGGGCAGGTGCTTCTCCAACAGCATCACCATCAACACAGGAGCACCTCAGGGATGTGTCCTCTCGCCACTGCTCTACTCCCTCTACACTTCAGACTGTGTGGCCACCCATGGCTCCAACACCATTGTGAAGTTTGCTGACGACACAGTGGTGTTGGGTGCCATCTCCAACAACGATGAGGCGGCCTACATGGATGAAGTGAAGAATCTGGCATCGTGGTGCCAGGACAACCACCTCCAGCTGAACGTCAGCAAGACCAAGGAGCTGGTGGTGGACTTCAGAAGGGGTCAGCACAGAGACTACAAGCCCATTATCATCAATGGAGCGCCAGTGGAGAGGGTGCAGTCCTTCAAGTATCTTGGTGTCCACATCTCCTCAGACCTGACATGGGCTGCCCACATTCAGGTCCAGACCAAAAAGGCTAGGCAGCGCCTGTATCACCTACGACAACTGAGGAAGTTCAGGGTCTCTCCAAAGATCCTCAGGATTTTCTATACAGGCGCTGTGGAGAGCATCCTCACGCAGAACATGACATCGTGGTTCGGGAACAGCTGTGTGAAGGACCAAAAAGCTCTCCAGAGAGTGATCCGTACAGCAGAACGCTGCTGCAGGATTGCTCTCCCCCCGCTTCAGGACACCTACACCAGGAGATGCCGGACTAGAGCAGCGCAGATACTGAAGGACCCGTCCCATCCTGGCAACAAACTGTTCCAACTTCTGCAATCTGGTAGAAGGTTCCGCATCTTCCGGGCAAGGACAGAGAGACTCAAGAGGAGCTTCTATCCCCAAGCCATCCGTGCCCTAAACACACACACCCGCCCTCTCACATCATCTATAATTGACTGAGACAGGACTCTTCCAGACACTAAACCAAGGCACAATGTACATTTCAATTCCTTTAATTTTAAATATGTTTATATTGTCTATCCTGTAAAATAGTCAGATATCTATTCATATTAATGTACAGAATTCACCTGCTTGCTGCTACTACTGCACATTCACCCAGTGTATATACTATATGTGTGTATATATATATATATATATATATATATATATATATATATATATATACATATATATATATATATATATATATATATAATGTTCTTCCTCTACACCCCCCCCCCCCCAATTTTTGCACATGTCGAGGAGCGTGTCAGGCTACATTTCACTGTGTGTTATACTTGTATAACTATGCATGTGACAAATAATAAAGAACCTTGAACCTTGATGAAAACATGAACTCTTTTTTGTTATAACTAACAAGTCATTTTTACTTTTAAACAATTTCTGGACATATTTCTAGAATATTTGGGTTTTCTTGTTTTTGAGACAGGTGGCCTAATACATTTTTAAGCATATTCTTGAAGATGGACTTGTAAAGCTTCAGGATACTGGGACTAAACAGAATTATGCAGACAGAAATGTTGGCACTGTTTGTAAGTTTAACTTGCTCTGTCCTCTCAGTGCTCTTGAACATCACATGTTGTTTTCAGGGCTTCTATTTCTGTTGCTTTTGTTGTTTCCAGGGACCAGAAACCTAACCTTTCTGCTTTGTATCAGAAATGTTACTTCATTTCTGTATAGAACAGTAAAGTTTCATTTATTTGCTGGTTTATTCATTGATGAAAAAAATCTGTTTATCTTGCTTATTTTTTCATTTAGTTTTAGCCCCATTTTTGCTATATCAAACAGGGTGTGGAACAATGGTTTGTTGTCACTTGACCTCAGGCATATAGCTGCCAGCTTGCCTGAGAGTGGACTACATTCATGAACACGATACAAGCAGCATGTTGTCTAGAAGACTAGATGTAAATGATTAAAGACATGGGTGAAACATCTTCTCTCTAACAACTCTTTGAAACTCAAACTTATCTGCAGTCTCTGTCTGTGGAGGCTTTGCACATCAAATGCTCCTGAGGACTTTTTATGTAAGAGACATTTCTTACAAAACAAGAACAAATCTGAAAAGCTGTGAACAACTATGTCCTTCTCCCTGTGTGGATGTTACTGTTTTTAAAAGCTCCTTGTGTTTCCCCTCCAAAGAAGAAGGTGAAGTCAAGTGTTTGTCAGTGGTTTCATGTGTGTGTATTCAGTATTCAAACAGACTGCATTAATATGAAGTTTTTTCCTTTTTTCTATGACTTGTGCTTTTAGATTTCTGTGAATGGACCTTCAGACATGTCACAGGAAAACACAGAAATCATGAAGTGTCTGATTGGCTTCTTCAGTTTGTTAAATCTAAAGTAGAAATGATGCTGGAATGTCACACTGATGCCAGCTGTAGTTGCTGCAAATGTTAGGTGTTGTGTAAGGGCTTTGTTTTAGCCACATGATAAAACCATTCAAATGTTACCTTAAATTGAAGTCAAGCTTTCTTGTTGAAATTATTTTTTTTTATTTGGATGTTCCAAATAGTGAAAATTAACCAAATTCAAGTCCTACCCCTGAGTTTATATTGGTCGCTGGTGACCTGGTGGACGTTCAAGGATGTCTGAGCCAATGAGAAATTGTGTTCTACTTGTGCCAAGTTGGTTCACAAGCTAAAGTCTAGGCAGGCCTAGAGACTTTTTGAAGATGTCCTCTGATCACTAGGGAGCAATGTGTATTCCTTCAGCGGTGGTTCCTGGAAGTTGTTGCACCAAAACGTCTGTTGCTTGGTTGCCATTCAGCATTCAATACCATCGTTCCCTCGAAGCTGGACAGGAAACTGCAGGATCTAGGACTGAGCAGCTCCCTCTGCAGCTGGATCCTTAGCTTCCTGTCTGACAGACGCCAAGTGGTCAGACTGGGCAGCATCACCTCATCCCCCATCACACTGAACACTGGTGCTCCACAGGGGTGTGTACTGAGCCCTCTCCTGTACTCACTCTACACCTACGACTGCACGGCCACTAACAACTCCAACATCATTGTGAAGTTTGCGGACGACACTACAGTGGTGGGTCTTATCACCAACGGTGATGAGGCGGCTTACAGGGAGGAGGTCAGAGCCCTGACCCACTGGTGTCAAGACAACCATCTCACCCTCAACGTCGCAAAGACAAAGGAGTTGATAGTGGACTTCCGGAGGTGCAGAGAAGTACACACCCCCATCACCATCAATGGCGCTGCTGTGGAGAGAGTGAGCAGCTTCCGGTTCCTTGGGGTACATCTGGCTGAGGATCTTACGTGGTCAGTACACACAAACAAAACAGCGAAGAAGGCGCAGCAGCGCCTCTTCTTTCTCAGGAGACTGAAAAGATTTGGCATGAACCCCCGCATCCTCAGGACCTTCTATCACTGTGCCATTGAGAGCATCCTCACTGGATGCATCACCACCTGGTATGGCAACAGCACCGCCTACAACCGCAAAGCTCTCCAGCGAGTAGTGCGGTGCTCTGAACGGATAATTGGAGGTGAGCTTCCCTCCCTCCAAGACATCTACAGGAAGCGCTGCCTGAGGAAAGCGGGGAGGATCATCAAGGACTCCAGTCACCCCAGCCATAAACTGTTCAGACTACTTCCATCAGGAAGGAGGTTCTGCAGCATCCGGTCCCGTACCAGCAGACTGAGAGACAGCTTTTTCCATCAGGCCATCAGACTGCTGAACACTTCATAGACACCTCACCTCCACTACTGGAACTTCAACATTATGCACTCCACACTGTACAGTAATGCTAATGTTTTGCACATGTCTCAACTCTGTATATTTTTATATATTTTATTTATTGTTGACTCTATTTAATTTGTAAAATATGTGTATGTGTACACACACACACACACACACACACACGTAGAAAAACATTTAGTATACACATCCAGAATTTTCTTTTTTTTTTGTTGCATACACTATTATATATTGTACATATATTTATTAGTTTCAGATTTAGCCATTCGTATATTTTGCCTGTTTATGTTATTGTAGTTTGCACAACTCTGTTGCTTGTGAAGCTCGCACACAAGAATTTCACTCGCATGTGCTGTACCAATGTACCTGCACATGTGATGTGACAATAAAAGTGATTTGATTTGATTTGCCACAGCTGCCTGTAGTTTGCATGGAAGATGACGGCTTTTACTGCAAATACTTTCTAACTAACGACCAAGCAACAGTCAAAATAGAACCTTAATCAGAGGGTGTTTGCCTTTAAAGTAAAAGCTGAAAATGAAACATCTGAAACCAATATGCTTACACACACACACACACACACACAAAACCCAGGAAAAATCTGTCAGCAGGGTTTACAGTTTTTTACAGCCGCTAGGACATATTCCACAATACTTAGGTCACTTTTGCAAAACTCTTCACACAATCCTCCTAACTGACCATCAGCTTGGCAAAGCAGTTCATTTCACATTCAAAATGCACTACAACTACCAAAACACTTTATTCAGGTCTCAAATAAACTCATTCTTCCAGAACACTAGCAAAAGTTGACAGCCGACAAACACACTTTGTCACCCACAAAACAATGACCTAAAAAACACTAACAACATGTAGCATTACACAGTGTTTTCCTCTGTAAAACAAGGACACATCTCTGTTTATAATTTCAATATATGTTACTGGAATGAATCAGACATCATGCAGAATTCGTTAATATTTGTTTATGTATTTTTATTTTTTTGTGCTAAGTAATCCCAAAATACAAGAATTTGTATACACACCATCCACTCATACACATACAATAGTAATGCTAATCTACTCGGTCTTCTCCATTTGGCCACAGGTTCTCATCCACATCACATCTTATGTCATCTAGGGCAATACACCTAGGAAAGAATCTTCTGGCATGCCAGAATTGAAGGAGTTGAAAAATTGAAGGAGTAACACCTGTGTAGATGTTCATCTACAATGAGAATCAGCTGTGGCTGGTTAAACTGCATTTTTAGATTTAAAATATGTTTCAGTAAAATATTGCTGTTGAATTTTGCTGTCTTTTTAAGTTTTGCATTGTGTTATTGTTTTGGCCATAAGTTTAACAGTTTTGAAAACAGTATGTAAGCACATGCAAAATGTCCTGTACGTACAAAGATTTTTGGCAGTTGTTGTGTCTGAGTGAGAAAATAATTCATGAAATTTGAGAGATGTAGTCATTGAATGCATTTTGTGCCAAAACAATGATAACTGATCCTCAGTTTAGCCCACATAGACTTCTGTTGTGCTCACTGTGTGAGGAGTTTTGCAAAAGTGACCTAAGTATTGAGAAATGTGTCCTAGCGTCTGTAAAAAACTGTAATCAGTTGTGAGGTCATTATGATGATTTACATTCATGCCCTTAGAGTGTAACCTCACCTAAAGATGAGTTTAATTTTTATTGGAACCAGTATAATTGATTTACAAATAAAAATGTACGCACGCACACATGTTCACACACGCACATACACACATATCCAAGCACCCACACACACCCTTGAGTCCAGTTTTAGTGCCTAATGTGAATGAAGATGAACAGAAATTAAATTATTTCAGTTTGGAGAGATGAGAAAATGCAAATGAATACTTAGGATGTGTGTGTAACTCTGTGTGTGTGTGTGTGTGTGTTTTGCCTGAAGGAAAAGCAGCTCTACTTTCATTCATATTAAAATGAACCGACGAGAGTCTGTAAGTCGCAGAGTCGGATAAGGAAAGAGGACGACAGGAGAAACAGGAATGAGAGAAAGGATGTAAGGAAGGGAGGAAAGAGGAGACAGAAGGTGTCAGGCGGGTATGAGAGGGGAAGGCGAAGAGCGGAGCAGATAGGAGGAGTCAGAGTGACATTATCTGGGTTTCTTTGTTTTGCTGCTGTCAGAGTAATCCATTGTCAGCGCACACACACACACACACACACACACACACACACACACACACACACACGTCCACCCACGTACAGACGCACGCACACACACACACATACATACCAAAAATGTTTTTTCATATAAACTAACATTTTCTCTGAGGTCGCAGCACATTTATAATTACCATGAATTTTAAAGCAGAGCTGCATCAAACACACACACGGCGTATTTGCAGTTCACATTTAGGTCACACTGGAAGCCGTCACCATGACTGCTGCCGAGTCTTGGGCTGGACTCAGTGTGAGTGGAGCAGGTGGATTCATCCTGCCCTGCTGCAGTGTGACAGCATCAGGTTTTGCTTATATGTGAGCTGACAAAGAGATAATCATAGGAAGGAGGAATTTGCTTAGTGAGATCACAAAATGTCAGCAGTTACTGAGAAGAAGCTTGCAGTGGTATCGGAAGCGTAGTCTGCACCTAGTTCCATTTTCAGGTTATGTGGCTTCATTACTGTGAATTAAGTATTTTACTGAATATTGTAAGGAAAAATTCTCAATGATCAGACAGTCTGCTAAAACCAAGCTCTTCACAGTGAGGAGAAAGATCTCAATTTCAATAGGAAGAGACCTCCAGTAGAACCAGCTCAGGAAGGTATCTGCCTCACCTAGTAAAAGGTGTTTCAGGGTCACCTGCCCCAACTCTTTATCCATGCGAAAAGCTTTAAGCCTGATCTTGACAGTAGATTTGGTCTCCTGAATTCAAACTGGGAACTGGTTCCACAGGTAAGGGGCCTGAAAAGCTTTGCCAAGTTTCACAGGTGCTCTGTTATAATAATGTGATGGTGGAAGGTCATGACGGGCCTGATCATTGAGTAGAAGGGTTTTAAATGTAATTCAGAGTTTAACACAAACCACTCTAAGCTTCTTTGCAGTGTTGCAGGTCTTAACACACACCTGAATGCAGCTTTTCATCAGTGTCCTGCACATAACAACAACAACCATTCAGGGATCACTTCAATCCTTTGATGCAGGGGAGGTATGATGAGCTGATTGAGTTCAGGTGTGTCAGCCTCCCCTGCAGCCACACAACAGACCACACCCCACCACAACAACGTAATTAGTTCTGATCGGTTCTCAGAACCAATGTCTCCAGAATATTTTCATCTCATTTTCATTCATTGATAGTGTCATCATAGATTTTGTCCTGGTTAGTCACTAAACTTGACACTGGTATACTTTGCACTCATGTTGTTTAGATGAGCAGCTCCCGGGAAGGCTACAGCTACAGCACCTTTTCTAAATGAGTGAAGTAAAACTCAATATGTTTCTAATTTGGATCCATATTACACTGTTGGTGCCACTGTAGGGACAATGGCTGCATTATCAACCTGACTGTGTCTGTGTGTCACACGTGCACTGCAGTATTATACCTTCATTAATGCACCTGTCATTAAGGCTGTGAGACAGTCTGAGCATGTTTCACCTGAGCTTTAAGCATTCTCGTTAACGTGATCCAATAATCCAGAATGAAGTCGGTAATAAAACTGTTGGGTAAAGTAATGTAAAGCTGATTTATGATTTTACTGCTTCTGCCAAAGGAAAAAAAAAATCCACTTTCTCTGACTCTGGTTAAGCTGTTACCAAGGTAACAATGGTTTATATTTGATATCAGAAAATGAATTACACGTTTTTTCTCCTGCCCTCTGTCTTCCTGTCCTTCATTAAACTGTGTGTGTGTGTGTGTGTGTGTGTGTGTGTGTGTGTGTGTGTGTGTGTGTGTGTTTATCTGAAATGGGATTCCTCCGTACAGACACAAGACTAATAAGAATAATAACAATCTGCACACTGTTGCTGTTAGCCCGACTCATCCCTATCCTGAATTCTTTCCTTTTTTCCTTCTTAAGTTCTTCCTTGTGTCTTTCCTTGTTTCATCATTTTTCCTTTACTTTTTTGTACTTTCCCCTCTGCTTCTGTTTCCTTAATCTTTCTTTATTTGCTTCCATATTTACATTTCCTTTTATGGTTGTTTCTCATCTCCTATTTCTTGTTATGTTTCCTCATCTCCTTTCTCTGTCTTGCCTCGTTTCCTGTTTCCTTGACTCTTAATCTTTCCAAATTCCCTCATATTTTTTTGCTTTCTTTTCTTGCCTCCTATTCACCTCTCCTTGTCTTTCTCCCTTCATCAGTTCCTCTCTTTTTTTGTTTGCTTGTTTCTTTCCTTCCCTCCTCCCTTCCCCCTTCCACAAGATAATTCTGCCTTGAGTGTAGATCGTCTTCATCGAGCTGTTTTCTGTTTTCCTTCTCAATGAAGCTTTTTTTCTACAGGAAAGGAAAACTGAAACTTTCATAATAAAAATGATCAAACACAGAAACAACAATGCAAACATTCATCTAGGGGTTTCATATTAATCTCTTTACTGAAGGCAGCCATTTAAGTTGTGAGCCCGGTCACTGATGATGGAGCACCAAACTGCTGATGGCCTCCTGATTTGCATAATGAAGCAGAAATGCATCATTAAATTTAAAAGAAAAACAGAAATAAATAGGTTTTGGGGGAAATGCAAAGGGAGAAGAATACAATATCCAAAAATAAATATATGAACTTCAATTAATTTATAAAAATTGGCCTGCAGGTTACCCGCCTGACTAATACAAAGGTAAATAAATGCAGGACTGAATATCAATTTTATTTCAGAGTTTCTCTTTATTTTTGATTATGGCAGTTCTGGCGCTCCATACTGACAGATTTAGGTTGGATTTGGAGTAAAGTGACAGACTGATTCTCTTCTCTTTGCGTTCCCATTCATAAAACACCAAAGCACTCCTCAATCTCTGCATGTCATGTGCCTGCCTGCTTCAAGTCCTCTACCATAATCCCTGTCCCCAAGAAACCTATGATCACTGGACTAAATGACTACAGACCCGTGGCTCTGACATCTGTGGTCATGAAGTCATTTGAGCGCCTAGTTCTCTCCCATCTCAAGACCCTCACGGCCCCCCTCCTGGACCCCCTGCAGTTTGCATACAGAGCCAACAGGTCTGTAGATGACGCCATCAACATGGCCCTACACTTCATCCTGCAGCATCTGGACTCCCCAGGAACCTATGCCAGGATCCTGTTTGTGGACTTCAGCTCTGCCTTCAACACCATCCTTCCAGACCATCTCCGAGACAAGCTTTCCCAGATGAATGTGCCTGATCCCATCTGCCGGTGGATCACTGACTTCCTGACGGACAGGAAGCAGCACGTGAGGCTGGGAAAGAATGTCTCGGACTCCCGGACCATCAGCACCGGCTCCCCTCAGGGCTGTGTTCTTTCTCCTCTGCTCTTCTCCCTGTATACTAACTGCTGCACCTCCACCCACCAGTCTGTCAAGCTAATCAAGTTTGCAGATGACACCACCGTTATTGGACTCATCTCTGACGGGGATGAGTCTGCCTACAGGAGGGAGGTTGAACGTCTGGTGTCCTGGTGCAGCCACAACAACCTGGTGCTGAATGCCCAGAAGACAGTTGTTAGAGTTTGTATTGTTGATTGTCATTTATGCTTAGAAATATTTAACCATAGATGCTTAGAGGTGTATAATCAATTGTGTAGTGATAAGTTGTGTGGTCTTTAACAGGCTACAGAGGCTTGGTGTGTATTCCACACTAGAATGCACACCTATATCCTGGGAGCATGGGAAAGTTCGTACCTTGTCTTAATTGTTTTATGGTAGGATTAACGTAGCTACGTCTGTTCTAGTCTAAGTGCTTTTCTGTTTAGATGAACTGCTGGACTTCCTCACCGGGGGGGGGGGTCTAGTCTACCCTCTTCCTGACCAAGGATGTTTGACCCTTTGATCAGCAACACACACACACACACACACGCACACGCACACGCACACGCACACACACACACAGGCAAGGTACTCTTTGTTTGTATGTAGACGTCGTATGTTAATGAACCTATGCATATTCATGTAACCTCAATAAAAGGACAGTGTTACGGGAGGACGGACGAGAGCGACTGGGGTCAAGCGAAGGGACGGCGCTCTGTCCGGTCTCTCCCGTGCACGAGTAACATGAAGAACTTTGCCTATTTGTGTCTTGCTTAGCAGTGTAATTATATTGTCTTCAACGTTCCAGCGGATGGGTTCAAGCTACAAACCTATCAACAGTGGAGATTATTGTGGACTTCAGGAAGCACACAGCCCCACTCCCCCCCATCATCCTGACTGACACCCCCATCACCTCTGTGGACTCGTTCCGCTTCCTGGGTACCACCATCACCCAGGACCTGAAGTGGGAGCCCACCATCACTTCCGTCATTAAGAAAGCCCAGCAGAGGATGTACTTCCTGAGGCAGCTGAAGAAATTCAACCTGCCAACACGGACGATGATGCAGTTCTACACTGCAATCATCGAGTCCATCCTCACCTCCTCCATCACCGTGTGGTACGCTGGAGCCACTATCAGGGACAAACAGAGACTGCAGCGTGTTGTACGCTCTGCTGAGAAGGTGATTGGCTGCAGACTCCCATCTTTGCAGGACCTGTACACCTCCAGGACATTGCGGCGTGCAGCTCGGATCTCAGCTGACCCTTCTCACCCTGGACACAGTCTGTTTGACCTGCTGCCCTCAGGCAGGAGGCTCCGGTCCATTCGCACCAGAACCTCTCGCCATAAGAACAGTTTCTTCCCCTCTGCTGTCGGACACATGAACAATAAACGTACGACTGTTCCCACCACTAACACATGACCCTACGCTGTGTTCACTGCATCATTCCATGTTTGGCACTGATCACCACCTGCACTCATGTATATATCATGTATATATCTATCCACTTAGCACTTTTAATTCTTATTCTTATTTTTATATTTTTATGACAGTATGTTTGCACTGAAGCACCGCAGCAATTTCCTAATGTTGTAAACCTGCTCAACATTTGGCAATAAAACCCTTTCTGATTCTGATTCTGATTCTGATGTGTGCCTGTTTCTCTCTCTTTATCATCTGTTTAGCTCATTTCTCTCTGTGTCACATTCTTTCCGAGTACCATTAATCTCAGCATACACACACACACACTGTGGAGCAGGGAAATTATTTTACTGCTATTGTTAAATAATTGTCATCATTACCATTGCATTAATAATAAAATCTGGAGTTTATATTGCATTCAGGGGTTAAACAGTGTCTCTTTCAGAAAGACTGAGTTGCAGGCTGACAGGAAGTTGTATGCAGAAGTGAAAGCAGATAGTTATTTTGAGCCGCAGGCTAAGACGAGGCTTTAACAATGTAACAGATAGCTTTAAGAAGGCCTTAAGCAGTTATGACTATTTCATACACAATGCATATCTGTGCTTATTAAAGAGTTGGAGCTCGGTCAATTAATTGGGGGTCGGAAGCTTTGTTCGGCGCGATGTTCGGACAATCTATTGTGCAAGTGACTTGGAGCCATAGAAGGAATTGCAATACATGCTTACAAAACACTTATATATCAGATCATTTTATACTAAGGTTTTAGTAGAGGTTCTTGGTTAAAACATTTATTTAGTAGAAGACATACACATAGTCTCAGTGAGCCTCTGGTCTGGTAAAAGGTCAGAAGTGCAACAGGTGAATTGAGAAAGAGCATTTGAGGACGAGACACAGACAGTAGGTGAAGAGGTGACACAAAGAGCATGTGAGGTCGTGACACACACACATAGAGTTAAATTTATTTAGAGGAACCGTCCTTGTTGTCTCGGCAAGAAAGAGGAACAATTCATTTTAAGATAAGAACGGAAAGTACCAAGCCATGAAAATAGAAGATGATTTTCTGGGTGAAAAGTCATGATGATGTTGATCTGATCTATGTATAAAATGTACCGGTGACGCATGAAGGGGCGTCAGTAAACAAACCCTGATGCTATAAAATATCTGTTCATGCTTTGATTGAGTCGAAGACTACTTCCTGTCTGCGTACAGAGTTGTCTTCCCACACGTGTGTTCATTAAAATCATTGTTTGACCAAAGACCTACTGGACCATGGGTGGTGTGTACTCTCCTTCCTCAACTTTGAATCTTAACATTTGGGGGCTTCGTCCGGTGGTTGAGGAGGGAGAATTGGAGGTTTAGATGGAGAAATTTGGTGGTCTCTGAGGTGGTCTGACGGGCAGACATGAATTCCAGTGGTCTAAGTGAGTGGGCATAAGCCGGCTTATCCAAAAGGTAAGGCACTACCTGTTGAATTATTTCCAAAGTGTGCCAAATTGGAAATGATAAAATTTAAGTCTACTCACTGAAGTTACTGGTGGATGTCTGTTTTGATTTTGATGAGAATCTCATGACAGTACTGAGGATCTAAAGCAGTTGGACTGCTGGAAAGGATTTAATGCGGTTGGACCGCGGGAAGCAGTTGGACTGCTGGAAATGATTTTAGTATGTTAGGGAATTTGGTTATTTTTTGGTTATAAGGTTGGACCTGCTTCAGTCTTACACTTTGTTGGGTGTTTTACTGTTGTTCCAAAGTATTATAAATTACTCAAGAACGCCAGTTGGACTGGTAGGAAGCGCAGTGCTCAGAGGTAACGCTTGCCAATGTCAAGGACGCTTAGACATTGTCCTCGAAGAGGGATAGTCAGTTGGTCACTGTGGAGCTTGGGGCACTCCAGAATAACTAGGAGTTAGAGTCTCCTTACCGTTTGGAACGGTATCTGCGCTTTTTTTGGGCAGCAAAGGTTGGACCTTGGGTGTTGGACACTTTTAAATTGAGTTAGGGACTTTAGAGATGAGGCCAGAAACTGTTGGACAGATACTGGTTAATTGATTACAAAAAAGTTGGACTTTATCGGTTAGACCGTTAACTGAAATTTGTCAAAATTGGTTAGGCGCTAAAGCTGACAGATCTGACAGTAGTTGTAAATATAAGACGTCTTTGTAATATAAAAAGATCTGTGTGAAAGGAGTCTGAGGCAATGCTGCTGCTATTTTTAGACGGTGTGTGTGTGAGTGAAAATGCAAATGAGTAAGCAGTGAACTGTTTAAGCCACAGTTGGTTTAACAAATACTGCTGCAAACATTGTTGAGTGTGTGTTTCAAATGCCATTTATGTTTATTAGAGGACTATAAATAAAGTTTTGAGTTGCCGTAGTGGATGTATAGTAATTGACTGAGTTTGGATGTAGATATATAAATATATTGAGTGCACTGTATATACTTAAGACTAACACATCACTTTCAGTAGTAACTTTTCTCCAGCATTAGTTGCTGGTGGGTTTATTTTTTCAATTTCTTGTGTGTGCGAGAATTAATGGAGGTAAACAGTGTCTCTTTCAGAAAGACTGAGTTGCAGGCTGACAGGAAGTTGTATGCAGAAGTGAAAGCAGATAGTTATTTTGAGCCGCAGGCTAAGACGAGGCTTTAACAATGTAACAGATAGCTTTAAGAAGGCCTTAAGCAGTTATGACTATTTCATACACAATGCATATCTGTGCTTATTAAAGAGTTGGAGCTCGGTCAATTAATTGGGGGTCGGAAGCTT
The DNA here is from genome assembly GCF_057382185.1 of Mchenga conophoros. NCBI lineage: Eukaryota > Metazoa > Chordata > Actinopteri > Cichliformes > Cichlidae > Mchenga > Mchenga conophoros. The sequence goes on from NC_140542.1 coordinate 19,565,919, forward strand.
TGTTCGGCGCGATGTTCGGACAATCTATTGTGCAAGTGACTTGGAGCCATAGAAGGAATTGCAATACATGCTTACAAAACACTTATATATCAGATCATTTTATATTAAGGTTTTAGTAGAGGTTCTTGGTTAAAACATTTATTTAGTAGAAGACATACACATAGTCTCAGTGAGCCTCTGGTCTGGTAAAAGGTCAGAAGTGCAACAGGTGAATTGAGAAAGAGCATTTGAGGACGAGACACAGACAGTAGGTGAAGAGGTGACACAAAGAGCATGTGAGGTCGTGACACACACACATAGAGTTAAATTTATTTAGAGGAACCGTCCTTGTTGTCTCGGCAAGAAAGAGGAACAAGACAAGAACTGAAAGGAAGACAGGAAGGGCTAGCCATGAAAATAGAAGATGATTTTCTAGGTGAAAAGTCATGATGATGTTGATCTGATCTATGTATAAAATGTACCGGTGACGCATGAAGGGGCGTCAGTAAACAAACCCTGATGCTATAAAATATCTGTTCATGCTTTGATTGAGTCGAGGACTACTGGCTGTCTGCGTACAGAGTGTCTTCCCACGCGTGTGTTCATTAAAATCATTGTTTGACCAAAGACCTTCTGGACCATGGGTGGTGTGTACTCTCCTTCCTCAACTTTGAATCTTAACAACACACACACACACACACACACACACACACACACACACACACACACACATAAACACACAGTTTTGTTTTGATCACTTCTGAGGCCATAACAGTGACTTACATTAGACTAACAATCAGTTTAATAACTTTAACCTACCCCAGGTCAAGGCACTGCTGTAAAATTAAATGATTTGCATTATGGAGACTTTCTTTGTTCCCCATAAAGGAAACTGTAATGACCTGAATGTAAGCTGCGCGAACAGAATTATGTCCCCACAACAGTGGTAATCCAAGAGCACACATGCACACACATAGCGTGCACTCCCAGTGTGTATGCACGGTATGATTTCCCATGACGCTGTAGGAAAAAACAATGGAGCCATTCATCACTTTGGATGAAGTCTGGAGATGCTGCGCACACACACATATGCATAGATCACTGCGCTGGTTGCCGGTTTGAATCTCTGTTCATTTCTCTTTCTCAGCTAAATTGTTAAATGCTGGAAACTCTCTTCCAGCTGTAATTTCTCATTATATATTTAAGAATAAGTGGCCCGTCTTGACAGTCATGTTGTTACCATGGAAACCAGCCACCACCAACCTCATCACTGTGACATTGACTAGACAAGTAGTAATACAAGTTTACTATTTCTGCTCGTGCTTTTTGTGGGGTGGGTTTGTTGATACAGTATCACTTATTACGAGTTTCCATGAATTAGTCATTGTGCAGTCACAAATAACATTTAATTATTAAAAGTCTGAAAAAGTTTAGTGAATTTGGTGAGATCTTCTGTTTCCTCTTGATTATCGTGACAATGTCTGCAGCTGTTGACAGCAGCTGGGACGCAGAGCTCTGCCAGAGGAAGGCAAAGAAAATGTAGTTATTAAGCAAAATTGAGAGATTTTGAAGGACTTTTGAAGACCACATTAAGCCAGACAGCGTGACATTTGTGCCATGTAGGCTGAATGCATTTAGGTAGTGTGCAAAATGCAGGTATGTATTTTGATAAGTTTTAATACACAATTACAGTTTTTTACAGACGCTAGGACACATTTCTCAATACTTAGGTCACTTTTGCAAAACTCTTCACACATTTCTCCTAACTGACCCTCAGCTTGGCAAAGCAGTTCATTCCACATTCAAAATGCACTACAACTACCAAAACACTTCATTCAGGTCTCAAATAAAAACATTCCTCCAGAACACTAGCAAAGGTTGACAGCCGACAAACACACTTTGTCACCCACAAAACAATGACCTAAAAAACACTAACAACATGTAGCATTACACAGTGTTTTCCTCTGTAAAACAAGGACACATCTCTGTTTATAATTTCAATATATGTTACTGGAATGAATCAGACATCATGTATTTATGTTTATGTATTTTTATTTTTTTGCACTAAGTAATCCCAAAATACAAGAATTTGTATACACACCATCCACTGATACACATACAATAGTAATGCTAATCTACTCGGTCTTCTCCATTTGGCCACAGGTTCTCATCCACATCACATCTTATGTCATCTAGGGTAATACACCTAGGAAAGAATCTTCTGGCATGCCAGAATTGAAGGAGTTGAAAAATTGAAGGAGTAACAACTGTGTAGATGTTCATCCACAATGAGAATCAGCTGTGGCTGGTTAAACTGCATTTTTAGATTTAAAATATGTTTCAATAAAATATTGCCGTTGGATTTTGCTGTCTTTTCAAGTTTTGCATTGTGTTATTGTTTTGACCATGAGTTTAACAGTTTTGAAAACAGTATGTAAGCACATGCAAAATGTCCTGTCCGTACAAAGGTTTTTGGCAGTTGTTGTGTCTGAGTGAGAAGATGATTCATGTAATTTGAGAGATGTAGTCATTGAATGCATTTTGTGCCAAAACAATGATAACTGATCCTCAGTTTAGCCCACATAGACTTCTGTTGTGCTCACTGTGTGAGGAGTTTTGCAAACGTGACCTAAGTATTGAGAAATGTGTCCTAGCGTCTGTAAAAAACTGTAAGCTGTGTCACTTTGAATATAAGTGTTTTGTTTGTTTGTTTTGTTTTTTGGCCTTGTCTGCATTCAGTCATATAGGACACAACTGGAGTGTGTATCTTATATTCCATAACTATGACAATCTGCACATACTTTCTTCATCTTGTCATCCATACCTGTGCGAAATTCCAAATATCTAAGGCAAAGCTTGTGTGAGAAGTGACATTGGGCCGACTAATTGGCCTTCCAAACTGAGAATGCTCGCTGTACCACACAGCTGTAGTGGGCTGAAAAACAACAAGATCCAGCGACTCAAGGACATGTTGGAAGAAGGTTTTTTTATATTCTAAAAACCGCAGGCATATCAATTTAGAATTATTTCATGAAAAACTAATTTTGTTCCTTTGTTCTGTGGAGCCCTGTGGACTCAATGGTTATAAATGATCAAGAAAACACATTTGGATTTTATGATCTCTTCAGTGTCAGGAAGTTCCCACTGTTATTTTGTGTATTTTCTCTTCTACACTGGGAAAAATGGACACAATGGGCTATCTACTCATTATACATACAGGAGCTGCTCAACCATGGAAACCCATAGCGTGAAGCTCCCAGTGCACAGTTTTAGTGCTGATAATAATGCCAAAGGAGATTTGGCACAAGAAGAACTGCAGTTAGACTCAGCTGAGTGTTGAAGACATTTAGACATTGTGCACCTGGGGGCGATTGTGGCTCAAGAGTTGGGAGTTCGCCTTGTAATTGGAGGGTTGCCGGCTTGGACAGTCTCGGTCGTTGTGTCCTTGGGCAAGACACTTCACCCGTTGCCTACTGGTGGTGGTCAGAGGGCCCGGTGGCGCCAGTGTCCGGCAGCCTCGCCTCTGTCAGTGCGCCACAGGGTGGCTGCGGCTACAATGTAGCTTGCCATCACGTGTGCGTGAATGGGTGGATGACTGGATATGTAAAGCGCTTTGGGGTCCTTAAGGACTAGTAAAGCGCTATATAAATACAGGCCATTTACCTTTTTTTTTTTTTTTTACCTCAGCATAGAGAAGAGGTTTGACCCATTCTTCCATAGATGTTTGTAAAGGCAATAAGACTGAAAACACCTGAATTCAAAGACAAAGAGGCATGAGCCAGTCCTTTTGCCCATATGTTGCTGTGCTGTTTCTTCATCTGAAGAAGAATAAGGACAAAGTGTGGGTAACCATACTGATCCAGTGGCTGGATAAACTAGCCCCTGCAGATCTAAAATGAAGACAAATCGAACAACTGCAGGGCCTTTTCTTCACTAAAGAAGAGATAATGTTTATTGTCTTACTGGCTGTGTTAATGATAAATGTGGTATAAAGAGGAACTGAATGCTGAAATACTGGTAAGGTTTTTGAGCTGCATTTTTAATCACCTAGATTTTAAATGGCTTTTCATGGTAATGTATGGAGCAATATATTCCTGACAGAGTTTCATATCCTACTGATTCTTGTTTTTTAAATGTAGTTTGTTTCTTGCTGCTTAGATTTGCTGTTTGGTTCAGCTGAAATCCCTGCAAAACTAATAAGATTTTGAGATGTATTTCCTCTCAGCAAGCTGAAGCTGCAATGAAGTCAGCATTAGTAAGTCTCTCCGTCAAAGTCAAAGAACGCATCATAAAGTAATCATACACAGATGGAGATGTATCTGCAGCAGAAGCAGAGCATGGGCCTTCCAATACTTTCAGATATTGTTTCCTATCTGTGATAAACTGCCATGCTATGAAAATCACACCTGTAGTAGCAAAGCTGGGTTTTCAGCTAGAAGAAAAGTTGTCTCACAAAGGAGGACAAATGTTGTTCTCGCTCCACTACACAAGACTGCAAGCAGTGTTAAAGTGGAATTCATCAAAAATAGGATTGAAGGGTTTAGGATCAAGGGGCGGGGGGCAACTCCTCTGGTTCCACAAAGAAGTCGGACTGTAGAAGTCTGAGAAATGGAGACTGCTCACTGGATCTTTGACAATGTGAATATTTTTCTGTTGTATTTATGGCTAAAAGAAAATGATGCTCATTTTATATATTGTGAATTTCTTGGTGTAGCCAAGTGAAAGGAGCTTGCAAAGAAAAGTGTCTGGACTTCTTTAAGTTGCTTGAAGACGTTTCACCTCTCATCCGAGAAGCTTCTTCAGACTACAATGACCTGGATGACCGAGAACCTTCACAGACATATTGGTGTAGCCAAGCAACCAAAGGTTGGTCGCCAGAATCTCATCTCTGCTTTTTGGTCCTGCTGTAGCTGGAGGTCGAGTGGAGTGCCACTTCGCACTTGAGTGGTTTGTAGCTCAGTGTCGAGCCATAGGAATGAGGATTAGCAGCTCCAACTCTGAAGCCATGGCGCTCAGGCAGACAAGGGTGGAGTGCCCACTCCAGGTCAGGGACAAGTTGCTACCCAAAGTGGAAGAATTTAAGTATTTCTGGGTATTGTTCACGAGTGATGTGTGAGGATAGAGGCAAGCTGGAGATTGATGTACGGATTGGTGCCATGGCTGCAGTGACCAACTATAGTGGTGAAGAGAGAGCTGAGTGTGAAGAATAAGCCTGGAAGTCACTGGTTGATGTACAACTCCACCCCCGACTATGGTGTTGAGCTTTGGGTAGTGACCAAAAAAAAAATGAGATCACAGATACAAGCAGCGGAAGTTAGTTGTGTCTGAATGATGGCTAGCCTCTGCCTTGGAGATGCAATCATTCGAGTGGGGCTCAGATTAGAGCCACCACTCCTCCACATCATAAGTAATAGAGACGGGAAATTGGAATCGAGCAATTTTGATTCCTTTATTGGTATCAATAAAATTCTGAATGGCAAAAAAACAAAAGTGTATTTCATAAACCAGTAGGTGATGGATACTGACTAAAATTGGATTATGATTATTTACAAGGTTATTCTTCTGGTCTCAGTGCTGCATCCTACAAAGACACACGGTGCCCTTGAGTCAAAGCTTTTAGAAATAAAACTGCAAGGTCTCTAAATGGTTTCTGAACAAAAGGAGGCAATGACCGTATCCAAATAAAAGGCATTATCTCTTTTATTGTATTTGATGTTCAACTTGACAAAGTATATGTGCATAAAAATAGCTTGAAAATAAAAGCTAACAGTCAGCATCTACTTTTATATCACTGTTGTGGAATTGATCCTAAATTCCTTAAACGTAGCACAAATCTCACTCGACTATGAGGGCTCTAAACAGAATCTGTGATTTTAAAATTATATTATTATTTAACCCAAGTGGATTAAAAACAGTAACACTACTACAAAAACATTATAAAAATAGTCAATAACTGAAGGTCTTAGCAAAAGGAAAGTTCACTGTGCTCCACTGCTGCTCCACGCCAGTCCGTAGTCGTCCTTCAGCGGTAACGTACACCTGCGGGAAAGCCCTTATGCAAACCTATCCGTGTGAACTAACACTAACTCTGCCTTGTATACTCAGATCACAGCTCGGCGTGTTTGAGCCACCAGCCTGTCCACCTGCCTGTCCGGAATTTGGATCACGATCAGCCCCAGCCGCCTCGACCTTTCTGAAGCTTCTCCCCACGGACCCTCACCCCTCCCTCCGGTTCCCTCGGCCCCGCTATCATCGTAAGACGCGTACTCTACTTCCCCTCGTATACTGCCGTTTTCCCCGCACCCCAATAATCCTTTTTTCCTTTTTCTGTTTCAGCCTCCCACAGTCCCGCTCTCGGCGTTCCTGCGCGATTCACCTCCCGGTCCCTCGGTTTTTCTGGTTCCGTGCGTTTTTTCCATTCTACCCTCCCGGGACACCCTCAGTTATAATAAAGTTTATTTTTGTTCTCTCGTACCGCTGTGTGTGTGTTCTGCTCCTGGGTCCAACTTGTGCGTGGAACTTCGGTTCATGAAAAGACAAACCATGTGAACACTAGACATTTAAGTAGTATTTAGCTCTAATAAAGGGAAAAATACAATCAATGGACAGTAAAATCTAGCTTTAAGAAACCTATATAGAATAGAGGCAACATACAAGAAAATCCTGGCTCCTCCAAATGAAATATATTTAAAAAAAACTTTCCCAGCAGTTTATCTCGACAATCTGTGACTTCAGACAGCAAAGAGACTAAGACAGAAAAAGATTAAAGTAAAAGTGGATTACCACGATAACCAAAGTAGATCTAAACTGCTGTACCACAAACTATCCTTGATCGTAAACTGGCACAAGATCTGCAGTCTACCTCTGTTCAAGGTTAGTGGCTCCTTGTATACTTAATATATTTTTAAAGTAGTTCCTTCTTAGGTTGTGTTATGTGAAAAAGTACAGAATCAATGCTGCTTTCCAGCCCAGTTATCTTCAGACCCACTGTGCACATAAACTCTTCCATCATGGGATCCTGTATCCTGTTTTTTGGTACTGAAATGCCAACACCATCTTCTGTAGCTATTAGGTCACTTTAGTTTTCAGAGGAACAGCTCAGCAGGACGTTACCCTCAGATTTGTGCGTTCAGACTAATAAACCTTCCTATTACTTGCCTTCTCGCTGGTTATGAGGTACTGAACGGAAACAGAATGAATCACACACAAGGATAACCATTTCTGTTTTAATATTGTCCAATCAGAAAACACAACCAAAGAAAAGTAAACAGGAAGTAGGATTAAAGGCTTGTATAGGACTTCCTGTTTCTTTCAGCTTTTGGTCCTAAGCCATAATCATCATCATCTTCATCATTACCACCACCATTAATATGATCTTCAGCATCAACATCTTTGTAGTCCACATTTTAATTTCAAAGTCATCACAGTTGGATAATTTACAGTGTTTATTATACACAGGGCAGATTTTTTGTGTGCTTTGTGTCTGTAAACTGAACTTCCCTGAATGGACAATGAAGGTTGAAAATGCACTGAATAATTAGTATAATAATTAGAATAATACTAATTAGCTTTTTCACATCATCAACATTTGTCATCACTGAGTCAACCATCATAATTAGTTCCACCATCATAATTATAATCATTTAATCATAACTGGTAATGTGTCTCTCATCACCAAAACTGTTTTCTTCATCTTCACACACGCACATCAACATACGTCACTGGACACACATTTTATAGAAGCAGGCAGGTCCATTAATTTGTATATGGCTCAGTTATTAACATCAAAGCTGGATCGAAGAGAAGAGGAACAACTTCAAAGTCTGCTCCACTGGACGAAAGTTCAATGCAACAAACATTAAAAGTCCTTTTTAAAAAAAAAAAAACTTCTTAAAAGTCACATTTCCAAAGGTTTCACAGGTGTTCTCTTCAGGCATTTTTGTGTCCAGCTCATGTTCCTAAGACTCTCGAGTCCACAGAATCATTTACATTAAAAAAGCAAAATCAGAAATCTACTCCCTTGAAAATCCATTGTGCTTTTAAATCCGTCATGCTGCAAGACTCTTAGCCACACAGTCCACAGCAGTGCAGAGCCCATTATACTGTACAATCCACATTGATCGGAAATCCTTTGATCTGTAGAATCTGTCACATTTCTGTCATGCAGCCAACACCTCCATTCTGCTTTATATTTTGTAGTGCAGCAGAATCTGTACAGGCTCCACAAAGCAGTCAGATCTACGACACTCGTGCACGACTGACCGTGTGTATGGTTAGTGCTGTTGTACACCGTCTGTTGTACTTTGTAATCCATCACACTGTCCCATATAGCATCAACTCTGCCAAACTGCATGCTCCTGAACATAGAACTTATCGTTGCAAACAAATATCTTGAAATGCCAGGTTCCTCAAGCTTTGCATTTCATCAGTAAATCACTTTGTGAACTTTATAGGATTACACTTGCCTGTCTTTAAATAAGTCCATTGATGATGACCTTTAATCTGTCACATCAACATGAGTACAACTGTGTTTAAAAAGCCACATCATCTGCATATAACGACACTAAACACATTTCTCTAAACAACATGCTCTCAGCTGTCTTGTTGGACATTTCATTTTACCATCTTTCATTTTGACTCTACTCACTGATTTGTCCATCAGGTTTACAAAAAACAGGTTTACTGATATCTAACCATTGACTGGCTCAAAAAAAAAAAATCTTGTATTTCTGACTGTAGGTTTTGTCCAGAAGTTGAGGCTGATGTGCTTTTGTCCAACAACTTTCTGGTTGTGTGCTTTGTAAAACCACAGAAATCTTTTTGAGTTGTTATTTGGTCACTGATTTAATTTCCAAGATTGCTGTCAGCCAGAAAAAGCTTTCTGAGATGCTCTGTCAGTTTCACAGTCCCCTGGCTCTTCTCAGTTTTCCACAAGGAATGATTCCAACATTCTCATCCATCTGTCATTCAATTAATCTCTCTGAGGAGTTTGTCAGACTTTAGGAGGTCACAAAATAAATAGCAGGTTTTCTGGCTGACAGATTTGAAGTGGGAAGCATTTGGGGAAACTATTACAATTATACCTGACCCCTTCTGGTAGCTTGCCAAGTGTGTGGATGCAGGTGTCTTTAATTTAAGAGGACATGTACCAAAAAAAAAATCTCTACCCTATGTGTTGGAGAAAAGAAAATAATGTCTTTTACTTGTTCCAAACAAGTAAACACACATAATCTTTTAAAGAATAAAAATTATATATGATGATAGCTTAGGGTTATAAATTAGTATTTTTAGAATTAGCCCCCTGAAAGTTAACTGGATCATGCTAATGTGAGTCTTTTTCCATTTAAGTCTATGAATGCCAAATTAGTTGTGCATTCAGAGATACTGTACTGCATACTTTGATAGTAATGAGTGATTATTCGGGTTACTGTTGTCTTACTATCAGATTCCTATGAAAGCAGTCTGTTCATTCTCCTCTGACCTCTGACATCAACAGTGTATTTTCTCAGAGAGAACTGCTGTTAACTGGATATTTTCTATTTTTCCTGACCAGGCTAATGAGAGCTGCATTCATTTTACATTTGAATTTGTTTTTCTTTTCCTGCTTTCTTTGCCTTTACAAATGAAAAACAAATGCATTTAAATACTTTTTCTTTTGGTTTTCTGTCAGGTAGCATATTTAATCTTATAGAGGGCACAGAAATACAGACTTACATATTGGCAAATGGAAAATACCTTTCATGGTAAATTCTGTTTTTGTAGTTGCTGTCAACAACTTTAAATAGAAAAACTAATTTATAGGAAATTGTAAATCTTGTCCTATTCAGCCTCTGTGCTTTTGCTTAAACCCAACAAACCCGTTATGTACCAAGGCTGTTTTGGGCCTTCTTTTAAAGTCTCCTTCAAAATGCTGTCCAGTTTTGCTTATAGAAAAGAAAACAGAAGTGTTTTCTCTGGTTTAGAGGAAATTTTGATTGAGCTTTTGTGCTGTGAGCTTTTTATATTCAGGGGACATTTCTGAAACGAGGCCCCAACAAACCCCTCCTGAAGCCACTGATATTTTCAAAAGCTGAGTTTTTGATCATGAAAAAAAAAAGCTGCCCTTTAATTTCAGGCCGAACGGTATGAATTCTGTGGACAGTTAATGAGTGTGAATCAGCGCTCTGAGTGTTATCAGAAGACACGAAGTCCATGTAGTGTTAATTACAGCTCTGTTCAATGATCGACATGCCCCTAACTGCCAGGGTGTCTGCCTTTTAACGTCAGCCGGTTTAATGTGCTGAACACAGGCCAGACTGATTAAACTGTTCTGGATCTTTGGTTAGCAAGGGCGTTGTGAGGATCAGAGCCTTGAAGTTCTGAAAACTGCGAGTTGCATCTTTAATCAGCCAATCAAAATGCAGACAATTACACCTATGATTTGTCAAAGTGAGAGTAAAATTTTCTTTGTTCTGGATATGTTGAAAGGTCTATTTTGAATCCGTTCTAGTCAATTCATTGCATTGTGTGATTGAAACCATACATCTAATGTCAGTTCATTCTGCATCTGGACGTAAAGTTTTCAGTGGGAAAAACATTTCGTCATTCATCCAACTGACTTCTACAGTCTCAGCCTGGAACACCACTAAGTCACTGGTTCAGGTATGTGGATGACACCTGGGTGAGATCAAGTCTCAGGACGTACCACAATTCACTGATCACATTAACTCAGTGGACCAACACATCAAGTTCACCAGGGAGGATATGAAAAGTGACAGGTTAGCCTTCTTAGACTGTGAGATTTCCATCAGTAATGGGGGACATTTAAAAGCTGATGTGTACCATAAACCTACCCATGTGGATCAGTATTTAAGGTTTGACTCTCATCATCCACTGGATTACAAACTGGGTGTCATTTAGGATGCTACAACACATAGCGATCACCATCCCACATATACAGCGGCCAGGGAAGCAGAAGAACATCATATCAAGAAGGTCCTGAGTAAAATACGGTTATCCCAGCTGGACAATTGTCAAAGCTGGGAAGGCACCTAAAGAAAGTTCCAGGCGATCAAGGAGAGAAGGACAACTGCAAAACCCGTAGTGATCCCTTATGTGTCAAGAGTATCGGAACAGTTGAGATAAATTTTTTCTAAACACTGAGTCGCTGTGGATTTTAAACCCCAAAACACACTGAGCTACCAAAAAATGGTCCACCCCAAGGATCGGGTCCCCCAACACAAACAGAGTAATATAGTGTACGCTATTAAGAGCCAGGAGGACTGAAATGATTTATACATCAGGGAAACCAAAAAACCTCTGGCGAAGTAGATGGCACAACACAGAAGAGCTAACTTGTCAGTCCCAGACTCCGCAGTCTATCTATGCCTACAGGCAAGTAAATACTCTTTCAGTGATGAGGATGTACACATCCTGGACAGGGAGGAGCGCTGGTTTGAGCGGCTGAGACTGAAGAAGCCACTTGGTTGAGCGACAAAATGTTTCTCCCACTGAAAATGCTATGTCCAAATGAACAGAATAAACTTTTTGACTTTTCGATACTGGTTGTGTTCCCATTTTTTGATCAAAAGAAAAGCTAGTATCAAACATCAGTGTCATATTAGATGTTTTAAAGGGAAAACTCACTAAACCATTTATATCTAAATGCGTTGTCAACCTCAGAAAGAAACACCCGTGACTGCTAATACCACAGTAAGTAGTCCTCCATGGGCTGTGTCTAATGACGTCTAGCTGAAATACAACTTTGTTTTTTCGTTGTTTATAAAGATCTTAGTCATTTCACTTTGTTGTATGCTGTTTTTAATCTGGGAGCTGGTTCTTGTCTCAGTGACTACCCTTAAAGCAGTCTAAACATAGCACAGAAACCAATTTAACCACATCAGCCACAAGTGGAAGAAAGCAATCCAGTAGAGCTAAAAAGATTGAAATCAAGGTTCTTTTAAAAAATCAAAACCAGTCTGCCCAGTATTCTTGATCTTTCAGTCCATCTTTTTTTCTGTCCGACTGCATCTGGTAGCTAGCAGGGCGTTAGCATAGCAGTCAGTTTGCAGTCACTTCACTTTAGCTGGCTGGCATGGTGTTAGCCGAAGGTGGTACTCGGAGGTTTGCGTAGCCACTGGTAGAACTGCCGCCGGTGTAGGCGGTGCCAGCGCACATTGCCCTCGACAATTTCCAGTGCTCGTGGCAACGCAGGCCCCGCCCCCACACCACTGGACAGGATGAACTCCTTTAACTAAAGGAAGAAAGAATCACAGGAGTAAATAAGGCAGCAGAGGAGAAGAAAGGAAAGAAAATAAATAATAATAATATTCATCCCCTGTAGATGCTAAAAAGGCTGTCACCCACCCCCCTCCGCAGTGCTGAAAGAAACAACTTCTGGACTTTTCAGGATGGAGATCCCTAACACGGTGGACATTGATAACTTTCAGGCATGAATTGAAACTTGTGCCATGTCCATTATAAAAATCCACCTCTGGGAGAGTATATATATGACATAAATAAGGGAAAGCTTCATAATTCCACTTTTAGAAGTGAGAAAAAGTAAGAATGTGTTCTGTACAATTAACAGATACATTGCCAGTAGAAGTTGGAAAAAAACCAACAATACATACACATTTCATTCTTTTAGTTTGAGGGTTTCGACCTGATTGTGAACCCAGCTGTAAGGATTTGCTCCCATTCAGCCATGAGAGCATTAGTGTGCTGCTACACTGATGCTGGGTGATAAATCTGGATCACAGTTGCTGTTCCAGCTCACCCTAGAGGTGTTGGATGAAACTAATGAGGTCAGGGCTTGCAGGATCTTCCGCAAACAGTTAACACAAAGTTAGATGGATACTAAAGCAAATAACTGAAAACTCCTGGATGATGTTTTCATGTCTCAAACAGATTCTTTTAGAGTTGCACTGTAAACCTGCAAAAGCTGGAACATTTTATTGTATTTTATATTGATGCACTTTAATGTCATGGTATATGTACAGTTTCACTACATTTAAATTAAATAGCTTGTTAGCTCAGCTGAAATAGTTTCACAGTGTCTTATTTAATTTTCTTCACTTATGCATCACGGAGGAAGGCATGTGTAAGGCAAATAAACAGTTTCAAATTACATACTGTAATCATGGACATTTAAATGCAGTTATTCTTCATTCCTCTTGGCTTGAATGGTACTTGTGGTGAGTGAGTACACATTCTTGATGGTCATTAGCAAGACAGCTTGTAATTCACTTCACAGATTTTGCTTTTTTTCCACTGAGTGGAGCACCACACTACACACAGATACCTGTGCTACCAATTACAGGTAGCTAGGAAACTACTCTGCTCACGGTGTCACATCTCACAGTGTCATTATAAAATAAAATTAAACAAAACCTCAGCAGCTGAACTGTAAACATAATGGATTCACATATATCATCAGTATTTCAGAGCCTGCAGAATACTTCCCAGACATGCCCACTTAGAATAAGGGTATACAATTATTTAATTGCTTTAATCATTGGGATTTACAGACTGACTGTGAGCATGAATGTCATGAAAATATTTGGATTTTAATGATTTCTTCAAACTGTTCTTTTTCTAATGTCGTGTGATTGTATAGCATACATCTTAAAAAACAACATTCACACGTTTTTTTATTTGCTCTGTTTTTTCACTGGGCAAATTTCCAGCTGCCCTGCTGGTAGCACACTCCACACACCACTTCAGGTCCCAGCACATCTTTTACAAGGGAGACACAATCAGCTGACGGAGCTCAGGTGTGTGTCAGCCTCCCCTGACACCACACCCTGAACCCACTGCTCCAGCCCTCCCCTGCAGTCAAAAATAGATTTATAAACCCCCCACTAATCTTTGGTTAGCTTTCCCATTACAAGCTGCACTTCGTCCAGATGCTTTTGGTAGCCATCAACAAGCTGCTCACATAATTCTGAATGGATATTTGACTATTTGTCTTTGTAGAATTGGTAAAGTTCATTTAAATTAGGGTTGAGGTCAAGGTTTTGGGAAGGCCATTCCAGAAGCTTAATTTTAGCCAACTTTCTCCATTCCAACAACAGTTTTTGTATGTTTGAGATCTTTGTCCTGCTGGAATAACAAACGTGTTCAAATTTCAGTCATCTAATTTGTAGGTAGTCGTCCTCCTTCATTATTTCATCCAGTTTGTGCAGAACAACAGCCCCAGTGCATGATGCTACCACCACCATGCTTGACAATCGGTACAGTGTTCTTAGGTTTCAAAGTCTCACCTTTACTCCTCTAAAAATATTTCAGTTCACTGTGGCCAGAGCTAAATCTTTGTCTCGTTTGACCATCAAACCTTTCTTCCGTAAGCACTTGACTTGTACACGTGGGAAGCTCGAAATTTCAGTGGAGGTTGAAGGTGTTGATTTTGGAGGCACAGCTTCTTTCTTGGTCAGCACCCTGTCAGTCCATGGTGTTGTCAAAGTGACACTGGTGTTCCAGCAGTTTCCATTCATGGGAGGCTTGAGCCTTCATGATTCCCAACATCAAAACCAATTTCCTCTCACGTGAGGGTGACAGTTTGGGTCACCCTCACATAATTTTCCTTTCTTAGATCTTCGCTGAGTTTCTTGGACTTTCCCATTTTTCTGAGTATTGGTCAATCCAGTGAGTGCTGTCAAAAAATCCTTTTTGTGCTGCAAAGAGAAACGACCAACTGTAGTCAGTCATGAGTCAGTCACTAAGGAAATGTTAACTGGCCTGTACATATTATTTATATTTGACTCATTAACACTTTTGACCCTGCATAGATTTGAGAAAATCTATAATAAATTCAAACATGTGGACCCAATTCCTGTTTAAGTTATTATGTATTCTGTACAATCACTCCACCCTGGAAAAATAATGCCTAAAAAACATTAAATGTCCAAAATCACAGCATTCGTGCCTATGATGATTGGACAACAACTGTGCATGCACCGTATGCAGCAATAATGGCTGCTGAGAGATAATGGTCCTACCTGAAAGGCCTCGAAGTCCACATTAGGGAGGGATGGTGATGTCTTAGGTCGCAAATTTATTAGTTAGGAGATCATGGTCTGCATCCAAGTTTGAAACTTTTTTTTTAACAATTTGTTTTGCTTGTTACAAGTGGAACTAAGGCAGCTGGACAAAGCAACAAAAAGGCACATGCATATACATTTGGCCATTTAGTAGCTGAAATACAAAAAGCTCTGAGGTTTTATATAAAGAAGACTTTGTTGTTTAAACACAGCTGAAGAAAAATGTTTGAATGTGAACATGTGATGTATTCAAGCTAAACTGTCTTTGAAAGGCATCAATTAATTGTTGAAAATTACTTTTTTTTCAACAATTTATAATTACACATAAAATTTCCAGCATGAAAGTGGAGATTTCAAAAGAAGACTTTGGTTTACAGGACTGTAAATTAACAGGTTTTCAACATTAAGGTGTTTTTTTCTTTTTGGTCAAAAAGAGAAACTTTGTTCAAAGAAGTGAATTAATTATTTTTTTTAAGTTGAGAGCCAAAAAGGAAACTTAATGTTGCTCAGAGTTTGACAGATTCAGTGAAGCGCGGGCAGAAATCCATCCCTTCGGCTCACTTTACTACAGTTCACATCGTTAACCGAGCACTCCTCTGCGCCCTCCTTCTACCTTTCGTCTCTGCTATGATTTCACTTTCTGTTATCTTTACACTTTCCCTCTCCTGTGTGACTCACCCTAAGACCCTTTTCAAACTAAAAAGAATCATCATTAATATAAACTCATGATGTTTTTGTTTAGAGGTTTCACTGACAGCCAAACCTAATGCGGTTACCATACCAACAGGAAAGTCGAAAGAATATTAATCACTAAAGTTTAAATAAACAGATTTATTCAGAAACACCTACGACCTTTTTTCTCTTCTTTAATTTTATATTTAATTATATCTGATTTCCATCTTTTCATCATATCAAACAACAAGCGTAGTAGCTATGAGATGATGCAACAGAGGAACGATTAACGTTGTTAATCAAGCTCTATTTTCTCTGAGTAATCAACAGTAAATTTGGAATATTGATCCAGCTGTGAGCCTCTCGAGAACACAATTACACACTGATTAATTTCAAGGTCCTGTTAATTTCCAAGCTCCCATACTGGCATGTAGAAAACATGCTAATCTTCCTTCTGGTAGGGTATAGCTTATTTATTCTTGCTTAGAATGGAAGAATTAATTTCCCTTCATTTATTTAGGCCAAATGAAAGAGTCCAGAGTCACAAAGTATTTAATGTGAAACAGTAAAGTAATCCAAACTTCCAAAGGAAGGAGAACATGACGAAGACAGCAGGGAGGAAAATGGATTGGAACACAGTGGGAAAAACACGGATGCCCCAAGAAAGGATGAAGGGAGGACTCAGGATATATGTACAGACAGAGTTAAATAGAAGAAGCTAAACAAATATGTAACACAGGTGAAAGAAAATCAGGAAGAAGAAGTTAAACTTCATAAAAGTCACAAAACAGTAACTCGGTCCCAACTGGTCAGTCTGTTTTATATCAGAACACACTGGCTCGGTCTCAGAAATTATCCAAAAGAGTAGTTGTCTTTGAATGGTTACAACATTTTGGCTCATCATCAAAATCTCTGTGTAGCATATGGGTGAGTTTTTCACCTTCATCAAATGAGGAGGGAAATTTATAAAAGGGAGATCTTTTGAAATTAAACAGGATGCGCTCACTGGTGTGTTACCATGCAGGATTCTCAGACAGACCACCTCCTCACTCATCACTTTTAAAGATGGCAACAACAACAACAACAAAAAAATACTCAACTCTTAAAACTTAAAGTTAGCAAAGTTAGTGAAGTTACCCTAACTTTGCTAACTTTAAAATGTGTGATGTCATAGTGGCTGCATTCACATTGTACACAGAGTCTATCACAGGAAAATTAAATTTACACAACAAGAAACTTTATGTCAGGGACCTGGATCTGAGCTATCGGGGGTCCCTGAGCTGTTATGGACTTGTGTTATATTATATGTGATACTGCGCTACTGTTCCGTGTCCACATTGGTATATAGGCAGGTATGTGTGTATGTGTGTGTATATGCAGCTGTTTCCTGTAGCACCTTTAGGCCTGGTGGGTGTGGCCCTGTTAGAAGGCGGGCCACCTCTGAAGACCTTTGCCAAACACCTGCGGCTGATCAGGGCTCGTCGGGGGAGCTAGTAGGAGAGTGCTGGAGCTTCCACCGATGCTGGATCATTGCGTGAGACTCCACGTTAGTCTTCCGGTCGAGTTTAGTTAGCGTGTGTGTGCCCGCGGTTGTATTGTGTCCTGACGGCTGCTTCTATTGTTTTCCCCAGGAAAGGTGTGGAGCGACGGACAGCAGCCAGCACGGGGAGTGCTGAGACACGGGAGCAGAGGGCACTAAGACACGGACTTTTCACGGAGGATGCAACGTGGGAGTCAGGGGAGAGCACGGGGATTTATTGTTGTTTTTTCCATTCACTGTGAATAAACGCACTGCTGATATTCAGAGCTCCGCGCCTGGGTCCTCCTTCCTCACTTTCCCATGGTTCACCATCGTCAACTATGACACTTTAATGAACATCTTGATGTCTTTAAATCTGATTTTGTGCCAGTTTGACACTTGATGGCTTTGGGATTTGATGATTTTCAGGTGAAACTAAAATTGGGAGGAATATACTCTTGGCCAGGAAATATGTTTTTTTTTAAATAGCAGCTTCACACCGTTCTAAACCCCAGATGTCACTTTCTATCGGATGCCATCTTTAGTCTACTGATCAAAGAAAAAACAACACCACTTGTTTCTATGTCTGTGAAGGTTCTCAGTCATCCAGGTCGTCGCAGTCTAAGGAGCTTTGAAAGAAAAGCGTCTGCACTTCTTTAAGTTGCTTGAAGACGTTTCACCTCTCATCTGAGAAGCTTCTTCAGTTCTAAGGGTCAATGGTGGAGAGTCCCAGATTTAAACCTAGTGGGAGTTTCCCCCCAAAGAGGGAGAAAGGACCCCCTGATGATCCTCTACCTAATCACATGAGCCAAGGTGTGAAAACGGGTGTGGGTCACAATCAGCCAGGGTTTCGGGTGAGCTCATTGTGAAACCTGGCCCCACCCTATCATTTGATTTACTGAGTTCAGATGGCCCAGGATGTGAGTGGGCGTTAAGGCATCTGGGAAGGGATCTCAAAACTGGATTATAGATGGCAGACAGTTGGTGTCGTAAACCACCGCCTCTGTTCAAAGATGGTCGCTCACAGTGGACATAGATGGCTTCTTTCACTCCTCTTTCAAACCATCTGTCCTCTCTGTCCAAAATGTGAACATTGGCATCCTCGAAAGAGAGTCCTTTATCCTTAAGATGCAGATGGACTGCTGAGTCTTGTCCTGTGGAGGTGGCTCTTCTATGTTGTGCCATGCGCTTGTGAAGTGGCTGTTTGGTCTCTCCAATGTAGAGGTCTGGACATTCCTCGCTGCACTGTACAGCATACACCACATTGTTAAGTTTGTGTTTAGGAGTTTTGTCTTTCGGGTGAACCAGTTTTTGTCTGAGTGTGTTGCTGGGTCTGAAGTACACTGGGATGTCATGCTTGGAGAAAACCCTCCTGAGTTTCTCTGATACACTGGCTACATAGGGGATGACAATGTTGTGTCTTTCCTATCATCCCTCACTGGTGTCTGATCTTCTTTTCTGTGCCTCTTTGCTGACTTTATAAAAGCCCATTTAGGATAGCTGCACGTTTTGAGTGCTTCCTTTACATGTGTGTGTTCCTTCTTTTTTACTGCAGGCTTAGAGGGAACATGTTCTGCCCGGTGGTGTAGGGTCCTAATTACTCCAAGTTTGTGTTCCAGAGGGTGATGGGAGGTACTGGTCCGTATGTGTGGGCTTCTGGTAAACTTCAATCTTGAGGTTGCCATTCTCTTCAGTGTGCACAGCGCAGAGTAGGAAGGGCAAACAGTCGTCCTTTGTGTCTTCCCTGGTGAACTTGATGTTTTTATCCACAGCGTTAATGTGAGTAGTGAAGGATTCCACTTCTTGTGTCTTGATTTTGACCCAGGTGTCGTCTATATATCTGTACCAGTGGCTGGGTACTCTCCCTTTAAAAGAGCCAAGAGCCTTTCTTTCCACTTCCTCCATGTAAAGGTTGGCTACAATAGGTGACACGGGGGAGCCCATGGCACAGCCATGTTTTTGTCTGTAGAAACCCTCGTTGTATTTGAAATATGTAGTGGTGAGTAGGGCTGCTCGATTATGGCAAAAATGATAATCACGATTATTTTCACTGAAATTGAGATCTCGATTATTTGACGATATTTATTTAACCCTTTAAGACCTACTATAGAACCAAGTCCGCCAGAGCTTATATTATTTTTTTACATGTTGTAGTGCCATTTATGGGAGCATTTCAAGTTGCTATACAACTGTTATAGCCCATATTTTAATAATATGTATGCATTAAGTCCATAGTAAGTACATTAATTGCAAAAAAGTGCAATAAACTACAAAAAAAATTTGAAAATCGTTTTTGTTTGTTTTTTTACATATATTTCTACTTGGAGAAATTTAAGAGGTTTATCCCTCAAAACTTTAAATACAAAAAAGTTGCAAAAAATAGTTTACAACAACAGGAAACTTA
Organism: Mchenga conophoros; assembly: GCF_057382185.1. Classification (NCBI taxonomy): domain Eukaryota; kingdom Metazoa; phylum Chordata; class Actinopteri; order Cichliformes; family Cichlidae; genus Mchenga; species Mchenga conophoros. The sequence goes on from NC_140542.1 coordinate 19,585,513, forward strand.
TTTTGAGTGTCTTCATAGTTTTATTTTGGAGATACACCAATTTTTATATACTGCAGGAAAAACAAAAAAAAAAACAATCCTATGATGCAAATTTGCAAAGAAAACAGCACGTGAATCAAAATAAACTATTGCCAGCAGTGCAATTCGAGTTCTAAGCATCCCAGAAACTATTCAGAAAAGTCAAACATGACCAGTATAGGCTTTTAAGGCCTACAAGTAAAAAACTACATTTCCGCGAAAATGACATCACTTCTGGTTTCGGGCAGGAAATGGCGGACATGCGATAGTTCGCGCTGACGTCTGTTTCACTGTGGGAAGTGTTACGAACAGCTGATTGGATCGGCAAAGCGTGTTTCTGGAATATTATGTTTTTGTTCCTGCAAGCGCTTTTTATGCAATTTTTGCAAAGCTTTATGTGGAAGGAAACCGTGACCGAGGACAAGCTGATGGCATCAGATGTAAGTACAACTCCTCCGGTTTCATATGGAAAACAAATTATTGCGCTAGCTTACACTGTTCAGGTTCTACAGGGATTTAAAAATAGTTACACAAAACGGAGCGTGCTGCTCTGACCGGCTTTAAAGGGTTAACAATGACTTTAAAAAATAATATAAAATAGTGTGCAACACCACTGAAGTTTTTTTTTTTACCTCTCCTTTCAACCAACGGCAGTCACTCTCCTCTCCAAATAACTTCTGCTTAGCTTTCCAAGCGTCCCTCGGGTCCTCTTAATCAGCGGTCTCCAACCTTTTTTGCGCCACGGACCGGTTTATGCCCGACAATATTTTCACGGACCGGCCTTTAAGGTGTCGCGGATAAATGAGGGAGGGGCTAATAATCGGCTCAGTCATTTTTAATGATCGTTGAAAGCCCAGATCGTAATCGTGATTAAAATTTGATTAATTGAGCAGCCCTAGTGGTGAGGCAGAGGTCTAACAGTGTGCAAATCTGATCTTAGACCACCACTTGTTTCACTCACCTCATTCAGTTCTCGCTCAGTGTTGAGGAACTCTGTGACTCCACTGATGAGTTTTGAATTCATGAACAAAGCTTCACCGTATCTGAACAGAAATGAAGACAGAGACGGCATTTCAGGTGCTACATGTAAAGAACTTGAAGACGCTTGCGTGCTTTTCTGATCGTTCACGTCTCTTACCGCGCGTTCAGGATGTCCCACTTCTCTCTGAAGTACCTCCAGGCCAGGTTCCGACCCTGAGGGTTTCGACCCACGTGGATGATGACATCAATCACATCCTGCTCTGGGACCAGGTCCGAAGTCAGAGACAGGTTCAACAGCCTTGGAGACACAAAGAAAAGGATGGAAATGTTGGAATGTGGCTGTACCAAGTCTACCTGGAGAGCTGATAGGTTCCATATATGCTAACACATTAACATGCTCAACAAATATTGGCACGATCACAATATTAATAAAGACTGAAATTCGCTCCAAATACTGACTTTGAATTTAACTATAAAACCCTTAAAGACGACGCTCACACTCTTCCACAGTGTTGTCCCATCTGCCTTCCCTGATGCATGAAATATGACAGCAGCTTTCAAGAAGTAAAGAGTTAAGAAAAAAACAATGTGGTATGTAAATATGGATCTTTTAAAGTTGAAAGTCGCTCAATAAACTTTGTTACCTCCTGTTAAAGTTTTGTCATACATGGATTAATAACCTCACATAGAAAGTTCTGTGCACCTCTGGCAACTGGAACTTGTAAAGTGTATTTTGTGTTCAGATATTAAGAGTTGTTTAGCCTCTGTTTCTGGATTTGGTGTGAGAGTCGCAGTGTGTGAAGTCTAACGCGTGTGTCACTCGCCAGGAGCGTGAGGGTCAACAGCTCATGTAATCTGGCTAGAAAAGGTCAAGCTGTCATTTTGTAGTTTTTTTGTCCTGTGAGCTGCCGGAGGATGTTTCTGCCAAATCAAGAAAGAGTCCTCTGAAACACTCACGTGAGCTACTCCCAGCTTAAAGGGGATTGGAGGGAATTTAAAGGGGATTTACAGAAACATGTTGATCACACACAGAGCAATCTTTTGGATGTGTAAACGTATCAAATTGAGAGTTTTTCTTTTTCTTTGAGATGTGAAACTGAGCAGGCTAAAGAGTTTCATAAATTTATGTTTAATCATCCAACGTCGTGTTCAAAGTTTACCTTCATCTTTCTTTATTTTCTGTTGCTTCACTGCCTCTGTGTGTGTGTGTGTGTGTGTGTGTGTGTGTGTTGCTTGGCTCATTGTTTGTAACTGCCATCTTTTCATTAAACCACCAAATCAATTTTCTCTCTCTTTTCCCACAACCCCTCTGCTGAAACCATTTCCTGTGTGACCAATCAGCTTCTTTCTGAGCTGTGGTTTTTGATTTGTGTGTGTGTGTGTGTGTGTGTGTGTGTGTGTGTGTGTGTGTGTGTGTGTGTTGCAATCTGAACATACAGTACCACCTCTCTGATTGCAGAACAGTTTACTGTGGGTAGAAAATCAATACCTGAGACACACACACACACACACACACACACACATTCACAGACACACACCTACACACACTGATCGGTCTTACCACGAGTGTGTGTGTAATTCATCCTTGCAATTTTTCTCAATGAGCGATAGTGGCAGTTGCCCCTGATAAAATACAGTGTTGTGTATAGACAGTCACACAAAAACACACGTGTACAGACACACACACACACACACACACACAAACCTAGCTGGATTTCAGCACATGTAACGCCCCCCAGGCATCTTTTCACTGCACACACCTTTCTGTCAATTTGCAATTTTTTCCTGTCAGTGTGCCGCCAATTAACAGAGCTCACCTGACAGGTAGGATTTAGTCACCTTTTTATTTTTTATTGTTCACTGGTTTGTTTGTCATATTCTAATACAGCCCAGTACAGACACAACTCTGCAGTATCGGAGCCATTTTCCAAATATGAACAAAGTCATTTTTTCCATGCTGTCCCCCAAATTTGGGCTTTTACCTTCATTTCTTGGTCTGATAATGTTTTTTTAGACCCAGTCTAAGTTGGTCTTAACCAAACTGTTCCCGGCAGCACGTTCTGTTTATTTTCAGTACATTTTTTTAAAAATTAAAGTTCTATTTATTTATTCCATCCTGCCCGTCGGCCACGTGTCTGTTTTTGGTCCCTCTTACACAGACATCTATTACAGCTCAAAATAAATGTGAATGTTGTTACATATCTGCCGGAGGGTCTTAACAATTTAATATTATATGACATTTGCAGAACATGTACGCAAGATGCAATTAAAGACAAACAGCAGGAGGTAGATAATCCAGATGTGAATTAAGATCACAGCAGGAAACTGATTAAAAATAGCAGCAATGCAGAATTATTTAATATTCAGACTACACGATGTGACTGTGATACTGGCACAGCCTGACAGGCACACAAATGCCAGTGGATGTTAACAGGTTAACTTAATCTCACTTCAGGATGCTATCCCACCACTGTCATTCATATATGTGATGCTCAGACACACTTGGCCTGTCTCTATGTTCCCCTCCAGCACAGGGTCATTGTTCCTGGCTCAAGTTTCAGTTTCAGTCACAAAATCCTGATTTCATACGGGAAGATTTGTTACTGCTGTTGCTTTCCTGAAAACATAAAAAATAGTGAAGCAGAATTCAGACTCATGGGTCAGTCTATCACTGTGACCATCTCGAAAGACACAAACAAATGGTTATACTGTATAGAATCCATGCGGGCCCGATGTGGGAGACCTAAATCCTTTGAGAGTTGTGTCAGGAAGGGCATCTGGTGTAAAAGTCTGCCAAATCAACTATGCGATGATCCCTTGTATTAGGGCTGCGTGGGTCTGACCACACTTGCCCTCACATGGGCCCCAAGAGGGCATATTTGTTGGGTAGATCAATGATATTGATTCATATGACTTTATGAATTGCAATTTAACCTCATAAACACTCAATGAGATAGTTGTGTTTTTTAAAACAATAGCTGCAATGACAGAGACAGCCGAGCCATGTCTACCTGTTGAGGAGGAAAGTGTTGTCTGAGCAGGTCAGAGCCTCCAGCAGGATCTTCTTCTCTGAAACGGCGTTGGAAGAGTGAAACTTCATCCAGATGAACTCCCACACATCCTCGTCCATCAGGCTGACTCCGGTGCAGTAAACTATGTCTCGGATGTTAGGAGGAATCCTACAGGGCAGGGACACAATATCACACCATCACACTGACTGAAGCCACTCTGCCCCGGTGCAACAAATTACCGGTATAGCAAAAGTCTGGTATCATTTTAGGAATGTGAGTATTTGATGTGACTTATTTGCAGTACCACCTTCCTGCAGGGACAGGAAGGTAATAAAACTAAAAGCCCCGATAAGGCATGTCTGCGGGATTAACTGGGACGCTCTCTGGGTGCTAAGTGAGAAATTCTGATTCCATTAAGAAGCTCCATTAAAAACATTCCTCCTGCTGCTGCTATGGTCATAAAATGCAGAGAAAGAGCCACACTCAGACACTTTTGAACAACTGAGACTTTAGAAAGTTTCAGGAAGTCTAATTGGCACGCATACCTCTAAATTTATTGTGTTGGAATATATTTTCAGTTTGAATAGCATACGTGCTGACTGCAGACAGCTTCTTTCTCAGCTGCATTCACAATTGCCAAGCCAAGCTTTAATCAGAGTAAACACAGCAAATGTTCTAGTCAGTGTCCAAGTTCCAACTTTGAGATACACGGCTAAGTAAACAGCCGAGACAGAAATGGCGATGCATAAATTCTGAGTAGAGGTTTAGGAGAATTCTAACTGAGATGCTAAAAAACACATTAGCCAGTCACCCTGCTGCTCTGATGAATGCTCAGAGCAAAGCTTCACAAGACTTTCGGTGTTGTGGTCGCAGGTAGCTGCTGCCTTGCTTTATTTGTAGCACGAACTACCGTGGCATTTGTTCTGGTGCTTCAGTGGATTCAGATAGTCTGACTGTGTTGGCAGGGTGGATGAGCCGTACTGCTGTGGAACTTTGTTCATGTTTAAGCTGCAGCGATAAAAGCTTTTTGATCCCTGCATTTCTTTGCAGTCACCAAACTCGTCATTTTGAACAGTTTTGAATTGATTGCGTGTTTTTTATGTAATTCAAGTTGAGGCTGTTAGAGTTGCAGTTAAGAACTTTTAGATTCAGTTCCATTGCAAAACAATAAGTCCATAAGTGACTCTTTGTTGATGACCCTAATGTTCTCTCTTATTTATAAATTTGATGAGATGGAAGTCATTAAAATGGTATTCTGGACTGATCAGAACTAAAGTAAAGGAGGCTTGTTTCTTGTGTTTCCCATCCATAGTTACTTGTTATGACCGCATTGTCGCAGCTGCAACTGACTAAAACAGAAGCTACTGCCCCGTAATAGTCTTTTAGTCATAATTACCAGAAGTTGATGAAAGTTGGTGGTGTAGTATAAGTGCTGGCAAGCAAGACCAAGCAACACTACTAAAAACATGTTCAACATGGGAAGAAATATGAGCAACCAGAAAAAGTGAAAAGAAGCCAGTCACTTAAATCCTAAAAGTTCTCTCACAGGAAAAAAAGAGAGTGTTCAGCTATATTAATCATGGAAGGACTCATAAACAGTCACAGTCGTTGGGATGGCCAATATTTGCATTTTCACCAACTCTAAATACTCATTAACCCTGTTATTGGTTTACAACCTGTACAATCGACCAGCTGCTCTTGTCGTTTGAACTGAATATTGATCTTCCAGGGTGCCAGATATGAGTGATTTACTTAATGAATAGACAGGTACAAAAATAAGACCTGTCTAAGCAGAGATTCCTAGATTTCTCTCTCCCTCTCCAGCTCCTCTAACACTTACTTCTTCGGGGAGTCTGAGGCATTCCTAAGCCAGCTGAGAGATTCAATTTCACCAGCATGTTCTGGGTGTGCCCTCGGGTCTAATCTCCGTTGGAAATGCTGAAACATCTCACCTGTAAGCACCCTGGTCAAATCCTTGAATCATCTGAAATGGCTGTTTTTGATGTGGAGGAATAATGCTCTGTTCTGTCCACATCTCTAAGGGAGAGGTCAGACAGCCTACAGAGGAACCTCATTTCCTCTGTTGGTGATTACCACCAGCTGTAGATGAACCCATAATATGGTGATGTTTGCTTTGTTCAGACAAATACAATTATTTCAACACTAACAAGGTAGAATAATAACCTAAGCCTCTATCTGAATACATAGAAAACTCTGCCCCTGTATCCTCCTGGAGGAGGTTGGAGTGAGTGGCCGGGCACGGGAAGGTCTGGTCATCTCTGATTAGACTGCTGCCCTCATGACCCTTACTGGATCAGCAGTAAAAAAAACACAAATTAACACCCATTAACCTCTCAACAATCAACAAGTTGGTACTGACCGTGTTAGGAGGTTAATATCCAACATCACAATATAATAGACTCGTTTTATGTGATAAACAGCTGATGGAGTTGATTCGTCATTAGCAAAGAGGTGAACAAGATATAATAACACAATGTCTGACATTTTTTCTCTATTTATTGCTGCCAGTGTTTTATTGTCACAAATGCGTGTTTTGTTATTATATATTTTAGTCCATTTATTTCCATTTACAACATAACACATGTTGTAGTTGCAGTCTTGATACATGTTGCTTCTAGCTGATTACTTTTTGTAACTTCTCTGTGACACCAGAGAAAATAAACGCACACAAAGTTTATTAAAATAAAATGAGCTGGGTTTGTGTCAGTCATATGTCTGTAAAGTTGTTTTTTTTTGTAAAGTCTTTGAACACAAACTGAATGATGTTTCTTATTTTGAACCTGCTGTGAAAGCACCCCACGACTTGTGTCAACATTTATTATTGTGCTGTGTATCACCATTTGCAGGCAGAGCAATAAAAGAGGAATCTGTGAGGTGACCTGGCACACTGAATGCTGGTTACACAAACTGTCTCTCAGTTATCTGACTGCTGGAGGAAAAAAGCAACACCTGGTGGTACAGGCTGATTGATAAGAGCGAGATCTGGAGCCCCTTCGAGCAAGACCTTTGATACACCATGAATCTCATTTCATCCATGAAGGGAAAAAAGTCTACACAAATGTTCTGAACTGTCAAAACAACATAAAAAACTTCATGTGTACCTGACAAAGTCCACATCCGTGTAAGTGTCTATAAAAGATGGATGCAGCTTCATATTTAAGTGACTGAGTATGAGGCAGTAGGGCGTGCTCCTCTGGTTGTGAAAAATACATCTGTAATATAAGTTTCTATGAGACTGTAAAATCTGTGGCATCAGTAAACACTTTCCTGAGTTTGTGGTCTCATTCTGATGTTTAATGTCTTATTTAATTCAACATGATGTTCAAGTTGCTTTATTTAAAGGAAAACAGAGAACCTTATTTGTTGAAAATCTGGTATCATATGTCTCCGCACCACACTGAATGTACCTCCTGTCTACTAAGAGCAGAAAGCTGAGGCTACAATTCACAGTCTCAACAAAAGATTAGAAAAATGTTGCCGGGTCGGATTTCGTCTCAAATTTTGCTGCATTTTGATTGTATCAACAACACGAGTGCATGAATCCATCCTACCTTGTATCAACGGTGCTGGAGTAAAGGTTATGGGGATATTTTCTTGGTGCTCTCTGGGCCCCATAGTAGCAAAAGAGCATCATTTAAACCTCACAGCCTACTGTACCTGAGTGTTTTTGCTGACCTTTATGAGCACAGTTATAACCATCAAATCATCTCAAACTGGTTTCTTGAACATGCCAACAAGTTCACTGTCCTGAAATGACCTCCACAGTCACCATTCCAACAGAAAACTTTTGGGATGTGGTGGAACAAGATGGAAGTGTAGCATGATGGTTTCATGTCAATATGGACCAAAAGTATGAGGTATGTTTCCAGCACCTTGTTAAATCTGTGCCATCAAGAATAAACTCTAAACCTCTTTAAAGCAAGGACAACCCCTGAAGCTCTTGTCTAAACTGAGCAGCTTCTGTCATATTTCAGGTGTGCTTATCTACTGAGTGTGAATCAGAAGTTGGTGATGGTGGTCTGTCTATGTAGCTACACAGAAACCGTTCTAATGGTTGTTGAACCACATTTACATATATACTGAATTGTCAAAACTCTTCATTAAAGGTTGAGAGGAAGTCATCAATGTTATCTTTGTAGGACAAACAGTTACGGCAGCTCAAAGCAAAAGGAGGTAAAACCTGGTATTAGCAAGGTGTTCCTAATAAAGTGTCTGTTGAGTATATACAGTGTATATTTTTTAGAGATGACCTCTCTATTTGGCAAGTTCTCACTATTTTGAGGAGCTGGGCCCAGTGGAGCCTTTGTGGGGGATGATAACCTGACCGTGTTCTGTTCTGCCTCTGTGGAGACCTCAAGGACAACCTGACTGCTTGTTGTCTAGTTCAGAATAACTTCACTGTGTTCCTCTGTATAGAGTAGCTGTAGGAAAGTGCACAAAGGTAAATCTCTGTGAAAGAATAAACTTCAGAATGTGGAAGGTCATACCCGATGTAACACCTGTGCTCGTCTCTGTTCTCCTTGAAGCACTTCCCTAATAATTTATTTATCTATTTAAAACTTTAGATCTATGCCTACTGAAAGATTATTTCTGCATGAGGAGAACCTGGTCTCACAAGATTTCAATAAGACTAGTCCGAAGGTCAAATTCAGATGAGAAAGTCTAAGACCGTTCTGTAGCAGGTTTGGGGGGGGGTCATGTTTATTTACTGTATGTCAGATCAGATTTGCCCATTACTGTGCTGAACTGAAAATATAACTTTGATGAACATTTGAAAGAAACCTTGAATATATTCATCTAAGTTCCAGTTAGGTTTCACAGGACTGCCTACACTAGTCTCTAACATTAAAGAATACCCATTATTCTTTTCTTTATTTCTCATCATGCATTCTTCTCTTAAAATGCCAAATTAAAACTCTGACAACTGCCTGGAATGAAAAAGACAATGTTGAGTGAAACTTGAGTGTAAGTTTTATTTCCAGGGGAGCAATTACACCGACACACCTCTGAAGAGACAAAAACAAATCACAAACTCATTAGGTGAAGTCAGAACACCTGCCTGATCACTTCACTTCACACAGAGAAAGACAATTACACTGCGACTGGAAAGAATCCCCCAGAGAAGAACTGCTTAGAGGCTGAAGATTCCACTGGTTTGAGCACTAATATTATATCACAACTTTAAGTGACGGTAAAATATTAGCGTGACATGAAGATATCAGTCTTTTGGTCTGCATGATTTATTGACTTATTTACCAGGGACGAGTCTTTCATGTTGCTGTGGAGGACTTTTAGCCCACTCTTCTTTGTTTTACTGTTTTAATTCACCCACAATGTCCAAATCTATTAATGTCCCTTACATGGTTTACTTGAAGTAACTCACAACACCAAATGAAAATGTTACTTCATATTTTGTGTGAATGGCGATTCCTTCTTTTGTGAAAGAGTATACATAGTCCTAGAGTGTGAGTGCTAAGTGGTTCTAATTAATCTACAGCCTGACGACCACATCCTACATAAGGAGCCAAGATGGCTGCCACCTGCAGAGGATCATTCACTTCCTCATCTCCCAGCCTGTCACTCCAGTGTTTGTTGTAACCTGTGAAGTTTGATCTGAAGGAGTGAACAGCTGTGACCTGCTTATGTTGGAGATGTGTTTAGTAGATTATCTCAGGCTGTATCTGCACACAACTTTGTTTGCTAGTTAGTTATTTTGTCCTTAGCTCACCTCGACACTAATTCACACTTCTGTGTTTGCAAATCTGCTGAATAATAAATACAACATCTATTTTTAATTGAAAAGTTGTTTTTGTGGCAGGTTGAGACTAGGATGCCATTTCATGTTGCGTCTCAGCGTCCTAGATGGGACCTAGGAAAATGTATTGGATGCCATCATCACTTTTAAAGTAAGTTTAAAAAAAAACAAGCTTAATATAATAACAGATACTCACGAGAAAAATGCATGTCAGCTAAAAGCACAGAGAAAATTATCTGGCAGGTGTTTGGATTTTTCCCCATAATGCAGATGAGCTATATGTAGTTTCAAAGAGTCGTGAATAAGTGAAGAATTTTAGACACAACTGCAGTGATCTCATGCACGCCAACCTGGGTGCTGCACCACGAATTAAGTTCAACATATCTGGGTATCTTTCTGGTGTCTAAATCCACTCACCCTAACATTGGCAATCAGGATACGTGGTCACATGAAACCCCCTAAGATAATCTGAGGGTTTCTCTATCTGATTACAGTACGAAGACGTGAGCAAGGTACCGTCCCTACACACTGCTCCCCAGTGCGCCTGCTTAGTGGCTGCCCACTGCTTCACTGAGTGAATGGGTCAAATACAGAGAGAGTAATTTACCCATGTGGATCAATAAAGTATACATTATTAATATTATTTACGTGAAAAAGGTTTTAGATTTATCTGCTCATCCACAGCCTCGGTGCTGAAGAATAAACATCAAACAGAATTCAAATGCAGCCTTGGACTAGGCTACGTGTGAAATGTAGTAAAATGTGATATAAAATAAAACAAGTGCCCTGATAGGGATCAAATACTGTTACTAATAAATTTTAAAAAAATGTCTGCAGCCAGTGGGGAAAAAATGAATACAGTTTTGTCTTACTTTCTGAACGTTACCGATGCTCATCGAGGAAGAACAAAGACTCTAAACAGAAATGACAAACTTTCGACACTACTAAGCATACACAGAAGGATTCGGGATTACTGAGGCTATTTTCTGGAGATTTGATAGGTTAAAGGTGGTGACACCTGCTTGGTCTGCAGCATAAGCCAACATGTTGAAGTGAACCATCTTCACGGTACAGAAAATTCTGGGTTAACCCTGAAGATACTTGGATAAGAGGAAACCCTGCTTGTCAGTGCAGACTGCTGCAGTTTGACTCTTGTTCACAAGGATCAGCCAATCACAAAGAAGCATCCTTGAAAGGTAGACATGTTACAGAACAAGCTCTAAGGGGCTGCACCAAGGTCAGGTATAAAATAAAGCTCATTTTGATCTGAAAATCATGCAAAGCTACTCTAACAGCATCCGAGGATACAAATAAGGAGTGTGACCAGTCACCTTCAGAGATTATGACACACTTTACCCACCATGTCTGAGACCTCACAGGGTTAAACACCAACACACACACAGACCTCGTGTTCCAGCTGGTTACTGGCCTGAATCATCTAAAGTAAAGCCAAAAAGGTGAACATTTCTTTCACACTATAAAGTATCTGTGCGTGTGTGTGTGTGTGTGTGTGTGTGTGTGTGTAGATGTGCGTGTACCTGACCTAAATTGTCAGCAAACCAAACTTTCATCTCAATACAGTGAGCTCAACTGGCAGCAAAATAATATTGTGGACTATAACACTGTGTGCGTGTATTCAGTGTGAGCACAGAGTGAGTGATGCAGGGACAATTACATCATTCAGCGACCTGGGAAATCATTTTAGAGATGCTCCACTTAAGAGCAAGCTCCAGCACACACACACACACACACACACACACACACACACACACACACACACACACACACACAGGTTGGCTAACTTCCACCCACATTACTGCTGACTGTAGCATTAAAGTCCTTCTCAGGCGACAGCTGCCAAACACTGCGCACTCGAGTGTATTTATGACATCGAGTGTGTTTACCCAGATAACACTACCAGGTTATTAATCATGTAAAACATTAAGTAATACTCTGTGCTGTCCTCCTGCTACTACATCTATTTTGCCACCTGCACAATGAAAATAACTTCCTAATGTTGCATTTTCTCCATATAATCAACCACCCAGATGGCTTAGCTCCCATTAACGAGCTCCGTTTGTATGTGGATGTGTTTTAACAGTTTGCACAGGATGTTTTATGTCCTAAAGCTCCATCTTTCTTCTGAAATATTTTTCCGCTGGATCAAACGCCTACTCTGATGGTAAACATGGCTCTTCACCATCTGCTCTGTCTGTCTGCCCATGTGTCTGTATGTCTGACGTTCCAGTCTAAATATCATATAGAAATTAGAAAACTACCCTGTCAGTCTGATAAAACATTTTAAAGTACCCAATAAAGACACATGACCTCAGTCTGTGGTGCTGCCATTGTTGACCTGCAGAGAGATGACCATCAGAAGTTCCATGGGTAGAATATTCTTTAATCAGACTGAAGCTCTCATTACAGCTAGCTTATTATCGCTTATGATTATTCTTTTTCCACTATAGTCATGAAGGATAAAAACAATGCAGCAGAGTGACATTTTGAACAAATGTAATTACATCATAACAGCTGGGAAAGTAGGATCTAGCTGGGCCAAATTCCCCAGTCATTCATATTTACAGAAGACTGTAGACTATTGGGTATAAAATATGGACATATCCACCCTCACATTTAGACTAAACAATCAAAATTAGTCACATGTCACCTTTTGGATCTAGAGGTTACCATATTTAGATAAGAGGATTGATCGCTAAATTATCAGCTAGTTAGCTCGATTAGCAAACTGTCTCCATAAAGTGTGTGTGTGTTTTTTAAGTGTTTGGAATTATAATGGGATCGAATGGGCATTGATTGCTTTTAAAACCAGCCCTTAACATAACTACTGTTTTTGGCACTTTCACATTTAATATTTGACTTGTTGGGGAGGGATTTAGAGTCAGGCACACCAAACTTGACTCCATTTTGTCCAGTTATGGTTACTGGTTCTCATCTAAAGGGAACATTGTATAAGAATGCAGCTGGAGGAGGCGTGTGGACAGTGCATTATTTTAATGCAGAGAACTGTGGTTGCATGTTGTTACAGATGTGTATTTATGCTCCTTTTTTCATTTAACCAGACTCCAATCATTAATCAATGTGTCAAACTGCTTGGCGCCCACTTTGTACCGGCGCTAGATTAAAGGCCAGATGATGAAGTTATGACAATTCCTCTTAATGGAGACATAAATGTGCAAATGTCATGGGAATCCATTTAACTGTAGTCGAGATATTTGACCCGAAACAGCAAATGTCAACCTGACATTAAACCCCAGAACCATAAATGTCTGAACCATATTTCATGAAAATCCATCAGGAAGAATCTGAATCTCAGTCTGAAGCAACGTGTTGGACACAAAGGCTGAAACTCTGCAGCACAACTTTAGCTCAGTTTCAGATTCTTTGTTTGCATATTCCTAAAATAATTGGCAGAAGAATAATAAACACAAAGCAAGAAAGGGAAGTAACAGGGGTTAATGGGGGGCTAGCAGTCCATTGTTGTCCCTGAAACCTCAACCACATAATCCATTGATGGCTGCAGACGCATAAGAGCATAAGATTCATTTAAAAGCAGATCATTTTTGAGCCATTCAGATGGTTAATTTACAAAGTAACCCCCGAAGGACATGATTAATATTCCAGAGGGATGTAGGCACTAAAATATTAGCAGCTCATTGTTCTGGACCAGAATTTTTTTTATTTTATTTTGTCTGAGTCACATCACAGCAGGTGATTTCGAATAAAAAACAACAGCAAAAAAACCCAAAAACTATATATGAATGAAATGGAGGTGTTCATTTATATGAAGGCACATTTCTGTGGGATGGCAGCTTTAAACTGAACAAGCAACAAGCAAAGTTTAGCTTCACGTGTTCTTTTTCTTTCCTTTTCTTTTTCCTGCAGATCAGTAGGAACGTGTTCAGCTTTGTGTTGTAAGTGCAAGTAAGTTGATAACTGTCAGTTCTAATTCATATTGTAATGTAATATAATCTACTTCCATTTTTACAGCACTTTTCTACTCTTACTGACTACACAAAGTGCTTGAGACTACATGTGAAATTTCAACTATACAATCATAATTAGAGCCGAACGGAGAATAAAAAAGGGCTGACATCAAGAAAAAGAGGTTAGAGTTCGGGTAAAGTTTAGAAAAGAAAAAAACTTCTGTCTCTGTATGTAGGCTCAAACGTCAGGGTTGGATTCAGAACTACTCTTTGGTGTATGTTTTGGCATGATCAAATGTTAATGCATTCAATGATCCACTCACATGAGAGTGAAAGTGAAATGGAAACCTGGTTATGGCCCGAAATCTTTTGGTTTTTTGGTGAATGATTGCAAGCAATTGTGTCAACCAACTGATTGGTTTAGCTTCCAACATCCTCTACCTCTGAGTAACCACTTTGAACCACAGCTCAATGTGGATTCTTACTGTGAACAGTTAGGGTTGTTAATTTTGTTAATTTTTGTTAATGTTAATTTTTGACATGCATTCCTGTGTATGTAAACAGCAACAGAGTTGCATTAGAAGACAACAAATGTGCAATTTTAATGTGTAATATTCTATGACAAATTGCATGCAAATGGTAACTTGACACCTTTGAATGACACACTGACAGGAGGTGATTCTGACGTGTTGCCTTTTTATCCTCTTGATGCATCAAAGTCAGTTCAAACATTGCAGCTGGTGAGTGCTGCTGACCTGGTCCCTGTTTTCAAAGCAGCTATTTCATAGTCTCGTTTTGCTTCAGCCAGCGACTGTTTTCACTAATGTGACTATTGCATAGAAGAACTGATTTTAAAAGTACCATCTTCTTGTCTTTGAAAGGATCTTTCATTAGCACTTGGCTAAAATGCAACGCAGTCCCAACCCTACCTCTCAGTTGTTCTTTGGCGACTTGGTAGACAGTAAGAGGTTCGTGTACCTATGAAATGAGGTCAGATGAGCTCTCTCTCCTGGCAATTATTGCAGCATTTTGATTCAAAACAGGTTTTTAATTAATACCCGGGCATGGGGAGGAATATCACATACATGTGATCTCCATATGGGATTAAAAACTAGTGAATAGAGCATGAAATATTAAAAAGTCACCCCTGGAGGGATTAATCCTGCATAAATGTAGATTTATCTGGCACTTTTCTACCTAAAAGAATGAAGCATTTCCAGACTGCTTCCAAAATGTGAGAAAATGCCACAGTGGTGTTGTAGTGAGGAGAGAAAATGGGTGCCATTTGGTTCACTGTAAACAACCGAACTTTAAAAGACAAGGCTAGAACTGAGAAACACAGATAATGGAAAGGGCATGCTGTAAGTCCAGAAATATTTTGCGGCATGTGGTGATTATTATTTAGAAAAAAGCACATGTCAGAGATTAGCGAGGATTCATCTATTGTTTAGATCCAATCACATTTTCAACTGGATGGAGTAGAAACGGTTTCATTTTGTGCTTTTTGGGGGGTTTTTGGGTTTTTTTTACAACTCCTATTATCATCAGCTCCCTGCTGTCCTGTGCAGAGCTCCAGCATCTGTTTCTATTTAATTTGCAGTTTGAAATCTAATTTTGCAGATCTTGTTAAGGACACAGAGGGAACGCAGGAGCCAGCAGCACGTGACTGGAGAGAGCTGGAGCCAAAAGGAATGACAGAGAAAAAGAAAGCATAGAAGCAAATGGATCAATAAAAGACAAGAGAGGTCATTAACGGTACTGGGGAGGTCATCAAACTTAATCTTTACTGATGAAAACGTTTGGGTAACTCTTTGAAAATATTAAAAACACTGAATGTGTTCATTCAAAAAATGATCCTTTGTTCAGATTTAACAGAAGGAAAGTTTGTCTTTTGTCCCCCCGAACAGTGATTGAAACTAATGAACAGATGTTAGCTGCCAACAGATGAATTTTTGTTCCACTTGATGTCACCAGAAGTCGCATTCCCTGCAGAGTCTCCATCACTGTACATTTGGGACGATGCAAATTTTTTGCTCAGTTAAATTTTTGACATTAGTTTGAGACATCTCTACATGTTGCATCGTTTGAGGCAAACACGTGACTACTGGTGGCTTTTTGAATAATCACCTTCCACCTAAAATGAGTCCTTTACACACCTATTTTATCCATAGATGGCTTCAGTCTCACATGTAGCACCAAGTTTGGCACAAGTGTTAAATGAAACAGTCTGCGAGTGTATTTGTACCTGTTTTTGTTGCTGGAGATCCAGTCAGAGATGTAGGCAACGGCTTGACGGTGGCACTGTTTGTTTCCAAAGCTACAAGCTAACATGATAAGCTCTCTCTGCAACTCCCTGAATAGACATAGAGAAGAAAAAAATGCTCAAAGAAACATCTTATGGACAATAGGTTCTTGTCTGGACACAGAACATCACTCACATGTAGCACAGAGATTATTCCAGAAAATTTTCAGACTGGTTTAGCCTAATACTTAAACTTTTATCATGTCTCAAATTGCATTCTTGCATTTTCTATTTGGAGTGCATACTGTGAGATTCTGGGTGGCAGCGTAATACTTGCTAGCTAGCAGTAGCTGATCTTTTTAAAGGTCACAGCACTCTGTGCTTAATAACTTTGTGGAGGGTGACTGGTGGTTCTTTATGTTAAATTTATGGTCTGAGATTTCCAGGTTTGAGTCATAGAAGGTAGATATTACTTTGTCTGAACTTCATTGTCAGCAAAAAAAATCCCCCTAAAATCAACACGTTTAACCATTAATGATTTGCAGTCTAGCTAACAAACATCAAGCTAAGCTAAACCACGACTTTCACCTCTGTCCAGACTGGACATAGATACGGCTGACTTCTGATTCATTAGTTTGAGTTAAGTAACCTAAGAATCTGACATGAATAATTCTGCTCAACGATGTGACAGGAAAGAGAATAAGCAGGCTGCTAGAATGCTGAACTACGTTTTGTTTTCTGTTTCAATGATGCGACGGTGTTTCTCAGTCAAAGAACAAATGTTGTTAAAGGGGCACTGCCTTCCACTGACTGACTGAGTGTTGTTAGTGCAATACCACCAACAGGAATGTCTGTCTGCTGCATACTCAGTCTGGTAGGATGCTTGCAGGACGTTGCCCTCTGTGCCGGGGCCATTCGTTGGCCAACCCATCTGATGGTACCGCGATGCAACCTGCTTCAGCACGTAGTCCTGTTAGCACACACAATGATAAGAGATGTTTTATTCTGCTAACAAGAAGCAGTTAGTGGTTAATTGATCGATTAAAATTGTGACTGATTGGTTGTTTACACTGAACAGCCTGTATTCGTCTGTGCGGTCCAGCAGTTTGTCCAGCTGGTAGAGCGCTCGGCTGGCAGCGTGCCATGGAAGGAAGGACGTCTCCTCTGGCAGATAGCCAATCAGCTGCAAAGGAACACCCTGTGGAAGGTACCCCGCCCTGAGGAGAGATGATGTGGATAAAAAATGAGTAGTGGGAAAAGTGTTAAGGCAAAAACATCTTGGTAAAGAGGAGACAGTTATTCTTAAAATTCTAAAAACATGAAGCAAATGGAAAATACATTAAAGACTTTAAAGGTACAGTCAGTCAAGTTAATTTAAAATAAAATAAAAATATTAAATGCACAATAACTGAGCCACATATGTAGTATACAAAAAGCAAAGGTGAAAACAAGTCATAGGCATTTGCATACAGTGGAGACAAATTTTAACTTGTGTCTGGACCGTGCTTTATCATCTAAGAAGAGTTCCCTTCATCACAGAAGTGAAAGCACAAAGAAAACAGACAACTCCTGTAATGAAGTCAGGTCTCTAACACATGAAAATGTGCATAAACATGCTTACTTATTCACAACACTGTCACAATTAATTATTGCCAAGAGATTAGACATGGGATCCTCCCGTCTCCAGAAAACTGACAACGAGCTGGCGAAACAACAACAGCAGCTGGTTACAAGTTACATCAGCTAATGTTAGACTTGAGTGTCTTAAAAATAACAGTTTTCTTCTGTCAAACAGTTTGATTAAATTTTCATGTTGTGTGAGTTTATTATGTTTGATCCACTTTGAAGAAAGAAAGAAAGAAACCAGCTAACAGCTCTAACAGCAGCTCTGCTGTATTTTCTGCTGCACTCTACTAATCCAGGTCTATCTATGATTAAGCAAAAAGTAGAGAAAAGCTAGTCTTCATTAGCGACTACGAGGGAGACCATGTTCGCACAACAGTTGAGACCTTTTTAAAGTCTGGTAAGAGTGTTTTGTCATTCTTTGAAGGAATTTTTTATGGTCATTTTTGGGGACTCTAATATCTCAGTGCAACAATCAACACAAATCCTCTCTCTGGTTATTCATATTTTTGAGGTATTTTTTTGTGTCTTTTCCCTTAACAGGGACACATCATGAATATTTCCAGGAACTGAATTAAGACATGAATTATTTGTTGTTTTTTGACACACTTGCCATTCCGTACGGAATCTTTGATTTCAGTATTTCTGTAGATTTTCAGGACACACAGAGGACCCTTGAGCTAATGTAAATATAGATTTAATGAAGATTTGATCTTTAACCCTCATTGTTTAACCCTCAACCTAAAAAGCACCACTTTAGGAACACATTAACAAAAACATGGCCTCTAACCTGAGCTATTTAGCAGCCCCGGTTACATCCACTGCCTCATCAATATTAAAGAGCTTCTTTTGTGCATTCATTAACATTCATGATGCTTTTTGGTGAGGGGTGGGCACCTCACCTGTTTCCTGCACTGACCTTCGCTCACGCCCACAGCTCATGAATATTAATGAGGCAGGGTGGTGGAGGACACAAAGTGAACTCAGGAGTAATATTAGGGTTCTTTTTGTTTTTGATTCTGATTATTGATGTTCAGTGAGAGAGCTCAGCCTGACGCCGAACAGTGACCTTTACAGAGGATGTCAATCACAGTGACTGACTCATACACACAAGAGGAGGTGAAGAAAGTGAATGTTCTTGTATTGAAATACTGTTTTTTTTGGTTGCTGGTTTTTAATTTTCAGAGGCAGACAGACAAGATGACAGGGGCAGACTCCACGGAAAGTCAATCTGTTTGAGATAAGACTCGCTAAGTCTCTGAGCTGCCAAAGAAAGTCTGAATTCCAGACCATCATATTTCCATAATCTGCCTCATTTCCAACCCGACCAGCCTCCACACATTCATCTCCATTCCCATCATGCACCTGGCCTCTGGGACATTACCATAATCCATCCAGCCTGCACAGACTTCCTGTTTACCACGCTGCAAAAACACTGACGGGACTCGACATAAAGGCAGAGAGAGATTGCAGTCACCATGGCAACTCCAGCTGGACATTTATCTGTTTTCTTATTTGTTTATTTGTCATTGTTTTTTAAACATCATCCATCAGCTATCAGTCCACATCAGCTCTGAGACTCGTTCGTGTCACACGTCACTGATGCTGCACGTGATCCATCAACAAAGCGACAACTGTCAAAATAATAAAAGGGTCAAAAAATCTACCTCAGCAGCTTTTCTATGAAGTTTAATATGAGGTCAGGTATTATTTCCACTGCCAACCACTGTAAAGCTTGCACATCTGGCAGAGAGATTTCATTATTATGTAAATTAATGGATTATTCATAACACAAAGGCCTCCTTACATGCATCAACAAACTTAGCCCCACAAAAGTTTAACTGCACACTTCACTGAAAACTGCAAAAACTAAAAACAAAGAAATCAACTGAAGATAGAACCAAAGAATTACACAAGTAGAACCTTTCCTTTAGTGATTTTTTTTTATATTTAGATGAGCAGAGTGATAATGAAAATCATTACAGACTGTATATATAAGATGGAAGTTGCTACCATGAAATCCCCTGATGGCTCATAGCCTTCTTTGTGAACCCTCAACCTGAGAAATGTGTCACAAAACCACAAAAAGACTTAAAAACTGAAGATAGCTGGATGCCCATTGGTTGAAGACTTACCAACCACATGGTAAGATAGGTCCTGCTTGATTTCCTGTTTGCTTAAATATTACATAAGCACTTTGGACCATAAAACGTATCAGAGAAAAAAATAGTTCATAGACTGAAGACTGAGCTAAAGGGTTGTTTTCTTTAGAAAAACTTCTTTAGAACTGAACATGGGCCTCCTTCTATTGGTCATAAAAATGCAGGTTGAACTCATCACTTATGAGCATGCTTAAATCTGTTTGGTAAATATGAGGTGACAGCTAAAATTTTACTGCAAGATAAGTGAAGAAAGAACAGAGTGAATGTGCAACTGTCAAGGGTGTTAAGGAGGAGTGTGTGAAAAGTAAGTTACTTTTAGAGGACACGACTGGTCGACAATACCAAGATTGTTATAGGATTATTAGATGTTGCTGGTGATGCTGCCTAATGCAGTGGCTTACATCCTCAATAAAACTGCCAGGGTTGAATACAAGGACCTCAGTAAGCAGACTACCTAGTTACCTAGTTAATCTCTCTTCTGTAAGGACTCTACAGTTTTGATTGTATGACTCTTGTTCATCAGGACAAACAGTCACCTTTCAGCACCTTCTCTTTTCTGTCTATATTGTGTCTGTAATGAACACTGGGATCTCTAGGAAATGCTAGCAGGGCTTTAAATTTTAGTGTAGTTGTGAAATGAAGTGAAGCGATTATAGATTTTCAATTTTTGCTCTCAGTTACAGTCTCTCTCTGTTGCGCCCAGGGTTGTCGTCTTAACGAGCTCATTAACTCATTAACATCGTTAAGGGCCAGTTAATTGTTTGTCCATTAGCCATTAGCAAGGCTCAGTGGAGAGCTAACGAGGGACTGGTGCACACATATAAGAGAGGCAACATCCATCACTGTTTAAGCGTACACTCACTGAGGCATTTATTACTGCTAAACTAGCCTGATACACACACACACGCGCACAGACACACACACAAACACACGCGCACACACACACACACACACCTTCATACAGTCGTGCTGCCTCCTATTTGTAGTTAGTGCTGGGTGGATTACTCAGGCTTTGGTCAATTGAAGTGTGAGCAGCAGAAGAAGAATCAGCACGACTGAAATTAATTCTGAGATTAAAGAATCAATTCAGTGAGCAGCTCTCAGAAAAAGGCTGAAATAACATCTTTATAAATAAGACGCATTTCTGCTAAATGAGCAGAGCTGGCAGTTTCTTTTTTTGCCTTCAGTGCGATAAAACAGATCTCAGTGGTTTTTTTGTGACTCAGAAGTGATCATTAGATGGCCTGGCAGCTGATTCGTTTGTGACCTGAAGAGTTTATCATGGTTTAATAATTTCTGGCTTTCATTTCGATCAGTACGAGCACTACACTCAACGAAATAATCAGTTGATGCCACGATAAGGTGGAGAAATAAATCCCCGAGCAAGGAATCAAACTGTAGAAGAGGTACTATAAACTGCACATACCCAGCCTTCTTTTACCTCACCTCACCATCACTGGATATGAAGTACAGGCAGCAGATTAAACACAAGCTGTGCCTTCCATGTTATCAAATTAAAGAGGATGATTCTGAATTTCCCTTAGATGATGTGCAGGAATACGTTTTCTTGGTCTATATGCATGGATTACACATTTCGTTCCAGTAATGTCCCAAATGAATCAGAGGAAGCCCACAAGAAGATACCGTGGATCACACACAGGGATGCACTAGATTGGTTATTATGTTAGTTATGTCACATAAATGTATGAGCTGTATGGATATAAAGTGGAATGTTACAGAACTTTATTTAAATCAGACATTTAATGATAATGAGAAAAGTCTTCAGGCAGTATAAAAGATGTAAGTAATTTCCCTTCTGATTTCCAAAACGTGATGCACATTTCGAATAAATAAATAAATAAAATACAGCTGTGGTCTGAAGAAGGTTGAATGCACTCATCAGGAGAATCAAATATATACATACACCCACTTAAATCCTTTGCTAAGTGCAGCCAAAGCCTGCCATGAACTGGGAACTGCTGGAGCACCAGCGTCACCGTGAGGCTTTCAAAGCTAAGAACACAGGACTAATTGTCCAGCATGGCGGTGGTAGCAAGACAGATTAATGAAGTTGGAGGATTGCCTCTAAATTCTTTAACTTCACCTAAAATGAACAGGTAGATGGACACAGTTTGGTGTTCTAACAGGACAAATACATAACAAAACTGGTTTTGGAATGGATACAGCAGGCTAACATTGCACTTCTGGAATGGCCTTCACAAAGTCCTGACCTCAACCCTACTTTTAACTATGCTTAAAAGTCAGATCTATGCCGATGAACCAAGAAGCTGTCAGGAAGAACGGTCAAATACGCAGCCAGAATTATGCCAGAACCTCCTTGATGGCTAACAAAAACATCTGTTTGAGGTGCCACTTGCTACCATACATTTAACCAAATATTAGTGAGGGTATATCTACTGTATATATCTGAGTATGTATGTTCATATCTGACCCTATGTGGATCAGAAAAAATTGAAAATAAATTCAAACTTTTGCACCCAGTTGTTGTTTTTCAAAGTCATTAAAAATGTATGCTCTGCAATCATTCCACTCTGGAACACCAGTTCAAAGAAGTCATTAAAAATCCAAAATTACCCTGACATTCATGCCCATGATGGATGTAAACTTCTGTCCACACCTGTAAGTGTTCGTTGTGTGATTTGGCTGCATTTTATGAAATACATTTAATGTTTTTTATCCACTCACATGCAGCCCTGAAAATATGATGTATATGATTTAATTGCGTATTATCGGAGTAAAACTAAGGCAGCGAGAATACACGTGTTTTGAGCTAATGATATCTTTCTACATATTCATAAGAAAAAATGTCTTTAGTCCACTTTAAGTTGGAAAAAGTTCCTGTAATGCTCTAGTGTCTTCTAGACGTCTTTACTCCTGAAATAAAGAAGCGAGAAAATCCGTGAAGCAGATGTTGAGCTCAGAAAGCACGTTTGGAAAATGACTAAGCCTCAAAAACGAATGTGTGAGACCTACAGTTAATGTTTCACATATAGCAGAAGGCTTCTTTTAGGATTAATAGCATCTCAGAGAAACTTGTCAAAGTGTTTCCTGTCCTCAAAAAGTTTAACAAATAAATGTTGCATAGAAAAAGACTTTTCGTGGGAGGACTAAAAAAGAACAAAACAAAAAGCTCATCGCGTTAAAAAACAAACTAACTCTTGTCTTCTAATGTTGCGTGGTGGTGCTACTGCAGATCCAGGGTGAAGTAAGAGTACTCTGCTATCAGTGTGCATATTCATGGATCTGTAGTTTCTTTTTCGGTACAGATGGAAACCTCCTGCTGAGCTCCCAACTCAACACACACACACACACACTCCTGAGCAGAAGACGACAGCGCAGTCGTCTCTGGATGTTGCTCATTCAACATGACAGAGGACAGATGGCTGAGAGAGGGAAGGGAAGATACAGAAAGAAAAAAAGGAGACGGGGGTAGATTGAGTTATAGGCTTGGTGTCAGAGTAGATTTTGGTTACAGTGCTCAAAAAGCTTCAGGCTGAAAACATCACCATGAGAAACGACTCACTCAGCCTCCCCCCGCCTCCGCCCGCGCCGTGACTGCTGATCGCTCATTCATCACAGAGTTCCCGTCTGCCTTTGCTTATTTTTCAAATTCTTTGCACACTGTCTGTACGCAACTTCTTTGAATTCAGAAATGTGGACGGACTCAGGTGTGTGCGAGGCAATTCAGCTCATACCTTGACCCATTCACAGCCGTACTGTAGCACCAGGGGACACACCGGCAGCTTTGAGGAGACTTTGCATGAATTCCAAAAAGCAAAAACAGTGCAGTAGTAACATCAAAGAGATACTGGACTAAATGCCAGCTGCTCAGATGGTTCATTTTAGTAATTATAAACAAATGATGGAGCTCAAATCATCCAACTTTTCGCAATCATAAAACAATTCTGGCACCTGAACTTAATTCATTTCAATGAAATGCAGGTGAATTCTGAAATTCTCAGAAAGCTTTATGATCCTGGAGTGCTTGTAGGACCAACTGGATAGGAACTGTGGCCGAATAGTGTAGTGGTAAGACTACAACTCTTTGGAGTAGGAGTCACAAGTTTGATTCCCAACCGGTATCCAGTAAGGGTCTTGACTAGACCCCCCCCATGCTAAAACCAAGCCTTGGGATGGCGCGGCTATGTGCGCAACCTGTCCACAGCTCGGACAAAGTTTGCCGCTACATATTGTACTCTGTGTGATTGTGTATGCAAAATAAAGTTTGTTTGGAGGAAATGGTTGTGGTTGGTATTTCACTCAATGAAAAACAGATCCTCTCTCTAAGACTAAAAAAAAGGTGTTGTTTTAGCAAAACCAAAGTTTACTGGAAAGCTGTTGGAGACACACACCAAGCATGTTTATATGTGGGAAGTAACTGATGATAAGAATGCAGGGGAGAACATAAAACATCACACATGATACAGGATTGAGGAGAATCTAGTACAAGGCAGTGTTGCTAATCCCAGAGCCGCAGAGCTGCACTTCTCCATGTGCTGGTGGAAGTGTGTCTGTGCTGGTAAACCTCTGTCCTGAACTCTTCTGTATAAAGAGTCATGGGCCTCAACTGAACTCACATTATACAGAATAAACCTCTGTATACACGGCCAACTAAATCGAAGTCTATACCCGGCGGCAAAACAAAACACCTACTCAACTCTGAAACACATCTGTCGATGTTCAAAATTTCCATCTCTTTGACAGAAGACGACAAACTGTCAGTCCTGTGCAAGAAAAGCCCTTCACCTTATAGGAAAAGAAACACAGAAGCAGACACAACAGATCTGCCTGGCTCCATCCTCTGTGTCCACATGCTTTTATGTCTTGAAGCCAGAGTGAAAGATGAGCCAATAAGTAAGAAAGAGAGTGAGAAAAGGGCTAGAACCTCTCCTACTTCTGCCACTGCGGTATATCATAGCAAACTATCATCTCACCTGGCCAGGTTAAAAGCATCATCGATAAGTCCTGCCCTGTTTCCAACGGAGATGATCTGCAAGTGAGCAACAAGCAAAGAGGGATTGAAAAACTGAAAGAGAAAAAACAGACAAACGCAGATGTTACTGAATACAGACAAGTTTTACTTGGGGGTTGGTGTGCAGCTGCTGAATAAGCAGTTTCCAGTTCTGGAGGTCATAGTTCACGCGGAAGTAGCCCGTCTGATTGATGTTGCCTACCAACCATGTGCTGTCATCCATCTGACCAATCCTGTGGGTTTCTGAGACACAACACAACAACAAAACATTAAAACACTTAATCCAAGCATCAAGAAAACAAAGACATCAAAAATATTAAAAACATCAGATAGGCAGATAACGACATGGTGTCCTGTCAGGATCTTCAGAGGACTCCAAGTTCCAGTTCCAGTTCCTCCTATAGTGTAGGGTTTTTTAAAAACATTTTTAGGGCTTAAACGTTTGAAGTGAAATGACAGTAACACTCAATGAACTCATTACATGGTATCAAAATGTTGGTTTCTCACTTTATACACTGTTGTCATTCAAGCAATAATAATAAAGGTAAAATATAGCAATGTTTTATACTGTTCACAATAACACCAGTATAATGTTGGGCAACGATAAGAAAATGAAATATCACGATAGAATATGGGTAAAACACACATGCGCAGAGCCTTTGTTTTCATACGCACATGGCGGAAAAAGCCTGGCAGCGACTAAGAATGAGAAGGGCAAAAGCGGATCGTTGAATGAAACAGATGAACCAGAACTGGTTTGTAAAAATGCTGCAACTTCAGTGGTGTGGAACTGGTTTAGCTTTCGTCCGTCAGATGCACAACAAAGCACTATTTTTGGTAGCACGTGCTAGCGGGCCGTCGTTATTACTGTGTTTTTTGGAAAATACAGCACACTTAAAATCAATCCTTTCATTTTTCTGAAAATCGACAGCGCCCCTTATAATCCCGTGTGCCTTATGTATGAATTCTGGTTGTGCTTACTGACCTCGAAAAGATTTTATGTGGTGCACGGCGTCAAATGTTTCAGTACGACTTTGCTAAGCTACAAACCCGCACCGCTTGATGGATTGTCGGAGCATTACGGCTATCGTAGGCCGGAGCCTCGCAGAGTGATACGTACTGTGCTTCAACATAATATTACCGTATTGTGTGTGTATAACCTCTTTTTAAGTTTTGTGGATATTATACATGGTTATGCTGAGGATATGTCGGCCAGTTTCCACTGGAAATGCCTTTTGGTTAAACTGTCAGCAAGGAATTTGCATTTGCACTGCAAAATTTTTATATAACTTTAATGTACATAAAAAACAGCTGTTTGTTTAAGTGAAAATACATAGATTTTTTTTTCCACTAATAAAGTTGTGGAGTTGTAAAGTATTTTGTCTAGTGTTAAATATTTCATCAGTTATATCGTTATCGCAAATTTTCAAATGTATATTGTGATAAATATTTTTGGTCATATCGCCCTGCTCTAGTGCCAGAACAAACTGGGTTTTGACATAAATAAAAGTACTGTAAGGATTAAATTGAGTGCAGTGACAAGATAACTTGTAAGAGGGGGGACGCTAATATTTTTGGTACTGACTAATCGTATCAATATTTAACAGTAAAGTTTTGATTTTTTTCATGTATTGAAATAAACTGACTGCACCATTTTAGCCCATTTAGTAAATATGGCTCTAAAAGTTGTTTGTTTGTTTTCTTTTTTCCGTGAAGTCAGCAGTTTTGAGTTTCTATGTGTTTTCATAATGTCTTCTTTCATTTTAACTGAAAGAAAATGTACAAAATGTTTAATTTTACTTGACAGTGACAGTGTTTTTATTAGATAGTGCCTCATTTTAATATTTAAATATAAACATTTGGAAAACTTGATATAAGCGATCGACTGCAGATATTTTGAGGTGATATTAATGAAAATATTCATCCATTAACCCATTCATCTTATCATAGGCTGAGAGGCTGTTGTAGGAATGGTAAGACAGTCTGTACCGACAGTCTGTTGCAGTCTGTTACACTTCATTTATCATTCACAGTCTCATTCAACATTTTATTCCAAAAAACATGCACAATATTTTTTTCCCAGGCTGTTTACAGGATTTTTTGAATTATAAATTAGTAAAAAGAGATTTCTAAAATCATCTGGCCTTAATGTGCCATTAAAAAGATATGATAAGATTTTTGAATCTGGTTTTACCAAGTCCTCCGATTTGTTCTGTTTTGGAAAAGAGTACAAACCAGGAATATTTGTACAGAGGACGCCCCATTTGCACATTTAAACATTTTAGAAAACTTGGAACACACAAACCAAATAGAAAATTGGGTGCAGCAGAAAAAAATATCTTGAAACTACAACCAGCTAAGAATAGCCTGCTCATTCTGCACAACCTTTTAAGGATCGCTGCATCTTACACAACAATGTGAATATTCTCAGAGATGGCAAAATTAGGTTGTAGTGCTTTAGTAGAACAGCTTGCAGGATGTGTATAACAGCCTGAGGAAAACAGGGAAAATAGCAGCTGACTCCAGTCTGGCCCACTTCTTCAACTTATTCCCTCTGATAGGAAACAAACTACCTCTGAGTCGTGAACTTTAAGACTCCTTTCTTCTCATTGCAAATAGGTGAAGATATGCCAGAATCCAAACTCTTCTTCTGAAGTCAGCTCTTTCCAAAGATGAGAACCTGATGTTTTTTTAGGCAAAGACAGATATAGGAAGTATATTCCTCAAAAATAGGCCTGAATTACGTCCATTTTAAAGAGACTGAAGGGGAACAAGCCAGAAAACAGAGTTATCATCTCTGACAACACTCATAAAGTGAGAATAGCATTATTTCAGAGAGGCCCAAAAGTCATGCTCAGCTTTAATCATTAGATAATCTAACCGTCAGCACATATCAGCTGATGGCTCTGTGAAACCTTCGACTAGTCCAATCAGAAACTCTCATACACTGTGATAACCTGTCCGAAGCTGCCGCTTTGCAGCTCACCTCAAGCCGAGCTCCTCTTTTCATGCTTCACGTTGTTTCTGGCTTAATAAACGTCATATCTGCTGTCACCGATGCCTGCTCTGATCTGTGTGTGTGGAGGTGGTGGGGTCTTACAGCTGGTTTCACTGGCACAGAGCTTCAGGCAGAATTACCTTTAAAAAATCTGAATTTTATTCCATAAAGCAGCCAGCAAGACAAAAGAGGAACAAGCTTTATTCTGAAAGGTTTATTTTTCATGTAACACACTTTTCTCCAAAAGCTAATAAAGACAAAGCACTACCTCAACACAGAAAATTTTTGTTGTCTGTAAGAAGTAATTTAATCGTCCTAATATCAAAGAAAATGCAGCTGTACTTTGTAGAGCGCGCTATTCTTTAAAAAAACAAGCTCGTGTGACCTTTATTTCTCTAAAAGCTGAACAACAGTGAGTTTTACACATTGTTAAATAATGAGGGAGTTTTATTTAGAAGAAAAAAACTTTATTTTATGAGAAAAGAAAACATGAAGAATTAGCCATATTTATATGTGGGGGGTTCTGTGTTTACTGCCAGCACTGAAAGACCTCTAACCTTGAAAATGAGATCCCTCAAAACAATCTACTGTATCTGTTCGCTTCGATTTGTTGAGCCCATTAACTACAGATTACATGTCTGGAGATAATGAGATAATTAATTTGTGATCAGGAAATAGATTAGTCTGTTGGCATAACAAAACAATGCCAAGACAGCGGCTCATCATTTCAAGGTAACATTTCAAGATAATTAAGTCATGATTGCAGAGCACACTTTCATGAATGATCTGAGATGTGAGAGCAGCACAGAGAATCATTACACCCACACTACTGTACCTGTCTTGTTGTTGATCCAGATGAGAGACTCTGAACAAACGGCGGATGTGTTTCCCACGGCGACTGTGAGAGGGACCTGCCACTGTAAACTACAGAGAGAGAGTGATGTCAGTAATGGTCAGTGGAATTGGATTGGGTTTTATTGCCTCAGTTATCAGATAGAGAGGCATTACAGAGAGAAGAGAGAGCGATGGTCAGCGATGATCTCTTAGCATCATTCAGCTGGAAATGGAGCGAGTGACGCTCACTGTGTTACAGAGGGACAGGAAGTGAGAGTGTAATAGCTGCAGCAGTCAGCAAGCATCAGTCAAGTGGAAGTAACTGAAGGTTATTGTCTCTTTCTGAGAAACGGAGGTTAAATGTGCTGTCCAGTGAAAACTCTGGTTGGTTAGTCGGGTGATTTTTACATTTTCACTGTCATCTGAACAATACAGAAATGCCCCTTCACTGCTTGAGTGGATTCTGCAACCTATCGAGCTTTTAAAAAACAATTATATTACCACAAAATGGCAGTTCTGCTGGGATTGAACTGGGCTGTTTTTCTTCCTGAACGGTTGACATTTAGGAGTTAAACGGTTTCTGAGAAGCAGCAAGGCAGATGAAATGTGGGAGTAATACACAGCAACACAATTCAGATTCTCTGAAAAAGAAAATCTACCAACAAAACCATCCATCCATAAATCCATCCATCCAGCCATCCATCCATAAATCCATCCATCCATCCATCCATCCATAAATCCATCTATCCATCCATCCATTTAGTTTTTCCTCATGACAACAGGCTAAGCCCTAAACCTTTTTCCTGTTTTTCCCTAGGTATTCAGATGCGTTTCCTGACCACACATCCCAAATCTCTCCAGCAAGTTATGCTCTACGGGGAGCCTGGAAAACGGGAGGTTTCCTGTTCAGATCCCTGGACCATCTCAGGTGGGTTCTTTCATCACAAAGAAGCAGCAGCTCAAATATTACTTTGGGTGTTTTTTAATCTGTTCAATACATTGTTTTAACCTCAATCCATACTGGAATCTATACTGGTTTCACAAAATGACCACAGTTTATCATTTTCCTGTTCACATTGTTTTCATGGGTAGAAACCCTGGTTACAGCTGAGACCTCAGAATGCTTGGATAGTCAGTAAAAATGTTTTATACTGTCTTTGGTTGCGTATACCAAGTTGGACACACCCCTGTCTTTCTTATCAGAACTGGCTTAATCGTATAGGGTGTTGGAAACATTCCTCTGGGATTTTGGTCCTAACTGCTGGAGATTTGTGGGCTAGACGAGAAAATCCCATTACACAACATCCAAAATGTGTTCTATTGGATTGAGATCTGGTGAGGAGTGAACTCACTGTTATGTAAAATAAAAAAACATTTTGGGATGGTTGAGCTTTGTGGCATGCTTTGTTGGATCCTGCTGGAAATAGCCATTATAACATGCGTACAATGGGGTTATAAATGGATGATAGGTTTCAGCAATGATACTCAGGTAGCCTATGGTGTTTAAACGATACTTAGTTGGTGCTATGGAATCCAAAGTTTTCTCAGAGAAAGCACAACTAAGAAATAGTAGTAGTAGATAGAAGTAGATAAAAACATTGTATGATAAAATTTCAGTGATCTAAATGGTATGACAGAATCCTGAGGATACACAGCAATTCAATTTCTTTAAACGATTCATTTTGAAGTCTTTTCTACCAAGGTCAGTGCAGATGGGAGAGAGGGTAATGGTTTGTGGATCCTCTACTGTGGTTGTATGTGAGGTACTTTGGAAGCTTTAACAAAGAGCTTTACAGATGAACTAAGTGATATAAAAATGTTATAACTGAAGCCACACCAGCTCGGATGTCCCCCAGATTAACAAGGTCCACATCAGGTGTTGAGGAAGGCTACCGGGACAAGAAGGCATAAGTGGACAAGGGTGAGAACAGTGAATAGGAGAAATAGATTCCCCCTATTCACCATTTCTTGCTGTCATAATGCTGTTATGCAAGTAATCCCAATGGAAAGGTGAAACAACTAGTAGATCACAGTTCCAACTGCTTGCAACTGCTATCACAACTAGAGATTGATTGGATTCAACACAAATGCAACGGCAAGCTAGGATCATGGCTAAGCTGGAAACCTTGTTCCTCAGTGGCCGATTACTATGTATTACGTAACTCTTTTCACATCTTCTGTTAGATCTTCAGAGGCTACTTGAAGGTCTACTAGTGAATGCAGCATTGTTGACAGTCCCGACTGTGACCATTGCTGAAACCAACCATCTGATCTATAGGCAAGGCAAGGCAAGGCAAGGCAAATTTATTTGTATAGCACAATTCAACAACAAGGTGATTCAAAGTGCTTTACAGAGACATTAGAAACAAAAACAAATAAAAAGCATGATTTAAAATTGATTCTATACTGAATTGATTCTATATTGATTCTATATATATAAAAATCTATACCATGAGATGCTTGGCTGCGAGATGAACGGCCACAAGGAGCAGTACCCCTCAATGGGGATAGGGACTTCTCCATGGAGCCCATTTATCAGAGCTGCAGAAAGATGTGATAAAGAAAGGAATGCCTAAGAAGTACAACTAGCTGCCCATACCTGGGACACTGGAAACTGCCAAGCAAAGACTCACAGATTTATACTAGGGAGATTAAAGCCAGGAGCATAAACCAGCTGTTCTCCACTGGACAATCCAAGGTGTACTCTCAGTGGCAGAGGAACTGGACGTCATGATCATCTGGCAACACAATTGAACCAAGTGCTAAAGGATGAAGCGGACTAGGATTGGCTAACTGAAGGCTGGACAGTCCTGATCCCCAAGGATTCCTAGAAGGGGCCAGTCCCATCCAACTGCCAGCCAATAACCTTTCTCAGCACTACATGGAAGTTCCTGTCAGGCAACATAGTGGCTAAGATGAACAGACACATATGTCAGTACATGAGTGGGGCCCAGAAAGGAATTGGCACAAATAACCAGAGGGGTAAAACACCAACTCCTGGTAAATACAGCAGTTGCTAGAGACTGATCAACATGTGCACCACCTGGACTGGTTTCAAGAACGCCAACAACTAAATGCCTCACACATGGATCCATGTGCCAAAGGGTCAGGGCTGTTTCAGCAGCAAAAGGGGACCAACATAATATAAGGTAAGTGGCAATGTTAATGTTATGCCGGATCGATGTATGTGCATGGCCAAAAAGTATAAAGCAAACAAAAAGAATTGCAGAACTATTTATGATGTCACGAGTGCATTATTGTTCGTCTGAGGTGAAGGTTTTTGGCCAAAAACCAAACCCATGCGGATAGTGCTCTGTGAGGAAAGAATTTAGCTGAGTCTTAGAGCTCATTAGGAACAAATAGCTTCTTGATGCTTCCCTATTAGATGTTAAAGTCTAATTTTAATCCTAACAGTTACCATATGTAAGTACTAATAAGAGTCCTAAAAGTGAGTGTTTCTCTTCAGCACTGTTAAGAACCCTGACGTTATAATTAGACTCATTTTTATCAAATTGATTCATATTTTAATTAGACTGGATTTTCATTAGAAATGGCAAACAATCAGCTTTACATAAATACTTTACATCCAGTCAATTCCCCTTTTTAAGCAGTGGGTGTGTGAATACTGTAAAGTAGGGGTCATTGTAACACAATCAGCCTGAAAAAGAACCATTTACTATTCCTATAATAGCCATTTGTCGCTGCAGGCTATAGTGGATCAATACCACTGCCTAGCAAGCAAATACTTTATCTGATATTTATAACAATGTGATTGACAGGAGTGGAGCTAAACCACGCACACATACACACCCACAGAGACGCACACTGGAAGACACACAATCCACAGCCTGGACAGCAGAATGTGTTTATTAATATTGATGCAAGTGTGTGTGTGTCCTCAGAGTTTATGGTTTATTCATCAAAGGCAGAAACCAAGTGAAACACACACATTCATGCTGGAGGTAGAGAGAAACGCAGCATGACTGCAGTGATCTATTCAGAGTGGGAAACTTTAGAAACTCTTCAGACAGCCTTCACCTCTCTGCTCATCTTCCTCCATTAAAGAACATGTTGACCCCATTTAGACTTGTCGTTCCAAGTGTCTCCAAGTCAGATAAAATCCAAACCTTTATGATCAAAAATATACCTACCTGCTCCTCTAAAGCCAGGATCAGAAGCCACAATATCAGCTCGACAGACGTGGGCTGTCAGGAATAAAAATGAGAGACATGCGGCGTCTCGTGGCATAAAACAACCCAAAGCTTCTAGGTCACTTCACAACTTCCAGACACAGAGGGCAATTTGTGTGTGCCACAAAATTAACACAAAACAGCACTTAACACAGACCACACCATAAAATTACCATAAAACTCTGTGACAAGCACCAAATTATTCATGACTACATGACTACTCTGTGTTGGAACACAAGATGCCCTGAGGACAATTTACAAATGGGCACTTATTGTTTCCCTTAGCACCCAGAGCTAGCAGAGCCAGAAACTCTGAGGGGAACCATTAAGAACAAAGTGATCATTCATAATAAGATGATTATTTATAAGTAGAACTTGACTATCACCAATGTTTGATGCTGTGTCAACACAGGAAAGAGTTTATGAAGGAGTATCAAACAGGGCACTTGAGTTTTACCGAGGAAACAACCAGGAGGCATCCTAGTCAGATACCCAAACCCTGCCTTCACTGTTTCTGTCTGATGGTGGAGACCAGTATTCCTA
Organism: Mchenga conophoros; assembly: GCF_057382185.1. NCBI lineage: Eukaryota > Metazoa > Chordata > Actinopteri > Cichliformes > Cichlidae > Mchenga > Mchenga conophoros. The sequence continues at coordinate 19,618,828 of NC_140542.1, forward strand.
CCCTGAACCTTCTTCCAAATAACTGAGCAGTTCACCATTTCTCTAAAGGAGGTTCTAAGCAACCTTCTGAGGAAGCTCATTTCGATTGCTTGTATCCTCAATCTATTTTATTCACTACCCACAGCTTGTGGCAGGACTCTAGACTATTCATTTTGTGTTAATATCCAATATACTGTTGACCAAAACACAAAAAGTTTGTGGACGATTGTGGGACCAGTTCACATATCTTATAAATCATGTGACAAACTACTCGAGACTCTAGACTCACTCTACTGTGAGACTACTCTCTGTAGGGTTTTCTTTTTTTGTTCTGGCAACACTTCCAGTCGTGTAAATAACCACCATATATACACACTTATAAGGGATAAACCAGACTCGACACCTTAAAAGATGTGTCATGTGGTAGTTATGTAGCTGACTGAAAGCAAAGTCATATCTATGCTGTCAGATGTGCAAGAAACAAACAATCTCTGTATAGACAGCTGTTAAAGGGCCTTCAACATGCACCTGGAGAAACAACATAAATGTTCCTCTGTTCATTTTACTTTAGATATCTGCAAGTGTAATTACTGGGTAGACACTGCAGTTAAGCTCAGGAGATGATGAAATTTATCTGACTTTTGACAAGATACCAAATAGGTTGATGGAAAAATAGAGATGTCTTGGATCAGAGTTTAATTTTATTTTCATATTAAATCTGGGGTAGGGAACATTTTTTATCAATGGAAAAAGAAAAAAAGACGGATAAAAGAAAATAAAAAAAGTATATTGCAGGAGTGTTTTTCAAATGGCCACTTGATGTTAAAAAGCCCAAATTTACAGTGGAAATAAACATACTTATAGCCTGGTAAAAACAAAAAAGCAAACAACCAAAAAAGAAGTTTTTTGTCTCTAAAGCTACAGCTCACCCTAACAGAAACTGTATAGAGCTCAGGAATATTTTAAGGATTAAAGACAGTTAACTGTTGCTAGCCATCACATCTGCTAATTAAACAAGACCTCAGAACTGTAGTTGCAGCATTGTAGCATATTGACTATGTTTAATGGATTTATCTGAAGAATAATCATTCTAGCTCTTTAAAGAAGTCTAGTCTGGTGAGTGAGTTTGCAATCCTTTTTAAGCTATCTAGCTATGCTTGATAAGTTTGCTAGCAGTAGTGAATAACTTGATAAACTTTTTGTGACACCTCTTCCTTAAAAAAAGTCCACATTTCAATGGACATTATATCAAAGTCAAGTTTTTAAAATGTGAATTCACAAACCAATAGGTGTTGTGTTTACCTTTTCAAGGCTCTTTTAAAGATGCACTTTGAGGAGATTTTGGGACAAATACAGTTTTGAGACCAGATCAAACAAGTCACAAAGTAGTCCGCAAGGTTAGTTATGTGTGGTGATGCAATGAGCTGTGACGAAGACTTTCCCCTGTGAGTGTGGGGTCTGATAACAATGTGTGGACAAAAAGTCAGTGCAGACCTCTCCAAAACCGATATGAAGCACAGTGATGTCCCACGGATGTCTGGTGCAGCAAAGGGTCTAGGGTCTCTTTTTTCTAAATTTCTGGCTGCTGTAGCTTTTTATATTTCAACTTTGCTTCCTCTGTCTGACTAACAAGAAGAAGGAAGGTCGAGCTAGAGGTGACAGAGTTGAAGATGCTAAGATTTTTATTGTGAGTGACCAGAATGGATAGGATTAGAAATAAGTACATCAGGGTGACAACTCAGGTTGAGCCGTTTGGAGACAGGCAAGGCTGAGATAGTTTGGACATGTCCAGAGGAAGGATAGTGCACATATTGGACATAATGTTGAATATAGAGCTGCCAGGCAGGAGGAAAAGACTCATGGATGTAGTGAAGCAGGATTTGCAGAGGATTGGTTTGTCAGAGGATACTGGAATACTGTGAGATGGAGGTGATCTGCTGTGGTGACCTCTAAAGCGAGCAGCCAAAAGAAGAAGAGGAGCTTTTTCTGGTAAATTTGTTTAGTCATACTTATCTGGCTCATCAGGGTAAAGCAGTATATAAATACTTCCTTCAACTGTGGTTTTGTGGACTCATGAATAATTCATCACTGTCCTGTTTAGCATTAAAGCTCATTAAATCAAGCACACAGACACTGCTTCTCCAATCACATCACTGTTTACCCGTCAGCTGACGAGACACCACAGAAACGAGCTGTTAAATCCTGACTGAGATACTGTTTGATTTATTTTCAGTAACATTGCCTCGACCTTAACGTTAGCTCATGCTGTCCTCATCGTCTCTCTCCCTCTGCCTGTCACTTCAGTTCTTTTAAAGGCATTTATCTCCCTGGTTGTTTGATGGTGGAAAAATAAAAAGACCCAAATTTAAAATGTCTCCAAGCACAACACCAGAGGAAGAGAAGAATGTGTTTGACAAAAATAAACCGTGATCTTCAAAATGTCACCTTAATACCTGAAGTTAACAAAATGCCAAAAAAAGTCTGAAAATGTAGATTTGTTTTTTTTTTTTGTTATGTAAATGAAAAGCTTCCTCTCCAACTTAAATTTATTGGATACAAAGATAACTGCCTGTCACGCTAATGTGACAGCTGGTTGGATTTCAGTTTATGAGTGGCTGCAGGTAAGTTAGCATGCTAGTTAGTTTTCATCCATCCATTCGTTTCCACCTATCATTGTCAGGGTCGCGGGGGGGCTGGAGCCTACCCTGGACAGGCCCACTTCTGTCGCAGGGCTAACAAAGAGACAGACAACCATTCACACCAATGGGCAATTTAGAGTTACCAATTGCCCTAACCCAACTAACCGCTTGTCATTGGACACAAACACAGGGAGAACATGCAAACTCCACACAGGCTGAACTCAGGACCTTCTTGCTGTGAGGTAACAGTGCTAACCTGTACTTCAGTGGACACCAGCCTTTCCAGGTTGTCACGAGAGACTTTAAAAATACATTTTAAAACTCATTATGTGATCTGAAGTCTATGCAAAACCATCCTCACTTTCTTTCAAGCACATACTGATGCTTAGTCACGACCTTAGTCATCATGTGGGAATACAGTGGGTACCCTTTTAGTGTTTTTTTTTTCCAGAGTTACTACTCCTACTACTCCAACACAATTCAATAAAAAGCCCTCCATGTCTAAAATAGATTCCATGAGACCAGACCAGGCCTAAAGTGCTCTGCTGGTGTCATCAACAGCAAAGTAGTGAAATGCATAACTACAGTAACCAAGGGAACAGTGGAAAAACTTGTCTATGTTGGTGTGATTGTTGCTCATCTGCTGGGATGAGCAACAATCATGCCATATTCTTCAGTAACTTCAGTCAATTTTGTTCTTTATTCTGATGCTCAGTTTGAGCAGGTCATCTTGACCTGCAAACATACAATTTTTAAAACTGGAGTAAGGTTATAATCAGAGTTAATTGTTAAATTAAAGTACCTTTTTATAAAAGGTATATGAGGTTCTCAGTGGCAGAAAATAATCTGCGATAAGATGTTATTTTTTTAGCAGAGCCAAAGGAAAATGAGAAGGTGCAATCTGCACAGAAATGAACACTTGTGAGATATATAATGATCTCTGATTTTACAAACTTTTCCCTTCCTATTTTTTTCTGTTTTCATATCAAAGCTGAATGATACAGGGCTGGTTGTCCATAGAAGATGACTGAAGCTCAAATTTTGTATCTCTATATGTAATCATGGGAAAAGAGGGATTTGCATTTGGTCTAAACACACCATGAGGGTGAAGCGATGATGATGAGCTTTTTCCGACAGCTGACTTGTTTAAGTAATAAAAGAAAACAGCAAAATAGCAAAAGTGCCAGATATTGTTCCTTCATACAGTGTCCCATTAAAAGAACTGGAGACTGAAAGTGTTGACAACAATTGTCTGAATTGTACAACAAGAATTTAAAGCTTTAAAGAAGAACTATTGAATCCCAGGAAAACCAGCCAGTTTAACTGCTTCAAAAACCTTCAGCAAAATGATCATTCGCTGGATGAACCCACATCAGTATTTTCTCTCCAGAAAAGTTGTGAGTTCCCAAGTTATTGAAGGACTGGACAACCTGCACACAATTTAGTGCATGTCCAAGAGTTCTCTTCTCATGAAAATAATACTGATAATAAATAATTAAATAAAGCAGTCTGGGCTTGAGTCAACAGCGTGTACACTGCGGGACACTGCTGTGCTTCTAAACACAGCTCCGCTGGATCAAACAGCAGCATCAGCCCCGGCTGCACTCAGCCGTGATGCCGAATCAACTAAAAGCACAGCAGCAGTTTCTTTTTAGTGTTGGTGAATGCCCTGGGACCGCTGAGTGTGTCTGAACGCAGCCCCGCGAGACTCAACAAGAGCAAAAGAAAGATTTCAACTCCACCTACAACAAACAGCTTCAGTTCATCAGCTGATGAGACCTCGAGAGCGATTCTCAGCTCAAGTGAAACACAAAAGACTCCACATGAAAGACAAGAAAAAGAACATAACGTAAGAAAAGCTGAGGAAACTTTTGTTGAGAAACTGAGCAGGTCAGAGTCATTGTAAATGTCAACTACTGTACAAAAACATGACAGACTGAAGAGAGAGAGAAAGACCTGGAAATAAATGATGGGAGAAAACAAGAACAGGTAAAAGTAAAGAAATAAAAAAAGGAAGGAAGCTGATGAAGTATTGATGGAAAAGAAAGTGGGTCGATAAAACAGAAGAGAGTAAACTCCAAAGGTTGTAAAAGATGTGAATAAAACATGATTGGAATCAAATATAAATGAAGTATAAAAGATGTAAAGGTGGTAAAGAATGAGAGAGGAAACAGGAAAAGTGCCTTTTCAGGAAAAAAGATCCAGCAAGATCACTGAAAGACAAACTTAGTGCCTAATGTAGCGTGAAATGAGGGGTTTCAGGAGAATTGTTTCAGCGGTGAATGACTGAATGAAGAACAGCTGGAGAGACATGTCAGGAATAGGACTAGCAGTCTAAAGGCCAACTAGTGTCCAGAGACTCCAGCTCCATAATGCCTATTCTTAGAGCTACAAATTAGGTCCATCCAAAGAACGGCATTTGTAGAAGGGCCATATGGACAAACCAGAGTGACTAACTAACTAACATTTTTCAAACTTGTTTAACCAAACTTTTTATGCATAAGTTGGATACACTTACAAAAAAGGACTACAAATATTTCAAAGGTTCTGCAGTCATGCACTGCTGGTAGCTACAGTGACAGCACACATCGCTTTTAAGTCTCCTGTTGATTGCTCAACTAGAGCTGATTGAGCCTGGTAACAGAGTGGTGGCTTGTACAGTAAAAACTTGTCAATCATAAGGTAGCCACGTCTGAAAGCATACAGTGAAAAAGAGTTTCACTGAGTGTGGTCCTATGAAAAATCAACTTAGTCTTTGATTCACAAGCTTGTAGAACTTTCTTTAGTAGCGTTTACTTGAAGTACAGTGGAACCCCGACTTACGAATACCCCATTTAACGAAAAATTCAAGTTACGAAGGCACTTAACGGCAATATTTCTGCCCGTGTTACAGCAAAATGCCCACGTAATGAAATCCACTGGCTCTGATTGGCTGGGCCCAGAATGCCTACAATGCCCACAATGCCTTCTGAATCATGTGACAACCCCCTTGGCTTTCGTACTTGCGCTTCGCTGTTCCACTTGGACGTATTGTTGTTGCAGTTAGCAATTAGCCTATAGCCTATCGTTCACTCAAAAGGCGCGATGGGTGCTTTGACTTACGAAAATTTTCGACTTACGAAAGACCCTCGGGAAGAAATTAATTTCGTAAGTCGGGGTTCCACTGTACGTGATTTTTGTATGACTTTCTCAGCATCTCACATCAGTCTGAAGGAATATTTGAGGTGTTTGTGCTGACATGCTCTGTTTGGTTTTCTACAAATATGCTGCTGTGCATTATGTACAGACATCTCCAACCCTAACCCACTAATGCTACCAAGGCACGTAGTTTTTAATGGGCATCAAATGAATATTAGACTACAGGCTAACAGAACAGAATGTTTGTCGTGCTAGTTTGTTAGCTTGGCTACACTCGATTATAATTGCCATCTTGTTACTGTAGAGCTTCCATCACTCTTGGGTGCATCAAAGTAAGTTTAATAAAATGACATATAGTTTATTACAATCTCTGAGAAATAACAGACTATTAAAAGATCTGACAGCTTTCAGTTCCCTCACCTGTTGTTTTTTCTGACTTCCTCTCCATACAGGAAGTGCTCCTGGCTGACTGTGATGTAATATGTAGGGAGCTGCTCTGATTGGTTCTTGCTGATGGTGACAACAGGGTAGCCCATTTGTAGAGTCCACCTGTCCATCATCTCCCCGATGTCAATATCTCGGCCCTCTGAGTGCATGGCCTTTAAAGCAGAATCAAACACACACGTAGCGTAAATGATCAATGACTAATAATGACCAATTTACACACATCCAATCAGTGATTAAAATAATCTGTGTGGGAGAAAATTGACCTTGACATAATTAGATATAAGACTGGCAGCTAATTAAAGAGCAGTGTCAGTCTAATTGACAGTGCTAACAGAAGTGACGCTCAATTAATCAAATCATTGCCCCTCCTGTGTCGGACAAACAAGAAAACAAGCTCCACCTCATGTTACCACAGCAACAGGCTCTTCACTAAGTCAGGTGATAATGAGCATCTTCATTAGAAGTGCTTTATTAAAGAATGAACAGCTTCAATCAGTCTGGCAGCTCTGTCCCAACAGAGCCAGTTGAGGAATAGTTACAGGTTTTAATACCTGCTACTGAGCAAGGCACTAACATTAAAGTTAAATGCTCTGCCTTGAAGCCTTTGGGGCAGGGAAGTACACAAGGTTTAAATACCAGATAGACATAAAGTCAGGTGAGGGTTACCTGAGACAGTTTCCTCCACAGGTCGTCTCTGGCAGCATTGCTGTACATGTGACTCAGCAGATAATCCTGAAAACAATGAGACAAAGCTATGTTAAAGCAACACTGGTATGATGTGATGTATCTGTTGTATCATCTTGATGCATGCACATTCATCCAGGTTAGGAAATCCCAGAAAGCTGATTCTGTTCATCTGTAAGAAGACTGAAGAAGTCAGTTGGATGAGTGACGAAACATTTCTCCCACTAAAAACGCAACATTGACATGAACAGAATGAACTTTCTGGGATACATATGTCATATTTCTGGTATAATTATTGGCTGATTTTTTCCCTTCGACACTGTGACCATGCAGTTCACAACAGAGAATTTGGAAGCCTTGATACAACAACTATCTTTTCCCCATCCTCATATTTCATCTGGAAATAGGATGATCACAGTTAGCACTTGTTGGGTCCTCTCTACCAATGAATCAGAAAAATAAAGTGAGTCCTTTATTACCATGTCCCTGAGCACAGTTTTGATTATTTGGTTCTCGGCAGGCACCACAAGATTGCAAGGATTCATTCACAATGTCTAGTACCCTTCACTGTGACATGTATTTGAACCCTGGCCACAGTAAGTGCCATGTATGTACAATGACTTATTAATGTTGCCACTGGAACAAGATATTTCCATTTAGAAATTTAATATGACCATACTTTCTGGATGCAGGGCTGTGCAGGTGAAGTTACTTCACATTTTCTGTTACTGCCATCTCTGCTCTGAAAACAAGGATTGGAGGTGGTTCAGGCTCCAGTATTTTCCCCACATAGATGTTACCTTTGTTAGCTGGCTTGGTATTACAAAAGAAAAAAGAAAAAAAAAAACAAAAGAAAAAACAAAGAAAAAACAAAAGAAAAAAGTAAGAAAAAACAGTTGGCATATTTTATTTCGTGACTCATTTTGACCTTTTAATTTTTCCCCATCAGGTTAAGAGAAAGATGCCTTCCACAATCAATTAAACAGCAGACCCCTTCTTTGATAGTTCGGTGGCTGCTTCTCTGCGGCTCCTGACATCATTTGGGTTACTCTTTTGTCCACCAGTCAGCTGTCCTCCTCCCCTGTGCTAGACATGAGCTGGTATAGGCAGTCTTTGTAGAGCTCTGGAGATAAGAGTGATAAAAGGATCACTCTATCTTCACTAAAGGCTCTCCAAGACAATGCAGTTGGAGTGAGATCATGGGGTGAGAGTCTCCCTGAAGAGGCAGTTGATTATTGTGCCTCTTCAAGCTTTGTTATATTTTCAAATTAGGACATTTTTATCTGTAATTATTATTTATTAAATATTATAACTCAAACAGAATCCAGTTCTGTGGGAAACACTGAGGATCCGTGGTGTTTCAAGTCTGTCCAATAACAGGAGGCTCCAGGGGCAGAATGAGGATACACCGGGGTGAATTGTGTTTTTAACTAGCCTCTGGAAGGGCTGGAGGGCACGACAGCGATTGGTGCTCCAGTAGGAAGTGGATGGATGGAAGCCAAAACCATTTATAAGAAGATGCCAATGGCAGTACAATGACTACAATCTAAGGAAGCATAATTTTTTAAAGTAGGTTCTATAACACCAGGCTGTTATGTACACCAGGCTCTAATTTACCATTTTTATTAAGCAGAAGTAAAAATGTCAACTTCTGATGCACTTTATTGGATGTCACACTGACCTGGTGATGGGAGTATGGGGACATATTACATCTCAAAACGCTCCCAAGTCTCTCTTACCCACAGTGCACAAGGTTGTTCATTTTGGCCATGCAGTTGTGAAGCTGTAACTGGCTGAATTCAGGGGTATTCTCTCAGGTGGAAATTTAATGATACCTATGTCTGAATGAATTTCTGAAAAGCCTTTTGAGAGGAACATTTACATGTATTTGAAACTGTACATTTGAAAGTCAGTGACATGATGGGCCAGTAGTGCTTGAGTTAGAGAAGAGCCCGTGTCAAGTCCAAAGAGTTTTGGGCTCAATCTCAAACTCCCTGGTTTACATTTTCGAAGCTAATGAGCAAGATGAAGACTCCTCAGGGCCATTTTCTCATTCAAAAGAGGCTTAATGGTGTGGTGGCTTTGTTTTCAGCCTGCAGTTCTTTAGTGACATTCGGGTCCGACTTGATCCCAGTCTGTTTTCCAGAGCAAGAAACTCACTCCCACTACAGTGGATTTAGAGTAAATGCTCAGGGAGGGTGGTAGTTGCTTTGGTTCATAGTAAAACAAGGAAAAGGCAGGGAAGCACTACTAGATAACAAAACAGCTATGGAGGCTGAGCGCTAATCTCCTTCTCAGCGATTCCTGTGTCCTTTGTGTGTTTAAGCGTGGATTCCTCCAAGTCAGTCATTTGCTGTGGTGCGTTTTGAGCTCGATAAGGCAAGGGGAAGCTTTTTATTGGAACAAGATGACATATTTGATAACGACACTAAGTGCGTTTGGGAGTTTGGCTCTGCCACCTTCACTATATCTGACATGAAGGCAGATAAAAAGAGCCCCCACACACACTCCGAGAGCATGACTCCATTAGTTTTAACAGTGTGATGCACCTTGAACCAAATGTTTTTCAGTGATAATAAGCACTGTGTAACAAATACTGTGGGTATGAGTAGTCAAAGGTCATTAGAGGAAATCAGTAGGTGTAGGAGTTTAAGTAAGGCATTTCGATTGTTGCAGGCAGGGTTAGAGCCTAATGAGGACTTGCTTTCCCTCATCGGAAGATGACTTGCATAAACTTTCAATTTCACCTTCAGTCGAGCTCCTCTGGGCTTCAGAAAGGCTCTAAAACCCAATGATCACTGCAGGCCATTATTTACATCTTCTCCAGTAAGTATTGATAACTGTTAATGAGGTTTCAAGTTTTGTGCCACACTGAAGTCACATCGGGGCAACCATAATCATCACAATCTTTCCACATCAAGTCCAGATGCAGTCTGGGAAACTCTTGATTTTTCTGAAAGCTCTACATATCAGGCTTTGAGATCAGGGATACAGAAAAGGTGAACCAATATTGATGTTTTTGTCCACCAAAGGCCGCTCTTTAATGTAATTAAAGCCAAGCTGATGAGACACTACAGACATGGGCTGTGCACAGTATTTGATCTTCACACAGCTGATTGAGCTGGAGTACACTTAGCCCGAGCTGAAGTCCATAAATCCATATCTCTGTACTCCAGATGTCACTATGTTCCACAACATTTACAAACCTTACAGCACTCTGAAGAATGCTCACAAACGTCCTAAAAATCCTAAATGCTCCCAAAGCATTTCATCCATCACACTAAACACTGCCTAAAAAGACAAATTATAGGAAATAGAGACATATGGCCAGTTGTGGAGATTCATCTCATCTCAAATGATTTCAGAGTATCTAGTTTAAAAATTCCCCAATGTGTTCTAGTTTAACATATTCTCAACCTATTATTTCTCTTTAAAACAGGCACAGAACATTGGTTTTAGTATATGTATCAGTCATTTTTGTCACAGTGGAACAACAAAAAAGAAGCCCGTAGATCACAGTTCTTTGGCCTCCTGTTTTGACAGAGCTTTAGTGTCATTTTGTGCCTCTTTGATTTCCTTTTGTGTCTCTTTGGTGTTTTTTGTCTCCATCTGATTTTCTTCTCATTATGGGATAGATTTGCTTCCATTTTTACATGCCTCTTCACCAAGAAAATATTAAGTATACAGAGCTTGTAATGCTAGGGAGGCCTGATGCCCCTGGGCCTTTGGTACAGTAATCCTTCCATGTATATACAATATTAAAATCTACATGAAACCTAGACAGAAATTTTAGCCTTTTCCGTGACTTTCAGAAGGCTGATTTTCTCACTGTTCTTTCTCAAATGCATCAACTTTAATATGTGTGCAATGTCACAAAGGTTCCTTTCATGAAGCATTAAAAGTTACAGTATTATCCTTGGTAAGAAAAGCATAGACGATCATGAATTATTTTGGTTACGGCTCCCGTCATGCCACAAATCACCAGAATGAGACTCCATCACATGGCATTGCAGTTGTTTGGCATGGTTTGTTATACGCTGTATTTTTCACTAAACACCTGATTAGGTGTTGAAACGCTCTGACAAAGAGGTTACGATCGAGAAAGTCTTTGTTGTTGTCATTAATATGAACCAAACTACTGAAGCAAACATTCTCCCGAAACTTTTTTACTCTGCTGGCGACTGAAACGAATGCTCTTATTATATAGTATGTTGTTATGCTCAGCACAATGCATGTGTGAAGACCTCCATAACACACATACATACACACACACACACAATGTATTTGCCCTGCTGTGCTGCTGGATCAGCAGTATTTTATATAGACTCTGGCTCTCAGTATGTTCCAGGTCACTGACAGTTTCTGTAGGAAAACCAGGACAGTGTCTGTGTGTGTGTGTGTGTGTGTGTGTGTGTGTGTGTGTGTGTGTGTGTGTGTGTGCGCAAGGATTCGTACATATTTCTGCAACTCCATTCCAAGTAAAAATTATATTTAACCTCCATCCATGTTACATCAGACGTTGTCATTTTTACTGTAACTGCAAACAGTCTCCTTCCAATTTGGAGGATACAAAGCGTTTCCCTGTGCAATAAACTACCTGACCCTGTTGGTGCGATTGGAGCTTTAGCTGCTCTCGTGTTTCTGTGACACCATCACAGTTTGAACCCTCAAAGAGACACACAGCAGCTACATTTAGCTGAACAACAAACAATGCAACACATAGAGTTAGTTAACATAGCTATTGCTTCATGACTGTGTGTGACAACTACAGTGTAAAAGTCTATTAAAATTGTGAGTTCTACAAAAAATAACTCCTATGTCCCCAAATAACTTCTTCCTCCCCAGTGTTCTAGACAGTTTTTTAAACCTGTCCCCAAATTAACTTTGAGAGAACTAAAAAGAATCCAGGGAATGCAGGGTACTTTTTATAATAAGGATTTACTCATTATTGCCTGCATCTGATTGCAACCACGTGACAGACTGATGACTTATCCAAGGTATACCATGATAGACCATAACAGTAGGAATGCATAATAAGTATTTCTAAAGTCCTACTTCCTGTTCTGCACTATCAGTAAATCTATGCTTTGAGTATTACAATTTCAGCGCCTTTTAAACGTGTATTAAATATCTGCATTTTGTTGCTCTGATTGCATCTAGCTTAAATTCAGGTCACTTAAAACTGATCGCAATATCGACAGGGAAACGTGGCAAATCTTCTTCTCAGAATGCCCCGCAAGCCAAAGGTACTTATTCCCTGTTCATCTATATGCACAGCATGACAGTTAGGATTTAGCTAAACTATGGCTGAACACACACACACACACACACACACACACACACACACACACACACACACACACACACACACACACTGTTTCTATGAATCCTTCCATGTTGTGTTGGTGATAAATCAATTCAAAGCCCAGTAACCCAGCTGTTCCCTCTGATTTAAAAACCTCTGTATACACAGCTGGACTTGCAAAGCAAAGGGAACTTACATTGAGTCCTTTCTGGAACAGCGGCTGCCCCATCACGTTAGCAAGCATCCGGATCAGTGCCGCCCCCTACGGAGAGCAAAGAAAAACACACTTTCAGACACGGTTAAAAACATCATCATCATCCATCATCATCATTGAAGTTGCTGTGATCACTGGAGGAAAAGTAGATAAGAGTCACCTTTGGTGAACTTTGAAATTAGAGACTGGCTCAGATCCACATGTTAAACTGTTCAGACAGCGCTGATCTTCAAAGGAATAGGGGTGGAAAGCTGCCCTACCAGCCGCTCTCTTCTGTTTTAAAGTATATAACCCCAATTTGTCAAAGTATGTAGACAATGTGTGAATAGCAGTTTTGAATTTTCAGTTTAGTGTTTGTGGTTGTCTAGAAGCAAATGCATGGTTTGAAAAAAGCCAACTTTATTGATCATGTTTAAAAGACAAAACTAAACCAACGGCAGCTGAAGATCTCCCTTTATAAGTTAATCCAAGTCTGCTTGGAAAACAAGAACATATTGAAGTTTCATTGTTAAAATATTATTATTTATATTAATAATACTAATACTAATAATAATAATAATTATTATTATCATCATCATCATCATCATTAATAATAATAATAATAAAAAAGAACACATTGAAGAGGTATTCAAACATTCACTGGCGATCATGATCACACAGGTACATTTATAGTGCAACAGTCTTACTTCTGTTGAAAGTGGTTTCTTACTTTTTTGTAGGCAATCCAGTCAAAGACGCGGTCAATGTCTGTCGCTTGTTCCACTTCCTGGGAGATTGGATGGGAGGAACTCAGGCCATCCAGCAGCATCACCTCATGAAGGACATCAGTCAAGAAGCGCTGCTTCTCCTGAAAACACAAAAATTGGACTTTTTCAGGTATTATATTTCACTTTGATCATGAGAATGATGATTGTGATAATGCAGTATTTAAGGCTGATTCAGTGGATGGCACCACTGAAAAACCTCTTAAACTTTGAGAGCAGAGTGACAGAAAACGAAGAAATGATATTACTAGTAGAGGACTATATTAGTGGTCTGATAGTCAACAAAGACCCAAATCAAACTGCAGGATCCTCTCATTGAAAATGATCAAAACATCTTAACTAGCCTTGAGCAACCATATTCCAGCCTTCACCAGCCAACACGATATAATAGGACTGCATGCACATAGAACACTTTAATGTATTATTAATGTAGCACAGTGTTGTGTGCATATTAAGCCTTATGTCATAAAAATACACGCAAAAGGTCAAAGAAAAGAAAAAGCGGCTATGATAACTAGAAAATTGACTTGGCTGTTATTCGTTTTATTTCAAAGCTGAACCAAGATCCAGAAATCCAGTGAATCTCACTAAAACATGTAGTAAAAGGACTGGATGCTTTGCCCTCGCACAGTATGGGAGTCTCTTTGTCTTTTTCGACTTTTATGGTGTCGTTCCAGCTCAGCTTTTGACAGATTCTAGTTAAACATTTATATGTAGAACAAATGTTCAGCTGTAGTTAGACGGTGCTTTCTGGAATCTTTGTTGTTCCTTTCCTGATCTTGTTTCTCTGCTTCTTTCCTCAGGACCTTCACCATATCCAGCTTTTGCAGTTTCTCGCCCATCTTCTCTGCTTACGTCCTCGTGATTATTTTCTAATTGTGTCCACTGTGTATCTTTCGATGTTTTCTGTTCTCTCTTTTGATCTCTCCTCAATCCCATGTCTCATCTTCTCTCCTTTCTTTGCTGTCTTCATTCCCTCCCATTACTCCTCTTCTTGTTTCCTCTCCTCATTGGCTTTTCTGGTTCCGAGGTTTTAATAGACATCTGCAAGCATGTGGAGATTTAATGAGCTCTGTCTAAATTACCCATGGGATCTGGCTAAATCCAGAGAAGTGTGGCACTGTCTAATTCATGGATTACAGTGTTTACTATGGAGATTTGGTTTTAATGAACCTCTTCCTTGTTAAGCAATAGAATTGTTGGCTTATTAAGTTTCAGATGTTAATGAATAGACTAAACGTAACTTTTTTTCCTTTTAAATTAACAGTATCTGGAGGGATCTGGCTAATTCTTGGTCCATGAGGTTAGGTGTAATTCATGGATTAAAGCAGTGGGCATTAAGTAGATGTAGTTTTAATGATCCTGCATCTTGTTAAACAAAAGTTTTAATGAACAAAAGAATCAACATATACGTGGATTTTGCAGCATCTGCTGGGATCAGACTATTTCTCGGTGAGTGACCGTTGATGTTGATTTGTCACATTTTCATCTTGTTAAGCAGTCTTAAGTTTCAATATCTCGACACAGAAACTGAACAGTCAGGGGAGTCTAACTTCGGGATCCAGATTAATTTTATAAATTTGTTTTTCATCTGCAGCAATGAACTGTCTGATATCTGGCGAGAAAAAGTGATGGCAGTTTGAATCTCAGTGGGTATGAGTGCCTTCAGACAAACAGCTGTTTTTTTTTTTTTAATGATTGTTGATGGGTAGCCAGAAGAGTTGCAGATCTGACTAATTTTAATTTTTTTCCTGCTTTGTTTAAAACAGGATTCCTCCTCGAAGTATTTAGCAAACTCCTGGTAAAAGACAGACTATTGCTCTCATCTAAGAGTCAGCAAAAAGGCACACACAGAGGTAAACAGACAGTTCAGGGACTCCACCATGAATTATACAATTAGTCAATTAGTTAAATGGCACATTTAGATGAAACTAACTGTGGCTATGAGAAAGGGGGAAAATAAGACTAAATGAGACATCAGCTCTAATTAACAGACACTTTAAATCACCTGGAGAGAGTGAAATAGGGGGTCCATCTGGTCCATATGTTCATTATGAACCAGATGGACCCACATGTGGAGGGACGGCTAATAGGCCAACAGTCAGGGTAAACACAAACATGCACGGACAGACGGAGGGATAGGACGG
The DNA here is from genome assembly GCF_057382185.1 of Mchenga conophoros. NCBI lineage: Eukaryota > Metazoa > Chordata > Actinopteri > Cichliformes > Cichlidae > Mchenga > Mchenga conophoros. The sequence continues at coordinate 19,634,145 of NC_140542.1, forward strand.
CGTTCAGGAGCAGCTGCTGAACTTTTGAAACGTCTGCTCGTCTCATCACTCAGTCTTCCTTCACTTCCAGGCTGTCACTCCTCCTCACCACCTGTTTTTCTTCCTCCCTCCTCGCTCTAGCCTCCTCTTCATTTTGGTATCATTTTAGCATGTCATGTTTGGGTAGTAGACAGCACTCTGTGTGGCACTTTCATTCTGATTTCATCACCCCAAGGCCACAAAACCATTTTGGTTTTGATTGACTGTGAGGTCTGCTCAAAAAACATTATAATGAAGAACCTTGGATGTTAGTTTTTTACTGATACTGATGATGCACACAAGATCGGCCATCTATGTTCAAGTATATTCTTTGGTTTTAATACAATATGTTTATATGTCATGTGCTTCAAACAAAGCCTGGTACATCTGCCTCATGTGGTAACCAATGAAGCCAATCAATCAATCAATCAATCAATCAATCAATCAATCAAGGCTTTATTTGCCATGTGCAGGTTGCCCTGCAGTGAAATAGGACCCCTCTTCAACACACCTTCATCTGGCAGTTAAAAAGATGAGGATGAGAAAATGATTACTAATGACATGGATGTGTGAGAGAGTGTGTGTACAATTCCACCATCTGCCGACAGGTTCCCTCAATCAAAGACAGACATCAAACAACACACAGTGGAAAAAATCATTAGGGGAGTGAGGCTACAGAAGACACGTCCCTGAGGGCTTCCAGCGGTTAATGGACAATTAATGTACATATCATGCAGATGTCATGAACTTATAAACTGTGCTTGATAACATTCAAAACAATAATTTACCTCGTCTGAGTACCATTTCACTAGAAACATGCTGGATGTTGTTTGGAATATTTCATGTTTCTCATATTCAGTAAAATAGCCCAAAGGAAAATTCTCTGAATGTCACATCCAATCTAATTATGGCCACAGGACATAAAGAAGCACATACATGAGAAAAATGTCAGCCAACATGATAATTCAGTCACACAAGATTTGTGCCAAGAAGCTGCCAACCACATTCATTTCCATCAAAACAGTGACAACAAAAGCAGAACTGAGATATTAAACATGTTTGGAGTGAGAGATATTGAGATCATAGTGACTTTTTCTTCTGGGGACTGTGTAGGCGGAAGGTGGAATTTAAACAAACAATTATTCAGTTCGAAGTTTCCCTTTTCAGAAAGTCTAATGCTGTCTCACATCAGATTCATTCATGGCTGAGAACCAGCACTGCTTCAGTTATAAGACTGCTCATCTGTCCATCCTGCCTCGAGCATAGAGTGCTGAAGCTTTGTGTATTACTTTGGTGAGATGTTATGCAAGAGATGTGTGCAAGTCAGTAGAGTCCTAAACTCCATCCATCCAGATAATTCAATTCAAATCGTGGTGGTGCTGGAGCATATCCCAGTTACCATAGCGCGAGAGGTAGGGTACAACCTGGGCACCGGTCTGTTGCAGGTCTAACACAGAGAGACAAACCACTATTCACACTAACATTCACACCTACAGTCAATTTAGAATCACTGGTTAACCCAACTCTACTATCTGCATGTCTTTGGACATCCTCATAAACATCATATTGAGAAATAACTACAAATATGCTTAATGTGGCAAACAACCTGCCCCGAGCTTTAATCATTTAGTACCTTGTTGATTTCCCAGCTGGTTCAGTGCTGTAAGCAAACATGTGCTATTAAAGTGAATGCAAACACAGTCTTTTCTCCTCCTTGAAATATGTCCATGAAAGATGAGCGAAGAGGCTGAATATTGATATTTCTCTGTTCTCTTCAACATGAAGTCAACGTTCACCTCTGACCTGCTCTCTGTATGCAGAGCAGATAAACAGATGTTCTGCTGTCAGCGATAAAAAAAGGCAAAGAAATGTGTTTATGCTATGAGTACCAGTACCAGTACCAGAGATCATTTTAACTGCTTAACCTCTCATCATCTACCATGTCACCAGTGACCCATCACCTGTTTTTAATCTCCTGAGGCCCAACCTCATGCAGATATTTGGGATAAAAATAAATATCACATAAAAACAGAAAGTATAAAAACATATGTCATCATACGACACAATAAAGTGACTATTGTTTACCTCCCGTCTAAAGTGCAGAAAAGCCTAAATGTAGTGTCCCCTTGTAAAGACAAAGTCTCAGAAGGATCACATAAAATCTTTTCCTGGGTGTTACACATTTCGGTGCTTTTTTTCCCTGAGATGTAATACACTTTAGATTCTAGCCAATCATTTTACGTTTCCAAGGATAGTAGGCGGGTCCAGGTACGTATGTTCTTTTAGAGCAGAGCTACAGATTAAAAATGCCCAAGGCGAAGCGGTCAAAAGTCTGGCTGTACTTCACAGCAAAATATGCAAACTCAGCAGCCTGCAACAAGTGCTTTAAGCTGATACTGTCAAAGGAGGTAACACCTCAAATCCGATGAAACACCTGGCGATGCATAGCGTTTTTTTTTAAAAGCCGAGAAATGCACCGTATTTGATAGCTTGCTGTGAGACCTCACACCGAGCACATCTACTGCGGGTGTGGTGCCTGTTATCGGACCCGGAGTTAGCAACATCCCCCAAAAACCCGAAGACGAGAGTCCTGGCCCCTAGCCCTGCCAGTGTAGCAGAAATGATGACGGATGATGATGCAGCAGCAGCCGTTCTTCTCTGCGTGAGTAGCTTAATGTTGTTCGTGTGTAATTTACGTTGAGTAGGCTAACCACGTTATTACATTAATGCATGTAAGGTGAACTAGCAAACATCATCATAGCTACATGCGGCTGTCTTCTTGTTTGATGGCAGATACTCCCTTCACCCTGGCCAAAAAGGCTAAAATGACCAAAGAAAAAGTGGGAAACAGCTAAACATGAGAGGTTTTTGGACAAAGTTTGTGTTTTTTCCATTGTTTAAGCACTGCTTCCAGCCAAGAGTGATACGATAAATCCCCTATAGCTGCGGAAAAGCTAACATTGTTATCTTTTTACAAAGAAACAGCTGAACATGAGAGGTTTTTGGACCAATTTTGTGTTCTCCATTCTTTAAGCACCGGTTTAAGCACCGGTTTAAGCACCGTTTAAGCACCGGCACCGTTTCAAAAGTACCGGTTCGGCACCAGTATCGGATAAAACCTAAATGATACCCATCCCTACCCATAAAGGAGAATGGACTTTGTGTAGAAGTTAGAAATGAACATTATTATTTTTTTCAAAGCAGCTTTCCCTTTTTGTTTAATAGAGTTGAAAAAGGCACATTTCATTTGAGTTCTCTCAAATGTCTTGACTTGAGGAGAAGACAATGTCTTATGTTTATCAGCAAATTAGGACTTTTCATTAAAAAAGTAGAACAAGTAAAATATTTAGAAAGCGCCATTACATTTTTCAGATAAGAACTGTTCTAGTTCACGCTGGGATAAAATTATGATTAATTTTTCCTGCTGTGCCTTCATTACTGCTGTGTTTAGCTGAGATTAACGGGCTGTATTGGTATTTTGGCGCCAGAGTTATTAGAAAATGTCTGATTTCGTTCATTTGGCTTTTCATTAAAGTACTGGAGAAACAGGCCATCGTTACACTTGTATAAACCAAGTTTAATTCTGCTTTAAAAATAATTAGTTGGCAGATCCCTGGGGAGGGCACATTAACTTTTAAGCACTTGTGATTAGGAGAGAAGCTTTGATCACGCTGGACTGGAATCAAACACACCAGGGTTACAAGGTGGCACACAAAGCTCCGCCAAAGGTTCTTTTTTTGCTTCATTTACAACACTTTTTCTGTCTTTCTCAAACATTTCAACTTCCTATTGTATTTCTCCGTACCAATGTGTCCCGGATCCTCGAGTTGTTCCCGCACCATAAGCCATTCAGATATTTCTCTGTCTCCTGCCGGTTGGACTGATACGGTTCTGAGATCTGAGCAGGGACCGGCGGGATAACTTCCCATTAAGGCATTTTGCATCTGAGATTTTTTTTGTCCTGTTTACTTTATTATTATTATTATTATTATTATTATAAACTCTGTAGTCACCATCAGTGTCACCCACTGTTTCATAAAATCCACATTTTGAAGGTTTCCGTTTAGCTTCGTTGACCATGTTTAGGTGAGTGGACTGCTTTTAATTATTTATTTTTTATTATTTCCAAATGAGTTACACAATGAAAGCACCCACTGACTGACACCACAGTCAGCTCTATCTAGCTTTGTTTAACAAAACAGCTGAACACTGTTCAGTGTGCCGGGTGTGCTATTGTCTTTCTATCATCGTTATTAACCTGATCTGATTTTTGCCACATTGCCCCTCATACTGTAGCTGTATATTTCTGTTTTCCTGTGTTGTAATTTTAATTACCTGTTTTGTCGTATCCTTGCGGCTTATCAGTATTAAGGCAGTTTTTAAATCCACTTCCTGTCTCCTAACTTCTTCATTTGGGTCCACTCCCTGGCTGCCACACAGCCAATCCTTGACACCCAGGTGTCACGATTTTTGACCAGGCCAGATTGAATATATAACCTCTCCTTCATATTGTGGTCATAGTGCCAGTTGATTGGGTACGTGACTGATTGACTAACACAGAAACAGTCTATTCCTGCCCTCATTATATTTATATTTGTTTGCCTTCTCTGTGTTTTTGCTCCTGGCCCTGCAGCACTGTGACTCACAGCTGATGGAAATGGCCTTTTTTAAATAAAAACCTGTATTAGAAATAAATTATTTTATCAGCACCAGTTCACTTTATCATTGTTGTGCTTGTTATTGGAGAAACACTTTGTTTCTATTAAAGCGTCCAGCCGTGCAGAACGGCAGTAACAGGGATTTAAAAATGCCATGTCGCTCAGAAACAGACTGTGTGTGCGTGCAGAAGATAAGGTGTTTTAGTGTAGCACATTCTCTGTTGGAAGAAAATCACAACATACTTGGGCAGAAACAAAGCAGGAAGCGTGCATGTGCTGTAATTTAAAGTTCTGCGGCGTTCAACGCTTCTTGGAGAACTTTCTTGAGTTTGTCCTTCGGGGAGGAAGGTGGGGGCGGTGGTGAGGAGGGGTACCCTGCGAGGCTTTGAGCAAATTTGAGGAAGGTTTCATTTCTAATTTTATATTGTTTTGAGTTGAATCATCCTCTGAGTCAATTTGTTTGCGAACCTGAGCAGAATAAAAGAAAAAAGGATTTTACCTCCTGAGGAGACTCACAGCTGAATATCTGGCAAATTTCAAGGAAACAGTTTTAGAGAAAGAAGGAAGGACGTATCGATTGATGTGAGTGGAGGGAGGTGGAAGAGTTCAGGAGAAGACCTCCCAGTCAGGACTTCCTCCTCCTCAACAGCCGCTTTTAACTCTGTGCTTATACCCATGCTGTATATCCAATTGTATTCCAAGTTATGTAAAGATTTTACCGAGAGAAGAGAAACAAGGTAGGCTGTTAAAAATAGAACAGCTAACAGCTGATCTGCTGATACAATTATTTGCTTCAAAGATTCTCCTGAAGTCAAACTGGGAGCTCAGTGGGAAGCACTGATGGTTGTGGAAATATTGAATTTCCAGTTTCCAGTTTGTTACCATCCAACCACATCTCTCATTCTGTGAAATGTGTCCAACTGTGCAGTTGCACTTTCTAGAGGCACAGACAGGAAATGAGAACAGTTTAGAAGATGAAGAAATGGGTGTTGTGTTTTGGTAACTTCAAACTAGAAACTTCAAAAATCCCACACAATGGGTTTATGATTTGGATGGGGATGTGTGCTGGCACAGGCCTCGCACCAGTGCCACTTGACTAGAGTGCTGTTGACCTAAAACTAGCCAACACCACCGGATGGAAAATGGACAGCAGTGGTGGAACATTACTGAGTGCAATGATGTTCAAACATTTTTTTGGCCCAGGAAAACCAAAGCACAAAATAACCTCCATACATGACCGAGAACTCATCAAGCCTTCCTCCAGCTGTGTTTTTGGGTGTAGTGCATTCCAAAGTAACACATTTAGTAATCAGATTATATTTTTCAGTAACACAGTAGTGTAATACATTACTCTACTAAATTGAATAATTACATTAAAGTTAATTAAAAGTTACATTGCGTTACAAAAGCCCTTCAGTTATCTGCAAGAACCAAACACTAAAATGTGTTAATGTGTGTGTGTCCACATTAGCAAAGGGATTTGAGTCAACATGTGGAACTGTCGCCTTAGGTTCATACTGTTTACTGGTAATTATCTGACAGTGTATTTCACGGCATGTTATAAGGTAATGCAAAGTAATGTAACAAGTAGTTTAAGAAATTACATTTAGGTTACATATTGCATTACTTAAAAAAAGTAACAAGTAATATTGAATACTTTCTTGAGTAGTACTGCAGTACAGTTTTAATGTACTTTAAAATCAAATATTTCTTTACTAAGTTGCTGTCTTCATCTCTTCCACTATATGTTAGATGCAAACACAGTCTTGTTTTATTACCGTATAATTTTATTTTAACTTGTTTTTGTATTTTCTCTGCAAATCTTGGGGTCAGTTTTTAAATGGGTGCTTACAGGATTTACTCATTTTTGGGGGCCATCTCCAAGTGGCCTTTTGAAGAACTGCACTTCCACACTGACTGTTCTTGGATTTTGCACCAGATTGACCCACTTAAGTTTTTGTTTTACAGGCATGTTGTTGCCTTTCATCCTTTGTATTATTGATTCTACTGGGATACTGCATTCATCATTAATGTGCTGCAGCTGTCACTGAACTCTGTGTACAAAGCAAATGGGCCATAACCTGAAAAATCTCTATTTAAATCCAGTAGTTATGACAGTTAATTTTATGAAATGTTTCAAAAATAGTAACTTCAACCAAATTATTAGAGAGAAGATGTATCCTGTATTGTTATCTAACACAGTTTGAGTGCTATTGTGTCACCGCTCCAGTACAATAGACTAGATCAGTATTTTGTTTGGGATGCTAAAAGTGTCCACAAAAACTGTCCCAGTTACTCTGGATAATCCTCAGACCTCTGTGTCAACACTTTCCACTGAGAATTATTTTCTGCCAAAGAACAACCAGCACCAGTTAAAATGAGTCCACTGGCTGATCAGCCTCTGAACGGAAAGATAAACCAGGTCTGAAGTCTGATTTCATATCCAGCCTGTTTGCCTCCCTGAGAGATGTGTTTTCTGTCTTTAGATCAAATTTTCTGCCTTCTACCTATGTTCTATTTGGTGTCTGGAGATTGTTTTTTGTGCTATACTCTGAAAAAAATCTAATTCATATCTGACCGGCTGAGGCCTTGAGCTGAAATCCTGACTCATAAAACCACAAGAGGGGAGAAAAATTAAATTTCATGAGTGAGCAGACAGAGCCTCAGAATACCTGAAAGCACTTCTACATGCTCACCAGAGAGCTTTATTTCCTGTTTGTCAAAAAGTGAGTGAACCTGCGCTGCTACCACCAAGTCTTTAGCGACTTCATTTTCACTCCAGAGTGACATTTTGTGAAGACACACCTGGTGGTTAAGCTCTTAAGAAAGTCTGAAAGTGAACTTCTGAGTGTGGATTATTATGATTCACATGCTGTTCCCAAAGTTTAACACGAGTCTGAAAATGCAAAACTGATTAAAATCTGGTTTTAGTTTCACAAAAACAACAAACAAAATATTTCAGACAGGTCAGCCTGTTCCCATTTTCAGAGCATAACAAAAATTGGGCTTAGTCAAAGCTGTTGGTGTTTCTGTGTTGTTTTATTTACTGGTTGGCTGTGATGCACTGGGTTATCCTATTAGTGAGACTCTGTTGTCACTTCCAACTTGTCGTTTTCTAACCAGCAGGGTTTCTGCGGTGGGGTTCTGCATTTACACTTTACAATTTAATACTTTTAGTTCCTAAACCCAACCAGCAGGTAAATGTAGGTGAAAAACACAAATGTAGTGCCAAAGCTGGTACATCAGACAGCAGTGACAAAAGATACTCAGTGTAACAAAGGGTACCACGTGATGCTACGAGGTGAAAACATGTTAGACAGCTCTGTAATGGTGCAGTTCAAAATCAAAGATCTTAGGCTGAAGAAAGTGATATAATATAATCAGTCTTATTGAGTGACTGTTTGCACAGTTTACTGTGAAACAAGCCATATCATGAGAATATTTCCTTGAGATAACATCAGGAGTTCGTTCCTCAGCCCTGAAATCCAAAATTTGATCTTTGTCAGGTCAACAAAAGGTAGAGTCTCACTTTATCATGCTACATAAACTGTTAACTAGGGCATCGTCACTGATTCAATTCCGATTCACGAGGTCTCCAATAGATTCGGTTCAATTCAATTTTGACTCAGACAGTCAGAAATATTAGAACTGTGATCATTAATCAGTACATATCCATATTTTTATATCTATGTATAAAAAACAACGCTGACACTTGTGAGACTTTAGAGGTGTAAGCATCGCAGCAGATGCCTTTGTGTTAAAGTCACTGAGGATAAAACACAGAAAATCATGAAGGAGATTTTCCTGGCCTGGCTTTTTATAGCAGATCACTGCCTTAAAAATATTCTGCGGTAGATCAAAAATGGAAGAAAACCATGAATAAACATGGTTGACGAACATTACCTGATGCTGCTGAAGTGAAGCAGAGTAATGTTACAGAGGTTTTATTAGACAAACAGCAAAGCGTTTTGCAATTTGGCAGAATTTGTAAAAGTTTAGATTTTTTCCGTATTGAACTGCAGAAGTTAGGCTTTCTTGTTGGAGGTCATTTTTGAAAAAGAAAAAAAAAAACAGCGACCGACTGTGCTATACACAACGGTAAGCTGGTGCGTAATAAGCAAGCAAGCAAATAATGTAGAAAACAGAGATTTCTGATGGTAAACTGGTCTCTGAGTGCACTGAGAGAGAGAAAGAGCTGTGCAAGGAGTGTGATTTTATCGTAGTGGAAGCAAAACAGCCAAAGTAAGAGGGAATTCATGACAATGTTTATGAAATGTGAAGCATAGTTTTGATCATCTTTTGCTGATGGTTCAGGAAATTTTGATTGGAGAATGACAAAACCTGCAGCTTCAGAATCTGTGAGATATCGGCTTTCAGCACTAACAGCGTGTCCATGTACGTGCCGTCGGGTCGCACTTTGTGTGTACATCTTTGCGCAGAATCCGTTTACCTGCTTTTTAATCGTTTGGTATTTTAACTCTTTGGTGGTTGTTGAAATACTTTTGTGAGCTTTAACCTGAGATTCTGGCATTTCTGGCAAAATACATTTATATTTAAATGAATTTAGATGTAGATTTAATGAATCAATATTGTGTTATTCAAACTAAAATCGATTTGAACCGGAAAATCTATTTTTTAAAACCCTTCTTATTCTGAACTGTATTTCTGTTGCAATTTTGGAAAACTGGGAACAATTTGTGAAATGTTTCGGCGGTTTTCAACATGTTGCTTGTAACTTTCGTAAACAGCGGTACTGAAGTGACTTGTTGAGGATATGCTGAATTGTTCTGTTGTAGGTTTTCCGCTGCTGCTGTTTGTGAAACGGTGTTTGAAACAGATCTAATATTGTTGGCAGTGGCGGTCCTGTTTGGCGCCCCGGGCGAACACTCCCTCTGACCCCCCCCCCCCCCCCCCCACACACACACACACACACAAAACATATTAAGGATTGTACATTAACATGAAACATGAAACTGTTGTCGAAATTCACTAGAGAAACACTCACACACATGAAGAGAGAGAGAGTATGCATTGTATGCAAACGGCTACCAAACAGCCATCATAATTCGTCATACAATGAGAACAGGACAAATCAACTACTGGCAATGACTAATTAATATTGAACTCTGTAACATAATGTATTGTTTGGAGTTTAGTCTGTTACTGTTAGTATTTATACCATTTCTTCTTGGAGCAACTGTAATCCACATTATTTCCTTAGGGATTAATAAAGTATTCTGATTCTGATTGTTTCAGGATGACCTGCCATTATCCAACGACACATCTGCTTACCTGCATCTTTTGCTCGTTTCTCCTCCTCTTCTTTTCTATTTTTTCTAAACTGAGCACCTGATGGCTTTGAACTTTTTTTATTTTAATTTTTTTTAATTTTGAACTCCAGTATGAACACAAGTCCCCCAACCCGAGGATCACCACAACATAACCTAACAGACCTACACCTTAGTTCACAGATTCACTTTGTCTAAGGTGTATTTCTGGGATTTCACACAACCCAGGATTCAGATCATGAATACATGATGGGCTTGGATTTACATCATTATGGATGAAAACATCATGAATGAAATGTGCTCTATTTGGAGGCAGCAGGTCTCCTTCCACTTTCCACAGGTTGTGCGTGAGACATTAAATCATCAAAATATAAAATATAAATTTTAAATTGTTATTGATCCCTTTACCCCGAGTCCTAAAGTGTATATTTATTTTCTTACTCTTCTTATATATATATTGTTTGTTTACTTGCACTGCTGAAACTGGAGTCTCGTCCTCTAGTCTCTCTCTATAGTGTACTGCATGCAGCCAAGATGACAATAAAGTTTACTTTGACTTCAGCAGCGAGCAGGCGCACCGAGGGCTCTCGCGCTCATTTTTCGCGTATAGAATTCCGGAAAAACATCAGTGCAAATTATAAGTCCCCCGCCGCCCCGCCCTCTCCTCCCTGTGCCGCAAGCAGCAGGCGCACCTCGCCCTTACTCCCAGCAAATGGGCAATAGAAAACCTACCGGTGCCTATGACATTCCCAATATGTGCTGGCTGATGTCGGGGCAGCATGAGTACGAGCAATTTTTTTTTTTTTTTTTTTTTTTGCCGATGCCTGTGATGCCGCCCCCCACCACGATGCTGCCCCGGGCAACCGCCCGTGTCGCCCGTATCAAAAACCGCTACTGATTGTTGGACTTGGATACGTATAATATGTGAATGTAACCAAATTATTTATCAGTGATTTCAAACTGTAAAAACAAAAACAAATGATGTTATGCAACATGAGAAAGCTGCTACGCTCAAATTCAAATATTCCTCATCCACGCTGGACTGATCCTCCCACCCCAGCACTACTGTATTAACAATGCCTTCAAGGCTTGTTTTATTTTTACTATTCTTTTTTGTTAATTTTATTTGATTCAATTAAGTATCTTTTTTCATGTATGTAACTTATCTGTTTATTGAATTATCCATGTCTGTGGTTTTATTTGATGTCTGTTCCCTTTAAGTTTTTATTTCTTTGCTGAACGGTCCAAGAGACTGAAGACGTCACTTGGATGAGTGTCGACATGTTTCTCCCACTGAAAACATTATGTGCTGATGAACAAAATCAGCTTTCTTGGTTTTCCTTACCTGGATGATTGTGCATGCATCAAGACACTTTGTTGCAGGGTGCTGAATTAAAATCTGCCCCGATAGCACTTGAACACCTACAAGTTCTCTTCTGCTCCACGTTTGACATAGTACATATGTGCTCTATAGCACCATACATAAAACACAGTTAACAGCAACATTCGCCCTCAAGATGGCAGGGCAACAAGGCAGCCTCCAGAAACAAGCACACATTCCTATGTTTGTTATTAATTAAGGATTAATTCAAAGACATTTTTGTTAGATTCTATAATTACATAAAATTATGTATATTTATGAGTGCAAAATCCATATTTCTATTAAATAACCTAAAAAATGGCCAACCTTTAATTTCAGTTTATCCCACTGACCACCAGCAGCATCATTGTGCTTTTAAGCTTTACCTGTGGTTGTGATCCTGATCCAGCACCCACCCAACAGGCAAATCTAACTGAGGACAGGTTAATGATCTTGTTTTCACCTGCCTACACTGGCTGCTTCCTCTGCTAGCCATGGCATGTCATGCTTGTGATCTATGCGTGATCTGTCCCGTACCCTGCGATTGTCTTTGATGTTGCTCACCCATCTGTGGAAAGGCCAGGAGGTACCAGACGAGAGCCATACTGGCAAATTACTGCAAATTAAACGGCAGTTTTCTCTGACTTCAGTAGTCATGATGAAATTAATGAAAAATACAAATGTTTTTTGTAACTTTCTAACAAAGGTATAGTGTGGCTGGCACATTAATACCTGTTCATAAATGAAGTAAAAGTCAAGTTTACACTCACCATGTTCCACTTTGGGAAGAGAAAGTCAGTGCCGACGTACTCGAAGAAATGAGCAAAACCTTCTTTTAGCCAAACATCCTCCCACCACACTGGAGTCACCAGATCACCGAACCACTGAAAGACAGAGACAAAATCATTTCATATGCTTTCATGTCTTAAAGAGTTATTTCTTATGAAACTGTTTTATGAAACCCATTCTTATATTCAAACCATAAACTGTGTACAACTAATGGATGAAGCATCACTCGTTAGCTTTCAGAGCACTGTGTTTAAAGCTTAAGCTTAGCAATGTGAGAGTTACCCTCTAGGTTTATTAGAGCCTCCCTCAATTCGCTACTTTGAAACAGAAACAGATCTTCTTTGCTTAATTTGTCACAATCTATGGAGAGAATAGGCCCCCCCTGGCCATGAAACGGCTCTCAATCAACTGTCCAGTGGCATTTGAGCCTCTAAAAATAAAGAGCCACGTATTAAAATAGATGTAGTTAATGCCATACTTATGTCAATATCATTTAAAAGGGTGAGTTAAATAAAAATTCACCCTCTGTAGCGTTTTGATTAAGGGATAAAGCAGTTAAATAGACCAATGCTGTTTTTTGTACCTGGATGTAAACATGTTTATTTTCGCAGCCAGCCTCGACTGCCCAATTGAGAATTACAATTTTTTTTTTTACAATTTGGGCAGCACGGTGGCACGGTGGTTAGCACTGTTGCCGCACAGCAAGAAGGTCCTGAGTTCAATTCCACCATCAGGCCGGGGTCTTTCTGTGTGGAGTTTGCATGTTCTCCCCGTGTTTGCGTGGGTTCTCTCCGGGTACTCCGGCTTCCTCCCACCGTCCAAAGACATGCAGCTTGTGGGGATAGGTTAATTGGATAATCCAAATTGCCACTAGGTGTGAATGTGCGAGTGAATGTGAGTGTGAATGGTTGTCTGTCCCTGTGTGTTGGCCCTGCGACAGACTGGCGACCTGTCCAGGGTGTACCCCGCCTTTCGCCCTATGACAGCTGGGATAGGCTCCAGCGCCCCCCGAGACCCTGAAAAGGATAAGCGGAAGCGAATGGATGGATGGATGGCATTTGCATGAGCTTCATTTTTCAGTTCCAGATGCTGCAGCTTGATGTACACATGTCCTCTACTCGAATATGAAAGTTTAGTCATGTTTGCATGAAATTGCTGCTTATGTGGTATGAAGCAATTTATTACTAATGTCCATCATTTTATCTCTTAAAGCTGGTCGTTTTACTTTTAGAGTGAAGTTCAAAATTGCTGAAATTATGCAAAAACAGATTGTGTTTCATTGAGTTGTGTGCATGAAAATTGCCACAAATAATCCACTCTGAGTTCCACAGTCACACCGTGAAGTAGGTGTGAATTTGTGTGTTTCAGAAAGTTACTAAGAGATATGTATCATACATTTAGATACAGCCAATTAATCTTCAACTTATCCAATATTTGTTAAGATATTTATGTAAAAATCAAAAACCTAATGCTGATGCCACAGTCACAGAATTTTCATAGTGGTTTTAGTCCAATATGTCCAAGATTAGTTTATTACCAGCTCTTCAACCACTCCTGTAGAATGAATAAAATTTCATATTCCATCTTTAGAACATACAAAACTGTTTTTGTTGTGCATAGGAAAGAAAATCCAATTAAATCCAGACAAATTCTGAGCAGGGAGAGTACAGCCTTCCAAGTCCTGCCCCTCCTGAAGGACTGACTTGGCTTCCTCGCCTGCTCTGAGGTGATGTGATGAGGCAGGTTCACTCATCAACAACACCATAGGGCAACCAACAACGTTGCTCCAAAGTGTGACAAAGGAAGGGGAGGCTTTGGCTCTCATTCAGCTGGCATGCTACCACCTGATTGGACTGTTAGCCTTTTCTCAAGCTGCCTCGGAGCCTCGTCAGAGTAAACCAGCAGTGAAGTCTAATAAAGGCAGAGCACGTAAGAAAATAGAGTAAACTTTGCTGATAGCGAAACGCGCAGCCACAGGAGTAATTTATTGGATCCAAGCGGTTTCCTGGCGACGCAGTTTGAATGAAAACGGTGGGGAACAAACAGGCGTCTCTACCAGCTTTGTTTCTGAGTCTGAGCGTTCCCTTTAAATCTTCAGACGCACAAAGAAAAAAAGTTTACCTCAAATTTCCTTTAAACCCTGATTAAAGTTCCATCTGTAGAAACAGCACACACTGCAGTTTTGATACATCAGCACAGTGAGTGTGAGACTGTACGTTTGGCAGCATGTCTGCAGTAAATTGTCCTTCAACTGATCAAAGTTTGTGTGGTCAAGCAGAGAAGTACCTAGACTGTGCATATGTGTGTGTGTGTGTGTGTGTGTGTGTGTGTGTGTGTGTGTGTGTGTGTGTTCAGTGTTTTTGGGTAAATCTGCAAGCAGCTGAAAAAAGTCAGACTTAATTATGCAGTGTGGTGTTATAAGTCTTTCCATATAAATCAAAAAGGGCACAAAAGCTAATCCCCCGACCAACAACAACAGAACTGCCTTTCATGCAATTAGTTACTGGAGCTTTCAACAGATGCTGTCACCCTGCAGAGCGAGAGCTCAGTGCATCAGAAATTAATGACCAGGGTTTTTTATTTGTTTCAGAAGTGAAGGAGGAACATTGAGCATCCGCCTTCACCAAAAAACAGAGGCTGGCCCTCTTTATGTGGCAGCAGGGGCGAGGAAACCTACTTCAGTCGAGTGCGGCATATGAGGCAGATAATCAAACGCTCCCAGGTGGTGGAGATGCTGCAGCTCTTTTTGAAGACATCTTGTAAAATTGTCAAAGCAGAAATTACTAAATATAATGAAGGGCAGGATTGAAACCAAGTTAATCATTGGGGCTGAAAGGACAAAAACATCTGCACACTGCAATGCTGACTCAGGCGTTTTGTGACTCTTGCTGGTCGATGATTTACATCTGTGTTCTTTTCTTGCCTTTATTGTTAATCATGAGTCTTTGCTGCTTTCTATCTCATTTAGTATTGTCTACTAGTGCGTAGAGCAGTTAAAATGCCATTTTATGGCTTCTTTCCATAGATTCTAACAACAGAACAGATGCAGCTTCTGGGTCTGAAAAGCAAACATGCTCAGAAATGGCTTAAACCTGCGTTCTTTCTAATGGCCTGCAGAGGGCGACTCCTGCAGCTGCGTAAAGACTTTCAGTTGAAGAAGTCGATGGGCACACAGGTCTAGCCTCCCATACTCTCTGATCTCAGAGAATAATTTCCTTTTGAGATCATGGGCTCAAGTTTCAAAGTGTACTAAAAACATGTCAAAGTTTCAAATGATGTAAAACAACACTAATGTTAGTGACAGTTCAGTAATTAGAATCAAATGAGGTTCTATATGTGTCGACTGTGCTCCCAGTACAATGTCCTAAACGTCTATAAATACATACAGATTTATAGGAATTGATATTTCCTCCTTAACTTCACTAGACTAGCAGCCTGGTCAGTAGTGATGGGGGCTGTTATTGGTCGGGTTTGATTAGCAATTAGCCCCTTCTTATAGATTTCTTGTTTGTTTGGCATACCGGAATTGAAAACTTATGACAGAAGATCAGCAAGACCAAAATGCATGTTTTAGACTAAATTGGAAAGGCTTTTCTAGTTGTTATTTTAATGTGCTTGTTGAGGATGTGGGTGTAACACAGCCAAACCTTACTCCTATATCATATTAAACGGAGCAGGGTAGACTCAGGAAAGGCTGAATTAACTGATCCAATTAGCCTAACAAGGAAATCTTGCTGGGGGAGATAACAGGAACACCTGGAGCAAACCCACACAAGGATGGGGAGAACAGGCCACAAGTCCACAAATAAAGGCTGAAGCCAACCAGGAACCCCCCTGTAATATTGTTAACCACAGCAACCTAATCTTAGCTGGTTTAAAATACAGCTGCTTTACTTTGAGTGGTTACAACTGAAAAATAGAATTAATTTTGAAAGTGTTGTTGACATTTGTAGATATTTATATTTAGCAGTATGTCCCACATGGCAGGGAAAGCACATGATGTATAAAAACGGTGGGGACAGGGTGCACGTGGGTTGTGCAGCTGTAAAACTACCCACCTGCAGGGTGGTGAGCGGTGGTTAATCAGACGAGATTTAAAATCCCGTCTGATTAACCACATTCAGGATCTAGTAAAACATACAAGCTAAGTTTAACTGTAGCAGAACTAATTTCAGATATGAATTTAGTTATTTTTATATACATTTTTACTCTATTTTTTTGATCTGGCTTCATTTTATATTTATGTGGTTAGGTTTTGTAATGCCCTTGAGTCTTTTTTTACCGTGTTACTTAGTCTAAGAATTCTTGTCAGTACATCTGCTGTGAGTAAAAAGTAATTTGGTCAGCGCCTGCTTTTTTTTTTTTTTAAATAAATATTTTACTTGGTTTTAGTCTTTTTTCTTCCCCGTCATGCTTCTAAATATATTGCACAGCATGTCTGAAATCTTAATGAGCTGCGGGTGCGCTTCAGGAAAACAATTTTTAAGAGTAACCGATTGGAATTCCTGCATATTGTATTTATTAAATCATATTTCACTCTAGTTTCTGTGTCTTGTTCTGAGATCATTTTGCAGAGAAAGTGGCTCACTGATACTTTCAGTCCCTTTGTGTAAACATGTGAAAGTGTCCTTAGAAGCACTGCTGCCATTAAAGCCAGAGGTTGGATAGACCAAATACGCATTTGACTGATTTTCCCTTTTTACTGCATTTTTTATGAGGACAAAATAGAAACTCTTTGTGACATTATATTTTTGAAGCACACTTCTTCTCAGCTCTGTAAGCCTGCACAGTTTGGAGGGAATTCACCTCTTCACCTGCATGGACACACACACACACACCCTGTAGATATGGTGAAGCTGAAGAATGTGTCCAGACATGCATACTAACTCCTTTCTCTCACTCTCTGGCAGGTTGTGTCTGTGTCTGGGCAGGGATTCAAACCGACCACCCTGTGGGGAGCTGGCAGGCTGGTCAGCTGGCTGCTTCCGATGCCTGGCTCAACAGACACTGGTTCAACTTCCTGAGGCGGAGCTAGAGTCACAGCGGGGACCGCTGCAGTTTATAGGATGGAAAACCAGTGCCAGATGAAGTTGTACTCACATCAGGAGGAGTGCGAGGTCGCTGCTTCCTCTCGATACTCACACAGATGCTGGAACGTAACCAGACTATTAATTCATTCATGTTCATGACTGTGACTCTGTGATGTTTGGTTATGTTTCAGTGGGGCGGAGCCAACAGATTTATTCATGTAGTCCTATTTTTGTCTCCAAGCTCCAGCTGTTGTGTTGCAGGAAGGGACAAATTCTTGTCCAGTCGTCCCACTATCGTTAATTAAGTTAAGGAATTAACTTCCTGTTGTAGTGCAGGAAGCAAAGAGGTTTGGTTAAAGGGAGTAAGTTTAATTTATTCCCTCTTTATTATTGTTAGTCGCTGCTGTTCAGTTTGGTGTTGTTTTTCCATGGGAAGGACTAAATAAAGTCAAATCTGATTTTTTTTTAATCTTCCCCTAAATTGTCAGTCTTCTCTCTATTTAGCTTGATTTGTTGTTGGAGGAAGTGAATGAGTAGAGTGACATTTAATTTATATTTCCTCATTATCTGACTCTCTTATCGGGTTTAGCACTAACTATATTAATGTGGATTGCTTGTATGTTTGCTAGTTTGTGAGGCAGCAGCATTAAATGGTTGTGACAGGGATTACGGCTGTGTGCCAAGCACTATATTGGCATTTGTAAACAGTGATTTCTTGTCATTGAGTCCTCCTTTGTCATTGTTATTTAATACAATAAAGATAATTGTGTGGTAGAAATTCTACATGTAAATTTATGCAGTGCTATTATCCCATTATCATTACTTCCACTTCCACTACTCCCTGCTGTTTAGATAGATGTTTGGGAGTAAAGAAGTTGATGCAAGCCAAATGAATTTTATTTATACAGCCCCGAAATCATAAATAATGCATTTGCCTCAGATTTGCATCAGGCTATTCTTAGACTCTGAATTCAGATCGTTAGCTGATGAAGAGACTTAATCAGAAATGAAAGCCTGTTTTCACAAATCAAATGGAAATGGGCTGTTTAAAGGGGAGCTGTTGCGCTTTCCCATATGTATTGTTATGATAGTGGGTGCTTATATTACAAAAATGGCAAGAATTTCAAATAATGAGGTTGGTACCTGTGATCCTAAAGTTAAAACTAAACAGTATGCAGCCATCCTCTAATGCTTATCCAGGTCCAGGTCGCAGGGTTGCAGCAGTTTAAGGGGACATGCCCATATCTACCTTTCGTCAGCCATCTCCTCCAGCTCTTTCAAGTGAGAGCCAAAGTCAACAGAGAGATTTAATCTCTCTACTCATTCACTAGGTCAGCACCTAGAGACTTCTCATAGTAGGACATGACTGAAACATCTCACCAAAGCACCCGGGAGGCCTTGTGGATTGGGTGGCAGTCAAAGCTAGCTATCCTCAGCCTCAAACATTTTTACAGTTGAGTTTAGTTTAATTTATTGCCACAAAACACACTGCATGTGATGGTTGGTAGTTCATGATGGTGCATGCAGGAAAAATCTCTGCTGTGAAAGGATAAATTAAAAAAACAAACAAACGATAGACTGGTTTTGTCCACCAACAGAAATTAGGGAAGTTTGTGTATTTTTCTGTTAAAAGAATAAAGATTCTGATCAAAGAACGAGTTTCTAGTCTGCAGTAAAATCCCTTTGATTTTTGCTCTATCAGACAAACTGCTGCTGAGTTGCTCTTCTATTAAACATGACAGTTTACATTTGATTCTCTGTTCTCCTGCTTTAAAAGGATTTCACTTTTTATCCAGCTGGTTGATAACGGTGGAAGTGGGTCAGTAAGTTTTCAGCTCCCATCATGCTGATTCATCCTGGTGTAGTTTGTTCAAGCTTTTTGACAAAGAGAAAATATAATTAATTTTTACACTGCAGAGATTTTTTTCCTTTCATGGTGACAGACCCAATGACAAGAACTAATCCTCCATACTTGTTACGACTTCTCTGCTAATTAAAAATGACAACTTCTGTATTTTTTTTTTAACGCACTTGTCTTCATTAGCTTTTCTGTCGTCTCTCATGGTGTTTCAGCCTCATTAAAACACAAAAACGCCTCTGGTGGGTCAGCCATTTCTGCCGAGAGGGAGAGGGGGGTTGACTCGGGTTGCCATGGTTATGCTGTTTCCATGGTTAAACACATGAATTGTAGGTAGGTGGGGTTGTTCATAAAGTGCAGCAAGGGAAGCCAAAAAAAGAAAACATTCAAAGCTGAAACTAAAGACTGCTGAGGCTCAAGATGCAGGAAAGAAAAGTCCAACATCAGGAATAAAGATGATGAGTCAGTAAAAGGAGGCATAGAGAGATGGGACATGGTGTCTGGCTTTTAAATTTAGTAAAAGCTGAGAAAGTGACAGAGACAAATGCATGAATGCAAAGCAGAAACACGGAAATCAATGTTTGTTTTAAGGATTGCTCAGGAAAGGTGAACTTGCCCAGTCCCTATCCAAAGATGGCTGTGAAATGGTTATATTACCCCCAGAGTTCAGAAAATGATCAAACAGTATCGATAACACAGAACTGGAATCAACAGCCACTTCATGTTTCCTTTCTAGTTGTTACAGATAGCTAATAAAGTACAACAAACAGTGCTTAGATCTCCTTATGTCCCACCACAAGAAAAGAGTACGGTCACAAAAACGAAGTAATTTGTCATCAACGATGCTAAGCTTTAAAACAATTTTACCTCATTAATATGCAAATCCATGTAGCGAGGCCAAACAAAATGTAATCCCATCATCTGCTCTGGTACATATTGTTCTTTAGTTATCCGTTTCCTGCTAATTAAGCTAATTAGCTCATAGGCAATGCTACACATCTGGTATCAATTTGAACTTGTTAAAGTATAAAGGAGTTTAAGCAATTTCTGGGAGATCATTGTTCTCTCATTAATATGCAAATCTATGCAGACAGGTGTTCCACAATCTAATCAGATCATCTGGCTTTTTGGGGTGTCTTGTGTGGAAGTTTCTATGGTATTGATGAGCAATGTTGCATGGTTTCCTTTTGAAATATGATAGATTATAGCAGACCACTTACCCTCTCAGTTATGAAAATTTGATGATTTAAATTACTTAATTTTTAATATATGTTTTGAACTAGTCTAAACTAAAAGTTTCCTCATGTTTTTCACTGAGCTTTTTGCCCTCTGAGTAAACAAGCTTTGGTCTGCAGTCTCGACAAAAAGAATAAAAAGCACTCATTATTCCATTCTACGTTAAAGCACATTTCTAATTGTAGAAAGAAAACACAGACAAATACCAAGCACTGAGAAGTATTCTTGTCAGGTGATATGAGTACCTTCATTTGTAGAGCTGGCTTACAGCAAGCATTGCAGATTCTGGCAAGGCAAATTTGTTTGTGATATAAAACAGTTACATGTAACTAGTTTCTTCGTTACAATCAAGGTAGGAAACAAAAATGGACCACCTTTGATTTTACAGTTGAGCTTAGCTGTAAAGTTCAACATCTTAGGTTTTCCTCATATTATAGTGACTTGTTAATCACAAGGTAGCTATAAACCTGTACCTTAAAACTTAATGTGCTTTATTGGCATTTTTACTCTAAAAATAACTGGAATTTGCGTAACGGGCAACTTGTAGTTTCAAATATGACTTAAAATTAGCTGCTGAGACTTTTCTGGAAAAGATCTATAATGTCCCCATTAAATTCTGCACAATCTGACTTACTTTTGCAATCAGTGGAGTTGCCCAATTCTGCTTTGACTTTACTCTGCAGACCTAAAAATCTATTGGTAAGTAACTACCAAGTGTAGAACTAGCTGGTTAGCTGTTTGGTACTTTTTCTCAGTTGACACAAAGGGTACTTTCATATGAAGGTGGGAATAACTTTTTTCTGTAGTACATAGATCTCTCTATGTACTACAGAAAACTGAATCTTTTTCCATTCATGTCTAAGCAGAAAAGCCCAGATCTCTCTCTCCATTGGCTTCCCCCACCTCTTCTATTGGGACAGCTAAGCATTCCCAAGTCTTCCGAGGGATGTAATCTCTCCAGTGTGTCCACTCCCAAAACACCTCATCAAAAAGGCAATCGGGAGCTACCTTAGCTGGTTCCATTTAATGTTGAGGTGTAATAAGTCTACTCTGACTCCATTCCAAAGAACTGAGCTCCTTGTGCATCTTTCCCTTCGCATACATTTCCTTCCACATATGCGGAGTACTCCACGTAGTACTGGTGTAGAGAACTACCCCACTGGTGGTGGAGTACCATGTTTGTCCTGCTTAAAATCCCGATTTCCTTCTTTGGTTAACTAGCCAGAACTCACACCAATCCATCTGTCATCCTCCTGCAAAACTGCTATCACTGATGAACAAGACGCTGAGACACTTAAACTCCTCCATGCCAATTGTACTGTTATCTGGGCAGCCAAGAATCTAGGCTATTGGTTAAGTAAATGCTATTTCCACCAATCAACAACCACATGAGATTGTATTATTCTTCTAACCTTGTGTACACCATCTGGAAACCTTGCTCTCTGGGTATACCCAGGAATTCCCAGCAGCTAAATAATCCTTAATACAGGTAAAGTGGCACTCTGATGAATGCTGTATGTTTAGTATGTTAAGTACAGCTCATGTCTTGCTGAGTGAAATTTTCACAGATGAAAAGTAGTTGTTTGGGGGAACCAAGTTACTTTAGCAGTATAATGGATTAACCTATTTTTAGAAATGAAATTAAGGTTGCTGCCATGGTTTGAAAAATCTTACATGCATCAAAGTGATCATGCAACAATGCACTAAAACATAATAAAAACACTTGTTTTTTTAACAGATTCGTTCTTTCCTTCCTTCACCTTTGTTTTTCCTCTCTTTCTTTCCATCTCTCCCCTCCTTTAGAACAAAGCAGAACTGCGCCTTTGATCATCGTCTTCTTCCTCTCCTCCCTCCGCCTGACCCTCACTGATAAATATTCATCCCTCACTTGAGCAGAGGGACTGAATCTGATTTTCACTTTCTGTTTGGATGGAGCTCCTCACGGCTCTATGGCAGCCAACACCAAATGACTCTTGGTTGTCATTTGGCACAAATATTGTTTACATCTCCACATCTGTGAACCTAGTGAGAATTTCACAAGGTCTTATACCCTGACTGGCTGAATTTGAAATTAGCGCTGTCAACAACAGTCACAACAAACTCTCAAACCTCCTGCTTAATTAATCTTTATGCGAATCCTGTTTGTTTGGGGATTAAACAGTGGCCACAGGCCAAATGGTGGTAAATTTTGAAATTTGATTTTGGATAATAGCCTATGCTAAAGACCAACAGGCAATGGAAAAAAGATCTCAGATGCATCTGGATAAGTTGCATCTGGACCACAGCACGTGTTGTAAGAAGCTGCCAGAAGTATTCTGAGATAACTGGTCCATAGCCTTAGAGCTTACTGCAAAACTCCTGGCCACTTTAACCTGAAATATGGACCACATATGAATGAGGGATTACATAAAACTGCACACCACTTGCATACTGATGCAGTTGGAGCTGCCTTATAGAGTTTTGGACCAACTGGACTTTGCTGTAATTTTTCGTGCCAGTTGGAACAGGAATAAGCAATCTTCTGTATGTGGACCAACTTGGCTTAACAGACAAGCTTTTCTGTTCAAGTTGATTCGGGACAGACAGCATCATCCCTACAGACTTCTTGGGCTGTTGAATCTGCAGCAAACACAGCAGCTAGCAGCCTGACAAGTTATGAGAATTGTGGACATGGTTTAAGGTTCTTTGCTTTCTCTGGACCAACTATATCTTAGCTCAAAAGTTTGTTGGATAGACTTTGGATAAGGTAGATCCAGTCTAATAAGCATGGCACAGAGTTCTAAACTGACTGAGCTGAGTTATAAAACGTTCTAGATTATTTCAACACAAGTCTAATTGTACATAGACCAGTTCTAAAAGTTGCCTGCAAAGCTCTAGACCAGTTGAACCAGTCCATTATTATTCTCAGGGCCCTGCATTACACAAGTTTAATTGTATTCATTCCCAACTTGTTGCATAGTGTGTGGGAACAAAAGGGACACCTTAGTGAAAGAAGTGAACCCAAACCACAATCGTTTCCTAAACATGACAAGTAGTTTTTGCACCCTAACTAAACATGTGTGAAAGCAAAACAAATCAAATTGCACTGGCTGACACCAAAGGGCACCATGTGCTGCCAATCCATACCGACAGGCGTGATATCAAGTTCTGAAGCTCTGAACTGAAACACATAGATCAGCTGGATGAGCCAAAAGCTTCACTGCAGATTTTCTAAACCCAGAACAGTGCAGATGGCACAAGCCAAGATAGATAGCTGACTCCTGAGGGCTTTATACTGAAATGTAATTGATTTTCTTTCCCTGTTTTTATGCCAAAAAAATAATGCTGAGTCACAATTGGCCCCATCTCTGACAAGTTTCAAATAACACAGCTGAGTGCAATGTACTGGAAGTCTCCTCTTCATGTGTTGGCAAGAACTTCTGCCATCAGAGAGTCGGAGCTGCTGTTGTTAGCTTAAGCTTACAGTAATTTATTGATGATGGTTGTGTGACAGTGAGCAAAGAGAGAGGGCGGGTTCAGGTGACAGTTTGTCAGACAAAGCATGTGCACAGCTCTGTAATTCCCATTGTTTCCCTG
Organism: Mchenga conophoros; assembly: GCF_057382185.1. Lineage (NCBI taxonomy): Eukaryota > Metazoa > Chordata > Actinopteri > Cichliformes > Cichlidae > Mchenga > Mchenga conophoros. The sequence continues at coordinate 19,657,958 of NC_140542.1, forward strand.
ACAGTCCCGCCACACTTCCATTATCGAGTCTACAAGTGCATGCAGTTCAAATTGATGCTGCTGGATGAGAAAAAAAAGAAAACTGTCACAACTTTTAATTTACTGCAGAAGAAACTGCACATTGAACTCACTGCAACAGTGTGTCTGTGTTTTTTGATGTGTTCTGTCAGAGCCAATCAAAGGAAAGTTCCTGAGCCTGAAGACAGACTGAAAGAGGGAAACATACTTACCTGCGTATGACTTCTAATTAACCACAACTCAACCTCAGAGCAACTGTGAATACAATAAAAAAAATACACAAACTGACACGAAAAGCTACAATTTATTATTCCATTCTGAAAACTTTCAACGGGACTTTCCTAGACTTTAACCTGAAAAGGTTCTGGATGCGCACACAGATTTTTAGAAACATCTTAATATCGTCCATTTTAAAACATAAAGGTTGAGTCCTTTCTTAAAAAACAGCTGGGCACTGTTGTTTCAGCTAAATATTAATCAAACAGGAGCCATTTTTATGTGAGCAGTAATACACATTTGGTGCTCCAGTTAACATTAACAGCTCTAGGACACTTTTAGAAACAGCACATTTGAAATCATTAATTTGGGTTACAGGCTCAGCAATTTCCCCAAAACAGCTGGGCTCTGTCTTTTTTACCCAGAACTTCATTCAAACAGCAGATTATAGGGCACTTGTTGGGGACTATATTCAGTGAGAGAGTAATACATATTTGGTGCTCTAGTTAACATTTGCAACACTAAGGCAATGCTTTAGTTTTTTTACACAGCTCATCTGATATAAAGTTTCAGGATCGCTAAGTTCCAAAAACTTGGTGTTGCTGAAAAAGACTTTTCTCAGCTGTGGAGGAATCGCCATCAAGTGTTTGTCAAGATAAAGTGCTGAATTATTAGCTAACACTTGCAAACCTGATTAGTACGCTTCATCGACAGACAAAGAGATGTTCGAATTAATACAAGAAAAATGCTCCAAAAACACAAAAAACTGAGAGCTTCAGTCAATCAATGCAGATATGCCTTAACTTATTAAAATTAAAAGATTGGATTTACGTCTTTTTCAATTTTGTTATGATTCGGGTTCTTGATCGAGCATTCAGTTCCGTTTAACATCCATAATGTTCCCTTTGCTTCCTGTTTGGTTTTTCACCATTTTGTATTTCTTGTTATTCATCCTCAGTTACGGATGTTGTTGGTTTTGTAGTCTCAGTTTAGTATTTTGTTTTTGGTTTAATGTTCACTTGTACCTTGCTTGGCCTTCATGTTAGGTGTTTCCTATTGTGTCATTTTAGCTTTTCCTGTTTTATTTTGGTAAACTTTGTCTTGTTTGTTTAGTATTCAGTTTTATTTTCCCTGATTAGTTCCAGGAGTGTTCCCTATAGTTTCCCCATCTCCCTGATTATCCTGTGTCTCTAGCCCTCAGCTCATCCTGTTCCATTACTGGTCCTGGTTTCTGTAGTCTTATGGTTTCCTAACTTCCTAGTATACATAAGAATACTAGCGTTTGCAGCACAGTGGTTAGCACTTTTGCCGTACAGCAGAAGGTCCTGAGTTCAATTCCACCATCAGGCCGGGGTCTTTCTGTATGGAGTTTGCATGTTCTCCCCGTGTTTGCGTGGGTTCCTTCCGGGTACTCTGGCTTCCTCCCACCGTCCAAAGACATGCAGTTAGTAGGGATAGGTTAATTGGTTAATCCAAATTGCCCATAGGTGTGAATGTGCGAGTGAATGTGAGTGCGAATGGTTGTCTGTCCCTGTGTGTTGGCCCTGCAACAGACTGGCGACCTGTCCAGGGTGTACCCTGCCTCTCGCCCTATGACAGCTGGGATAGGCTCCAGCACCCCCCGCGACCCTGAAAAGGATAAGTTGAAGCGAATGGATGGATGGATGGACTAGCGTTTGCCTGGCATTATGCATGTATGTATGTATGTATGTATTTTGCCTTTAAAAAAACTTGTTTCTATTTAATCCCAGTCTACAAATCTCCATTTGGGATCCTCACTCTTTCCTAAATTCGACAATTTTACTGTGTTTTGTTCTTCAGTGTTTTGTGACTACCTGTCAGTGAAAGGCCTTTCTCAATAAATTTGGACTTATTATTTGTACTCCTACCAGTTTCCAGTATTAGTCTCACCTTGAAGCTACCTGATGTAAGGTGTGTTATGGAGCATCAAGCTGAGAACAGAGAGGGGAAAAATATATTTTTTCCAAATACATATGAAACGACTTTTTTTTGCCTTTGGTTTTCAGTTCATCCCTTCACAGTGCACAGCAGTTCATGCACACATTTACACAGAGCATACACCCGTCACTGTGTTTGAGGTTCATTATAGCTATTTAATGTGAGGTTTTTAAATGTGTGTATGTAGAGTATGTGTGTGATCGCCCACTGTGTAGCAACTGCAGGAGTGTGTTCAGGCTTCCTAATAAGCCTTGAACAGACACAAATGTGGACACACTCACAAAAGGAAACCCACACGGGGTGTTAGATGTTTGTTTATGGTCTGTTAATTAGCCTCGGACATGAGCAGGAGGCAGCTCAACGCAAACACGACAAACACACACATCTACACACACACACACACACACACACACACACACACACACACATACAAGGCTAAATATAACTGTATTCCTCTCACACATTATTATTGATTAAACCCTCCTGTCCTTCAGTAGTGGAACAGCACAGGAGGCTGTGGGCAGACAGATTAATAAAGCATCTGAAGAAAAGATTTTCCTCAGTAGTTCAGAAAAAAAACAAAAAGACAATTTCATGTATGCACGTTACAGTTTTTTACAGACGCTAGGACACATTTCTCAATACTTAGGTCACTTTTGCAAAACTCTTCACACAATCCTCCTAACTGACCGTCAGCTTGGCAAAGCAGTTCATTTCACATTCAAAATGCACTACAACTACCAAAACACTTCATTCAGGTCTCAAATAAACTCATTCTTCCAGAACACTAGCAAAGGTTGACAGCCGACAAACACACTTTGTCACCCACAAAACAATGACCTAAAAAACACTAACAACATGTAGCATTACACAGTGTTTTCTTGTGTAAAACAAGGACACATCTCTGTTTATAATTTCAATATATGTTACTGGAATGAATCAGACATCATGCAGAATTCGTCAATATTTGTTTATGTATTTTTATTATTTTTGCACTAAGTAATCCCAAAATACAAGAATTTGTATACACACCATCCACTGATACACATACAATAGTAATGCTAATCTACTCGGTCTTCTCCATTTGGCCACAGGTTCTCATCCACATCACATCTTATGTCATCTAGGGCAACACACCTAGGAAAGAATCTTCTGGCTGCCAGAATTGAAGGAGTTGAAAGATTGAAGGAGTAACACCTGTGTAGATGTTCATCTACAATGAGAATCAGCTGTGGCTGGTTAAACTGCATTTTTAGATTTAAAATATGTTTCAGTAAAATATTGCTGTTGGATTTTGCTGTCTTTTCAAGTTTTGCATTGTGTTATTGTTTTGGCCATAAGTTTAACAGTTTTGAAAACAGTATGTAAGCACATGCAAAATGTCCTGTACGTACAAAGGTTTTTGGCAGTTGTTGTGTCTGAGTGAGAAGATAATTCATGAAATTTGAGAGATGTAGTCATTGAATGCATTTTGTGCCAAAACAATGATAACTGGTCCTCAGTTTTGCCCACATAGACTTCTGTTGTGCTCACTGTGTGAGGAGTTTTGCAAACGTGACCTAAGTATTGAGAAATGTGTCCTAGCGTCTGTAAAAAACTGTAATTATGTGTTAATAAATAACCTGGAAGAAGCTGATATGCTTAGCAAAATAACAATCAAAAAGAAATTTTTGTAGATGTTCTGCCAACACGTCAAAAACTGCTCTGCAGACGTCCTTTTTTTTGTTTTTGAATCTACTGTGATTCTACTGTTTTTTTAAAGGCACTGACAAATTTACACTTTTTTAGGATTAACTCTGCAATTTTAACATCCTGGTTTTTCTTTTCATATGGTGTGATGGGATAGACATGCAGACAGCTCAGTGCAGATATACATGGTGTTTTTGAAGATTCACGGTTAGCATTTTGGCTGTTAGGTTATTGGAGCTGGAAGTGACCACATTTGCATGGGTGTGTGGAGATATCAGCTCAGACTTGCAGGTTGTGTTAGCAAGTTTCAATCATGAACAGCATGAGTGAAACCTGCTCATTAGTACCCAGTAACAGAAAAATCAAATACAAGTATTTCACTCATTAGAGCCAGAGCACAGACTTCTTGGATGGTCTGTCAGCACAATTAATCACACAGCAGGTCATATTACTAACTGCAAACATGGCTGGGAGGTGTAGCAGCAGCTTTCAACTTTTTGGCCCTGCTGTCTGAAAGCCAGCACTGAGACTCTTAGTATGGACTCGCTTATTCACTTTTCTGCTTTACTTGAGCACTCAAAGCTCTTCATACAACATGTCTCATCTATAACAGCTCATCTGTTATTCCATTACAATGTTATGCTTTTTGCCGACTGTATTTTTTTTAATGTTCTGTGTTTTCTAATCTACCAAATCTCTGAAGTCTGTGCATGATGGTCATGGTCACGTACTCTGCTTATCACTCAGTGATTCAATCTTTCCTGTCAGTTGAACATGGTACACAGATCTGAATGAATACCAGGCTGTACACATACTTATTACTGCTTTAAGATTATTTATCATGGATTTTTTTTTTTTATTAAACAGTCTGTGCTTTACAATGAAGTTAATGTTGCAGTTACTTTGCAGAGAAAGCAGAAAGACATTTAAGTATTACAGCCTGTATGAGATGTGGAACCCAAAGGGTAGGAGCTGAGCCACTGGCTGGTGTCATAGCTGCCATAACTGGGGCTGAGCTTGACTTTTTGGAACTCAAGAATATTCGATTATCTGGACTTTAAAACTTTCCACAGACTTCCCACATCAGCAGCATCACAACTGATGGTCAAGAGGTCAGTGGACAAAGGTCAAAGAAGACAGGAAACAACTGCAGATGGAGGAAATCATTCTGCGACTCCAGGCTGAACTGATAGACAAGGACAGCTGAATGTTAGTGTGAGGTAAATATAAATGAAAAACTCAGAGGGAAAGGAAAGAAAGGAAGAAGAGCAGCAAGAATAAAGGGAAACAGAAAGAGAGAGACAGGTAGAGCGGGAGCAAACAATGAGTTGATTTATGGCTCCTTCTATTGTAATGAACTGTATGCAAACATGGACTGCAGTAATAAATTATCCTCTTTGAACCAAAACACTGCAGAGAAAAATATACAGCCTGACAGCTTCAGGACACACACACACACACACACACACACACACACACACACACACACACACACACACACACACACACACACGTGCACAGTGCATGCATGTGTCTCCATGAGGACCAGGTCTGAGTGATCACAGAGTCAAATCAAGCCCAAATGTTTAAACAAATCAGCCCATTTGCTGTTTTTCATTCTCTTTAATGTTAATAATCAGAATTCATATTTATCCTAAGAACCACAGTGACTCCAGGGACCTGACTGAGAGAGCAGCTTGTGAAAAACACTGCAGTGTAACTTGACGTGCCCTTTGGACCTAAGAGCAGCAGAGGTCATTGATTATTTCACTGCTATCCCACTTCTGTCTTTTGCAATTGTTTTGAGGGTGCTGTAGGACTGACCTTATTTTTGCACCTTTCCTTCCACATCCCTAAACTAGGTGTTCGGTGGTCTGCTTTTCTTTCATTTTCCTTGAGGAAAGTGAATTTCTTCTTTAATATCTTCCTCTCAAATTCCTCCTTAGGTTGTTCCAACATTGCCCGATCCTTTATTTCGTCTGACCACTTATCGCCATAATCTCTCATCTTGGTTATTCTCCATGTCCTGGACCAACTCATTTCAGTATTATTGGACTATTTTTAGTGCAGTTTACAACTTCATACATACTGCAGGACCTGTTAGTATTCATTAATGTTTGAGTGAAGTGAAGGGTTGTCTGCACAGTCAAAATCATCTATAGCTGCTGCCAGAAGGTCCACCTTTGCACTACTGCACCTTTTTTATTTATTTTTTTACTATTTCCACCACAACGCATTCAATAACCAATAGGAAGAAAAAGGTGCAATCACATCACCTTGTTTAGACTCTAAGGCTTGCTGATAAGTGGCCATCGTACAGAAAGACGCAGTAATCTTGTTATAAGAGGTCTTTATGTGTATGAACTTCCCAGAGATGCCATAATGTTTTATAGGACCACAGAGGGTGTTCCTCCGAAAGCTGTCGAAGGCCTTCTCAAAGTCATTAAGATTTATAAAAAGCCATGTGTCAGACTTATTGTTCTATTCATTGCCTTTTACAAGTGAAAAAATAAAAGTGCACTCTCACACCTATAACCTCATCCTTTTGTTCAAAGCAAACATTTTTTCCTAGCATGGTTAATTTGTGTTGGTGTGAAATTACACTGTTAGTCTAGTCACAGATTAGAAATCCATTAGAACACTAGAGTTCTCATAATGTGTAATGCCGAGTGTTTGTTTATGGTATTAAAGCAAAGCAGAACAACCACCGACTTTTAATATTACAAAAGCTATAGAAAAGCTACAAGCTATAAAATCAATCTTGAAGCAATTAATTGTTAAAAAAATTATCTTATAAAATATTTTCATCCAACACCCAGTCTTACGGAGGTGCATCTCCTTAGAATTGTTGTGTGGCATAACAATGAGCTGATTATTCAGACAGAATCGAGAATGATCTTCACCTGCAACAAGAACAAGAATTCTGCAATTCAGCACATGATTCAGCATAAGATTTCTTTCTTCTTTCATCCTGGAGTCAGGGTGTAATCCACGAAGAGACATCCACAGAGCTAAAGCCACAAGAGTACAGTGGAAACCCAAGAACAAGTCCAAAAAACACCCCCCGAAACCGATCTGAAACTAGCTCAAAACAAAGTCCCAAACCATTCCTAAACAAATCCAATCCTAAATAATCCTAAACAAAAAACATTCTAAACTCAGGCTTATTTAAAATGCCAAAGAGTAAAAATGGGTTTTCAAAAGGGTTTTTATAAAATGCTGATTGCTATAGAGGTCCTGATGTGAAAGCTGTTTGTTCCATGTTTAAGGTTCAACTATGTCAACAACTTGTCAACGACCTGATCTCTATCTCATCTGGACATCTGGAGCAAGTAGTCAACAGACCTCAGGCATCTCAAACCAAAGTAATATGATCATGGAGGTTATGACGTATCAACCCATGCAAAAACTTAAAAAACAAACAATAAAACCTCAAAATCAATTCTAAAACTAACTGGAAACCAGTGCCAGGAAGCCAGTATGGATGACATGTGCTCTCTTAGCATAAAAAGTGAGAGACTGATTTCTCCTCTCAATCATAAACTGCAGTGAAGTCAAATCAGATTCAGGAGCTGGTTTTCTGGTAAATGAGAACCTAATGATTTTTTTTTTCCATTTTACAATAACTTGTGAATAGAAATACACCAGAAACAGCAGGATAGCCAGAGATACGAAAAAGGATGAAGCTGTCCAGTGAAAGAGACACCTGTCCCAGAGCTATTCATTTTTTCATATTTTGAGTCCCCCGACTCTTTAGATATGAACTCTGCTGTGAATCTTACTTTACTGCTCCAGCCAGCAGAAGGAGCTGTAGCTTGTAGCAGTTATGAGGATTAATGACATGGCAGCTGGGAAGAAAAAGGTTGACATTGAAAGTTTGAGACATAAATTGTTTCCTGTACGCTGTAAAGCAGATGATTGATGGTTCTGTCCTCCTCCTAGACATCAACATGAACCGAATGAAGGAACAGACCTCGAGCTGGGCTGTCAGTCATCGACTTCTTAGGTGGAAACAACATGTTTAAAGTTAAGAAATACGAACAGGTGAGGACAGAATTATTTAACCGCCTCTATGAAAATTTCATCTGTTAAAAGTATTTCCCAAGTTCTGTTAAATAGAGCAATACATTTTTAGCACAGCTTTTCCAAACATCCTAGTTTTATTTTGGATGCTAACACAACACAAAATTATCTCACAAAAAACAAAACTAATAACTGTTAAAATTACTAGCTCCCCTGATGCTAGGGGTCAATTGTGTGTCCTTGTTGCAAGATAATAACTTACAGTCATTTCAACATCTGCCAAGTAATCCTAGCCCATTCTTCTTTGGCAATTTGGTGGTATTTTGGCATAGACCTTGGTCTTCAGTACACGTCACAGATTTTCAATGGGATTCATGTCAGAGCTTTGTGCAGGACAATCAGTAACTTTAACTTTGGTTTTCTGGAGATTGTTCCTTATCACGAGGGACGTATGTTTCGGGTTGTTGTCACATGGAAGACAAAGTGATGACCCTGATCCAGTTTTGCAGCTGACTGCTTCAGATTTCTTTCAAAATCTTAACATATCCTTTTTTCTTTGTGATTCTTTCCACCTTCCAGACACACTGAAGAATCCCCACATCCTAAAACTCCCACCACCATGTTTCACTGTGGGGATGGTGTTCTTTGGGTTGTACGCCCCTCCTTTCTTTAAACAAACATAAGCACATAAGCTTTCCCCTCTTCTGACCAAGGGGCGCACTTTCAATATTCATAATTTTTCTCCAGGTTTTCCCTAGCATACTTCAGGCTGGCTTTAAGGTGCCTCTTCTACAGAAGTTGAGTCTTTGTTGGTCTGCAGTACTTGGAGAAGTTTTGATAAAACTTTAAAATAATTTTGGTAATTTAAGATAAGATAAGATAAGATAAGATAAGATAAGATAAGATAAGATAAGATAAGATAGAACTTTATTAATCCCTCGGGTGGGTTCCTCTGGGAAATTCGACTTCCAAAAAGCACAGCAACGACCGAAGTTACAGTTACAGAATTGTTATATATATATATATATATATACACACACACACACACACACACACACACACACACACACACATATATATAAATACAGAGACAAATATAAATAAAATATACAAAGGGGATAAATAGAATAAATAGGAATAAAAAATAAAAATACAAGTGAATTGCACATTTCAAGTATTGAGTCTATTGCACTGTTGACTATTTACAAAAAGTATTGCACAAGGTATTGTACAGTGAGGTGAAGAGGCACTACAGCTTAGTTGTTCCCCCCTCCTTTGTCCTCCTGTTTCCCCTCCCTCTCCCCTCCAGAGAGGAGTTAAACAGTTTGATGGCGTGTGGGACAAAGGAGTTTTTAAGTCTGTTAGTTCTTGTCTTGGGGAGAAGCAACCTGTCACTGAACAGACTCTTCTGATTGTTTATGGCCGTGTGCAGAGGATGCCCAGCATTGTTCATAATGTCCAGCAGTTTCTTTAATGTCCTTTTCTCTGCCACTGTCACCAGAGTGTCCAGCTTCATGCCGACCACAGAGCTAGCCTTCCTGATCAGTTTCTCCAGCCTGGATGAGTCCTTCTTTGCTGTGCTGCTCCCCCAGCACACCACAGCATAGAAAAGTACTCCAGCAACCACCGACTGGTAAAACATCCTCAGGAGCTTCCTGCAGATGTTAAAAGACCTCAGCCTCCTGAGGAAGTACAGTCGGCTTTGGGCTTTTTTATACAGGTGCTCTGTGTTGCATGACCAGTCCAGTTTATTGTCCACCCACAGCCCGAGGTACTTGTACTTGTTGACCACCTCCTCCCCCTCTATCTGAACCGGCAGTGGACCTTCTCTGGACCTCCCGAAGTCCACAACCAGTTCCTTAGTCTTTGAGGTGTTGAGTTGCAGGTGGTTTGTGTGACTCCATGCGACAAAGTTCCTCACCAGACTTCTGTACTCCTCTTCCTGATCATCCCAGATACACCCCATGATGGCCGTGTCATCTGCAAACTTCTGAATATGGCATAATTCAGAGTTGTAGCAGAAGTCAGAGGTGTACAGGGTGAAGAGAAGAGGGGACAGCACAGTTCCCTGTGGTGCTCCTGTGCTGCTGACCACAGTGTCAGACGTGATGTCCTTCAGCCTGACGTACTGTGGTCTGTCGGTGAGGTAGTCGGAGATCCAAGCCACCAGGCAGGGGTCCACCTCCATCCTGTTCAGTTTTTCCTGAAGCATACAGGGCCGGATGGTATTAAAGGCACTGGAAAAGTCAAGAAACAGTATCCTGACCGTGCCTTTTCCCCCATCCAGGTGTGAGTGGGCTCTGTGTAGGAGGTACAGGATGGCATCCTCCACTCCGACACCCGCCTTGTATGCAAACTGTAGTGGGTCCTGGGCATGTTGTACCTGTGGTCGGAGGAAGTTGAGGAAGAGCCGCTCTAGAGTCTTCATAAGATGTGACGTCAGTGCCACCGGTCGGAAGTCATTCAGCTCATTGGGCCGGTTCCTTTTAGGGACCGGGACGATGCAGGATGTCTTCCATAGGGCGGGCACTCTCCCCAGTCGCAGACTGAGGTTGAAGACTCGTTGTAGCGGCTCCCCAAGTTTAGCAGCACACGCCTTAAGCATCCTAGGACACACCTTGTCTGGGCCTGCTGCCTTTCTGGGGCGAAGCTTCCTCATTGCCTCCTGACCTGATCCACTGTGACACTGGGAGATGTTTGGGAGGAGGGGAGGGGGGGAGATGTCTTGCTGCTGAGAGAGGGATTGGAGGAGGGGGGTGTCATGGTGTCAGGAAGGGGGGGAAGCGAGGGAGGCAGGAGAGTGGGGAGAGGACTCTGTAGTGAAGGTGAGGGTGAGGGTGGGGGGGGTTGTGGGCTGGTCAAACCTGTTGAAGAAGTTGTTGAGTTCGTTTGCCTTCTCCACAGTCCCCCCCACTGTGCTTTTCTTGGTGTTGTGGCCTGTGATGGTTTTCACACCATTCCAGACCTCCCTCATATTGTTCCTCTCCAACTTCTGCTCCACCTTCCTCCTGTAGGTGTCCTTTGCTTCCCTCAGGCAGCGTTTCACCTCCCGCTGTGCTGCTTTCATCTCCTCCTTCACTTTGCTCCTGAAAGCCTTCTTCTTCATGTTGAGGACAGCTTTGACTTCCTGTGTTACCCACGGTTTGTTATTAGGATAACACCGTACCGTCTTAGCAGGGGCGACTGTGTCCACACAAAAGTTGAGGTAGTCTGTAAGACAGTGTGTCGCCCCCTCTATGTCCTCACCATGTGGGCTCAGGAGCACATCCCAGTCTGTGGTGTCATAGCAGTCTCTCAGAGCATCCTCCTTTTCTGGGGTCCATCTCCGGATGGAGCGCGTTGTGACAGGCTGCCTTTGGACGAGGGGTGTGTATTGTGGCTGTAGGTAAACCAGGTTGTGGTCTGACTTCCCTAGTGGGGGGAGGGGGGTGGCTCTGTATGCATCTCTCACATTGGCATACAGTAGGTCAATTGTCCTGTTGCTCCTTGTGGGACAATTCACAAACTGGTGAAAAGCAGCCAGAGTAGAATCCAGTGTGGCATGGTTAAAGTCTCCAGATATAATAATGAAAGCCTCGGGGTTTTGTGTCTGAAGTCTTGCTGTGACTGTGTGTATTTTCTCACAGGCAGCTGTTGCGTCGGCCCTCGGAGGGATGTAAACACACACACAGATCACATGACTGAACTCCCGAGGTAGATAATATGGCCGCAAGCTAACAGCTAGCAGCTCCAGGTCCGGAGACGTGTACAGGGTTACAGTATCTGTTGTTAACGTAGACAATGAGTCCCCCACCTCTGCTTTTTCCGCTGGCCTGCATGTCCCTATCGGCTCTCACGGACGTGAAACCGCATAGGTCTACGTTAGCCTGCGGCGTTAGCTCGGTTAGCCACGTCTCCGTGAAGATAAACAAGCTGCACTCACGGTATAGTCTGTAGTTGTTCAGAGCGCACAGTTCGTCAATCTTATTCTGTAACGAGTTCACGTTGCCCATGATCACTGTCGGGATTGATGGTTTGAATCGCCTCCGGTGATCCGCTCTCCTCGCTCCAGCTTTGCAGCCTCTGTAGCTCCTCTTTAGCTCGGCCGGGATGTTGTGTCGCATGCCGGTCTGTCCCTTTGTTCTTAGTGCCAGCAGCTCCGCTCTCGAATAGATGAAGGAGCTGGTTCCAGAAGTTTTGAAAAGTGCATTATCCATCTTGTATCGCTATATCTAAGAGGTATAAGTAGAGGAAGGTGAAAAAAAGTTTGAAAAGCCTAGTCTAAAAAAGTTAAAGTTAACAAAAAAGGTGCGGTGTTGCAGAGCTACTTGGAAAGGCTGCCGTCACTCCAGTGCCATCTTTATGAAGCATTTTGTCCTCATCTGTAAAGTGAATCTAGTGTGACAAGTTTACTGGCAGAAGCATTATGGTTGGGTTTATGTAAAATATGCACGTTTTCAGAAACTACAAGATGCTGCGCTTCAAATGAAGTGTGACAGGTTTACTGTTTTTCTGTTGTCATTTATTTTTTCCATACCGACAATGCGGTTAAATAAAAGGGCTGTGGATGACAGAACCGATCCTTACCTGTAATTCCAGTTTTAGACTAGTTGCCAATAACTTGGTGGATGTTACGAAGTTAACACATGCACTTAGAGTGTGTTATCTAACACTGACTCTGCTGTCACCTCGCCAGAATACACATTGTGTTATTTTCTTCTGCATATGGTTGAATTATGTGAGAGACGGAGCCAGTGAGTGAGTGAGACAGTAAATCTGTTTTCCTGAATCTCATCCCAGTGTTTTTCTTTGTCTGTTTTAATTAACAGACAGCTGATAGGAATAAACTGAGAGCATCCTCTGGCAAACACAGTCCTGCATATGTGCATATGTTTGGCTGTTTGAGAGAATCACTTTAACCATTTGGTGGTTACAATCTGCTGCGTGCAGTTTACTGCCATTCCTACTGCGTACACACCTGCAAATTGCAATTCAACAGAAAATAAAGTTGATGCATCATTCATGAGGACGTCCCTTATAACTCCTAATACAGCCTACTTCAAGGGAACATCGTAGAGCTAGCATACTAGTGAGTCATGAGTTAATGATTGATTCATAATATCCGTTAATCATTCATACTCTGCGCTTTCTTCATGACTCATTTCTGTTTAACTCTAATCCAAACACTGTAACCACTCATTCATTACTGATTATTTCAGCACTAATTGCTCTTTTTGTGTAACCGCAAGTAGTGATCCATGTGTCTGAATAACATCTCCTGGCTCTTTATTGTTGTGTAAATGTATTCGATAGTATTTGCACCAAATCTAAAAGTCACATACTGGAGACTGATTAAGTGTTTGATTTGAAGGGAAACAGATGAGGGCCCATTGAGAACATGTAATCAATTGGAAACTCATCTGTGACAACTTTTAAATTCATTTTCATTGATAAGACATAAATATACTGGTTTAAAACATTCCAGGTCTTATTAAAGGCCATTACATATAGTAGCCACAAGCTAAACAGTCACATTTTCAAACATAAAAGATGTAACTGACTTTTTTGTCAACATAATGCTAACCATATACCCAGCCATAATGAGTCTTTGCTACGCTGGTCAAATGGTGGTCCCTCTCTTCTTTAGTCTGGCCCTGATGTCCATGTTTTCCAAAAAGAATTGAAAATTTCAATTTAGCTAACCTCAGAACAGTTTTCCACTTTGTATCCCAGAGAAGACGTTATTTCTGAATCATGCTCACATATGGCTTCTTTTTTGCATGATCAAGCTGTAATCTGCATTTGTTGACGGCAGTCGTTTGTGTTCTCACACTGTGGTGTCTGAGGTTGTTATCATTTCTATGAAAGAATGATGCCTGATTTTGAAAATATTGATTTTCAACTTTGTTCCTTGCGCACAGAGATTTCTCCAAAATCTTGGAGTACTTTGATGATATCGTGTACTATAGATGATGAGATTTTCTAACATTTTTTTGTCAAAATTATTTCAAAGTTTGCAGGTTTTTTCTTTTGCAGACTGGTGAAGCTCTGTCTATATTTACTTCGGAAAAACGCCTCTCTTTAAGAGGGCACTGACACTGACTTTTATTAGCAAACACTGGATGAACATTAAATTTGTGGCTCTGTAATGCAACTTCATGCAACTTTTCCCTGTCCTCCTGATAAGAGTCACGATTCCTTGGGCCTCTTGAGGGCTCATCTGTAATTTGACATGCATTGAAACAACTAGTACTTTCAATTTTTGCTGAAACAGCGGAGCAATATATCAATCTTTATGTCACCTGAACACAAACATTTGGGCATGTTATCCATTTGGTTCCTGAACAACTTTGATTGTGTCACGGGTCTGGGTCCGTTGGATCCAGTATGTGGAGTTTCATGTTTTTGTTATTCCATGTTTGAGGTTATTATGTTTTGGTTTTAGTTTGCATCAGGGATTGTTTTCTTGTTCTCTTGTTGTGTTTATGATGATGATTATGATGTTTATTATTTAAGTTTCATGTTTAAGGATTTGTTCCCGGTTGTATCTCACGTTTAGTTTAGTTCAGGTTCCATGTGTCATTCTGTCTGTCTCTCAGTGTCAGGTCTGCGTCTTGGTGTGGTGTTCTCATTTCCTGTTTTATTGTGAAGGTCTGGGTCTCATGTGAGTGTGTTCAGTTTTACCTCTGTCTCGTCTTGTTGATCATTCCCAGCTGTGTCCACCACCTGTGTGTAATTCCCCTGTGTTTCTCTGGGTGTATTTAAGTCATGTCCTCCGTTATTGTAGTTGCTGGTCCGTCTGTGTATTCCACCCTGCCTCATCTACGTTTCTACCATGTCTCACCCGTTTGTTCTTCCTGCTGTCCGCCGTTAGTCTCTTCTGGTCGTTCTCGTTAAGGTTTGTGCTCTGTAGTTTAGTTGATCCCAGTATAGTTTAGTTCTAGCTCCATTTGCTGTTTGTATTTACTTTCATGTTCAATAAACCACCTTTACACCTTCACGACTGCCTGCATTTGGATCCTCCTTCATTTCCTCCACACGGCTCACCTCACTCGCCGTGACAGTACGGACCAGCCAGATATGGATCCAGCGGCATTCACCCCACCCACGGAGCTTCGGGACCTCATCACGAACTCCGCTTCAAAAATAATCAACCTGTGGCTAGAGCATGAGGGAGAAGCATTCCTCCACGTTCTGGAAGCCAGACTGCAACAGCTGCTCACGGATTATCCCTGGCTATTGGACTCACTACACCCACTCGTGCAAGACTTCATCCTTCACGAACTTCACCTACACCCACCAGCCGCTACCGCTTCCCAACCCAGCCGGACGCCGGAGGTTTTGCCCGGCCCGCCGGAGGTTTTGCCCGGGAGGAAGCGACGATCGAGCCGTCGGCGCGTCGCCCCACAGCCGGAGATTAGGACTTCGGAACTGCCGGCTGTGGTGAGTGGAAAAGACGCTCCGTCTGTTTCACCAGTTCATATGACTGTTTATACCGGGGCTGTGTTCGTTGAGTCAGCTGCTCAGCCGGTAGCTCGGTTAGGTGCCCAGCAGTCGCTAACTCAGTCAGTTGTCAATCATCACCTCCATTACAGTCACAGTCAGACCCAGTAGACACCATGTTACAGTCCATAGCCCAGTCAATAGCTCAGTTGGCAAGAGATTCATCAGCCTTATTATCAGTTCAGCCAGCCACTCCACCACCTGTTACTACTTCGCTACCTGTAGTTCAGTTGCCACCAGTTCAGCAGCCTGTCCACTCATTTACCCAGCCTTTATCCTCACAGCCTCATTACAAGCAGGGAACACACTCCACACAAACTTTTGCTGGTTCATTTAAGCTGGCCATCTCAGAGACAGTTGCTCCCTCTAGGGCCTCCCCAGAGGCTGGGTGTCAGTCACCAGCCAACTCTGGACCCCTAGAGGTCAAGACGCCAGCACCAGCAGCCTCACCGGAGAACTCACCAGAACAGTCTCGGCTCTCAGCACCCCCTGAGAGTTCAAGTGAGTTCACCCGTCCGCCTCAGTCCTCTTCTGAGTGTATTCGGGAACACTTTCAGCCCTCTGAGGACTGTATCCCACTGTTGCTGCCTGAGTCTAGCCACGGTGCTGCTCAGTCCCAGCCAGTGTCCACACTGGCAGAGGTCTCCGTACCTGCTGCTTCAGAGACTGGTTCCACTGGAGGGCCTGAGGAGCCCGTCCAGTCTCAAGTCATGTTAGCTGGGGGTTCAGGTGAACCCAGCCAGCGTCCTGCCTCGTCGGCTGGAGGGCCCGAGGAGCCCGGCCAGCCTCAAGTGTCGTCTGCTGGGGGTTTAGGAGAACCCAGCCAGCCTCAAGTGTCGGCTGCTGGAAGGCCCGTGGAGCCCGTCCAGCCTCAAGCCACGTCTGCTGGAGGGCCCGAGGAGCCCGTCCAGCCTCAAGCCACGTCTGCTGGAGGGCCCGTGGAGCCCGTCCAGCCTCAAGCCACGTCTGCTGGAGGGCCCGAGGAGCCCGTCCAGCCTCAAGCCACGTCTGCTGGAGGGCCCGAGGAGCCCGTCCAGCCTCATGCCACGTCTGCTGGAGGGCCCGAGGAGCCCGTCCAGCCTCATGCCACGTCTGCTGGAGGGTCCGAGGAGCCCACCCAGCACCACGCCTCGTTAGCTGAGGGTCCTGGAGGACCCAGCCAGCACATCCTCACATCTGCTGGTGGTCCTGGAGGACCCAGCCAGCACATCTCCACATCACCTCCTGCAGCATCACCGCCGTCAGGTTCTGCAGCCGTCCCGCTGCCGTCAGGTTCCGCAGCCGTCCCGCTGCCGTCAGGTTCCGCAGCCGTCCCGCTGCCGTCATCATCATCTTCGCCTGGTCCAGCCTCCGTGTCTTCATCATCTTCGCCTGGTCCAGCCTCCGTGTCTTCATCTGCGCCTTGTCCAGCTTCCGCTCCGCCTTCGTCTGGTCTAGCTTCCGCTCCGCCTTCGTCTGGTCCAGCTTCCGCTCCGCCTTCGTCTGGGCCAGCCTCCGTGTCTTCATCCACGTCTGGTCCAGCTTCAGCTCCGCCCTCGTCCGGTCCAGCCTCAGCTCCGCCCTCGTCTGGTCCAGCCTCAGCTCCGCCCTCGTCTGGTCCTGCCTCGTCTGGTCCTGCCTCGTCTGGTCCTTCCTCGTCTGGTCCTGTGGTTGCCACGCCGCCATCGGTGCCAGCTTGACCCGTTGCGCCTCGCCTCTGCCGGCCGTTTTCCGGGCCTCTAAGATGGCATCATGGCCTTCGGGGACGGCCTCCGGAAGGAGTTCGTCGCCACTACCTTCCAAGGGGTCGGCCTCCTGAACTGTTTGCCCGTCGCCGCCGTTGCCGTGTGCACGGTCGGCCTCCTGAACTGTTTGCCCGTCGCCGCCGTTGCCGTGTGCACGGTCGGTCCCCAGAACTGTTTGCCCGTCGCCGCCGTTGCTGTGTGTATGGTCGGCCCCCTGACTGTGTTATGGACTAGTGAACAGTCGTGTTTTGGTTCTGGACTCTCGTGCTCGGACTCTTTGTGTTTCGGGCCCTCCTTCCTGGGCCCCCTCTGCCCGCCCTGGCTTGGTGCTTGTGCTTTTTGTTTGGGGCTGTCGGGAGCCAGCCCTTTGAGGGGGGGTACTGTCACGGGTCTGGGTCCGGATTGTGTTCTACAATAACCAGTACACATTATTGATACTCATTAACTCAGCAATTGGTACAATAGATCGTTTACATTGTAGACTATGTACAAAAAGACAATATTGCCTCAAATAATCTGTGTATTTAAACCCTTGAGTCTTATGTTGTGCTCAATACCAGGATTATCTGAATGATTGGACAAGAGGAAGACTCCCCACAGGGTGCTAATGAAGACTCAAAATACATCTAGATTTAATATATTAAGATTATTGTTATGTGAAAATCCATGGAAATGGATTAAAACAGCATTGTTATGGCTTGGCAAACCATACACTAGTTGCTTCATATAGGGAAAAATATTCTAGAAATCCCATTTTTTCTTTTTCTTTTCTCAAAATCACTCGTTGAAAGACTTTGACACTTTAAATATTCTTTAAAAAAAATCAAAAGACAGCAAAGTATGTGCAGCTTTTAACTCTGTGGAGGATACTTAAAGGTTTTGTAGGAGTTTCCCCAGACAGTAGACTAGGAGAGAGCATGTAACCATAGAAATTGCCATGTTGTCTGGGGAGGCCTTTGACACTTTAAATATGCTTTTGTTCTGGACATCTCAGTTTAGACTACTACCTCTGCACCGTTAAAGATGAGCTGTATTCTTCTCAGTGTCTGGAATTATTTTCTGTTTGATTCCATCTGTCATCCCCTCAGCTGAAAGGGGAAAACAACCACATGTGGTCCATCTGTTCACCTGAGAACAACAGCAGCATGCAGCATGCGCACTCTGAACATGTCAGCAGCAACAGCACATATCTAACAAGACATCAAGACCACCAACACAATTTTCATCATCTGTTCCATGTAAAAAATGATCACGAATGTGCAGAGAAACCATGCAGTACAGCGCTACAGAGCCACAGAGCAGTTTGACAAGAAAGTCAGCTGAGTGTAGATGTAACAAAAACAAAAACCCACACAAATCTGAAATTAAACACATTTATCAGATTTCGACTAAAATATGATGCATATTTTATTAAATTTCCCTCTTTAAGTCCTCAAATCCTTCTATTGTGGCTGATAGAGGTCGACATAAAAACATGACAGCAGCAGAGGAGGCTAATCTGACAGATGGGTACAATACATCCTCAAACACACACTCCCGCAGACACACAAACTTGTACTCCTATACATGTGAGGGCAATGACTTAGGCCCTGTTCAGACTGAGAGCTTACACTGTTTCTCTTATGTAACATATTTAAAAAAAATAGATGCAGACCCTATTTAATAGAGGTTTGAAAGATGATTCAAATATTTTTTTGCTTCACTTCCAAAACAAAACAGAACAGGCGGTGGACGTATGACAAAATGTACTGCTGGCACTCACAGAGAGACTGTTCTATAGGCAAAGTTATAAGAAATTATAAGGATTGTGTGGCATAAGCTACAAATAATAGACTAGACTATCTGTCCCCAACATCTGATTGGAGTTATATCTGAAAGTTACAAAAAAGCTTTAAAATTCCTCAAAGCTTTTCACCTTTCCTGTCACTGTGGCGACTATAATGCAACACTAGGTCAGCATATCAGTTACCTTCATCATTTTCCTGCATTTCATGCAACATAATTTTTATTTATATAAAAATAAGATAAGATAAAGATCCTACAATAATACAGATGAAACAATCAGATGACCCCCTATGAGCAAGCACTTGTCAACAGTGGAAAGGAAAAACTTCCTTTTAACAGGACGAAAGCTGTACACATACATGTAGCGTCACTGTCACGCACTACACATCACACACATTCACTTTCCCTGGAATCTATCGGTCCACCCGTTGGCAGGTGATTGCTAGGCAACATGATGATTTAATAATATAGATTAAAAAATAAATTTGAGGGGCCTTATATGGTCCTGTCTTGTCCAAGTTTGGGCAGTCACTTCCTGACTGTGTAGACAGAGTTCATGGACAGGCATGCTAAAGTTTCATGGTGGTGTTTTATTGTGAGCTTTAGGTGGGGAAC
Organism: Mchenga conophoros; assembly: GCF_057382185.1. Lineage (NCBI taxonomy): Eukaryota > Metazoa > Chordata > Actinopteri > Cichliformes > Cichlidae > Mchenga > Mchenga conophoros. Next base: position 19,677,469 of record NC_140542.1, read on the forward strand.
AAAAAGGACAAAGTGTTTATTTCCAGCATAATTCCAGAAATACTTCACTCTTTGTAATGATATGTACCTTCTCATACTCCGGTACAGTCTGGAAAGATAATTATTTTCTTTTAAAAAGGCAAAGTATGCACTATGATTAGAATTAGACATTTATTCTTTGCACATAACAGGTCAATAACAGCTAAACCTTCCACTAAAAGTCTATTTTCCAATTAAACTCTTTCTGACTCAACCAGCTGATTATTGAAAGCTTCAGACAACTTTCTGTCTTCTTTTGTAAGCCTCTCTGTATATTTGCATGCGTTTGAGAGAGATAAATGGCTTCAGGATGAAATGGAGTGCAAAACTGCAGACAAAACACTACTTTATCACTTTCCTTTCTTCTCACTTGCTCCTCTAAACTAACAAACCAGATGAAGAAAGATGCACAAAAAAGACAAAAAAGTGAAAAAATACCAAAACAAAAGAAAAAAAAAACATCAGTACTACATTTTTTATGACATGTCCAATAATATTTATGACTTAATATACTGTACACATCACATATTATGGCTTAACATTGTTATTCATTCTGTTTCTTTGCTTCACACCAGCAGCAGCCTGAAGGCAGCGTTCATCAAGACTGAGCACAGAGAAATGTCGGTATGAGGCCATATCCTGAAGGAAATTAAATAGAAGCAAGCCGTTTCTCCATCAGGCAGAGGCACCACAATATTTATAGCAGAGCCTTTTATTTTCATCATCAAAATCACCCCATATTACATGAACAGTTCAGTTTGGACACACTTCATCCAAATTTTATGGTTTTGAGATATTCTAATACTTCTGCTGCCACTCCAATAAAGAGGACATCAATTTCAGGCATTTAATTACCCATGAAATATTATTCATCCAGTGTACTGGAGGTAGATATAGTTCATGGATTACTTCAGGTCATGTTCACAAAAACGAATAAACACGTACTTTACATTAAATCTTAAGACTACAGCATATAATGATACTTCAGACAGTTACAGCTCAGCTCTCTTAGATGTATAAAGCTCAACAGCATCAAGAAGATCTTAATTAAAAATGAGAACTTCAAGGATTAGAAGCCTCCAATTTTTTTTTATTGTGATCATTGGAAGATAACAAGCTGTTCTCTGCTCCTCAGTGAAATTCATACTCAGCCTCGCACTGTAAATACAGCAATGTTATTTCATTTAACTGTGTTACATTGTTTTGGTGTACTTATATTGAGTTGTTTACACTATAGCTGTTCATCCTTGTTTGAATTCATCATTTCCATGTGGCATGTTTAAGTAAGGAACAGTTCTGAAATTACAAACACAAAGAATCATGGGACTATTTTTTTTTTTTTTTTACTTCTAGCAGTGCCAGGTGATTGGCACACCATCTTTGCATTTACTAATGAACTTCTGTTATTCTGTAGTGTGCTGGGACCTAGGAGACACACACACTGAAGTCCCACAGCTGGTGCTGCACACAAAACCAGAAGGAGAAGCTGAGAATCCCAGGCTTCCCTCACCCCAGCCGCCTCTTCCACCTCATCCAGGGGAACACAGAGTCATTCCCAAACCAGCTGAGAGTTATAATCTTGTCAGTGAATCCTGGGTCTGTCCTAGGGCCTCCTTCTGGTAAGACATGCCCAAAACACCACAATCAGAGGCATCTGTGAGGTATCCTAGTCAGACGCCCAGACCACCTGAACTGCCTCCTTTGGAAAGAGGTGGCTTTACTCGGAGACTCTTCCAAATGACTGAACTCCTCACCCCAGAGAGCCCAGCCACCCTTTGAAGGAAACGTATATCTAGAATCTTATTGTTTTGGTCACTACACAGAGCTTGTGACCATAGGTGAGGGTAGTAAAGGAGATTGTAGACTAAGTCACCAACTTCGCTTTACCCTATGCTCTGTCATAAAAGATGCTCCAATCTCATGGTCCCTTCTTCAGTCATTCATAAACAAGACCCTGGAGGCTGGAGGTCCCCACCTGATGAAGCCAACCCCTGGCTAATCATAGTTAAGTTTTAATACTTTTATCATTTCAGGTTCATAAACTCAATCTGTTGAAGTTGAACTACTTTAATGTAGAGAAGAGCTCATTCATTGGATATACTATGTTAAGTTCATGTGACTTCATTTGCTGGAATACTACACAAAAAAAGTATAGCTGACGCCTCTTAAATTGGCCTAAAATTCTGACTGATAATGAGTTGTCCCTATTCCATAATTCTGATTCTTATGACTGAATAACAATGTTTGATTGTTGGTTTTCTTTCAGTAATGTTGGAGGATCTTTGCAATGCATAACAGCCTCAAGATGACCACTGCTATAAACCGGTAACACAAAGTTGCCCATAGTGTGATAGACTGGTGACCTGGTGCACACCACCTTTTGCCCTTCAGCAGCTGGGATAAGCTCCGGCGCCCACACCCCGCCACCCTGAATCACATAAGCATATTATTGATGGATAGATAGACAAAACATAAAACACTTGCATATATTTTTTCACTCTTCTCTTTTGAAGAAACACCTCTGCAATGTACATAAAACTCTGCAACACTGTACTGTGCGTAATTTTTAGTTTTTGCTGTCATTATCTTACAGGTGAAATCTCATCAGTGTCTGCTAATGCTAATTCTTTAAGTCTCCATCTAGCTTTATATGGTTACCCGGATTAATATAAATGTTGAATATGTTCCTAGTTTAAACTGGAGATTTTGAAAAGAACACTTCCTGGGTGCTGAGTGTATAAAAAGCAAATGTTGTAGGTCTGTATAAAGCTCACTGGTAAATGAGAATAAGGCTGAATGTTTTGGGTATTTTTTACAGAGCTCTGTTCTCTTTCTGTCTTTGTTCATCTTTTCGTATCCTTTATTCTTCTTTAACGGATGTCGTTTCCATTCTTTCTCTCCATCACTTTGTTTCTGCGCCTCTTTGTTTCTCCGTCTCCTACGCTCTACTTTTTTTCTCTCTCTCTCCGTCTCATACTACGTCTGTCTTCGCTGTTTAAGCTTGTTCGCCTGGTCACACTCCCTCCCTCTTTCTCTTTTCTGACTAAAACCTTTAAATTTCCTTCTGCTTCATCGTGTTTGTCTGCTCGTCACGTATTTGATGTCATACTGTAAAAACAGGATCATCCTCTCTGCTTTTGTTGTTGCCCGGGGAAATTTGTAACACGCACACACAAACACAGAGCTCATTGGTGTAGCCGTTGAAGTCATTTTGACTTCTGTCACATTTGGTGTGTTCATAACCAGACCATTTGCATTTGTTAGAGGAAAATTTATTTTTTAATTTTTAACTTGTGTTTCATGTCAATGTTCACTATTAATTTTATTTCCCTTTTTCATGTCAGACTGATGCAGTTGAATATAAAAGACCACTAGTGATATCGCAGCAGCTCATGGGTTCGGGCTGAGCCACAGGGGTTTGTTTCAGTCTCAGCACGATAACATATCAACAAATTTAGCCTCTGTAGGTGGGTCACTTTCTCTGAAGGAACATTTGTATCTTATGAACATTATTTAAACCCTCATGCTGGTGTGCCGCCCTGCCTGCATGAGTGGTGAGAAATGTACAAGACCTCTGAGCTAAATCCTGAGCAGCTTTCAGAAATACACAGACACATAAACTATGACAAGTCTGATACCCACAAACAGCCTGTTTTCTTTTGCAAAGAATGCAGAGTTCTTTGAAAGTCACAAGACATTTTTAACATGCACCTGGATGTTCATGAAGTCGAACGAAAAATGGTAAATATTGCATTTATATGTTAAACACATTTTCAGTAAATTGATTGACATTGTTTTTAGAGCTTTTAGTTCTTCTTTTCAGACTACAAGACATAAAATGTCCAAAATTCACAAAAATCTAATTTACTAAATACACTTTCATTTATTAATAAAGAAATTTTACAAAATGCAAACAAGATATTAGTTTTGATGACCAAATTAGATACATTTTTTAAAATTAAAGCATAATCCAAACATTTCTTGCTGACCAAGAAAGAAGCCCCTGCTTCAAAGTTCACCCTTTCAGGCTCAACTAGAATGCCTACTTAGACAAGCCAAATGGCTACAGTTTCAAGTTGTGTTTGGAGGAGTAAAGGTGAGGCTTTTAAACCTATGAACACCAACTGGCAAGCATGGTGGTGGTAGCGTCATGCTCAGGGCTGGAAAACAAGGAAAACAGCCAGTTTAAGCAAGATCTCTATATAATTCCTGAGTCGAATTATCTGTAAGCCACTTTGCAACCCACCTTCACCCCAACTCTTTGTTTCATGCTGATGTCATGTCATGCCATTCTGACTTAATGGCTTATCTGTTATTGTTCCCTGCATGAGGCTTTTCATGTAAGAATATTGACAAGCTCCCTCAACAGATGGGAAGAGAAAAAAAAATCATATTTTCTTCTCATCTCTTCACCATCAGTCCACCTACAGTGTTTTGTGTACTTAATTGAGATATATGGTTGCAATCCTCATAAGCAACAAAACAAGACAAACCGAGTCTAATGAAGAATGACGTTTTAAGAATTATTTGCACAATACATATAATTCATACCATAATAAATGAACAGCAGGTGATGACAATTCTTAGATATACTCAAATCATTTGTTTTATTAGTATTTCAGTGTTATTTGTGTCCTTTCTTCCATATCAGACACACCTGGTCCTCAACAGGTGTGGTGACATTTAATGTTGTTTTTCCAGAAGTAAGCTACCAATTACTGACCAGTCTGCACTTATTTTAACTTCCAACAGCTGTGAGTGTCTTTTGCACATCAGATTTACATAATTCTGTGCTAACAGGTTAACCCGAGCCACCAGTTTGAGTCTAGTGGTTCAATTTTATTTCACTAAGACAAGCAATCCAGCATAGTCAGCTTCTGTCAGCCTGAATCTATGGCTTATGTGACAAAATACCACATTATAGCAGAATGAACAGACATGTGACTAAGCTCACAGTGGATGCATTTAAATGAAAGAAAATTCTGTTCTGTGTCTGCCAACAGTTCAAGGAATGAATGAACTCAGTTTATAACAAAATTGTCACCACCTGCTGTTTTCTTTTTGGTTTTGGGGGATTTTTTGTTTTGTTTTTTTCATCAAACCCATCATTTTGTGTGCTTGTGCTCCATTTTCACATGAGGTTGCATTAATTACATCTTCGGCGAAAAGTGTGAAGCCCACATATTGAGTATGAAACATCTTTAATTCGAGTGGGCATGTCCTTAACTTGGCTCTGTCAGCCAGCGTGAAACCCTCCATATTTCAATTGCAAATATACAAATGATTTTTTATTGCATTCATTCAACTTTAGTAAAGTTTTATGACTAATATAGTCAGGGGAACCTTATTCTTCTAAAACCAGAATTACATGATCCCAGCTATCACAACAAATGCCTCCTGTCAGACTCAATAATACATACATTTTAAAAAGGATTTATATATTCTCTCTCTTATACTCTGCATCCAAATAATCTGCTCTCATCCATCATTTCTAGTTGATCTAAATTCACTTCAGTGAGATAAAAAGGTTTAAATTTATGAAAAATAATCTTTTTTTTCAAGGAGTAGCTATTAAACAGGTGGTGAGGACATCAAACATTTTTAGGAAACATCTTTAGCTTAGGCTGCTGCCCCCGCGACCCGGCCCCGGACAAAGCGGATGAAGATGGCTGGATGGATGGATCTTTAGGACAATGAGCAGGTGAAATTATGCAGTTATCATAGATTATGTAGTCTAAAGAGTAGGAAAATGTGGGGCTTACAGATGTATTGTTTCTGCACCATTTGTACAAAAATGTGTCTAGACAGAGTAAACATTTCTGAAAAGATTATTTTGTGCAAAATATTATATTGTGTAACCAATACTCATAATCCTAGTTAGTAAGTATTTATGAACACTGTGTTAAGAAATCAGTTACAATCAATGATCTCCAATCATATGAAATTTTACAGTCTGAATAATACCTTTCTTAAATGACATTATAGTATATATTCTATAGTATATTCACAATCCTTCGCAGTATGAATGGTAGTATAATGTCTGAGCCATCAGGTACGTTGCCTACCTGGTGACAAATCTCGTGGACTACCACCATGGTGAGTTCCATCTGATAGGATGAGGACGACACGTCTGCGTCCAACAGGATCTTCTGCTCCACGAAGACGCTCAGGCCCCAGTTCTCCATGGCGGCGTAGGGGTGTTTGGGCACAGCCAACAAGTCTGTAAACCAATCATGACAACAACAACACATTACGGCTTTTCAACACATGCTGAATGTTTTCCTGCATTAATAAACTCTCAGCGAGATTCCACCACTTAAATAACAGGAGGCGATCGCTGTGACAGAATGACTGCTGGCATCGGTGCGGTTCCCATTTCGGGTTAAAATTAAACTCATGAGTCATTTTAACTATGTGCCAAAGGAGCCTTTCATCCACACAACATAGATATATGGATTTTTCAAGATATAACTCTACATATATCTGTATGAGAGAGAAGCAGTCCGAGAGAGAGATCAGCTGAGATGTAACAAAAACGAGTAAATGTAGAGAAATGTCCTTTGGGTGGGGAAACTTGGGTTGTTTTTCAGAAAAGGCATTTCTCTCCAGTGAATGAGTGACCGGTTCAGGTCTTAATTTAAATTTAAAATCACAAACTTCTGGCATTTCAGCTGCAGCGACCTTCGTCAGAGGATCACTTGCAGACAACAGGAGACATTATTATTTCCTCTGAGAAGGAAAAGTTAAGGACAAAATAATACCTCAGTCATAAAGAGGAGCAGAAATGAGCAAAAAATTACATGAAATTTACCAAAAATATTCTCTTCATGAATTAAACAGTATTTCTTTGAGACACACAAGGAAAAAAAAGGCACTACTGTAACTAAGACTTGCTTCCATTTTGAAGCCTCTCCAAACCAATTCATATCCAATTCTTTACCCGCCATTCCTGAACCCTGAGAAAATCAAATACCTGGGTGTCATCAAACGTGCTGCCTCTTTGGCATTGATAGTGGGTACTCATTTTAACCCTTGTGGCTTGAAACTCATAGAGACCGGTCTTGAATTTTTTAAGGCAACTTTTCTACCTTAAAGTCACAATACAAAAGTTGATCTTTTAACATTTTAGGCTTCAGTCTCAGAGGCCTAGATACTCAGTTAAGGTTAGGATGACTCCCTGGCGACCACTGGTTGCTAGTGAAATATCTATATTTCTCCATAAACTGGTGAGTTAGTTAGTTGTCCATTTTGAAGAACATCATTAAACAGAAGTGGTGTCTTATGGAACAAACTATCAGCCACAATGCAGACTCTAGATGCCTTCCCTTCCCCCGAGTCACACGTCACCTCAGGTTAGGTCACATGTGGGTATAGGGCAAGATTTCATATTGGTTTCACTCTTAACCCACAGTGATAGTAATGACCCATAGCTTTTTTCATACTGTGGGCCACTATTGATTATATTACCATATGATCAATAGTGAGCCAACAACCTTCAAAACCACCTCCAAAGGGGTTAACCTCCACTAGGGGTTAAATACTTTCAACTTCTTGTCTGTAGAACCGAGGAAGCTTCTTGAACGGGACCCAAAACATCTTCACAAATCTAAAGATGTCCAGTTTTTTTCTAAACTCTGAGACAACCACCAGAATGGAAAATGGACACATTCACCTTCAAAGTACAATTTGCGTGTTTGGAAACGTGCTGATTTCAATGTAGGATGCAACTTTTACTTTGATGGCAAGCAGTCTCTCCTTTGATGATGATTTTTCACTTCCCACAGTTTTGCGAAAACTGTCTGGTGTGTCTTTGCAGTGTTTCCGTATTTTAGATAAAATAAGGAAAAGTATAATAGAGCCACTGTAATGGCATGTACTGTGGAAGAAAAGGCGGGGATAATATTTCCAATATGAAAATAAAACAGTCCAAACAAAAAGCAACAATCTGGCTAAAACAGAGAAGCAGGAATGTAAAAACACAGAAAGAATTAAACTGAAGACAAGTGAAACTAATAAGGGTGAAGAGCACAATCATAATCGTGGGAAGAAAGAAACAAGAAAAAGGAGGTAAATGCAGACAAATTCCTCACTTTGTCTACTCTAAGTGGAGAAGAGGAGGTTATTAGAAGAGAGATTAGAGGAGGCAACAAACATCTAACAAAATGAAGAATTCATACTGCAGAGCTGTGAAAGCGATGTCGATTAAACATGACATGTGACACAGATGCATCATCTGTCTGTTCTGTGTTACAGCCTTTTGCTCTACTTTGTTTTCTCTGTCAAACGAACCTAACACTGTTCATGACAAGTTATATATTTACTTTAAATTAATGCTGTGTCAAGAATATATAGCTATGATGAGTATTGAATCCCATATTATCACATCAGCAAACAGCGACAGGTAGATAGTTTGACTGATCATCTTCTAACCAATACAAATTATGAAGACACATCGTTTACAGAGTCTTACTTCTTTCATGGTTCTTAAGACTTTTTCCTTATATTTATTTGTGGACCTTCTGTTGCCTTGCATGTCCCTCCTCCTGATGGAGTATGCAGCAGCCAAAAACTGCAGTTACTCGAATGCCCACTAGAGGCCACCTCCAAAAGAGTCGATCTCCATAGACTTCCATGTCAAAATGTTCAAATTTAGAGCAGAAAACACTTGGTTCAAGTTGTGTGTGTGCTTTCTTTTTTTAATTTATATTTTTTAATGAAACCCAGGTTTATAATTATGATCATGGTTACTTTCATCAGCACCTGTAGTAAGCACCTGTCACTGAACTGGACCTCTTAACATCTGACTTCTGGGTATTGGTTAAAATTTTTGTACTGCTTAGAGGTATCTGTGTTACTATGGTACTATGGTGCATTACTAATATTGATAGACCTCAGAGTATTCAAACGAAAGTTAATAACTGATCAAATAAATGTCCTGGGGAGTTTCAAGATAGTTTCCAACAGGTGATAACTGCTTCTAGAAGGACTCTGACATTTACAGTTCACCAAGACTTTTCCTTCTCATCCACATAGGGTCATTTCTGTCTCAAAAAACAAAAGAAAAAAAGCTTCTAAAACACAAATTCTGAAGCTACAAAATGCAGAATCCAGAATGCAATGAGTGACATCACAGCATCTACATCCATCTTTCATATACAGAATATGTAACTATTCCCAGGGATTCTGAGGACAGATTGCATTTTTTTTTATTTAATTAAAACAATAAAATATATTTTAATGAAATAAAAGGCTGAATCAATGTTTCCCCTCATTAAAAGCTTCAGGGCGCACCTTCTGCCTCAGTTTGCACCTTTTTGATGTTGTTCCATCACACGAACAGAAGTCACACTGTCAACAACACTTGAGCAAAACAGGACATCAGTGCTCTTCGGCAGCTGTCGCTCATCACATGATCTGAGGGTTATTGCTGGTGCTCTCACTCGGAGGTAGCAGCACATGCACAGAGGCAAATGTTTGCACACACTCATGTGAAACCTGTTGTCGGAGCAGTTTCAGAGCTAGAAACACTCCTGCTGGGAGCTCTCACACATCCACATGTTCCCACTGATATCTATCTGCTGGGTTTGTTGTGGAGTGTCTGAGTGCCTTCCTCTGTAATCACAGCCCAAAGGACAAGCAACTCAACTTTGGTGGACTGCTTTAAGTGAAGCCAGATTACAGGTGTTTAAGTGTAATCTTATATTATGGTACCCGCAGTGACTTAGTGATATTCGATAAACTCTACAATCTGCAGCACATATTGTAAACAGCTTAAAGGATTACTTTATAAAGGGTTCTTTACCGAGTGGCCCAAATGCAATGTTGATTTAATCGCTGCTGCTCTCAGAGAGGTGTTACCGAGGCATGTGCAAACATTCCTGAGGATACTTTAATGTCTCCCATGACCTCTTCTGTGCAATCTCCAACACCCTGATGTTGTTTTGAAGTGCTCATGCTAAAGATAAGCAAAGTGTTTTCAACCTGTACATGGATGAAGATGTTTCTAATCAAGTACAAGCACCTGGTTATAAATGTCAGAGAGCTGAGGTATGAATACAGATTAGCAATGATGATATTTGGATAGCCTTGGGCACATTCACAAACCGACTCTTAGTGGGTTACTAACGCTGCGTGGGTGTTGCAAAACACGGAAGCTGTCTGTAGATAGTGCTCAGTATCAGCCCGGGGTGTAAAGTTAAGAGATATTTGAGGAAACACGCATAACAGAAGTTAACAGAAAAATAAAGAGGATTTAACGGGAGGCTGTTTGATGATACAATGCAAGTACTGCTTTCTCTTTGATGGATAGATTTATGTGGGAGAAATGGCCGGTTATTTCCATTAAAATGAATCCTTTAAAACGCTGATCTGAGGATTTTTTTTTCCTCTAAAGTAAATCTTAACATCTGCATATTTTCTGTGCTCCTTATCTTTGTTTTATGTATCATCCTACACTCACTCTGGGAAAACAATGGTTGGAGATCACGACGAGGCCAAATATGTTGCAACCATGTACAACAAACAAAGACATTTCTCCACATAGTTAAAAAAATTTCTTAACCATGCATTTCAAAATAAAAGAAATATTTTATAACATTAATCACCTTTTTTAAAACCAAGAATTAAAAAAGAATGATGTTAGCTTCTGATTCGGTTACTCTGAGTACTCGTGGTGTACTTCTTCACAACAGCCACTCCTGCAAAAGCAAATAAGCGGCTCCACTGTTCTGTCTGAACGCTGAAGATTTCAGGTTGGGGAAAAACAAATCTAGAAATTTCATGGTATCCAGTTCAGTAGTTAAGACATTTCTATCAGAACTAAAGAGACTCACTGAGTGTTGTTTTGAGTCCATTCCATGTAGCATTCCAAGTATTTTTATAATGTACTTCCCAAACTTTTTTATGTGTTGATATTTTACTTTTTTGGACAGGGGGTTGAGAAAAATTTGTAAAATAAAATGAAGTCAAGGTTTGTAGTTTGGTAATGAACTACGAACTGGTAAATGCATCGGTGGATAGGAGATCATAATCTGCTTTGGGTTTTTAGAGGCATGTTGGAGGTCACTGATCTACCAAATCAAAATTTGTGATTTTCAGGCTGTACTGCCTAGTTTCACTGGGATTTTAACAATACTTGGTAAACAACAATATGCCTAAACACTGTCACGAGTCAAAATGAACCTTCAGAAGAAGAAATCAGCCAGCTGTCTTGTTTTTAACTCATGCACACAGCATCACAGCAGAGAGCTGAGCTCAGTCAGTTTGATGTTTGAGTGTGAAAGCAGAACTCTGCAGTTGCTGTCAGTCAGCTCAGCCTGCTAGTTAATCAGGTATGAACACATGTTACGATGCGACTCCTTGGACTGCCGGGTGGCCTCTTTTACCCAGCATGCATCTTCTGGCATCGGGAAGGCAGTCATGAGGACCTGCTGTGTTAACTGTTTTGAGGTAGCTAAATGTCTGTGGAGCCTGAGGGTTGGAAGCGTGCATGCCATATAACTCTATGTGTATCCTCACATGAAATATGAGGAGATACGATGTGAATTAATGTGGAAAAAACTTTATTGTTGTATTTCCACAATAATGATGATAATAACAGAGTGGATCTGGCACTCATGTAACTTTATATCGAAGCCTAATGGACTAAATGTCAAGACTGACTATGTAATGGGTAGGGAGCTGAAACTGTATGTTTTTGAAGTCTCAACGTTACAGCCTCAACATAATTAACAATATTTTTTTTTCTTTTGAGCCAGAAGTTCTTGTATTTGGATGAGATGGTAGAGTTATTAGCTCATATTAGACACTAGACTTTCACTCACCAAAACTGCAGCAAAACCTTTTGGATGGGCTGTACAATTAAGGGCAAGGACACGGCATCAAGTATGCTCCAAATACCTTGCATGGCACTCTCATGGTGCTCAGCAAGCTGAAGGTGTGAAACACCTTCAATGGACTGAAAAACGCTCTTCTTCTGTAAAAAGGATGGCATGGCTTGAAGAAGACACACAAACCCAACCTCAGGATTCGCAAGATGCTTACTCATAAAATTTAGGCAATGTATGTTGTGTTATGTATAGTAAACACAAAGTCTGCATGGTATTTTGCATGAACGTGTGCTAATGGAAGGACCTAAATTGAGGCACAATAATGATCTGAGTTCATGTAAAGCATTGCAAACTGCAAGCAGCCAAGTCAGCACCCACTTGTCAATCAAGTAGCCACATTCAGAACACTGCAGTAATGCAGGTAATGCAACTGTAAGCCTTAAAGCAATATAAATGGGTATATATGGGGATAGGGAAAAATTCACCTTTGATACAGTTGTTATGAAGGTCAAATTGGCTGTTTATATAGAGCAAATGTTAATTTGTTGCAAATTTTAATATAAGAGTCTATGGGGACTGCATCATTGTTGGACTAGACTTCATTGGTCATTAGAGGAACTGTAGTTTCTAACATTTCAGGCTTGCTCTAACTTAAAATAAGAATCGTGACAATTAGAGTGGGCTTTTGATTTTGCCTGAAGGCTTAAAATCAGCTGCCACACATAGAAAATTTACTCTCACACTGCACTCTGTGGTTTTGTCCCAATTTTCCAGCATCGATGAACAAAACAACAGAAGAAAGAAGATCTCTGCTGCTTTCTCACACCAATGGCTGGTGAGGACAGTGAGCAAGTTTGCATGCAGATGTTCTTCATCTGTTCTAATTATCGCTTCTTCACACTAATAAAATTAAGAGAGTAAGAGAGAATTGTTGTCGGAGCTTGCTCACCCATGCTATATATATAAAGCTTTAAACAACCCTATATTGCAGATCAGTTGCACCCATCAAAAACACCTGCTTTGGTTTAAAGTTAGAGGTGTGAATTTTTTTTTACATTGATGATGTGTTTCTGACACCAAGATATTAATAGGAGAAACTGGAAATGTCATGAGGTTTACATGCCTAAACTCCATCAAAGAGAAGTTCTCAGCATCAGGAAAATAAATCAGGAATATAAATATTATTATATTGCCAATAATCAGAGGTGTGGACTCGAGTCACATGACTTGGACTCGAGTCAGACTCGAGTCATTAATTTTATGACTTTAGACTTGACTTGAAAAAATGTTCTAAGACTTGTGACTTGACTTGGACTTTTACACCAATGACCTGGGACTTGAATTGGACTTGAACCGGTTTACTTGAAAAGACTTGATATTTCACCCCAAATATAAAATTGAACATACATATTATATAGAGATTGAAAATGTGACGTCATTCAGGGGTAAAACCCCAAAGGATTCTGGGAACTCGTGGCAAGAGGTACTAGCGCACGCAGGCTTTCAATTGAAATCAGTCACACAGCGATAAAAAGAAACACAAAAATGGCAAGAAGCTGTTGTATTATTAACTGCAATAGCCGGTCGCATGACAGCCACGGGAAGCCGACGGGTAAAGAGATCGGTTGTTATCGGATTACGTCGTTGAAGAGAAATTGTTCAAGCCATGTTTCTGAAGTAACAAAGAGGCGACGGATGGCCTGGATTGCAGCCATTCAAAGATCAAATATAACGTCCCAGAACACTCCAGCTCACAGGTTAGTCTGCTCCAAGCATTTCCACAAAGGTCAGTGTTTTGTAGTAGTTAATACGTCATTTTCTTAACATAATTGGTGATATAGGTTACAAGCAATTGTCGCGCTATGCTCCTTTATTTATTGTGCATAAATAGTGAATTGTCCTGACATGATATTGTGTTTCGCTTCTGTTATTATGGTACATTGACAAAAACATTCACAGGATAAAACAGGTTTTTTGTATCACTAATTGCCCAGTACGATTACAGCATACAATATTATTGTCACTGCTACATTTCTGTGATGCTACCAGAAATTATTTCCACTACTAATTAATTACCGTTGAGCTCAAAGGTTATATTAATAAATGGTTAACGAATGTGTATTTATGATGACGATTTGTGAGACTGGTAAACTTATGATATGTACGATGGTCTTTCATTCTATACGGTGCATTTCAAGGTCCTGTACCCATCCGTCGGTAAACTGTACCTGGGCTTGTTGCAGTGACCTGAAGTTACTAAACTTCATGAGTGTATGCACTCACTCCAAGAACCATATAATTATAAATATGCATATAAATATGCTACAACGAGATAGCTGACTTCATCTAACTAGCAAATGTTGTCCAGGCTACGTTGGTGATGCAGTTTTTTTTAATATGTATGATATTTTTGTCATGCGATTTTAAAGCCGGTCCTACAACCGCATCCAAGAATAACATGCAGCGTATCTCAGAACTGTCGGTGAAAATTATTCTTGGAGCTAGGTTTAATTGAGCTGCATTTTAAAGAGGTGCAATTTCACAATTTGTGTATATTTTCTAAGTTCACTATTTTGTCATGTGTTGAGAAAAACACAGATTTAAAAATTACATGGTCTAATATTTACATTTAGCATAACTGCAACATGCTTTTTTCGTCGTTTTTTTTTAAAGACTCGAAAGGACTTGAAATTCAAAATTTCCGACTTGTGACTTTACTTGGACTTTTACACCAGTGACTTGAGACTCGACTCTGACTTGCCTGACATTACTTGAGACTTGACTTGAGACTTGAGGATAAAGACTTGAGACTTACTTGAGACTTGCAAAACAATGACTTGGTCCCACCTCTGCCAATAATGCGAGCAGCAGCTATGTCAATGATTCTAAACTGAACAAAATGATCAAAGAGTTTTCCTACCAAGCAACTTGAATGAAGTTTTTGTAGAAAAAAAGGTCTGGTGTGAAAAGCCCCGGTAGCCTTGTCCAGATATAATACATCACATTATATTTTCAGTGTCAGACTGCTCATAGTGTTCACACCTGATCCATCATCCAGCCTGCAGCTGTCACAGTGACAGCAGAGACTGTCTCGGTCAATGTCTGACTGATCAGCTGTGTAGCAGTTTTTAGAAACAGTTTGTAGGTCAGAGACAGCGCTCTCTGCTACAAGTAAGTAAACTACCTAAACTCACATTGATCAGCATGGCAGCATGACTTTTTTTTTCTACCCAAACTATTTTCCCTTTTAAAAAGTTTTTCAGAGAAAAAAACCTGAAGAATGTGTAAAAAGTGGATAATATCTCTATCTTTATCTGGTTCTATCAGGCTCATCTAGTTGCTGGAATGGAAGCAAGACAGGAAGTCAAGTTAATTACATATTAGAGAAAGTGGTCTCCACTATGTAATCTACTTTGATTTGACAGACAAGCATCTGCAGGGTTTACAGGGAACAGCTTGAAAAAGAGCAAATATCCAGTTCTGCCTAGAAATCTGACCTCAGTGTACCACCTTCATACGGCTGCTTCCAGCAGGATAATGCACCACAAATGTCACAAAGCTCACAGCAATGAGTTTACTGTACTCAAATGGCCTTCACAGTCACCAGATCTCAATCTAAGAGAGCAGCTTTGAGATGTGGTGGAACGGGAGTTTTATATAATGGATGTGAAGCCGACACATCTTCAGCAACTGTGTGATGCTATCATGTCACCATGGACCGAATTCTCTGAGGAAAGTTTCCAGCTCCTGATTCTGCTTCATGAATAATCAATGCATCTCTGAAGGCAAAATGATATTTAACCCGGTACTAGTAAGGTGGACCTAATAAAGTGTCTGGTGAGCGTATACCAGTCAGTGCCCCAAAATTGAGCTTTATTTGTCCTAGAGAAAAGATAATGACATACTGCTGAAATCGTATCGGTGTATCGGTGATGATGAGTGTGTTTAAATGAGCTTGCAGTCGTCTGTCTGGTTAAAACCAGTTTCAAACTGGTACAGTTGCTGTGGTCAGCCAAAAACAACTAGGAGGAGGCGGAGCATAGCAGGTGGGCTACAACTGCCAGCTAAAGGAAAGCGCTATGAAATATACATGTTACCATGGAAACAAAATTTCCACAGCCAGCACCCAATCCCAATGCTCGAGCCAGTTTTCCAAGGCTGGATGTGATTGGCTGACAGCTCATTATCCACATGACTGAGGCTCAGACAGCAGAACTGGTTGGCTGGTGGAGGGAAATGGAAATGTGATTGGTTTGACTAAAGGGGGGAAATGCAATTGAGGCCATTTGGTTTAAAGTAGAAGATGCAAATGAGACACGATGCTCAATAGACATTTGAATTCAAATAGAAGGAATTAATTTATTTTACCACAGATTACAACCTTTATGAGGTTCCCGTGTCCCAAACAACTGTCTCCTGCTCACCCTCACACACAAACACACACACACAGGCATACATTAACTATAACCTAAATTATATTCCTTCACACCCTGCATCACTCTGCATGCATTGCTTACTCCAGTGTTTCACCTGGATTCTCCCTGTGGCTGCAGCCTCCCTTTTATTATCCAGCTCATTTTTGTCAGCGATGCATGACAAATAAACCATAGCACAGAGGTCCCCAACCTTTTTGGCGCCACGGACCGGTTTATGCCCGACAATATTTTCACGGACCGGCCTTTAAGGTGTCGCGGATAAATACAACAAAATAAAACTAGTACTGGTACCGAAAAAGAGAAGATTTATTCATAACACACGTGAAAAGACCCAGGAAAACTGAGTTAACGATAAAAACGATAACAAAATAACGCTGAAAACTGATAAAAACCCTGAAAACTATACATTTCACACCTGAGCCTCAACTCTCGCGGCCCGGTACCAAATGACTCACGGACCGGTACCGGTCCGAGTCCCGGGGGTTGGGGACCGCTGCCATAGCACACATAATTATGTATTTTTCTCACCTTAAAGGGCAACTTTAATACCAGCTTCAGATGGAAGTTCAAGATAAAGGGGTTCCTCAAGTCAGAGAAATAAACCATTATGATGTCATCAGGGTTTTACAGTATGTAATATACAAAGAATACATGGAGCACTTTTTCCAGCAGTTTGTAACAAGTAAAAAACTAAATTTTATGCAATTAAATTAGTGTAAAAAAAAAAACCCACAAGGAAATGAGAAGAACGTATATAATGTAATGCATATACACAGCCAAAACAGAGGCAAAAAAATCTCATGCATTACATTTTCTCTTAAATATAAAATAATTAAAAACATTAGAAATAGCCAAGAACCATGTGCAGCCAAATACAAACACAACAACTGTCCTGAGAACCCATTAGCAGCAGAAAAATCGAGTTAATAAGCAAAAAAGCAATGGCCAACAATGAACCAAACACTGAGTCAACTAAATGTTAAACAGCAGAAGATCCTTCTCCATGGGCACATACAAATTTCATCTTTCAACTTTTCTGTTCCTTCACCTTCTCCTGAGACTTTTCAGCCCGTCAGAGTTGGGTCTGCTGTCAATTTGTATTGAAATAAGTCATTATCTCACCAGTACGTTAGCGACTTACTGTTAACACTGATGAAGGCCTATAGCCCACAGGCATCCACAGTGGCATTTTTATAAAATGTGAAACTCTACAGGCATTAATTGCTTTGCGCCACCTTTTTTTCTACTTATTCTTACATTTTGGAGGTTGTGTGCTGAGCTGAAGCACACACCTGCTGTCGTTCTGTGGACCGAGTGTCTCATGTTACTACTCCCATGTTCTTTCCAAGCGCTGGCACTTTGACACACTTCTGGTGTAAACGCATAAAACGCATGAGCAGGATTTTTATGTGAGACCCTGTGGGTTTTCCAGGGGATCAAATTAGTGATGAAGTGTGTTGCTGTTCTGATGGATGCAAAAGCGATTTTCCAACAATAACCCACCATTTCTTTCCATTGTCTTCCAAACTGCCTGGGTTCCTCAGGAGGGTTAACAATCAATTTTCAAGATTCCAAGCAGCAGTTTCCTGCTGTGTTTGACAAGTCTGAGGCACAGGCAATTTGGCTATAACTGGCTGCATTAGGAAACACCGGACCCAAACACTATCCATGTTCAGGCCTGCCATCAGATATAAGCACAGCTTCTAAAATTATATTTTCCTCCTTAAATTGTCTTTCCACAAGGAGTGTGGAAAACAGCAAATAAAGAGGGGTTCTTGTATAAGAAAATAATTGACAGTGTGGGGGCTGAAACGCTGTTTTCTAATAATTACTAAAAATAAATTCCTCCTGAATTATATTCACTCGGAGTCCAGGAAGCGACATGTGAGCCTGGGGGAAGATGTTAGGCTTAGGGTACTAAAACATTTAGGGAATAAAGGCAGTCAGATAGTGGAAATTTTATTGCCTGAAGTCAGAGAAGACCTTTTAAATATTTAGCCGAAGCCACAATCTTTAACATCACGGTTCGGTTTGTGGTGCCCAGAGAAAACTCTAAAAGTAAAACTTGGGATATGGGTATGCTCCACTCTGTGTCTGGGTTGGTTGGCAGTGAAATAAACCACAATCAAAGGCTGCAGTCCTACATCTTTATCATCTTTATCTGCTGACAGTTTGACTCCAAAGATTTTTGGCATTTATTGACCAACAATGAAAACTACTGACACTTTTGTGCCACCCCAACAGTTTGACTCCCCCCTGTGACTCAGAGTTAAATACATGGGCTTTGTCTGTAAAGGTTCTCAGTCAACCAGGTCATCGTAGTCTAAGGAGCTTGGAAAGAAAAGCGTCTGGACTTCTTTAAGTTTCTTGAAGACATCTCACTTCTCACCCGTGAAGAGTCACAGATTTCTTTTAAGCCCTTTTGGGAGTGTCCCTATGAGGGTCGTGGGCTCACTATTGATCCTCTACCTAATCACATAACCCAAGGTGTGAAAACGAGTGTAGGTCACAATCACCCAAGGCTTCGGTTGAACCCATTGTGATACTTACCCCAACCTATCATGTGACTTATTGAGGTCAAATATACCAAGATGTGAGTAGGCACTAAAGTGTCTAGGAAGGAATCTCAAAACTGGATTATAGATGGCAGACAATTGGTGTCGTAAGCCATACCCTCTGTTCAAAGATGGTCATTCACACCATCTGGACATAGACGGCTTCTTTCACTCCTCTTTCAAACCATCTGTCTTTTAGGAAAGCGTCTGGACTCTATCCAAAATCTGGGACCCTCCACCAATTGCTCTTAGAACTGAGAGGTGAAACGTCTTCAAGAAACTTAAGTCCAGATGCTTTTTTTTTTCAAGCTCCTTAGAATACCTCAGCTTTCCAGTTTTTAGGACTGAAGAAGCCTGCAATAAAAGGTGCATTTAAAATGTTTCACAAACACAATTAAGTATATAAAAATAAGTTCTGATTTTAATTGGTTGGCCTCCTTGCCAACTTGGACTGCGTTCATTGCAGCTGCTGCCTGAGGGTCACTGCCTGAAAGCAACACTTGCCACACACAAGTGTTAATGTAGTTTTACCATGGACCTGCACCCTCTTATGTCCACAGGAGTGTTCACATTTGCTCAAATCAGAAAGTTGGTCACAGTTCTTGAAGAATCAGGGTCTTCTACAGCCACAATGCCTGTGGTTGCTGAATAGTACGTCAGCAAGTTGTCTTATATGTTTATTCACTCTTTCCTAACTTCAAAGACCGATAAATCCTTTCAATCCTCGTCTTTGAACTGTGTGAGTAACCTGGGGCACCCAGTGAAAAATCAATTAAAGCCAATGACAAGGAGAACATGCCAACTTCACACAGAAAGCCCCCAGACAAGCAGCAGGATTACCCCAGAAACCTTTTGCTATAAAAACCACCACTTCACTATGTTTAGCGACAAATCATTAATTAATAAAGACATGTTAGCCATTCATAGACCACAAGTTCCAAAACCAGCATGAGAAGGTGCTGGGAGAAAAGAAGAGCACTGTTTTTCAGCACATAGTATCACTAACAGTGACATGAGGGTGCAATACCTATGTGAGGAAGTAAAGAAAGGAACGGTAAAAATGAAAGACGTCACATTAAATGTGCAAATGTTTTCTAAATGAATCTGTCATCGCTAATGTTTCTCATGAAGAAGCGTTTTTAGAGTTGAACTGGTGAAAAGGTCTAGTGTTTCCTCCCCCTGTGGTGGGTCATCCCACCACAGGGGATGAACATTTTAATGAAGAACTCTTATGGAAGTTATTCATGGAGTATTTCTTTTCACTGCTACTTTTACTTGATTTATGAATCTGACTATTTTTTTCTGCTTCAGCTGTCATGTCTCACTGCCTTGCTTTGCGCAGGGTCACACATTCTCAGGCATGATCCCAGCGTTTGTCTCATCCCCTGCCTCCACCACACAGACATCACAGATAAAAGCTACACACTCTTACACTCTTATTTTGTCTCTGTGTTTCCTTACTTCCTCTCATTCGGCCTCCCTCTCTTACTCTCTGCAGTCGAGCTCCACTTGTCCACCAATTATCTTTAGCTCGTTCAGATAAGAGCTGCTCCATATTCAACAGACACAAGAGGAGGGAACTCGAGGAGAGACTTTGAATGTTAAACGCCTTCACAGCCACCAGACAACCTGCAGCCACAGAGCGAGACACAACTCCACTGCACACAAATAAACAACCACAGCAAGTGTTGCTGGAGGCTGAAATGTTCATTACACTCCATAAAATGAAAGTCCTGTACAGAATAAATATCACACTGATGGTGTTGCTGTTCTTCGAAGGCAAGCTGAAAGGTTGTCCTGAGGCTGTTACTAAAGGAAAGATCATTAAAATAACAGGCTCATCAGAAGGACAGCAGGGATGCTCAGTTAATTGTAGTTTAGCAGTTTACTGAAATATATTCTAGTCATATGGTGAAGACGTTTAAAGATCTTCAGTGTTAATTTCAGATTATTCACATCGCAGTGAGGATTTACAGTTCTTTACTCTCGAAGCACTTTTTAAAAAATATATAATTGAACAGCTGATGAAAGCTGTCGCACGGACAGGTGATGTTGTTTCCAGTTCTTCATCAGTTACAAAGTTGAAAGGTGTGGGGTTGATTCAAAGGGTCGCATTTTCATTTGGAAGCCATGGCCTCTGATTCCACAGCGTTCAATCAAACAAACTCCCAGTACAGTGAATCATACTTAGGAAAGAAAAAACACAACTGATCCTTAGAGGAGTCACCACGAATGTTAAACCATCTATAAGACCAAGAACATCTAAAAAAACATCTGCACACTTCTGAAACGTCATTCTTTGAAAGGATGAAACTACCTGTAACTAAATGACAAGACAGAACTAGGAAGGAGGCTTGAAATGGCTCTTAAGCCAACAAACTTGACACAACCTGTGAAATAATGAAGCAAGGGGATGGGTGCTTTATAATGGCACCCAGTCACTTTTGGTTTTGGATGATGTGACAAAAGAAAAAGGCAGCAAAATAAATTCTGAAGAGCTTAGAGATCCTGGAGTTTATCTAAGGTGAAGAAAGAGATTATTTTAAAATGATGTAAACAGCCTCCTCCAAGGATATCGTCCTCTAATAGACTAGGACTTAAAAAAAGAAATATCATGAAACTTCAAGAAAAATGTCAAATCAAATCAGAACTATTTTCATTTTCTCAGACTTGATGGGAACCCCAGCAGCTCCTCCACTCTTTGGCACCCCAGGAGGTCACACATTCATTGCTTAGTTTCAGTGATGTTTATTGATAATAGAGCAAAATCTGCTGGATAGATTCAGCCAAAAATTACAAAGTAGAGTGTACAGCTCTTCATATTACAAACGGGCACTGACCCAAAAACAGGAATAAGATCAAGATGGATTTTACTGTTGGATACAGAACCGACAGCGACACATAGATCTTATTTACTCTGAATTTGAATATAATTCAAGTGACAAGTCGCTTTCTTATAGACTTCCTATGGCAACCGGGGGGCTCGCCCCCTGCTGGCTGTAAAAAAGCCACCTCGCTTGAACAAAACTCGCCTGGAGCTTAGATTTAGAGTTAGCTTCACAAAGTGGTCAGACAATTGAGAACTGAGCAGCGAAGCTCCTTGCACTGCTGTGCATAAAACCTAATTAAGCCATGGAGTCCGAGTTAACACATTAATAAAACAAAACTTGCACAGCACCTGCCAGCTTTAAAGGCTAAGCTGTCAGCACACCAGGTCTTTGGATCATAGCAAGTATATTGGATTGAATACATGTACTATTATACACACTGTGTATATTCTGCATGTAAGGAAAATCTATCAAAATCTAACATACAGAAAAGGTGAATAACAATGTGTCACTTTGATATCGCCCTGGTTTATTAGATGCGCACACTAAGACTGGCTGATTTTCACAGCATAGTCATCCTTGCGCTTGAGAGTCTAACTAGTTGCAGAAAGAAAGAAAGAAAGAAAGAAAGTGTACTTTATTGGTCCCCGTGGGGAAAATCCCTCTCTGCATTTAACCCATTCACTCAGTGAAGCAGTGGGCAGCCATTGGGAGCCCGGGGAGCAGTGTGTAGGGACGGTACCTTGCTCAGGGGTACCTCAGGGTAGCGGTTCAGGGGAATCGAACCCCCGACCTTCGAAGTTTCACCTGACTCATTTCTACAACTGACAGGACATTTAAAGTCTAAAATGTAGATAATGTAGAAATACTCTGATTAGGTCTTGGCTCAGTGAAAAGTGTTCATTAGCCTAAAGCAACAACCGGAGCCTTTGCAGTGTGACACAGACACAGAGTGATGCAAACTGAGGTGACCGTGAAGATGTCGAGTCCTGACACAGACTCTGAATATCTTTCTGCTGCTCTGCACGAGTGGAAAATCTCTCTGTGTTTGTGTGTATGTAGAGGAGACTCGGAGGACAGTGGCCATCAGATCGCTGGGGGGCCAGGTGATTGGCTTGGCTTTCTGCCAGTCAAGCCAATCAGAGGACTTCATTTCCCCGCAGCGATAAAACATTTTACATTCAAGCAGAGTCGACCTTTAAAGCGTCACACACCTGGAAAAGTATAATTACAAAGTATAATTAATGGAGATTGTGTTGCTGCAGAGACTTTCTGTTTACACTGTAAATTGGGCTCAGATGATAGATGTAATTACATTTATTAATTGCTTTTTGTTGTCTAGTCTCTCTTTGTTCCTGTCAGTCGTGTTGTCAAAGTCACCTGAATGGCACCGCTGTTGTATAATCCTCCTTCAGTGTTGAAAATATCACCTTCTGGCCCCTCAGAGAAATGAGATGGATAAAAGGGATTTTATCTCCTCGGATTTCCATCTCTGTACCCTGCCTTAAACAGATAATAATGGAGGATTACTGCATCTATATGTTTTTATACATCTGTGAAAACAACAAAAACCCCAGAAATCACTGAGAGATGGTGGAAGATGACAAAAAGACGAAGCATTTTGAAATTATCAGAAATTTAAGTTAACCATGGGGCATATGGGAAAGCTGATAGTGGTCTGGGATGTGGCACAATTAACAAGCTACCTTAGCTGTTAGATAAAATAAATTAGTCAAGGCTTCTGGTCAATTGTAGTCATGCAGTGTTTGTATGTTCTCTGGCCTTTCTTGGGAGCAAAAACATGCTTGAGGTAGAAAAATAGCTTCAACTGTACAGAAAACGACACGACTAATGTGAGTGTAAGATGAGCGTATGAATGTACTGAATGCCACTCTTATGAAATTTTAAACAGATAACTTGCCTCCATTTCACCCTATCCCTACCATCCTCTGCCACACCAGCTCACGACATTTGAGGATCTTTTTTTCTTCTTCCTCTTTTACTCCTGCCTGGCACCTGCATCATTTGTCCAATATATCCACCATCGTTCCTCTACACATGTCTAAACTATTTCAGGCTGGCCTCTCTAACCTTGAGCAGTCTCTGTGGTGGACTCATTCCACACAAAACATTAATGGCTGTAGAAAGAAAAAAAGTATAAATAATTTTTGTACTTGAGTAAAATTTTCAGTTATCCATACTTTACTAGGGTCAGTGTCCTGAAACTTTTCCATGTTTCCCTGTTGGAAGACACCTGAATACAATTAGTAGGTCATTAGCAAGACTCATAGAACTTGACTGCATGCTGAAGTGGCAACCCCTAACCCTACTCAAGTAAATTTAAGTAAATGTAAGTGTTTGGGGAAAAAAATGTACTTCTAAAAGTACTTATATTACACTATGTTCATTCCTTCATGAGCTACTGTAACATGAATCAAATGGCTGAATTGCCACCTTAGCATGCAGTCAAGTTCTACGCAGTAATTTTATTCAGGTGTATTGCAACAGGGACACAAGGATAAGTTTCAGGACACCGGCCGTGGAGGACTGGAGTTTGAAACTACTGATTTAAAGACAAATATCTTCTTTTTTACAAAATTTTCAAAACACCCTTGTTACTTTATGTTGAAAAACTTTTGAGTGAAGATTTGGTTTCACATCACTGAAGGCCAATTTAAGCCTAAATGGAAAGAACAATAACACAGAAAGAACAATCACACTGGTGGTCATCGCTGGGGCTTATCGCATATAATGAGATGAAAGTACTTTAGCTTCTAGCTGCTACAGAAGAGAAGCTAGCGTAAAGGGAGTAACATTTATTTCAAATAGCAATGATTTCAAATGCATAGATTTCACAATTATTAACAAACAGAGAAACTGTGGAGCTTGTTACACAGTTGAGCTGCTGCATTTCTCAGGGAGAATATGAGGTAACTTCATTCAGAGATAGAGAAGTATGTAATAAAGACAAGACAGGAGAGGAGAAGAGAGATTTGATTTAAAGATAAGGTCTGCTCAGGGACATTTAATAAACTGGAAATGTAAACCTAAATGTAATGTCCTCATTTGTTAAACCACATATTGTATGTTATGTAAAGTTGTTTTATGTTCTGAAACTTTGTTTTTTTCAAAGGTTGCATGAAAATATTTGGAAGTGTAGTGTAGGACAAACAGATTACCTGTTGTACTGTGGTGAATTCACAGTGAAGCACTGTGTTGGACTAGACCAGGGGTCGGCAACCCGCAGTCCTTATACTGCGGCTGCGCGTGGTTTGGGAAAATAAATTACAAGTATTTAGCTGAAGTGTATTTTTTTGTATTAGTTCTTTTTAAACTTGTAGTTCTAAATTGAAAGATTATTGTGATATTGAAATATAAAAATAAAATTATATTTTATTATTTTTCGTTGCTCAAAATAAGCATCACACTCGCGGAAGCCGGTATACTCGCTGAAACGCCGTGCATTTATCGAGACTTTCAACCCCAGGTAGGCCAATTATGGATCTTCGGATCCACATTATGTCAGCAGCTCCACCACGAACTATGTTAAAAAAAAAAACCACCGCTCCCGCCTCACAGATGACAGCTTACAGTCCTGCGTAAAGATGACAGTGACTTCACTGTGCGCAGAGATTCAGGAGCAGAAGTTCCATTGTAAACATATCCCGGCAGACCTGACGATGTTTCCATGAACATGCTTTTCAGCATCTCTTTATTGACCACTTTCCACACACGGTTGCTGTACGCATACAGTCGGCTGTAGCTTTTCAGCTCACAGCCCGACAACACAACAGCAAATAGAGCACAGACTTTAAGGCGGCGAGGCGTGGTTGCGGGTGCAGCTCAGGTGCGTCCGCCTCCCATGCAGCGGTACTGCAGACCACGCCCCGCCACACACATTTACCATGTAAAATAAGTATAAGTAAATAAATAAATATTTATGCAGAATTTTGCAAATATTTATTTTTCATTTTATTTTTTAAAATTCAGGTCAAGGGTCTGCTATGCTCCAAAAGCCCAAAGGCGATATAAGGCTTGCGGCTCACAACAGTTTTTCTTTGCTACATGGATCATTTTAGTTCAGCTGGATGGCTTTCCTTTTTGTTATATTTCTTTAAGAGTTCAAAATGTGTTAATTACATAAATAAAATGTAATTTTCTCTGTAGCACTTCATGGATTTCATAAGCAACACACTTTAGTTGTTCACACCAAGCATAAAGGTAGAAAAAACAATATATACAGTGTTATCTTCATTTTAGATGTCACAATTTGCGGCTCCCAGTGTTTTCTTTTGCTGCAAGGCACTGCAGACAAACTCAGCTAAACAGGCGCTAGAATGAGAAAAACTGAGTGGAAAACGCATGAGACAGCAACCACAGTTTGAAGATGAAGCCAGTGCAAGTACTTTAAGGTGGAATGGATGGCATCCATGAGCTGTCGGCTCTATTGAATTCCAAGCTTCAAATGACTCTTTTAATAATATATCAGTTATTCAGGCCTCAACGGCTAAATCTGGATGCTCTGCTAAGTGTGCTGGCTGGTGGTGATTATGGAAATTAATGTTCTGTTAATAAGATTTGATGGCTTATACAACGCTTTGATGTCTGCTGTGTGGACTTTGACTGACAGCAGTGACTGACAGTCGAGTCTCCTCCTCCTCCCTGGCTGAATTGCCCTTTCTCAGGATTTCAAAGCAGCTGTTTGAGAATAAACTGTATTTTTTAATCATATAATTTTGTACTTGAGTACCATCCCTTGTGTAGGCATCATGGGCTTTCCAGAACGAAAATGTCATTCAAAGCTTCAATGGCAGCAGTAGCTTCTTTCTCAACGGTCCATGAACCATGACATCAGTGTCGTTGGAAGAATTTTTAATGCGCTGATCAATGTGTGTGGTTAATTATACTAACTGACAGTCAAAGAAACCTAATAACTAGCAAACTACAGATGGAACCCTGTATACCGCAACCATACGTAACCCGTCTCAATTTGGAGAGTGTGTTTTGTCCGCATATGTTTTATGTTCACTTTTTTCTGTCCACCATGTGAATTTTGACAGTTTTCTCTTAAATGCAAGTTGAGTATTCACCTAAAATGTGTGTTTTTATCCACAATGTGTATATTTAAAAAAAATCTAAAATCAATACTAATGAAATTATTGTAAAAAATATATATATATTATATTCATGCTCTTCAAAAATCCAGGTAGACATGAATTAATGAACCGATTAAAAGATTCATTATCTTTAACAGTCTTTCACTTTTTAAAACAGTAGTTAAATAATTTACCGATATTGAGAGACAGACGGTAAAATTAGGACACCCAAGGCTACAATTTGAGCCAACTATTATCTTAAATCCTGCCTTTGGGCACTGAGTAGATGATTCAGCTGCGACGCTGATGCTGCCTGACACCCATTATCGCTGGCGGACAGCTGTCATACAATTTCCTGCTGTCACGTACCAAGAAAATTAACGACTCCATTATTTTCCCCTGGTGTGGCTGGCATGGTCACACCGAGCGTGGAGTTGTGAAACTGTTGAACTCCGGCAACGGCGAAGACTCACTTTCAGCAGCAGCCGTGGCGATGTTTACATTAGAAACGGTGGAGACGGCAGTAAAGAGGCGCCGTTTGAATACTGCTCCTCAGTCACATCACATCTTTACCTGACAATGAGGATGTTAGAGACGGATGATAAGATCTCCGTCTCTCTCAGCAGAGTGAATCTCATTAGTCGGCAGATGGGGTGTTCATATAATGTCTTTATTCTGCTTTTCTTTCTCTCTTCGCTCTTATTTCTCCATCTGTTTTGTTTATCTCCTCGTTTTCTTCACTCACCGTGCCTTCTCCTTCCCTTCTCCTCTCATTCCTTCTCCGTCTGCTCATTTCTCTTTACATTTTGTCACACTGATCATTCTTTCACTCTGCCATCTGTTTCCTGCATCGCACTCTCAGCCTCGCCAACTGTTTCAACTCGGCCGACCCAGCATCAGTCCTGCTGTGTTTCAGCAGCGTGATGACCCTCCGTAAACCCTGTATTGTGGTGGACTGAACGCGCTCCAGATCTTCAGCATTTGCGACCCTGACATCACAGCAGATCCTGTGGATTTGTTACAGGCAGCACAAAGCTAGTGTGCTGAGTTTTTTCAGGCTCCTGCAGCGTGTTGATTAGATATCTGCAGAGTCCTAGCAGTGTGGCTAATGATGTATAACTTATACTGAATTTTTCCCTTTAACAGGCTCTAAGAAGCTTTGAAACCATGCTGTTCCACGAAATTTGAGTCTACAGTCCTCTCTGTGCTGCTGCTATTATACTCCAAGTCACATATGAAAACAGCAGCGTCTTATTTTGCTAATGGAAACGCCAAGACCTTCCCACCACTTTCACATCAGATGGGAGTGAAATTAAACATTGGGGGCATGTGGTTTTAATTGTTTTCTTTTGTCTATTTTGAGACAAAGAGGCCAAAAATTATTTTATTTTCATAAATCTGGTATAAGGATTTCCAAATTTGCCTTTCAAATCATATCACTCAGATTACACATGCTGACTAGACCGTTAAGGTTTTTACAACATGACTTTCCTGCTACTAAGTTTACTACAGTGAAAACCCTCACTGTAAAACAAAAAACAAAACAAAACAAAAAAACCCAACTTCTACCGGAAAAATGTTCTCCGTGCGTATGTTGCATTGTTGGTCAACAGCTCCATGAAGCCTCGTCCATTCTGGATCATCCTGTGAGATCCCACAGTGAAACCTGCAATCCTGACCAAGACAGTTCCTGAGTACTTTGAAATCCTTTGGTACAAGTGCTAGACACTACATAAGCACCATACACCACCACATACCGCATTGAGGGTGACACAGCAGATGACTAAGAGAAATAAAAAAAATGCAACAAACCTAACAAAACTAAATGAAAACACTCAGTGAGAGTAACTTTACTGGACATGCCAAAAATTTTAAGATTTATTTTAAACCTTAAAAGGAAAGCCCGTCTTCAGGCCATTGGAAAAAAAAAAAAAAAAAAAAAAAAAAAAAAAAAAAAAACTAAAACAGGAGTTTTTATGTGTTTTATGAGTTTTTCCCTCGATACCTCTTCAAACTCATCACACTGCCAGCAAATTCAAAGCCCAAATATTTTGCTATGAGGTGGTATGCCAACCACTGCTACGTAAAAAGATGACTTTGCATTCGAAAGAACAGATAGGTAGGATCCACACATCTATTAAACACTCTCTTCTAGAGCAAATTTAGCATGATTTCACTTTTGTGCCACTTAGATATCTTGTACGCCTCTAATCCTCAGAAAATGGCTCAGTGGGATATTGGTGAATGGAGGAAATCTGGCTGAATTGAAGGATGACCCCTGAGTCTGTTCAACCAAGTTCATACATAACAGCCAACCAGATTTACAAAGAAAGCAAGCTCTGTGGACATTAGCAGCCTTTATTAATTATATATGTATGTAAAGCCTTAACACTAGAGGTAGCAATACAAGTAATAATGATTTTCTTATTGAGGTGCTTTGTTTTCAGCCTTGAATGGAAATAATGATGCTGGTTAGTGAGTATTGAGAGCAGCCAAACTTGCAGTTGTTGCCAGCTGCAGGTTGCTATGGATACAAGTATAAGGATGTGCAGTTTGGAGTGTTATATCATGGAAAAAACTGCCTTTTGTTAGAGTGAGGGTGAGGTTGGAGTGACAAACATTTTTAACAGAACACTGACTGAATTAAGACAGTCAGACAGACAGATGGACAGACAGCTGCAGGTAGACAGAATATTAAAATGATTTATGGATCTTTATATTCTAATGAAGTCTATGCAAACAGCCTCTGTAGTAATAAATTATCCACTTCAAACAAAAACACTGCAGAGACACAGAGAGAGCTAATGGAGAAGATTAATTAGCCTGATTCATAGGATTACACACACACATGCACACACAGAGAGAGAGAGAGAGAGAGAGAGAGCAGAGAGCAGAAAAGTTAATCTCATAATTAAACTTTTTTGTGCTTTTTACTGAACCTTGTGGGGAAATATGACAAAATAAAGAATACTCCACAGCAACAATGTCACCATGGCCTCATGAACGACATCATGTGTGGTGAACAGAGTGCTGACGATTCTGTCTCCACAGACATCTGAAATCAATGCAGGCTTCAGAAGGGTCATGAACAGAACTGATGGATTAGCCAACATTTTTCATCAATAGTTTCAATTTCTTTCACATGCGTCAAAACATGCTGGTGTTGCTACATTAGTGCATTACTAAGATTACAGCCTAGCGATTATAAGAGGACATTCACAAGTAGTGGTGGCTGATCTGGTATCCCTGTCTATCCATTTTGTCACAACTTTGTAATTTTGTGCTGGTTAAATATTCAAAGATAGAGGCATTAAGAGCTGAAATCCATCTTTGGGATTTATGAGTTTCCCTGCAACAAAAAGTGGATAAAATAAAAACCAAACATCAGTACTGGGATTGGCCGTCAGCCCATAACCAGACTCCAGATAGTATAATCATAGCATAGCATTTATGCAACTATTTAGTCTCTCTACAGATCTGACTCTCCCAACAATAACTTTCATTGAGAACATTTAAATCTTTATCATTCATCTTGTCACGGCTGCCGAGGCGAGCCGTGTGGAGTTGGAAAAAGGACCCAAGAGCAAGCAGTGTATGAAAAGATTAGTGGAGTTTATTTACAAGGTGTCAGTGGCAGGAACAGAAAACGAATAATGAGACAAACTAACGGAAACCTAAACTGGGAAAACTAAAGAGCAACTAGAAATCCACAGGACACGGGGAGAAAGGCAGAGAGACGCAGACTGACAGAGGATACAAAAACGCAGCGAGACACAGATGAATGCAGAAAAGCGCGGACTTACATGGAGTAATACAGACGAACCGGCAACAGGCAGGAGAACACACAGGGCTTAAATACACACACCAGTAATCAGGGGATAAGAGACAGGAGGGCAACACAGCTGGGAGAAATCAGAGCTGACGGGACAGGGGAAATGTAAACTGAACACACTCACATCAGACATGAACCTTCAGAATAAAACAGGAAATTAACAGACAGAGAACCAGACAGGACACTGAACTTGACAGGCAGACTCATGAGCAGACACAAAAACACCATGGACAGACAGAGGGAACACAGAGAAGTGGGAGCAGGCAGGCAAAGAACAGAAACCTAACAAATGGCAAAATAACAACAGAATACACACTCGGAATGAACAAAAGCATAAGGAAACACAAAACACTGAGTCCTCAGACTCAGGACCATGACACATCTCTTCTATGCTAATATTTTTATTTAAGCCTAATGATAGCAAAGCATCTGCAACACGTCTCTTTGCAATAGGCTCTAAATCAGCCAGCTGATTGTGTCTTAGATGTATTCCTGTCATTGTATAACCTGTCAACTACGTCACTGTGGACAATCGTCCAAATTTTTTCAAATCTGTGGAATTCTATCTGGGCTCACTAACTGAATGTGTGTAGTTTATGTGAATTTCTAAGTATGCAGTTTTATTACAGTTACACCCATTCAGACAAGCACTTTTTCTGTGCTTTAGTGCTTCCCATCTAACATTCACACACATTCATACACCAGTGCACCAGACAGCTGCACCCAGAGGGTGTGAAGAAGAGCAGGAGGAGCCTAAAATGCCTAATGAGGTCACACTCGATGAGCAGATAAGCTGTACATTAACTGGTTACACAAAATATAAGCATAAATGTTGGCTGTTGGTCGTGGGCGTGTCCGCACAGTGGGAAATTAGTTCTAGTCAGTTCTTGTCACATTTTCCCACAAGGTGTAAAACAATAAGGAGAACTGCTGCCAGCTGTAGCACAAAAGAAGTTATGAGCACGTTTTGTTTTGTTTTTTTACTGTAGATGAATTCACGTTTTAGTCTTTTTCTCTTTGAGTCTTTTCTTGTGTTTTTTTCTCCGGTGGTGTGGTTTAGCTCATGCCTTTATTTTTGCTTTCAGTTAGTCTGTACTTGTTTTAGAAGATTAATGGTTTTCACTTAGTATTTTGGCCTAGGTTCATCCTAGAGCAAAAAACTGCTTACACCTATGTGGATAAATAAATATCCCATATTATGCTGAATCAGTGTATTGATTCTGACTTGTAGCCCAGGGCGGGAACTGTTAAGAAATAAATAGATATTTTTTAAGGCTTATCTGCTCATTAGAGTGTTTTATGAGAGGCCCAGACTTGACTAGGTCACAGGGTGACCAGAAACTGCATGTTTTTGCAGAATATGAGGAGTAGACATAGGTTGTGTCCCGATTACGGGTCTGCACGCTTGAAGTACGCGCACTACGCGTACTACGTACGGTGCGTTCCAGCTACGCGTGGAAGATGCAAGCCCGACAAGCACGGCCCTCCCGAAAAGCACCTGGCCACTCGAGCGGTCGTGGACCTCACCGAGGGATTGACGCCGGGACGCAACATCACGTGCGACAACTTTTTCACCTCGCGCGAGCTCGCCGACAGGCTCTATCGCGAAAGAGGCCACACCGTGCTGGGCACTCTGCGATCTAACAGACCCGAGATCCCCAGAGAGCTGCGCTGCAGCAGCAGCAACAGAAGCAGCAGCAGAAGCAGCGGCAGCGGCGGTGGCGGCAGCAGCGCAAAACCGCCCTTGGTGCTGCATTACAACCGCACCAAGGGAGGCGTCGACAACCTGGACAAGGTCGTGAGCATGTACAGCTGCAGGACCTGCAGGTGGCCCGTGGCCCTTTTCCACAACATGGTCGACGTCGCGGCCTACAACGCGTTCGTGTTCTGGAGGGAAATTCACCCCGACTGGATGGCGGGCAAGCTCAACAAACGACGGCTCTTCCTCGAGCGACTGGGCAAAGCGCTCGCGCGTCCCATGCTCGAAGCCAGGGCGTTAGCGCGAGGACCGGGAGGAGGAGGAGGAGGCAGAGTCGTGGCCCGAGGTACTACCACCGAGGCCGACGGTGCCGACGCCGATACTCGTACTACTCGTGCCACCTCTAACGCTACGCCAGGCGACTCCTCTCTGGTCAAGAGGCGAAGGTGCCGCGTGTGTCCCAGGAGCAAAGACGTCAAGACCAAGATCCTGTGCCACTAGTGCCGAGTGCACATGTTCACCAACTGCGCCGTCACGTACTGTCCCAACTGCGCCGCTTCTTCCCGCACCGCTGCTCCCCAGATGCCACCGACGTCGTAATAACACAAGCGCCCCACGGGGGTTCTAGCGACCCCAACCCTATCATCATCACCGTCATCATCGTCATCATCATCATCATCATAACACACATATGCCCGAGGGGGGTCCTAGCGACCCCCACCCTAATCATCATAACACACATATGCCCCGAGGGGGTTACCAAGACCCCCCCATCACCACCACCATCATCATCATCATCATCAATACCATCCTAATAACAACACACACGCCCCTCCGGGGGTCACCACGACCCACGCCCCAAAAACAGGCGGGCGCACAAGGGTTAAACTCTCTTAAATTAACTTCCAATATAAAAGGTTTATCATTGATTGAAATTCATTCAGAAATGTTTAAAGAATGAGCTGTCACAACTTTCAAGTACAAAGTTGTTATGAAGTCAGTGACACATTCGCCCCTTTTTTTTCCCTTTTTTCCTTTTTTATCCTTTATTTATTTATCCTTCTTATTTCATTGTACTATATATTGTTACTCTTATTTGCCTTGTATGTCTACTGTACAAACTGAACTGGAATGACTGACTGTTCGCTTTATAATTTCAATAAAGTTTTGAAAAAAAAAAAAAAAAAACATCTTCGGCCGCTCCCTTCTGCCGTATTTTGCGGCAAAATTATCCACACCCACCGCCACGCTATGAATTGTGGGATATATGGGACCACGAAGCGTGCACCGGAGCGTGGGGAAATCGACGGCGCATTTGGAGTATGCGTTTGAAGTACACTTCGAATTGGGATAGCCGTCGTCGCGTGGCAGTGACGTAACCGCACTTAAAATGCGTACTTCAAGCGTGCAGACCCTGAATTGGGACACAGCCAGAGTGAGACTAAGTTCGGACAGGTTGCCCTGGCAACAGACCTTAGAAAGGGGAAGTTCTTGCAAGCTGCACAGGAAGTTTTAGTACACAGGCATATTAATAAATAAGACAGAAAAGAGGAACTTGTACCACATAAGGAATGTTTGTATTGAAGCTGTGTGATGTGTAAAGTACCAAAATAACACCTATATGTGAGACGTTCTTAGATTCTAATGTTAGATCCTGCAACTGGCGTTTGGGCTGTGCAGGGGTCTCTCTCTTCTGGAAGATGATTGAATAAAAAGAAATATAAATCTTTTGACCACTATGAGTCGGGTTTTCTCTGTTCTATCATGGGGACAAAAGAATCAGGTTTTAATAGAACTCTGTACAGTCCTTTATATCACACAGGCGTGTAACCACAAAAGCAAAACCAAATTCAATGTAAAATCCACGATGAGTAGAAGAGAACATAATCTTTCTGTTTAATGAAACATTAATGCTTTAATACACATAAAATAAGCAGAACACCACCTGATGAAAGGAAACGCTGAAGCATCTTATGCATGACTCTCTGGTCTTAACTGCCATTAGGAATCTGTTATTTGAACTTGTGCTCTGACCTACATCCAGCATCCATAACAAAAAGATGTCATCACTGCTGTAAAATTAAAAGAACAACTCTGATTTAATCCACTTATGTACAGTTAATCCTCCTTTGTCCAAGGAGCCTTCAGGCAAATGATCAAGCTCATTATGAGGATGTCAGCATTCAGCTGAAGTGCTGTCCAAGGGGTGTGCATGCATGTAGCTTCAGGCTGAGCCAGTTCTGTTTTCCTTCTCATGCATCTGAACATGTTAACTGAGGTTAACCAGCCTCGAGACAAAGGACCACCGAAAAGTATTTTCCATCATTATTTGTCTGAGAAATGCGATTTGTTTACCCTAAATCTGGACTAATCGCTTTATTTGCCAAGAGATTCAGCAGCGGACAGCTCCCCTGTGTTCTCCCTGAAGGAAACTATAAAGCCAACTGAGTTTATATATAGTAAGTGATGTTTACGGTGGTTAAAAATAAATGTGGTGTGATTTATTGTGGTTCCATAAAAGTAGACAGTAACATAAAACATGGAGAATTATAGAAAGGAAGCAATATAAATTTATGATCATGATAAATACACTAATATGGGCAACAGCAGAAAATACAGGCTTGAAATTATGACCATGATTTCAGGTTATACTTTGAGTCTTTATGCTAACAGCTTTAATCTGTCATCATGCAGGTGGGCTTCATCCACATGGTCAGTGCTGCAAAGGCAACACTTTACTGGATGATGACCAGAGTCTGAAAACCCCCAAATACTAGGGGTGCAACGATACACAAAATTCACAGTTCGGTTTGATACTTTGGTGTCACGGTTCGATATTTTTTCGATACAAAAAAAATGTTCATGCTTGCTTCTTCGACATCTTTAAGAGTTCTAAACAAATGTCTGTCCCCCTCCTGAAAATCTTATGTACGCAAACACGTGTTGCAACTTCTTATCTTGTGCGCGTTTTTTATTTTGACAGCGAATGCGCACCTGCGGACCACTTATGTGCAGCCCTGGTTATTTAGCTCGTCATATCGCAGCCACAGAAATTCTTTTGTCCATGAAACCATAAAGCTGCACTTTCTTTTTGCCTTATAGTCTGATTTGTCATAACTTTTCCGTTTTGTGGTAAGCTTTTCTTTGGCTGTCACTTCTTCACCCTGACCTGTCTTATTTGGCTCAGCAGAACTAAAATATATATCTGTCTGTGAAGGTTCTCAGTCATCCAGGTCATCGTAGTCAAATATAAATCCTGCTGCTTTTACACACGCACTCACATAATGCTCAGCGATTCTCTGCGCGATCAACCTCTCACATGTTTAAGCTTGCTGCCGGAGATTTCACTTGTCATGTTTGCATAGTAAGCTAACGATTAATAAGACGATGTCAGAGGAATTGGTGCGCAAATTATCATCACTCACCAATCAGTGCTGTCGCTCTCTATACACAGTTCGCGCGATTGCAAAGTGAAAGCAAAAAACAAGCTCAAATAAAAACACGATTTCAATATGTCACATATTGACAGTGGCTCACCGATGCCAATGACATAATTACCCAGCTACATTTCCGAAAGAATGCAAAAGCATTGACATATATTTTTCCTTCCTACGATAGGCCGACGGGCAGGGCAGAGATAGATTTTGGTAGCCCGACTGGAAAAATCGCTAGCCCCGGGACGTCGGGCTAGCGATTTTGCGAGCCCTGTATCTGATTGAGGAATCACTCATCTTTGGAAAAGAGTTTATTACAGAGAAATGGCTCTTTCCAAAATAAAAGCTATACTATACGCTTCTTCTGGGCAATATTCTCAGCAGCATATTAAACATATCAGGTCCCCATAAGGAGAATCATGTGCTAACCGCTGTGTAAATGACTTGGTAAAGTTTGTAGCATGCGTGCTTGTTGTTTTTGTCTGCTTCCGCTTGTCTTTGCACTAGGATGATGTCGGCGTAAATGTGCAGTCATATTCGTTGTGTTCCCACTAGTGCTGTCAGCGTAAATCTCGTTGAAATGACGTTAACGCCTCAACACGGCAAATCTCCGTTAACGAGCTACCGCAGATCACCCCGCGCATGGGGCTGGACGGCCAACAGGTTAACGAGCTAACTGCGCTAACACACTAGTTCCCACCCATGTAATTGAGCATTGCGTGGCACATCCAACATACTGTTTTACTTTAGTCCATGACTCGCTTACCTTCAGGGTCATACGTCACATGAAAACCAAAATAGTTCCAAACGCCACATCTGAATGAGGGTGGGGGAGGTTCAATTTGCCATGTTGCAAGGAGAGCTTAACTTCTGTCTCTCTAGCTTGCCCTGCGCTCAGTGAATCTGCGTTCGACTACTCCGCCTAGGCTGCACTGTCGAGCGCAGATCACTGAGCGCTCAACACAGACAGCATCGTCAGAAGGAAAGTTGATAAAATAAATTAAAAATTTTGTATTGTTCGATACATATGTGTACCGAACCGAAAGCACTGTATCGAACGGTTCAATATCGATACGAATATCGTTGCACCCCTATACCCAATCATTCTTCAGTCATAAGGAGCTGCTATGAGGGCATTTTGGTGATGACACCCTGCCGCTGTGTCTGATGGGCTAAGATAAGTGCAGCCACATGGTCATCATTACATTATTTAAGTTATATAACTTATAAAACTTAAATAATGTATACATATTTGAGCCTAGTATGCTAGTGAGCCTGGTCTACATCGCTGTTTAGGTGGCTGGTATATGCCGGTAGGGAGAACTTTGCGCTGTGACGAGATGACTGATATGATTTATTTCTCCTGTCGGTGGTTTTAATGTTGTGGCTCATCAGTGCAGACTCTCTAGCTGTAATCTGACCTGTTATTTGGTATGTTGGTAGCTGAAATATATTTTTAAGCAGAAAATTTATATATTCATATATTCATCCCGAAAACACAGTTTTTACTTTATGGATGGAGGCTATGCATGCGGGGACTGCTGTGAGAAAATTAAATGTATATATATTCATTCTTAATTAGGTACACATTTCCTCCTCTAACATGATTCCCTTTTGATTAAAAACTCAATCAGCCATGTCAGTCAGTTTCTGCAGAGAGAGAACAATATTTGGGTCCCATGAGGGAGACTCTGCTGAGATCCTGATAAACATGTGGGCGGATTTTACAGGAAAAAGAAAGCGAGAGAACAGATGGATCCATACTGAGCCAAGCAGTAAAACCATTTTTGTCAGAGGGTAGAAAGATCAGTTTTTGATGGGAATATGAACCGACAAGTTTCTGATCAAAAATCTCCAACCTGGAAATTACGGCGCCACCTTTCTCTTTATCGCCCTGTTGATGTCATTAAAGTTTGATCAAACCGATTCAAACGCCATCTCGTGTTGCTCTTTCCCAAATCAGAACACGTTTCTGGACAGGCTAAGGCCACGATATCATCACAGTTCTGACACGTCCTAATTTGGTCACCGACACGTGTCCTAGTTTGTCTGCTTCAGCTACAGGGTTAGACAGATGAACCTTATAATGTTCAGAGTGAATGGTGCTCATTAAGCTGTCGCGTTAAAGTAACGAGTTTAGAATTAAACGTTTCTATCTGCAAACTGAGAGGCTTTGAGATATCATTAAGATTTATGGTTGTCACATCCTCAATATTAAAACTGTTTAATCAAAGAGCGACATCACTCTTGGATTGTAAGAAAATCGAGCCCTCTAGAGATACATCTTTCCATTTTTTTAACTTTTGGCAAAACTGAGAGAGATATCTGAAGACATTTTAAAATTTTTGCCATCTTTCACTTGAACCACCTTTGAGGTGTTCAGATAATTGTTGTTGCTATTATAATGACAGTCAAAGACAAATGAAATTACAATATGAACTTGCTAAGTTAAATAAAATGGCACATAATGTTTCCATAAACCTTTGGGAGTGATGAGATCAAACTAAAGATCTACAGAAATCCTGATATTAAAAATAAAGTTTGCTGCAAAGTGCTACACAGAGAAAAAGAGTTTGGCTGAAATGCAAATTCTGATGTGTTTAATGAGTCTGAGCCTTTCAGTTGCTGCTGGAATAACAGTCTGCCAGGAGCCGAGGAAAAAAAAACATCCTCAAGTTTGATGACAGTGCGTTTACACTTAATCTACAGGGTTTTGACAGAAAGTACAAGGAATTTCCTCAGCCTATAGAAGAGAAACTTAATACACAAACTTGTAAAGAAAAGAACCTAATACAATAACTTTGCACCATCAGGAAAATGATCAGCATTTTGTCTAAAGTCGCTTTTTTGATTCTCTTCTGCATACAAATAAAGACACTTCCATGCTGTAGGAGGAAGGGTGCTGCGTGGTTTGGGTCCACCTATCGTTTTAGAGTGATAAGTTGTTGCAAATGAATACAAAGTTGCTCTGAGTAATCAGACTTATCCTCTATTCCAGGATGACCAGGGGTCAACCAATGTTTTTTTAAAGATGAAATTATGTTAATCATATTTTACGGCCTTCACACTCTTCAGATCCAATTCAGCACCTTTGGGAGATTTTGAACTAACATGGTAACACCGTCACAACCCCAAAGAAAGGAATGTCTTTTGGAAGAACAGCATCCGTTCCTCCAGATGAATACCAGAGAGCTGGGGGATTAAAGTAGTCCTGATGACATGTGGTGGCCAAACACCCACCCATTCGGGGTTGGGCCACTTATTCCTAACTGGCTGGGGTGGTTTGTAGGAGGGATGGAAGTAGCCAGGAGTCGGCACCTTTGAGGCCGTGGCCATGATTCTGCGTCACACAAAGGGCAGATTCCTGTCCCAAATGAAGGAGTTCAAATATCACTGAACTGTTCATGGATTATTATTCTGCAGTCATGCAGGGATTCTAGCAGACTGTTGAGATTAAGCAAGTTGAACACAAAGCTTTCTTTTTACCGTTAGATTCACCCTTTACCTACGGTCATGAGCTAAAAAAGACAAAAAAGCAGATAAAAGAATTTTCTTGGTGTTGGGTTGGTGGGCTCAGATTTAGGGTTAGGACCTCAGACATTTACTTCTTGTTCATATTAGCCAAGTTTCTTTGGGGTCCAAGAATCATGTGTATACCCTTTTAGGTTTGCCCACCTGGCTTAGGAGCCCAGCGTAAATGTGGAAAAAGATTTTATATGTCATTAGGTGGGCGATCGTGGCTCAAGAGTTGGGCGTTCGCCTTGTAATCAGAAGGTAGCTGGTTCGAGCCCCGGATGACTATGTAAAGCGCTTTGAGGTCCTTAGGGACTAGTAAAGCGCTATATAAATACAGGCCATTTGCCTTCAGAGCACTTTGGGATTCACCAGGAAAGTTGGAGGGGATAAGGATGTCTGGAATATCCTCCACAGCCTGCTACAGAACCCATCCAGAAAAGGGATGAATTATGATGGGTTATGACATCAGTGAGCCAAATCTGTCATGTCCTCCTCATCCTATTCTAACATGCAGGGTTACTGTCGTAAAATGCCTTCTTTACTCCAGATCACAATGCTTTTCTAAACATAACCAGCGAGTGAACGCAAGAAGCAGGAAGGGATGCAAAACTAATCAGAAACTGAAAAAAAGAAAGCAAAACAAAAGTGTTTTTACAAAAATGGAGAAAACAAAGTCGGCCCAGGATGAAAGCATGTTGGTGGATTTGTCCTCTAATTTGCCACGCATATTTTGTTTTTTTGGGATTTGCTAAAACATCTCATGCTGTCTCTTGTCTTCTGTGTGATGTCTTTGAAATAACTGAGCACATTTTCCACAGCACGCTCGGCATCTCGCTCTTGTTCCTGTCAAGTTTTAGCACTCTTACTGTAAGCCGAGAGTTTTAAAAGCATCAAAGCGTCTGCCAGAAGAATGTAATGTTGTTACTAACATTTTAACCCAGTTTAAGTCACACAGACGGCAGAGGTGTAGCGGGATTTTTGTGCAGTGTGAAGGTGCTGCTGTGGAAACACACTCTAAGTTTCCCCCCTAAATAAAGACAATTCACAAAGATGGAGAGCATACAGATATGGAGATGGAAAGAGTGGGGAAAACGTAACCATGGCAACCATGTTGGGTCACTTAGTCAGTGAGAGGCCGACGAACTCCCCTCCCTCCACACACACACACACACACACACGCACACACACACTGAATGGAGTGTATACTTTATCCGTGTATGGGCAGCGAGGGGGAGGCGTTCCAGAAAATAACAAAGGTGAAACACAGCGGCAACGGAAAACTGTGTGTGTGTGTGTGTGTGTGTGTGTGTGTGTGTGTGTGTGTGTGTGTGTGTGTGTGTGTGTGTGTGTGTGGTTCTGACCTTGGCTGTGATTCCAGGGAAAGTTTGCGTCAAACTGGCAAATGGCCCACCAGCCAACGCATTATGCACTCACACCTGAATCGCCCCAA
Source organism: Mchenga conophoros (assembly GCF_057382185.1). Classification (NCBI taxonomy): domain Eukaryota; kingdom Metazoa; phylum Chordata; class Actinopteri; order Cichliformes; family Cichlidae; genus Mchenga; species Mchenga conophoros. The sequence continues at coordinate 19,718,161 of NC_140542.1, forward strand.
TACACACAGACACACAGGCACAGACACACACACACACCCCTGCCTACAGGTATGACTTTGGTCGTCATGGTAACTGATCTGTGGACCCACAGAGCTGTGATTCAGTTTCGCAAACAAACACAACAGGGTACAAACCCCGCCCAGTCAAGCTCCATAAAAAGTCAGGCATGTCATATCACAGGAAAGCATGTTGAAATCAGAAACTTAGATTTGGGTGACCATCAAAACCTGTTTCAGGTGCAAATAAATAATCCACGCCTCATTAAGTCACAGATGTGGATTAATCCAAAACTGAAAATGGGACCTACTTTCTCACACAGCCCTGTCTGGAGTTTATAGAGACTGGTAAACTGAGAAAATACCCACTGAGCGGCTGTTTGGCAGGTGAAAAGACCGTGTTGATGCCAGAGGTCAGAGGAGAATGGCCAGACTGTTTTGAGCTGACAGGAAGGCAACAATAACTCAAATAACCATTTGATATAAGAACGGTATGCAGAAAACCATCTCTGAATCCACAACATGTCCAAGCTTGAAGCAGATGGACAGCAGCAGAAGACCACAGCAGGTGTTGCTCTTTTCAGTTAAGAACAGCAAAATGAGGCCACAGTTCACACGGGCTCAGCAAAATTGCAAAGTAGAAGATTGTAGAAATGTTTTCTGGTCTGATGAGTTTCAGTTTCTAATGCAACATTAAGATGGCAGTGTGACAATTTGGTAGAAAGAACATGGTCCAATGATTCATGCTGCTGCTGGTGGGGTCACATTGGGACCCTTAGCCTATCCAAGCTGTCATAAGGCAAAAAATCAGCGTATAAACTGGAGAGGTCACCAGTCTATCACAGAGCAAACACAGAGTCAGAGGACCATAACTGGCAACTTAGAATCACCAATTAACCTAACCCCACTAAGTGCATACCTTGGGACTGTGGGAGGAAATTGGAGAAAACCCATGCAAACATGAGCAGAACATGGAAAATCCACACACAAAGGCCCCAGGGTGGTGGACCTTCTTGGAATTTGATGTCACAAAACGTCTAAAAAGGTGATTCAAAAAAACTGTCATAGTCCGACTTTCCGACTTATTAAAATGTCAGGCCGACCACCTGGAGGCAGCCTTTTCAAATATGGCCTTCAATGGCCTGCAGTGCACAGATGCTCCACCAGAGGGCAGATGACATTGTTGGGTGGTGCTGTTTTTTCAGGAAAGTGTTGATCATGTTAATGTAGTGGTCTTAAAAACTTTTATCCAATATGATACAAATTGTCTAATGGGGTTAAGAAATTACTGCACACAGATTAATATTTCTCCATTTGATAATAAAAGTTTTTTTGTTTGTTGTTAATGACTTACAACCTTTTATTAAAAAGTTCAAAAACACACTTTTTCAGACCTATAATTACACACAAGTCCCTGGTTTCTAAAGCATTTCAGCAGTGTGGCTGCTTTAAAGCCATAATAGCTGCACCGTTACGACTTCTAATAAAACCATCCTGTGAGCTTGTTAGAGTTGGTTTAAAAGCATAAAGATACGCACTCTGACTTTGTTACATCGGCACGCTTCCCCCAGCTCGCTGCCGCTTGCTGAGGTTTTGAAACTCGACACACCTCTCTGCCGAGTAGACGTCAACTAAAGTGTTTTAAAAGTTTAGTTTTAAATCCCATGAAGCCTCATTACTGCAGAGACAGAAGGATCCACTCAGACCACCGATCAATACTCGACTCGATCAGCATTTCCTCAGGTGAACCAGCGTCTGTGTTACTTACAGCATATCTTTGGGAAGATGCTGATCTTTTTCCATCTCCGTCTCCCCTGAATTGGTTTGGTCTCCTTTCTTTGCCTTGTTTCTTTAAAGTCTATTTTCCATCATTCGTTCAGCTGCTTGCCTTTGATTATAGCAGCAGGATAGGAACGTGCACACGCACACACACACAGTGGCACACAAAGAGAAAGTAGTGCTCGCATATACACTAAAGAGTGTGCTGTGTATGTGTGTGTGAGTGTGTTACATAATGAGCCCTCATCTTGAAGTGACACTAAAATAGCTGCTTCAGCTTCACGCTGTCTTCTGTGTCTTTAAAGCACCAATTAGAGACATTTAATCACCGCACTGGCTGTCCGGACGAGTCACACACAGTTACACAGAGAGAGAGAGAGAGAGGTTTCATTTGTCCTCTGCGGTCTCTAAGAAAAAATGTCCTGTGGGAGGGAAATGGGGGAAAAAGTTTGTCTTTAGAAACATTTTAAATATTTTTATCTGCAAGTTAAGCTGTCAAAAAGTAATTTCACTCTGATCATTTGTCGTTGCTGCATCAAAGTATAAACGGTGATTGGAGTCATCTCAGCTGATGAAACACCATTAATGCTCGCCACTCGCAAGCCATCAATCCCAGAGTATTATCATTCCCAATGCGTAATATACCGACGATTTGTCATGCTCGTAGGTGTCTCATAGTCAAGCCAAAGGTACCCTTCCAATTCCTTATTAAACGCTCTGGATTCTCAATTGACTCCAATATAAACCCGCTCGGGGCGGTAAGAGACGCTTACAGCAGAGGCTCCAGCCGTCCATTCCACCGCAAACACATGAAAGCATCACTGATAATTCAACAATAAAATAGGTTTATGTTGTGGCCATTACATAGTGTTTTCCAAAGTGATCCAGGATCTGAAAGTGAACAGAATTAATGTACATAATGCTATGTTAGCTTTATTTTCATTTCACACATAAAACACATTTATAAATTGATTCCAACCTGCTCTCATTCCCAACGCACAACATTTGTCATAATCGTAGGTATTTTTGCGTTGGGATGAGAACGCGTTGTCAATCTCTGTCAGCAGTTCCTTTAATGGCCGCTAGACTCCCATTATAAACCTCAACCAAGCATTTTTACAGCCTTCTGGCAGCTTCTTAAGGTATCACCTTTATACGTATTTTTTTTCTTTTGTTCAGGCTGTATTAAGTCTCAAAGTGTGCAACATATGGTCTCACACATGCAATGTCAGAGACAGCCAAAATGCCAATGTCAAGGTTTTTATTTTCCGTGCCAAAGTCAGGAGATTTATTTTGCTTGTACAGTATCTTCACCAACCACATCGTTGTCTTGGCTGCTACCATGACAACATTTGCTTCTTCTTCTTCTTTCAAGAAAACTACTAAACAAAGTGACCCGATGATGGAGCTAGACAAAATTTGTTGCTATCGGTCACTTTATGGTAATGCAGTTAATTGGAAGACATGCTACTGATGTAGCGCTGACTCTTATTCCTAACTGACAGCATCATAGTCAGCTCAAATCAAGTTATTTTTCTGTAAACTGATAAATATCAATACAAATATTCAATCTGCGAGACTAAGACTTTTGAGATACCTTAAGACAAAGAATAAAATTGAAGGAGCAGTCAGATATTTTTGGAAGTCCCTACAAAGAGCCAGATCAGATGAGTTTTCTCTACATAATGGATGCAAAACTTTTAGTTTAGCTTGAAGACTGACAGCACAATTCAATTCATCCTTAAAAAACACACACTGCTGTGCAAAGGCTTTAGGCACTGACAGCACCTACGCCTAGAAGAACCGGCTCTTCAAGGTACTCAGCACGTAAATTGCTCCAAGCATCTTGGGGAACTTTCCATAATTCTTGTGCAGATTTCAGCTTTCTCTCTGTCATTTTTTGCTAACGCAACACCAGATTGAGTCTATGATGTTGACATCAGGGCTCTGTGGGGGTTGTGGCAGAGCGCCTTCTCCTTCCTGTGGTTCACAGAAGGTAGTTTATGACTCTGGCTGAATGTTTGGGGCTGATCAAATGCATTTCTGATGGTACTGATTGACTTTCAGGACTTTAAATCATTGAACATTTCAAACTTTTATCCACTCAGATACTATTATCATGATTTCCGCATTGACTCTTAACTGTGTTCAAGCATATGGAGCCCAATTTTTAAAATGAAAAACACATATTACAGACTCTCAATCCCACGAACACAACTACTGCTGCCTCTGTCGAGGCTCCAGGTCTCAGAGGTTGGTTAACAAGCCTGAGATTAGTCCCATCAAATCTGATTCTCTCTCTCTTTCCTCCTGTCTACTTAACTCAGAGTAACTCGCCCAGAAAGTACAGTGATTAAATGTCTCTAATTGGTGCTTTTAAAGAGCTTTTAATGAGCTCTGTCCTCATGTTCAAGTGACACTAATAGCTACACATTCACACAATAGATGGAGATCATGCACTTCTTGAGGTTTTGCAGTTTTCTTTGTGAGAAAAACTGACAGCTTAAAAAAACAGAACTCAATTACACCTCTTAAATACATCAGTCAAGGTCGGGTATTGACTACAGACCAGAGACAGAAGCGATTCAGCCTGAAACAAGCTGCTCAGATGCAGCTTGGAAAGTTTAACTTGATTTACATGAGTGTGACAGAATGATGGACCCGATCACAAAGTTTTCACTTTAAATGGTAAATGGCCTGTATTTATATAGCGCTTTACTAGTCCCTAAGGACCCCAAAGCGCTTTACATATCCAGTCATCCACCCATTCACACACTGGTGATGGCAAGCTACATTGTAGCCACAGCCACCCTGGGGCGCACTGACAGAGGCGAGGCTGCCGGACACTGGCGCCACCGGGCCCTCTGACCTCCACCAGTAGGCAACGGGTGAAGTGTCTTGCCCAAGGACACAACGACCGAGACTGTCCAAGCCGGCGCTCGAACCGGCAACCTTCCGATTACAAGGCGAACTCCCAACTCTTGAGCCACGATCGTCCCCACTTCACTTTACGACATGTTTCATTTGGTTGTGGTTTCTTCCAACACTCGATATTATTATTTATTTTATAATAAATGAAGGCTACACTTCCTGGTAGTTTTCAGCATTGCAGCTGGCTGCAGCTGTGGTGAAGTTTTTCACAACATTATAATAAATATTAATAATATATAATTAGGTGGAAAAATCAATTTACATTGTAATATCAAATAGAATAAATTGAAACTGAGTTTAATTACAGAAGAAATAGACCCTTAGATGTGTGCTGTACTATAAAGCGTTATTACAATGCTAAAATAAAAGTGTAAAAAAACAGTGAGTATTTAAAGCAGCGTCTGGCTATGACTTGAACATATTCTGAGGTTATCTTTTGGTGATGGTTATATGAATATCCAGCAAAGCTGCACGATGGTGTGGTGGTTAGCACTGCTGAAGCAAGAAGTGCAAGAAGGTTAGCAGTGGCGAGGGTGTTTCTGTGTGAAGTTGGAATGTTTGAATCTTTCCATGGGTCCTCTCTGGGTAATCCGGCTTCCTCCTACACTTCACAGATGTGCAGTTAGTGGTTTAAATGTTTATTCTAAATTGCCTGTAGGTGTGAATGAGAATGCAAATGTGAGTGCAGCCCTGTAACGGACTGGCAATCTGTCCAGGCCATACCCAGCCTTTCGTCATATGTTAGCTGGGATAAGCTCTGGCATGGATGGATGGATGGATGGATGGATGGATGGGAAGATCATCACAGTATTATTCAAAACCAGTTAAACTTCAGGAAAAATCATTCTGACCAGTTAGAAAAGTGGCAACAGGTTCACTGAGAAGGCAACGACAATGCAACCTCCAAAGAGGGAATGGTTAAGCAGGTGAAGGCCACAGATCATTGCTCTCCTCGGTGAAATCAATTCACCTCAGTATCTCCTCAGGATCTGAGACATCCAGTCTCATCTGTGACTGTCATCCTCTAGCTGTTTGGAAATAATCCCTTTAAACTCTTGCTTAGAGGTCCTGGATGGTTGGGCTCTGCTTTGCTCACTGCTGGAAATAAATTCCTCACCTCTGGCTGTTTCCCAAACTGCTTTGAAACAGAGACAGTGTCCTAAAGAGACCCAGCGCTCATCCATCCTGTCCTTTGAACCACAGACTGGGCTCCAAATTACCTTTCAGTAGCGAGGTCATGGAAAGAAATTGTAGCTAAAAGACTTTAGAGGAGGATAACAGTGATAAGATCTTCATTCATTTTCCATCTTTTTTGTGCCTGCAGTACAAAGTCAACAGAGAGAATTTATTCTGAGCATCTTTAAAGGACAGAAAAGCAGTAAGAGGAGCTGATAAGTGGAGAAGAAAGGTTTCCAATCAGCATGCAGACTCCAGAAAATCTCCTTTACTTTTATAATTAAAATGAAACAAGTAATGGCTTGAACATTTCACTTGTTCTTAGTGCAACACTGACATTTTTTAACAAGTCCTTTGTAGGGCACAGTAGTCAGGTGGGGTTATAGTTTGGTTGCATTTTAGCTACCTGATAAAGAAACATTTTAAGAAACTACAAGATGTTGCATTAAAAATCTAATCTTAAATGCATTTTGATTTTAAAGACAAAGAAAACCTGTAAAACTATAACTCAGACAAATCACTAAACATTGTGAGGGTCCTGCTTTTAACTGCTTTGGACTTGGATATTTTGCCATATCCATCAGTTAGTTGGAGAAAAAGCCAAGATGTGCAGTTGAAAGAGCAGTGTGTTGCACCATGGGAAAAGCAGATGTTGTGGCACAACCATACAGTAGCAAAGTTTTAATTGCTTGCAGTACAATTGACTATTTTTCTTAGAGTAAATTGTCCCCATATGAGTACTTATAATAGAGTATACATTTTTTTCAGCTCTCTGGACTTTTAGGACCATGGGACTGCTTGGGGTCCAGATTAAGAGAAGCAAATATTTAAACATGTTACTGCTTCTGTGTTAAATCTGCAATCTCATAACTGCAACTTCTGAAACCCTAAACCCTAAGATCAAGTGCACCTCCCTATAAAATCTAACTACACATTGATGCAGATGCAAGCCTCACAGGTATGAATGTTGGCGGCCATGTGCAAAGGCTACACTGTGGGCTCTACAAAGATTCACAGTACAAGCATAATTCAGGCATAAGAAATACACTCTGAGTTTTCAATATTTGCCAAAAGGGCCCCGGTGAGTCTCAGACAACTTTAGTGATGCAAATGTGGGTTTAAGAGAAAATGATACCTCGTTCTTTCCCCCCCCCCAGTACTGGTGGTGTTATTTCCCCAGCCTATACTGTTTATTTGATTCCAACACTGAAATACTCCATCCAATAATACTATACGTTTGCGATTGCACCATTCATCAAATGGATATACTTCAGACGTCCAGGCTGGGAATCATTCAGCATACATTTCTCCAGAGTTGAGCCCGATAAATTCAACATCTTTTGGACGCATTGGGATTTCATCAGAAACTTGAAATGTGTGTTTTTCTAAGCTAGACAATGTACTGCAGGGTAAAATAGGTTCACTTTCTTTTTGTTCTGTGGGGAAACTTTGTAAAGTCTGCATTCTGTAAAACAATGTCTTCTTCACTTTATTGAATATTAATGCTAAATTCTTTCAAACAGCTCTGAATGAGGCGGATGACTGGAAAAGACTCCGGCTCTCATCTTCACTGAGGCAGCAGCAGGCAGACAGCTGACTGGCCTGCAGCTCTGCACGCGTGTGTGTGTGTGTGTGTGTGTGTGTGTGTGTGTGAGTGTGTGTGTGTGCGATTTAATATATGTGCTCGTGGTCATGTGAGCGTTTTAGTCTAGTCCATCTGCTGTTGTGTGTCACCCCGAGGCGACGGCATGAGAGAAAGAGCCAGGGACAAAGAGGAAGAAAACGAAAGACCGAAAGAAAAGATGAAAAGATACAGAAGTGGAGGAATGTAGGTTTGTGTGTTTCGGCGCGTGTGCTAGACCTCAGGCGGTGCTGTCTCTCTGTGGATCCCAGATGGAGCCAGAACTCAACAGAGCACATTAGTCCACTTGGCGTGTTCACACACACGTTCAGACACACTCAGATATTCAGTGTAATTCTCCTGACAGTCGGATCACCTGAGCCTCTGCTCACTCTGCTGCGGCAAGATTTCTGCTCCGCTGGAACAGTCAAATAAATTCCTACGGAAGCCCGGAGAGGCCCCTTATCGCTTCTTTAGTTATCTCGACTTCACAATTGAAAAGAACGAGAGGAAAAAATAACTCCCAGGGTGGGACTGGGTTCGGGCTGAAAGTGAAAGAGCTCAAGTATCTCTGGGTTTCATTTGCAAGCAACAAGAAAGTGAAGTAAAGGAAGTGAAGAAATAGAGGAGGGGAACAAATAAAAAACGTATAGGTGTGTAAATTTTAAACCTCGGCCGGACTAGGATTTTAAAACTTGACTTAATAATAAAATACATCATCTAAAGCCTCTCCTCACTCCTCCAGAGCATTTCTTCACAAATGAAATCTAATCAGATTTCTGCTTCTTTGCCTTTTTGTGGTAGAAGTGATGGACTGTTTGGCAGACAGGCAGGGAAGTCACACTGTACGTCAGTAACTATGAGGCCAGGAGTCAAAGTTTCAACTTTACCCAAGAAACCAGATTTTCATGCTCAACAGGCACAAAAGGTATTATGTGTTCACAAAAACAGTTGCTTCAAGTTCTTTGAACTGTAAAGTAAACACTACATTCAGACAATCCCCGTGACCAGCACTTGGAAACAGTGGGGAGGAAGAACTTCCTTTGAAATGCAAGAGATCTACAGCAGAACTAGGCCGAGGCAGCAGCACTGCTGTGACCGACTGAGTTTCCCTCTGAACCATTCTTTGGGGAACAGTAAGAAGAAGGAGAGACTCATGTAAGTTAAATATGATTTATTCGTAGCCTTTACCTGTGATTGTTTTGGGAAATACTTGATACTTGAAGTTAAAAAGTTAAAAAGATAGATACTTGACTTAGATTGATTACTTTAGTGTGTCATGCTTCTCCTTTTTGGTGATTGGAAGCCCCAATCACACCTGCATCATTATCAGTAATGATGATCAGTACTTAAGGAGGGCTTTCCTTCCATTCATTGCCAGATTGTTCCGCTTGCTTCAGGTTGGGCTCCAAAGTCTAAATGTTCGCAATAATTTCCTGGTTGTGATTCACATTCTCGCCTCCTCTCCTATGAGGCTCTTGGTGGGCTCCACTTAGTTTGCTGGAACCTTGTCTCGTGGATTAACTTCAGTTTTCACTGGGAACTCTGTAAATACCCTTCCAGCGTCACTGAAAGATTGCAAGCTGCCTGCTCCTCTTAGTGAAAAATTTCACTTGAGCTGACTTTGCTATTTAACCCTGAGATTGTAAATAAAACCTTTGAACTGTTGTGAGTCTGAATCTGCCGGGGGGTCTTTGGGTATGTTCACACTGCAGGTCTTAATACTCAATTCAGATTTTTTGATCAAATACGATTTTTTGTCTGCTCGTTCACACTACAAATAAAATGTGACAGCAAACGCGCTCTAGTGTGAACGCTCAAAGCGGCCTGCATGCGCAAAAGAAGACGTCATACACAACGCACTCTGTTTAGACCCAGAGCAAACAATATTGTTTGACAGGTGGCCCTTAATATAAAGACTTCGGACTTCACGTTTCCCAATTTTTGCTTTAAGTTATTTTGTTATTTACATAATAATGTAAATAACCTAATAATGATCCTTATTGCTGTTTTAGAGAGGAGCGGTGCTTCAAAGGATAGTTGCAGATTTCTGTCAGAATCTGCAGATTATACAGTACAAATAAAATGTTCACGTTTCTCCAACGTTGTCTTCCCAACAGTTTCACTGACATCTATGCTGGATGGCCAGGAAGCGTTCGCGATGTCTTATCGGGCGCGTCTCCGGAGCTGATAATTGGCGTCTGTCTTGTGTCAGTGACGTAAAAGACGGATTTAATGCGACATGACCGTTCAAACAGCAGTCGCTTTCTAAAACATCGGATATGTATCGGATTCAGTACCACATACGAAAATGACCCAGATCAGATTTGAAAATATCAGATTTGTGCCGTTCACACTGTCAGACCATGATCGGATATGGGTCGCATAGGGTCAAAAAATCGGATTTGATGCGCTTTCGCCTACAGTGTGAACGTAGCCTTACTCTTGGTATGTAATCATCCAACCCGTTCTCACTCCCAAAGCGTAACATTTTACGCTAAGTGACAAATCGTCACCATATTACGTTTTCGGCTACCCACCACGTTCCTAAATGACGACCTCGGAAAAAGAGGAAATATGAGAACCGTCTGGACTGAACCTACACATGTTCGCTCTTATTCTTCAAATCGCTTAGAAACACGCTATTTAACATCATTAAAGTCCTGGTTAAGGTCAGGAATAAGGTTATGGTCAGGGCTAGGGATAAGGTTAGGTTTAGGGCTGGAATACAGGGCTGGAACGTCTACTCCCGCGGGAGCGTCATTGCACTGGATTCCAGCCATAACCCGCCGCGTACCATAAGAACGCCGCGGGACGTGACAAAACGTCGACATGTTACGCCTCGGGAGTGAGAACGCTCTGAATCATCACATAATGAAAAATTCGTGGAATGAGTATCCACTCACACAGACGCAGGGAGAACATGCAACTCCACATAGCTGAATGTGTCAGGCCAGTGGATTCAAACCCAGGACCTTGTTGATATGAAGCAATGATCTGTGCTGTCCAAAGACATTCATGGTTGGTCAACTGGTGTTTCTAAACTAGTCATAGGTGTAAATTTCAGCATCTATCTGATGACCTGTTTACAGTGTACCACTCCCCTCGTCCTATGACAGCTGAGATAGGCTCCAGCCACATCTCCACCCTGAATTGGACAAGCAGAAGTGGATAGATGGATGGGTGGAATAAAAGGTTTGTGGCTTTTCCATCCTGCTTCTTCTGAAGTTCAGCAGTACAGAACAGAGACTGCACCTGACATCTGCTGAAGCAACATTAGATTTAGGCTTTTGAGATTATAACCTTCACTTGGATCCTTTGAAATATTAAAAAATTCAGAAAGTCACTAATGGATTTCTACTGTGTGTGAAGCATTTTGCACACTCTGAATCCAGTCAGTGTTTGCAGAGATAACCCATCTGTTGTTATCATGAGAAACAACATCTGATTGGCTAAGCTTCCCAAAACTTGAATTTTGCAGCTGTTGTTGCATCTGTGTGTAACTTCAGCTGGCACTCTGCTTGAGGTCAATGTGGTAACTTAAAATTCAGACATGATGTAGCCCAGAGCTTCGCAAAGTGTGGGGCCCACCCCCTAGGGGTTTTGGGTGGGGCGCAGAGCCATTGCGGGGGGGGGGGGGGGGGGGCGTGGTATGAAAAGGGGCAAAAAAACCACGCTTGGACACTGCTAGCGCGGGGCGGCCACACAAACGCAAAGCAGGAGATAAAGCATACCTGAATATGTTTCCAAACCAAGTTCATTCTAAGCCAAAGACTAGAAAATATGGTGAAGCATGTCTTCCCTTTGGCTTCACCTGCACACAAGTGCCAAGGTAGGTCTCCCCTGCATAATTGGTTTTCCCTGCGGCGGGAGCAGCGCTGGGCTGTTTAAATCAGGGACAAACAGTATCCCACATTCTTGATTTGTAGTTCACAAACACTTCTTGTAATGACTAACTACTCCTGACATTTTGGAGATGTTAGCTCGTTATACAGTAAAGTTACAGTGGGATCCAAATAATATCAGGCTGATCCTGCCACAATGTGTTCCCCCGGTTCAAATCACGGACTAACAGTATCCCACAGTTGTTTATGTTTTTAAACCCATTTTGCACAGAGAGACATTTTTTTCTTGTAAAACAAAGGGGGCCAAGCAAAAAAAGTTTGGGAACCACTGATGTAGCCAGACGTTTTCCCTGAGCAGGTGTAACTTGGTCCTTGCTTAGAGCTGGAGGCCATATTTGAAGTGAGTTGTATAGCTTCAGTGAAATTATGCACCAGTGAAACCACAGCCAGGTACATTTACTCAAGTCCAGTTTTATGTAGTAAAATCTTTGCACTGGAAGAAGATCTATTTATTTGATAAGTTTACTGTACAGATGATTTTTTTTTTTTAAATTACAAGCATGTGAAATATAAAGTATGTCTCATGTTAACGTTGGGATTTGTTGGGAACGTCATCCATTGTTGTTACTTGCCATGTTTGAAAAGTAACAATTAGCAACTTGGCCAAAAAAGTAAACATTTTCGTAATAAATACCACTCTTTTATAAAAGAAAACAAAAACTATGAAAAAGTAAGAAAGATTCCTTATATGGGAACTTTTTCTGTGTCTCAAATTCCATACTTTGGTATTTAAACTTCACATTATTGTGCATAATCTGCACTGTCAATACAGCTCCATGAAGTGCACATTAAGAATTCGGATGGTATATTTATAAAGATAAATAAGAATTCACACCCACATCTCTGACAACTGGTAAATATTTGTGAAATGCAGCAGCTAATGGCCTAAAGTGGAATTCCATACTTCGGGTATCACACTTCTGTCAGTTTGAGCAGGTAAACAGAGTGAAGGGTTATGGGCATGCAAACTAAACAGACACATCTGTGTGCAGTACAGGAGTGTCAGCAGGGTGCACCATAAAAATGATGACCACAAAAAACATTAAAGATAAAAAAACAGAAATAACAACACAAACTTTTTTTTAACAACTATATTATTACTTTAGTCTTCTCCACAGCAGGAACTCAGCTAATCGGCCAACAAAAACACAAATACAAGCAAGAGAAGCACACAGACAAGTTATTCAACATCTTTGACAGTGCCCCCTGGTGACAATACACAGGTAGAACACATAGATGATGGTCTGCTCTAAGTAGGACAAACGCAAATGCAAGTCAATGGACAGTCTTTATAATTCAATAGACGGAAGTTTACAAACATTAGCATCCAAACTTAGAGAGGATTTTAAAAATTGGAAAGATGACAATCAATCCTAGAACTCAGATATATTTTGTAACGTAGCTCCAAGGAACTAACCATGGCCATTATACTGCAAAACTATATAATATTGACAAATGCAGCTGTGAGTGGACTGAAGCATCTTCTATAAGAATTGCCAGCTGGATGAATGTAAGGGTGTCAAGACTCTGTGACCTTTCTGAAGTAGCTATGCTTGAATTGTATTGGTTTTACACAGCTGGATTAAAATCTGCGCTAATGTCACCAATAATGTTACTTCTTTAGTTTCATTTGCCAGTCATTTGGCTCACCACACTTTGCAAAATACTTGGATCACCATTTTTTTTATCCTTTAAATGTACAGTTGTTTCTCCAATGATCACGTTTTCTACACCTACTTTAAAGCACAAACAGGAAACATAATTTTAGTAGTGTCTGATTTGTGCATAAAACTATGCTACCAACAGTGGACTGTATTAAAGTGATGCCATAGATTTTTGTGGAAACTTCCAGGAAATGCAAGGATGATTCCTGATATTTATCTGTGACTAAAACCATGGTCCAATCTAACCACAACCCAACAGCTCTGAGTTCCATGATGTCCATATACATTATATCCAGAATTTATCCAGCTAGTAAAGACACTGTTTGGGTTAATTATCATCCAACAGATACATTCTGTACTTTTTTAGCTGTAGATGTTGGAATATGTGAAGCAGAAGAAGAGCTGGACAGACAGACTGACATCTTAACGCTTGTCTCTAACAGGACAACTAGCCAAAATTATTCCTGCTATTACTCTGTTTTTATGGCCTGTCATCGGTCTGTGCAGAGCAGTTTTCCCTCTGTCCCTTTAAATTTGTATCTCAGCTCATCATTTCTCTCTCGCTCTCTCAGGGGAGCTTGATGCCCTGCATGACAACAGATGGAGCCCTGAGGCTTTGGGACCATGCACACACACACACACACACACAGAAAGACAGAAAGATGGCAACAGTAGGATGGGGTTAGAGGCAAACTGTGGTAAAAACTGATGTCATCATCAGTATGAATGGACACATACTCCATGATTACGTGCTTATATGTAGATGAACGGGGGAACGCCCACAAAACTCCTTTTTAATGGAAGACTGCATTCAGTCGCTGCTGACACACACGCATTATGTCTCTCTCTCTCTCTCTCTCTCTCTCTCTCACACACACACACACACACACACACACACACACACACTTACTTTCATTCACATACAGGAAATATCTGACTCAATTTAAAACAGAAAGTCAAATCAAAGAGGAATTCACACAGAGGCTTTGCTCTCTTTGCACTCGTGTATTTACCACAGCTGACACTTGAGTTTGGATCTAATATGAGTTTTCAAAACTTCAAAACAGTGAACTGGGAGGACATCTGGGGATTTCTGGACTACTGTTTGGCACAGTAACACAACAGCCCTCGGGTGACTCTTCATCCGTATGAGAGTCTGACTGTTGTTCAGGATCACAGTGACAACACGCTAACCGGCTGAAACATATTTTCTCTATCAACTTCTATCCTGCACAACTAGGCATGATGGAAAATGTGGGTTTACTGTGGACTTAAGATAAGTTTTTAAAAATTCACAGTGTCTCAAACACAGATATGAGAGAACACTTCAGAAAAGAATCACTCTCGGGTCGGCTAAAATTCCAGTGTGAACATTGCTTAAATCTGAATCCCACCCATAATGCTCCTGGCTGGTACGGCAATCATAGTCAAGCCTCGCAAATGTTCCTCTAGGTGTACAAATCACTGTTTCAGAAATACTAGTCCTTATTAAAATTCATCAGCTAGACAAGTACGCACATAGGATACAGTCTCCATTGCATGATGTGTACTAATGGGAGTACTCAAATTAAGACACACTGTATGACTTTATCCGCACCGGATAATTTTTTCTGTACATGGTATTCCATCAGACAATTACTTAACTTCCAAGTTAAATTACAATTTTGCTTACAAGATCTCTGGTGCATCTTTTACTGTCATCATGCTGCAGTCACTGCTAGCCCAGGGGTCTCATGCTCCACCTATAAACTGCATCTTCCTTGGTTCTGACAGGGGAGCCTTTGTTTCACATCACTCCATATTTATCTTTCCCTTCATTAAATGTCCTCACTCTATTGTTGAATCCCTGTGAAAGCCATATGCTTTCAATATACATATATAATATACCCATGCAAGTGCCTTGAGGTGGACTGCAGTATCTGGAATTAACTTAATGCACATGCTACAATGCACATGATGCAGACTTATCTGCCTGTTTTGTTTTACATGCTACTCTTCATTACTCCTCATTACCTTCTACAGTTAGTTTCAATTACATCGTTACTGTCGTATGAAAACCTCGTTTCTGTTACATTATATAAAAGATAAGACAGATTCGGGAGGCCAATAAAACCCGTTCCTCACAACCTGACATCAAAGAGGTTCAAGCTTTTAACCTGACACTTTTGTGCAGCCAGGTCTGGACCACAGGATGTGACATCACCTTTAACTCAGCATGGGGCAGCTCGTTAATGCTGCTAATATCACTGTAAAGGTCAGGGAGGGTGGAATTAAATGTCAGGCCTAATCTGAGGCGATGAAAACAAACAGGAAGCTTTGACTGAAAGTGAATTTCTAATGTGATGGATGAATGTAGACAGCAAGAAAGTGTCTGACATATACAATATGGAGCCTCAGTGATCACATTAGCTTGTTTGGGTGAAGAGAGGAAAAAAGAAATGTACCGCTGTAACACAACTAATTGATTCTAGCAGGTCAGAAGAATAAAACACAAACAATTATAAAGACACGAGAAGAAAAGAAGAAGGAGGATGAGATGAAATTTGACTGTTCTGAGAGGATTCATTAATCTGGGCAGGAAGAAGCATAGCAAATAGCACAGCTACATAGCAAATATGGCTGCACATATATACTGCTGCAGAAAGGCTGAAGGTTTTATAGGAGGAAAGCCCAGGACGCACAGACGAAAAAGGCTCATACTGCTATAAAGTTTCAACTGACTGATTCAGTCAGCTCATGTTTCTGGTAAAGCAGAGGAAAAATACTGACTAGCATTAAAATGCCAAGCAAAAATATTCAAATGTGTTGACATGACACTTGAAACACTTTAAAGTGGCATGCTTTGATTAAAAACAAGCTTCCAAGTCAATTATGCAAAGCATGACAGCTGTCCTCACTCTAAAAAAGAGAACTTTATTTTGGTATAAGCTTAGAATTACTTTGACTTTAGGAGTTAGTTTTTTGGATTTGTTTTTATAATGACTGGTGAGTGAAAGCACAGTACAGTGGTGAGCACTCACACATTTGGTTGTTTGCTGTATACCACACCACACCTTATGTGGGTATAGGCCTTCAACAAGTGCCACTGTCTAACCTTTATATTAGTTACTTCCTGTTTTACTTTGGTACTCATTTCTCCCTTATACTTTTTATTCAGTTTTACAGTGTGAGTGTAAAGGGTGCAGACAGGAAGACACAGACAGGATGTTGAAAAGAAGGTCAGTCAGTAACATAACAGCAAAGGAAAATCAAGCACAACATGAACCATGAATCAAACCATATTGTCAAAATAAAGATCAAAGCTTCATGTTATCCTTTAACTGAACATTTTATTTATCAAAGCACGCTGAAACATGAATCCATCTTGAAGGAAAAGCCCTCAGGAGACAGTTTGATAGTATGTTTAGTCAGATAATATCACTACAGACTAGTGATGGTGGACATATCTATATCATCTTTGCACTTAAAGTAAACTTTCTTTGCAATTTAGTGGATTTTGATTGGACTTTTTTTAATTCACACAGACAAAGTCTTAATTTTAATATGACGGTGGACCGTTTATAGCAGCAGGGTTTGACAGCCCTCAGGCAGGTGTGTCTGAGGGTTGGAAACACAGGTAACTGAAGTGACACCATCATATCTGAGACAGCTGTGTCAGAAAGGGTATCAAGAGAAAGAAGTCAATTTCATAGCCAGACGTTTGTCTGACCAAGTGACAATATATAAAAATGAATGTACAGTTAATTCTAGGAAGCACACATATATTTAATTCCAAGTGTTTATAATTAAATTATTATGTTATCATTTATTATTTTTACCAAGACTATAGAACAATGCAGAGGCATTTGTGAGCACTACAGTGTTTCTTGGCAGTGATTAATACAATATGGTCTCTGTTACCCTTCACTCGACACATCTTTTTGGAATTAAAAAAAAAACTGAATTATGACAGAAAATCTCAAATGCAGCACAGCACCACTGGCTCCCACTACATTCTTATGAAAAAGTTAAAAATATTTTAAAGACAAACCCTGGCTCTCATTTGGAGCTCGCTTCACTTAATCCATAATGTCTGAGTAAAATTTAAATCAGATTTAGAGCAATTTCCTTCTGAATGCAAATTGCAGAATTCTGCTGTGCCCACAGATAAGACATCTTATACACCACTGGAAAGCCTCCAGACCTTTTCTGAATTCTGGGCTGTATACTGAAGAGTTCTTTTATGCAAAACACACTGGACTGGAGGTCACATATTTGGCTGCCATCTCGCTGTGTGTCTCTGCTTCAATCTACCACTATCTGCATCTGGAACAAACTCATGGTTATTCAGTTTGCACTTGAGATGCAACACTTCATTTGCAACCCATGGACAATCTTTGGAGCAACATCCCTTTTCAAAACTTGCACATAATACCAAAACCTAAAATTTTCTGGACATTTCTAGCTACTAGTTCTTCTTTTCATTACTTTTGATCATTTTGTTTAATTTTACAATAAAAAAACAACAACAACAACAACAACAACAAACAGACAAAGTGGCAGTGAGGAATCTAAAATTCAAATATATAGATTTCTTTGATTTATTGCGCATCTGAGCTGACTCTTCATCTCCTCTCAGCATTTGAAAAATGGCTTGACAACACTTTAATTTTCATCTTTTAATAACATGAGCTATCATACATATGTTTTCAGCTTTTGCCACCACCTCCACGTTTATAGTTCTTCAACTAAAGGTTCAATTTGAATTCCATTAAGTTCCTCTTATCCAGCAATTATGACCACACTAGGTGTTAAAGTGGGCTGGAACGACCTGGAATGATGTTCCAACACCTTCAATTAATGCACAATTAAATCTGATAGGCAGATTAATGCATGATACTGCCAAGCCAGTTAATTTTTCATGTGTTGAAGCCTGGCATTACCTCCAGTTGATGGCATGGTAAGAGGTGCACTAAATCATTTTAAAAGGCAAGGACAGCCCAACAAGTATTGTTTTGTAGTTTTGGATATTTTTTTCTATTTGATCTAAACATAATGTGTTGCTTTATATTTAGCAAACATCTCAAAAGCTGAGGTATACTAATTTTGTGTGACTAAAATTTTGATGAATAGGCAGGTTTAGTAGTGTTCATTGCAGACTAAACTGGTTGGTTTACAGTATTGTGGTAAGGACTGCAGTAATGCACTATGCTGGACTGGTGCAGAGCAGGCTGTGATGTTCATGGTCAGTGTTAAGCTACATTAAAGGGTAGCAGACATCAAGTGGGGGTATTTTATCTTAACCCTTTAAGACCTACCATAGAACCAAGTCCGCCAGAGCTTATATTATATTTTTACATGCTGTGGAGCCATTTTTGGGAGCATTTCAAGTTGCTATACATCAATACAACCATTATAGCCCAGATTTTAATAATATGTATTCATTAAGTGCATAGTAATTACATAAATTGCAAAAAAGTGCAATAAACTACAAAAAAATTGAAAATCGTTTTTGATTTTTTAACATATATTTGTAGTTAGAGAAATTTAAGAGGCTTATCACTCAAAACTGTAAATACAAAAAAGTTGCACAAAATAGTTTCCCACCACAGGAAATTTATTTTGAGTGTCTTCATAGTTTTATTTTTGAAATACACCAATTTTTATACACTGCAGGAAAAACGAAAATAAATATTATACTGCAAATTTGCAAAAAAGCAGCATATGCATCAAAATAAACTATTTCCAACAGTGCAATATCAGTCCTAAGCATCCCAGAAACGACACAGAAAGTCATAAAGTCAAAGATAACTTTTAAAAAGAGCAGTATAGGCCCTGAGGCCCTGATCGCAAAAAAGACTACATTTCCGCGAAAATGACGTCACTTCCGGTTTCGGCCAGGTAATGGCGGAAATGCAAAAGTTCGCGCTGACGTCTATTCCAACGTAGGAAGTGTTTTGAACAGCTGATCGGACCAGCAAAGCGTGTTTCTGGAATATTATGTTTTTGTTCCTGAAAGCGCTTTTTATGCAGTTTTTGCAAAGCTTTATGTGGAAGGAAACCGTGACCTAGGACAAGCTGATGGCACAATATGTAAGTACAACTCCTCCGGTTTCATATGCAAAAAAAATTTTTGCGCTAGCTTACGTGGTTGCAGTGCTACCGGGATTTAAAAATAGTTACGCATAACAGAGCGTTCCCGCTCCGATCGGCTCTAAAGGGTTAATTTCAGGAGCGGGACCACACCCACATCCATGCCCCATCTGCTCTTCAGTCTATATATGCCCCTTCACCAATACCTGCTTTTCATACCCCCCTCCCCCATCTTCTTTTCTTTTACATGTAAAAGTACATGGGGATCTGCCTGGCCCGGGAACTGCTGCCAGTCCCATCCGAGGCCTTCCCCAAACCGCAGCATCAGTCCACAGTCCATCACCCATTGTACAGCTCAACTGAGGGTGTGGTCCCAGCTAGCGAATTTATCTTTAAACTGATGATGCAATTTGATTTACTCACAGAACACACAGACCTCTAAAAAGTTTTACACACAGGATGCATTAAGTTTTTGTCACTATTTTGTGCATTAAAAATGCAGCTGTTTACACTGACCTGTAGTTCGTGCTCTAGTACTGAATATACAATGATATAGAAATAGTTAATTAATACTTCATTACCTCTGATACACAGCTAGAGACTGCTCTGGATTAATCGGCTCTCTGAAATTATCTGTTTGCCTCCTCAGATGTGGTCCCAACTGCCAATACAGCTTCAAATCTGGGCTCAAACCATGAAATACTCCGTCCTGCTGTCTTCTCTTTGTGAAACCAGAATCTCAGTTTTTCAGTCTCGGGTTGCAAAAACGTGACGTGTGTGTATATACATTAAAAAAATCCTGAACTTTGTGTTGTTTTTTTTCTCCTAACACTTCCAGTGTGTAAAAGTCTTTATACTAAGTTTATGCTGTATAGAAATCCTGATAGCTTCTGTAATGTCTGGTTATATCTTTTTATATTCGACTAGCTAACAAACACATGGCAACTAATCAGAGCTACTCTCAATGTTAGGATGCCACTTCAACCCCTGAGTAATTTATACAGAAAAACTACAAAACGTTGACTTTTAAGTGACTCAAAAAAACTACAACAAGAAGACTGTTACCACTTCACCTTCTTCCAACTTTAGCTTTATCTTCAGTTCCATTATGTGCTGATTTCATTGAAGTCATTAAGTCATCTTACCACCTCATTCAAAACTTCTTTCAAACTTGTTTCAACTTCAGGTTCAGCTTCAGTTACATTATTCCACTCATTTAGCTGTTAGCAATCTAAACACGGAGGACAAAACAGTGTTAATCAATTCAAAAAAAATAATAAAAATAATTGTCATGCAAGCTGATAGAAGTCCTTTCACTGCCACTTACAGCTTGCATTTTAAACAC
Source organism: Mchenga conophoros (assembly GCF_057382185.1). Classification (NCBI taxonomy): domain Eukaryota; kingdom Metazoa; phylum Chordata; class Actinopteri; order Cichliformes; family Cichlidae; genus Mchenga; species Mchenga conophoros. The sequence continues at coordinate 19,738,651 of NC_140542.1, forward strand.
TGTAGTTTAGTTTCATGTCTGAGCTGCAGTGCACCAAGGTCAGCTGTCACTGCCATACAAATCCATTCAGAAGCTTCAAAGAATTAACTACAGGGCATTTAAACTATTTTATGTCTGTAGTGAGGCAATCACATTTTTTACACTTTTACTGTAATTCAACCAGTTATATAACAGAGTCTAAAAATATAAAGGATGAAGGGACAAAGTTGGCATTGAACTTCAGTACTTTGAAATCTTACTCTGATGCGTGTAAAGACAAACCCTTTTCTCCTTTAATAAAAATACCCTCTGACTGTGCTTAATGTCTACAACTGCCATGAACTGGCTGAGGTTCAATTCCCAGACCTATTCTCTTTGTAGCCCCCAACACACAAAAGGAAAAGGAGGACAGTGTGCTTTCTTTGCCCCATATGAGTAAAAATTGATGAGCCTAACAGTAATTGTACAAAGGACAAAGAGTTGGCTGACTTCCCTAAAATGAGACACCCAGGAAGTGGAAGCTGTTTTTCCTTTCCTAATTTGGATCGGCAGAGGGATGGTAAGTACACAGTGTGGTTTTTATTTAATGAAAGCTGACAGGAAATCAGACTTCAGGAGAACCAAGTATTTCGTCCCAACTTTACTTCATCTCCACACAGTCAGAGAGCTGCGGTGCACACTGAGCAGATCCTGGCAAGACAATGAAGGAGACGAGCCCACATAACGTCAGAGGAAGGACAGCACGTCAGCAGCCTTACCTAGTTTAGGCAGAGAGTACTGGACTTTGAAGTAGTCCTGATAAAATCCGAGGAGCCTCTTCGTAATGTGGAGGGCGTAGTCCCCTGCTCCGCTCAAAATGGCATCTGGCCGAGCATAGAGACGGATCTGAAGACAAATACAGAGGAAGAAATGGAATTAAGCTGATTTTAATTGAGATGGATCTAAAAACAGATACAGAGAAAGGAAATTGGAATTAGTGTATGCTCAGCTCTACAGAGAACAAAATGAAATTAAGCCACTTTTTTTCAAATCTATACAGAAAAGGAAATTAAATTTGACAGATACAAACAGGAGAACGCTGCGTGTATATTAAACTCTTCAGGGGAAATAATACAATCAGAGAGAGTTTAAGTTTATATCTGCAGAAAGGAAAAATTATATTTGAGAGATGTTTTCTTCGAAATTTGCGAAAAAACAAATGGAATCAGGTCCGTGTTAGGTGGGTCACATCTACAGACAAAATAAGTGAATCAGGTCGACTTCATATTCTGCTGTCCAGACAGAACAATGGAGTCTGGTTGATTTGGTTCAAATATAAAACAAGAAAAAAATTGATTTACAGCTGTGAGCAAGAATATCGACTGTAGATGGAAGCAAAAAAAAATACAAGAATGTTAAATGTTCTGCTTCAGGTGGATTCCAGTATTTCACACAGTCTAATGATCAGTGTGGGCTCATTATTGGACAGGGGTTGGACCAGCTGCATCATTTATTTATAAAGGACAGTTCACCCTAAATCAAATTTACATATTTTTCTATGGACATGTAGCAATATTTATTCATTCAGACTGTTTACTCAAGCCCCCCGCATTTCTTTATATTTTGTGTCCAGGGAGCCAGACATTTTGCAACTTTTAAAGTGCTCCTGAGTAAGAGTTCTGCAGGCTTTTTGGTCTTTTTTTTCCGACATTTTTATAGGAAAGCAGGCATTAAAAAAGGAATGAACCAGTGTTGTGTCTGCACTTAACAGAAAATTGATTAAAGATTGAATTTTAAGTTGCATATGTAGTTTGTTATTAATAGCCTGTCACATAAACAAAAACATAAAAAAATATCCCCATTTCTTAAGCTGAATTGATGACAAATGCCAAAGATTACACAGTTTGAGTGGAGTAAAATAGTAATTTTATACCAGCAAAGTAATCCTCACTGGGAAGCCTGAATGGGCTATTAGCCAAAAAATCCCTATCCTTCGGTGCAAAATAGGGAAAACTGGACAAGTGGAGAACAAAAGTAACAACCCCCTTTGCTAGGAAAAATTCAGCAAAGACCTGACATGGGACCCCAGAGTGGCATCTGGACTTGAACCATGGCCACACTGGAACTGAACTTAAGATGAAGGTCAGCAGGTCTTAGCTGGTGGTTAAAACTAATAGAATTATAAATGCAGTGGTCAGGCTGCTGACCTCTGAACCACTGCAGGATGACATGCTGACAAAGTGTGTGTGAGAGACACTCCAACTCATCACTGTTGCTGGGATTAAAATGATCATCTGCTCTTTCGAAAGTGAATCTATTGTTTGGTGAAGATGGCAATTTGTACTTGAGAAGAGGTTCTTTTTTTGTGCCTCACAGCTCCTGACAAGCTGTGGGTAAAAGCAAAATCACAGCTCTTTCCCTGTAGAGCTGTGACAGCAGCTTCACTTCTGTCTTTTTTTTACCCCCTTTAACATTGCACACCTTCACCAAAACACAGTGTAACATATTGACTGACTTCTAATGAAATCCATTTTAATTCATGCAGTATGGACTCGAACACTTGTATGCTCATCTGTACACAAATCCAAAGTGGGCCATGGGGCATTACAAGATCTAGGTTGAAGTGCTGAGTTTCTCAGTGCTTTGGCTTCACTCATTTAAGTATTACTTGCCCTTATACATCAATCAGCATAACATTATGACCAACTGGCTATTATTGTTGGTCTCCCGTTTGCTGCCAAAACAGCTCTGACCAATTGAGGCATGGACTCCACTAGATTGCTGAAGATGTGCAGTGGTATCTGCACCAATATGTTAGCAACAGATCCTTTAAGACCTGAGTTGCAAGATGGGGCCTCCATAAATCAGACGTGTTGGTCCAGCTCATCCCAAATGCTAGACTGGACTGAGACGAAGTTGGAGTTGGAGGCTCATGATTGTGCTCCTCGAACCATTGCTGAACCATTTTTGCTTTGTGGCAGGGCGCATTATCCCTGTTCTATCAAAGGGTGTACATGGTCTTCAACAGTGCTTAGGTAGGTAGTACATGTTAAAGTAACATCCACATGGATGGCACAACTCAAGTTTTCATAGCAGAAGACTGCCCAAAGAATCACATTGCCTCCGCCAGCTTGCCTTCTCTTCTGATGCTGTTGTGTCAGAACAAGCATTACATTTTTCAACAGTTTGAGCTACAGCAGGTCATCTGTTGGGTCAAACCACACAGGCCAGTCTTCACTCCCCCACATGCATCAGTGAGCCTTGGCTACTATGACTCTGTTGCTGGTTCACCACTGTTCCTTCCTTGGACTGCTTGGCAGATGCTGACCCTTGCAGACTGGGAACACTCCACAAGAGCTGCACACTTGCTCAAATCCTTACATTTGCCTACATTTACTGCATTTAACACTTCTTCTAACATAAAATGCTTATTTGCTCTCTAATATATCCCACCCAGGAACATGATGAAGAGAGGATCTGTGTTAACCTGCCAGTGGTCATTGAAATGTTATGTCTGTTTAAATTCAAGTTTAATGTCAAAGTTAATGCCAGCAGTTTGACATGATCCTAAATTTTAAGGTTAACTATAGATAAAAAGTCTGGCTTTATCCTGAAGAAAAAATATATTTGAATCCAAATTTTACTGCAATTGATTCAAAAGTTCTTGATTACTTTTAAACTACAACTATATCCAAGCCACAACTGTGAACCTTGTGGTGGTGCCACCAGAAAAGTTGGTGTGCAATCCTCCCATCAGTACAGTATCTTAAATGTTTAGCTTTTTAAAAAGACTAGGCTAAATGTCATAATCAAATCATCTGACAGACCATCCTACAGGCTACAAGCCTCCGTGAAGCCAACCAGAAGAAGGACAGGGGTTTCAAATAATGCTGCATTGTGGTTTTTAGTATTTCAGCCACCATCAAACAGAAGTTCAGGTGCACTGAAGTTCAGTGTAATTATTTACACACATTACCAATCACACTGACCAACACATTAGGAGTCTGTGTCCGACTGTGAAGGAAAAATAAAAACAGATTTTGCTCTTTTTTTAATCTGACTTTGATGCCAACTTAGTGTTTGTTAGTGTGCTGTCAGTCTGCTGCCCTCTTGTGATTCTGAAGCTCAGTCAAAAATGTTTCACTTCAATGACTCCCAATGGACTCTTTAAACTAAAGTGATTCTTTCAAGCTCACAGACAGACAGACAGACATCTGCTCCATCTGAGTCAATTTTCATTAAAAAAAAAAAAGCAATTTGGCAGGTCTGCAAAAGAAAATTAGCTTCTGCTGCCGCTTTATTCAGTAGGCATCCGGTGTTTGAGGTCAGCTGGTCTAATCTCCTGATGCAGCTTTCATACGGAAACAGCCAAGCTCTGTTTGCAGCAGCCACCATTACTTTATTACACAAAACACTGAATTATGAGGCTCAGTCTCATCGGTGGTGAGTCTAAAGTCTGTTTTTGTCTGTGACAGGTGCAGGTGGAGAAATCTCTGTGTGCAAGAGAAAAGGCTGAAAATGTGTGGTCCCTTGGGCGACACTGCATTAAAAACAGAGATGATTCTGTCATGGAAATCGATGCATGGGTTCAGGAGCACTTCCAGAAATCACTGTCTGTCAACACAACTCATCGTCCCATGCACTGACGCAGGTAAAAGCTCCATCATGCAAAGAAGATTCTGTCTCTTTAAGGTTCCTTTCCCTCCGAATGAACCCTCTGATCGAATTGAACCGTCTAGGCAATAAAATACATGGCCGTTTAATTTAATTTTTTCAATCATTCTTTGCTTAAAACTCCTTAAACTCTACATGTTCATTTCTGACTCACAGACCATTCTTGACAAAGTTAGCAACAAGCATGTAGGGCATATTCAAACAGCCTACAGCCCACAAAGCCAACAAAGCCACGCAGTGCCCTTTTTCTCATATTCAAAACCAAACAGAGATCTGAAGCAGACGGCACTTTCCACTGCAGGAAATGAACCTTTGTTCTGCTTTTGGTGTACTATACTAATTTCCAATTTGATAAATGCAACATCAAATTGCACTGTGTCTGAAAGAAAGAGGACAAAGTCAGGACTGGGCTTCAAACCAACCAACAACCAACTTTATGACTTCCACAGAGATAAAGCTACTTCTCTGCCAGCAGACTTCAGATCAGTTATGTTTGTCGAGTTCTGCAGTTACCTTGTGAACTTTACTGATGGTATCACATCTTGGTATCACTTGGTATCACTGAATAATCACATTCTCTACAAATACTTGATGGATTTGTTGATCGAGAATTAACAACTACTGTAACTTATGGATTAACCTTCAGCACAGACTGTAATGTTGACATGGGACTTCAGTACCTTCAACTCGTCTCTTACGGTCTGCGATTACAAAGAAGCATGGTGGTAAGATGTTTTAGCCTTTTTATTTATGTAACTTAGATATATAAGTTATATGAATAACTTTGATCGTGGCTCAAAGAGTTGGCAGTTCGTCTTGCAACCGGAAGGTTGCCGGTTCGAGCCCCGGCTCGGACATTCTCGGTCGCTGTGTCCTTGGGCAAGACACTTCACCTACCACCTACTGGTGTTGGCCAGAGGGGCCAATGGCGTGATATGGCAGCCTCACTTCTGTCAGTCTGCCCGTCTGCAGCTGTGGCTACAACTGTAGCTTGCCTCCACCAGTGTGTGAATGTGAGAGTGAATGAATAGTGGAATTGTACAGTGCTTTGAGGGCCCCAAAAAGCGCTATATAAAATGCAATCCATTAATATTATTATTTTCTTGATTTCCATCCTCATGTCAAAAACACATGGAAAGACTTCAAAGAATTATAAAATGTTAATTTTTGAGAGAAAAAAAACATCCATAGATCGACAGTTCTACAAAAAAAGAAGCCACACTCATAAAATCCATATGTCATTGTAGATAATCCTCACGTCTCCATAATGAGACTGTGATGATGCCTTCGGGAGAGTGCTATAAATCTCCAGCTTGTAAAGCAAAGAGAGAAAAGCTGGGCGTCACTCCTAAGAGAAACAAACTGTTAAATAATGTCTTTAAGATGGTGGGAGGTGCTCTGACCTCAGACAGTTCAAGTAAGTAAAATGTTATTCTTCTTAACGTGTAAAGCTTTATGAGCTGATGAAGCCACAGAGGGAGCACGGTGGGTAGAGTTTAATGTGTTTCATGGAGCTTAGCGGTGAAACACTGACACAATCACACGTCTGTGGTGTTGCTGTTTCTGGTTTTAGGATTTTTCAGGTGGACAGATGTGATAATTTGATCATAACATGTGTGGAATTAATTAGTTTTGAGTTAAAAGTGGTGACAAGTAACATTTCTGTGGCCTGAATACTAAACTGTATTAACTACATTAACTCACTTGGAGCTTTTGCTTAGAGGCGTTTTATTTCTCACAGTTTTCTGACTTCGACCATAAGAAGCTGACTGAAACTGCAGAAACCTGCCAGAGAGACACGAAAAGATTGAAACGTGCCCTTAAAACAAGCTGCCAGCTCTCCTCTCTGTGTTTTTGTGATGGATGGAGCAGTTAATCAGACTGATCCTCCAGACTAATTATACACAAACAATGTCAGCTGACAGATAGGGGTTACCATAGCGACAGGCAGCAGTGATCTCACTGATCAATACACGTGAATCAGCGTGTGTGAATGAAAATAAAGGACAAATTAAATGCGTGTGTGTGTGTGTGTGTGTGCTGAATGGTTTCACTGTCAGGGAGAAACTAGCTCACTGTCAGATGAAGGACAATAGAGACTGGCTATCAAATACAGCACACACACACACACACACACAGCAGCAGAAGTAGCGGCAGGTAGATGTACACACAAGTTAAAATACACGTGTTATTTTCCCCATGAAAACACACAAACTCACTATGATGTAATACTGCTGTATCACTGCTGGCTTATCACTCTCACTCACACACACACACACACACACACACACACACTGTCCCAGTACCTCTGCTGTCTCTCCTCTCTGAGCTTCACTTCCACTCTAATAAATTCTGCTTTCAGAAAGCTGTGAAAACACGTTGAAACCTGTTCAGTGGTAACGCTGCAGATCTGCTGCTACATGGTGTCACAGTGTTTGTGTCGCACACGAGCTGCTGTAGACCTGCACAAATACCAACAAAGGCCGGTAAAAAAAAAAAGTACTAAGCTGCCTTCTACTGAAACTACAAGAAAAATTTCCAGGCAAAGTCATACACACAGCTGCAAATATTTTTTCACATTTTCGGTTGTCGCGTTGGCCTAAAATTAATAATCAACATCTACTTGATGAACATTAGTTCATTCCGAGCAGGAACATCCAAGATTCAAAAATGAAGCCAATGCAGATGTGCCATAAACTGCAGTTCCTCCAATTGCCACTGGAGGCTGCTCCAAAAGTGAGTCAGGTGGCTACTTTAGATTTAGAGAATGAGGATAGTTGTAACACTCTCACTTCCTCACACTGCCAAACTGTGTGAGGAAAATCAAGTGGGCTGATCAATCCAAATATCGACAACATCGACACCAATGCTGGTATTGGTACTGGACAAACCAGGACAATAGAACCGATAATTTGTTTCTATCCTCCTAGTTCAGCTTGTAGCCCACTGAAAATATTTTGATCAGTACTGATGGATTCAGAACTATGTTACCTTTATTTTTCATAGAGTAGTGCCTTAGGTAAAATGTAAGACATATTATCTTAGCTAATTTCAAACGACCATGCTGCTGCAGCTATGCAAATTATAGCTGACGGGGTGCAGATGGTTGTAACACCTTTTAAAAAGTGCTGAAACTATCCCCATGATGGCAGCTAAATACATTTTCCCTGTCCTACTCTCTTTTTTTCCAGTGTGCCGAGGCAGTGGGTGAGAAAAACATTACCACTGTGAGGGCTAAATAAACCAAATGATACTGAGCTTCTTTTAGCCTCGTGCAGCTGAGGTGATTAAAAAAGACAGAGGTGAGGAAGACACTGACGTGTTGGTCAGGGCACAATAATAATAATAATTAAAATGTACATTTTGTGGAAGGAGATTAAATTCCCTGTGATTGACATGCGTTTATTAATTCAGGGATGTTGTTGAACAGGTTAAAGAGACTGCTACTTGTGGAGGATATCTTAAAATTCTAGCTCAGAAATATTTTGTTATATATTAGTTGTAAATGCTGAAACAACAACATCCTTGGTCTCACCAGGTTCATCAGCACAGCTGGAGCCATTTGCTGCCATCAGTGTTTCACTTCTCTTAACCAAACTGAACTCATGTCCATGTTTATGGTGTTTGAACCTTTTGGAAGATTTTAATGAAATTATCTTATTGCAGTTAATTGTACTCACAGTCTCTCTAAAAAGTCTGTTCCCATAGTGCTAAGTGAACATCGAGTATTTAATTTGCATGTTATTTAGCACAAATTAGCAGATATGTGCATCTGTGTGATCTGCTTAGAATTTATGAATGCAGCTTGCTAAACAACTGTTAACTAAACATGCCACTTTCCCATATAAAAATGCTGACTCCAGTGCCAATACATCACAGTGACGATATCCATGCTCAGTTTTATTAGCCAAATAGGTGGTTTGTGTGGGCCACCACATCATGGACATGAAGTCTGGACCAATCTATTGGATTACATCAAATGAAATTGTACTAATATACGTTGGGGTTTTTCCCGGTGGACGAGAGGGTTTGTTCCCTGCACCTTAGGGTCGGGGAACGGGTCCTGACTGTCATCTGCGCTTATGCGCCAAGTGGCAGTGCAGAGTACCCAGCCTTCTTAGAGTCCCTGGGGGGGGGGGGGGGGGGGGGGGGGGGGGTGCTGGAGGGTGCTCCACCTGGAGACTCTGTTGTCCTGCTGGGAGACTTCAATGCTCACGTGGGTAACGACAGCGAGACCTGGAGGGGCGTGATTGGGAGGAACGGCCTCCCTGATCTGAACCCTAGCGGTGCTCTGTTATTGGACTTCTGTGCTAACCACAGTTTGGCCATAACGAACACCCTGTTCGAACATAGGAGTGTCCATAAGTGCACGTGGCACCAGGACGCTCTAGGCCGTAGGTCAATGATCGATTTTGTAATTGTATCAGCAGACCTGTGACCATATGTTCTGGACACTCGGGTAAAGAGAGGGGCTGAGCTGTCAACTGATCACCACCTGGTGGTGAGTTGGATCAGGTGGCGGGGGAGGACGCTGGACAGACCTGGTGCACCTAAACGCGTAGTGAGGGTGTGCTGGGAACGTCTAGCAGAGGCCCCAGTCCGCGAGATCTTCAACGCACACCTCCGGCAGAGCTTCAACAGCATTCCGAGGGAGAATGGGGACATTGAGTTCGAATGGACCATGTTCAGTGTCTCCATTGCCGAAGCTGCTGCATTGAGCTGCGGCCGCAAGGTGGTTGGTGCCTGCCGTGGTGGTAATCCCCAAACCAAATGGTGGACACCAGAGGTGAAGGGAGCCACCAGGCTGAAGAAGGAGTCCTATCGGGCTTGGTTAGCCTGTGGGACTCCGGAGGCAGCCGACAGGTATCGACAGGCCAAGCGGAATGCGGCTCGGGCAGTGGTTGAAGCAAAAACTCGGGTGTGGGAGGAGTTCGGAGAGGCCATGGAAAAAGACTTTCGGACTGCCTCGAAGAGATTCTGGCAAACCGTCAGACGTCTCAGGAGGGGAAAGCGGTGCTCTACCTGCACTGTGTATAGTGCTGGCGGAGCGCTGCTGACGTCGACTGAGAAAATTGTCAGGCGGTGGAAGGAATACTTCGAGGACCTCCTTAATCCCACTGACACGTCTTCCGAGGAGGAAGCAGAGTCTGGGGATGAGGGGAATGACCCGCCAATTTCCGGGGGCGAGGTCACTGAGGCAGTTAAACAACTCCTTGGTGGCAGAGCCCCTGGTGTTGATGAGGTCCGCCCCGAGTTCCTGAAGGCTCTGGACGTTGTAGGGCTGTCCTGGTTGACACGCCTCTGCAATGTTGCGTGGAGATCAGGGGCAGTACCTGTGGACTGGCAGACCGGGGTGGTGGTCCCCATCTTTAAGAAAGGGGACCGGAGGGTGTCTTCCAACTACAGGGGGACCACACTCCTCAGCCTCCCTGGGAAAGTCTATGCCAGGGTGCTGGAAAGGAGAGTTCGTCCGTTAGTCGTTAGTCGTTAGTCGTTAGTTTTGTGGACTTGGAGAAGGCATTCGACCGTGTCCCTCGGGGTGTCCTGTGGGAGGTGTTGCGGGAATATGGGGTGTCTGGCCCATTGCTACGGGCCATTCGATCCCTATACAACCGTTGCAAGAGCTTGGTTCGCATTGCCGGCAATAAGTCGGACTCGTTCCCGGTGGGTGATGGGCTCCGCCAGGGCTGCCCTTTGTCTCCGGTTCTGTTCATAATTTTTATGGACAGGATTTCTAGGCGCAGCCAAGTGGCGGAGGGCTTTCGCTTTCGTGGCCTCAGAATCTCATCTCTGATTTTTGCAGATGATGTGGTTCTGTTGGCTTCATCGGGTGAGGGCCTCCAGCTCGCACTGGAACGGTTCGCAGCCGAGTGTGAAGCAGCGGGAATGAGGACCAGCACCTCCAAATCTGAGGCCATGGTTCTCAGCCGGAAAAGGGTGGAGTGCCCACTCCGGGTCGGGGATGAGTTCCTGCCCCAAGTGGAGGAGTTCAAGTATCTCGGGGTCTTGTTCGCGAGTGATGGGAGAAGGGAGCCGGAGATCGACAGACGGATTGGGGCTGCAGCTGCAGTAATGCGGACGCTGCACCGGTCCGTCGTGGTGAAGAGGGAGCTGAGTGTAAAAGCGAAGCTCTCAATTTACCGGTCGATCTACGTCCCTACCCTCACCTATGGCCACGAGCTGTGGGTAGTGACCGAAAGAACGAGATCGCGGATACAAGCGGCAGAAATGAGCTTCCTCCGATGGGTGGCTGGCCTCTCCCTTAGAGATAGGGTGAGACATTCGGCCAGCCGGGAGGGGCTCAGAGTAGAGCAGCTGTTGCTCCACATCGAAAGGAGCCAGCTGAGGTGGTTCGGGCATCTGACAAGGATGCCCCCTGGGCGCCTCCTGGGTGAGGTGTTCCAGGCATGTCCCACCGGGAGGAGGCCCCGGGGCAGACCCAGGACACGCTGGAGAGATTATATCTCTCGGCTGGCCTGGGAACGCCTTGGTGTTCCCCCGGACAAGCTGGAGGAGGTGGCTGGGGAGAGGGAGGTCTGGGCCTCTTTGCTTAGGCTGCTGCCCCCGCGACCCGGCCCCGGACAAAGCGGATGAAGATGGATGGATGGATGGAAATTGTACTAAGTTATCTCTGGAAGACTGTCATAATCCGTCTCTGATAGGGGAGGTAACATAAACGAGACCCACATGAGGGAGATCAGTTTAGAAAAAGGTTTATTACAAGAGAACTCAGGACTTACAAGAAAACCTATAGCGCAGATTACCACAAACCAAACAACCAACACAAAACAACTAGCTCAAGTAAGGCTTAACCAGTAGAAAATAAAACTGTCCTCATGGGCTGTAACGCAGCTAAACGCCACTCAAGCCAAATCTCACCACTTAAACAGAATTTCACAAGCAAAGCTCAGAGAAGGAAGCCTACAGGGCAGTCTGCATACTCAGTTCAAAGCAGCAGCCCCTGAAAGTTCTTCAGCCTTTTGAAGACACAGGTGTGTACAAGTCACTGATTGGTCTCTCTCCCTGGAGGTGCAAACCACAGGTCCTCAGGCAGCCAATTGTCTGTGTGGATTGTCACATTCGAATTTACATGGAGGAAGGCTGGCACGGGTTCCCAGCCAGCCAATCGTCTGTGGGTGTTGTCATGCTTGAATTTACTTGAAGGAAGGCCGGCTCACTTAAAAGGCCAGGGGCCGTAGCAAAGACTATAACCACACTGTTGATCCCCTGATGTTTAATCCTACACCATGAAATTGAGACCTTGTTTTTAGCAAACTCTCACACATGGTCAAACTGCTTCGCATGACACAAACTCTTACAGAAAATGCATTTTTATGACTTTTCATCAAGCAATGTCTTGGAAAAACAAAAATTTTGATAGCAACAGTTTCACTTACAATCAAATAAATTTCCATCAGACTCAGCTGCCCATTAGCTTCTATGCTAAATTATAAATTATTGAATGATTAGACACCAAACTAAGATGTTACCTTTCATTAATTATTTGGGTTTTACCCATGTATAGTAAAACAGAACTGCTGGTTTAATCCTGAGTTGGTGTTTGGATGACCTCAATCCCCAATTTTAACTCCAAACCTAGCCTAGGTCTAACCTCAGCACCTCAGAGAATATGCAATAGGTTTTTTTGTTGTTGTTTTTTATTTTTATCAATTCTTGTGAAACAGAAATCAAATTAAATAATTTTTCTCACTGACTCAAAATTATTTAATTTTTTTTCCAAAATGTCCATATTGCCTTTCTGCAAAAAAGGCTCAAGTTGAATTATCACCTTTGAAGACTTTGAGCTCAGAGGGCTGAGAGGTGAAAGCCACACTGCTGTTGTGTGACAGTTGTTTGAGTCAGGACAATTTGACTTTGAGGCAGCTTTTGAGCCAACACTGTTTCTCTGTATTGATCCATCTGTTCTTTTTTGGGAAAGGAGTGTCATTCATCACTATTCCTCTCTTGATGCTGCAGCGGTCTAGTTTACAGTGAAAACAATGGAGGTGGCCTGCCTGTATGCTCAGAACATGCCTGAAGTCCAGCTAAAGACTGGACAAGGCAAATACAATATGACCACCAAACTAAACACATTTTCGTCTTTGAGAGTCAAGAAGGAGCAGAAATTGCACAAGTGGGTAAACACAGGAACAGACTGAAGAACTGGGCAGGAAAGAGCAGAAATTCTGGCAGGAAAACATCCTGTGAATCCTGTAAGATTCAGTCTGTGTGTTCCTCTACCAAAGCAAACACGAACAGCCTGTACTGTTTATTTGCACAGAAGAAAAAGAAATGAATGTAAAGGCCCTGAGTTTGGTTGAGATCCTACTTAAAGAGGCATGCTGGACTGTAGAGCCTTTGTAGAGAATTTGAGGCAAGATTCAGGTATTTACTGCAGCACTCAACTAACATCTTTAGTCATTGTTGGCTGCCCATACAAACATGTTTTTAAAAGATTTTCACCAAGTGAAAGCAGCTGGAAGACTTTGGATTTATTGACCATAATCTTTATAGACTTTAAACACCATCTGACCCAGACTAGCAAAGCCAGAACAAGAATCACACCGAAAATACTAGCCCATATTTAAACTATAGAAGTGAAAGTTACAGATGAAGGAGAACAAAATCAACAGAAACTGTCCTGTTAACATAATATATATATTTCAGCTTTGTAACTAACAGATCTCCTGTCAAGCCTTTTGTCCCTCTGTAATCACTTCAGCCACACTAGCAACATGACTTCCGGCACCCCCCGTGTGCGGCAGCCTGTTACAGCAGCTCTGCTCAATCTGAGTTTCTTTCTTTCTTATCTTTTCTTCTCGTAATTTTTTATAACTAACGTATCAGTAATTAGACTCTGCAACCATGTTCTACCGTTTTGTGCTAGTTCTGGTCGTTTTTCTTAGTTTATTTCTACTTTTTTCACGCGTGTCTGGGGACCCAGAGCAGGGATCCTTTGTTTACAGTAAGGATCAGCTGTTAGCGCTGCGTCCCGCAGCGGTACTGCCGGCGGACAGACCCGACATTCCCAGCGAGCTGAGGAGGAAAAGACGGGGGTGTCGTGCTGGGAAGGAGCGCCGTCGCCCGAGAAGGAGACGTTATCGACCATCTCTTCCTTCTGTAATCATTGGAAACGTAAGATCTTTGCCCAATAAGATGGATGAGCTCACGTCGCTAACCTGGTCACAGAGGGAGTACCGGCAATGTAGCATCATGATGCTAACGGAGTCGTGGCTAACACCGCTAACTCCGGACACAAGCGTGACACTACCGGGATTTCAGATGCTGCGAGCGGACAGGACGAGAGAGAGCGGTAAGAGGAAAGGAGGGGGACTGGCAGTTTTTGTGAACGACAGATGGTGTAACCCTGGGCACATCACTGTGAAAGAACAACTCTGCAGCAGAGACATTGAGCTGTTAGCCGTTAGCATGCGTCCGTACTATCTGCCCCGGGAATTCTCGCATGTTATCGCAATAACAGCGTATGTCCCCCCCTCGGCCAACGCGGATGCAGCCTGTGACACTCTCCACTCAGTGGTCAGCAGATTGCAAACACAATCTCCGAGAGCCCTTCTCATAATATCAGGGGACTTCAATCATGCCTCTTTGGACTCCACACTGCCCACCTTCACCCAGTATGTGACCTGCTCAACCAGAGACAATAAAACACTGGACTTACTGTATGCCAATGCTGAAGAGGCATACAGTTCATCACCTCTCCCTCCACTGGGCAAATCTGACCACAACCTGGTGCACCTTGTCCCTGTGTATGAGCCCTTAGTGCGCAGGGTGCCACCAGCCACCCGCACAGTGCAGAGATGGTCAGAGGAGAGCGAGGAGGCTCTTAAGGACTGTTTTGAGTCGACTGTGTGGGAGGTGATCTGTGACGACCATGGAGAGGACATCGACAGCCTTACTAAATGCATTACTGACTATATTAATTTCTGTGTGGATAACACCGTACCTACCAGGACTGTACGGTGTTTCTCCAACAACAAACCTTGGATTACCCCAGAAATTAAAGCTGTCCTCAAGCAGAAGAGGAGGGCCTTCAAATCCAAAGACAAAGAGGAGTTGAAAAGGGTGCAGAGAGAGTTGAGGGGACTGATAAGGAATGGGAAGGACAGCTACAGGCAGAAGATGGAGAACCAGCTTCAGCAAAACAACGTTGGTGAAGTCTGGAGAGGCCTCAGAACCATCTCAGGCCACAAACAGCAGAACTCTCTGCCTGGGAGGGATGTGAGGTGGGCAAATGAACTGAATCATTTCTTCAACAGATTTGATTCAACCATGAGACAGTCTACAACATCGGCTGCAGACTCACCCACCCCCACTGCTGCTGTTCCACCTCAGACACTTCACACCTCCTCTATTCACCCTGCTCACTCCTCCCCACCCCCAACAACAGCATCCAATACACACTCAACACAAGGCTCCAGCCTGTCTCTCTCAACCACCCAGGTTAGGAGGGAACTGAGGAGGATTAATGGCAAGAAGGCAGCGGGCCCAGATGGCATCAGCTCGAGGGTCGTCAGGTCCTGCGCGGACCAACTGTGTGGGGTGATGGAGCACCTCTTCAACCTGAGCCTGAGGTTGGGAAGAGTCCCACAGCTCTGGAAAACCTGTGTTGTACCAGTGCCAAAGACTTCACGCCCCAAGGACCTCAACAGCTACAGGCCGGTGGCTCTGACATCCCACCTGATGAAGACCCTGGAGCGGTTGGTCCTGGCTCAGCTTCGGCGCCTAACAAGCTCATCACTGGACCCACTTCAGTTTGCCTACCAGCCTGGCATTGGCGCGGATGATGCCGTCATTCACCTCCTACATCGTTCCCTCGCTCACCTGGAGACCGCTGGAAGCACTGTGAGAATCATGTTCTTTGATTTCTCCAGTGCCTTCAACACTATTCTTCCCTCGGTTCTGAAGGACAAGCTGGAGAACTCTGGAGTGGACCATCACCTCACTACCTGGATTTTGGACTACCTCACCGACCGACCACAGTATGTGAGGACTCAGGGCTGTGTGTCGGACAGGGTCGTCTGCAGTACGGGGGCCCCACAGGGAACGGTTCTGGCTCCGTTCCTCTTCACCATCTACACTGCAGACTTCTCCCACAATTCCACCCAGTGCTTCCTGCAGAAGTTCTCTGATGACTCAGCAATAGTCGGCCTCATCACTGATGGGGACGACAAGGAGTACAGAGGACTGACTCAAGAGGTCAGCCAGTGGAGGTGGTGAGTGACAGGAGAATGGCGACTAAGCTGTCATCCCTGTTGGACAACATCTCCCACCCCATGCAGCAGACTGTGACAGCACTGAGCAGCTCCTTCAGTGGGAGACTGCGGCACCCACGGTGTGGGACGGAGAGATTTCGCAGGTCTTTCCTCCCCACTGCTGTCAGACTCCACAACAAAGACTTTAACTGAACAAACACACACATCCACACATGTGCAATAACACTAAGTGCAATAATCTTTTCTGGCATCGTTGTATTTTTACTCAGTTGTATATAGCATTCGTATTCTATTTTTATCTTATTGTATATTTTTATTCTATTTTATTCTACTGTATATAGTATTTTATTTTATTCTATTCTGTACAGCTGTGTACTGTATTTATTCTAATTTTTGCGTCATAACTTTTGCACTGTCCACTTCCTGCTGTGACAAAACAAATTTCCCACGTGTGGGACTAATAAAGGTTATCTTATGGCTCTTGGGATTGTAATATCAACTGAGTTTATTACGTGTGCTAGCAATAAGCATTTTGTGATACATTCATGAAGCAGACTTTAAATTTTGGCTGGCATTGACGGATCCTTTTGGCGGGAAGATTGTGAAAACATCCTCTGCAGTATCAGCTGTAGGTGATTAATAGTAATTCTCTAAAGAATAAATTCCATTTTCTGCAGTTTTTTGCAGAATAGGCATCTGTACTTATACAGGTCCAGGATCTCTGCAACATACTCTCACCACGACCAGCATCTTTCCCGTTACCTGATCCAACTCACCAGCAGGTTGTGATTTATTCATAGCTGCACACAGCCGAATGTCCACAATGTACATCTGCAGATCTGACTGCAAGATTACAAAACTCAGTCATCAACCTGGAATCACACCTGACTGGCTTGGGAGTGTCTTGGAGGTGGAGGCCAGGGACAAGAGATGTCGGTACATCTTGGCTTAAGCTGGTGTCATTTAACCCAGACCAGGGAGACTGGTAGAAAATGGATGGATGGATTTAGACAAACATCTGTAAACTGTAGACAACACATGGAAAATTTACATGGAAAATGTGTGTAAAAATAGTCTTAAGAACACACACGCACTTAAGAAATGCAGTTGCAAGACTATTTATGAGGTATGCATATGGACCAGTGTTATTTTTACCACAGAGAATACGTTATTGAATCAGTAATTCTAAATCTGTATATCTGTGCTATCTGAACACTGCCATGCCCACATTTGTCTACATAAGGAATAACCTGTGGTAGATCATCCTGAAATGCAGTGAAAGAAGAGCATGAAAATTTTACAACTCAAAACCGGAAATAAAAAAAAAAACCTAAGGAGGAAGCCACAGGGAAGAGGAAAAAGTTTTGTATGAAAGTTTGAATAGTTGCATGAATGGTTTTGTATGAAATATTTAGAACATCTCTTTGTATTTTTCTGTTTTGTATAATTTTTTTTTAAAACTGAAACCAAGTAGTGACAGAGTTACTTAATTTCTATTACATTAAAGGGTACTCAGGTTAAGCTCGAAAAGGGATTCTAAATTAATCTGGAAAATACCGTATTTTTCGGACCATAAGGCGCACAGGATTTAAAAGGCGCATTAAGAGAAACAAAATAGTCAGATAAGTTAAACTTTACTCAACTCATTCTTCTTGCTTCCTCCACTTCCGTACCCTTGATTTATTAATGTTGAATTATCTTGCAGCTGCTTTATTCCCATATTGTTGCAGTATATTATAACTAACCTCGTATTGTGAATGGATTATTTCAGTTGTTCTCCTGACTGAGGTTTGGTCCATTTAGAGCACCCTGCATTGTGATCGCCTTTGTCCCTAATCATTGGGAACCCTCCCGTTAACAAGTGGAAAAAAGTTAGCATTCATTTGCCAGCTTCACTGTGTTTATGTTATGCTAAAATAGCTGTGTCGCTAGTGATCATTATATACCAGCTAGTCCAACTTCGGTAACCCTACAAAAGTCACAGGTGTTTAGTTTTCTGTCTTCATTTATGTTGGAAGTGATAGCAGAGCTGTACGTTTTGATTTTTTCAAAATCCCTCAGTCAGAACTGATGCTATATCATGTTTAGGTGGAAACTAGCGAGCTAACTTATAACTCTGTTAAATTTAATAAATTCTGTTTTCATGGATTCCTAGATGTTAAATGTAATTGTTACATCTAGTAAAACAGCAGCGCTGATCATTTTATAAAAAATGAAATAATTTAGACAGTTTTTAACTCTCAGTGATGCCGTAGTGTTCATTTGACTTTGGGACCTGAAACGGATTACTCCTCGAGGCTCCTGACTACAGTAGCCGTAATGCTTCGACAATTCATCAAGCGGCGTGACTTTGTAGCTTACCAAAGTCGTACTAAAACATTTTTTGACAAATTGTTGTCATGTACCACATAAAATCGGTTGCAGGTCAGTAACCAGTGTTGCCAACTTAGCGACTTTGTTGCTATATTTAGCGAGTTTTCAGACCCCCTTAGCGACTTTTTTTCTAAAAAGCAACTAGCGACAAATCTGGCGACTTTTTCTGGTGTTATTGGAGACTTATTTATGACGACTTTTTGACATGAAAGCGGGTATCGCTTTTACTCTCAACAAGCAGCGGGTGCTGCCGTGGGCACCTCGCCTGTTCCAAAGCGCTCACGGGCGGAGGATAGTCCTCCCCCAGCTGCTATCAGGGCAGAAGATGTTCACACCTATGCGTCGGAACTGCTAATGAATCGCGCATGAGCGAAGCCGCTGCTCTCGCACTGACTGTAACGCAGTCAGTTCTTCTTTTACTCTTATGCTGTTTTGTGGATCACGAGGTTTAAAACTACTTATAAACACACACACAAAGTAACTCCACCAGAGTGCCTATTTCGGGTCACTTTTGCCGGTCCAAGCCCGGATAAAGGAGCAGAGTTGGAATTGTGACATTACAAAAAACAATAATTGGTAAAATAAATTTAATTTGTAGTTCTAAATAAACTCTAAATGCATTTAAGACATTTTTTACTCACTTTATGTCTCTTCCACGATGTTATTTCTCTCTCCAACAACGTAGGTTACAATTATATTAGCATGACCAATTATGCAAATTAGGCGATGACGTCATTTAGCGACTTCTAGCGACTTTTGGACAACCAATAGCGATTTTCCTTACTGAGGAGTTGGCAACACTGAGCACAACCAGAATTCATACATAAGGCACACCGGATTATAAGGCGCACTGTCAATTTTTGAGAAAATTAATGGATTTTAAGTGCTCCTTATAGTGTAGAAAATACGGTAATTACATCACCTGACAGACATGCATACTTTGATTTATTACTTGAATATTTAGTTTAATCAGAAATTTGTCTGAGATTTGGGATTTTGTTTTGTTTTTTTACTCATGATTTATTCCATGTAAAGCCCTAAACCATCTCACACGTACTAAAAGATGTGAACACATTTCCCTGGCGCTTGCCTCTCTTCATTGGCTCCATGTCCGCTTCAGAATTAACTTTAAAATTTTATTGTTAACTTACAAAGCCCTGAATGGACAGGCTCCCGGGTATTTGTCTGACCTCTTGCAGACTTATACCCCCTTTAGATCTCTTAGATCAAGTGATCTTTTGCTTTTAGCTGTACCAAGGTCGAGGCTGGTTCATAGAGGCGATCGAGCATTTACAGTCGTAGCGCCTAAGCTGTGAAATAATTTACCCCTATACATCAGACAGGCTCCCACTGTCAATCTTTTTAAATCTTATCTTAAAACACATTTTTATTTACTGGCTTTTAATACAGCATGAGAGTTATTTGTTAATTCACATTTGGTGTTTGCTATCAATACTCTAAGTTATTTTATTAGGTATGTTGTATTCTTGTACAGCACTTTAATTACAACAGGAGCGTTGACCAAACCATTAAACCATCACAACTTTATAACCTTTAGTCAATAATAATCACATACTCTGATTTAAGTTCTACAAGCCCAGCTCACACAATCTGTTTTTCAGGCCTGAAGTTACTGCTGGTAAATGAACTTCATTTACTACAGCCCATATTGGTAGCATGGGACACTGAACAAAGCCAAATGGATCCTGATGTTAAAGCAAAGCAATGAATCTTTAGTGTGCACGCATGCTGATAAGTCTTACCTGAGCTGTTTCATAGACCTGAACATGACAACTTAATAGCTGTGTAAGAAGTTTCATTAAACGGAAACTTAAAAGCTCTCTGATGCTGTAGTTGACCTGTACCAAACAGATTAGCTTTCTGTCATGCAAACATAACGGAAACGTCCCTTTAGAGCTCCATCAGTTCGAGATTTGGCTTGTGCTGTAGTTGCAAGCCTCTGGTTCAGTGACATTCTGAAGCTTCTGTTCCCTGAATAGGACTCCATATCTCTGCTGGCACAAGCATCGAATGATGACAATTTTCTTTGAAAACAGAAATTGTCTCACACCAAATAGATACGCTGTCTGCAACCCCATTTGAAATGTTCTACCTTCTGCATCAAATCCTTTTTGTTGCATCCTATGTTAGAAACTTGTAAAGCTCTTACATGTTAGCATGTTACATGTTGAAGACCACACTGAGTGCCACTTCTGTCAGCTGAGGCTGCAGTTCACTCACGATCACCAAGACTGGACAACAGCAGATGGAAAAAGTTTGGCTGGTCTGATAAATCTTTGCATGGTAGGATTGCAATTTGGCATAAAACAACATGGAAGCTTGGATCCATGCTGCCTTGTTTCGGCACTTCAGGCTGCTGGTGCTCTAATGGTTTGGGATATTTTCATGGAGAGCCTTAGACCTCCTTACTTCAGCCAGCCGAGCATCATTTAAACAAGTATTTTAAAGTATTTTCAGTGACCATATCCATCTCTTTTTGATCACGGTGTACCATCTTCTGATAGCTGCCCCCCTGCAGGATTCACAGCCTCTCCACAACGCTAACAAAAACTCAGGTGAGTGTACAGTATTTTGTAAGCATGTTCTTTATTGAACTGAAAACTACATATGGCTGAATAATAATATTTTTATTAGATTTAAGTTTAAAGATGCATGCTCAGTAGTAGCAGTAGTTTTTAATTTGTCTGTAGAGTTGACAGAAAAGAGGTGTGAATCTCAGAAATGTAAGTGACCACACAATTCAAGCAGAAAACTGCTGCAACTCTTTTCTTGATAGGTCATCAAACAGCTTGTACCACATCTATTTTAAGAGGTTCTCAGAGTTAAACTTTCATGAAATTAATATAAATTTTTAATATACTTCTGAGCTCCAGTACAGGAAGGATATAGCTTATGTAGAAAAAAAAAAAAAAAAAAAAGGGGGGGGGGGGGTCTCAGTCAGCTTATTGGGTTAAATTGAGTAAAGATATGTAATCTGGAGTTAGACTTTTAACGGATTTGAGATTTATGTTCAATAAAATACCATGAAGTTTCCAATCCCACAAAAATAACTGACACGATAATATTAATACCAGTGCCTACATTAGGAAATACTGCAGTTTATTAACACTAACCCAAATACTAAAGCTACTGTGATCACAATGCCGCTGTGTTGCTGTACTCCTCTCCAGCTTCCTCAGCAGGACTGGTTTCTCGATGAAAATTCAGACTTTTTAAGGCTCTTCTCCTCTTTTACCCCACATTCTCCTCCCTCCACCAGAACTCATCTCAGAGCGCGGCAGCCAGCAGAGTGAATATCAGCTCAGAAAGTGGAGGCTTTATTGAAATCGCAGCTTTTTTCAGTGCACTGACAGCAAGCTTCTGAATTGAATATCATCTCTTGAGGATTCCTAAATTGCCTCCAGTCATGTTCTCCCGGGTGACGAGAAACCCGGATGCGTTGCATTTGCTCCAACGGAGGGGTCGAGGTGTGACGTCTGACTTCAAAGCATCATACGAACACGTTCGCCCTGTCTCCTAGGACTGAAATGTGCCGCTTTACTTGAACTAAAATAGACACACATTGGCTAAGTGGTTAGCCCGCTGCCTCACAGGAAGGAAGTCCTCCATTTAAACCCGACCAGTCGAGTTTGCATGTTCTCTCCGCGTCAGCCTCAACATGCTCCAAAAACATGCAGGTCAGCTCAAGCAGAAACTTTAAATTGCCTCTAGGTGTGAATGTTGTCAGTCATGTTTCTTAACTCTGTGACAGAGTTTTCAGGATGTACTCCCCCCACCCACCCGGTGCATCCTGAGGTTTGCTTCAGCTCTTAATTCCCCCGCTGAGCAGTCTAGAAAATGGATGGAAGTATGCACAACCTGCCATTTTCTAAGCCTGAATGATGAGGTGATAAAATATAAACATGAGGAATATTTCATTTTCAGCCCCGATACACGCTGCCTACAGGAAAGCGTCTTCAATCAAATAACTCAAACCAAATTCAATCAGTCTCTTTGGCGGCTGCTGCAGCGTTCTTTTTATCCCATCCCATCCCGTTTTGTGAGAGCTACAGCTGGCGCTCATGCCTAATAAAATCAAACCTACATCAGCAAACCAGCGGGCCCATAAATAAGTGAGGGTCCGAGGGGTTTTACTTCCTCGGAAGTCAACAACTCGAGGGGAAATGGACCATGTATTTGGGAAACTGTG
The DNA here is from genome assembly GCF_057382185.1 of Mchenga conophoros. Lineage (NCBI taxonomy): Eukaryota > Metazoa > Chordata > Actinopteri > Cichliformes > Cichlidae > Mchenga > Mchenga conophoros. Next base: position 19,761,100 of record NC_140542.1, read on the forward strand.
ATGTAACATATGGAGATACACTCTGTGGGCAAGGAAAGAAGGAAACAAGAGAGTGTAGCAAAGCTCTGCTCAGCGAAGCAGGCCTCAGGCCAGGAAGGCTTCAAACATCCTCATGTTACAGCTTTGAAGACTCAGCGTTAGCGTCATGGATGCCACCATCTTTGTTTATTTGGTACATTTTGGAGGAGTTCTTTTCTTTGGAGCCAGAAGTGACCATCATTGTGAGATACCACTAGCAAACTTTGTTAACCAGCTATATCCGCAGACTGCTAAGTAATGGAATTTCACTAAGACTTCGTACAGTCAGTACAATTAACCAAGCAGGAATGTGTGTGTTATTTTCAGATAACCGCATTAAAAATGCCCCAAAAGGCACAGAGATTTTTCAGCTGCAGAGGCTGTTGCTTGCCACTTGTGTTGTTCACTATCTTAATTTAAGATTTAGCTTTCAAACATGTGCGAAATTAATACAAACCCTGAAGTCAGGATGATGGGACCGTTACTAACACTCATCTCAGCCTGATGGTAAGTATTGAATTAGGAGAAATATGATTCTTTTGTGTCCATGCACATGAAATGTCAGTTTTAATTGCCAGACAGCAAAGCCAATATATTTCAGCTCAAAGTATATTTCAAGCCAAGAAAGAGTAGACTGACTGGTGCCACAGCCTCCTACCTCCTAATCTGAAAACAGGCAGACCCACAATTTGTGACCACGAACAGTGAAAAAAACAATATAAACTTTGTGATCATTTCATAAACTACTCTGAAGCTGTGTCCCAAAACATCGGCTGCATCCTTCGGAGGACCCAGCCTTCGCGGTCTACGTGGGCCGGGTCCTTCAAAGACCGAGAAGGCCGGAAGTGCGAGGCTGTGAAATGGGACGGTCTAACCTTCAGATTTGCGTCACCGCTGTGTCGGTGGAGTTTAATAAACTCGGCCGTCTGCTCCTTGCTATCTAAAATATAACTGGACACTGCCGTAAATTCTCGACCGTCTGACACTTCTGTTTAATCAGTTTTCTGTTTGACATTTATTCAGCTGTGTGAAAATCCCGGAGGAACCCACCCGATGGATTAATAAAGTTTTATTTAATCTAATAATCTAATAACTTTGATCTCAGCCAAACCGATTTACTCCGGAACAAATAAAACACAGAAAAAAGCCAAACAATTACATTTTTAAGTTATCCGAGTGACTTATATATCATGTTTAACCTGAATAGCGAAAGAGCGGGGATCTGAAAACGATGAAGCCGAGAGTCCGCTGCTCTCGCCGGCTGTGTGACCATTGAACCCCCCGGCTTGCTATCGAGCGGGTGGGTAACAGACGTCTCCAAAAACGTCAGCACACTTTTCCAAATATGCGATGTCTTGATAAACCAAGCAGATATTTGAAGTTTACACAGCTACTTTCTCGCCTTAAAATATGTTAAAAGTTTATTTTGTGGCCCAGAAAGATTAATAGGAGTAATTTTAAAACTTAGTAGCTGCCGCCATTGTTGGCAGCTGAAATCTGGCTGGGCCGCACTATGAATTCTGGGATATGGTGGGATATGGTATGCATCCTTCATTTCGGGGAAATGAAGGATGCATTTGTCGGCCGCATTTGAAGGAGTCGACGAACTGGGACAGCCTTTGTCACCTGGCTGTGACGTAATCAGCCTTCAAATGCGGCCTCCGGAGGATGCAGCCGACGTTTTGGGACACAGCTTGTGACTGTACTGGAGTTGTGTGTTCTGTTTTGTGGTTTATATGGCTATAAATAAAGTTGACATACTTTCAGTGATCAAAAAACATTATTACAGGTTATCCTGAGTGAAGCATGAACACCTGTACCTAAATCCGCAGCAATGGGTCCAAAGATATCAGAATAGTCTCTCACAGAGCCAGTAGAGATCAGTGGTTCACGTGCCTCCAGCACTGATATTCCTTTTGGTCCTCACATTTCCTCCCCTACTCCAATCCCGCTGTTTAAAAGAAAATAAATTTGATATCTCAGATGTTGGAAAACGAAGATGACTGGACAGAAACGGCGATGTGTTTCAGAATTTAAGAAATAAGTTTGGTCTTCAGAAAAGTGAAGCTAATGTAAGGTGGGTGTTTTTCTCCTGAAATCTACAAACTGATGCTTGACGATGATTTAAAAAGGAAACTGAGACCAACAGAATCAGCAGCATTGAAAGTGTTTGTGCAGGATACCAATATTGTGCGAAATTTAAACTGAGCATGAAGGATGCATGACGTTCTTAAAGAGCCAGATGTGCAGCATAAGCGCAAAAAAGCAAGTGGCACAAAAATTTTTGAGCACGCTAACCTGATTTTCTTATGAGCTAAACTGACAGAAATTTGCTTTAAATAATCTTTGGTACCATCTTCCTTGGTGGGAAACATTTTAAATTCAGACATTGCGCGATATGTGTGATTTATTACATTGATAGCAAAAAGTGTCAAAACATCCATGATATGCATCTCAAAAATCTAATGTTCAAGTTTAAATAAGACTTCATATCATCGAAAAGAAAACTAGATAAAACTATAAAAAAGCAGCAAACAAAAACTTTTTTGTAAGTGATGGATATGATCCCAGTTTATCAATGTGATTCTAAAGTATTGCAGCACAGGGTGAGTGGCAGCTTCTGCTTCTCTGGAGAAAGACGTAAAAGCATCCTGGAGCTTGCAGCAGAGGTTTTTCCCCCTACAATTAGCCTGTAAATAGGAGATTATGATATACATGATTATAGCGCCTCCTCACCTATATCCTAAAAATCAGTCAGACTCTTGTTTCTTTTGTTTATCTGTGAAGTCCAGCATTCCAAATGTGCCATATCTGATTCTTTTCTGGGCTTTAACTCTGTATCTTTTCTTTAGGGAACAATTCTGATGGTCTCCTCAGCTAAACTGAAAAATAATAATGATGCATTTGTGCATTTGTGCTAGATTATTGTTGTGCCCTGTTTACCAGCTTGCACAAATCATCTCTTTCACGCCTCCAAACGATACAAACACATTCGAGCAAACAAGCTCAGATCACTACTGTTTTATACTCCTTATATTAGCTCCAAATAGATTTTTCTGTTTCTCTTCTTTGTTATGGGTCAGGCTGGAGTCAGGCCAATGTGTGGGTGAGCATTGAAGAGTGACTGAGCTCCAGGTCCTGCTAGATTCTGGCTGACTTCACCTGAGGACCATCAATTATCTACGCCAGCTTCCACAAAAAATCTTCGCCAGATCAAATTCCCAGGTGGGACAGAAAGATTCAGACTGAACTCAAGTCCATTTTAGGATCTTCACTGATCTCACCTTTTATCTCACTCTCAGCTGTTAAAGCACACTTGTACCTCATCAGGAGCTCTTAACTTCAGCACATATATGAATATATATCTGCTGGTTCTTTGTGTAAACTCTAGCAAGTTTCATCCTCCTGAATGCTTTAAGCAAAAATGGCAAGGCAAAATAGTTTCTAGGATATTTTGTTCTGGACCAAAGTTGCCTGAACAACTCATTAACGTTATCATCTCTTAAGAATTTAGCACTGGACATGTTAAATTCACATTCACTTCAGCATAATGTATATATCTTATTTCCCATCAGTGCAATAACGGAGTCTTCCAATCCAGCCCACTCTGCTGCTCTGAGCTTTTCTTTTTCACTGAGATACCATTTCCATTCATCATTTAAGTCCGGTGGAATCTACTTTGCTGCTTGAATTAAACCACTGTCAGTGAAAACAACACTTTCTGCAAATATTCCACAGTAAAATCCTTTTGAGGAGGTGAAGGGATTATTCCTCCTGAACTGGTGGGAAGCTTTTAATGTAAAACAGATTAACAGCAAAGCGCAGCAGCAGCAAATTATCACAGCAAACTGGAGCAGATCAAAAACACCAAGGCTTCTTATTAAAATATGATCAAACATAGAGAAGTTCTCAAACAACTGCAATTAGAATGGAAGCTCTGTCTCTAATAATAGCTGGCTATATGTAACCCTGCTCCTTTGCATTCAAAGGAAATAAAGATCTCAGCTCTGTGTTGCGTCATGTTCTCAGGACTCAGTTTTAGATATGTATAGACAGGTATTACAATAACTTCCCTGCAACTGTTAACAAACCATTCAGAGTCTGGAACATAATGGAAGAGGACTGAAATTACCAGATTCAGCTAATGCCCCAATCTTGGACTGTGCCTCATTAAGCATGCGTTATAATTAATAGATTATTTTATGTCATATTTAACGGAACAGCCTCTCTACTGTTCCTTTAAATATAAGCTAGCAGCTAGTGAGCTAAACCAGGTTCAGGATTGTTTACAGTTTTTTACAGACGCTAGGACACATTTCTCAATACTTAGGTCACTTTTGCAAAACTCCTCACACAGTGAGCACAACAGAAGTCTATGTGGGCTAAACTGAGGATCAGTTATCATTGTTTTGGCACAAAATGCATTCAATGACTACATCTCTCAAATTTCATTAATTATTTTCTCACTCAGACACAACAACTGCCAAAAATCTTTGTACGTACAGGACATTTTGCATGTGCTTACATACTGTTTTCAAAACTGTTAAACTTATGGCCAAAACAATAACACAATGCAAAATTTAAAAAGACAGCAAAATTCAACAGCAATATTTTAGTGAAACATATTTTAAATCTAAAAATGCAGTTTAACCAGCCACAGCTTATTCTCATTGTAGATGAACATCTACACAGGTGTTACTCCTTCAATTTTTCAACTCCTTCAATTCTGGCAGCCAGAAGATTCTTTCCTAGGTGTATTGCCCTAGATGACATAAGATGTGATGTGGATGAGAACCTGTGGCCAAATGGAGAAGACCGAGTAGATTAGCATTACTATTGTATGTGTATCAGTGGATGGTGTGTATACAAATTCTTGTATTTTGGGATTACTTAGTGCAAAAAAATAAAAATACATCAACAAATATTAACGAATTCTGCATGATGTCTGATTCATTCCAGTAACATATATTGAAATTATAAACAGAGATGTGTCTGAGAGATGTGTGTGTGTGTGTGTGTGTGTGTGTGTGTGTGTGTGTGTGTGTGTGTGTGTGTGTGTGTGTGTGTATTAATTTTTTCAATGTGATATTACAGCCTCATCTCACTCACGGGGTGTCAGATACTGTCTTTTGTTGTAGGCAGCTGGTGCCACAGAGATACCTGCTGTAATGGTTTCACATGAAAGTCAGATACAGGTGAAAAAGGCAAAGTTCAAAGTCAATAGAGAAGGCATACAGATTTAGCTGTTTTTTTGGCAAACAATACCAGAAAGAGGAAGGTAAACGTCAGGTAAACCAGCCAAATGTCAAAAGCTCAAATGGGGACATAAAAAACTAAGAAGGGATCCAAACCAAGTGCCTGAAATAGATAGAAAGGTAAAAACAAGCTGCCAGTCAACCAGTGGGAATACCAGGGAATTCCTGGTCCATCCCATAACCAATTACCCCTCCATTACCAATGCTCCATTCCCATAAACCATGGCATACTGTCAACAACACATAAAGCCTTAAACAGAGAAGCTTTGAGGTGCTGATGGTGGATGCTATTGATGAAAGACTGGCTGGTCCAATTTCTGCATTACAATTTACTCCAGTAATAAGTATACATTTTATCACACAAAATTCTGGAGAAATACTAAGAAATATGTAACAGGATGTTTTAACAGCTACCCATTGAAATATGGATCTACAAGCCCTAAAAGGGGTTAATACATCAGTGCAATAGCATCACATGACACAAACAGACTCGGTCTGCAGCAGTAGGAACAAGATCCCTCTCAAGATACCTGAACGGTTTAAAAGCACCTGGTCAGGCAGACAGGCAAACAACTCTAAAACATCATTTTATTCTCTGCAGGAAACCACAACATTAGACAGTCAGTCAAGCAGTCAATCAACCTGAGAAAAGTGAGCAGAAGAGCCTCTGTGACTTTTTCCTTTCTGCTCAATGCTGAATAATATTCAGACTTTGGGGAGTACAAGCACAGAACAAGCACATAAATGCACCTTTTTACCGTTCACAGTGCTTTTTTCCCTTCAATGCTTCTCCACCGCTTTTCTCCTCCTCCTTCTCTCTTCTTTCCCTCCTCCCTTCACCCCTTGTTATCTCTTCACTCGACCGTGACATCTCTCGCTGCTTTCTGATGCTCCGTCTGTCGCCCTTGGATGATGGATGGGGTGATGGACGCTCAGTTGCCACAGTAATTTGATGGATGGTTTAGCAACCGATACGAGCGCCGAGAGGGTGCACCACCGCGTATACTAAGGCACTCTCCTCCCGCCGTCTTTGGGTCCTTGACATTGAACTCAATGGGCCTCAGAGAGTCACTACTCCCTCTGTAACAAACACCACTGACCCGTGAGCCAGGCGCCACACACCTGTCCAATCATACCATTGCTTTTGCTGATGCTGCCGCTTTGATGAAGCGAGACAGCTGCAGAGCCCAAGCAAGGATAACAGTCTGCATCTCAATGCTGATAAAATAAAACAAAGATGATTCTTGGCAGGAGAAGCAGAAGAAAAGGAAGAGAAAGCTAGACAGCTCTCACTGCTTCATAGCTCATATCCTCTACTGTTCTGATTTTATCTGTTTTGATTTTATATACTGTTTTGTTTGTTTGTTTGTTAATTAGTTAGTTTGTTTGCTTGTTTTAATCAATTTTAAATCCTGCTTTTTATTTGTTTCTGTAAAGCACTTTGAATCACCTTGTTGTTGAATTGTGCTATACAAATGAACTTGCCTTGCCTATATGCATCATATCTGTAAACCACATGTCTAGTTTTAAACTTATCACCTTTGTGCACACATTCTAGGATCACCCAGGTAGCTCAGTGTCTATGCAAGTTTACTTGGCCTCTTTGATGTGTAATGCCTCTTTTCCTTTTGTACCCACTCAGCTAAGCTCGACTTGTTTTTTAGTGGTTTCTATTAGGTGGTAGTACCTGGTACTGTTTTGGGGGGTTCCAAGCAAGCTGAGTCAATTGGGAAATGTGACATGAACAGAGTGCAGTTTAGTTTAAAAAAAACAAAAAAAAAAACTTTCTTGGGGTACTCCTAGCAGACCTTCAAGATGTAAAGACTTAACAGCCACCAGAATACTATTGTAACACCTGCTGGCTTTACTTCTAGAGAAAAAAAAAAGTCTAGCCATCAAACTTTCTCCTTTTTAGCCACTCATGGTTCTCAAGCTGTCTGTGTGAACATTGCTGAACTAGAAGAGAAACGGTGCAGCTGCTTACTGAGATCACAACATCTTATCAGAGTGCAACATTAAATGATGACAATAACTCAGGAGTCCCATTTGCCAGGGTTGACAGTTGTTCTGGTGGAAATGCTGCTGAAATTCAGGTAAATGCAGCATTGCTAAACTGTTGAATTTGTACGAAGAATTCCTCATTTTATGTAGCTCTATGTATGATCATTCATTGTTTTTAGTCACACTGACAAACCAGTTGGCATCTTCCCTAGGATAACTGTCCAAAGGTTTAGTGAAACCACTGCCCACCTGGATGTAGAGCATCCATGTCAATCTACATCCATCCGTCTTCTTTCTCAATGCAAGTATAGAAATAAAAATAAAAGGAATTAAAACTATAGATTCATTTCTTTCTGCCACATTGCAAAATAATTTTCTGACGATTTCTTAAGCCTCTGTAAAACTGTGTGTTTTTCCTTTATTTTGTGTAGTTTTTGTGTGTGTCTGTATCCATGTACAAAAATTACCAGATTCGTTTTTAGAGTGTCAATAATAACTGGTGGCCTGTGGAGTTAAAAGTATCCAAAATGCTGAGAAGGAATAAAAGAATTGTTGAAAATGTTTTGTGGTTTCTCCTCTCAAGTTTCCTATTAATGCGCTTATTCCAATATTTCAGCGAGGAAATTTTGATTTCCTGGTTACATAAAGGTAACCAATTCAGGCATTAAGACTTGTCACTTTTACACATTTACTTTGTTTTGCTGTTGTTGTTTTTTGTTTTTGTTTTTGCGTGTGTGGGTTTTTGTAAAAAAAAAATTTTTCTTTGAAGGGACTCTGAGATTGTTCAAAAATGTAGTTTTTAAACTAGTGTTGTCAATAGATAACCCCCCCCCCCTCCCCAACACACACACACAAGTAATTAAACTGAAAAATTTTCTGTAATCAATCGCGATTAATCGCAATTACTTGATCATTAGCCTGGTTGCAATTACACTTTTTTCTTTTTTTTTTTTCTTTTTTTTTGCAATTACATTTTTTTCAACTTTATATTTAAGCTCGTAACTGACATTTGAGGAATATATAATATATAATAGTGGTTGTTTAATCAGATTCATCACAGGGTTACTGTGGATTAATTTTGATTAATCACGATTAAATATCATTTATTTTTAATTTTTATTATTCGTATTTCATTTTCCATGAGCAAACAGACTCGAGAAAAAAGGGAAAATATACGCACTTAACATGTTTATTGAACATCTTGAACATTCATGCTAACAAAAAACTCTGTAAACATTTATCCACTCTCTCTCTGTCACTCTTTGGGAGGCACTTCAAGTCCTTGAGACGTGGAACCAAAGCTATGTAAAGCGCGTCTTCTCAGCGATATTAATAGGTCTGTAGTTTGTTGCAGTCCACTTGGCAATTATATCAAGTGTGCTTCACGTATGCTTCGCGTCAATGTGATATGTTAAGCAGGAAGTGCTTCGGCGAAAAGAAAATTCCTTCTTGCACAATGTGCATAATACTTTATGTCGGTCAACTGTTCCGTCTTGTTATTTTTTTAATACTCAAATTTCCTATCGAAAGGGCCAATGTCCATTTATCATCTTCCATATTGAGTTGATTGGTTCAGCTGCCCGTCAGATCAACTGCCCATTTGTGCATGTGCAAAGGTAACTCTACTTTGACAAACTACCCGAAGTGCGCTGACAGAAACATTTCAGGGATTTTGAGTCATTCTGTACTCCAGATGCGTTAAATGCTTAAAAATTCTAACATTTTAAATGCAAATTAATTTTAATTTGCATTAACGCATTCATTTTGACAGCACTAGTTTAAACCGAATGTGAATGTGAATGGTTATCAAAATTTACATCAGAATCAAGCAGGTTTTTAAAGTACTGGTTCTTGTCAGCTGCATTTGACAATATCAAAAAAATTATAAATAAGGACGTTTATGCACATTTCCATATGACTTCAGTTCAGGTTGGAAGTGAGGAGGACGAGGATGACATTTTATCCAGATTCTGGTCACATTGTTTCTTTCCTTTGCATTTTCACTTCTTTGGAAAAGTAGACATCTTCTCAGACGATAAAACACCGATATAGGTGCAGACACAAATTAAATATCTGCCTGCACTCCATGTTTAATGGTAAATGGTAAATGGCCTGTATTTGTATAGCGCTTTACTTAGTCCCTAAGGACCCCAAAGCGCTTTACACATTCAGTCATCCACCCATTCACACACACATTCACACACTGGTGATGGCAAGCTACATTGTAGCCACAGCTGCCCTGGGGCGCACTGACAGAGGCGAGGCTGCCGGACACTGGCGCCACCGGGCCCTCCATCCAAACACACATGAGCTTCCCCTTCTTTGCCTTTGGCGTATCTGCCTGGTCTCTAGCCCCTTACTTAAAATATGATTTGGAAGAACATCAACGTTGATCTGAGCTACTGCATTCATGATAAACGCGCCTGTTCCTATCTGTTTTTAATAGATTAATTATAAGTTTATGATAATCCATCAATTTGCTGAAAGACATAATTACACACTAATGAATGTTTAGTTAAGTAAAGATAAGATAAGATAACCTTTATTAGTCCCACACGTGGGAAATTTGTTTTGTCACAGCAGGAAGTGGACAGTGCAAAAGTTATGACGCAAAAATTTGAATACAATAAGAATAAATACAGTACACAGCTTTACAGAATAGAATAAAATAAAATACTATATACAGTAGAATAAAATAGAATAAAAATATACAATAAGATAAAAATAGAATACGAATGCTATATACAACTGAGTAAAAATACAACGATGCCAGAAAAGATTATTGCACTTAGTGTTATTGCACATGTGTGGATGTGTGTTTGTTCAGTTAAAGTCTTTGTTGTGGAGTCTGACAGCAGTGGGGAGGAAAGACCTGCGAAATCTCTCCGTCCCACACCGTGGGTGCCGCAGTCTCCCACTGAAGGAGCTGCTCAGTGCTGTCACAGTCTGCTGCATGGGGTGGGAGACGTTGTCCAACAGGGATGACAGCTTAGCCGCCATTCTCCTGTCACTCACCACCTCCACTGGCTGACCTCTTGAGTCAGTCCTCTGTACTCCTTGTCGTCCCCATCAGTGATGAGGCCGACTATTGCTGAGTCATCAGAGAACTTCTGCAGGAAGCACTGGGTGGAATTGTGGGAGAAGTCTGCAGTGTAGATGGTGAAGAGGAACGGAGCCAGAACCGTTCCCTGTGGGGCCCCCATACTGCAGACGACCCTGTCCGACACACAGCCCTGAGTCCTCACATACTGTGGTCGGTCGGTGAGGTAGTCCAAAATCCAGGTAGTGAGGTGATGGTCCACTCCAGAGTTCTCCAGCTTGTCCTTCAGAACCGAGGGAAGAATAGTGTTGAAGGCACTGGAGAAATCAAAGAACATGATTCTCACAGTGCTTCCAGCGGTCTCCAGGTGAGCGAGGGAACGATGTAGGAGGTGAATGACGGCATCATCCGCTCCAATGCCAGGCTGGTAGGCAAACTGAAGTGGGTCCAGTGATGAGCTTGTTAGGCGCCGAAGCTGAGCCAGGACCAACCGCTCCAGGGTCTTCATCAGGTGGGATGTCAGAGCCACCGGCCTGTAGCTGTTGAGGTCCTTGGGGCGTGAAGTCTTTGGCACTGGTACAACACAGGTTTTCCAGAGCTGTGGGACTCTTCCCAACCTCAGGCTCAGGTTGAAGAGGTGCTCCATCACCCCACACAGTTGGTCCGCGCAGGACCTGACGACCCTCGAGCTGATGCCATCTGGGCCCGCTGCCTTCTTGCCATTAATCCTCCTCAGTTCCCTCCTAACCTGGGTGGTTGAGAGAGACAGGCTGGAGCCTTGTGTTGAGTGTGTATTGGATGCTGTTGTTGGGGGTGGGGAGGAGTGAGCAGGGTGAATAGAGGAGGTGTGAAGTGTCTGAGGTGGAACAGCAGCAGTGGGGGTGGGTGAGTCTGCAGCCGATGTTGTAGACTGTCTCATGGTCTCAAGTACAATATTTTTCTATTAAATAAACTCAAACATGGCTGACTGTAGCTTTAATAAATATCTTTAATAAAGTTTAACTGTGCAACAATCCATGAGAATTTATCACTGATTTCTTTAAAATGGTTGTGGGTTAACTAAAGTTTTTTAGTTAAATGGCTCATTACAAAGCAGCACCTCTGTTACACACAAAACCAGCGATTTTTGTCCACAGTAAAGCTCTGTGCCTTAAATGCATAACTGTATGAGCTGTATGCATTTAAATCCATGTTATTAAACTTTAGTTAAAGTAAATGATGCCACACAAAAACTGAATTTTATAGAAGCCTGTTTTCATTAAAAACATTAATCTGACCTGCAGTATATTAGCACTGCTGGACATTAATGTGCCCTTTATTATCACTGTTGAATGTAAATGTGACATTTAATATTATTACAGAAGTTTAGGCAGACGGACACCCCGAATTTTCTTTTTTTTCCCTACCAATGTGTTTAACCATAAAGGAGAAAACGTCTGCCTGTGTACTCCTAAAGCAGTTTCATTACTGTTTTATTGGAAGATGTAACATTAATTTTTGTTACAAAAAAGATTATTTTATAGTCCTAACATTACAAAGCTTTAACCCTTTACAGCCGATCGGAGCGGGCACGCTCTGTTTTGCGTAACTATTTTTAAATCCCGGTAGCTCTGCAACCACTTAAGCTAGCACAATAATTTTTTTTGCATATGAAACTGGAGGAGTTGTACTTACATCTTATGCCATCAGCTTGTCCTAGGTCACAGTTTCCTTCCACATATAGCTTTGCAAAAACTGCATAAAAATCACTTGCAGCAACAAAAACATGACATTCCAGAAACACGCTTCGCCGATCCATCAGCTGTTTGTAACACTTCCTATGTCCATCAGCGCGAACTATCACATGACCGCATGACCTGCCCGAAACCGGAAGTGACGTCATTTTGCGGAAATGTAGTTATGAGCTTGTGTTTTACTTGTTATGTGTTTTAAAAAGTTATGTTTGAGTTTATGACTTTCTGTGTCGTTTCTGGGATGCTTAGGACTCATATTGCACTGCTGGAAATAGTTTATTTTGATGCATATGCTGTTATTTTGCAAATTTGCACTATAATATTTATTTTCGTTTTTCCTGCAGTATATAAAAATTGGTGTATTTCAAAAATAAAACTATGAAGACACTCAAAATAAATTTCCTGTGGTGGGAAACTAGTTTGTGTAACTTTTTTGTATTTACAGTTTTGAGGGATAAGCCTCTTAAATTTCTCTAACTAGAAATATATGTTAAAAAAACAAAAACGATTTTCAATTTTTTTGTAGTTTATTGCACTTTTTTGCAATTTATGTAATTACTATGCACCTAATGCAGACATATTATTAAAGTTTGGGCTATAATGGTTGTATTGATGTATAGCAACTTGAAATGCTCCCAAAAATGGCTCCACAGCATGTAAAAATATAATATAAGCTCTGGCGAACTTGGTTCTATGGTAGGTCTTAAAGGGTTAAACATAATTAGAATTCATGCAATGTTGCTTTATTGCAGCATGTTAATGTGACATTTATCTATCAGACTGTGACCAATAAACAAGACTTTACAGTAATTTTCTGCAATAAATGGCTGTTAAGAAAATCTGCAGATAATGCATTTTTTGCTGACTTTTTACAGGCTGTTTTGGGTTTTTGAGATTTCTGTATTTGAGGTTCATTAAAGAGGTCAGGCCCAGTTGAACCTTTTGGGAACACAATCACAGAAACCATCATCTGCTTTGTCGCTGTTGAGGCCTTAAGGAGAACCTCATTGTTTTCCTTTACCTGGAATGGTGAGGATATGTAGGAAGAGGAATTAACATGAGAATGGGGATGGCTATGCTCTCCCTATTTCCATACTACATGTTTCTATATTACAGGTATTTTACATCTTTACCTCCTGGGAGACTAATTCGTATGAGAAATACCTGCTCTTACAAAAATTCCTCAACACAGTCCAAACAGACCATGGGCAGTATGTTCACAGTGATAAAGGAACATATTACCCATAGCAACAGTCACTCGTGGATGTGTTTAATAGTGTTTGGACAACAGTGGAGCTTTATGCTGCAGAGGAGTATGCTGTGTGCCTTTGAGTGCCAACTCCTATCTTGGAGGATATATTGCTGAATACTAACCCTTTAAACATAAATCACTATTTTGAAAGAATTAGCACTGATTTACAAAATGTTTGCTTCAGATGAAGTTTAGTCAAGGTGGCTTTGGGAGAAGCAAAAACAAAACAAACTCAGACTTGATTTAGTCCAATGTGTTCTTGCCCTTGGGTGGCAGTCTTGTTTTGCCATCTGCGGTTTGGGTAACCATGGCACCACCTGAAGTGCAATGCTCTACTATCAGCTGACATGTTGTGTGTGCACTCAGACAAAACTGCATGTTTTATTCTTGCCATTTGGCAGCCATCTTGGCACCATCTTGGAAAAACCTCTGGGCATTCCTTTTGGGTTCCCAGGTAAATAAGCTGGGAGAATGTTATTTCAAATCACAGTGATTAGCATAGCATAAAAATTGCATGATGGAATCACTCATCAAATCTGAGAGAAACCATTTAAAGTTTGGTTGGTTTGCTCCAACACATTGTTTAAAATTTGTTTTGTCCATAAAATCTTATTTTACTACTCATATAGATCGACAACATTAAGTGGCACAACATTAAAGCTCCATTAATGCCTCAATCCAGAGAGCTGATGTGATTAAAATCTCTGCTTATCCCATGATAGGTAAATGGACTGGTTCTTATATAGCATCATATCTTATATAGCACTTTCTACTGTACTGGAGCACTCAACGTGTCTTTTAGAACAGCGGTCCCCAACCCCCGGGCCCCGGACCGGTATCGGGCCGTGAGTCGTTTGGTACCGGGCCGCGAGAGTTGAGGCTCGTACCGCACAGAAAAAATAAATAACTTACATTAATTTCATTTTATTTATTATCTGACTCTGAACAGTGTTTTATTTTTAAAAAGACTGAATTCTCTCATTTACTTCCGTCTATGACTGACTCTTGACGCATGTCAAGATACATTAGTAGCTAATATTAAACCTACAAGCTAGCAAAATGAGTAAAAAACAGATGTCTTTGGAGGGTTTCTTTGCAAAGGGAAAAAGGCCCAGTGAGGAGACAGACGAAGAGTGTATGACAACCACTAAGAAAAAGAAAGCTGAATTTAACAGACAATACCAAAATACCTACTTGAAATATGGATTTATCGCGACAGGCGATTCCCACACACCAAGCCCGCTCTGCATAATATGCGGCGACCGGCTTTCCAATGAGGCAATGAAGCCTTCAAAACTGCTTCGTCACTTGGAGACCAAGCACCCAACATTAAAAAACAAGCCTTTTTAATGTTGGGTACAAGGAGTATTTTGAAAGGAAAAAGCGGGAACAACAGGGACAGAAGCAATTACTGAGGGCCTCCACAACAACAAATACAAGTGCACTGAGAGCATCATACTTGGTGGCTAACCGTATTGCTAAGGATAAAAAGTCATTCATTATTGGTGAAGAATTGATCCTTCCTGCCACTAAAGACATTTGCTGTGAACTTTTTGGGGAGGTGGCGGCTGAAAAGATAGTACAGGTGCCTCTGTCGGCTAGCACCGTTACTCGTCGCATTGATGAAATAGCAGAGGACATTGAGACACAGTTGTTGGAGAGAATTAATTCATCACCATGGTACGCTTTGCAGGTTGATGAGTCTACAGATGTGGACAATAAGGCAATACTACTTGTTTATGTGCGATACCTTTATCAGGAGGATGTGCATGAGGATATGTTGTGTGCACTATCGTTGACAACCAAAACCACAGCTGCAGAACTATTCAGGTCACTGGATGATTATGTATCAGGAAAACTTAAATGGTCTTTTTGTGTTGGCATATGCACAGACGGAGCTGCTGCCATGACCGGACGGCTGTCTGGTTTGACTACTCGGATTAAGGAGGTTGCACCTGAATGTGAATCTACACATTGTGTCATTCACAGAGAAATGCTGGCAAGCCGAAAAATTCCACCAGAACTTAACAGTGTATTGAATGATGTTGTTGGAGTTATTAACCACATCAAAGCACACGCCCTCAAATCACGCCTGTTCGAGCAACTTTGTGAGGAGATGAACGCAGAGCATAGGCGCCTTCTCTTGCACACAGAAATAAGGTGGTTGTCCCGAGGGAGATCACTCGCCAGAGTTATTGAAGTACGAGAGCCGCTGCAGAGATTTTTCTCAGAAAAGAAGTCACCGCTGGCAGCGCATTTCAGTGACAAGGAGTGGGTCGCAAAACTCGCTTACATATGCGACGTATTCGGCCTACTAAATGAACTCAGTCTGTCCCTTCAGGGGAAAATGACAACTGTCTTCAAGTTAGCAGATAAGGTAGCTGATTTGGAAGAGACTCTGCCTGAGCAATCATTCTCCCAGCTAGTGCACGATCTGTCTTTGCTTTTAAAAGAGTTCGAGCGCTACTTCCCAATCACAAAAGACCCACGAACCGACAAGGAATGGATCCGCGACCCATTTGTCAATAAACCGGGTGAATCCACCTTGTCTTTGCAAGAAGAAGATCAACTGTTGGAAATCACAAATGACGGCGGACTTAAAAGTATGTTTGAGACATCAGCTTTGCCGGTATTCTGGATAAAAGTCATGGCAGAATACCCCGAGATTGCCACAAAAGCACTAAAAACCCTGTTGCCGTTTCCAACATCATACCTGTGTGAAGCGGGGTTTTCTGCAGTAACAGCGATGAAAACAAAATTGAGGAGCAGACTGAACATAAGCAACACACTTCGGGTGTCATTGTCCCCCATTACGCCCAGGTGGGACCATCTCGTTGCAGAGAAACAAGCACTGGGCTCTCACTGATCGAGCGTTATGGTGAGTTATATATTTTCTTGTACTTTTATATTTGTTTTGTAGTTGTGTGTCCTATTTTGAAAGAAATGTTTACGTGTTACCATAGCAACCAGAGTATTAAGGGGGAGAGAGGAGGATGTTACTCTCAATGTTGTTGGTGCATTTCAGGAGGATGCTGCTAATAAAGTTACACAATTACACAGTGAATTCGCGTGTAATATTATATTTACAAAATACCACAGTTTTTGTCTTGGTCGTATCATTTTATTTTGTTGTATTTATCCGTGACACCTGCCGGTCCGTGAAAATATTGTCTGACATTAAACTGGTCCGTGGCGCAAAAAAGGTTGGGGACCGCTGTTTTAGAACAT
The DNA here is from genome assembly GCF_057382185.1 of Mchenga conophoros. Taxonomy (NCBI): domain Eukaryota; kingdom Metazoa; phylum Chordata; class Actinopteri; order Cichliformes; family Cichlidae; genus Mchenga; species Mchenga conophoros. Next base: position 19,777,627 of record NC_140542.1, read on the forward strand.
CCCTCATTCACACACATGCCTACAAATACTTTTTCAGAATCAGAATCAGAAACTTTATTGTCATTGTCACAGGTACAATGAAATTAAGAATGGTCCCCGATCATTGCATCATCCCTAGCAATAACAAAATATAAATAAAACAATAAAATTCAATAAATAAAATAGATAGAATACTTAATAGAATACTTAAAATACTAATAAGATGTAACAGTAAAACATTCACATACATCCCCACATACATTCTATGCTCTTTCAACCATTGCTGAACAAATATCACAAATGCTATGTTAGGGAAACGCTGTTATGAAAAGTAGACTTGCTCACTTACAAAGAAATGAGCAGTCACTAATTTTTGGTAGTTTCTTTTTAATGGAGAGACAACGATTATCAATCAAAAAAATCCAGAAAAAAAAAACACTGCAAAAGAAAGTTATAAATTGATTTGTGTGTCACTGTGTAAAATAAGTATTTGACCTTCTACAACCCAAACAGAACCACACAATAAGTCAATCAATGATTATTACTCCCGATCTCAACTCATTGTATGTATAAAGCACACCTGTCCACAGTATCAGTTTCTTCCATGTCAACCTCTCGACAGCGACACCAAAGAGCTGTCAAAGGCTGTCGGGGACAAGATTATAGACCTGCACAAGGCTGGAATGGGCTTTAAGACCTGAGAAGCCTGGTGAGAAGGTGACAACTGTTAAGCTTGTTAATATCCTAATGGGTACAGGATGACTTCACTGCATGGTGTGGCCAATGAACAGAGTGATGGACTGTGAAATCTAGGAAGAACCTCCTTCTTTAAGACAATGTAGTGGCCTGGCCAGTCTCCACATCTTAGTCCTATAGAAAATTTGTGGAGGGAGCTGAAGCTGTTGAGTTTGGTTGTTAAGTATTTAGAGAGTTTCTGTAAAAAGTGGACCCAAACCCCTTGTGAGCAGTGTGCAAACCTGGTGACCAAATACAAGAAATGTTATACTGCTGTGCTTGCCAACATGGGTTTTTTCTATCAAGTCATGTTTTGCTTGGGGATCAAATACTTTTTCACTTTAAATTTAAATTTGATCTTTCTCTATTAAACCGAAGCTACCACTGAATTAGAGACAGTTTAGCTCTTTGAAAGTGTGCAAACTTACAAATTAAGCAGGGGAGGAAATAATTATTTCCCCCATTCTATGTATGCAACCACACAATTCTAAGTCACACACAAAAACAGTGAACATGCGTCAGTGCAAGAACAACATTGGCTCATATGCTTCCACAACACATCACCTTTCCCAACTCATCACATAAAGATAAAAAATCTTCACAACAATCAACAAGGCTTTTGAACTAAAAACAAGAGTCAAGTCCCGTCAAAGTTTAGGAACTATATATTAGGTTTAATTCATTACTTTGTAACGTGTTACACCCAGCATGGGTCACAGTGAGAAGCTGGCGATGAGACGGGTTTGTTTTCTGGCTCGTAACGGTCAGCACAGCCGGTAGCTTTGCCATTTAGGAATTCTCCCATTGATTTCTATTTAGATTTCCACATTTCTCTCCTATAATTTTGCTGGTATAATATAACAGCATGCTACCAATGTCGTCATTATGATTATAGTCATCAGAGTATTACGATACAGACTTAGGAGATCAGCATTACAGAGCATTTGCAGAGACCATTAACATCAACATCTATTATTTATAACATTAATGTAATGGCATCAATATGGAAGACTTACATAAACTTTAATTAGAATACTACTATAACGTGAAGCCATGCTTATGCAATATTGATGACCTTAATTATGCCATTAAAAAATATTTTTAATATATTTGTGGTCATTACTTTTGATCAATTCTGTCAACCATAATGCCCAAAATGCATTTTGTAATCTTCGTGTGACAGACCTTCAGTGTCTTGAGCTTTTTGTTTGGCTCTTGCTGAACAATCCCATTCAGATTCCAGCAGTGATTAGGTGGTAGATAAACACCAAAAGGCTTTGCTTTATAGCGCTGCCAGTGGGTGAAATGACAGAAAATGGAGGAATAACGAGCTAAATGGCTGAAAGATGGAGGTTTTATTGAACCGGGGTCTGCTCGCAGTGGGTCATCACACTGTTTTGTTTGTTTGTTTGTTTTCTGTCAGGCTTTAATCCTCCCTGAAGGGAAAGTGTCTCATTACAGGAACAGAGATTCTTACAGAGGCACATTATGCCATACTACAATGCAGCACAAAGACAAACAGCTGTTTTTGAAGTAGGTGAAGAAAGAAGAGGAATTTTGTGTGACAAAGAAGCCTGGAAGTGGCCCAGCCTAACGGATCTGTTTGTGCTGCTCAGATGGTCTGGAAGATGGGATCCTTTCTTTTAAGAGCTTACTGAGAGAATTTGCTTCACACTGATTTTTTATGACCATAACGGCTCCTTCAAGTGTTTTCTGCTCACTTTAGTTTTTAAGCATCAACTGGATGCTAAGCTGAGGGTCATAATTTTCTGACCCATTACTTAGTATGTGAGTCTATGACAGCGTGTCAGTAAATAGCCATAGCCCTGCTGCTTGCGCCTATTTATGGTTCTGTTTGTAGGCTCTAAAAATCTGGTTATGTCCTGAATATAGCATCATTATTTTTACTGCCACCGCAGTATAAATCTTGTTAATGCATTTTATGCTGCTGCTAATCAGGCTTGCTAATGCTACCAGCAGCTATATGTGAGAAACATAAAATGGGGCTTTTGGTTAGGCAGTGTCTTTGTACTTGGCACAGCAGCTGCTACCACAGTTGGTCTATGAAATAAGACCTCCATTTGCCAAACAATAATGTGATTAGGGGCTAAAAAGAAATGTTATTGTACAGTTCCTCTATAATGAACAATTGCTTAGTAAGAGATTAGGACCTGGACAGCCACAGAGGAACACTCTGCCAAGGTAGGATTGCTAATTGACCAGTGGTGGAGCCAATTTTTATCGGGCTGGCCAGCACGAGCTCAGCATTTATATTTGGTGGCACAAAAACTGAAGTATCAATATACTTTTTTGTGACAAATCACTAGAGGCCAAATAGTTTGGTCACTCCGGCAACTCCTTGGGCACAACTAAAATCTGGAATAGTTGCTACAGTAATTCTTATTACATTTTTTTAATGTCCATGTGGTTCCACTTTAAAGAAAAAAAGGGATACTTATCATAAAATAATAAAAAGATCAAGGCATTGTATGAAACTGAACTGCAGGACACCACAAATTTAATACACTAAAATTTGTGGTGTCCTGACGGTGTCACTTACATGACATATTCATTATTTTACTCAAGTTCTTCAATAAAAAGTGGAAAGTGATCTTGAAGCATTCTTAGAGTAACACCGCCTCAGGAAACATTTGGTTTATCCTCATCGGTCAATTAACGGTCATTAACAGGTTCTTACTGCTGCTGCAAGACTGGAAGCTTAAACAGAACAGTTCACTTGAAGATTCGAGCTCTGTTCTGCTCCTGTCTGCATTTTATGATGTAGCACTTGGAATTGCATCATTCATACACAGAATAACAATTCTTTCTCTCAGTCCAGCGCTCCAACAGATGCCTTCTTTTTCTTTCTGCAGTTTTGAGGAGGTAGGAAGAATGAATGTCTCTGTCAGATGAAGCTGTTTTATCACTTATGAAGGGGACAGAGGGATGTTTTTGTCATATAAAGCTGTTCCTTTTGGAGGTTTTAGAGGAGGAGGATGGAGGGATCCGAGGATTAATGTTTCTGTCAGAGGAAGCTGCTCTGCAAACAGACAGCAGCCTCTCCACTGCCTTCAGGCTCAAACAAGGGTTTTAATATGAGAGCGATGCTGTAACACAGACATAGAGAGCATAGACAGCAACTGTTTGTAAATATAAAAATATGCATGTGCTGCTTCCTGGATGTATTTCATGCCCAGCACATTCATTGTCTGTAAATAGAACCACATCCTGTTTTTTTTTTAAACGTATCATTCAAGCAAGACAATCTCACTCTTAATCTGAAATCTGTCCTTTCACAGTGTTCGGGATGATTTTGGCAGCTGATGTGATGGAGTCTTCGCGAATTATCTTGGTGTAACAGCGTGCATACATTCAAGGAAAGAAAAAACATTCAATATTTAAACATGGGGAAAATGAAGGTATTTCATCATCACGACTGCTGAGCCCATTTTCTTCTTCACAGTTTCCTGACCAGAGCTTGTGTGCCATTATTCCCATCATTGAATCATAATTAACTGCCTAATTGTTCCTTCTTTCCACTGATGTACAACAGGTTTTCACTGATTCTTATTGTATAATTTAATTTTTTGTTTGGTATAATTGGAATTTGATTCTCATTGAGCTGCAGATGTCATTTGCAAGTGTGTGTGCGTCAATGAGACTGTACCACATGACTGTTGAGGAAGAGATCAGTTCCAAAATCACCTAACCCTAACCCTACATTTTACAAAGATGTAGTAAATGTATCTCACCCAACCAAAAAAAAAAAAAGTCTCTATGGGTGGAAGAACATCCTCACGTATGCATTCATATTCAGATTGTATTCTGTGTGTAGGATCACACAGGAGTGCAGCTGATGTCACACCACATGCACACAGGACATGTCGTAATACCATTCAGGCTGAGTCGTAAATAGGATCGTATTTTAAATTATGATTATGAAGAAAACAAAAAACTTAATGTAAAATAATTTTTGTTGTGCACTGATTTCCACAGTCTAACGTTATAAATCCAGTGCACCTTAGTTTCTTTTTTATTCTTGGCATCGAGGACTTAGAGACAAAGAGATTAAGTCCACACTAAGAGACTGGTGGGCACAGGACCTGCACCATCAGTATCCTAGGACAGAGCAGTTTGTATTCCCTTCAAGGATACACCGACTTACTGATCAGTTGTGATCGATACCTAGATATCAATATGGATTCATTTTGGTTATGTATTTTGCCATAATGAAAGATCCACAGATTCCCTGACAGGTAAAACCTGACTTTTATATATTTGGAAGCCAATGCGAGAATCAGAGGAATGAGTATGTTGACACACAACTCCAGATCCAAACTAATTCTGCCTGAAATATGGTTAAAGAAAAGAAAAGAAAAGAAGAGAAGAGAAAAGAAAAGAAAAGAAGAGAAGAGAAAAGAAAAGAAAAGCTGACACTGAAGCCGAAACACTCCCACCTGTCTCTAATGTTGCACTTATGTGTTTGTTTGTGCTACTGTGATTTGTGCAACAACCAGCTGCTCCAAACAAAAAGTCCCTGGTGAGATTAACAAAGTTGCATGCATTGTATGGTGTTGTATTATTTAACCCACCATGTCACAAGCATCATTTGAGTCTCAGGTCCACCATATCTCCAACAGCACTGTCATGTCCACTGGGATGGCAGCATAGCAGCAGCATAGAGTTGCTCTGTTCATCTCCCTCACCTTTCGTGCTTTAACCACTGAAGCCTGAGGCTATGTTTTAAATTTCCACCTGTTAAGCGCCCAAAATTTTAGGCAGTAACGGCTCCACAACTGTTAGCCTAAAATCAACAGACTTTCCATCTATGGCTGAGAGACACAAGGGAAACAAATAAAAAAAGAACGAGTCTCTTTGTATCAACTTTAAAGTCATGCTGACATTAAAAAAACAAAGTACAGAAGAATTAAATAAAAATATGTCCATAAACATTGATGTGATTGAACCGAAAGCAGCAAATCTGCTGAATCATGAGCCGTTTTATTTACAAGGATGTACGAGAGAATAAAAAGGATGAATGCAATTGGCAAAGTAAATAATATTCTGTTGGCAGTGATTCCCAAGACAATTGGGAGAACTTGATTTAAATTAAGCTTTAAACAAGTAAAAACTTCCCAATCCTTTAAATCAGCTACAATCAAATTTCCTTCAATCATCTCTCAGTTGTTTTTTAATAAAGTTTTCTGACAGAGTGCAGATAATCTATTTTGGCTGCACAGAGTCTACAGACCCTAACTGAGCTTGCTAGCCTTGGCTAATAACTTAGCATTCCACTCTCAACCAAACATTTATCACTCCAAAATACACAAACAAAACATCACACACATCCAGTTTACCCTGATTGCTCCAATACTTCATTGTTACAGAAAGCATGTACAGGCCTTTAGTGGAAAGCTGAGTATGTTCTAACGAGACATGATTGCCCCATGATATGACAGCCGCACTGAAGCACACAACTTTTAACCTCTATCTCTCTTCCACAGCATGTCTTTTATCCTGTCTTCCTTCTCTCACCCCAACCGGTCGCAGCAGATGGCCGCCGCTCCCTGAGCCTGGTTCTGCCGGAGGTTTCTTCCTGTTAAACGGGAGTTTTTCCTTCCCACTGTCGCCAAAGTGCTTGCTCATAGGGGGTCATATGATTGTTGGGTTTTTCTCTGTATCTATGAAGTGCCTTGAGGCAACTTTTGTTGTGATTTGGCGCTATATAAATAAAATTGAATTGAATTGAATTGACTAAGTGGTTGGGGAAAATACTGTAGCTAACAAACTGGACTCTGGTTACTCCGGTAAATATGTTGCGTTCTAGTGTGATCTGTGGCTTTTGAGTCTTTTGCTTTTTAGAGTTTTTAGTTTGCTTTTCATTCTTAACCTTGATCTTTAGTCTTGATTACTATTGTAGGCTGTTATTTCTATTATTGATTTCAGAGTAGAATGATTAGAGTCACCATTCTGTTTTCAGTTCGCTCTGGTATCTATTTGTCTATCCTCCTTTGTGTTCTCTCTTAGATGTTTTCCAGTGTAGTTACTTCCTGTTTTATTTTTGTAAATCCCAGGCTCCTGTGTTATTCATTTGATATTACTTCCTTTGTATCATTTAGCTTAATTAGTTTCAGGTGTTCCTCATTCACCACCTGTTTCCTCTTCACTTCATTGCCATCAATGTGTCTGTGTGTGTACATAGTCCCAGTTTCCATCCGACCTTTGTCAGCATGTCTGTTGTCCTGTCCTTGTGTGTTCCCTGTTTCACTGCGTTCTGTTTACTTTTGCCTTATGGACTTTTGAACGATGTCTCACATAATCACAATTTCACATTTTAGATGTTATGGTAATTATTAATTCAAAATAATATTTTCCCCAGAAAAGAGGGGTTCAGACCTTCTTCTCTTGCATATAATTTCTACTAATAGTTGATAAATAAAATGTTGGGGCAGACTCCGGAGGTTGGTAATCAAAATTTTTGGCAGCCAAAGCAATGCATGGAGGGTCGGGTTGCTGCATATAAGAACTGTGCACACTGTTCATTTTTATTAAATATGATGGTGTTAAGTTACAGGTTAAGCTTTTTATATTTGTTTGTTTTTGTAGAAATAGTGTTATAATGTATTATCACTGTCATTTAATGCAATAGTGAAAATAACAATAAGAAATACTAAATCCTTGAAAGTAAAAGCCTAGTTATTTTTGATTTGCATAGCTGTGCACTGCTGACTGGACTGCACAATCCCTCCACCTGGATGAGTGGAGTTTTGGAACAGTTTGGCCTCCCGTACAATTTTAGGGGTTGGTGAAAGGGCTTTCATTAGGTACACCCCTAGCCAAAGGCTCTACTTCTGAACGATTACTGTGATTGTTGGTGAGGGTCCACTTGCTCTTGTTCCATTAGACTGAGGGTGCCTGGAGGCGGAGTCTTCTCATTTATCATATCTAGCATTCATTGCAACAAACTCCAGGAGCTCAGCCAGCAGGGCCACATCATGAACATTTGCTACGATAAAGACCTCCTGAAGGTAACTCCAAGAAATGCATGGGATACGTGCACAGCCTTTGTTTTCCTTTATCTGCTTCTGATGAATATGAAATAATGGATCTATATTTAGTGCTTTTGGTGAGCAAAAAAGGAAAGTACAAAAATAAAGATAAATTTATTCATTACAAAGACTAAGACAAGCCTGACTGATTCTCCCTAACATCACTCTACACACAAAACACACTCTTATACACACACAGTGTTGGAGGCTGGTGATGGTTATAAATGACCCAGATAGGATTTGTCATTAAAACAGCATTTCACTAAAATTCTCTTGCAGTAACAAGATGACACAGGCGGAGCGTGTGTATGTGTGTCCGTATGAGGGAGAGAGAGAGAGTGTGTGTGTGTGTGTGTAAGAGAGAGAGAGAGAGAGAGAGTTGGAGTGCTGTCCTTGAGTTTCTGGCAGACGAGATGGATGAGCTGTAATTACACTGATAGAGTGATGATTGGAGGAGAGGAAAAAGAAGGAGGATGAGAAACAAGGTCGTGCATGTATTTGTCCTTGCATAAGAACATGGACATGTGCATATTTCTGTTTTAAATGTTATGGCTGTTAAAGGATGATGGGATAACAGGCAAATCCAGATTTGACTTTCAAAGCAGAAACAGGATAGACATGATAAACACTAAAGCCCAGAAACCAAACTGCAAAAGTAGCTGGAGACACAGACCTGTGGGTGGACTCAGCCACAACATTTGGCTACAGTCACTGGTCTTGTTCTTGGTTCCGACACTGGCTCAAATCTCGAGTTTTTATAACTCAGGATGATTTTTTTAAAGCACACCTTGGAATGTGTTTAGCTTACTTGGATGTGGATTGAATCGTAAATGTAGAGATGCACAGTCAGATTTTGATCCACCATGCAATACAACATGAAAATGATCCCAAACACACTGACAATGCCTGATATAAGAACATGCAATTAACCCTTCTCCCCTAGCAGGTCCTCAGCTCAACTCGACTTGACTCAGTTTTTAGGGATTACCAGGCTGTAGTATCTGGTACCAGGTACTTTTTTAGTACGTACTCGCCCGGGGGCTCCAAACAATCTGAGACAAAAATGTGACATCAACAGACTGCATGCCACCAACTGGACAGTCAGTGGGGATCACTCGATGAGTCAGGAGAATGACACCTTCAGAAAAATCCAAACTGAATCCTGGCAAAGAGAGAAATCGCTGCACAGAAACCAACACTGTGGTTCAATAATGAGGTGCTGCCACGTACCATTGGTTTGGCAGCAGGTATACATTGTTGTGTTATTTATGTTCCATACATTGAGGTGGTTGAGTGGAGTCAACCCAAGTAGGTGCTAGTGGAAAAGTCACAAATGTAACACTATCAGTCATGGATTGGCCTCCCCAGAGCATGGACTTTAACATTACTGAAGCAGTGTGTGATCATCTTGACAGGCAGTAGAGCAAAATGATGAAAAAACAGACGAGCTTTGAATGTCCTTTAAGAATCCTGGAGAAATATTCCCGAAGACTACTTAAAGAAATTTTAAAGAAGTCTGCCTAAGAGAGTTCAGGCTGTGCTGAAGAATGAAGGTGGGTATACCCAATTTTGGCTCTCTTTTGCCTTTCCACATATGTTTACACATGTTACATGAAGGGTGACTTTTGCACAGTACTGTACATGGTTCTAATATATTTTCAGGTAAAACAAAAAAAAGTAATAATCTGTATGAGCCACACATGAATAATAAATTACGTTGCGTTGAAGCCTTAAAGGAGTTTTCTAATGGCAACATAGTTCACAAATAAGAGGACTACAAAAACATTACGCTCTATGATTTCCTGCACAAATATTTGCCTTTTGTTGAAAATCGACATTGCAGGAAGGTGGGATTGATGTTGGAGAAGCTCAGGGAGTCCATGTACCCACATGTGGCAGTCACAGATTGTTCACGTGTGTCTCAGATTTGGTCCACTGGCCTTCTAACACATTGAGCTAAATTGACACAACTCCAATGAGGAATAAGAATGTAATAAAACCATGTCGACCTGTAAAGAAGCAAGCTAATTATCTGTTATCTCAAGACACCAAAATGGTATCTGAAGTTCACATCTTAATTACCATGTCATCCCCAGATAAATGTTTCAATCCGACTTAATTACATCATATTCGGATATTAAACTGTTGTCTCTATATTTAGACTTTAGAGTAAATGATTTTAACTCAGCAGTCCTGATACTGCGATTTAACCACAGCATTAGCTTGAGATATTAAGCATTGTTGTCTTGCGACAGCATATTTAAAGTATCATTTTATCAACATGACAAAGTCTGTTAATGTCAACCATGATGATATTATTGCCTCATTATATCAAGTTAAGAAGGAGCTTGTGTATTTTGTTGCTGAAAGAAGTACTCTAGCTATTAGCACTGTGGCTCTACACTGTAAAAAAAAAGTAATATAAAAGTATTTTACTGTGTATTTTACAGTTTTGTACTGTTCTTCTAGAACATCATTAAAGTTACATAAATAGACTGATTTTACATTTCAAATGTAAATTAACGTAAAATCACTGTAAATGTAATAAAACATAATTTTCTTGTTTTTTAAATGTATTTGTCTGTACATATGCATATTTAGATTGTTAAAATACATTCACAAATGTATCATAATTTCACAAATATTTGTCTGTTATATGAAAGATTGAACTGTTAAATTCAAATGTAATGCTATGGAACCAGTAAAAGCGAAGCTCTCAATTTACCGGTCGATCTACGTCCCTACCCTCACCTATGGCCACGAGCTGTGGGTAGTGACCGAAAGAACGAGATCGCGGATACAAGCGGCAGAAATGAGCTTCCTCTGAAGGGTGGCTGGCCTCTCCCTTATAGATAGGGTGAGAAGTTCGGCCATCCGGGAGGGGCTCAGAGTAGAGCCACTGCTGCTCCACATCGAAAGGAGCCAGCTGAGGTGGTTCGGGCATCTGACAAGGATGCCCCCTGGGCGCCTCCTGGGTGAGGTGTTTCAGGCATGTCCCACCGGGAGGAGGCCCCGGGGCAGAGCCAGGACACGCTGGAGAGATTATATCTCTCGGCTGGCCTGGGAACGCCTTGGTGTTCCCCCGGATAAGCTGGAGGAGGTGGCTGCAGAGAGGGAGGTCTGGGCCTCTTTGCTTAGACTGCTGCCACCGCAACCCGGTCTCGGATAAAGCGGATGAGGATGGATGGATGGATGGATGCTATGGAAAAATAAATAAAATGATTCTTATAAACTTTTTTTACATCAAATAATTAAGTGTGCCTATGCCAAGAGGCACACTTATTACTATTTCTCGGATTTATTATTCTTCATATTATTATTATTATTATTATTATTCAGTTTCCGCCTGAAAATTTGCAGTGTAACTCGCCCCACAGTTTTGAGACAAGGTTCACATATGTTATATCATTTTGTGCGACTGGATCTGGAATGGTGTGTTATGATTTTTGGTGTTTATGACTTTTATAGTTTTTTAATATTAATATTTTTGTGAAAATTTTCCCGCGCTTATGTGCCGCACAGTTTTGAGACAATGGTTACATATATTATATCATTTTGTGCGGCTGGGTCTGGACTAGTATGCTATGACTTTTGGTGTTTATGACTTTTATAGTTTTTTATATATTTAGATTTTAGTGCAAATTTTGGCCCATTTCTAGGCCCATGAGAAAGATTCAACTTTTGGCCCCATAGAAACAGACTTCATTTGTGGTGTGTTGGCTCTCTCTAGTGGTATGCCGGGAGTAGTACGGCCTGTCTACCCATATTTGCGTTACCGTAGTGACGAGAATATCAACGGCGCGCACAGCCTCGCTGCTTTCAGGAGCCATTGGAAGTATTAAGGTTGCTCGAACCATTGAATAGTTGCGGTAAGGGAAAGGGTGTATGCTTGGTGGAAAACTCCATATCCCACAATTCATAGCACGCCTCTACCGAGTGAAACAATGGCAGCTGCCACTTCGTTTTTATATTCCTCTTATTCGTGTTTCTAGGTCACAAAATAAACTTTTAAGATATTTTCAGGCGAGAATGTAGCTGTCTAAACTTCAAATATCTGCTCGTTTTATCAAGACTTCCCATATTAGCAACAGTTCTCTCTATGTTGCTACTAGCCTGCTAGCTAGCTAGCACGGCTAGCGCCGCTTCGCTCGAAAGCACCCGGGCTTGGCTTTCAGTGAGGCAGCTTACACTCGTTTCACCCCCCGATCGCTCACAAATAGCCTGTGTCTCCGTTTATATGGGCCAATGATTCATTTATTCATTTTAGTAATGGTATAAACAGTGAAAGGTGGTTGTCCAGATGCTGGTCAATGTGGAAAAATTAACTGAGTTGCTTGGTGGTGGCTAACGCGGAGCTACAACAGAGGGCAGCTAGCCACTGGTGTATGACAGAAAGGGCATGCGGGGAAAGACACATGCGAGGCGGCCGCCGATAGACCGGTGGTGGCTAACGCGGAGCTCAATCGTGGATAAGGGAAACCGAAGGCAGGAGAAGCAAGCGGCTGCCGGTCGGAGCGTCAGGTTAACTGAATTTCAGGTAAGAACTTATGAACTGCACTCTATTTGGGTCACATATAAACCGAGTTTAGGTGTAGTTTATTTTCGTTGTGCTGACTTTTTACAATCACTTACTGCTAGCTAGCATGACGGAGTTTCTATACAGCTGTGTTTGCACTAAGTTACTGATGTTGAACTTTATGACAGCCTCCCCCCTGTCATTCTCTCGCCTGTTGAAACTTCAATCACGAAACTGACCAATGATCGGCTTTTCTCTCGTTTGTTTATTGCGCTAAACAACAGCAGCACATTTAAGCTTGATAAGCTGTTGTTAGAATTCATTTGATTTTAATTTCTAGTATCAGCTGATGTTTGCTGGAGCCACAGCTGTAAAAAGGGCTGGTCGAAACCAGGAGACCTCCTTACTGAATCATCAGAGCTGAACTGGTGATGGAGAAACAGGTTTACCTTTTAGGTGACATGAATGAGTTGAAGGAAAGTTATCAACTGTTTCTGAGAGACAAATAACACCAAGCTCCTTTTTTTGTGTAGCTGACAGCTGGTAACTGTGCAGGGGCGGGTCTAGCAAAGCTTTAGCCAGGGGTCCATGTAGGGCATTAACAGGGAAAGGGGGACACAAAGATATACTTTTCTTTCTTGCTCTCATATAAAATATTTAGCTTTTATTAAATAGTTATCTGAATCTTACAACCAAAGTTTGTATACTAATACACAAGATTGGCTGTAGACCATTGTTAATCATTCAGAACACTGTGTAAAAATAACAAAAAACAAAAAGTGAATGCAAAAGTGCACAAATATTTATTTTACATGTTTGATGTGTGTGGCGGCCGTGGTCTGCAGTGCTGCTGCAGGGGAGGTGGACCCACCTGAGCGGCATCTGCAATCACGCCTCTCAGGCGTAAAGTCTGTGCTCTCTCGGCTGTTTTTTTTTTTTTTGGTGTGTGTTGGGCTGTGAGATGAAAAGCTACAGCCGGCTGTGTGGGTACAGCAACCATGTGTGAAAAGTGGTCAATAAAGTAATGCTACAAAGCGTGTTCATGCAAACATTGTTGGGTCTGCCGTGGTACAATGGGACTTTGTACCACGGGCTGTACGAAGTCACCTCATCTTTACACAAAACTGTAAGCTGTCATCTGTGAGGCGCGAGCGGTGTTTGGTTTTACCATAGATCATGGTGGAGAATGGCTGCTCTGCTGAGTTTTGCTCTCTGTAGCCGTATGAATGGCAAACTACACTGATTAGCAGCGGCATAGGCACACTTAAAATTTCTTCTGAAATTTTCGCTTTCTAGTTATTATTATTATTGTTATTTAGGGCCATTGTGGCTCAAGAGTTGGCAGTTCGACTTGTAATCAGAAGGTTGTTGGTTCGAGCCCCGGCTCGGACACTCTCTGTCGTTGTGTCTTTGGGCAAGACACTTCACCTACCACCTACTGGTGATGGCCAGAGGGGAATTATAAAGTGGAATTGTAAAGCACTTTGAGGGTCTCAAAAAGCACTATATGAATGCAATCCATTATTATTTAAACCAACTGTTAACTGTATATTTCTGTACATTAAGTATTGTTATTCATATTGCCGTATTTTTTGACCTTGTTTATAGGTAATTTCATTGTTTAATCACATTAAAATGTTCCTAATTTAATGTTTAAAAGCACCTAAAAAAGGCAAAATCCCATGTAAAATTAGGGCAACAAACTGTATTGTCATTACTGAAAATAACTGTATTTTCATAAGAAAGTTATTTTTTGTTATTTTATGGTATTATTTTGGTGCCCCAGCTGCCGGAATATTACTGTTATTTTAGGATTTTTTTTTTTTTTACAGTGTAGAGATGAAAACGCATCACAGCAACATCAGCAGAGCAAGGCACAGCAACAAAACTAGGTCTTTTTGCTATTATACATTTATTTATAGATGATTACTATTAGTTTTTACAAATAAATTTACATACACTACCAGTCATGTAAAGTCCTGACAGACCTGCTGAAGAGTTTTTCTTCTGCATTGTGGATCAATACTGAAGTGAATAAAATATGGAAATGTCTTCAAAGGACAAACATGTTAACAACTGGAAATTTGTTTCAAATTGTAGGTTTCTTATTTGGTTTAGAAAAGCTCTGCACACTCCTCAGTCTCTCAGCCAGCTCCATGAGATTCTCTCCTGGAGTTTCTCCAACAGTCTTGAAGAGACTCCAACACATGCTGAGCTCTTGGCAGAGGAGTGTCTAAAGCAGTGGAACCTCCCCCCTTCAAGTATAATTGCCCCCTGGGGTCCTCCCAAAGCTACTGGGCTGCAGTATTGTCAGCCTGTCAACCCAATGCTACTGGATGACAACATGGAAAGCAAGAATGCTTGAAAGTAACTACTGCATTTACTCAAGTGCTGCACTGTAGTACAGTTACATTTAATCACCGTGGAGTTAGGGTAGCTTGGAATGAGTCATATTTCAAAATAATCCACCACAACTTTCTCCTGATTGCCTGCTCCTCTGTAAACAGAAGATTTGAATCGCAGGTCAACGAAGCACACCAGAGATGTCCACATAAGAATTATTCTTTCTATGACATCACACTCAGCTAAAAGTTGAAAAACCTGTGACAAAGTTATTACTAATTCTTATATAAATCTGGCCAAGGTTAATATGACAATTCACTATTTTAAATTAGTAGTACTAATGCTAATCTTATACTTTGTACTCCTTAGACATGCTTGACATGTTCAATAACTGGTATTGCAAATAATTTAAAATAATAATATTTGATACAAATCTAACATTTTGGGATATAATATATATTGAGATAACCGGGATTAGTACAAAAAGTAATAAAACAAGCTCCAGCTTTGAAACAGAAGCAGCTTACTCATTCATGAATCAACGACTGATGCAATAATAACATTGAGTATTGCTGCTTTTCTTCAGTACAGGATCTAAATGCCTCTTCCGCTGTTATGCTCTGCTGCCATGTTACCTTTAGCGGGACAGAGGAGAGTGCAGCGTTCCTTAAGCCAATTTTCAATGCTGTCTTTATTTCTGATTGAATTTTTCTGATTTCCCACAGGCCAGCCGTGACTGGTTCTTGATCCCCTGTAAGCCACCGTTTAAAAAGTAAACAAACCTGGAATCGCCCCTGCTTGTTGGCTGCTTTTCCTTCACTTTGCCATCCAACTCGTCCCAAACCATGACATCTGGATTAAGACTGAGTGACTGTGGAGGCCAGATCAGCTGCAGCAGTACTCTAACTCACTGCAGGTTTTCATTATGTACGTTTGAAAAGTACTTGACCTTTGTGTGTTAAAGCACTGATGGAGTGTTTTGGTTGTTTTTTTTTTAAATGAATCGAGCGATTGTCATTATATAGAAATGTCCTAATCTTTAAATTCCACAAATTTTGATAAGGATATCAAAAGTGAGGCGACTTCTGTTGTGATTTGGCGCTATATAAATAAAATTGAATTGAAATGAATATATTGCTAACTATAACCCACTCCATGTGTGAATAATTATGGTTACAATAATGTCAATAGCATCTAAAAAAAAGCCAAAAACTGTTTGCTTACTACATACTTGCATATCTGTTGGTTCACAGCTCCTGTGTCTTCAGTCTAAGACGTTTTGTGTTTGAGCAATAATCTCTAAGCAAACTAAAAATTTGGAATAAAAATGAGGCAGAGGAGACGACAATGCATCAGGTGCTGTCATTGTTAATGATGGAGATTTACTGCCAGTTACACCGCCTGATATAGCAGACCACAAAGGACACACTTTATGGCACCTTTATGATATGTAGACCTAAGATAAAGCAACAATACTTTAAACTACAACATTTGGTCAAGTCCTAGATACGTTTCACATGAAAAAATGGCAGAGATTGAGCTTAAAGCAAACAGCACCAGCTAATGTCACAATCATTTACTTTCAGCTTGACCCCAGACTACACATTCAGTCTATGACATGAAGCAGATTGACGGAGTTGGTGCTGGTCAACATGAATAAAGGCGACTCCATGTGTCATGATCCTGGGTCTTTTGACCCAGCGTTTTAAGTTTTGAGTTTATTTTGTTCATTAGGTTATCTAAGTTCATTTGTTATTAGATTCCCCTTGTGTATCCAACCCCATTAAGTCTCCCTTGTCCTTCATGTGCTTCATGTCTGTGTTTCTTAAGTTGTCATGTTTGCGTTTCATTATGTTTCCCATTTTATTTTGAAAGAGGTCCTGTGTTCCTGCATTTTTTTTTTACTCTTCCCATGTGGAACTCATGTCTTGAGTTCTGTCAGTGTGTTTCCTGTTTTACTTTCACAGTCTGTCCTATGTTAATGTTTCTAGTTTTGCTTCCCTTGTCTCGTCCTGCCTAATTACTCTCAGCTGTGCTCTCTTCCCCCTCGTTGTCCCTCAGTTTATTTAAGGCCCATGTTTCTCTTTGTCAAGGTTGCGTCCTCCCTCATAGCTGTGTGATTTTTCCCTGTGGCTCCTTGTGCTTTAGTTTTCCTAGTTTAGTTTTGTATTGTTTTTCGTGTCCCACTCCACACCAGCAATAAAGCTGTGTTTTTTGAGTTTACTTTTTGTCTCTGCGAGTTTGGGTCCTACTCTTGCCTGCACACAGCCGTATTGTGATAGAAGGACGCAACCCTGACAAAGAGAAACATGGGCCTTAAATACACTGAGGGATAACGAGGGGGAATGAGCCACAGGAGGAGAGCACAGCTGAGAGTAATTAGGCAGGATGAGACAAGGGAAGCAAAACTAGAAACATTAACATAGGACAGACTGTGAAAGTAAAACAGGAAACACACTGACGGAACTCAAGACATGTAAACTTAACAGACTGGGGAGACAGAACATAGGGACCTGAAAAATGGAACAGAAAGGCACAGTAGACACAACATGAACATAACAACGCCACAGGGGAAGAGTAAAACAAAATGCAGGAACACTGGACCTCTTTTAAAATAAAATGGGAAACATAATGAAACGCAAACATGACAACTTAAGAAACACAGACATGAAGCACATGAAGGACAAGGGAGACTTAATGGGGTTGGATACACAAGGGGAATCTAATAACAAATGAACTTAGATAACCTAATGAACAAAATAAACTCAAAACTTAAAACGCTGGGTCAAAAGACCCAAGATCATGACACCATGTTTATGGAAGTTAAAATGTTTAAACATGTTTAAACATCAGAGACACATTTGGCCTAAGTTGGTACTGGTTGTTGAATATGATAGCAGCCGCAATGCTGTGAATTTTTTGGTTTAATAAAATTTTATCCCAAGACTTGGTGACTGGAGAACAAAGAATAAACCAATTTTAACTGACATTTTCACTTTTTTTCAGAATAGGATCCGAATGTGAGGTCTATGTGAGTGCAGGTAAACAGATGCTCAGACAAAAGACAAACTGGATATGTTCATCACTGTACACAAGCTAACAGTGGAAATACCAAGGTAACAAGACACAGCTGAAACTAATTAAGACAAAACCAAATAAAGTCAAACCAGTGAAAATGCACAAGGTAAAAAAGAAACACACAAAATGGGAATCACAAAACAAAAATAAAGACTTGATAACACGATACAACGGGATACTGACGAGGCAAGAAAAAAATATTAAAACATGGAAATGAAATATTGATAAACCCAAAGTCTTCATAGCATAAAACTCCCAACAAAATAATAAAAATAAAAAACCAAAGAATATAAACCAAACCTCACAATGACAGAACCACAGGCCATTTCCACTTTTCCACTTTGACTTTTTCCAAATGATAGGCTCAGGTAGGATAGGGTTACCACCAAACATTCTAGTCTCACAGATATCTTCATAACCACATTTAGATAGCAGTTTATTTATTTGCATGAGCATGATTATGATACATATTGGCACTAACATCACTGGTAAACTGCTTTAATTATGTTGAATTCAAAAGTGATATTCTGTCCTTCTCCTTTTCTCTGGGTACACTGAAATATAAAACCCGTACTCCCAAATCAGGACTTCATTATGCCAATTACTGTCTGAAGAAAACGGTTGTGCTCATATTTAGTGTCTTAACTCCAGAGATTAGGATTCAATGATATGAAACTTAGTCTGGAGATTAACAGGGGGCTAAAATGTGACATTATGTTGAGAGAACAGACTGCTGTGTTTCATGTTTTATACACACAGGTTTCATCATAAGAGTTTTTTCTCTCAGCCTCAAGACAAACATTAGTCCCAGAAGAAAACAGAGCAGCAATGACAGAAGAAAAGAAGAAAGGGGCTGCCACCGAATCAACAACATTTGGTATTTGGTACATAATGAGACCATTAAGTCAAGATCACAGCAGAAATGTTTTAAAAAATGAATTAGAGCACCACAAAAGCTTAATTCCCACGCTCTGTGAAAAGAGATAATTCAATTTAGATCATGAGATTGTTATTTTGCCTCCATGAATTTAGTCTGGTGTCTATTTATTGTGTTTATTAGACGTGTTTACCTTTAGGTGCGCTCGTTTGTGCTTCTTCTCTCTTCGTTTAATTTTTTACGCCTGTAGCTGTGAGTCTGTGAGTTGTGTTACAAACCTCATGCTTTCTGAAAATAAGCCATCACTAGAAGAGATATAACTTCCTCAACAGGCTAATACAGCATCAACAGCAGTAGTGGTCAGTGTTTGTGTGTTGGGACTGACCGTCACGCCGCTGTCCGTCTGCGTCTCTCTGTAGGTGAAGTTGCAAACAGCCCAGGCCAAGTAGTACGTGGACATGCGAGGCGTCCGGGCAAAGTGATTGGTCAACCAGCCGTCCTCATCCGACAGCGAGCTGCTCTCCACCGGCATGTTGGACAGCGAGGTGTACTGTGGGTCGTGGCGGAGGGTGAGGGAGAATGTGGCCTTGTAGACAGGTTCATCAAAGCAGGGGAAGGCCTTCCGGGCGTGGATAGGACTGAACTGAGTTACTGCCAAGTAGCTATGAAAAGAAAAAGGAATAAAAGGATTATTACCAGAAAATTTTTTTTGGTAAAGATTATAGAAGATGACTTCACCAGTGAACCACTTTCATTTGGGAAATGGCAAACATGTATGAGTTCCATATAAAGAGCTAAATGTGAAGGTAATACAACCCTTAACAGGTCACTGGCAACGTAGCTGATGTTTAGCGGTAAATAAACATAAAGAATGAGATATCAGCAGTTATGAATGCCAGTAAAAATGAAAGAAAACACCTCAACATCGACAAGTAAATGGAAGTGCTTTATACAGCACCGGAAAGCACTTTACAAAGCTCACACAAATTCATACAATTCTTTTGTTCTGCACATGCAGGACTAACAGGTCCCAGTAACTCAGGGATGCATCTTTTTGTTTTAGTGGGTTTCAATATCCTCCCCAAGCATGCTTTGGCTTGCAGACTAGAGGAATAAAGTCAAGATGAGTGGTGGCTCGAACTACCAACCTTTAAATTAAAATATGACATGTTGAAAACTACGGCTAAAATAACAAGACTGACAAACCACAGCTTCCTGAGGCCTCTCACCTCATAATCCACAGACCAATGTCTCATTGTTGTAACTATGTCACTGCTGGTGTCGTTTCTGTTGGTGTTGCAGACTGCCACAGAGAAGAGAGATGTCCAAAGACACAAAGACTTTTTCTGTTATGAATTAAAGGCAATTTTGAAAACAAGGAAAACTGTCCTCTATTGTGTGGTGTGATTTCTTCCCAATGCTTCTTCCTCTTTCTTATAAACTTCACTGATTTCTCCTTTCCTGTTCAAACCAAACTGTCAACCAACCGACATTCAGTTTACATATCAAGTCAAGAGTGCCGTTGGCATTTTGGAGGACTGCACAGTTGGAGTGCAGTCCTCCAAGTCCAGTAATCTTAAGAAGCAGAGTAGGTTGTTGTTGCTTTGACTTCACCTGCTTTCAAAGTTAAGAGAAAAAAGATCTGAAGGGAAAATTAATTGCTAGACCAATGCATTCAAGTTGCAGTCTTTATTAAGAAGTGTATCATAAAATAGGAATGATGGGCATGACCACAGTTCTAAAGCACATGCAAATCGTGTACAGCCACATATCAGTGAACGGAGTACACGCCTTTTGGCATGTGGTCATGTGGTTCAAAGCCCATCATATACATGTGTTATGATGATCCCGATAAAGGCCACAAGCCAAAAGTAGGCATAATAATTGTACATCTTATTGTGAGACTAGTATTCTCTAAATTGTGGAACAATGTAGGCTTTACACATTATTTTATGAGCCCAGTCATAGGAATGGTGTACGGAGGACCACATAAGACCACAAAAATTTTAAATAAAAGACAAATAACATGAATATAACATGGGAGATGCACAACAGATTATTTCAGAATCAGAAGATTTTATTTATCCCCAAGGGGCAATTAAGATACAACAGAGCTGCATGACGTTGAAGATAAGGACAGGGCATAAACAGGCAATAAGAGTGAGATAATAAATACACAGAATATACAGTACATACAGTTTTAAAATTACACAGTTTAAAATTAAAGTGACTGAATTTGACAAAAACAGGAGAAAAAAACACAAGGAAACTAACAAAGTAAAAAGAAATGAGAAGATGCCATTAATGTCCAATTTATGCTTCAGCGGAAAATCTACGTTGACATAACCATGCCATCACCTTCCACGCTGATTAATCATTGCTGGCGGCTTCAACCCGACCTGCAGATACATTTCCTAGGAGGGGGAAGTTCACATTAAATGGAAGGTTACAACATTGGGTTAAGAGGGGTTTCCAGTTAAAACATACGTTAAAACAAATTTGCAGTCTAATTAGGTTGAAGCACAGTCCCTTTATGTTGCCACGAGTCTTTTTTACTTTTATTCCATTCTTCTCTTTTTCTCAAAGTCCTCTCGTCCTCCTCTTGATCCTATTTTTCTCCCTCCTTTCCTCTTTCATTCAGTCTAACTGTTTAACTCTTTCTCCATCCATGCTGGGGCGTGTGAATCCATATATGTGATACCTGAGTGAATCACAGCAGGCTGCTGTCATCATCATCAACGCAGGAGAAAATGTGCTTTTTAAAGCAGCTGGTGAGGAAAAATGGCTGCTTGTTGTTCCACTACAGCTGCTCCTCATTTGGTTGAACACTGCCAGGGTTCGACTTCTCTCTGTGTTCAGGTCGACTATCATTTGCATTGCCTCTAATTGGATCCATTTCAGACCAAAGCTAGCTGTTCAGCCAGTGTTCAGATCGCTCCAGTTTATGACAGTTTTTCCCTGTAATTTTGGTGCATTGTTTCAAACCAAAGGCTCAGTTTTCATAACAAATTACACAAAAAACTCAACTTTATTTTCATGTGCATTGTGAACAACTGTTGGTCCAAAACTGCCAGTAATTTAAAAAAAATGAAATAAATTATATCAAAAAAGGCAAATTAATTATTATTAATATTATTAACAATAATAATAACAATAATAACAATAATAATAATAATAATAATAATTATTATTATTTATTATTATTATTATTATTATTATTATAATTATAGGGTTTTTTTTGTTTTGATTCTTATAGGTTTAGGCATCAGTTAATGAAAATTGCACAGTGTCACAAATTGCTAAGAAAAATTAAAAACAGGACCAAAAAAAAAATGTATCAATGGCTAAATGAAATTTAGATTTGAAGAAATCAATTGGAAGACTACATCATTTAAATTCTAAATATTGATAAACACATAAATCCATACAGATATCATTTTATGTTTTGTTGGATGTAATGAAGAACATTTTTGTTTCAGTCCTCCAAAGTTGTCTTCTTTTGCTCCCAAACCTTTGCTTTAATGTTGAAACTCCTCAAAGTCTTGAAGATGACTCCCACATGCAGTCAAACAGCTGAGTTGAAACAAACCAGATATTTTTCTCTACAGCTTCATCTGCATCCAGAGAACTGGAATATTCTCTCTGGACAGCTTGTACAACATGAACAGTCATGTTGTCAGAGGTAAAGTCCACAGCCTGAATGAGAGTGACTCACAGAGGAGTATAAATACATTTTACACAAAGCAAAAAAAATAAATAAATAAATAGGACTGCTGCACTGTAGTCTGATGAAACCTCGCGTAGCTGCTTTTCTTTTTTTGCCTCAGGGCAAAAGCATGAAGCCAACCTGCTGTGTCTCCTTACGTGTAACATAGTCAAACTTGTTGTAAAGCCCAACAGAAACCAATTTCTCTTCACTGGGAACAAGATTGAAAATACTGGGACTTCCAAATGCTTCACAGCTGCTCTTAGGCGTTTCGACAACCTTAGTGTTGAAACCTGGCTTTGAGTTTCTCTCTCAGCTCTCCATTTCCAGCCTTACAAAGGCTGCTCTTTATTGGGGATAATATGAGAACAGATACTGTGGGAGTGAAATGCTGAGATTCTACAAACTTATCACTGCATGTCCTGATGATGCTGTGACTTGTTTGATCACATATAATAAACAGTAAAAAGCCCATAATAATAGCAAAGATGAAAAACTAGACTAAGCAGCGATGTTTTGGATGGTTAGTGAAGTTAAGATTGTTAACTTAATTTATTGATGTTTTTGCCCCCCTGAGCATGGTTACTACATGGCTGCTCATTTAAAAGGTCATGGCTCAGACAAGAAAAGAAAAGTACATTGAGAGCATAAACTGTAAAAGATGGACCACCATGACATTAGCCATGGATGTTTAAATCACTTCAGTTCTGGTGTAATCGGCTGGTGGTCAGAGAAAAAGGACAAAGAAGTTAGACAGAGATTAAGGAGCCTAACGTGGACATTAGAGGAACTGCGTCAATCAAACATGAATCGGTGAGGAAAAGACCTAAGAAGTGCCCGATGTGCTGTCAGATGCCATAAAAAAAAGCACCAAAAGCAACAAAATTTCAACCCAGAGAGCCTCTGAGCTGACACCATCCAGACATGAGTATTAGTAATTCACGTGTTGCTGCTTTCTCTGAAGTATTTGCTATAATAATGTGAATTTGATGTTCATATTAAAACTTTAGTTACTCTGAAAGGCGTTAAACTATCGGTGAGCCTGAGGGCCACACGTGCTTTTAAAACCTTTTAGAGTCTGAAACATACGTTTACTGAACAAACTGACAAATGTGTTTAAAAAATTAAGCACATGTTAATTCCATAAATGGTTTTTAATTTGTATCGCATTTGCTAAATCGGGCATTTAAACAAATGTTTTAAGATGTGTTGTGCAACTTATTTTGGTTTTTCTGTTGATGAAAAGCTGTACATATCAAATAAAAACTCGCCTAAAGGTGCACTATGCTTGAATTGTTCTGTATATAAAAAAAACAGGCATAATGACAACCGAATAGCTTTCTAGGATTCATCTCTTTTCAAGAAACAAGGCACACAGCACTGCAGCACATTGAAAGGATGAGAGGTTCAGCCAACGCAGCAGAGGCTTGGACCTGGAGACGTAATATTGAAGGGCTGTACGTCATCACTACAGAGGAGGTGCAGATAATTCATTCATTTCACTGCATTCAGTCGCTGAAACTGCAGTTTAGGCTCAAATGCTCAGGTTGTGTCTGAAAGCCTTTGTACACCATCACATTAAACATACTGTATAACCAACGCAAGAGTATCACAGTATATCACATTCTGGTGGATTATTTGCCTGTCAGGAGTTTACAGAACCTTAAACAAATATTTTAATCTCACCATCAAAGAAGTAAAAACTGAGCCTGACATTCCTGTTTTTTTTTAGATTAAACAATAAGTAAGGCGAAAGGCATAAATAAAGTGATTTGGGGCTATTAACTATTTAAGATTTCCTTTTGCCGACTCATCCTCGTTAATATTCCCACAGAGGAGAAGCGAAGTGCAGTTATTCTTCCAAACTTTGCAGCTATGCAGGACTAGGGAGAAACACCAATTAGCCCCCAATTACAAGTTATCTTCACTTCACCTGCTTTTATTTAGAGAGGGCTAGCACTGACCTTTCGATTAGTAGACGACCTGTACCACTACCAGCTAACTTACTGCTAGGTTACTTTGTCTAACTGCGAGGCGGGAGCCTCTGCAATCTACAGCGCTATCGATTGGAACTGCTGAATAACATGCCTGGAGAGAACAAAACATACATAAATGTGTATTTGTGCAAGCACATACACAGATGTAAATCTAGGAGGCTCACTCACATGATAATGATGACACTAGTTGTCTTTTTTTCTGCAGCAGCTGACTGATACTTCGACAGCATCAGTTCAGGCAGGCCACAAAGTTCATCTTAGAAGAAATTCCAGCCAATGAGCTGATGTCAGCGCCAGCCCATGACCACTGGCTCAGCAGGTACCTTTTTGCATTTCCACTCCCTCAAGCTGCTCTGCAAGCTGCTTTGAAACCCACCTCAACCACAGCTTCCCTTCCATGCAGTGTATCTGTTCTCACTGATCCCTCCTCTTGATGCTGCTGCTGCTCTCCCTGCCTCCTGCTTTCCTGTGTGTTCATGGCCTCCCAGCCACCGAATATAAATAAGTGCAATTGAAAATAATCTTTCTGTGATGTGTAAAAGTGCCTAAACACAAAGACACAAAATAATCTCTACCAGCTGCCAAATCTTTAGCGTTTAACGATACAAATCATAGCTTTCCCTTTTAACCCCAATTTGCTCCATTTGCCTCCAAAAATAAAATTAAGTCATTAAGCGTGGTTGGTTAAGCAGAATTGCAGTGGCTTTAAATTACCCGTGAAGAGACCCTTAATTTAATTCATCATATTCGAATTTGCCCTGAACTTATCTCCTCCCTGGCTCTGATTTCAAAGCTTCAACACACCGAACTCACGCCTTGGAATAAATCCATACAGAATATGTGATGGTGTCATATGAAGCTGGATTTTGTTTTAGTCTTTGAACCTTTCAAACCTATCAAAGGAGAAATTTAAGGTGGAATCAGGGTTCAGGGGGTTAAAGGATAATCCTCTGAAGTCAGAGCCGACAGGTCGGCCGCCTGCAGGGAGAAGTTTTCACGGGGAGCCATTTTTACTTCGGCTTTTTTCAAGTTTTTGAAACGGCATCTACGGCGAGATAATCCACAATAAACACGGGCAAACTTTCTGTTTCCTCTCGATTTCTTTTAGCCGAGCTGAATGTTTCCATATCTGAGCTTCGTTACGTTTGTCTGTCAGTCACCTGACAGACACAGGAATAAGCTAAAACCTGAGGAAATAATCCCTGTGAAAACTTTGTTATCACAATGGTGCATTTTGCTCCTGGAGTTTGTGAGAGGAGCGATGAAAGGAGGGAAACAGGAGGAGGAGAGGACGGGGTGTCTGTTGCAATTCAGGTGGCCTAATAAGAAGAGAGGACACAAAAAATCCAAAAGGAAGATGATAAAACAAAATTGTTACTACCAAAAAAAATGGGAGGAGGAGAGGGGACAAAGATGAGGGCTGGAGCAGAGTGTAAGGAAGGAAGGAAGAAAATGCAGAAAGCAAAAGGCATACAGCAGACAACAGAGGTAGAACCAAGATAAGAAACAGCTGTAACAAAGCAGTTTGGATGCTGATTGAAAGAAAACAAGAGGGGGCAGACGATGAGAAGTAGACACTTGGAGTATTAGGGCTGGGAGAGGAGAAGGAGAAGGAAAAGACGTTAAGCAGAAGAAGTGGAAAAGAAAAGTGGAAACAGGAGGTGAGGAGAAAGGAAGGAAAGAAAATTGAAGAAAATAATCTGACACAAGCTATGGAGACATGATGACCGAGGGGAGTGGACGAAGGGAGGGAGGAGGTGACGAAAGGGAGACAGAGAGAGAGAAACCGGGAATAATAAACAGGGGGTGAGCGGGGCCGACTGGAAGAACGAGAGAGAGAATAATGGAGAAAGCCTGAGAGGGACGAGATAAAGAGAGTATCTATTAGAGAGGAGGATGAGTCTGTAACGTGCACACACACACACACACACACAAACTCCTGCTTTAAAACTCAATGAAGCACCAATATTAACACACACACGCACACACACACACAACACACACACACAAACTCCTGCTTTAAAACTCAATGAAGCACCAATATTAACACACACACGCACACACACACAACACTAACGTGACACCCAGCAGGTTGCCAACAGTCACTGCTGCCAAAGTAACGCTTGTTGTAACAGTAATCCTGATTGACAAGCAGGCCTATACCGTTGTCCTGGACAACGACAACAGATAAACAAACAAACACACACACACACACACAAACACACACTCATGCATTAATGCATGTGACAATGCGTCGCCTCCAGAAACGCACATGAGATGGAAATGACGTATTTTCCTGCTGTAATGTTTGCCATTATATTGTCTGGTGACACCACCGAAGAAGAGAGCAGGTGTGTGAATGACACATCGAACACACGCACACACATAGAGGAGAGACAGAAACACACACCTCATTTAGATTCACAGATGTGAGTGAAGGGGAAACTGTTGAGTCAGGTGCTTTTCACAGTGAGTGTGTTTCATTTCTATATCCATCCCTCACACTCTCCATCACACACAAACACACACCCACACTCACCAAACTGGACACAGTGATCTCTTTAACCAATGTCTCAAATTGCAAATCCCCTCCTTCATATTGAAAGGACTGCTGTGTATATGTGTGTGTATTGTTGCTGCTATACTTTTACACAGGAAGCTGCCGAAGAAGCTGATTCATCATCTTCGGTGTAAAATATGCGACTGATGGGTGAGGCAGTGTGGCTGGGTGGAGGTGGGGGCGGGTCTTAGTTTGTCAGATTTCAGTTCTCCAAGTGTATTTAGGTAACAAGAAAGTAGGAGGCAAGGATGTACAAGAAAATAGGAGATTAAGATAAAAATGATAATTAAAAGGATGCCGATAAGGATATCATCATCTGGCTTCCTGCTTCTCTCAGTCGTACTCGGGCTGTGAGCCACTGGAGGTACATGAAAGCATTTTATAAAGTCATGGAGAAATTCAGCAAGAGTATAAAACCAAAGAACATCCTTCTCTCAGCAATAGATGATTTTGAGTTCTTGGTGAGTTCTCCAATGCAGGAATCTGATTGGTTGTGTTACGAGGCATGCGGTTGTGCAGTAACGACAGATCACAATCCGATTTCAGTCAGGAACCCTAAAGTCAGAGGAACGTTATTTCCACATGCTATCATATATCTGGTGGTCTGGATCTACTCTGGGATCTCCCATGACCTTCCACTTGCAGGTGTGCTCCTAAATGCCTTCACTAAGTTGGCGTAAGCTCCAGCACTGAACAGAACCGCCACTGTATCAGTGCCACACAGGAAAACTGATTGTGAGGCACAGAAGGAGGAGCTGGTGTGAAGGTGAAAACATGTTCACAACACTGTGCAACTGTGCAACAGATGCCCAGGCTTTCTGAAGGTCTTAAAAGTTTTTCTTTGGACATGGACTTAACACAACACACTGCCCACAAGTCGACAATCTACCAAAGAACAAAATTTAAATTGTAGCTTTATCTTTGTTATAACAAACCTGTCACAAAACACAGTTTGTTTCCATTTCTTTAGTTGAAAATATGAAAAATGTCAAAGAGGCTCTGCCATGGTTTGGGGCCACATTTAAGTCAGTGGTGCGTGAGATCTTTTTAAAACTGATGGAATTATGAGCACACAAAAGTACCATCAGATTTTGATCCACACCATCTGGAAAGTATGTCATTGGTAATGACTTCAAAACACAGTAAACACAGCATAAAGGAATACTAACAGTCATGGACTGGCCTCCCCAGAGCCAAACTCAAACAACAGAATGGAACATTATTCTGCTCACCTCAAGAAAACCAGCTCTGCAGCTGTGGATGGAGGAAGATAATAATGCTTGTTAGGTAAAGTGTGATCAGCTGTGTGATCAGCTGTGTGTAATTACCTGCCTCAAGAGTGTCACACAATCCTCAAAGGAGAGAAGGTGATGATCAGCTTTCAACTACTGCCATACATGTAATTGAGAATAAAAAGGAAATAAAGAACAAGGGAGTGTCCTGCGTCCAGGGCATTTTCAAGTTTGGGCAGGAGCTGAATAGACCATGTTAAACCTGACAAAAAAGGGGCATTATTACAGTTATTATTATTATTATTATTATTATTATTATTATTATTATTATTATTATTATTATTATTATTATTGTTGTTGTTGTTATTGTTGCAGCAGACAAAGAAACAGACACAGCAAACAGAACAAAAGGCAGGGATATCCAAAGAAGAGCTTTGAATGTGCTTCAAGAAGCCCAGCAAACTATTTCTGAAGACTATTTAAAGAAAGCCACCTCAGAAAGTTCAGACTGTGCTGAATAATATCAGTGGTTGAACAAAATATTGATTTTCAAGCTCATTACAAATGTACAAACTGTTTTTGCCTGGTGTACTAAATTTTTAAATATGGTTGACAGAACAATTTGATATGACTGGATGTAGTATGACTTGTACAAGGTGTCTGCGTGTGTTTAATGATGAAGAACCTGTTACTTGGCAAATTTTCTGGGTTGATTTTGAGATGAAGGACTTCATTCTTGAATCTACATGAGATCAGAGAAAGTCAACGTGAAGTGAGCGGACCTTGAGTTAACCTTTCCTCAACTTTGATGTGTGTGATTGTAATTACTACCAGTGAGAGCGTCTGAAATGTTCTATAGCAACCAACCATTAGCTACAAATCGATGCATGATGCAGGAATGTGGACAAACCTCCCTCTCCCTGGCCACTTCTTCTTCCAGGGCAACAGTCTTATTGCGGTTTATGAAATAGTGAGGACATTTAATCTATTTAATGTGTTCCTGGAATTTCCACCTTCCACCATTTGCATGAACACAATTTTTCCATCAGACCATTTTCACGTCTACTGATTCATGTCCATGTACACAAAGTGAATATTTTCCACTTTTAGAGGGCCAGAAGTCTGCATTTGGAAGCAGAGGAGTGGGTGGCATCATGAATGATTTCACCACTCACACCAGAGACCATGGTTTGACTGCCAGACTTGACACATTTTTTTTTCATATTCTATTTTTTTGTAAATGAGCTTTGTCATGAATATTTCACATTTTGCTATGAGACTGGGGTCTCCTAGGGAATACTGAGGTCTTCTCAAGCCATTCCAAGAGGCATAATCTCCAGTGTGTTGTGAGTCCGCAGCTGCTCCTATATAGACAAGTCTGATAAACCTTCCATACAAGGTGCCCAAAAGGCATTCTAATCTGATGTCCAAACTTACTCTTTTGATGGAGAGGAGTAGCAGCTCCACTCTGAACTCGTCCTGAATGGCTAAGCTGATCACTGTAAGGTTGAGCTCAAAACCTTTTTTAAGCAAGCTTATTTCTGCCACTTGTATCCAGAGTTTCTGACTATGAATAAAGTAGAATAACCAAGCAGTCAAAAGCCCAAATAATTGTTGTAGTTACGTCTAGGACCCCAATTGTACTTGTAGGCAGGCTACAAACTTCAAGCAACTGTTCACCAAAAGGAATAATCACTCATGAAAGATAGAATAATGCATTTGAACACAGAAATAGTCCTTGTTCTCATCCTTATACACTGGGAACAAGGATCATGGAAACAGGCAAACAGGATGACGTGACAGAAAGTTTCCAAGTCTTTATGTGGGGAAAAAAAAGTCTACACCACAGAAGAACCTATAATGGTTACACAAATCAGGAAAATGAGCATTAGAATCTGACAGGAGACAGGTTATATACACACTGTGAGCCAATGAGACACAGGAGGGAGCAAAGCACAGGTGAAAAAGACAACAGCAGGTGAAGCCAGTAAGGTGGGTCAGATAATGAGAGAGGAAGGAAAAGAACAGGAAGCAAAAGTAGAAATGGGATCACAACCAGATAAAACAGGAATCCAAAACTCAACATAACAAAAACCTTGGCCGTGGAAGGCATCTCTGCCACCGAGTCAGGCTGTAAATTACACAGGTGTCTAACCAGATTTGACCTTTGATATATAAATGTCACTACTCCCTCATTTTATACTATTTCAGTAAAACTTAATCACAATGTGAATGTGAAATCTTGAGTCATTGCCAAAAACATTTTTTGCAAGCTCACAGGGACCTTGACCTTTTACTATGGAATGCTAATCAGTTCATTGTTGAATTTAAGTGAATGTTTATGCCAAATTATATATCAGCAAATATCCCTCAAGGCATTGCTGATATATTGCTTTCATATAAGAATTAGATGCAGGATGGTCAGTGAGCTTGACCTTCGTTGCAGAGGCTTAAAAAGTAACTCGTGCAAAAATGCATTATGTCCAGATCAAGCTCCGTGCAAGCATGTGAAGGCAGAAGCAATTTTACAAAAGATAACATGAACGTTGACCCCATGTTAATGTTTGCTCACTTCTACTCAAAAAAAATATATACATATATATTTTTGTAAACTTCAGACAGGAATTTTTCATCCTTCCTTCCTAAGAATTTTATAAGTTTTATCTTGGGTGCCTTAAAAAAGAGGTGCTTATGATTTAAAGCTTCTGTCGAGACAGCACAACTCACCACAGATCACGTGTTTTGGCTTCATGGAATCCCCATGGATATCGTTTCTGATCGGGGTCCTCAATTCACTTCCAGCATGTGGAAGGAGTTCTGTTCTTCGATTTGAGCCCAGATTAGTCTCCCTTCTGGGTTTCATCTTCAGACTAATGAGCATACCAAGAGAATGAACCAACCCTCTGATGTGCAGTATCATCCAACACATCCACCTGGAGCAGTCAACTGGCCTGGGCTGAATACGCTTACAATTCACCCACTTTATCTGCAGCTGGTCTCTCACCTTTTGAATCATCTTGGGGGTATCAGCCCCCTCTGTTCCTATATGTTGAAGGTAAGTACTTAGTTTCTTCAGTGCAGAACCAGCCTTCGCTGGTGTCGTTGGCTTTCAGAATCAGAATACTTTAATAATCCTTAAGGAAATTATATGAGGAGGGATGCAGGCGGCAACCTAAGAACCTCACTATCGTCCAGGCTGAAAGGTTTGGCTTTCTACAAAAAAATGTTCCTTTACATATGAATCTGGCAAATTCTCTCCAAACCTTGTTGTAACTAGGGGTGGGAATTTAACGCCTAAATTCCACTTAATTAATTTGAAATAAAAAAATAGCGCGTTTCAGAAAAAAATAATGCATTTAATTACACTTTGCATTCCAAGCAAAGGGGAACTTTTGTCAATGCACGATTTCCTGGTATACCAATTACATCGATCCAAACATCAGAGCTACAAAGATTCAGAAGGAATCGCGTTGCTAGGACAGATCAAATTTTTTCTTTCAAAAGACTACTTGACGGAAACCTTGATAAAAGCAGTGTTTTGTGCAAACTGTGCAAAAAGGAGTTTGCATGCCACCAAAGCACTTCAACCTTGCGGTACCATCTAAATGCAGCAACATGTTGCAGCGAGCACAGAAACTGTGGGAGCTGTTAGCACTCGTAGCACGAGTACCAACAAAAGGTGTTGGCAGCCCAAACTTATTGAAATGACAGGCTTCAGGACCAAAATCAGTAAGTCAACATCGCACAAAGTTACAGATTCTCTCGGAAAATGGATTGTTCTGGACTGTTGCAGGAACAGTGTAAAGACAAAGAGCTTCCTCCCCTCTTCATTGTCTTCAGACTCTGATTCAGATGAGGAAGCCCTGTGTAACAGGGCCCTGAGTTTGTACAGAGCGAAATCCACCATCAGCAAGACAGACCGCCCACTGGAGTGGTGGTCCAGCCGAGCAGGGACCCACCCACAGCCGTCTGTCCTGGCCTGCAAGTATTTGATTAGTCCTGCCACTTCCCTCCCATGTGAGAGACTGTTCTCACTTGCAGGTCACATAGTAACAACAAAGAAAGCTGCCTTGAGCTCTGAAAATGTGAACATCTTTCCCTAAATAAACTGGGTTTTTCAGTACACATGACACTGCTTTCCCAAAAATCAGTTACATATATATTTTTGTTACATTGATATTCCAAACTGGAGTTGTCATCCGGGAAGACAGGATATATCCTGAAGAGTTTTCTAGTCATTCACAGGCCACATAACGAGAGATAATCATTCACACTTTCACACCTTACCTATATGTATTTAGACTTTCTAAGGAACCCAGAGTACGCAGAGAATCCGGAAATAATCTGTCATAAACAGGCACAGGGAGAACTCCACACTGTCTGCATTTAGGTTCTCTAGTTACACAAAACCTTTTAAAAAAGGGAGTAGATATTAACCTAACCCAATCCCAACCTGAACATCCAGATTCTCTAAACCATTAGTTCTCAGACTGAAAATAGAAGTGTCATTTTTGAAGGGTGTGGTTTGTGGCTCAGCTGCAGCGGAGGGGTGGAGAAGTGGGTTCAGGGTGTGGTGCCAGGGGAGGCTGACTCACACATCTGACCTAATTGGGTCTCCCCTGTTAATGATGTTGCTGGGACCGGAGGCAAGAGTGATGAGGGCCACAGAAAACAGAGGAGCAGGAAAGCTGCTCCTTTAAAAACTGAAAAATAAAAAAGATGCTGAAACACTAAAACGCTATGGTCGTCAGGTCCTTCATTGTCAAAATCTTTAAGACCGTATCCCAAAACTTTTTATGTCTTTAAAACGTTCAAAAAACCAAATGCCTTAACATTAGTCTGAGACAGTATGCTTTAAACATACAGTCCAATTATATCACAGTGCTTATCTTGAATAGCAAATATCATATACTGTGCATTTAATGGTGTTGATTGTCCAGTAACCTTAATCAACTTAAGCCCTCAGTCACATAAAGACAAAAAGGCAGCATTATGCAACTGGAAAACACCAACTTTCACATGTCACATTTCTCCCCTTTGCATGCATCTACACAACAGCTAACTCTGACAGAAGCTTTCACAGCCCTGCACACAAGATTGTTGGATAACCTGCTTTGGAAAGTTAGTGCAAATCATTAATTTTATATTCAGTTGATGATTGCATTCATCAGACATAAACTCAAACATCAGCTGAATATAAAATTCAACCTCTGTGGGCTACTCTTTGAGAGACCAGAGGTTTACCAGTAACTGTGACATCAACAACCTTTATGAAACAGGAATATTTCTATCTAACTTTACTGCACTCAGTGTAATTGTTGTTGAGATATTTCCCTCTGAACCAAAGTGGACAGAAAATCTGTAAGATCACAGTGTTAGCATGGGTAGAAATTAACAGGTTAAGAGAGTCAAAGGTCTTTCTCAGGTCAAAATCAATACTGCGTGTTTGTGAAGACCTCGATTCCACAGCAGCTCCTCCTCCGCCTCCTGCTCTGTGTATTTTTTTAAATGTCTGTAAAGGCTCAGAGAACGAATGAATTTATTAACTTGCTTCAGCTGAGTGCCATGTTAGATAGGTTGCCCTCTGACACACACACTGCAGAGTGGGTGAGCACAGTATTGATCTGAAACATCTCATCTCAGCACCGGATTACTCTATCAGAATGAAGGAGGGAGCGATCAGACAGCAGAGCCAGGGAGAAGCTGCTGATGAAGAAGACATACGAGATGAGGTAGATGTGTTAAACCAATCGACTTCTTTCAAACCTTTATTAAAATGTAGTCCCACACGTAACCTTCGTTAACCATTTGTCTCTTCTGTTAATGCTCCAACATCTCTGTTCCTCAACCAGCTCTGCCTCGTTAGCAGCCTTACCACTCCTCGTTAACTGTAATTCCTCTCCTCATTAAAGAAAGGCAGCTCTGAAAAAACAGTTTCAGTGTAATGAAAAAGTTCCTCACAGGATCTGAGAAGAAGAAGAAAAAAGCTCAGCTCTGGGGTTTTGGATTTCCTTTAGAAGTCTGGGTTTCAGGAAGAAACCAAGTATCTGGCACACTTTCAGTCCAGTGGGGACCCTCTTCAGGAAAATTATCCTCCTGATGAAGTGTGCTTTATATAGAAATAATATACCATAATTTCATCACACATACTGGATGGTGCTAGTTCATAATGTAGTATTAATGTAGTATTAGTTAAATTTGAAAATGTCAGTGTTCGTTATGCATTAATCTATGGAACGTCAGCAGAACCCAGACCAAAGTTAAAGTGCAGCATAGTGAACTACATTTCTGAGTTCAGTGTTATTGTAATGTTTTCACTGTGTGTAAAGCTAAACATGTAGAACAATAATGTAACATCTGTGGCATGATCACAATTTTTTCAAATGATGTAACACAACATGCAGTCTCTTCTGTAAATCGAGCAGTGAGAGATTACATGACACTTTGACTGAAATTAAACAAACTGCAGATTTTTAAACACGTCACTTGAATCATCAGGTCCATTATCTCTCAGCAGCAGCCAGTATTGCTGCATCTGGTACATGTACAATTGTGGTCTGAAGTTTCAATCCACTCATCGTGGACGAGGATGTCATGATGATTTTACCCTATCACTGATTTCTTTGAAAAGTTTCTTTTCCAGGGTGGAATGATTGACTCCGCGTCATATAACGTGCGGAGGGGGTGAAAGAGGCGAAGCAGCGCTACAGGAGGAAACTAGAGTCACAACTCCAACAGAGTGACTCTAGGAGCCTGTGGCGGGGACTAAGGACAATAACGGACTATAAAGCACCAACAACCGGTATGACGAACGCGGCCGTGACTCTGGCAGACGAGCTGAACACTTTCTATGCTCGCTTCGAGGCTGCAGCTAAGGACTCAAACAATGCTAGTGCTAGCGGCGCTAACGGCTGCAGACAGGAAGATACTGCTAGCACCGGAAACGTGCTCGTCATCTCCGAGCATGAAGTAAGGAGAGCCTTCAAAAGAGTGAACACCAGGAAAGCAGCAGGACCAGACAGCATACCAGCTAGCTCCTGTGTTCACTGAGATTATCAACATCTCTTTATCTCAGTCGGTGATCCCCACATTCTTCAAAGAGTCCATCATTGTTCCTGTCCCGAAGAAACCCCACCCTGCTTCTCTCAATGACTATCGCCCTGTAGCCCTCACCTCAGTAGTGATGAAGTGCTTTGAACGCCTGGTCAGAGACTTCATAATTTCTTCACTACCAGACACACTGGACCCACTACAGTTCGCTTACCGTCCAAATCGTTCCACAGACGATGCCATCTCTCATCTCCTCCACACATCACTCACTCACTTGGACACTAGAAGGGGGAATTATGTTAAAATGCTCTTCATGGACTACAGCTCTGCATTTAATACCATAATTCCCTCCACACTCACCACCAAGCTGGAGCATCTGGGACTCAGCTCATCTATGTGTCAGTGGATCTCCAACTTCCTAACTGGCAGACCACAGGCAGTAAGGATGGGCGGACATGTCTCAGCCTCCACCACTCTCAGTACTGGAGCCCCCCAGGGGTGTGTTCTGAGCCCCCTGCTGTACTCTTTGTACACATATGACTGTGTGGCCACTACCAGCTCCACCACCATCATCAAGTTTGCTGACGACACCGTCGTGGTGGGCCTGATCTCTGATAACAACGAGACGGCCTACCTGAAGGAGATTAGGAATCTGGAGAACTGGTGCCAGAGGAACAACCTCCTTCTAAACGTCAGTAAGACAAAGGAGCTGATAGTGGACTTCAGCACTAAGCAGGAGAGGAACTACCAGACCCCCGTCATCAACGA
Source organism: Mchenga conophoros (assembly GCF_057382185.1). NCBI lineage: Eukaryota > Metazoa > Chordata > Actinopteri > Cichliformes > Cichlidae > Mchenga > Mchenga conophoros. The sequence goes on from NC_140542.1 coordinate 19,813,517, forward strand.
GTGCCCAGTGGAGAGAGTGGACAGCTTCAAATACCTCGGAGTTCACATCACGCGGGACCTGTCATGGTCCTGTCACATCAACACCGTGGTGAAAAAGGCCCGTCAGCGTCTCTACCACCTCAGACGCTTGAGAGACTTCCAACTGCCCTCCAAGGTGCTCAGGAACTTTTACTCGTGCACCATAGAGAGAATCCTGACGGGAAACATCTTAACCTGGTTCGGGAACAGCACCATGCAGGACAGACGAGCTCTACAGAGGGTTGTGCGGTCAGCTGAGCGCACCATCCGCTCCGAGCTCCCTGACCTGCACTCAATCTACAGCAGGCGGTGCTGGACCAAGGCCAGGAAGATCGTGAAGGACCTCAGCCATCCCAACAACAGACTGTTCTCTCTGTTGAGGTCAGGAAAGCGATTCCGCTCCCTGAAGACCAACACAGAGAGACTGAGGAGGAGCTTCTTCCCGCAGGCGATACGGTCTCTCAATCACACCACCACACAGTACTGACCCACACATATAGTTCTTACACACACACACTGGACATTCTGGACATTGTTTTCAATTCATCACTTAAATCACTTTAAGCATATTTGCATTGCAGAAGACATAATGTGGATTGCACAACACTGGACATTATATTCTTCATTTCCAGTTAATACTTGTACAGCTGCTGTTATTGTGTATATATTTATTTATATTTCTTCATACATTCTTATATAGTTCTATACTGTGTATTGTGTATTTTGTTGTACAGTTATTTTATTTTCAACTTTAATTTATATATTTTATCTTATTCTTTCCCAGTTAAATTTACCCTTCATTCTAATTTGTGTTGTACAGTTATTTCATTTTTAACCTTAATTTATATTTTATTCCTTCCTAGTTAAATTTACCCTTTTTAATTTTTCATATTTATTTCCTATCTTATTCATAGCCCTTTTTTTTTCTTCTTTAGGTCACGAGCAGTTGTCTAAGCAATTCACTGCATATCGTACTGTGTATGACTGTGTACGTGACAAATAAAAATTTGAATTTGAATTTGAATTTTGAATTACTTTGAAAAACAAGAACTGGGTGAAAAAATTTGAATTAATTTTTGATTATGTCTAATCCACACAGGGTCAAACGTATGCATAAACACTTACATCTTTTTTTTAACTTGACAAGGCCGAAGCCTTTTAACTTCTCATTATTGATCAATATTGACTACAGCTGGTAGTATCTCTTTGTAGCATTAAGAAGGATTTGTCTGACAGTGCTCATCGGATTGATCAACACTCAGAACAATGGGGAAGTCCAAGAAATTCTGTGGAGATCTGACAAGGAGAATTTTAGATTGTCACATGTTGGGAAGGCCTCCTGGGGCCATTTCTAAACAAATTCATACACACAAATGTAGAATTATTTGAATTGCATAAGTACAAGTTATTTAGATTACCAATGTCTGGAAGAAGGACCAAACTGTTAACCTTAGATGAGAGAATTTGGATTTTCAGGAAAAACCCAGAAACCACCAAAGTTCAGAACTGCCATAAACTAATTGACGATATATGAGACATTGACCTTGACCTTTTGTGTAATACAGAAAATCCAAAATAAATCCAAACTTGTGCACCCAGTTCTCTTTTTTCAAAGTAATTAAAGATGTATGCTTTACAGTTCTTCTACCCAGGCAATAGAACAATTCAAAGAATTAATAAAAAGCCCCAAATTACCCTGACATTCATGTCCATGATGAGTGGATAGGAACTGTCGAACTGCTGCTAAAGGACATTGTGTACCCGTGCGTGAGAAAAAGGCAACATGTGTCAAAACAGCATTAAACACCATAGAATGAGAAGTTATGGTGCTGAGAGAGCGTACTGTAGCATATACTTAAGTATTCAGAGCAGTCTGAAGGCTGAGGCATTTGAACAAAAGTGATTACTTTTACATGTTGAACTAATTGTTTCAAAGTTTAACCACATTTAATATGAACATTCAACAATGTGACACAGCATATGGCAAAATAAGGAAAAACACATGACTGTGGAAAGCCTTTAAAAATACTTAACACTATAGATGAATATGGTAATGATGATGCAACCACTTGAAAGCACCAAAAAAGGTAACAAAGCACTTAACTACACAAAATGTTAACTTCGGAGCTTGTGTAAAGTAAAGCTAAAAAAAGATTCTAGCAATGTGTTTAAAGTTGATGTTAAATTATAAATTGTGTCAGGGCAGCCATGAAAGATGCCCCGGGAAAGAAAACTAGTGCAGTGAATGTGGCACCACTCTGGTCCAGTTTCCTATACATTAGCTGAGTATTGATGTGTCAGTTTTTATCCTGATGCGACGTCATGCTTCATGTGAGCAGCAGGCGTCGGGTCATCTCTGCAGACGGGTGGAATCGGGCCGAATTAAAAAATGCCTTCACTGGGAGACGACAGTAACTGCAACATCAAAACTCATCTATACATCATTTGCATAAAGATTAGTACTAAGCTAGAACAGTTATACTGTGTGTGTGTGTGTGTGTGTGTGTGTGTGTGTGTGTGTGTGTGTGTGTGTGTGTGTGTGTGTGTGCACGCTAATTAATTCACCCACTCCCAGCATTTTAAGCGTTTAAGCCAAGCCTGGGGTTTATAGTAACTCTGGATATTAAGCAAATCTCATAGTGAAGTGTGTGTGTGTTTCTGTTTGTGTGTGTGTTTCTGTTTGTGTGTGTGTGTTAGCATTAGCTGCATTGCTGTATCAAGCTAATCCTTAAGATAACAGTGAGCTTTGTGCACGCACACATGAACACACACTTCTGAGCAGACTATCACTTGGACCGTCCCTGAACACCGGTATTGTGTTTATCTGACGTTCTGAAGCTCTGCTCAGAACACAGTTACTGTTTTTAAATAATAACCAGCTGTGGTTTCTTTACCATGTGTCTTACTGCTTTGCTGGTTAGTCATCAGATTAACATATTTAATGAGCTCACGCTGGCACCTTTATAGGATGGCAGTTATATGCACTCTCATAGTACCATGCGTCTCAGTCCCACAAATAATCTACGCCTGGCTTTATATTTATTGCATTACCTTTAGTATTGTCATGCTCTCACACAGACTTTCTCTTTTGTGTGACGTTTAAGGAATTAGGTTAGTGCACAAAGTCGACTGTAACCGGGTTTCTGGCAGCTGGAGCAGTAAGCTTTAACTAACAGGTTGCTGTGCTGTGATCGAGCTCTGTTAGTATGCCAGCTGCCGTATTGATTCAGAATTGATCCAAACAGCAGCTACCAGCGAATAGTGGACCACGGGTGGTGGAAACACTGAGACCAAGTCTGACTGGTGGTGGATTTTGGCTCAGCGTGTGCTAAAAATACTAAAAAGTTCCCTCAGAGACTCCTCTGGTCACTTCAGATGTCAAAAAGTTGGCATGTTAATCAATTCATTGTGATCTTGATGAAAAACCAATTAAAACTGCAGTTTTATACCATTGTTCTATCGAAACACGGCAGAGGAAGTCAATGAAGAAAACAAAGCTTCAACTGATGTGAGTGTGTTTGAAATTCTACTGATATTTTGTTATTTTGCAGTTTTTGATGCCTAAAAGCTCTTAAATTAGGAAATGAGCAAAATTTTCTAATGTATGAAAGCAATAAATTATAAAATTATGTGTGTGTTTATGGATTTGTCTCATTTATATAACCATCACTTGAAGTGACATTAGCCAGCTTTTAGTTTTTAATGTTACAATAAATGTCCATATGGTTAATGGACTGTAACACTTATCCAACGTATTCCCATGGAGGTCAAGGACAGAGCAGGAAATCAAAATATCAGTGAAGACTCAGAAACCTGAGCCACTGGTCCTCCTTCCCTAGAAGTGAAGACGAATTTAGATTTCTGGATGTGAAAATCAATGTTATACATCTCTTTGCACAGATTCATGAATCCATGAATCCATAACTGTCATGAACATTTGAATTCCAAGTCAGAGGGATGAGTTTAAAATACCTTCGTGTTTTTGTGTTTAAAGCACCGAACAGCAGCCGCTGTCCTGCTCTGCTCATCGATCTGTCAGAATCATTACTCTTAGACTCAGCTCGTGTTGTGTCACAATAGCGGATAGTTTCCTGTCTGCAAAACAGACGGCCATTCACAGTTGCCTGGATGGATCAAATAACAGCACCTCAATGAGTGCAGTAATGCATGTCATTACAACTCATTTCACAAATTTGGACTGACTTTCAATGAGCAATCAGGCATCTTCAAACAGTTTTGGAATCCAGCGTCTCATTTGTGAAGATACTCTGGTTTAACTCATCGGGCTTATTTAGGCAACACTCACAGTCCAATGAGGCCGTCCATGTAAAATAATCAGTTTCTTCAGACAGGCAGCTTTCTGCTCACCACCAAACATTTTAATCTGCTGCCTTTTTGTAAATCTGACCACACAGCAGGAAAAATAAAAGTACTAGTGGATGAACAAATCCAGATGTAGGATTTGCTTGATTTAGGCCACCAACATGTCCTCCACCTCTGATTCTGTTGCTCTTTACACTCAGTACTCATTTATATTCATCTCAAGTCAACAATAATCGAGCTGTTCCACTAATAATGTCATGGTCCTGGGTCATTTTGGCCCAGCGTTTTGTGTTTCCTTGAAGTTCATTTTTGTGCTTTGTGTTTATTCTGATTTTGTATTGGTTTAGGGTTGAACCTGTAGTTTGGTGTGTGTATTCAGCCCTACCTGTGTCTGTCCTTGGTGCTCTGTTCATGTCCCCGTGTTGTGTTGTAAATCAGTCTGTGTGTTCCTGCTTTACTTTGAAGGCTCATGTTCTGGATTTCCTATTCTATTTTGAAGGTCTGTGTCTGTTGTCATTGTGTTCAGCTTGTGTCCTCCGGTCCTCATGTGTATTAGGTTCAGCTGTTCTTCCCTCCTGTGTGTGATTACCTGATTACCTTGTGTGTGTATATTTAGTGGGTGTCGGTCTGTGTTCATTGTCGGCTCGTCTGCGTTCTATGGTGTTCCTGTCTCTGCGTCTCTCTGCCCCGCACCCCTTTTGTATGGTCTCAGGTTTGTCATTTAGTTCTCCCAGTTTAGGTTTCTTCAGTTGTTTTGTCATGCCTCACTGCCTGTTTCTGCCATTGTCACTTTGTAAATAAACATCACTCGTATCATCAGTCACTGCTGCATTTTGGGTCCTCCCTTTCCTCCACACCACACGGCTCACTCCGCCAGCCGTGACAAATAAAGCTTAAAAGCTTTAAAGAAGACATACATGTAGCCTTGGTAAACTAAATGTTGAGATTTCATCTTTTATTTTTTTGTTTACAAAACACTTTTTTTAAATTATTTTCATTGATCATGTTCCTCTAAATAATGATGGAGTTATTTTAAGCTTTCTTAAGTCAGTATAATTTTGGCCCAGAGCACGCTTCATAACGAGTGTTTCTGTTATTTTGTCAGCTCATGTCTCAGATGATAGACTGGATCCAGCTCTCTAAATATTGCACAAGGTTGTATTAATATAATATTACATTTGCTGCATCATTTCCTTTATGTCCCAAACAAGCAAATATAATAAAAAAAATCACCATGATTACTAATGATAGTTTTATACGGATGCTCAGCAGCATTTTGCTCATTAGTGGAAACACTTTTTATCCAAACAGAAATCACAAGCCTCTGTGACAAGTGGAGAAATCACCAGGTGTAAATACCTGGTTATTGTTGGTTAATACAACACAGCAACTTGAAATGGAATTAAATTTTCTATATCTGCATGTGCATCATTAGGCAAAGCTATAAGCTAACTGTCTCAAATATTGTAGAGCTTGAATACATAAATGCAGGTTCTGGTACAAAAACATCAAGTTAATTAGCTGAAATCACTGATATTATCTGCATAAAAGCTTAAATGGAGAATACAACTCGTGACATTTTCCATGACCAGCTACAGTGGAGGTCAGCAAACTTCAAAGGAGCCGTTATTGAGTAATTTTTGATCCCAGAAAAATCTGTATGATGTTGAAACACATGTTTGAGCTTTAGAATAAAGGTGCTGCAGCCTGTAGCATATTAAAATTACAGGTAAGTGTAAATCGTTAAAATCTTTTAGAAAATGGGACTAATGGGTCATGTTTTTATAGCAAAAATATCATGATTTTGTTGTATTCATAATTAAAGCAACAAAAGAATGATTTATTAAAAATGGTTTTTCATTGACAAGAAAACAGACCAAGCATGGATTAGGGCTGGACAATATGTAAAAATTTTCCAACCGACAATCGTCAGTCTAATAATCGACGATGGGCGATACATTCGCGCATGCGCAGACTTTTTGATGGGCAGATCAATGTAATCATGCACGGACTGATTACACAGAATTTCAAACATGGACGACCTAATGTCCCAAAAAATTAGGGCTGTCAGCATTATACAGATACAGATACCGGCTGCTTTGCACATCTCTAGCATTGACAGAGACATTTCAGGGATTTAGACTCGGTCTGCACTCCAGATGGGTTAATTGTTAATCATGTTAGTCATGATGACAGCGCATTAATGCTGACAGCACTAAAAAATATATATAAAGCTGCCAATTTCGGATGAAAGAGATAAACCTAAAGATGTAACCAAAGCAGTCTGTCGCTTGTGCAGATGTATAGTGCGAGCAAGTACTCAAACACGACTAACTTGCATGAGCATGTACATGTCCACCATCCAGCTGAGTATGCTAGGCTATCAGCAGCTTCTGCAGCTCCATCAAGCATTTGGGCGCACTCTGAAGAGGGTGCATTTGCTCGCAGATGAAAAAGGGTGTTGTTAAAGCAGCACTATTATTTGGACTTTTGACTGCTTCTATTAGCTCCATCGTTATTAGCAATCTTACTCATGGGAAAATAAGTAAATAAATCGCCCTTGTAAAAACAATCAGGCTCAGCCTATCGTCAGTAGTCGATATATTCATCCAATCGCCCAACCCTAGCGTGGATTCAAAGGGTCTGTGTGTATGCTTAGATTTGAATCTGTAGCCATGCAGACCGGTGTCCTGCCTTTAATGGGTCACCCCTGACTTCTGTCAGTGGAGCAGAGCTGACGCTCCTCCTTCAGACATTGGCTGAAAAGAAAACTCTAACCTAAGACCACACAAGTTCATCGCTGGTGTATTTTCAAAATTAACATCGATGGGCTCATCTGACCCGCTGCTCTCACCGTCGCTCATCTTAAATGGTCAGATTGAAGACCCTGCCTAAATGCTTGTTACACTTAAGTCTTAATAAGTGATTTAAGCGCATGAAAATCCATGCGTTGAACTCTGAGCCATTCAGACTCTCTAAGCAGCTTAATTTTAGCCAATGCAGTTCATTATAATAGACCCACATGTCTGAGACAGGTCTTCAGAATCAGGTCAGAGTGCCCCAAAATCATCACAGTTAGCTTCTTTGTCAGATATTCCTCCTTGAACATGGCAATCATTCTAGATTTGCTTTATGTCCTCTTCATAAAATAATGTTGATCACTGTGTATTATGTTACCATTAGCAAGTCTAAATATATAACACAGAATAGAGAATTCATCATTTCCTATAATGACTCTCTTTATCACACAGTTTTATTGTATTCATGCTGCACTGGTCTATGTGGCAGCTCTCTTGCTCATGGAGCCAATCAGAATTGAGTAGTATAAAAGTGAGGAATGAGTTAATTATGTCTCATCACTGGCTAAAGCTCTTCTCAGGCAGAGTCCTTATGTGGTAATGTCTTTACTCTGTCCAATCACAGCTGAGCTCAACGTTTTTCCAAACAATTAACCACAAGTTTGTGTTTTTCACAATACGTTGAAAAGACGTTGGAATCCAGTACACACACACACACACACACACACACACACACACACACACACACACACACACACACACACACACACACACACACACACACACACATTCGTGCATGAAATAATAAATGTATCAGCACACAGTCTGTTTCCCATCTGCACCATGGGGAAGAAATCTGATGTGGAAACTGCAGCAGAGGCTTATGGGAAATTCATAAGGAGTTTTATATGTACGCCCGTGTGAGTGTGTGTGTGTGTGTGTTTGAGACAAGTGGAACACACACAAAGACATGCACACACAGGCGTATGGCATGTGGAGTGTGAGTTAATCAATGTCGTGAATGTGAAGCTTTGACCTTTTCAAGCTGAACCACCTGCTGGTATAGGAAAAGTGTGTGTTTCCGTGTGTGTGTACCGTCTCTCTCTCTGCATTGTGTATGAGCTCCTGAAGAAGCCCAGCAGCTCGTCCTCGATGGCAGCATCAAAGCTCACGTTTAGCCGGTAAACCCTCATCGGCTTCATCTCGCGGTGCAGCGCCACCACGTACATCTGATTGGCTGGGAAGGGGAAGTGTCGGTGGATACGCATGACTCCGCCCCCGGGCCTGTTGGAAGGACGACCTCCAACACCGCCCTCAGCAGTAACTGTCACCCGGTCCACCTGATGGATGGAAGAGAAAATAGGATAAAGACATCCACACACCAACTGTGTCTCCACAATAAGACTCATCTACAAGTGCAGACCAGAAGAGTGAAATATGTTTGGATATGCTATAATCAGATTTCCTGTTTTATTATCATTAAATAAATAAAATCTTGGTAGCGATAATAGCAAATCACCCAGAAACGCAGTAATCCATCAACAAATTGAGTTAAGGAGAAGCCTTACAGCAAGGAAACATGAATGCGAACAGCGCAGGATTTAAACATTTAAAAGCTTCAGGATATTTAAAATTCATTTTGATGAGTGACACTCGATGTTAACAGCAAATCTGCAAAGAAACTCTGCAGGGGTTGTTTAATAGGATGCACGTGTACACGCGTACTCGTGCATCCTAAACTCCTCAAACTCAGACACACGCTCACTCACATCCAGAGCACCTCTGAAAGCTGCTGACTTCCTGTTGCTGCTCATGTTTATGTCATTTCCCGCCTGAAACATGACAGCAGTGGTTGATTTCTGAGGTGGATTAAAGCAAACAGCAGCTGATCCTACAGGTAAGTGTGTGGGAAATGTCTGACCTAGGGCTGTGTGATATGAACAAAATCTCATATCCCAATATAAGAATTCTATCGTCCCGATAACGATATAAATCACAAAAATGTAACATTTTCTGTAAATTCTGTGAATCTCAGGCAGCTCAACTTGTGGGAAGTATTTCCAGCTGCGCGTCATGTAGCTGGAGTCGAGTGTTTTAACTGATGCATGAAACTATACATTTTTAGGCATAAGTTGTAACGGCCGCCGTTTTCTTTGTAAGTATTTATTACACGGCGTGCTGCGGGGAAAAGCCTGTTCTAACGTTTGAGTTTAAGGTTTATTTTTTAACACCTGGCAGCTCTTTTTTACTTCTCATCCATAAATAATCTGCTCTTTCACGTGATTTCATTTATTTTGAAAAGTCTCAACAGGATCTTGAGCTTTATTGTGAAAGGTTTATGTGGAACATAAACAAGCGATGCTGTTACCGTCGTTGTTGCTAACCACAACGCATAAAAACAGGCGCTTGTCCGTCCGTATGGTGGTTATATTAAATATAAGAGAAAGAGAGAACTTTAAGAAATTAATATAGCCACTACAGTGACCATCAAAACGGTGAAAAAATATTACCGTAAACAGTTTTGCTGCACCATGAAACAAATGACAGCGTAAAATGAAACGATACTTTTTTATATCGTCATCAGATATATATCGTTATATCGAACAGCCCTAGTCTGACCTTTTCAGAAAGAAAGTGAGAAGCAGCTCTTCCAAAAGGTGGTGACTTTAAAATCAAGACTTTACCTGAAAGCAGTCTGCAAATAAGTTATTCAGTGTTCAAAAGAGAGGAGGAAAAAGAAGACGAGTCGACTACCAAAGGTAGAACATAGTTCAAACCTGAGCTCAGTCTAGTGGGTGAGGTTAAACACGGGCTATTTAGATATTATGTACGTAACTAACTGAATTTCCTGGAGGAACCTAAATGAGGGATTAATAAAGTTCTATCTATTTATCTATTTAAGAGCTAAATATAATGGTCAATCACATTCCTCGATAATCAAATTGCATTTTAAATGTTTCTAAAGGATGAGTCACCGTGTATAATGTACACACATATTAGTTGATGATACAGTCACACTTCACCAGTGTTGGGAAGGTTACTTTTAAAATGTATTCCACTACAGATTACAGAATACATGCCCCAAAATGTATTTTGTAACGTACTCCGTTACGTTACTCAATGGGAGTAACATGTTCTGAACACTTAATATATTATCATGCTTTTTACAACCACATGAAGGTACTATTGCTGTGTGATTTATTACTCGTACTCAGTGTTGGTCAAGTTACTTGAAAAAAGTAATCAGTAACTAATTACTGATTACTTCCCCAAAAAAGTAATCCCATTACTTTACTGATTACTTATTTTCAAAAGTAATTAATTACTTAGTTACTTAGTTACTTTTTAAAAACACGATTTACAACCTGAAGAGGTGATAAGGCGATAGATCTTTCAGCCCAATTCTACTTTTTCTACATAATCCATCATACAAAATGTAATCAAATGGAAAAATCTCTTTTTTTTAACTTGTTTTATCAGTTTTAATCTTTTAACTTTATGCATCAAGCAAAAATGTAATTATATGCAACATTCTCTGAGTTGAATAAATTAGTTTAACATTTAAACCTATTTTCTGCACATTCCAGCACATAAAATAAAATATTTTTTGTGTTTACACTCACTCTTTCAAATAGATGCAAGTAAAACACAGCAGAACATAAATAAAGTGAAAGACTCAGCAGTCCTGTTGCTCTATTTTCACCTATTAAGCAGCACTGCGGTAGGCGGAGGTTTACCCTGGTGCAGGTGTGCCGCGGTCAGTTGAAGAATCCGCGACTTTCTCTGTGAGTTTCCCATTACCTCGTTGCGCACTCGGTGCTTGCTCAGAAGTTTAGGGGTTTTTTTCGCTGTAAAAAGAAGTTTTCTTCCCACGCACAACGGACGCTAATGTTTTTGTCACTTTTTATGGAATCAAACTCAAAGTAAGGTCAGTACTTCCACGCTTTAAACGCTTGGCAACAATAACAGGAATGCAACCAGCTAGTGACCCTTTGACTTGATCCCCTTGTTGCAAAGAGATCTGCTGGGTTGTGCTCATCAGCACAGACTCAGTTTGATTGCAGCATGTTGGCAATCTGTCTGCATTTCTAAGTAAGACAACAATTATTTGCAAAACTTCAGTAATCTCTATGAGAGTGTGTACAAAAGGCCCCGTAGTTATGGGTTTATTCTGTTCAGTTGTTAGTTCACCTGTAGTTTTTAGAGTGGCCAGCAGAGGTCACCCCACCGCTTTGTATGAGAGACTATGTCCAGGGAGAGACGTGGGCAAAGCACCTGAGCTTTTCTGCTCCAGATTACTGGCAGAGAATTGGTTATCCCGTGAGAAGTGTGCGTTAATGAGCAACGTAAGTTGGTGATGTGTGAGGATGTGATAATAAGATGTGTTTGGGACTGTAACCAAGGTTAGGGGGGAAATGATTATGTTTCTGTCTGTGCCGCTAGCGGGTGCTAAGCTAAGCTAAGCTAAGCTAACTTTCCTGCCGTGTGGTTGGGTATAGCTGTGTACCTGGTTAGCTCTCTCAGGGGGTCTATGTGTGAGTCGTGAGTAATATATGGCCTATGGTATTAAAGGGGATGTTAGTTTATTTCCCGCCTGTGTTTATGTTGATGTACTCTGGAGATATTGTTGTGAACACTTTAGTAATGTAGCATTTTCTTTCTGTTCCGTTCAGAGACCACACACACACACACACACACCCATGCCCACGCACCTAAACCTGTATGCAATACCTGCTCCTCTGACAATCCCTGTTACCTTCAACTGTGTGAAGTCAATACAAGAGTCTGCACTATCCTCGGTGTCTTCATTGTCTCCCTTCTGAACATTCATCCGGGCCTTGAGCAGTGTTCTGGCCGACACTCCAGGGAGTGGTAGCTGCAAACCTGAACTAGCACCTTACAGTCCTTCCAGTACAAGCTATCTACCCAACATTAATGGTCCTTCGAGCCGGATGTAAGCTGCTTCTACCCTAAAAAGATGGATGATATTCAGAACTTCTCAGCTCTTGGTGCGCGCCCACGGCGTAATGTACGTCGTCCCCTCCGCTATGTAGCTTATGAGACTGACTTCCCCGGGCTTGGTGCAGGTTACCAGGAGGAAAGTGAGACAGGAGGCGACAACCATTCTTCCCACCATCCTCCGTCTGACCCCTCTGATGACGGCTCACACGGCCATGTCACACCATTGAGAGCAGCGTTAGAAGATATACAGCGTGAAAGGTTCCTGTTCCAGCAGTCGCATGATGAGATGAGAGCCGGGCTGGATAATTTCCAGGCCCTTCATGCTAGTTTGCTGCAGTTGCTGGACCGTGCAGAGAGTCTGCAGCTCAGTCCACCGCCCAGAGCCCCTGCTGTTCATCTCCAGCCACCCCCTGCTGAAGAGGAAGAGGACTGGCCTCCACCACCTCCTCCTGTTGTGTTCAAGGAGGAGTCTGTCTCCAGCCAGGGTCCAGTTGCGGACCGCATCGATACGATGCTGAAAGAGCTCCAGGATCTGAAGAGGGAGTCTATGGCTGCACAGGAGAGTCAGATCATCCCCCCACATGAATCTAGGCCAGGTTTCACTTCTCCTCAGCCAAGGATCACCTACCCTCCAGCGCCGCCTCCGAGAGCACACCCCCCTCCATTGCAACCACTGCCAACTCCATCCCCGTCCTCATCTACTCCTTTCTTGACCTACAGGGGGCCTCGTCCAAGCATTCCCAAGCTCTCACGCCGTGATCCTGGGGAATTTGCTCGTCTAAAGATGGCGCTAGAGAACTTATTGCCCCCGGAGAGTTCAGAGCTTTTCAGGTACCAAGTCTTGTTAGATCATCTACACCTGGAGGAAGCAAAGTTGATAGCGGACGCTTACCTCCATTCTGCCACGCCCTTCAGTGACACTATGAACGCTCTTAACGACAGGCTTGGGTTGCCCCACCAGCTTGCCCTGAGAAGAATTGCTGCTGTCATGGACTCACCTGACATCCGCCGAGGGGATGCAGCCGCATTTGAGCGATTCTCTCTCCACATCCAGTCGCTCGTGGGCATGCTGAAGACTTTAGGCCCTGATGGGGAGGTCGAACTCCAGTGTGGCTCCCATGTGGCTCGACTCCTTAGTAAGCTTCCTTCAGAGCAAAGAGCTGATTTCCGTCGGTGCATGTACAACCATTCTGGTCAGGCTTACACCCTGGATGACCTGGCTACCTGGTTAAAGTACGAATCCTGGTGTCAGGACTATGACGGCTTGCCCACTCCAGCGATCACCAGAGAGAAGCCTGATGTCAGACCAAGCAGACGCTCTGTTGCGGTTCTTCACAGTGGAGAGAGCTCACCCAGGTCACTAGGTACCACTCCAAACAAAGCTAGGCAGCAACCCTACTGCGCCTTTTGCGATAACCGTGCCCATCACCTGAGTCAGTGTCAGGAGGTCATCAAGCTGAGTCGCGAACAACTCACAGACTGGATAAAGACTAACAAGAGGTGCTGGCGTTGCGCACGCTCCCATCAGGCAGCACAGTGTACCCTCAAGAAACCCTGCAGCCTGTGTCAGGGTCGTCATCTGCAGGTCCTTCACGACGTGAATTCGAAGTTCTTAAAGCCACATGGCTCAGTGTCTGCTCCCCCACGAGAAGGTGAGAATCCTACGGGCGTCCTGTACCTCGATCGTCCTACAGAGAGCGGCCAAGTCCTGTTAAAGGTTGTCCCAGTCATCCTTCACCATAATGGCAAGACTTTGAGCACTCACGCAGTTTTGGATGATGGGTCAGAGAGGACTATGCTGCTACCCACCGCTGCCCAGAAGCTTGACCTTCAAGGCATCCCAGAGACACTTCCATTGCGCACTATCAGGCAAGATGTGCAAACTCTGCAAGGATCATGTGTCTCATTCGAGATCTCCCCTGGTGGCAAACCTAAGCTGAAGTACAAAGTCCGCAACGCCTTCACCACCACCCGTATCGACCTAGCCGAGCACAGCTACCCAGTGGAGTCCTTGCAGCGGAAGTATAGACACCTCCGAGGCCTGCCTCTCCAGTCCTTCAAGAAGGTCAAACCTCTCCTTCTGATTGGCAGTGACCACCCACAGCTCATCACTCCAACTGAAGCTGTCCGTCTTGGTCCACCGGGTGGTCCCGCCGCTATGTGCACCAGGTTAGGATGGACACTACAGGGTCCCTCCAGCCTTATAGGTTCCTCTTCGCTGCCACAACAGTGCCTCTTCACGACTGCCCTTCCTCCCCAGGTGAGTGAGCTACTCAAACATGTAGAGAAGTTATGGCAGGTAGATGTTGTCCCGGTGCCAGAAGGCAAGGTGGTTACCCGTTCAAGAGAAGATAACTATGCAGTTAGCCTGCTAGAGCAGAAGACAGTTCGTGTAGATGTCGAGGGCATCCAACGCTATGCCACCCCCCTCCTTCGCCGCGAGAACATGCCACACCTTAAAGCTAGCCCTAACGCTGTCGTTCCCAGTTTGAGAAGTGTGGAGAGAAGGCTCCAGAAAGATCCAGAACGAGCTAAGCTCTACCGGGCGGAGATAGAGAAGTTGGTCCAGGCCGGTTCGGTGGTTAAGGTGTCCCCCTCTGAGGTTGCTCAAGCAGATGAGTCATGGTACATCCCTCACCACCTTGTTAGCCACAATGGCAAAGATCGCCTTGTGTTTAACTGTTCGTTCCAGTTCCAAGGCCAAGCCCTCAACGAACATCTTCTACCTGGGCCCACCCTGAGCGCATCGCTCCTTGGTGTCCTCCTTCGCTTTCGAGAGCATGCCGTAGCCATCAGTGGTGACATTAAAGGTATGTTCCACCAGATTCGCCTTCTTCCCGAAGATCGTTCCCTCCTGCGGTTTGTGTGGCGGGATCTACACCCCGAGGAACCGGTGGCCGTTTATGAATGGCAGGTCCTCCCCTTCGGTACAACTTGCAGCCCATGCTGTGCAACCTTTGCTCTGCAGCGCCACGCCAGGGACCACACGGAAGGAGATGATCCGCTACGTCACTCTGTGGGACAGTGCTTCTATGTTGATAACCTTCTCCAGAGCGTGCCGACCCCTGAAGAAGCCCGGGACCTAGTGGACAGGCTAAGAGCCCTCCTGTCTTCTGCTGGATTTGTCCTTCGCCAGTGGGCCAGTAATGAACCCAGCACCATTGGCCACCTACCTGAAGACCTCAGATCCACAAGTGCAGAACTTTGGCTCACTCAAGACAAATCAGACACCTCTGAGCCAACTCTGGGCCTTAGCTGGCACTTCCCCACGGACACCTTGGGTTACAGACACCGCAAAATCAGTTATGGCGCCCCCACTATGCGGAATATTTCTAAGGTTCTCGCAAGCCAATACGACCCACTGGGCTTTATCCTACCGTACACCACCCGAGCCAAGATGCTGGTGAGGCGCCTTTGGGATCAACAGAGGGGATGGGATGACCCGCAGCTTCCGCCAGAACTACTCCAGCAGTGGAAAACCTGGGAAGAGGAATTGCCGTTCCTTGCACAAGTCCTGCTTCCTCGCCCGTATCTCCCAAAGCACATCACGGAGTCAGTTAGTGAGAGAGAGATTCACATATTCTGTGATGCGTCAGAGCAGGCTTATGGCGCAGTGGCCTACATGAGAACAGTGACAGGTGATGGCAGCTCACATCTAGCCTTCCTGATGGCTCGCTCCCGTGTTGTCCCTAAACGCATTCTCTCCATGCCTAGACTTGAGCTGTGTGGTGCCCTCTCCGGAGCTCATCTTTCCCGTCTCCTTAGAAATGAGCTCACTCTGGACATAAAGAGGATAGTGCTGTGGTCTGACTCCACAACTGTACTCACCTGGTTGAGGTCCCAGTCATGCCACTTCAAGGTCTTCGTCGGCACCCGCGTGGCAGAGATCCACGAATTCACTCACTCGCACACCTGGCGCTATGTGGACTCAGCCCAGAACCCCGCAGATGATATAACCCGGGGGAAGTCCCTTCTCGAGCTGACCAGACCCAATAGATGGAGTCAAGGGCCTCCTTTCCTGCTCCTAGGTCCAGAACAGTGGCCTCCAGAGCCAAGTGGCACCCTGGCTGAGCCTCCAGGCCCATCTGAGCTCCGTAAAGAGACCTTTTGTGGATTTTCTACCACCTTTGACCCCGCCACTTCGAACTTCAGCAAATATGACACCTGGACACAGCTGCTGGAAGCGGCTATTACGCAGTTGCATGGGGCGGCCAAAGGCGGTGGAACTTCATCGGCTTATGACTATGTTCGAGCAGAGATGGATGTCCTGAGAGAAGCTCAACAGGAGAGCTTCCCTGAGGAGTATCGACTCCTTAAGCAGGGGAAATCCATCAGTCGCAGCAGTCGTCTCCTTGCACTATCCCCTGAGTTTGACCACGAGAATGAGGTCATCCGTGTAGGTGGGCGTCTTCGCCGCTCCGAAGATCTCGCCTTTACCAGCTCCCATCCTTTAGTTTTGGATCCGACACATCCAGTCACCCGCCTGTTCATCCAGGATGTCGACAGTCGCCTGCGCCATCCAGGGCCAGAGAGGGTCTTCGCGGAGATTCGGCGCACTCATTGGATCCTGAGAGGCCGGGAAGCAGTTAGGCGTTTTCAAAGGACCTGTCTTGAGTGCCGCAGATGGAGAGCCCGACCGACTGTTCCCAAGATGGCGGACCTGCCAGTTGCGCGCCTCCGCCTTTACAAACCTGCCTTTTATTCGACAGGCGTGGACTGTTTTGGACCCTTTGAGGTCAAAATCGGGCGCCGTGTGGAGAAGAGGTGGGGCATCATCTTTAAGTGCCTAACTATCAGAGCGGTCCACCTTGATGTCCTAACCTCCATCGATACGGATGCCTTCCTAATGGCACTTCGCCGTTTCATTGCCAGGAGAGGAACTCCAGCTGAGCTGTACTCAGACCAAGGGACCAACTTCCGTGGGGGAGAAAGGGAACTGCAAGCAGCTTTTGCAGCATGACCTCTGACCTGCAGAAGCTCCTGGCTCCCCATAAGATCGTCTTCCACTTCAATCCACCAGCGGCTCCTCATTTCGGGGGAGTGTGGGAGCGGGAGATTAGGTCTGTCAAGACGGCACTCTACACTACAGTAGGATCCCAACCCCTTCAAGAAGAGGTCCTCCACACGGTCCTTGTGGAGGTGGAGGGCATCTTGAACTCCAAACCACTAGGTTATGTCCCGTCTGACATCAGTGATCCTGATCCAGTGACCCCCAACTGCTTTCTGATGGGGCGGCCTGACGGAGCACTTCCTCAAGTGGCTTACCCCAGAGAAGAGCTCCTGAGTCGCCGGAGGTGGAAGCACTCCCAGGTGCTGGCTGACCACTTCTGGTCTCGATTCGTCCGGCTGTACCTTCCAAGCCTGCAGCTTCGGCAGAAATGGCGGTCATCCCCCGCAGATGTCACAGAAGGTTCGGTGGTGATGATCGTAGATCCTCAGCTGCCTCGTGCTTCCTGGCTCGTGGGCTGCATCTCCAAAGTCCACCCCAGTCCCGAAGGGCACATCAGGTCTGCTGACATCAAGGTGAAGGACCGGACCTTCACCCGACCTGTGGCGAGGCTGGTGGTGCTGCCTGCCCTCCCGGACGAAGACAAAGGACAATCACCGTGACTTTGTTTGTAAAATTGCCTTTTGTTGTGAGCAAATGTACTTCATACATTTGGGGGCGGCTGTACAAAAGGCCCCGTAGTTATGGGTTTATTCTGTTGTTAGTTCACCTGTAGTTTTTAGAGTGGCCAGTAGAGGTCACCCCACCGCTTTGTATGAGAGACTATGTCCAGGGAGAGACGTGGGCAAAGCACCTGAGCTTTTCTGCTCCAGATTACTGGCAGAGAATTGGTTATCCCGTGAGAAGTGTGCGTTAATGAGCAACGTAAGTTGGTGATGTGTGAGGATGTGATAATAAGATGTGTTTGGGACTGTAACCAAGGTTAGGGGGGAAATGATTATGTTTCTGTCTGTGCCGCTAGCGGGTGCTAAGCTAAGCTAAGCTAAGCTAACTTTCCTGCCGTGTGGTTGGGTATAGCTGTGTACCTGGTTAGCTCTCTCAGGGGGTCTACGTGTGAGTCGTGGGTAATATATGGCCTATGGTATTAAAGGGGATGTTAGTTTATTTCCTGCCTGTGTTTATGTTGATGTACTCTGGAGATATTGTTGTGAACACTTTAGTAATGTAGCATTTTCTTTCTGTTCCGTTCAGAGACCACACACACACACACACACACCCATGCCCACGCACCTAAACCTGTATGCAATACCTGCTCCTCTGACAATCCCTGTTACCTTCAACTGTGTGAAGTCAATACAAGAGTCTGCACTATCCTCGGTGTCTTCATTGTCTCCCTTCTGAACATTCATCCGGGCCTTGAGCAGTGTTCTGGCCGACACTCCAGGGAGTGGTAGCTGCAAACCTGAACTAGCACCTTACAGTCCTTCCAGTACAAGCTATCTACCCAACAGAGTGACTGCAATCAATGCAGTTAGAGCTGAACTGTTTGGAGACCGGTTGACTCCCACTAGGCAACCTGGCCAACTTCTTTTCCTCTCATTTCTAAGGTAGACGAGAGGAAATTCATAGTTGACCTCAATAAACATTTTTGCTGGGTTTGTGTTCTCTTTTGACATTTTAACATTTTATGATTCGTGCACGATGTTCTCATTGCACACTGGGAGATCTGATTAAGAGTAAAACACGCCTCCTCGCTCATAAACTAAGATGCTGACAGGCAAACTAAGGGCATCAGAACCTGGAGGTAACATCACAGTAGTTTTGTCCATGTTTATTAGCACAGTCCCAATTTACCCTTTATTATCCACTTTGCTGACATTAATACCAAAGTTATAGAAGAGAAGCCAAAAATCAACTTGATAGATATTCTGTAGTCTGCAAATAAATAAATAATGGCACAGTGAATTATTCCATTTAATTTATCCCCATTAGAGTAATTAAGTGTTGAGCGATGATCAAAACATTGCATAGATCCAGTAAGTCTCACAGCAGGTGTTCAAACCGAGCTGTCCTGAGAGAAAGCACCCTCTGCTGTTCAGGTAGATCAGCGCAGTCAGGCAGCAAACCCAAAACAGTTAAAAACCACAGAAATGCACCAGCTTCAAGCATTTGCAGTTTGTCAGGTGGCATGCATTGCTCAGCAAACCCTGATTTACAGCCAGCTGTTGTTCCGAATGCTGGAGCTGTCGCCATGGTGACGTGACAGGCACCATGTGTACAACAAAGGGTGTATCTGAGAGCAGCTTTGGAGAAAAAAAGTATCATCATCTGAGCATTTTCACCAAAGTAGTGAGGAAGGAGTGTTGAAAGAAAGAAAGCTCAGCAGATCTCAGAGTGTTTGTTCGCCTGCCAACTTTACCCACATTCATCCATATTTCATTGTGCCGCTCAGGAGTCAAACTGACCAGGTGATGAAGAAACAGACAGTCGGCAGCTGTGGAGAATTAATACTGAAGGAAGAGGAGAGCACCTGTCTCATTAAAGGCCCTGGAAAGCCTCACAGGTGCTCTGACTTTTCCTGGCTGATTAGACCTGCGCCCAGGTTGACGCTGAGTGGGGATTTACTGGTAATTAACTGAAATGTCACTAAACTCAGTGCACTAAAGATGATCATCCAGGCAAACATATAACTTAGAGGGATATGTTAGTCAAGAACTCTCTGTACACACCCACACAGTCCTGTGAAGAGGGCTAATCAGCCACAATAAGTGCAAACACTTCTGTGGGTGTAGTGTGAGAGCATACTTAAAAATAATATCATAAGGTCTGCATATCTGCTGCTCGTGTTAATCAGTTTTTTGTCTGAAGCGATGCAAAGAAAAAAAATTAGGAAGGTAAATTTGAATGTCAAGGAAATGCAAATTGTCTGAGCGTAAGCCAGAATTGTGCATACCTCCCAGAGGAACGAGGAGAGTTTAGGGAAAAGGATTCTCTCGATGAGCAAACTGCTACTCACAGTTCTACCATCACTCACAGCAGCCAAATATGACCAAGGTCCATTCATCAAATGCTGAATTTCACAAAGTCCTGATTTCCCGAAGTATAAAGTGCTTCACCAAGAACATCTGCCATGATTTGTCTGTTCCATTAATGTGGTTCTAATGTTTTAACTAACATGGCACCTTTTTAAAAAACAACAACAACAACAACAACAATTCTTACCTAAATACCTTAATTGTTTGTTTTCAGGCAGACTGAGGGTAAGACCAGAACTTATCCAAGTGGAACAGCCATCTTGCTGATTAAAATTGAAGAATGGGAATACTTGCCACCTGACCTAATGAGCCTGTGTATTTATCCATGCATACTGGCTTGTTTGCATACATAATATAACACCATTCATTGGTAAATTTGAACCCTAGCAATATGGCCCCAAAGTGGAATGATTGGTAAATATCCCAAGTTGAAATAAGCTCCACTCATCCTTTGGCATTTAACTTAATTGCCTTCTTATTGCTTCCTTATTTAGTGTTATACAAAGGCTCTTGGCTTTGAAATATACGTGAGTATTTTTATGTTGTTTTTTTATTACTGGGTGAGGCCCAATTTTCAGACTATGTACAGTATATGGATATCATAAATCAAAATATGAAAATGCACATTAAGAGGTCACACTATTTCAGAGTCCACAGAAATGCAGTGAGTCTCAATGAAGTGTGCAGGGAGCCAGAATGTATAAATCAATAGTAGGGATTGTTATGATTTTTGGAGATTTAAATACAAGTTTCTTAATCAAATAGTTTACCCAGCTTTTAAAAGGCTTAAAAAATATTCTTTCTTGGTTTTACTTATGCAGGTGGCAGTTTGTAGGACTTATGGCACTGCTAAACTAAGTAACACAGGTGGTTTATAGATGTTTGCTGACTGTTGCTGAGGGAAATCAGTCACAAAGAGGACGCTGCACCAAAAACCTCCTTGTGATTGCTTTTGCTAGTGGATTGCCAACACAAACAAACTAAGGACTACTGCAGCACTCTACTGATGACCAAAGCGAGAAGGGCTACAATGCAGCACAGTGTACCTCTTTGCATTCAGTTTCACCCACCAATAGGAAGCATTCTCTTGTAACCACTTGCCAACTAGTTGGGGAATACATATTTTTCCCAAGAAACTGGTGGTGACCAGGGGGTAACTGACCAGTCTCTAGGCCTGCGTGACTGTTTCCTTATCCGGTTCCGGACGACAGAGGCTTTAGCCAATCCCTGCCACCATAAAGCAGGGTAAACCCTGGACAAGTCACCTGTCTCCAAAGAGTGTGTATCCTTTTGTAGGCCAAAAGGTCCAACATTGGTAACATGTGCTGTTTGGTGCCTAATTAAACGGCATATAAAAACACATAGAAATAGCAGGTAAGAATGACATTTAAAAAATTCACAACTGGTGCACAAATAAAAGTTGTAATAGAAGTAATTTCTAATTTCTATTGGATAATATAGTTTGTAAAAACATGTCTCATGTTAAATTTTAAAGTGTATGCATATGGCTATGTCCTGAAGGCAGTTCACATTTTGGGGTTTACACAGGTCAAAGAACAAGCAGAAGGCCACAGCTTCTGTTCAACCTCGTTATGTAACATGTGGGTCCTTTTAATTTTTACTCTTTTTGTGCATTACCAAGTTGCACCTTTCTCTTGGTATTTTACCCTGAAGTTATACTAAATTCCTTGTGTGGATCAAATAATTAATTAAAATGAATTCAATTAGTCATCATTATAAACATGGATGAGTAGCAGTGCATGATGGGAACACGCCCGCAGCAGCAGGAACAGTTTGGAACCTTTAGGTTGTTCCGCTGTCACACGTCAGCGACCCTAAGCCAATCAAACACAGTGTGTGTGTGTGTGTGTGTGTGTGTGTGTGTGTCCTTTGATGAAAGAACTGATCAATACGAACAGAGCCTGCTGACACAGAGAGGAAACAGTGGAGATTAAAAGGATGTTTTTCAGGCTTTTCTGATGAGTCAGCTGACACAGCGGCACGCTCTGAGATGCCTTCAAAATGTTCTGCTCAAATAAATGTTGTTTAATTGTTTGTTTCTTGGTGCTGGGTTAGATTTCTCAGCTAACAGAGAGTAACACTGAGCCTGGGGTGCATTTTATTTAGCTAATGTGGCTGCTCGCTTTCATCATGCTTGTATCTTCATTACGTCTCAGTTTCACTCGGTGCTCATGTGACAGAGAGATGCAAGGGGAGGAACTCTTTTTAACATGCATGCTGTCCTCCCTCACTGCAAAATCATTTTGAAGAGATGGCAACTAGCCATCAAAAAATATAGAAACTGACTGTCAAATACGTCCAAAAAATGGGTCAATGTACAGAATCTGTGGAGCCTCAGGAGTAGAAAGAAGTTGGTGAAGATGACTTTAAAACAGATTTCATTACCACTCGGTGATCTATGCCTGACTGGAGAAACCAGTGAGGTCTAAAAAGTCTCCCAGTGTTAATGAACCCTCTGACACTAAGCACGCCCCAAGATCGGACCACGAGGAAGCGCAGGAAGCTCACATTCTTATTAGGGAGGGCTTTCTGCTTCACACCAATGGGCTTCAGCGAGAAGTGTTGCAATCATAGTTGGCCTTAAACTTAACCCTGAATTACTTGAACACGGCCCAATGAAAATATCAATATGTTCTCTAAAAGAACATATACCCTGAAATATTTTACATTCCTACTTTATCATACTGTACATATATTTTTTCACAATATAATTGGAACAGAATACAGACCCTTTACTAAAACTTAGCAAAGCTAAAAAGTAAAGTTTGGTCACCTTTTATACCATCAGCATCATCCATTAATAAATCAGCCTATTAACGCTGCCATATGATGAGAGATGGGCGACATATTGGACAGATCACAGGGCTAACACACCCAACCAAACCCCACTAACTGCATGTCTTTTACACTGTAGGAGGAAACTGGAGTGCTCACGCATAGAACATGCAAACTCCACACAGACCACACACCCCAGCCAAATGATGGATTCAAACTTATTTGAACCCTGCTGTGAGGCAGATTGAACCACTGTTCCACTGTGCAGCCCCCAACAACAGACTGCAATCCAAAAGGCTGACTAGATATTTGACTGGGTGAGATTTTAACTTTTTAACCCCCCAAAAATGTTCAGGAGGAGTGAGTCACATAGAAAGACTACATCGTTCTACACAATCTAAACCATATTAGAAGAACACCGAAACATAGATATATTCTCAAATACAAGGCACAGGGAACAGCACTCCCCAATGTCAACTTAGTCTTTATAATGTATTTAAAGTATCACATTTAACATGTTAACATGTATCAGGGCAGCAATGAACCCCAAAGGCAGGATATTAGGGCTATATTTTAGACACATGCTAAACAAGCCTGGAGTCCTTCCAACCTTCCAAATCAAACTCTTTATAGTTCTGTTATAACATTCCCATTTTCCTAAAGTCTAAGGCTATCATTAGGTTGATCCAACTGTAACCCTAAACAGGTCACAACCTACTCTGCATCTTGACCTTGACATAACAAAGTGTGGAAACCCTGAGCTCATTTTCATTAAGGTTCACACAGCTGCCCTTCATCAATACTTGTGCTGCCCTCAGTCAGCTGAAACCCCAGATTAAAAGAAGACAACTAATTTCAGCTTCTATATTCCAACACAAACTATTTTTACAGTTAACTAGTATAATTGTCTATAAGTGATTGCATGTTATTTTCACATATTTCAAATACAAGTGCATTGTGCTACACAACCAGTTTAGCAACCACGGCGTGTTGAAGTGATTGCACTATTAACCACTTTAACACAATGTAAAGCCGTAACCTTCATCTCTTTTAACAATGACACACAGCGGGTGGCGAGTACATGCACAGGAAAAAAAGCAATAAAATCATATATATTAAATTCAGATATCAAATCCATCTCAGCTTGAATGGGCATGATGTGTCAGATTTTACTGACTACTGTACAGGCATTGCAATTCAAAGGGTGTTGAAAATTTCCCCATGGGACATGCTTGTGTTTCTGCGCTCGGAGCTCCTCATCTCTTCATCTCCTCTGTGGTGCATTTAAGCGATTGGAACATCCAGCGATTTCCAGGTCACAATCAGAGGATGTAGGAAGGAGGACTGGAGGAGGAATAAATTAGCCAAATGGAAGGCGCGCCTGCATGTTAATTTTACTTGACATGGAGTTAAATCATTGGCTGTCTGGAGGGACTGAAATCTGGATAAGAACTGACAGTGTTTGGCAAGTTGGGGAAAATGGTCAGCCGACATCTCCAGACCGAAAACCTTCACTTCACTTCGTCTCGAATGCATTTTGCATTCAATTTCTTTGAATCTGTGAATTAAGCTCTCTTTTCAGGAGTGTTTATCCCTCCCCTTGCTACCAGCCGCATCTATTTTTATTCACATTTCTGTTTTCTGGCCTTTCAACATCTTGACATTTTTTTCTTTTCATAATGCATTAACTCTGAGGATACCTTAGGAGACCTGCCTGGCACCCGACAGCACCTCTTAATTCACAGTGTGCCCTGACACAAACACAAAAGGGGCTGCAGGGTTTTTAATTGGCCTCTGCCCAAATTAGACAGATTTATCCTTCTCTCACATTAGCCGAGATGACCAGCCTGAAAAATCACGTTGCTCAGGCGTTTCTCTGAGGCTTTCTCTCACCACGCACTTGTCTCCGAAATTGGGCTGAAACAGCAACTTTGACGGTTAATTAGCCTCGTTAAAGAAACCTCCGAGGCCAAATCTGGAAATAAACATTCTTTGTTAGAGAGCGTCGGGATGCTTTCAGCACAGAGCAGACCACTGGATGCAAACAAGGAGCTTTGTTTGGAACATTATCAAAAGATCAAAACGTCTACATCAACCGGCTGCACCGCACCAATCTCTGTTTCATGATGTAGACTTTGTACGGAACTGGATTCAACAGTAATTAGATCATGACTGACCATTCTCAATAACAATAACATGACTGCAAATAAGTTACTGCAAACAAGTTTAGTCCAACCATCATCCAGTTTTATCTCAAACAAGTCAGCTCTCAGGAATCTCTCATTCTACTATTAGAGTTGAGACGAAAAGATGTTACCGCTGACATCAACTCCCTTACATGCATTGTGGCTACAAGTCTTCTGTTGCAAGGTTTCTATTTGGGGATGCAAAAAATGATATTAATAACAATATATAAATAAATAAATAAAATAAACTTCTGGATTAATGGGGTAAGTTAGATCTCCTCAAAATATACCACCTGTTCATAAACAGCTCCACTGGCTTCCAGTTCAGCTCCGTGTCAATTTAAGATTCTGCTTCTCACTTTCAAAGCGCTTCATAACCTCACTCCCCCATATTTATCTGATCTTCTCCATACATACTCACTCCCTTGTACACTCCACTCTTCCTCACCTCCTCTTCTTTCTATTCCACCTGCTCGGCTGACTTCTACGGGACTCAGAGCTGCCCTGAGACTTTGGAATGCACTTCCACCTCGGGAACTCGGCTCCACACTACAAACTCTCTCTCCACTTTTAAATCACACCTTAAAACCTATTTGTTCAAAATTGCACACCCTTCATCATGATTCCATTTCAGTCTATTTTTACCTTGTTTGGCTTTTATATTTTTATACTTGTTTTTATTTTTCATTGACCTGTTTTTGTACTAATGTAAGGTGACCTTGAGGGTCTTTAAAGGTGCCTATAAATAAAATGTATTTATGTATTATATTTATTTATGTATTTATAATAAAATTAAATGTATTCACATTATTATTATTATTATTATTATTATTATTATTATTATTATTATTATTATTATTAATAGTAATAATAATAATGATAATAACCTAATCTGGTATGGTTAGGGGTGGGGTCACTGGTATCCAATTCAATTCTGCCAAGCTGCCTACTATCTTAAATTTCATATAAGAACAGCAAATAGAAATTCAGAATTACTCATTAAATTGGGGCATTCATGCTCCCAACGGGAGTAACTATTGTCATTTTAAAGGTTCAAAAGGCTTTGCTGCACTACCTTCTCAAGAAAATTGTAAATCTCCAAGAGTTTAATTCATGCCTGAAAGAAAAAGTACCCAATTTAAAACTGGCCAGGAATAGTGTTGCTGACATTTCATGGACCCGGAGACTTCAGCTGTAGTAATGAGATGCAATACCAGTACTCATCTCTATTTTTTGTAACTTAGTAGACAAAAACAGCCGTAACCAACAGCAACCAATGCACAGCCAATATAGCTAATAATCTACCAGCATTGCCCATTTCATAAAGTTGAGTTTATTTAACTATTATTTGACTATAGTATGTCTAGTGTTTAAGAATTGTTGAGTCTGGACTACGATGTAGAGGGCTTCACAGCCAAGACCTGATCCAGTAACAAAGATGTAAATTTGTTCCATTAAGCTTAATTGTGTCAATCAGGGTCTTATTGTTACTGGTGTGGGTCTCAGGTTTGGGGTTCAGTCACACCTGAATGGATTCAAACTAATTTATGATTCAATGTCTGTGTTTTGAGGTAAGAGGTACGTTGAAGTAATGTCCATCATATCATTTGTTAATGCCATGAAAAGGTTGCCACAGTTGAAGGTGTCACATTTCAACTTCTTTCAGAGCACTGAAAATCTAGAGTTGTGTAAGAAGCATTAAATGTCTCAAATGCAGTGCAGTGCAGAGAAAGGTTTAATTTTATAATCTGCTGTACATTAGAAAAGGTTCTGAATAGGATAGCTATAGAGGTATTTTCACTCATGAAGTCAAAAATCAGGAGAAGCAGGTTGGTACCTGATTTAAAGTTGGGGTTTTTTTCACAAAACACTGGAAATACTCAGGCTGGCTAAGGCGAGGATACTGCTGGGGTAGAGCGTACAGGTAAACACTCTCGCTTTTGCTTCTTTGTAAATTCAGCAGACGGTTTGCTATTCTAACACAGGCTCAGTTTAACCTAGTGTTTGGGATCTGGCAGGCTAAAAATCCAAAGTTGGACTTTTTTATTCTCACATTCAACTCTGTCAAGTGAGCTGAGGAAAAGCTCTGGGCTGTAATCATCAGTAAAAGCAGCTTATATTTGGTGTTTGGGTTCTTTGATAAGTCTAATTGATTGCATTTTGGAACAGGTCTGATTATTTCGGGTGGGTCTGTGCCTAAGTAGATTTTGAACCAAAAACCTAAAAGAACCTAAGAACCTAAAATTTTGGACAACCCCAAGCATGTTGGTCATTCAGTTTGTAAAAAGTGACATTACCTAGGAGTCCTTGGGCTCTAGACTGCTACATGCTTGAATTTAAATTATCACTATCCTCACTGTGAGCAAAAACAAAGCGCCAACATACCTCTAAGCGATCAGCGTGCAGCACAATAAAACGGGTGGCATTAATGCACTCCAGCTCAATGCTGACTTCGCCAGAGAAGGTGAAGTTATCCATGTAGACGGCAAGCCGCAGGTCGTAGTGCCGAGGCCTCACCGAGCCTGGTAATCGTGAGTTTCTCCACGGCTGGACCACCTCTTCGTCCCCTTTCTCCCCCGTCCTTTCCCCTCTGCCTCCATTCAACTTTGCAGACCCACCGGGGCCTCGGGAACTCGGCTCTCCAGTTGATTCATCGCGATCTCGTGCACCACAGTCCTCAAATTTGACGTTGAGCGCAACGGCTACTGCTGTTACGATAATGAGGGTGAGTATGGAGAGGGCAAAGCCCAGCACCAGGCGCTTGTGCACCGTTATGTGGCGCTCAGTGGTTCGAGGCCGGACCACCACTGATTCTGCCCACTGATCCGAGAGGCCACGGCCGTTCCGCATGGCTCCCGGGCTGCTGTCGTTTAGTCCCATTTAGCTTAAAATGTCACTAGAACAGCAAAGAAATAATGTCAAAGTTCAGCAGCAGAAACAGATTCTGATTCAAAAAAATATTCATTTATGCACAGGTCAGATTTCAGCTTGTTTACAGTAAACTTGATGTGATTGAATGTGTTTTGATCGTCCAAAAGATTCCAGTCTTGATTCAGCCTGTCAGCCTATCAGTCTGTGCTGATGAAACTCCAGCAGTTATATATCTGAAAAACTGAACTCTGACCTTGCTGCTGATGGACTGTTATGAACGTCCTTGAGTTCTGCCTAGATGTGAAAAATCAGCACTGCTGCACGTCTTACATTTCAGGCAACCAAACTGAAAAAACAGAAAAAATGAGATGGTCATGTGCGTTTTGGTTTTGCGGTGAACAGAAACAAAAAAATCAATGCTGCATGGCTCGATTTCAAGAGCAGTGAAGCCTGAGAAGGAGAAGGAGGAGAGGGACAGAGCGGAGGAGGTATGCCGTTGAGGATGTGGCTATACAGTGAGCGTATCATCCATAGACTGGAAATCAGCTGGGTAAGCTAAACACTTAACCACCACAAGGTATAAAACTGGGAATAAAGCCTTATGCTGTAAAAGCAACCTTATCTGGATTTCCTCTCAGATTATAAATTCAAGTCAGTTATGGATGATGGAAATCATCAGTTTGAACTTTAAAAACGGTCACGTTACCAAGTCAAAGACCCTCAACCAAAGTCTGAACGAACACAAGGGGGTTAAAGCGGCAGGTAGTTTTCCCAAGGTACGAGTAAAGTTAATTTGCTCTGAGTTAAAGCTCTTACACATCCGCAATAAACCATAAATAAATCCCTTTCGGACTATTATGGGATTGTCATAATGTTACAGTCGAAGATTATAATAACTTACAAGACATTAAGATGTGTTACAAGTCTCTTGTATGATTGCATTTAAGGTTTGGAATCAAATGAAGACTTAATCAAATCAAAGTCACACCAGAATATGTTCAGATCTTATTTTGAGTAAAATAAAGTTTTGAATTCGGATCTTTGTCAAGAAATCCAGTTTTTTGTCTTTGTTTTTTTTTTATTACAAGCTCGAGATTAATTTGTAATTACTCAGTTTTCTTAGGGCTTTGTCCCAAAGCAGAATACTTCAGTAATCTTGTTTTTAAAGTACAGTTTTGTAGTGACTTCTCTGTCACACAAACTTAAAGTTGCTGTTAAAAATTGAGGAAGCGCCTCCGTTTGACCCCTTTTCTCTGATGGATTTCAAATTAAAATTAGCTTTGCTGCTGATAAAGGTGTAGTTTAAAAACGGTAATAACTCTCTGGCTGCGGTCTGTGTCTATAGCACTCGGTTTCTCTCTCTCTCCTTTCCCTCTCCTGAGGGGGGTTAAGTGGATAATTTACGGCCAGCATGTGGGTTTATTTCACCGTGGAGGAGATAATTCACTCGGCTACTCCACGAGGTCTAAACGATCCCAGCTTTCCAGCTCATGAGCCTGACGGATGGAAGCTGGATTAAAACTGATTGATAACCCAGGATTGTATTGATTACATGGATGCCGCTCGGTGGGGACAGAAATCCACAGAAAGAGCTGAAAACCCCCTTTTTAAAATCCACCATCAATTAATCAGTTCCTTCAGTGAAATCACTCAGATATTGATCATGAAGGTTGTCCAAACATTACAGGTTCATCGGTAAATATTATAAGAAGAAAAACTCCTCTGGTTCTCCGGTAACTTCTCTTCTCTCGCCCCCGCTAGGAAGCGATGATCTCCGTGTCCGTTTTAAACAGCAGTCGGTCCCCGAGGTGGAAGGGTACCTCTCCGGGGGTGATCCGCTATTAGTCAGACTCACTTCAGTCCAAAGGACCGCGCTTTCTCTGCTGCACGTCCCGTTTTCCTCGGTAACCCAGATGTGAACACCTGCTTTATACCTGCGGGCTGTTTCTGCTCCCGGGGAGGGGGCTGAGGTTACCGTCGGTCAATAAACTAACCCTCAAGTCCACCCGGGACGGTCCCGGGATTCGTTACAGCACCGTTAGAAATCCATTAAGTGCGTGTGGTGGGGAAGAAATCCATCAGGGACATGACGGGAGTTCACAGATAAATGCCAGGAAGCTGTTATTGATCCGCTGGCACATGTGGGGATCCCGTTAAACCGCCAGAGACCAGATCCAGCTCACACCGATGGGATTAAACACCGGACCCGTTAATAATAACAGTAATAACAATAACGGGCCGATCGTTTAAAGAAGAAGAAAAAATGGACTAAAAAAAACAAACACGCCGGAGGTCAGAGTCAGCACCGGGGACGGTGCACGGAACGATCCTGGAAAGCACCGTTAACAAATCCCACTCAGCACCAGGTCCTGCACACTCCAAAGTAGGATCAGACCGTGCCGGGTGGATTATCCCGCGTTAACGCCGGGCACGAGCCCCTCCGGTGCTCCTTTAATAAACCCTATCTTCCTCAACTTTTTCAGCCCACGGAGAGCCGCTGCTTCTCTCTCTCTCTCTCGCAGATGAGGATGACGGTTGATGATGATGGTGGTGGCGGCGGTGATGAAGCCTTCCTGTTTAGCATCCCTTCGTGCACTGAAGAAAGTGACGCTTGGTGATGGAGGTGAGGAAGAGTCTCGTGCCGCCCGTTCAGCAGTGAGTATGTTTGCGGTGTGCGTTTCCACTTGAGCACGAGCTGCTGCTCCAACCAAGAGGCACGCGCTGACCGAGGGAGAGAGAGAGAGAGAGAGAGAGAGAGAGAGACCGAGAGGGAGGGAGGTGGGTGGGGGTCTCAGCGTGTGAAAGCTACACCTCCCCAGCGCTGTTCAAATCTATTCCGCTGTTTTCTCCTCTGCTAGCTCTGGATGACGAGAAACCAGACAGAAGAGAAATGAAGATGAAACAAAGTAAAGGTTCTCTGTGTGCCTCTCTTTGGTTTTACACGCATGCAGATTTATCTGGCTGTGAAGTAACTGAGCAATGGGCACCGGGGCCTTTCCTGTGCAGATTTCTCCCTAAATGAATGTGTCTGCTGAGATTGGTTTTTCATTAGTCACTTTACGTCCACTTGCTCTTATCTGCACTTCTGCATTTCAGTTATTCCACTTTTAATGCCTGAAACTACATGTACACATAAGCTCTTTATAGCACAGTGGGAAAGAATTTCCAGACTCATTCTTCAGAGAAGACAAAGCGCACATACACAGACACAGACACACACATATACACATGTTCAAAAATCACACTTTTTCCATCTCTGAGGGATTCAATGTGAAGCTGTAGACTCTGCAGCTGAACAGCTGGGCCAGATGTGGTACCGAAGAATCCCAGCACACAGGGCTGAAGTAACATTGTTGCTCCAATAAAGCTACATGTTCTTGGTTGTGTGTTGTGTGCAGTGCAGGTCCAGGCCAAAATTCAGATCATATTATAAAGAAAGCAAACACACGTCTTTGTTTTTTATTGGAATACCTGATGGTCGTGCTCAGTCAGCTGTGCAAATGTCTACTCCACGCACATAGACTAGTATCCCCAGATGCCCTTTTTAAAAATATAAATATCAACAAGAAATTTATGACATTTTCAGGCATCTACATGCACAGTTAGTTTAATTTGTTGGTTTGGTGTATTTATTTAGATTAGGTGTCCCTCTGACCCTTTGCTCACTGTTGATCAGGCTTCAGAGTGAGAGGTCTACATGGTAGTGTGAGACGCCCTCATTTTAAGGGTTTCTTCTTCTTCTCACAAACAGGAAGTGTTATTGTTTTGTGTGTTCAATTGACAGAAGAATAAAAACTTGGCACCAAAAGGAAGGAAATTTGTTTTTGGTTGATTATTTTATCTAAGCAATATATCTTATTGCATAGCCTGTTTACTTCCCCTTAAATGGTGCAACATTTCTAAGGAGAAATTTGTGAGTTGAAAAACTTGCCGAATCTTCTCTGTCAATTTTCAAAGAGCTTATTCTGTGACCAACAGAAAAGCTGACTGAAGAATGGACTGCCGTCCCACAGCAATGTGTGACCAACCTGGTGACCAGCATGAGGAGGAGACCTCAATCATCCAGTCAATTAAATGACACCAAACAAGAGACAGTAGCAGAATAAAAAAAATAGTTGACCAAACAGAAATTTTCTCACTTTTCGTGCTGATTTTTCAGAACAACTCTTTTTAAAAATTGCATAGTGGTGAGAGACGGGTGGAGGGCATGCAGCAAAGGGCCATAGGTCATACTCGAACATGGCCGCTGTGGCCATGCAGTATTTGGTCACCTGTTCACCCACTGAGCTAAACTGGCACTTGTGGAACAAATCTGTTGTGGAGCTAATGATGTGGCTAATTTAATCACAACGTGTTCTTTGGCATGTGTGCTTTCATGCACTGAGTTATGATATAAAAGAGCGAACAAGTGGTCAGCCCCATTGGCCAACCAGCAAGGTAACCGTTGTTAAGGGTTGGTGTTAAGGGGTTTCCCATCGTAAAAATCCATCTACTTGCTCACCTGGAAATTGAGAAAAGCTCACATTGGCAGTGATTATGTTGCCTGTATTTGCTTGAAGTTGCAAAATTTTAATCCCCCTTTGTGGTCGCTGGTTGCCATGTTGTTGTGAATAGCTTCTGGTGTGTATACACCTCAGTCCTATTATTAGCAGCATTATTCAGCCTGATTGACATGAGAATATGTAAAATGTCCAAGAAGACATCAAGACCATGTAAAATAAAGATCAACAAAATTAGCATTACAGCAAACACTCAATGTTGTATAACCATCGACAGACTGTCTTTTCCCAACACCCAGTCTTGGTTGAAGAATCATTGTGCCAATAGTGTCAGCATTACCTTGAACCTTTGATAGAATAAATCTTCCTACCTCTTTCTAGAGGTAACTGTGGCTGCTCATCATTACACCTACATTCTTCCTGTTGTGCCACTTCTGGAGACTCACCTAGAGTGTTTTACCTCAGAGCAGTAGAGAATTCTGGAAACTGGCTTGAGAGTTGATCTAGTCAAAGAATTGGACTTTAGGGGTATTGAAGAAACTGGCCTGACAACTCAGCCTGTGAGACGATTTGTGAATGTGCCTGTGGGATAGTACCAACCTGAGCCTATTTCTTAAAAGACTGAAGACTGGCCTGTGAGAAAAGAGAAATGTGAGTTATTAACCAGTGCAGTACTCTTATCTACTGTCCTTGTAAATGTTTTCATTATTTGCCTGTTAACCATTTCCTGTGTATCTGCCTTTTGAGTCTTTTTGGAAAGCAAATCATAGCAAACTATCAGAGAGAGATAAAAACATGAGGAGTGACTGCAGAAGTCTATTCTTCGGTAAGAACACCTAGCCACATTAAGAAAAGTCTTGACAAAGTAGGCCTTTCAGAGTCTACAACATATAAACAGTAGAGGTGTGTTTTGATTATCGATTTATTGATTAAAATCGATTCTAGCTTGGATAACGTGATATCGATTCATTAAAATCCTGAATTGATTATTTTAATATAAATTTATTTTGCCCAACATGCCAGAATCTCAGGTTAAACCTCACAAATTTTCAACAATCACCAAACAGCTAAAACAGTAAATGAGAGCAGGTACACGGATTCTGCACAAAGACGTAAACACAAAGCACGGACCCGCCGACGGATCAGAATCAGCGAGATGTCGCCTTTCTCACCCGACGGCACGGACACGGTCGGGGCTGAAGGCCGACAGCTCGCTGATTCTGGTGTCTTTGTGTTTACCTCCTTTTTGCGTTAGATTCTGAAGCTGCAGGTTTTTATCTCTCTCCAAACAATATTGACTGAACCAGCAGCAAAAGAAGATCCAAACTATGCTTCACATAAACATCGTCATGAATTCCCTCTGACTTTTGCTGTTTTGCTTCCACACCGATAAAATCAAACTTCATGCACAGCTCTCTCTCTCTCTGTCTCTTAGTATACTTCAAGAACAGTTTCCCGTCTAAAAATCTGTTTTCTGCATCATTCGCTTGCTTGTTACGGACAAGTCTACCGTTGTTTACAGTGCTGTCGGACGCTGTTTTTTTCCTTTTACTTACTTCCGAAAAGAAAGTCTCATTTCTGCTGTTCAATACTGAACAAATTTAAACTTTAAATTATGAAAAATTGCAAAACGCTTAGATCCGTCTCTAATCAAACCTCTGTAACTTTGCTCTGCTTCACGTCAGCAGCATCAGATAATGTTCATATGTTGATTAATGGTTTTCCTTTGTTTTTGATCTACTGCAGAATATTTGTATAAAATCCCAGCCTGGGATGGGTACCGGTATCCGGTGTCATAATGGCACCGGTTCTGACATAAACGGTAGTAACCAGACCGAAAAGCAGTGCACATTTCGGTGCTTTATTTCGGTGCTTTTTTCCCCTGAGATGTCATACACTTTAAATTCTAGCCAATCATTTTACCTTTCCAAGGATAGTAGGCGGGTCCAGGTACGTACGTTCTTTTAGAGCAGAGCTACAGATTAAAAATGCCCAAGGCAAAGCGGTCAAAAGTCTGGCTGTACTTCACAGCAAAAGCTGCAAACTCAGCAGCCTGCAACAAGTGCTTTAAGGTGATACTGTGCAAAGGAGGCAACACCTCGAATCTGATGAAACACCTGGCGACGCATAGCGTTTTTTTAAAAGAAAGAAAGAAAGAAAGAAATGCACCGTATTTGACAGCTTGCTGCGAGACCTCACACCGAGCACATCTACTGCGGGTGTGGTGCCTGTTATCGGACCCGGAGTTCGCAACATCCCCCAAGAACCCGAAGATTAGAGCCCTGGCCCCTAGCCCTGTCAGTGTAGCAGAAATGATGACGGATGATGATGACAGCAACAGCCGTTCTTCTCTGGGTGAGTCGCTTAAGGTGAACTAGCAAACACCATCGTAGTTACATGCGGCTGTCTTCTTGTTTGATGGCAGATACTCCCTTCACCCTGGCCAAAAAGACTAAAATAACCAAAGAAAAAGAGGGAAACATCTAAACATGAGAAGTTTTTGGATAAAGTTTGTGTTTTTTTCCATTGTTTAAGCACTGCTTCCAGCCAAGAGTGATGCCATAAATCCCCTATAGCTGCAGAAAAGGCTAACATTGTTATCTTTTTACAAAAAAACAGCTAAACATGAGAGGTTTTTGGACAAAGTTTGTGTTCTCCATTCTTTAAGCACCGGTTCGAGCACCGTTTAAGCACCGGCACCGTTTCAAAAGTACCGGTTTGGTACTGGTATCGGATAAAACCTAAACGATACCCATCCCTAATCCCAGGCCAGAAAAATCACCTTCATGTTTTTCTGTGTTTTATCCTCAGTTACTTTGACACAAAGGCATCTGCTGTGATATTTACACATTTGATAAAGTCTCACAAGTGTCAGTTTTCTTTTTATAGATATAAAAATATGGAAATGTACTGATGCATGATCTGAATTATAATATTTCTGACTGTCTGAGGCCAAATTTCTCCAATTCGATTCGTCTTGAATCGAATCATGGATTGAATCGATTCGGAACCTTGTGAATCGGAGTCGAATCGATTCTAGAAATCAGTGGCGATACCCAGCCCTAATAAACAGCTTTATGAATGGAAATACAGATGGGTTTACAACAAGGTGCAAATCACAGCTTACACTCAAGAAGAAGGATAGATTAAACAGAAAACAGCTAAAAGAGGTGGCAAAGCCCTGGGGAAGAAAATGAAACCAAGATGAACTTGTACCAGAATCATGGGAACAGAACTGGAGAGAAACGGTTCCTGATCAGACACACCACATCTTCTGTTAAAGTCTGGTGGAGGTGGCATTACAGCATGGACACATGATCTGTGATCTGTACAGAGCTGACTCTCTGCTCAGACTCACCCAAATGCTGCAAAACTCAGAAGAAGGCACTTCACAGGGCACATGGATCCAGCAATAGAAACTCAAGAGTGAATAAAAAAAATGTGTCTTTGTCCAAAGGACATATTTTTTATGGACCTAATTCCACAACTGTGGTGTCACTTGTTACCTACAGCATTTGCACTTCAAAAAATTGTTCCACAAATATACCCCACTGATGCTTAATTGAAGCATTTTCCTTGAGCTAAGCAGACAATTAAGCCTCTTGCTTGAAATTCGTATTCCTAAAATGAAGTTATAGCACTATTTCCGTTTAAGTAAGGACATTGCTTTCATGTACAGTGTCCACCCCTACATTGATCACACCTTCAAACTCATAAAATTAGAATCACAGGTTCCAGAAAAGGTTTGATCGATTAGAGCCTCCTTGGAGAGTGACAGATAGAAGGTGTCTTATTTAAATCTCTGACATTGAGGCTCTGCTGTTCTCTTTGCTACTGAAGTGTGTGGTGTCATTATGCCACGATGTAAAGAGCTCTCCAAGGCCTTAAGAAAAAAAAAAAGATTGTGGATCCCTGTTAGTCTGGCAAGAGATTTAAAATGTCCCTTTTGAAATGAGCCATTGCCCTGTGAGAATTCAAATGACAGTCAATTTGTGCTTGTACTTTTCCAGCAAATTCATACTTAGAGCAGACTGTTTAATGTAAAAGGAAGTTTCCAATACCCCACCTTGACTCGCAGGACCTGAGGTAGGTCAATGCCGATTGCTGTCAAAGGGCTTCCTTTGTAACATGGACTGTATATAAAAGATAGATGTAACCACTGTGACAGCAGGACTTTGCAATTAGCATGTTGGGTGCCACTGTGGTTTTTGTTTTTTTCTTGCTAAATAGTCAGCCAACCTTGACTAGCTTTGTTAGCAATTATACAGTTTACTACAGACCACATTATTAGCCAGAGTCCATCAAAAAGTCTCTAAATGGCATGAAAACCACAAGTGAGTTAAGTTTAGAGGTTAAGTTCAGTGACTTGATTTGGCAGAGACTTGGCAAACAGCTATCCCCTCGACACCTTTCAGCTAACTATAGACACCAAAACCAGTTTTTATTGACAGCTTTGCACCTGGCTGTAAGTATTTTATTACTGAAGTTAGGCATTTTAAAGGCTCGATTACCTTCCCATATAAAGAAATAGGAAAAACCTATAAAAGACTTGCATCAGCTTTAGCTTGCTTCATATAGTGAATCATATAAGGCTTATATGATTTACTCATGAAAGTGGCCACTTTCTCATTACTTTCATATATTGTTTTAGGAAGTATCCAAAACATACAAGTTCCATTTATATAATTTTTCAAGGGATCTTACATCTGTTTTCACCCTTGTATGCTTTTCATACAAGTTGTACACAAGACAGATACAAACCTTATAAGATTTTTATATATCTTTTCCATATGGGTTTTCCCCATCCACAGGTCCACTGGTTCCCTTGGGTTCAGATGAAGTAACTTCCATCGTCAGTTGATGGTTACAAGGGTCACATCTGTGTTCCTGTCTGTTTTTTGTGACTGTGAAGACTAGTCTGGAGAATTTACTTTTATCTTATTTAGAATCTCTAGTCTTTGGTAGTCTGGGTTGGTAACCCAGTGACATCTTTATTAGTTTTTCCATTAGTTTTTATTTGTTTTGTCCATGTATAGAATTTAAAAAAATGTTTCAGGAAATGAGGTTTGGCATTTCCTAAAATGTGAAAATGTAAAAAGTGTCTGTGCAGGAACAAACTCCGGTTCCTCTCTAATCATCAGCAAAGCAGAACTGGAACGTCTGTTTAAAGAATGAAAATAATTTTTAAAAGTTTGAAAAAGAGTGAGATCAGTAGCCGTATGCCAAGGCAACAGAGCAATAATTAACCGGCTGTAAAGGGTTAAAAGTAAATACCACAAGAACAGTTAGAGGTGCAGACTTGCTGAAAAAAATTTGATTTCTGAAGAGGAGTGAAGGCTTTAATAAAATGGTAGTCAGGTAAGTAGATACAGATGCACAAGGTTCTCCCTCTGCAGTCATTTTTAACAGTTTATTGCTTGAAACAAAAGGTGTCTTCTTTGTCCAACAAAAGGACAAAGAATGTGAAATATTGCGTGTTATTTGTGTTATATTCAAACTTCTGTCTGATTAGATGTGGACTTTGTAGCTGTCTCCTCTGAGCATTGAAGTTCTGGGTTCAACCCCAGTGCTCGTGGAAGCCTCAGTGATGAGAAAATATTTTTAAACTTGTTATCCAATGAGACGGGGACAGAAATTGACAAGTGATGGACTGACTGAGCACTGTGGAAGAAGAATATTGACTGATTTCGGTGACCACACACTCACACAATTGCACACATGTTACTGATTGATATCCACGCATTACAGAGTAATGCTGTAAGAGGTAATCTGTGGATGTTATTCACCAACCTGATTTTGTGTCAACAGCTCAATCCAGCATGATCCTATGAGATCTTCAGTTTCTACCTTTAGACTTTTGAAGCTTCATTTCAATAATCAGGAATGGTTTTAACGAAGCTGAACATTTTTCCTTAGTTAGTAACAGAAACAACACTAGTTAGTTGTTGTAAAACAACCCTTTACCATTTATAGTAAATTACAGTGTGCATGTATTACAATATCTTACTCTAGGTATTGCAGTATATTGCTATTAAAATGACAAAAATAAATTGGGTGAACCCAAAAGAGGCTAACGGGTTATCGGCAGTACAAACAAACAAACAAGGATGTTTTCTTAAAAAAATACATTCTGCATTAGTCTCTCCTCTTTTTTAATGGTTATACTGTAACACTTATTCTTGTCTGAATTCCCATTTCCCAGGGACAACTAAAGGGCCAGATATGGCCTGCAGCCAGTGAAATGCTCAGGTCTGGTCTAAACTCAGGGGGATCCTTTCCTACTGTCTACCGTTGTTGGACTCTGCTCTGTTACGTAGCTTTGCTTGAGTCTAAATGCCACATAATTTATGACTCTAACTCTGTACTTATTTCAAATAATCTCTAGGCACAGAAAGTAAAATGGGGATACTTAAAAAAATAAAAATAAATGAGGGCATGAGCACCCTTTGGTTTTGAAACACTTAGAGTTTTTTACATTTTGCTCAGAGAAGTTATCACAGTTCCTCTGGAGATTTAGTCAGACTCAATATCTTCATGTAATCTCTTCATACTGGCTCCATATTAATGAGATATGGACTCTGTGGGAGGCACACCATCTGCTGAAGGTATCCTTGGCTGAAGATGAGCTCATTGTCACAATGAACTTGGGACCAATCATATGGCTCAGTGATGGGAATGTCTACCTAAAACTGTAGATTTTAACAGTTACATACTCTTGTGGAGTATGTAACTGTTAAAAGTATGGGAATTTAGCTATGTAAAATTCAACAGGTTTTACTTGTTCTTCAGTCTATTCTCTGAATCAAAAACTTCACAGAATGTTGGAATAAAAGTGTATATTCACTGCCATTTGTCTGCAAAAGAAATTAAGCGTTTTAAACATGTGTTTTCGTTCACAAATACACCGACTTTGATAAGCACTATAAAAATATTTATCGTTTACATGAAAATATCTGACAGTAAATCTCATTGTAACCTGTGCTGATATTAACCATCATGTAAATATCCCATCATCTTCCAGTTCACGGTCCCTTTGGTAACCTGCCAATTAAACCTGGCCGGTCAACCTTCCTGCCTGGTGGAGTGCTGAAGGTCAGATGTTCCCCTGCTGTTACCAAGGTGACACTGACAGACGTCCAGCTCATCACGACTCAGACCACCAGCTGTTTCATTGGCTATTGATACAGGCTGCCGAGCATTTGATTGGCCATCACATGAGCCATTAATTTTTGCAGCGATTGGAGTGTCCCCGCCCATCTGCCTCTGGATGTGCATGTGTTCAACCATGAATGTCCGAGTGGGAGCTTTCAACTGCAGCTGCTTCCATTTCAAACTCTGACACGCATGTACATGCGATATCTGTCAGGTTCACGTCATGTTCAGCGATGCTAACTATTCGTTTTTATCTCTCTGCCCGTCAGATGCTTCAGTGGTCCAACTTGAAGTTAAAGGACAGGGATGTAAGCCACAACTCAGCTGTCTGTCCAACACTTCTTCTCCAAAACAAAAATTGCACTAAACTGTGAGGAGTATGAGGATATGTCAGAATTTTACCAGAATTTGATTACTGAACATGAATTTTCATACCTTTGGGGATTTATTCACTGCTTAGACTCAGGAACTCAATATCAAGAATTAGATCTCAATGAAATACAGCCAAGAATGAGTCCACCCAAGATAATAATGTACTGTCGAGCTCCAAGTGAACAGAGAAAAATGGAACATTTCATACTGTATGGTAATAAGGGACAAATTAGCTCTGTAGTGACATGTCAGTGAACAGCAATAGAACAAGTACAAATTTGTACTTAATCAAATATACTTGAGATACCAAAGTACTCGTTGTACTTTACTATAGAAAAGGACAACAAGGTGTCCAGAGGGCAGGTCCTCCAGGTGTGGACCTGCCCTCTTTCTTTCCCTCCTCTGCCTGTGACGCTTGTAGGGTTAGGGTTGGATTTAGTCTTAGCCACAATCCAAACAGGCAAAAATTGCACAATGTTACATTTCATATCAAGTCTCATGTTATCAAGTTGCATGCAAAGTGACTGAACCCAAACCTGAGTTGCCAATGATCTAGTGGAAAGGCTGAAAAACATCTGCTCTGCAAAATATCATTATATTGATGGAAGACAGAACATCAGTACGGCTAGAAAATGAGTCAAGCTGAAAGGGTAATTAGATAGAGGGCCCATCTGTAGAGGCAGGGAAATGTTAACAGCTAGTTTAAGCTCAATTATGAGAGCCAACTACTTGTGCTGTGTCTGTACTGTAAGGTATGTGCATGTCCAGGTACAGGAAGCGCAACTATGGCTGTACTGCATGCTGGAAGAGTCAGAGGAAGAATATGATTCTGAAAAAAAAAATGCTTCATTTTTATTAGCCTGTCTGAAGTAAGGATTCCCACAGGCTATTGCTAATAGTCAAACTCAGCCTTATTACTAGGAGATCAGCTCTTGTCAGTGCTTAAGACTCAGTTGATATTGTTGCTAAATGGAATCACTTTGTGTCAGTTTTAAGTCAGTTTTGCCTTCCTGCAGTTGCTGTGTAGTGGCTGCAAGCCACTTTGCAATCCATCTCCACACC
Organism: Mchenga conophoros; assembly: GCF_057382185.1. NCBI lineage: Eukaryota > Metazoa > Chordata > Actinopteri > Cichliformes > Cichlidae > Mchenga > Mchenga conophoros. The sequence goes on from NC_140542.1 coordinate 19,854,539, forward strand.
ATCAGTGTCAAATCCATCTCTAGCTTCACTGCCAAATTTCAATTTGTCAAAATAAAATAAACATTTTGCAGCATTTGTCCTGACTGAGCTGCGGATTGCACAGAGCAACATGTTTTTTATTTTATTTAGTGATGTATAAATTTCCATTTGTAGCACAACTGATCAGAATTTAAAAAGAAGAGGATCTGGGGAGGAAAGGTGTCCAAATAGCTGATCCTGCATGTTGCTCCTTCCAGTGGATAAACTTGTTTTGTTTGCACTTCCTCTCCCATATTGCTTTAGAATAGTAGCCTGTATTGTAGCGCTCAGTGCGTACACCCTGTCGGACACACACAGTCATTCTGGCATTGCATGGCCAATTAGAGTCCTATTTCAGCCAACTAGATCAAGGTGGAAGACAGCGGGGAAAGGGAAAGAGTGAGCAAGAGAGAGAAGGAGAGAGGGATCTCTAAGTGGGCGGCACACTCTTCTGCCTCAGGGAAGATTGGTGTCAAGTGCAGAGAACACACACACTGGGCAGAAAATGTAATGAATGTGTATCACTTGTTAGGAAGAAAGAAGGTCTGCATGTGTGTGTGTGTGGTCTCTGCACTTGACACCAATCTAGCAACAGCAGCAGCAGCAACAGCAGCAGAAGAGAAATAAAAAAAAGAGAAGCGAGCATGTCGGAGGGAGAACAGACTGTTGAACGCACACAGAGCCAAACATCAATATTTCAAAATTCCTTGAAAGCACAAATCCATCCATGATTCATAGTCGCACAACATGAAAGAGATAGCGATGCAGATACAGACTGATGGCGCATCCTGTGGTCAGCGGTGCACTGAGTCACTGAAGGTGTGTGATGTATGTCTGGTGGATGCTGTGCCACTGGAACACCGAGCGTAGCTCTATAGCGTGGGGGTTTTGTAGCTGGAAATTTTACTCCCTGCACACCGTCTGGATTACACCGCTCCTTTGATCAGTCACTGCTGGTTTTAGTGACTGAAAGAGCAGCACAGCATTCAAGATGATCAGCTGTTGTCAGCAACTGACTGATCTGGCTTCCGATAGGTCGCTGACCCAGCCAGCAGCAAATCCTTACTGCTTACAGCATTTAAACCCAACAGAAGGGTCCAAGGACATATGGCCTTATGATAGAACCTTTCTGGGTTAATCCTAAAACCTCATTTACGGCTAGTGTCTCTGCTCAGCAGGTTGTGATCTTGTCAAGGCTTCTAGCAATTCAGGGAAAGGAGGTCTTGTAGAAAATACACTTATTTCAAGGTCTTGGATAACTATTATTTGGTGTCTTCATGGGGCAGCTTGCCAAATTACCCAAACACCCCGCAAAAAGCGAGAGGCTGACTTTCACTGCTATCTTGCACCACTCATCTCATCTTTACCTGATATTAAATCTTTATCTGTATGCAATTGTGTGCTTATATTTATATTTAGTCCTGATATTAAAATTTTTATTTCCATTGTGATTGAGTACTGACGCTGTGGGTGCTTTCTTTTATCATTTTTTCCATGCCGCTGCATTACTTTTGTCAGGCTCACGTCAGATAACAGGAGGAGATGAGCTGTTTGACCTTTCAGCTGCTTACATGGTTTTCACCCTGGACTACATGCGTTCACACCTTTCCTCCTGTCTGGATAAGCTATCCTGATGGAGACTGCATACTAATTACACTACAAATTACATCCTAAAAAGTTGCTTTGATTGGTTGAGAATATTTTCTTGAACATGAAAAAACACTCAACCTTTACACACTTCCGAAACCTGTTTGAAAACCCATTTTCATTTGTTGGCTTTTAAATCAGAATGATCTCTGAGTATTTTTACTCAGGTTTCTATGTTTCCTTTCTTATTTTCGGTCATTTTGGCCTCTTCTTTATGTTATTTGATTATTTTAGATGTACACCAGTTTTTTCAATATTTGTTGTTTTGTATATTTATGTCCAATAGAAAAAATTTGACTTGAGCAAAGAAACAGAGCAAAATAAAACAGTAGTGGACTGAAGAGGGGAACTTTTTCTGCAAAGTGTGGGACCTGTTGAGTCCAGAAAATAGATCTGCCAGTGGAGAGGAGTGACTGCAATGGTGTAACTATAATAGAATATATTTTTGGTGCTTAGCATCGACATGAGGTTTTTCTTTCATTAAATCAACTGCAGAACACAATGAGGCTGATATAAAAAAGGGACTTTAATGCATTTGTTCCACCAGGAATACACACTAAAATATGAATGTGTATTTTGGATCCACCAATCCAAAAAAACGAGAAAAAAGTTCCTTTGGATAAACAGTCGGTCACCACTGTAGTTCTGGATATAACTAATGCTTATAACAAATATTTGATAAGAATGCAGCTAGAGAGATCATCCTAATATCAGTAAATTAATCTTTATCTGTAAACGTAGGACAACCCACAATACCACAATAGTTATGGAAAATAGTTGAAATTGATTATTTCAGTATTTTTACATGATTTATATCAAGTGTTTATCGGATCCTATTTCAACCTCTTTGTGTCTGAAACTAAGGTTTTGATTTTTTTACAGAGCTGAAATTTCTTTTTAATTATTTGAGGTTTTTACTGGGTCCACAGACTCTCTAGGAAAGATGGCCACCATGACATCGCTCATTGGCTAGTGAGTGACATCTTGTTTGACGCTCAGTAACTAAGGTTTGATATCAGACTTGACTGGAAAACAGATGAATACTGCAAACTTAAGCTGAAGCGTCCACCTGCTTTATCCACCTTTTCAACTCCAATGGGGACGTCATGATTTATAAATAAAGTTTTTTCAGTTTTTTAAATTGAGGAAGCTCAATGAGGAAAAGAGTGCAGGGTCAAAGCGCTTGGCTGCAGGCTTCATGTCTGTAAGCCACGCTCATCTTTTCATCAGTCTCAGTTCAAACCCTCAGGGAGATAAGCATCAAGTCAGTTTCCATCTGAAATGAATCGCATAACCTCAAGTCCCAACAAATGGTGTTGGACGTTTACTTGCAGACTGCAAATGGTGGCAACATTCAGGCTTAACAAATGATTAGCGTTCCCAGATGAATTTGCAAGTCCTGCAGGGCTCCCATAGGCTCAAACATGGGATGAAGGCCATTTGTTTTGACTAGTGTCAAAATTAATAGAGGAAATGACACAAAAACTAATGATCCATGAACAGTGTGGCGTGAATGTCTCCAGCTCCACCTCACAGACGACACAGACAAACTCCCTCACTCCTCCATCACTCTGCCTTTGGAAACCCTTAATGTTTGCTATTACATCATGTCCCTCCCAGTGCTGCCACACAGCTCATCACCCATGCCTGACCTCAGCTTTTTGAGTGTTTACAGGCCAACACCCTCACAAAAACAAAGGTTTGTTATGCCTTACCATTTCTGAATCGCTGTGGCAGGAGCCTTTGTGGGTGATGCATGTGGTTTTCCAGCTTTTCTTTGCTTACCGTAATGCAAGCTCTGTCTGACAGATTCTGTCCCACAGTCTGCACTTTGAAAGAGGGCTTCAATCTGTCACCACTGTAGTCCACCTGCTCCCTACATAGCTTTTTAGTCAACATACAATTAAATATCTGAGTACATATCTGCGATGGTCTGATGATGCACAGCTAAGTCTAACCCAATCCTCAACAGGATACTGGAAATCTTATGTATATTAAAAGGTTAACTGTAGCCATATCAACCCCCTTTTCCAGGGACAAGCACATACTGGTGCGTTGTATCCCTAGTTTTCTGATTAGATACAGCACTTGAAAAACTGTCAAGTTTATATTTTGGATCTTCACATGAACAAAAAAATCCATGGTGTACATCACGTAGGGCACAGCCATGCCCACAGCTGTAGTTTCCACGAGTAATATCTGAACACTTCAGAAAAGAATCGCTCTCAGTTTCGGGGTGGACATTAAATTTAGGATCATGACTTTCTCATAGTGAATAATCGAAACCACGCAGCAACATACTAATGACTAACCTCTGGCTGTGGATCAGTCGGCCTCACCGCAGTTCCTTAAACAGACACGAAAAATGAATCTATTTTTTTTTATGTTCAAGGAGATTTATTTCATGTCAGTGAGCATGAAATAATAATAAGTAATGCATTTCAAAAAGAAAAATATTTCATGTCATGAGCATCTAGTTGTTTTTGTAGAGAAAGCAGTGTCACCATAGCAACCAGGAAAACAAAACTTTAAAAAACATGGTAACCTTTATATTTTAACCTAAACCGTGATTTTTTTTTTGCTTTAGTCAAAGTCAAGTCAAAGTCAAAGTCAACTTTATTGTCAATTCTGCCACATGTACAGGACATACAGAGAATAGAAACTTCGTTACTCTCAATCCCTAGATAAAATAGAAAATGAACATTTAAATATAAGAGTGATTAAAAATGCAAGTAAAATATTTTAAAGTAAAAAAAATTAAATAAATATAATACAATTTTACATATAACAAGAAAGCTATACAATATACAATATAAGGGTAAATGACATTGAGTGCAAACCAGGCAGAGTAGTGCAAATAGGCAAATAGTGCAAATGGAGATTTGGTAATGTACGGTATGAGATAGTGTAACACAAAGTCTTATGAGGTAATGGCAGTCCAATGCTCCACAAAGTGACTGGTAACTGGTGCAGGCCAGTGAGTGAGTCAGAGAGTGTGTGTGTGTGTGTGTGTGTGTGTGTGTGTGTGTGTGTGTGTGTGTGTGACAGAGTTCAGTGAGACCGTGGAGGAGAGAGGGGAGAGGGGGCAGAATCGGGAGGGAGTTAAGCTTCCTGACAGCCTGATGGATGAAGCTGTCCTTCAGCCTGCTGGTCCTGGCCTGGAGACTCCGCAGTCTCCTCCCCGACGGCAGCAGCTTGAAGAAGCTTTGCATTGGGTGCGTGGGATCAGCCGCTATGCAAAGGGCTTTTTTAGTGAGACGGGTGCTGTAAATGTCCTGGAGGGAGGGGAGAGAGACACCAATGATCCTCTCTGCAGCTCTCACTATGCGTTGGAGGGTTCTATGACAGGACGCGTTGCAGGCTCCAAACCACACAGTGATGCAGCTCGACAGGATGCTCTCGATGGTGCCTCTGTAGAAAGTGTGCATGATGGGGGCTGGTGCTCCTGCTCTTCTTAGTTTGCGGAGAAAGAAGAGACGCTGCTGTGATTTCTTGGCCAGTGCTGTGGTGTTGTACGTCCAGGAGAGATCCTCTGTGATGTGCACACCCAAGAACTTGGTGCTGCTCACTCTCTCCACAGACGCTCCGTCAATGGTCAGAGGAGCATGTTGGGTGTGCATTCTCCTGAAGTCCACAACAATCTCCTTCGTCTTCTCCACATTCAGAGAGAGATTGTTGTCAGCACACCACGTGGCCAGGCGTCTCACCTCACTTCTGTAGTCGGTCTCATCCCTGTTGCTAATGAGACCCACCACCGTTGTGTCGTCCGCAAACTTGATGAAGAGGTTGGAGCTGTATGATGGAGTGCAGTCATGGGTCAGCAGAGTGAAGAGGAGGGGGCTCAGCACACATCCCTGCGGGGCCCCCGTGTTTAAAATGATGGTGCTGGATGTGTTACTGCCGACCCGTACTGTTTGAGGTCTTCCGGTGAGGAAATCCAACAGCCAGTTGCACAGTGAGGTGTTGAGCCCCAGCTGGACCAGTTTTTGAGTGAGCTGTTGGGGGATTATAGTGTTGAATGCTGAACTGAAATCTATGAACAGCATTCGAACATATGAGTCTTTTTTGTCCAGGTGTGTGAGTGCCGAGTGGAGTGCAGTGGAGATGGCATCATCGGTTGAGCGGTTTAGAAACATGTAATGTATTTAAAAATGATAGATGTAATAAAATGTGACATGTATCACTCAGACTTAGGTCTTTCTCCTGCACCACCCACCCCAAACTCTGAATGTGGATATTTCTTACTTTACCTTGCAGACTGCAGTAGATGGGTATGAAACCATCAACCTTCTGATTGGTAGAAGACCCTGAGTCACAGTTCTATCTTCCATGTGCTAATTAGTTTGTATTACCCTAACATACAAGTACAACAAATTACAGCAGTGATATATATATATATATATATATATTAGAGATGGACCGATCCGATATTACGTATCGGTATCGGTCCGATACTGACCTAAATTACTGGATCGGATATTGGAGAAAAATAAAAAATGTAATCCGATCCATTAAATATCACGAAAGCACCTCACAAAACTTGCAACACGCCGTAACTCACCTCAGAACGTTAGCACGTCGGAGCAGTATGCATCACGTGATAGAGCGGCTGTGGCATGCGGGACCTGTCGGTGGTCTGGATAGCATGTGGAGCTTTGCTAGCAACCCGGCATTTCATCTCCGACAAAGTTATCCCCGAGAGAAGTAAAGCAAGTGTGTAAGTCCATCTCTGAATGTTTGTAAAGCATTCCTGCGTTAAGCTTACCAAACGATATATGGAGCGACTGCCTCTTCTTGCTGCGACTTCAATCATGAAACTGCTTAATGATCAGCTGATCGGCTTTTCTGTCGCGAGTCCGTCTCTTTTGTTTGTTTTTGGCCCACTTTGCACCAGAAAGAGGAAACCAGCGGCTGAACAACAGCAGCACGTTTAAGCTTGATCAGCTGTTGTTAGAATTTATTTATTATTACTTTCTACTCAAGGATCTTTTTCTACGTAGCTGACGCTGGTAACTGTGCAGGGGCGGATCTAGCAAAGTTTAGCCAGGGGGGCCGATAGGGCATTAACAGGGAAAAGGGGGCACAAAGACATACTTTTCTTTCTTATTCTCATTTAAAATGTCTAGCTTTTAATAAATAATTATCTGACACCCAAAGTTTTAATTTGATGTAAAATGAATAGAAGTCAATTACTGTATATAGTAACTATTAAGTCTAATATACCCTAGTAAGCTATAGTACTTTTTCCTTTGGGAAGGTACCATCTGTGCAGTGTGCAATTTTGTTGAAGAAAGATGTTGAATCTATTTAATATTTCTTGAAAAATAATTGATTTCTGTGCATTTTTTTTCCACACTGCATCAAATTAAGGTTGATTACGTTGATTAAGCATCATGAGGTGGAGTGTGAGGGGTGGTTCCCTATTTTTTATTTATTTATTTTTGTTGTTGCTGGGAGTTGGAACCCTATTAGTTAGGTTGCTTAATATTTACGCTAAGTGCTCTTTAAAATACAAGAATAGGGAGGATGGTGTAGGTTTAAGTTTATTAGATTGATCAGTATTGCTGAACTATGAAATATATATGTTTTTGCATATAGGTATAACAGAATAGCTTTAGTGTAGTTGTTGTTTTAAACTTGAGTATGAACTTATACAAAATGCAGCAAGATATAAAAAAAAACAGTTTTGTTGATTAAAAAACACTATATCGGATTCATATCGGTATCGGCAGATATCCAAATTTATGATATCGGTATCGGTATCGGACATAAAAAAGTGGTATCGTGCAATCTCTAATATAAAAAACACCCAGCACGCCCCTGCGGGCGGTTTATCCTTCAAGCTCGGGTCCTCTACCAGAGGCCTGGGAGCTTGAGGGTCCTGCGCAGTATCTTAGCTGTTCCCAGGACTGCGCTCTTCTGGACAGAGATCTCCGATGTTGTTCCCGGGATCTGCTGGAGCCACTCGCCTATCTTGGGAGTCACCGCACCTAGTGCTCCGATTACCACGGGGACCACCGTTACCTTCACCCTCCACATCCTCTCGAGCTCTTCTCTGAGCCCTTGGTATTTCTCCAGCTTCTCGTGTTCCTTCTTCCTGATATTGCTGTCATTCGGAACCGCTACATCGATCACTACGGCCGTCTTCTTCTGTTTGTCTACCACCACTATGTCCGGTTGGTTAGCCACCACCATTTTGTCCGTCTGTATCTGGAAGTCCCACAGGATCTTAGCTCGGTCATTCTCCACCACCCTTGGGGGCATCTCCCATTTTGACCTCGGGACTTCCAGGTTATACTCGGCACAGATGTTCCTGTACACTATGCCGGCCACTTGGTTATGGCGTTCCATGTATGCCTTGCCTGCTAGCATCTTGCACCCTGCTGTTATGTGCTGGATTGTCTCTGGGGCATCTTTACACAGCCTGCACCTGGGGTCTTGCCTGGTGTGATAGACCTCAGCCTCTATGGATCTTGTGCTCAGAGCTTGTTCTTGTGCTGCCATGATTAGTGCCTCTGTGCTGTCTTTCAGTCCAGCTTTGTCCAGCCACTGGTAGGATTTCTGGATATCAGCCACCTCCTCTATCTGCCGGTGGTACATACCGTGCAGGGGCCTGTCCTTCCATGATGGTTCCTCGTCTCCCTCCTCTTTCTTGGGTTTTTGCTGCCTGAGGTATTCACTGAGCACTCGGTCAGTTGGGGCCATCTTCCCAATGTATTCTTGGATGTTCGTTGTCTCATCCTGGACTGTGGTGCTGACACTCACCAGTCCCCGGCCCCCTTCCTTCCGCTTAGCGTACAGCCTCAGGGTGCTGGACTTGGGGTGAAACCCTCCATGCATGGTAAGGAGCTTTCTTGTCTTTATGTCAGTGACTTCTATCTCCTCCTTTGGCCAGCCTATTACCCCAGCAGGGTACCTGATCACGGGCAGGGCGTACGTGTTGATGGCCCGGATCTTGTTCTTACCATTCAGCTGACTCCTCAGGACTTGCCTGACCCTCTGCAGGTACTTGGTGGTTGCAGCTTTTCTAGCGGCCTCTTCATGGTTCCCATTCGCCTGCGGGATCCCCAGGTACTTGTAACTGTCCTCTATGTCTGCAATGTTGCCTTCTGGTAGTTCAATCCCCTCAGTTCTGACTACCTTCCCTCTCTTTGATACCATCCGACTACACTTCTCCAGTCCGAACGACATTCCAATGTGATTGCTGTATAGCCTGGTAGTGTGGATCAGTGAATCGATGTCTCGTTCACTCTTGGCATACAGCTTGATGTCATCCATGTACAGGAGGTGGCTGACAACTGCTCCGTTCCGTAGTCGGTATCCGTAGCCAGCCTTGTTAATGATCTCACTGAGGGGGTTCAGGCCTATGCAGAACAGCAGTGGGGACAGAGCATCTCCTTGGTAGATCCCGCACTTGATGGTGACTTGTGCTATGGGCTTGGAGTTGGCCTCTAGTGTTGTACGCCACATCCCCATTGAGTTCCTGATGAAGGCTCTTAGGGTCCCATTGATCTTGTACAATTCTAGGCATTCCAGTATCCAGCTGTGGGGCATTGAGTCATAGGGCCTTCTTGTAATCAATCCAGGCAGTGCACAGGTTGGTCAGCCTGGTCTTGCAGTCTCGGCTGACTGTTCTGTCTACCAGTAGCTGGTGTTTTGCGCCTCTGGTATTCTTGCCAATTCCTTTCTGTGTCCCGCTCATGTATTGACCCATGTGCCTGTTCATCTTAGCCGATATGATGCCTGACAGGAGCTTCCATGTAGTACTGAGGCAGGTTATTGGTCGGTAGTTGGAGGGGACCGGTCCCTTCTTGGGGTCCTTGGGGATCAGGACCGTCCGGCCTTCGGTTAGCCATTCCGGGTGTCTCTCGTTAACTAGCAGCTGGTTCATTTGTGCTGCCAGGCGCTCGTGGAGTGCAGTCAGCTTCTTTAGCCAGTAGGCGTGAACCATGTCGGGCCCTGGTGCTGTCCAACTCTTCATACTGGAGACCCTTTCTTGGATATCTGCCACTGTGATGGTTACTGGACCCTGTTCAGGGAGGTCGCTGTGGTCTGCCCTCAGATCCACTAGCCACTGAGCATTGCCGTTATGGGTTGCGTCCTTCTCCCATATGCTCTTCCAGTATTGCTCCGTCTCCAGCCTTGGTGGTGCTGTTCTCTTATTATTGTTCCCTTGCCACTGAGAGTACACCTTTGCTGGTTCTGTGGAGAACAGCTGGTTTATTCTCCTGCCTTCTATCTCTCTGGTGTACCTCCTCAAGCGGCTGGCCAAGGCTGTGAGTCTTTGCTTGGCAGTTTCCAAGGCCTCAGGTATGGACAGCTTGCTGTATTTCTTATGCACCTTCTTTGTCGCACCTTTCTGCAACTCCGTTAGTTGGCTAACCTTCCTCCGTGCTACTTTGATCTTGCCCTCTAGCCTCCTTCTCCATGGAGGGTATTGCCCCTTGTGGCTGTTCAACTTGTAGCCAAGCATCTCACTGATCACTGCTGCCGTATTGTAGATCAGCTTGTTAGTGTCGGTAATCGTGGTTGTAGGTATTGTCCGTAGTGCTGCATTAACATCATCTAGCAGACCTTCTGAGGGTACTTCACGTAATCTTGGTAACCGGCTACGGGGGATCCAGGTTTCAAGCTTGGCCATTATCCTATTTTCAGGTCAGTTCCTCTCGCACTCAACGATCCTTCTCCTATCGCACTTGGGGCTATGTACCCAATCTCGGGTGGGGGTGATGATATCTCCCCCCTGACCTGGCGTCCTAACTCCTCCTTGCCGTAGCATTTGTGTTGTACCTCGTCAATCTCTAGCTGTGAGAGCAGTCCCTTCTTTCGAATGTTGGAACACTGAGCTACTAGTTGTTTCGCCGTCATTGTGGATGTTGGGTATCGAAGTATCCATAGGTCCGTCATCCTATTCATGTAGCCCCTGCCGCCGGGGTTACTTGCGTAGTAGCATTCCAACAACGCCCTGTTTTCGTCTCTTGCCCACCGATGCCTTCTTGTTCCAGTAGCCCACTTTTCGTCAGGGTGCCCTGGTTCCTCAACACCTGACGTGGACCTTGTTGATCCGGGCGACGTCCGAGCCGGCATGCCTTCACATTTATCTGTCTCGCTCATGTCTGCGGTAGGCTCGCTTAGCATAGGGGGTCTAGCCTTAGGACCCTTACTGGATACAGACGCCCAAGGCAGGAATCGAACTTGCGATCCTCTGTTCCAAAGACGTGTAGTCTAAACACTACGCTATCCAGCAAGTTGTTACACTACTCATTAAATTACCTTCTCGTTACTCAGTAAAATGCCTTGAAACGAACTGTCTCATAATTACCAGGTTACAACATGAACCTGAGGTTAAAGTTCCACACACACCATGAATCCCTATCTTTATGATGACACGCACATGAACCTTCTTTTTAGGTATGAACTAAAAACTGGCAAAGTTGAAAACCATCTGAAAAGAGACTTCAAAGCAATCGCCATGGTGATTCTACTGTAGAAAAATGAGCTGGTAGAAATTGAGCATGTAGCATCGCTGTTTTTACTGTTGAAGTTCAGGGTCTGGCTGCTGGGCTGGGTCGGCATTCACTCAGTTTGAACTTACTCTGGTTTCTTGGCTAGCTTAGCATTAGCATGCTGTCTGTGCGCATGTTTACAAAGAGCAACAGTTGCATTAGCAGTATTATGTGGTTGTTGCATTTCACCACTCACTCACATAAATGTCCATATCTCTATTACAGAACACTCCACCATTTTCCTCCTCCTGCACAGTAATTGAAATCAGCTGATTGCAGCTAACAGGAAAGGATTTTTTTTTCTTTCAATCCACAATGTGCAGATGACTAAAGAGCCTTTGTAACCCAAGTAATAGCATAATTGTAAGTTACATTACTGCATAACCAAAAAAAATGTGATGTGAATACAGTAACACAGTTCTTTAAAATCCACCGCTGTTCATGACATCGTAGTTTAAAACATCTCCCCAACCTTTTTTGTGCCACGGACCGGTTTGTGCCTGACAATATTTTCACGGACCGGCCTTTAAGGTGTCGCGGATAAATACAACAAAATAAAACTAGTACCGGTACCGAAAAAAAGAAAATTTATTCATAACACACGTGAAAAGACCCAGGAAAACAGAGTTAACGATAAAAACGATAACAAAATAACGCTGAAAACCGATAAAAACCCTGAAAACCATACATTTCACACCCGAGCCTCAACTCTCGCGGCCCGGTACCAAACGACTCACGGACCAGTACCGGTCTGAGGCCCGGGGGTTGGGGACTGCTGGTTTAAAAAAACAAACTAGGCAGACGTCAGTGAAGTAGTTAAAACCCCAAGTAAGCATTCACATAAACATGCAAACCCACAACAGTTACGGGAAGGGACAAAGCGGCAGGCAGCACTGAAGGAACACGGAGACTGGGGCAGCTCTGGGAAGAATGAAAAATGCACTTTCTGAGCATCATGAAGAATTACACGTTGTTTTTTTATTACTTCATTTCGAGAAATGAGGCAAACACTGTTCTGTTTATGATATAATGGAAAACAGTTTGAAAAGGAGTTAATTTGGTAACTTGATTCCAGTCCTGACTGAATAGGTCTTGACATTACAAGATAATGAAGTTAGGATCATGAAAAAGCTTTTATAAGTTCCCTGCTGGTTACCAGGGAAACGGTGAGGGAGGTGGAGTGGGGGGGTCACAAAGCAGCATCTGTGTGTTACACTGAGGCATCGTGATGTTTAAAACACACAGACACACACCCACTCCTGCCAGCGCCAGATGCATTCTGGGTACCAGGGGGGCAATTTAGTTCAAGTGCCTCTGTCTGAGCACAACACACACACGCTCACAGATACACTCACACGCACTTGACATGATTCACCGTGCTGAGTTACAACCCAATTTGCAGGGGAAGAGTTTCACTGATGACCTGGCAACCCAGCAGGTTCTTTATTTACTATCTGGCAACTCGACATCACATTTTTTTCCAGCTGAGTCGAGGAGACGCTGGACCGCGACTGTGTGCTGTTTGTTTCAAAAGAATCCATCTTTTGAGGTAAACCGCTTGTCGGGACAAACACTTAAGTTGTTTCCACAGCGACAAGAAGCTAATTATTACCAACAAGTCAGATTACCCATCATGCTTTGCTTTGGATTTGTATGAAATAAACTGGAGTCTCATTACAACAAGCGGTGTGTTGTCATTAGATTCAATGAGTGCATTATCACAGCAGTGTATGCGTGCATGAGCCAGATGGTGACGCATCAACCATGGAGTCATTATGAGGACATGAGAATAATGAACAAACTGTTTGTCTCCTTTAGTTTCCTCCAACACCATAAACATAGCCACATAAACAGTATACATATGAAATGTCTGAACAGTTGCTGCTTTTAGTTCAGTAATTAGCAGACACTTGCACAGGTGGAAGCTAACAGCAATGGAATAGGGGATTAACAAGACTGAAAGGTGGCGCTTAATGCATCTGTGACAGTTTCTAATTCTGCTTTTCTTGCACTTTTTTAACATGTTCAGTGAGTTGTGAGTCATTCAATTTTTTTGTGCAACTCTGCAGTCACTTAAAAACAAAGTATCCTGCAGAAAGATCCCATATGGAAAAGATATATATAAATCTTATAAAGTTTGTATCTGTCTTGTGTGAAACTTGTATGAAAAGCATATAAGAGTGAAAACAGATATAACATCCATTGAAAAATTATATAATGAAACTTGTATGTTTTGGATACTTACTAAAACAATGTATGAAAGTAATGAGAAAGTGGCCACTTTCATGAGTAATCACATAAGTTTTTACTATTTCTTTTCCATATGGGATAGGACACCGTGTATTTAGCTAAAGGTGTGTTTCCATCTGAGAAACCTATTACCAAAAGGATTGAGTGTTCTCAAGGCCAAAATGTTCAATTTTATTTCAATTCATTTTGTTTTTATTTATGTAGCATCAAAACATTCCAACAGCCACCTTGAGGTGCTTTATATTGAAAGGTAAAGACCCTACAAAAACAGAGAAACCCCAACAAACAGATGACCTGCCAATGAGCAAGTGCTTGGCGACAGGGGGAATGAAAAACTTCCTTTTACAGTTTTTTACAGTCGCTAAGACACATTTCACAATACTTAGGTCACTTTTGCAAAACTCTTCACACAATTCTCCTAACTGACCTTCAGCTTGGCAAAGCAGTTCATTTCACATTCAAAATGCACTACAACTACCAAAACACTTTATTCAGGTCTCAAATAAACTCATTCTTCCAGAACACTAGCAAAGGTTGACAGCCGACAAACACACTTTGTCACCCACAAAACAATGACCTAAAAAACACTAACAACATGTAGCATTACACAGTGTTTTCTTGTGTAAAACAAGGACACATCTCTGTTTATAATTTCAATATATGTTACTGGAATGAATCAGACATCATGCAGAATTCGTTAATATTTGTTTATGTATTTTTATTTTTTTGCACTAAGTAATCCCAAAATACAAGAATTTGTATACACACCATCCACTGATACACATACAATAGTAATGCTAATCTACTCGGTCTTCTCCATTTGGCCACAGGTTCTCATCCACATCACATCTTATGTCATCTAGGGCAATACACCTAGGAAAGAATCTTCTGGCATGCCAGAATTGAAGGAGTTGAAAAATTGAAGGAGTAACACCTGTGTAGATGTTCATCTACAATGAGAATAAGCTGTGGCTGGTTAAACTGCATTTTTAGATTTAAAATATGTTTCAATAAAATATTGCTGTTGAATTTTGCTGTCTTTTTAAGTTTTGCATTGTGTTATTGTTTTGGCCATAAGTTTAACAGTTTTGAAAACAGTATGTAAGTACATGCAAAATGTCCTGTACGTACAAAGATTTTTGGCAGTTGTTGTGTCTGAGTGAGAAAATAATTCATGAAATTTGAGAGATGTAGTCATTGAATGCATTTTGTGCCAAAACAATGATAACTGATCCTCAGTTTAGCCCACATAGACTTCTGTTGTGCTCACTGTGTGAGGAGTTTTGCAAAAGTGACCTAAGTATTGAGAAATGTGTCCTAGCGTCTGTAAAAAACTGTAACAGGAGAAACCTATTGCAGAACCAAGCTGAGTAAAAGGGCGGCCATCTGCTCCAGTTTTGGGGATCTTTAAGATTACCTGAAGGTAAGTACCCCCTAGAACTACAAGGCTTCACTGCTGTATTCTCTGTTCATTTTCAAACATTAAGTAAACAGCCAATCAGCTGCAATATCACCTTTGGTGTAGTTTATTTTTCTGGTAATCCTCATCTAGCCTCCTCATTTTCTTCCTATGTTGCTGTACAGTAAGACTCTAGTAGCTGAGTCAAAATTGTATTTCCTCTTTCACATATAAGCTCAATAAAGCGCTGACTTCACTGCTGTTTCATTTTTAATGTTGGTTGCCAGTGCTGCATTTATGAGTTCAATCAATCAATGTACACCTGCGTCAGTCACATTTCAAAACCCTCTCCTCCCTAGTAAAACCTAAAATAAAACCTCAGAAACTGACATCCAGGAACTGTAATGGTCCGTTCTTACAGTGCAGACACTTAAAGGAAATGAGGCACTGTCCTCTGTGTGGGTGGCATGTTGTCAGCACTGTCTCCTGGAGAAGGTTTGTTTCTACTGAAATGCCTAAATGACTGTGTGGAGTTTGCATTTCCCTGTGTAAGGAAGTGTGTGTGTGTGTGTGTGGGGGGGTGATTGAACCTGACAGTTCTACATGTAAAGGAAGGCTACCTCAGCTTCTGTCCAGACAAACCCTGTAACATGTTACTCAGTTCAGTCAGACCGATGCTGGGTAACAGCTCTAAAATTTGTGCCTCTATATAAATTTTGCCTGATCACAGTTCTGGTAAATGGACAGCCAACAGGTGCACACTGAGGGAGCGCGAACCAACCAAATGCTGCGTTTCATGGATAAAGTCCCAGCATTCAGTGATGCATTGGAAGGTGAAATTTGAACTGACTTTGCTTGTTTTTGAAGCCCGTCCATAAATTTTATGAGGCATACGCCTGACAGCCTCCAGAGTCCCAGTTTGAAACAGGTCTTAACTGGAAGATGACAGAGAGCGAGACTCCGGCCTTCAAGCACAAACAAGCTCATTCATCTTTTGCTTCGGGTCATCTGCATAAATTTAAATGTGGAGAGTAAACAGCAAAGTGTTAGTCTGTTAGCTCACTATTGAGCTCCTGGACTGGATCCTGTTACATGTGATGTTGAAGAGAAATGCTCAATTACGTGTGTGTGTGTGTGTGTGTGTGTGTGCTATGCTAATAATTCCACGGAGGGTCGAGGCAATCAGAAACCTCTCACTTTTAATCAGCTTCACAGAGAGCTCACACTCGCACACCAACACTGCCTGTTGTAAACCAGTTTGACAACTCCAGTATGGTGAGACACGCACAGGCTCACACCTGACAGATTGAACGAATAAATGGCTGTCAGAGGCCGCATGCGAATGAGTAACACAGAATGACAAATACACACATGCACATTTACTGTAAGCTTAGTACACTTTAACACGCACGCACACACTGCTGTGCAGATAAATGAGAAGGTAACCGACGGTATAGACAGATACACCTATCAAAGAGACGAGAGAAGCAATCTGTTCAACATTTGTACAGAGAGCCGTCAAACATACGTATTGTGCAAATACACAGTTTGCAGCACTCGCTCTTCTTTGGTCTCCGAAGCAATCTGGGACTGCAGAGGCAGAAAAAGAACAAGGTACAAAAAAAAGCAAACAGAAGAAAAGATGAAATAAAAGAAAATCCTAAAATAAGTCCCTGACTCCAAGCTGCTGTTTGTTTCCTCTAAATCAATTCCTGCCATTCACCCAATGAGATTCACCCAACCAGAATCCACCTGCTTGTAAGTCTGACATTATCAGCTACTTCCAGGCCCAAATGCACCTTCAGTTCCCCAAAGCAAATGAGCAAAATAGGATCATGGCCAAGCTTGAAACCTGGATCCCCCGTAGCCGGTTACCAAGATTACGTGAAGTACCCTCAGAGGGTCTGCTAGATGATGTTAATGCAGCACTACGGACAATACCTACAACCACGATTACCGACACTAACAAGCTGATCTACAATACGGCAGCAGTGATCAGCGAGATGCTTGGCTACAAGTTGAACAGCCACAAGGGGCAGTACCCTCCATGGAGAAGGAGGCTAGAGGACAAGATCAAAGTAGCACGGAGGGAGGTTAGCCAACTAACGGAGTTGCAGAAAGGTGCGACAAAGAAGGTGCCTAAGAAATACAGCAAGCTGTCCATACCTGAGGCCTTGGAAACTGCCAAGCAAAGACTCACAGCCTTGGCCAGCCGCTTGAGGAGGTACACCAGAGAGATAGAAGGCAGGAGAATAAACCAGCTGTTCTCCACAGAACCAGCAAAGGTGTACTCTCAGTGGCAAGGGAACAATAAGAGAACAGCACCACCAAGGCTGGAGACGGAGCAATACTGGAAGGGCATATGGGAGAAGGACGCAACCCATAACGGCAATGCTCAGTGGCTAGTGGATCTGAGGGCAGACCACAGCGAACTCCCTGAACAGGGTCCAGTAACCATCACAGTGGCAGATATCCAAGAAAGGGTCTCCAGTATGAAGAGTTGGACAGCACCAGGGCCCGACATGGTTCACGCCTACTGGCTAAAGAAGCTGACTGCACTCCACGAGCGCCTGGCAGCACAAATGAACCAGCTGCTAGTTAACGAGAGACACCCGGAATGGCTAACCGAAGGCCGGACGGTCCTGATCCCCAAGGACCCCAAGAAGGGACCGGTCCCCTCCAACTACGACCAATAACCTGCCTCAGTACTACATGGAAGCTCCTGTCAGGCATCATATCGGCTAAGATGAACAGGCACATGGGTCAATACATGAGCGGGACACAGAAAGGAATTGGCAAGAATACCAGAGGCGCAAAACACCAGCTATTGGTAGACAGAACAGTCAGCCGAGACTGCAAGACCAGACTGACCAACCTGTGCACTGCCTGGATTGATTACAAGAAGGCCTATGACTCAATGCCCCACAGCTGGATACTGGAATGCCTAGAATTGTACAAGATCAATGGGACCCTAAGAGCCTTCATCAGGAACTCAATGGGGATGTGGCGTACAACACTAGAGGCCAACTCCAAGCCCATAGCACAAGTCACCATCAAGTGCGGGATCTACCAAGGAGATGCTCTGTCCCCACTGCTGTTCTGCATAGGCCTGAACCCCCTCAGTGAGATCATTAACAAGGCTGGCTACGGATACCGACTACGGAACGGAGCAGTTGTCAGCCACCTCCTGTACATGGATGACATCAAGCTGTATGCCAAGAGTGAACGAGACATCGATTCACTGATCCACACTACCAGGCTATACAGCAATCACATTGGAATGTCATTCGGACTGGAGAAGTGTAGTCGGATGGTATCAAAGAGAGGGAAGGTAGTCAGAACTGAGGGGATTGAACTACCAGAAGGCAACATTGCAGACATAGAGGACAGTTACAAGTACCTGGGGATCCCGCAGGCGAATGGGAACCATGAAGAGGCCGCTAGAAAAGCTGCAACCACCAAGTACCTGCAGAGGGTCAGGCAAGTCCTGAGGAGTCAGCTGAATGGTAAGAACAAGATCCGGGCCATCAACACGTACGCCCTGCCCGTGATCAGGTACCCTGCTGGGGTAATAGGCTGGCCAAAGGAGGAGATAGAAGCCACTGACATAAAGACAAGAAAGCTCCTTACCATGCATGGAGGGTTTCACCCCAAGTCCAGCACCCTGAGGCTGTACGCTAAGCGGAAGGAAGGGGGCCGGGGACTGGTGAGTGTCAGCACCACAGTCCAGGATGAGACAACGAACATCCAAGAATACATTGGGAAGATGGCCCCAACTGACCGAGTGCTCAGTGAATACCTCAGGCAGCAAAAACCCAAGAAAGAGGAGGGAGACGAGGAACCATCATGGAAGGACAGGCCCCTGCACGGTATGTACCACCGGCAGATAGAGGAGGTGGCTGATATCCAGAAATCCTACCAGTGGCTGGACAAAGCTGGACTGAAAGACAGCACAGAGGCACTAATCATGGCAGCACAAGGACAAGCTCTGAGTACAAGATCCATAGAGGCTGGGGTCTATCACACCAGGCAAGACCCCAGGTGCAGGCTGTGTAAAGATGCCCCAGAGACAATCCAGCACATAACAGCAGGGTGCAAGATGCTAGCAGGCAAGGCATACATGGAACGCCATAACCAAGTGGCCGGCATAGTGTACAGGAACATCTGTGCCGAGTATAACCTGGAAGTCCCGAGGTCAAAATGGGAGATGCCCCCAAGGGTGGTGGAGAATGACCGAGCTAAGATCCTGTGGGACTTCCAGATACAGACGGACAAAATGGTGGTGGCTAACCAACCGGACATAGTGGTGGTAGACAAACAGAAGAAGACGGCCGTAGTGATCAATGTAGCGGTTCCGAATGACAGCAATATCAGGAAGAAGGAACACGAGAAGCTGGAGAAATACCAAGGGCTCAGAGAAGAGCTCGAGAGGATGTGGAGGGTGAAGGTAATGGTGATCCCCGTGGTAATCGGAGCACTAGGTGCGGTGACTCCCAAGCTAGGCGAGTGGCTCCAGCAGATCCCGGGAATAACATCGGAGATCTCTGTCCAGAAGAGCGCAGTCCTGGGAACAGCTAAGATACTGCGCAGGACCCTCAAGCTCCCAGGCCTCTGGTAGAGGACCCGAGCTTGAAGGATAAACCACCCGCAGGGGCGTGCTGGGTGTTTTTTTTTTTTTTTTTTTTTTGTTCTGGTTAATCCCACTTTTAGTCATGCGCATTAGGGGGCGCTAGTATAAATAGTAGCAGCCATCTGAGCATCCCCAAATCGCGTACCTGTTGTCATCTCCTTTCGGTCACCTGACTTCCCCCGGTGTTGCAGGTAGGAGCTGCGTGCATGTCGCTGCTGTCTCAGCCTGACTGGGCGCGTGTGTTGATTAGTGTGTTCAGAGATGGGTAGTAATGCGTTACAAGTAACGTTACAAGTAACGTGTTAATGTAATCCGATTACTTTTTTCAAGTAATGAGTAAAGTAAGGGATTACTATTGCAAAAAAGGTAATAAGATTACTGTTACTTTCCCGTAAGCACGCTGAATTACTCCTTTACTAAAACCGTGACTTTTTTGCAAGAGTGTTTCACAGCACACAGCTGTTTGTGGCAACAGCTGTGTGCAGATCAACAAAGGATAATATATCGAGTGCGGGAGAGAGTATGACCATACAGCGTTTAAAGCGTGGATGTACTGACCTTACTTTGAGTTTGATTCCGTAAAAAGTGACGAAAACATTAGTGTCCGCTGCTCACTGCATAGGAACTTCTTTTTACAGCGAAAAAAATCGTAAACTTTCGAGCAAGCACGGACTGTCACAGTCTGGCGAGGACAGACTGTATGAATTGAAAAAAGGACCCAAAATGCAGACTCCAAGGAACAGGGAACAAAACTTGAATGTTAACAAAAAGTAGTGATGGCCCGCTTGAAGCTGACGCTCCGGAGCGTGTGTCGGAAAAAACAACACACTGGTTCAGAAGCACTGTGTCGAAGCTTGATTCGTTTGGCAAAAGTCATGTGACCAGTGACGTCCGAAGCTTCATTATGCACGTAACTGCTTCGGTACCTGATTCAAATGAATATAAGGAAGTGAATCATCCACGGGATTCGTGGAGTGTTGATGGTGACAGATAGCGAAGAGGTGATCATTCCACTGACAGATATGGAGCAAGCGAGGAAGAGAGGACGTTCTGGCGTGTGGGAATATTTTGATTTGATTTTGCTCAATTCATTTTATCTGCCGAAGTGAAAAACTTGAAATGTCCAAAATCATGTTTTCATAATGTAAATATCATTACAGCATATGACTTTAGGAACACTTCCATGTGAATTAAAGCATTCACTTACATAGATCATGTTTTTACTTTGCAAGTTCTTGATTAGGGGTGGGTTTTGATTTTCTGATTACAATCCATGCTAAATTGAATAAAGTGATATTGATTCATTAAAATCCCGTGTTGATTTGTAAATTAACGTTGTTATGCCTGAAACGCCAGCATCTCAGGTTAAACCTCACAACATGTCGTCAAACACCATACAGCTAAAACAGTAACTGGGAGCAGGTTTACAGATTCTGCATACAAACGTGAACACAGAGCGCGGATCCGATGCGTCAGAATCAGATTTTGATGTGTCGTCGGGTCCGCGCTGTGTTTGCCTCTTTTTTTTTCGCTGGCTTCTGCAGCTGCAGGTTTCATAACTCTGTTTACATCTCTAATTAAGTCTCACATGTGTCAGCTTTCTTTTACTAGATACAAAATTATGGATATATACTGTTAAATGATCAGAATTGTAATATTTCTGACTGAGGCAAAACTTTCCAGATTCCAATCAAATTGAATCGGATCCTGTATCGAATCAAAATGATTCTACAAATCAGTGACGATGCAGCGGTACTCAGCTTCCTAAGCATTTTCCCTTTCCAGTTCACAATCAATCCTACCCCTAGGTCAAAAATATGTATAGGACAAGTGGCCTAATCTAATATTTTGTATGAACCTGTCCAGCTGTCCAGTTATTAAATGACAAGTAGATGGAAGCAGGACTTCACAGCAGGGGCATACTCCATAATGTGCTGTGCATTCTCATATGTATATTATATATATTGCTCACTTATTGTATTTACCAACATCAAGGAGTTATGAGCAAAGGACGGCCACACCATAGTGCATGTTTAAATAGGGAAAGTTTATTGATCAAAATGTATTACGCAAATACGCATTACATTTTTTCAGCCCCACTATCAAGAAAACAAAACCAATTACATGTTCAAAGCAACGGAAGGGTAGCCCAATATCAGAGAGAACTCCACTCTTGAGTGAGCAGTGATAATTGAGCAGTCCGTTTTATTTCGCAGATTCAAGCTGCTCTTCAAAATCTTCACCACCAGATGTCACCGGAGAGGACTGTGTTGAAAAGCTTCGAGTAATGAACCGTTTTTCAATACAAGCTTCAGTGCTTCGGAAAGCTTCATTTGGCCATCACTAACAAAAAGCGAGCCGTTTAATATGGCTGGTAAAAAAGGTACAAACAAAGGGCAAGGCAAACTGAAGCAAAATTAACACAAACCTAAACTAGGAAATCTAAACAAACAATAAGGAAAAACCTAGACAAGAAACTTGGAAGCATGGGAAACATGGCATGGACAACAGACGACCTGACAATCACACACTGAAAACAGAGGACTTAAATACACAGGAGGTGATTAGGGGAAGTGGGAACACATGGAGGAACAGCTGACTGACATGAGCCTAGTGACAGGACAAGGGAAGTGAAACTAAATACAATGAACAAAGAACACACGACTCCTTCAAAATAAAACAGGAAACATGAGACAGACATGATAATACAAACTTGATTACAATCCATGAAACACGAAGGGTGAGGGGAAACTTAAATACAGGGGAAGAAAACACAAGGAGTCTAATAACCAAATGAACTTAGATAACCTAATGAACAAAATAAACTCAAACTTCAAATGCTGTGTCAAAAGACCCAGGATCATGACACAGACAGTACGCTGCCACGGGAATGTGAAACTCCCAGATCCTTCCACTGACCACTACGACACACCTGCACCAGGGCAAACCTCCGCCTGCCGCACTCCTGCTATACAGGCAGTGTTGCCAACTCCTCAGTAAGGAAAATCGCTAGTGGTTGTCGTAAAAGTCACTAGAAGTCGCTAAATGACGTCATCGCCTAATTTGCATAATTGGTCATGCTAATCTAATTGTAACCTACGTTGTTGGAGAGAGAAATAACATCGTGGAAGAGACATAAAGTGAGTAAAAAACGTCCTAAATGCATTTAGAGTTTATTTAGAACTACAAATTAAATTTATTTTAGCAATTATTGTTTTTTTAAATGTCACAATTCCAACCCTGCTCCTTTATCCGGGCTTGGACCGGCAAAAGCGACCCGAAATAGGCACTCTGGTGGAGTTATTTTGTGTGTGTGTTTATAAGTAGTTTTAAACCTTGTGATCCACAAAACAGCATAAGATTAAAAGAGTAAAAGAGGAACTGACTGCGTTACAGCACCCGCTGCTTGTTGAGAGTAAAAGCGATACACGCTTTCACGTCTTTTTTAGCGACTTTTTTTTAGAAAAAAAAGTCGCTAAGGGGTCTGAAAACTCGCTAAATATAGCGACAAAGTCGCTAAGTTGGCAACACTGTTTACAGGTGAAAATAGAGCAACAGGACCGCTGAGTCTTTGATTTTATTTATTTTCTGCTGTGTTTTACGTGCATTTATTTGAAAGAGTGAGTGTAAACACAAAAAACTATTTTATTTTATATGCTGGAATGTGCAGAAAATAGGTACAAAGGTTAAACAACTTTCTTCCAGTCAGAGAATGTTGCATATAATTTAATGGTTGCTTCACGCCTAAAGTTAAAAGATTGAAACTAATAAAACTAGTTTCAAAAAGAGAATTTTTCATTTGATTGCATTTGAGTGAACAAAATTCATTGCCGTGGCTCAGGGGGTTGGGAATCGCATCTGTAACCGGAAGGTCGCCGGTTCGATCCCAGGGCTCTCTGTCCTGGTCGTTGTGTCCCTGGGCAAGACGCTTTACCCTACTTGCCTACTGGTGTTGGCCAGAGGGGCCGATGGCGCGATATGGCAGCCTCGCTTCTGTCAGTCTGCCCCAGGGCAGCTGTGGCTACAACTGTAGCTTGCCTCCACCAGTGTATGAATGTGAGAGTGAATGAATAGTGGCATTGTAAAGCGCTTTGGGTGCCTTGAAAAGCGCTATATAAATCCAATCCATTATTATTATTATTTTAGTGTTTGCTATTATACACACACACACACACACACACACACAACAGCAGCCCCTCTCGCTCAGTTTTTGCATTTGCGCTTGCTCGCAATGTAGTACTTGCGCTCTCAACATTTCTGCCTGTGCGCGCTCAACTCTTTCTGTACACGGTTATATTTGTGCCACAAAACCAGCCAATCACAGACTTGGATACAAAAAAATCTGATTGGCTGTTTTGGTCTCCAATCAACTGGAAATGACGAAATGCAATATCCCAGAATCCATTTCGTCCAAAACTCAAACGAGGCAATGGCGGAGGAACACAGAGTGGCGGAATTTGAAATATTACTCTTTCTGGGTCACAAAATAAACTTTTAAGATATTTTCATGCGAGAATGGTGCTGTGTAAACTTCAAAATATCTGCTCGATTCATCAAGACATGACATATTTGCATAACTGCTCTAATGTTTTCGGAGATGCCTGTTACCCACCAGCTGACCGGGTGGCCACTCGGGTTAAACATAATATATAAGGCTGAACTGACAAAAAATCACCGACTACACCACCATGTATTATAGGAAAAACCATAAAGCCTTTGAACTAACACAAATGCTGTTGTGACAGTGATGTACACTGTCTTGTTGGTATATATGTATGATTTGTATCACCTTCATGTTTCCCTCTCACCACATATCCAAACCGATATCATGACCAGCAGCTTTTACAGCTGTGGCTCCAACAAACATCAGCTGATACTAGAAAGTAATATTAAATCAATTCTAACAGCTTATCAAGCTTGAACGTGCTGCTGTTGTTTAGCGCAACATCCGCTGGTTTCCTCTTTCTGGCGCGAAGTGGGGGATAAACAAACATGAGAGACGGGACTTGTGGCAGAAATAGTGATGTGTCGGTCTTAGAGCCGGATCTTTGACGTGAACGACGTGAGCTGACTCCTTATCGTGAGCCTTTTTTTTTTCTTTCTCTCACCTTCCCTCTCGCACTTTTTTCCCGCTTCACTCCGCATGCGAGCCTTGTGCTTTGCGCTGGGAAGAGGGGAGGGGCGGTAGTTAGGCTTGCAGTAGCACAGGAATAGAGCCGGAGGGAGAGAGAGAGAAAGAAAGAGAGCCAGGGACAACAACGTCACATTAGAAAGGTATAGTAATCATCCACAACTATTTTCAGTTGCAGATGATAAAGGATTCAGAAAGTTTAGTCATGCAGGTCTATATGACAGAGAATATGCATGTTCTTTTTGTTTTCATATTATAATTTATATTTAATTGTGTTGTGGTTTGCAGTTTTTTGTGTTGTTTCACTTTAAATTTGTTTAAAAGGGAAAAGCTGAAAATTTAAATAGTTAAAAGTTGAAATGTGAATAGTTGGTTTTTCTATTATTGATTTATTACATTTTATGTGGAGTGAATAAATAAAAGTATATTTACGGTGGCCCCTACAGACAAAGCGAACCCTGAAGCATGTACAAACTCCAAAACACGTAAAAACTCAGAAGCACATAAAAACTCAAAACGTGCACAAAAGACAACAGAAGTGCTCCAGGATGCTAGGTGCAGTGTTGAGCTTTTGTTACCTAGTGGCTACTCTGTACCACGTACAGAGTACCAACGACTGGAGTGTGTGGTAGAAACAGGTAAACAAACATTTTTTTTAAATTATTTGAATATATATGAGTGCTTGTGTATAAATACACAAACAATACACACATGCTTTCAATTGTGTAATTTAAGTGATCTAGTAGCTCTGTTTTGGAAGTTCAGTTAACGCTAGAAATGTGTTTTGGAGTTTGTACGTGCTTTGTCTGTAGGGGCCACCGCATATATTTATATATAAACATATATAAATAAAACCACTTTTATTTACATTAGTAATTCCTTTTGTGCATAATTTTATATTATTGTTAATAATAAATTAATTAAAGCAACAAAACAACCTGAAGAGCCGGTTCAGAGCCAAAAGAGCCGGCTCTTTTTAGTGAGCCAAGCCGAAAGAGCCGGTTCTCTAAAAAGAGCCGGAAATGGTAAATGGCCTGTATTTATATAGCGCTTTTTACTAGTCCCTAAGGACCCCAAAGCGCTTTACATATCCAGTCATCCACCCATTCACACACACATTCACACACTGGTGATGGCAAGCTACATTGTAGCCACAGCCACCCTGGGGCGCACTGACAGAGGCGAGGCTGCCGGACACTGGCGCCACCGGGCCCTCTGACCAAATCCCATCACTAGGCAGAAAAGCTGATCAGCTGATCATTGATCAGTTTCATGATTGAAGTACCAACAGGAGAGGAAGGGGAGAGAATGAGAGAAGAAGAGGCAGTTGTGCAGCAAAAACACAGAATAACTACAGCTTTGTGTCTTTTTTCCATTGTAGCTGAAGTACGGGACGAATCATGTTTCTTTCCCCCTCAATACGGAAGTATTGTAATTACAATGGCTGAGCGTAAATAGAGTCATGTGTGGACGTATTTTGCCTCCACAAACAGCTAAGATGCGGTTTGCGACACATATAGCAAGACAGTGAGTTGTTGTGGCAACACCACTAACCTTGTCAAACACCTCAGAGTAAATCATATCACAGAATATAATGACTTTATGTTGAGGCGAAATTGAAGAGGAGGAGAGGAACAGGTGCTGCTAGGGCGAGACAGACGACTCTCGTGAAGTCCTTTAGTGCTACAGGCAGGCAACATCTTCTATATGATTATTCTGCATCATTAAGCAATAAGAACAAGTAGTCTGATGTCCTGTAATCATTATGAAGCTATATTATTATATTATTATTACAATTACATAATGCAATTATATATTGTATTATGAAATACATTGAAACATTATGTTTTTGTACAGAGTATCTGTATCGGATCAGTATCGCTGATACCACCCTGAATTTTACTTGGTATCGGATCGGAAAGGAAATCAGTGGTATCGCACATCACTAGAGTGCGCACGCCAGCTGCTGCAACATATTCATACAGCCGTATTTCGCATATGACTATGAAAGGCAAAGGGGAAGTAGTTCCTTCCAATTTAGACGATCTGAATGATATAGTTTCTTTCCACTGTGTCCCTGTTAATGAAAAACTACAAATTTACCCCAAAGTACTAAAATATCAATGTTTTAATATGAGAATCGATTCTAGAACATAAATTACTGGTATCGGAAGAATCGATATTTCAATATCGATCCGCACACCACTACTGCGGATCACCAGTGTGTTCTTGCAGTTGAGCTAACCCCAGCGTGTGCATATTAGGTTTTTTTTTGGAATATATTAGAATTTTCTTTGTTCCTTTTATTAAGATGCAGATTACCTGATGTGGAGGCGACTGGGGTGCTTTGGTGGTGGGATCCTTTGAGTATTACACACCTGTGTTTTTAGTTCATTAGTGTGAGCGTGCGACAGTGTGCTGCACTTGTGTATTGGTGAGTTTTCTCTTCTTTTTGAATTGGTTTTGTGTGTGGCATCCCTGTCCCCCCACTGGTAAGCCTCGGCTCCTAATACTTTTTAGAATATATGTATGTTGATATGCATGTTTGTGCTTTTATATGCTGTTTAAAATAATTATTAATAATAAATTGTCAGTCTGTTTTGGTCTATATCGCCCACCCCTACTTCTCACTGGATCTTTTGGCTGATATACCTAACGTATTTAGGACCAGCTTTCTCACCCACTCTCTACCACACCATACAACCAGCAGCACATTCAGACTCAGGTTCAGCTTCATTACCTACACTTATTTATTTACCTGCCACCATACACTTGAAACTGTTGTCAGCCTCATCTGTGTGCATGCCTCACTTGACAAACACAGTTGGTCCGTATGTTTCTGGGTCCTGCTGATGTCTTGGTATCTTGGAGCAGAGTTCCTGTTAACACTCTTTATATATAAGTTTATATTCTGGAGATATTTGTGTCAGGCAACACTCTGGTTTCTTACATTAGCCAATTCCATCCTACCCAGTTAACTTACAGGTGTAACTGTAAACAAAAAAACATTTTTGAGTTTAAGAGTAATAAACTTAAACTCAGTTTCTGAAACTGAAAGATTCTGCAGATCAAAAATGTTTTACAGGGACAACAGTGTTCCCATTAAAGTGATTTTGTCCTGTGTTTAACTAAAATCGGCATCTGAGAATTTTCACTTTCATACACAATAGCAGTCAGCTATTGTCAGAAAAACGCTGGTTTTTTTTCAGTTGCTTTGGCTCAACTCTTGAAGACTCAAGTGGTCAAAACAATATATGAAATCATTCAAAACTGTTTACTTATGGACAAGAGAAGTATTTTTCGTTGTTTCTAAATGTTTTAATACATTTAGGTGACTAATTGAGCACAGTTGACCACAGGTTAAACATATACTGGGTCTGTTCATTATGTTTCTATGATATATTCTACATATGCTAAAATTATTTCATCACGAATGCAATCACATGCAGAATAGCCCAAAGAACAGTCACAGGTTTTTTTAAAGCATATTTATGGAGACCTTAAGCTCATTGGAATCAGGGACTCACACACTGGGGCAAAATCCTGTCCATGTAGGAGGAAGAGGAGCATGGATGTGCAGCAAAGGAAGGTTTACAGAATATAAGGAGGGGCAGAGGAAATGCAGCGGATGGATGTGGCTCACATGTCGATTCTGCTCGTCAGAGCATTAGTGAAGGAATTTCCACTGATTCTCCATAAACATGGAGATCTGGCACTCATCACCAAAGGTGATTCTTCACATGAGAGGTGAAAGCTTCTCCCTGTGTTTGAATTAGAGCTAATTCTAATCCTGTACTCCAGCTTCCTCCCACAGTAAAAAAATCAACTTGAATTGGTCCTCTGATGGACTAGTAACCCCAGCTGGGATTGGCCCAATGGCAGCTGGAATAGGCTCTACTCCCTCCTCCAACCCTGAATTGGATCAGCTGCTGAAGAATTGGATGGGTGGACAATTGCCTGCTTCCTCCTAGTAGCACCTTGTTTATCTTCTGTAAGTCTTCATTAGAATTGATTGTATTTCACCACCTGATGGTCTTTTTCCTTTTTTCTGTCAGTAGCTTGTGGCCACCTTAAGAATTTTGCCTAAAAGTTACGTTTTCCTTACTTTCCGTCATACAGTTAAAATGGTAGATGCTCACATCAAAGATGTGTAGACTTTCAGATAATGTCTGTCTTTTATATGTATATATATATATATATATATATATGGAGGTTTAGAAGCTCCATTAACTTTTCAACCACAAAACTGTGCACTGTGTGTTTAAAAAAAGTCACATCTCCCTCATAGTTCTCTCTGCATCGACGTAAACATCAAGTTAAATCTGCGGTTTTGCACTTCAGTGTTTCGAAGAGCCTGAAGCCTGAAGAGCAAAAAAAACCACTAAAATATGCAAATGTCCACATAATCACATACTCTGGACAGTGGATATCAGCTTTCTTTTATTCCATGAGTTTAAAATCAGCTCAGGTAAAGTCAGTTTGTTCTATTCCGTCAGTCAAACACAACAACACTTCTTACTGTTACTGCAGCAACTCGACATAAGCCACGCTGCTCGGCCGTCCTTTTTGAAAGACAGCAATGCTGTAAGAGAACAGCAGCTGTGTGTGTGCGTGCAAAGGTCATGACACAGAGATAGCTGCGGAAACTCGGCTATATGAGGAGCAAAGCAGGAAAGAAGGGCATACGTTAATGTTCAGGCCCATATCTAACACAGATGTGAAAATGTAGTTATTCAGCTGAAGCACTCACAGACACTTCTCCTTCTTCTTCTCTCGCTTTCCTTCAGGCAGCCCGAAGTCACGTTGCCTTTTTGCTTA
Source organism: Mchenga conophoros (assembly GCF_057382185.1). Lineage (NCBI taxonomy): Eukaryota > Metazoa > Chordata > Actinopteri > Cichliformes > Cichlidae > Mchenga > Mchenga conophoros. The sequence goes on from NC_140542.1 coordinate 19,883,938, forward strand.
ACCTCTATTATATCGCTGCACGTGCACATGCACACACACTCAGCGCGCTCGCTCTGAGTGCAGTGTGCAAGGCGTGGGCTGTTTCTTCAGGTTACATCTTTCTGCAAAGATGATGGATGGAGAATATAAAATCCATCTCTGCAGGCCATTTAGAAATGAAATGAACACAGGCACAGAAGATAGATAGATAGATAGATAGATAGATAGATAGATAGATAGATAGATAGATAGATAGATAGATAGATAGATAGATAGATAGATAGATAGATAGATAGATAGATGGTGTTATATTTTCATAAGATTTGTAATGTCCTGACCTTTATCTGAGCAGAACGCTCTCCTGAGATGTAGATCAGTCTTTTAAGTCTTGCTTGAAATGACAGCCCAGACATGTTTGATAAAGTAAGAGTGAAACAAGAAATGAGACAAATACAGAAGAAACATGCCTTACAGGAACAAACTAAAAGCACACCGTTCAAAATAGAAAGTATGAAGTGCTGAATATGAAAAATGAAAGAATAAAAGCAGCTACACTTGTCACTTCAGTTGCTAAATATCAGAGGAGCATTATCACTTTAAGAGTCATTTGAAAAACAAACACTTGAGCTCTGCTGGTGCTGTGTTTTCATCACTGTCACAGTCTGTCAAAGGCGTCAAGCAGCAGGGAGTCAATTGATGACAACATTTCATAAATATTAATAATGTCGGCATGCGGCTGAGTCTGTCACGTGAAGCTGCGAGATGATCGTCTTTGATATCCAGCACGCAGACTTGTTAATACCCACTCTCAACTTTTATGTGACATCACTGAAACAGCAGCTTTGTAGTGCTCCAATGAAAAACAAGCTTTTAACCTTGTTAGCATGTCCGTGTTTATTTTATGAGGAGTGATAAAAAAAGATCAGCAAACGTATCTCTAAATTAAAAACAGTTCTTGATTTCAACTTACGTTTGCTCCCCTCTGAGGTCATCATGTGGCACAGTTCTGGACTACTCCCAGATACGGCTGTTATAATTCCCTGACAGACGTCTTTCATTGTATCAAAACTTAAAAGTCTAAAAAAGTGTGCAAAGTGTGAGACGGGGTACAATAGCACGAACTACATTTCAAGTCATTTGCACAAAACGTTCTTGCTCAAACAGTCTGACCCTGAGGGTAAATCCATCTCTCCAACCCTGTGACTAATGCAAAAAAATGAACATGGTCACAGTCATGCTCTTCAGTGCAGGGTTTTATTTGATGCACCTTAACTAAAGGGCTGGATGCCCAACTTTGAGCAATAGTGAACTTTCTTCTGTGCACTTGCATGTAAGTGGATTTTAAGGGAGTCATCCACACAAAGCATAAGATCTTGCAGAGAGATATACTGGGGTTCAGTGCACACATGCATGACAAACACAATTATTTTTATAATTAAGCATTTTTTTCTGTTGAAAGAAAAGTGTTATTAGTTCTATCTGTGATTATGATCACATAGTCAAACAAAAGCTAAATGTTCTGCTTGTGATTAGGGATGGGTATCGAAAACCGGTTCTTGTTGAGAACCGGTTCCCACGGTTTCAATTCCTTGGAATTGTTTGCCATTTTTGCAAACGATTCCCTTATCGATTCCAGTCACCACGTTGCGGCGCGTCATTTACCTGGCAGGAAACATGGCGCCTCAAAACTGTGGTTATACTTTACGAGAACGGATGACAACAGGGCAACTTGCAATACTTGCAAAATGGATATTTCATTTAAGGGAGGAAACACTACAAATATGCAAAAGCATTTGCTCACAAAACACGCGATAACCTTAAATGAATGTCGTGTTTTTAATTCGCTCCGGACTCGTGAATCTCAACCCAGCAGCAGCGGTAACGTTTGCACGTCCTCTCCTGTTAATGCAGCAGGTAAATAATCAACTAACAGTGCATATTATGTTAGCGCGATCTGCCTTATTACAAAACCTGCCATTACTGTGCATTTAGGTGACCATGATGAGAGAGACAGAGTCTGGCTGGCTCAGATGCTGGCAGTTCTCGCTGCAGCCTACCAGTAGCGTCTCCTTTCAGGCCAGGATAGACGAATGTCACCGAGCAGTGACTAAGTTTGTGGTCAAAGGCTTGCACCCATTTGCCACAGCAGACTCCCCTTATTTTCAGTAAGTGAATGTGTTTAATTGTAGGCAGGGACATTACAGGATATTCTTGTGTAATTGCTACAGAATAATTTATGTTATACTTTGTTATTGCTACAGAAGAATATTGATTTTATTATTTTACATTTACAATTTTTTTCCCGGGGACCCCGTGACACCCCATTGAAGAGCCGTAGGCTGGATCTCTTAAGATCTCGCTGTTGGGTTTGTAAGGCCATGTTACTCCTAAATTTCTATCTTGTTCAAAGAGAGGATATAAAACAAAGTTCTAAGCTAATCGACCTCAGTGTTCTCCTTTAAAAAAAAAAAAATCGATAAGAGAATCGATAAAGAATCAAATCGTTAAACAGAATCGAAAATGGAATTGGAATCGTGAAAATCTTATCAATACCAATCCCTACTTGTGATGATGGCCTTGGTTAGTTTTCACAAATGGCACCTAACCCTGTGTGCTCCATGCTCTTGTTAAATGAATCCCAGGAACGTGTGCTTTAGAAATTAAATACTTATGACCAGATTTGCTAAAACAAACAGCCTTTGATATAAAAAAAAGTACTGATGGTGTTTACAAAGATTGTGTGTCAGAGGTGGGAAATTAGAGATGTTTGACTGTCGCATATGAATTTCTAGCAATTCCTCCACTCCAATCAATTTACACTGAATACACGGAAGATGTGATAAAAAAATACAGATTTCTGAGCAACGTGATTCTAAACCTTTTCAGTGAACTCAGCGACAAACTGGAACCTCCAACCAAATGCAGACAGTATCAGCAGCAATAAAACTTCTTCCATTTTTGGCATCAGATTCTTGTTAACATACTCTCACTTCTGTGGCGGGAATTTCACAGCATGCACAGTGAAGTTCAGAGCTAAATGGCTAATCTGATCTAAACTCAAAAACTATAATCTGAATACAGGCCTTGGATGGATGTCAGGCACCAGAAACCTATTTTTAATTTTGAAGTAAAATATCATCTCTTAATTGCAACCTTGTGCTAAATGGAATTAGTGGCAGACTGAGTGTGTGAAGTTGAAATGAACTGACTGTGCATGTGTTTAGAAAATGCGACTTTTGTAAATTGCTCTTAAAACTAACCACACCTAGTGGTGTGTGCTTTTTAGCCCTAGGTTTCCTAACATGATGAACATTAAACATACTAAACAGTCTAAGAGTTAAATAGTTGGTTGGAATGTTTGGTTGAATTTGGAGTTATGTATTTACATTTAATACTTATACATATGCACATATGTGCAAGGCATGAAATTAAGTATGAAACATGATAAACAGCTGACATGAAATGTTATAAATCTGGCATCAGAACTACCCCAGCAGAACCCAGTAAGAAGGCGTCATGGAGGGCTTTTCTTTTCCTCTTCTTTTTTTCCTTTTGGAGTTTTGTTTTGTTTTCCATTTCTTGCATCATTGCCTCAAGCCACCGAAGACCTTTCTCGAGGTGCAGATCACCCCCTGCCTCTCACAACGGGCTACCCCGAGACCCTTTGGGAGGGAGTCAGGCGGATGTGGACATGCTTTCTATGATATTTTCTTTGTTGTTGTTTTGTCATTTGAAGAGACTTCTTTCACCTGTTTCCACATGCCTCAATGCAGACCTTCTTGATTTACAACTAGCAACAATGTTAAAAAAAACAGGACATGTTATGTAGCAAATACTTTATAATCAAGAACTTGAACATGAATATGAACAGCTGCTCCTGCATGCTGGAGAACTGGAGGTTCTTCTATCTGAGATTAACATTTTACTTCACTCTTTTCTTTGTTTAAGCGCCACAGCTTTGATTATTGCATCTCACTGGTTGCAATAACAACAAGTTTTTAGTTCTGTCCTCAACTAAGCCCTTTGGGTCAAAGGAAAGGGTCTGTGTGTGTGTGCATTAGAAGTGCACCAGTTTCCTGATCAAATCTTCTGTGGGAGACAGTAACATTGTCAGGATCCCTGAGTCTGTTCCCAGTGTTTTGTGTTTTTTGGACTTTTTAATCTATGTTGTATTGTGTCCATGTTGTCCTAGTCTCACTTGAGTGTCTCTTTCCCAGTGTCCCCGTGTTTACATACATGCCAAACCTCCCGGAGCCACCATTCTCCTGAATTTCTCCCGAGCCTGCGAGAACAGCAAACTCCCGGCACATCGTTTTCAAACCCTCGCGGTCTTTCACTACTAAACATGATATATAATTCTCTTAAATAACTTAAACGTGTTATTGTTTGGCCTTTTTCCAGTGTTTTATTTGTTCGTGAGTAAATCGGTTTGGCTGAGATTAAAGTTAGATTAGATTAAAACTTTATAAAAACTTTATTAATCCCTCGGGAGGATTCCTCCGGGGTTTTCACACAGCTGAATAAACGTCAAACAGAAAACTGATTAAACAGAATTGTGAGATGGTTGAGAATTTACACCAGTGTCTGGTTATATTTTAGATAGCAAGGAGCATATGGCAGAGTTTCACTCAAAAATAATGGTGACATTTAACTTATTTTAACAGATAAATAAACATTGCAAAATTCAAGTTTTTTGTATATATATATATATATATATATATATATATATATATATATATATATATATATATGTTTGGCTGTTACTCTGGGAAAAGACGAGAAAGACTGCGATGGAAGCCGTGACTGGAGCTGCGATGTAGCCTATATAATATTTATATTGTACGAACGTGATAATTCTGTATATTGCAATAACGTGATATTATATTGTTCAAACGTGAAAGGTATATTGTTAGAACAATATACTTTAAATTTTTTTATTTTTCTTTTGCCTGGGTGGCAGCTCTACGCTTCCGTATCCAAGGCTTTTCAATGTGGCCTCACAAAATTATCACAACTACAACAACCATGAAAAGAGTTGGATGGACACTGCTGCTCAATCACAGCTGCCTGGTCAATGTTTTTCATTAGTAATTTAGCAAAGTTGACGGTGGTGTGTGTGTGAGTAAAAGACAGAGAGACAGATTTTGTATGGTAAGCTTCATGTTATGAATGCACAGTTTGAGCACTCAGGTCACATCAGAGCATCAGGCCGTATAGTGTGAGACCTGCATCGTGACCTATGAACTTCTAACCCCTGCGATTTAATTGTACAGTTTGAGCAGGTGCTGAATAACGCGACTGAAAAAAATCGCACAGTGTTTGCCCAGCTTAATGCAGACTGTTTAAACTAAACAAGCTGCTGTTTCACATAATAAACCCTGTCACCTGCAGTATTGCCTTCTGTTTTAACAGTTAAAGCAGTAGAGACGAGCTGTTTACATGTGCGTGGAACTCTAGCGTCATTAACCAGGCTAGCTGTTAGCTTATAGCTCACGCTAGCTAACCAGCGAGCAGTTAAAAGGACAGCTGAAGCTGCACAGAACACCCACAAACTTATCTCACTACAACGTAGCGCCGAAAATATGACTCGCAGCTCGAGCTCGACACAGCTGCTGTAACATAAGACTGACATCCAGCTAACCACAGCTAAAAGATATTTAGAGAAAACTTACCGTTTCCTCAGGTTACACGAGCTGAGTTTTTTCACGCTGAAAAGTTGGTTTGTTTTGGCTCTCACTGAAGACACTGATGCTGAAGACATAGCTGTTCTTTTGTACTGCTTTTAAGAGAAACATTCTTAGTATATGAGGCCAAGGGTGTTCATCCTCTTCAGCTCTAGCGTAGACAACTGGCTCTGCCATGTTTTTAATGTTTCTTCTTTCCGTGTGTCCGCCACTTTGAAACGCTTGGGCTGCTCTGCCTGCCACAGTTTCAAACTGGTCATGTGACTGCATGGCCACATCTGATTGGTAAAAAAGTTACCGGAAACTCCACTGGCGGCATGTTATCTAATGTGTTAAACTAATTTTTTTTAAGTAACGAGTAGAATTTTGCAAATGTAGCGGAGTAAAAGTACCGTTTCTTCTTCACAAATGTGCTCAAGTAAAAGTAAAAAGCATTGTGCAAAAAAGGTACTTTAAAAATACATTTTTTTCAAAAACTTACTCAAGTAAATGTAACGGAGTAAATGTAACTCGTTACTACCCACCTCTGGTGCTGACACACAGAAGGCCTCTGCAGCAGCAACAGTGTCTTAGATCCACGATATCAGCTCCTCACTTGGCACACATGGAATTGTCCCTCAAAATAAAAAAAACAGTCTGCACACAAGTATGCAGAACGTTAACTTCCACATTCCTTAAATGTCCATGTTCCTAATGTCCTTTGTAGGGTTAGGGTTTTCTAGTGAATGGCCACTAAGATTGGCCATTTCAGACAGTTGTCTCATGTATGCTCTTGTGACATTCCTCGCATTCGCTGCATACGCCTCAGTTAAACTCCTAATTTCAAACGTGACTTCAGGCTGAGCAGAGCTTTGAATAGTCTGCGGCAAAAGAGGATTCAAAGTATCCATTGCACTGGCATGATTGAACTCAGCAATCATCTGCCTGTGAAATTCAGAATGCGGATCATCTATACGGATGTGGCGGTTAACTGAACCGTGTTTCCCCAGGTAAATAGTTACTTCCTCATCAAGGTCACTGTTAGTAAGCCCTTTTATGATTACCGAGTTAGGGATTTTAATTGCCTCTTTAAGTACTACATCCATTTTGTCAAACTAGGTTTTGATTGTTTCTTATTGTTGTAATACTTAATAAGATGAGTCTCATGCAGTTTCACAATAACTCCTGGCTGCTGGCTCGCCAACTTGTAGCACTCATGTGCGTGTTTCAAATACTCCCAGATCAGAACAAGAGTATGTCACCCAAATCTGACACCGAAGAGCTCACAGATTTGGACCAGTAGGTTCGGCTACGTACAGGAGAGGCGAACTGAATGAGACTCAGACAACCGCGAGTTTTGAAAAATAGCCGGAATTGTATTTTTCTTTTCAATTAGAAATAACAGGACATTATGACAAACACACAAAACACTTACAAATGAAATTATTCCCTTTCGGTACCGGTACTCTCTTAATAATACCTTTTGGCAAAATCACAGTGATCACTCGATGGAAAAAAAAAAAGAAATCTTACCTGGGTGCACCCTTTCTAGAGGTACAGTTCGCATCCAACAATGAACCACAATGTCAATCATCAGCATATAAATGTTAACACTTATTTGCATTTTCACAGACTTCGTTTACAGTAGTTTACAGTAGTTATTGTGATAGCTGTTTATATACCGCCGGATGCTAACGTTAGCACGGCTCTCAGCCTCTTGCTCAACACCATAAACAAACAACAGCTTGCCCACCCCGATGGGGTTTTTATTGTCGCCGGCGACTTTAACAAAGCGTGCCTAAAGACTGTGCTTCCTAAATTTGTCCAGTTCGTGGACTTTGCTACGAGAGGAGAACACACTTTGGACCATGTCTATTCAAACATCAGGCATGCTTTCAGAGCGACACCCCTCCCCCACCTGGCTGGATCTGACCACCTCTGCATGTCCCTCACCCCCACCTACACCCCCCTGCTGAGAAAAACAAAGCCCCAGACAAAGACAATAAAAACCTGGCCTGAAGGAGCCCTTTCTCAACTGCGGGACTGCTTCTCAACAACTGTATGGGATTTATTCTCCAGCCACAACCTCCAGGAGTACACGGACACTGTACTCTCGTACATCAGGAACTGTGTTGACAATGTCACCGTCAACAAAAGGGTCAGGGTGTTTCCAAATCAAAAACCCTGGATGAATAGCGAAGTGCAATCCCTCCTAAAAAGCCGCAACACTGCCTTCAAGTCAGGGGACAGGGCTGCGTATAGGGCGGCCAGGGCAGACCTGAGTAGAGGCATCAGGAAAGCTAAGGCTGCCTATAGGAGGAGGATTGAAGATCACTTTGCTGACAACGACCCCAGAAAAATGTGGCAGGGGATCAATCACATTACCAACTACAGAAGCAATAACCAGGCAACATCTAGGACTGATGCCTCACTGGCTGAGGATCTAAACCGTTTCTTCGCCCGCTTTGAGACGACCAAGCCCTCAGCTGCCACACCACTTCCACCCGCCCCCAGCACTGGCACACTAACACTTAGGGAGCACCAAGTGAGGTGTGTTCTAAGGTCAGTGAATCCCAGGAAGGCGGCAGGTCCTGATGGAATACATGGAAAGGTTCTCAGAGCATGTGCTGACGAACTGACCGGAGTCTTCACTAAAATCTTCAACCTTTCCTTGTCATCAAACACCGTCCCGCCCTGCCTCAAAACCTCCACCATCATCCCCATCGCCAAGAAGACAGCTGTGGCCAGCCCAAATGACTACAGGCCTGTTGCACTTACGCCTGTAGTGATGAAGTGCTTTGAGAGACTGGTCTGTCAGCACATCAGGGCCGGTCTGCCTCCCACTCTGGACCCCCACCAATTTGCCTACAGGACAAATCGTTCCACCGAGGACGCTATCACCATAGCGCTCCACACTGCGCTGAGTCACCTGGAGCACCGAGGAAGCTATGTGAGAATGCTCTTTCTGGACTTCAGCTCAGCATTCAATCATATCATCCCGGAGATCCTGGTCCAGAAACTGTCTCACCTGGGACTCTCCACCCCCATCTGCCTCTGGATCAAGGACTTCCTGACAAATAGACCACAGTCTGTCAGACTCGGCCCCCACCGGTCCAGCACCATCACACTCAGCACCGGGTCTCCACAAGGATGTGTTTTGAGTCCCCTCCTGTTTACGCTCTACACATCCGACTGCTCCCCTACCCATCTCTCAAACACCATCATAAAGTTCGCGGATGACACCACAGTGGTTGGACTCATCTCAAGGGGGGATGAGTCGGACTACAGAGATGAGGTCAACAGACTGACTGAGTGGTGTTCAGTTAACAACCTCCAACTGAACACCACGAAAACTAAAGAACTTATCTTGGACTTCAGGAAGGGCAGAGCAGACCCGGCCCCACTTTACATTCACGGGAGCTGTGTGGAGAGGGTACACTCCATGAGGTTTCTGGGCGTGCAGATATCTGATGACCTCTCCTGGACTGCAAATACTACAGCGGTGGTTAAAAAGGCCCAGCAGCGTCTCCACTTTCTGAGAGTGCTCAGGAGGAACAACCTGGAGGAGAGGCTGCTGGTGACATTTTACAGAGCCACCATAGAGAGCATCCTAACGTACGGCATAACAACATGGTATGCAGGGTGCTCAGCTGCAGACAGGAAAGTACTGCAGAGGGTCATCAACACAGCCCAGAAGATCACTGGCTGCTCTCTGCCCAGCCTGGAGGTCACTGCAAACTCTCGGTACCTCAGCAGAGCTGGCAATATCATCAAGGACCACTCTCACCCCAGCAACCAACTGTTTGAACTATTACCGTCAGGCCGACGGTACAGGTCACATAAAACCAGGACAAACAGATTCAGGGATAGCTTCTTTCCCAGAGCTATCACCGTAGTAAATAAGCACAAAAACAATTGAACCTATTCCATACTGTCACTGTCATTATATTATGCTGCTATTCATACTGTCATTATATTAATGCTGCTATCCTGTATATATTGTACATACTATTGTTTGAGTACTTACGATTGTTTTTTTTTGTACTTTTTATATTTTACATTTATATTTATTATTGAAACTTGCACCAAGGGAGTGGCACTCCAATTTCGTTGTACTCTGTACAATGACAATAAAGGCTATTCTATTCTATTCTATTCTATTCTATTCTATTCTATTCAAATAGCAACAGTTAATCAGCTGGAGGGTTATTTCTGACCGCTCACACTCACTTTTGTCCACATTCATGGAATGTACAGAGTCCGTAAAACGTGTCCTTAAAACCACCCGCCCGTGAGTCCAGGGGGATGTGTGTGAAAAAGGGGGACTACGAGTACAAAATGGCGTGGTGTGTCTCTGTTTTGTTGCATCTGGCCTACCACACTCTGATGTGCAGGACAGAACAAAGTCATTTGGTCCTTCAACGGGGTTGGCTCGCCATCAATTTCAGGATCCGTTGGAATGCACCAGGAAGATACAAACCAAAGAAACAAAAAAACCCCCCAAAACCAAACAAAAGAAAAAAACCTGACCTGTCAACGACAGTGTCATGGGACATATTAAGTTCCTCATAAAATCACAATTCACACATTCGCTTCAACTACTGGGTTTCAGTAAATTGAACAAAGTTTCCTACAGAACATTCCTAAACAATTATCATTAAACACTGGAACATTTTACTTGCAAGGCATTCATGAAACACAGATAAATAATGAACAAGTAAAACACTTTGCTCACCGATCTCAGAATTAGAAAGACGGAGCAGCGCGAGATGGCGCACGACCGATGAAATGGCATCGTCTCTAACTCCTGACCTTTCTCGACTAAGCAATGTAAAAAGAACCAGCTAATTACTCATCTTAGCAATATACATACAGTAAAACAATCTTTCGTAAACGGCGAGTGCTAGCTCTCCGTCTATATTACTCTTTTTCATACCTCGTCTCAGTAAATCGCCGTGTCTCGTTTCCTCACTAGCTTGCTCATGGAAGGTTCGCGAGCGGAAGAGAGAAAAGAAAAATGTGTGTCCTCCTAGGCAGGGGCGGCAGGCGGAGCCTGTACCACGTTTCAGCAGCTCATTGGCCTAGAGTAACACGTGTCTAAACCAGAGCAGTTAACTCCTTAACTGCTGCACCTATGGTTTATTCATTACAAATGAAGTGTGCTGCTTAGATTAATGATTCTTTTATTCTGGTGTATTCTAGTTAAGCCATACTCAAATATGGGTTACACCTTGGTTCTTTTTAAATATTAAAATAAATTTGCATCTTGTGGCACATTAAAAGTAAATACATTGGCATTACTCTGCATCACCCGCAGTTACAGCTACAGCACAGCTATTGCACGTGAACTAATTGCACATAACCACTTCGCTGGCTGTAGCCAAACTAGCAGGCCCAAGAAAGGAAAAAACACTAAACACTCATAATAAACAAAACTGTCACATCATCGCAATACTATGAAAACACATCTTAAACATCATTAAACAACATTTACTACTATTCTGACTGGTTAGGTTTTTTTTCAATGCACTGAACGACAATAGCGGTGCTAAGTGAGCTATGCTAACTCACAGAATAGTTCAAAAAGTTCGTAGAACCACTCCGAGTCCTTCGAGGTAGGTACCCGTCTGTGGTTCATCGCTAACGGCAGCTCTCTCACAAATGTTAATGGAACCTCCTTTTTTACTTTTAACTGGAAAACCGTGCTTCATGGCAGCATAGAGTTTTTCCTTGCCGTCCTTTTTTTCCTCTGCACCATACCTTCATGCGCACCAGACAAGAACTTCAACACAGGAAACTACGATGGATTCAGGGAACCCTGTACTTTTTTAGTGCCGTAAATCTAACCAGGGTTACACTATCATTAACAATCTCCTTAATATATTACAAATAATATAAATTATATCAGATATAGTCAAAGGAGCTTGCAAAGAAAAGCATCTGGACTTCTTTAAGTTGCTTGAAGACGTTTCACCTCTCATCCGAGAAGCTTCTTCAGTTCTAAGGTCAAATAGTGGGGAGTCCCAGATTTAAACCTAGTGGGAGTATCCCCCCACAGAGGGACAAAAGGACCCCCTGATGATCCTCTAATCGCCTGAGCCAAGGTGTGAAACTGGGTGTGGGTCCCAATCAGCCAGGGTTTCAGGTTAGCTCATTGTGAAACCTGGCCCCACCTTATGCGAATTCCTGAGGTCAGATGGCCCAAGATGTGAGTGGGCGTTAAGGCGTCTGGGGAGGGAACTCAAAACTGGATTATAGATAGCAGACAGTTGGTGTCGTGAACCACCGCCTCTGTTCAAAGATGGTCGCTCACAGTGGACCCACACCCAGTTTCACACCTTGGCTCAGGCGATTAGAAGATCATCAGGGGGTCCTTTTGTCCCTCTGTGGGGGGATACGCCCACTAGGTTTAAATCTGGGACTCCCCACCATTTGACCTTAGAACTGAAGAAGCTTCTCGAATGAGAGGTGAAACGTCTTCAAGCAACTTAAAGAAGTCCAGACGCTTTTCTTTGCAAGCTCCTTTGACTATGATGACCTGGATGACTGAGAACATTCACAGAGATATCAGATATAAAGCTTCATCTGCTTTATACAACTGTATCTATCAGATAAGTAATGACCAAAGGTCTGTATGAGCGTGCTTAAATGGTTTTTAAAGTTTAAATGATATTTCAGCAGGTTTCCTCTCAGTTCAGCTCTTGTAACTGTATTAAACCTGATTTTCACTCTGTAAGTTTACCTCTCCTCCACTCTGATCATATAACTGCTGCTCTGCATCTGCTGCCATTACTTTTATGTGTTTTTATTGTTTTTATTGTTCTCTCATCTTAAACTGTTTCTGCAAGCGCAAATCGTCCTCCCAGGACAATAAAGTTCTGAATTGAATCAGAGGTTTTTTATTCAGCAAAATCTGCCACAGAAATGCGCCAATGAACAATAACTTCTAATGGATTTATGTAGAGCCGGGCGGGCCGTGTGTGTGTGTGTGTGTGTGTGCTTTACTGTAGCAGTGAGTATCTGTGAACCCCTGCTGAATATAAATGACTCAAAATCCAATACTGATCTGTCTTTCTCACTCTGTAACACACACACTGCAGTAGTGACCATTCCTTCGGTAAAGCTGTTCATTTGCTGCATTAACTGTTGGTTCCTTCTCAGACTGCTGGAACATTTGGGTTTCAAACTGAAACCTTCTGCTCTTCTTCACACAAGGTGATGTCTCATTGCACACGAACAGGCAGGAATATACTGAAATGAACCTGAATTACCGAAAGTAAGCCATGACTAATAACTCCTTAATTTTCTGCAATATAAGGGGTGGCTGTGGCTGTGAATGACGGCACAGGTCTTAAGAATTACAACAGCTCCATTTTTGTCACACCCAGGAAAACAGTGACTGGAGACCACGACATTACTAAAATTTCTGAGACCGTGTGCAATGAACTTGAAATCTTGTTGATATTAAAATAGTTATGCAACCACTCAAGTGACTTTGGTGCATCAAGATGGTGATAAAGCAGCAATAAAACTGAGTCAGTCTGCAATCAGTTTGCATTTGAATGGGGTCAAGTAGGCAATTACAGACAATCTATGATAATATGTGATTAACTGTAAAAGAATCTGTTGCTGCCTGCTGCAAAGCTGTTGCCATTAAACAGAAACTCACATTAACTACTTATATTCATAGTCCAGCTCTAAGGCTCTGGCTGGACTGGTGAGGTCCTGGCTAGAGCGAGACAGATTCAACAAATAAATTTCTCCACAAATAGCTATGTTGTTACAGCAGGACATCAATTTAACTCAAAAATGACGTGGGCAATCAAGACCCTTGCTTTTATATAGGGATATGACCAGACTCCAACCATTTGCCAACCAGCTGAGTCAAGTCCTCAATTGCAAATGTGTTGCCAACAAGTTGCGTTCAGTTGCACAAACTGAGTGTGCTGACATTCTGTTACCCTTCAAAATTAGATAACAGTTTTTTACAAACCTTTATCAATCTGTCTGAGAGTGATTGCAATAACTCTGAACTCATTGTATGGAGACAGGTTGTGAGGAGAAGCTGGTTTGACTAACCCTTTCATGCATAGTGGTCTCTACAGTGGACACCTATTCAAAGGCTGTTTTCTTGTATTTGTGTGGTAGTATACTTGCACATATACCACTACAATGGACACTGATGTGTCACTCCATACCCTGCCACCCACTGGTCGTTTAATGTTACTATAGATGTATGATGTGTTTCATTATAATTATTGTTATTTAACCGTGTCATGCATGAATTAGACAACCTCAATCAGAATTGAGTACATTTGCATAATGACTGAAACCAGCCCACTGAGTGAACAAAGGGCTGGGAGGTTCGTTCCTTGATCATTAACCCTTTAAGACCTACCATAGAACCAAGTCCGTCAGCTGACGTCTATTCCAACGTATGTCATAGACATTTCTACAAGTCAAGGAAGGTGATTAGGAAGATACATAGGATGATTCAGTAGCAACATTTGTCTCTCTTTCAGTTTTTCTTCTGTTTTTATTTTGAAAGTCATTTCCTCATTTTGTGCATCTCTTCCCCTCCTCATCGCTGTTTAAGTTCACCTATCCTTCTTTCTTGAAAGGTGTGTGGCCTTTTTATTATGTGTGTCTTCTTTCAGTCTTTGTCTGATATTCAAACCTTCTGTTTTCTCTTTCATGTTCTTTGCTGGCTTTCCGCTGTAGCCCCTTTGGACTTTTGTTTTACATTCTTTGGATTGCCTTCCTCTAACCAGTAGCTCTCATTATTCTCTGTTAGTATTCATTAAATTTGCTTTTATTTTACCACCTGCTGGTTTGTTTCGTTTTTCCATTTTTTCTGTCAGCAATTTGACCCACTTGAGAAGCTTCACCTTAGAAGCAAAGTTGGCTTAAAGGTAGGGAGGGTAGCATTAAAGAAACAGAAGCTGGAATGGTGCGTTCCACAATGACAGTTAACTTGGAGGACCCACTGTGAGATAAATAAAGACTATGTTAAACCGTGAATCATGCAAATCTACTCTAGTGAAGTCCAAGACTAAAAATATGAAGCTGAAGAGGGGCACAATAGGTCCACTTTATATGTGACTTTTTTTTCATTACAAGTGATAATATCAGCTTGATAATGCCTCTTGAGCTGAGTGCTGGACTGTGTGAGAGGTGCATGCTCCATTTTTTATTTAAAGTTGATTTCAAACAGAAGCTGAATAAGTACCGACATTTGTATTATCTGCTTCAGAGACCCTAAAGGAAAAATAAGATGAACTATAGTAGAAACGCTAACCACAAAACAAAATTCATGTTTCCAGATGTACCTTTGGAATATTTTGTCCATTTCCTAGAGTGGAGAACGCATTTAGCATAAAATTTAGCCAAATTTAGCCAAATTTTGTAGGCTGTGGTGCCGAGTTCCACACTGGCTTTCACAAATATAAAGATTTAATAATGCAATATACAAAAGAAAAAAAGCATGTGGTAAATATGCATGAATTATATAATATGTGTAATCTGCTGCTATACAGTTGTTTGGTCTATATGCAAAAGATAACTTTGTGAACCCGTGCAACCTACAACAAAACCTTGCTTTACCACATTAAACACCTGCAGGCAGGACCCAGCACAAGGGGAGACATGTGGGAACGCAGGTGGAGCAAACTAGCCATAACGAAACAGGGGAAGCAAAGCTGAACACAAAGCACATGAGACAATAACTACCAACATAAGACAGGAAATCACAAACACTGAGACACGGACACAGAGACATTGCAGAGACAGAGAGACAGCAACATACAGATAGACTACACACCCATACTTGCCAACCTTGAGACCTCAGAATTAGAGAGACATTCAAAAGGGGGAGTGGGATACATGTGTGTATATATATATATATATATATATATATATATATATATATATATATATATATATATATATATATATACAAAAAACTTAAATTTTGCAATGTTTATTTATCTGATAAAATAAGTTAAATGTCACCATTATTATTGAGTGAAACTCTGCCATATGCTCCTTGCTATCTAAAATATAACCAGACACTGGCGTAAATTCTCAACCATCTCACAATTCTGTTTAATCAGTTTTCTGTTTGATGTTTATTCAGCTGTGTGAAAACCCCGGAGGAATCCTCCCGAGGGATTAATAAAGTTTTTATAAAGTTTTAATCTAATCTAACTTTAATCTCAGCCAAACCGATTTACTCACAAACAAATAAAATACTGGAAAAAGGCCAAACAATAACACGTTTAAGTTATTTAAGAGAATTATATATCATGTTTAGTAGTGAAAGACCGCGAGGGTTTGAAAATGATGTGCCGGGAGTTTGCTGTTCTCGCAGGCTCGGGAGAAATTCGGGAGAATGGTGGCTCCGGGAGGTTTGGCATGTATGTACTAGAGATGGACCGATCCGATATTACGTATCGGTATCGGTCCGATACTGACCTAAATTACTGGATCGGATATCGGAGAAAAATAAAAAATGTAATTAGGGATGGGTATCGAAAACCGGTTCTTGTTGAGAACCGGTTCCCACTGTTTCAATTCCTTGGAATTGTTTGCCACTTTTAAAAACGATTCCCTTATCGATTCCAGTCGCCCCGAATGACGTCATCACGTTGAGTAGCGTCTTTTACCCAGTAGGAAACACGGCGCCTGAGCGGCACAAATGCTCAAAAGTTTGGTTACACTTTATGAGAAAGGATGACAACAGGGCAACGTGCAATACTTGCAAAGTAGAGATTTCATCAAAGGGAGGAAACACTACGAATATGCAAAAGCATTTGCTCAAAAACACGCGATTGCTTTCAACGAATGTCGTGTTTTTGATCCGCTCCGGACTAGCGAAGCTCAACCCAGCAGCAGCGGTAGCGTTTCCACGTCCTCTCCCGTTAATACTGCAGGTAACTAATCAATTAGCATTGCATATTATGCTAGCGCGATTTACCTTATTACAAAACCTGTTATTACTGTGCGTTGCATTTAGATAACCATGATGAGAGAGACAGAGTCTGGCTGGCTCAGATGCTGGCAGTTCTCGCTGCAGTCTACCAGTAGCGTCTCCTTTCAGGCCAGGATAGACGAATGTCACCCAGCAGTGTCTAAGTTTGTGGTCAAAGGCTTGCACCCATTTGCCACAGCAGATGCCCCCGATTTCACTTTGGTAAGTGAATGTGTTTAATTGTAGGCAGGACATTACTGGATATTCTTGTGTAATTGCTACAGAATAATTTATGTTAAACTTTGTTATTGCTACAGGAGAATATTTATTTTATTATTTTACATATACATTTTTTTTCCTGGGGACCCTGTGACACCCCATTGAAGAGCCGTAGGCTGTGGATCTCTTAAGATCTCACTGTTGGGTTTGTAAGGCCATGTTACTCCTAAATTTCTATCTTGTTCAAAGAGAAGATATAAAACACAGTTCTAAGCTAATCGACTTTAGTGTTCTCCCTTTTAAAAAAAAAAGACTCGATAAGAGAATCGATAAGGAATCGAATCGTTAAACAGAATCGAAAATGGAATCGGAATCGTTAAAATCTTATCAATACCCATCCCTAAATGTAATCCGATCCATTAAATATCACGAAAGCACCTCACAGAACTTGCAACACGCCGTAACTCACCTCAGAACGTTAGCACGTCGGAGCAGTATGCATCACGTGATAGAGCGGCTGTGGCATGCGGGACCTGTCCGCGGTCTGAATAGCATTTGGAGCTTCGCTAGCAACCCGGCATTTCATCTCCGACAAAGTTATCCCGAGAGAAGTAAAGCAAGTGTTTAAGTCCATCTCTGAATGTTTGTAAAGCATTCCTGCGTTAAGCTTAACAAACGATATATGGAGCGACTGCTTCTTCTTGCTGCTACTTCAATCATGAAACTGCTTAATGATCAGCTGATCGGCTTTTCTGTCGCAAGTCCGTCTCTCTTGTTTGCTTTTGGCCCACTTTGCACCAGAAAGAGGAAACCAGCGGCTGAACAACAGCAGCACGTTTCAGCTTGATAAGCTGTTGTTAGAATTTATTTAATATTACTTTCTACACCAGGATCCTTTTTTTATGTAGCTGAAGGCTGGTAACTGTGCAGGGGCGGATCTAGCAAAGTTTAGCCAGGGGGGCCGATAGGGCATTAACAGGGAAAAGGGGGCACAAAGACATACTTTTCTTTCTTATTCTCATTTAAAATGTCTAGCTTTTAATAAATAATTATCTGACACCCAAAGTTTTAATTTGA
Source organism: Mchenga conophoros (assembly GCF_057382185.1). Classification (NCBI taxonomy): domain Eukaryota; kingdom Metazoa; phylum Chordata; class Actinopteri; order Cichliformes; family Cichlidae; genus Mchenga; species Mchenga conophoros. The sequence continues at coordinate 19,901,845 of NC_140542.1, forward strand.
TGTAAAATGAATAGAAGTCAATTACTGTATATAGTAACTATTAAGTCTAATATACCCTAGTAAGCTATAGTACTTTTTCCTTTGGGAAGGCACCATCTGTGCAGTCTGCAATTTTGTTGAAGAAAGATGTTGAATCTATTTAATATTTCTTGAAAAATAATTGATTTCTGTGCATTTTTTTTCACACTGCATCAAATTAAGGTTGATTACGTCGATTAAGCATCATGAGGTGGCGCGTGAGGGGTGGTTCCCCATTCTTTATTTATTTATTTTTGTTGTTGCTGGGAGTTGGAACCCTATTAGTTAGGTTGCTTAATATTTATGCTAAGTACTCTTTAAAATACCAGAATAGGGAGGATGGTGTAGGTTTAAGTTTATTAGATTGATCAGTATTGCTGAACTATGAAATATTTTTTTTTGCATACAGGTATAACAGAATAGCTTTAGTGTAGTTGTTGTTTTAAACTTGAGTATGAACTTATACAAAATGCAGCAAGATATTTAAAAAAACAGTTTTGTTGATTAAAACACACTATATCGGATTCATATCGGTATCGGCAGATATCCAAATTTATGATATCGGTATCGGACATAAAAAAGTGGTAACCCTAACCCTAACCCTGATTATACCTGTTGCATCTGTGTCATTTGTTTCTCATTTACTTAATCCCTCCTTGTAGTTAAAAGAACCACCCCTAGTATGACATTCTGGCGCATCAGCTGTAGTCTGTTATGTTGAAGTTGCCTCATTCTAATGTTTTCTCTGAGGCTGCTGTAAATGCGAATATATTTACTGTGGGTTTTGCTTGAAAAAGCTTTACGTTGTGAAAACCTGAAATCTTGAAATTAGAATTGTTGTGCCTTATTTTGTGGATCTTTTTACATATTCCTTTTGAAAATACTAAAATTTGTATATTTATTAATTTTTGTTTGTCTGATAGCATTTATTTATAAAATAAATCGAACATTTCAAACAGGTACTCACTACTTACTCAGTACTTGAGTAGCCTTTTCACCAAGTACTTTTTTACTCTTACTCGAGTAACTTTTTTGACGACTACTTTTCACTTTTACTTGAGTAATAATATTTTAAAGTAATGATACTCTTACTTGAATACAATTTTTGGATACTCGACCCACCTGTGGTTAGCACGCCGACACGTTGATGCCTGCCATATCAGGAGGGCGGTAGGGGAAAAAAACAAAAGGAAGTCCATCTGAGAGATACCTTATTTTCTTTGCTACTTTTCTTTGCCTGAGACTCAGGTTGTTTTCCATTCTCAGACCCAGATAAACTGGTAACCAAATGAAGCTGACAAAAAAAACTAAAGGTTGACAGCCAGTTAAAGTCAAGTGGTACCACATTTTCCTTTCTTTTTCCTTTTCTTTGGGGGTGTTGAAATATTGTATTTTCTTTCTTGTCTTACATCCATTTTGGTTGCTTCAATTATTTTTGTGATATATTCGAGCTGGTTACTCTATTTGAAGGTATTCCTACCTTAAGAATAAGCAAATGGAACTGAACAAAATATATTTAAAGGCTGACATCTGCTGAGATGTGATCTCTTGTTTCCTGTTTTGGCTGTCATCACTAAATTTCATTGAAATCCCATGTTTTCTGTTCGCTACATCTCTTGACACATCTGCAGTGTCAAATAATAAAATAAACCTCTAATATGAGATAAGAACCATGGTCTCATAGCTGACAGAATTTTACAATAATTCATTGAAACCCCAACATACCTGTGATGAGAAGAAGAGTGAGATTGAAAGACTCTAAAAAGATTTTATAGGATTTTATCATGGCCCTTAAACATGACCTAAAAGAATCCATGTCACATAGTCCTGTAATGATATGCTGGAGTATAAATCATGGAGGAGTTGAAATAAGGATTTAGTGAAAAACTTTCAACTAGGACAGTGGACCTTGATTCTGTTTTTGCTTCCATTGGCTCTTTGGTTATGTTTAAGCATCAGAAACTATTTGATCATGGTCATGGTCTTTTATAATATTAAAAACACATTCAAGCATTAACAATCTGTATAATTTATTGCAAAAGATATTTAACAAATAAATAAAGCAGTATAATTAGCTGCTTCTCCAGCGAGTCTTTCATCCCACATATTGGACTTTGACTCCTGCTCAGGGTGCAGCTGTGCTGAGTTCGTCAGAGGAGAACATGAACCCATTTTCCACCATCTGCAGATTCATCTGCAATCAAAGGCAGCGTAGCTGGAGTATGTAAGATCCGCAGGACAATGGACGCTCTGGAGATTCAGCTTCAGTTTCACACATCTAAACAGGTTCAAGAGTGAACAGTGTGTTTTATTCTTTAAAAGCTCCCAGCACTAAAGAAAATGCTGGTCACCACAAACAAACATGTTACTGTGCCAATAAGCAGCTATAAAAGGTTTTTTCATCACTTGGTCTGCGTAATTAGGGGTGTGACAGGAGCGCCACCATGAGCTCTAGAACAGGGCTCATTTGTATCTCCTGCCAAAATAAAGTTAGGCTGTGATGTGCAGTGCATTGCTGTACACGATTCAAAGAAAAACAATGCTTTTTATCACTTTTGACGTTTTGACAGCAGAACAGTGTTAAAGAGAAATAGCTTGAGAAGTAGAAGCGAGCTGTGCACCTAATTGAATAAAATAAGTGAATCAGACAGGGTGTAATATGGACCCATGTTGCACAAGGCCAGAGGCATCGCTTTGGGATAACATGGTTACAGAGTCTGAAGCCCTGCTGGAACTGCTTTAGGATCTCTGAGGTCATTGGAGAACAAAGATCAGTTCCGTAACCGAGAGCTTTGGCACAACCACCACCATTAGGAGAGCTGCATACTCACAAAAGGAGAAAGTAACATATCTGAATCATTCTAGAAGACTGATTAAATTAAATAAATGAATCAGGGAAGAGAACCAAATTCTCTTGGAGATTAGTTTTTTTGGGTACAAGTGAGCTAATCTGCACGTCTAAGAAGGAACTTTGATTAAAAAAGAGTCTTTTTACAAATCTCCTGAAAAACACTGAAAATAAATTAATATACTGGTGTTTATATAGCACTTCAAGTCTTGCTAACCAGTCAATTTGCATTGATACAGCGCTCTATTTGACTCACATCCATGGCCAGATTCACTAGTGAAGCTAACATGCATGTCAGTACTGTGCACGCAGGCACAGGCAGGACATGCAGACTCAGCATAAGCCAGGAGGCTTGTTGCTGTGAGGTGACAGTGCTATTCTAACTTAAGGTTTAAAATGGTTCATCAGTGAAGCGGTACCCTCTGAGTTACTCCATTTCAAACTTTGTCTTCCAAAGGCAAACCAGTTTGGAGATGAAAACTTCAAGGAAACTGCTTTTCGCAGAAATGACATACTGGTAGTTCATCTGTTGTGTTTTGAACATTTGCCGTATCTTAACATGACACCTTTGATTGTTAATGCCATGGAGGTGTTGATATTCCATTGGCCTCCATCACCTCGTGTTGTGTCAACATTAGACTGTACTGTTTTCAACATGACGGGAAAGCAGCACTTGCCCATTTAATTGTAAGCTTCGTCATCATCTGTGAGTTCAACTAGCTTCCACAGCGTGCGTTTTGTTCCATCTTCCTTCTTTGCAGCTGATGTTACTCACAGCAACAACTCCACCTCATTGTTAGTCCATTTAAAAAAACTCGGTGCTTTTCCTCAACAAAGTGTGGACGCAGAGCATTTTCAGACGAATACACCGTTTTCAAATTTATCCGGGCTAGTGTGGACGTGGCCCAAGTGCTTGCTCGCAGGGGGTCATCTGATTGTTGGGGGTTCCTCTGTATTAATGGAGGCTCTTTACCTTACAGTACGTGATACTATATAAAGCAAACTGAATTGTTTTCTGTTTTACTCTATTATAATGAGTTTGCTTGTCATTTTTTCCCTTTTCCTTTTATTTTCTTTCATTTTATTATTTTGTCTGCTTTACTTTTCTTCATCTTTATTTTCCTTTTATGCACTTGTCCTATTTCATTTCCTTTATTGTTATAATTTCTTTTCAATTTCCTTTTCTTTTTTTCATCTTGCTTCGTGCCCTCTTTTCACCTATGGTTCTTCCATTTTTTCATTCCTTTCTTTCCCGTCCTTTTTTCATTTACCTCTGCAGCTTTCATTCCACATTTTTTCTTTAAATTGCGTCCCTTTTTCTTCCATTTCTTCCCCTTTCCTTCCTCTTCATCACTTTTATTCCTTCCATTTTTCCTCCTGCTTTCACTTCTTTTTATTTCCTGTTTTTTCTAAATGATTTCCTTCTCCTTACACCTTCTTTCCTTCCTCAATCTCCTTTACTTCATCACTGAGAAAAACATTTAGCTGAAATTTGTCCTTTTTTTCTGACAGTATTTTTCTTTTGGGTTTCTAATTTGCAGTGAGCTCTGACTTCCTTTATGGTTTCAAAAAGAGAAACATCAAAAGTGTGTGTGTGTGTGTGTGTGTGTGTGTGTCCTTAGCGATGAAGCCCCAGAGTTCACTTCAGTCAGCTAAATGCTAATCACACGTCCAAACCAAAACTGCACTCATCAATCCTCCTTTCATCCCTTCATCCTTATTTCTCTCCATTCTTCCTCATCTCCTTCTGTAGCCTCCGTAGAGTCCCTACAAACTTTTTTCACTTGTTCCTGTGTTTCTCTTGGATCAGCATCACTCATATTTCTCTCATTCTTCCTTTCTCTGTTGTTCTCATTTGTTTTTTGATATTATCAAATTTCACTTCATTTTCTTTTACTTTTCTTCTTTTTTCTTCTTTTGTTCCTTTTATTTTATTTGTTTCCTTGACTTTCTTTGTCCCAGTAATTTCATTTCCTTCCATTTCACGATAATTTCTATGGTGCAGCTAATAATATTTGTTTCTTTTTTTTTTTTTTTGCTTCCTTTTCTTTAATTATTTTTGTTTTCTTTGATTTTGTTTGTCCTTTCATTTTTCACATTTTCTTTTTCTGCCTTTCTTTGTTGCCTTTTTTCCCCCCTTTCCTTTCCTTTCCTTTCCTTTCCTTTCCTTTCCTTTCCTTTCCTTGTCTTTCCTTTCCAGATGTTTTCTTTCCTGCGTTTTATCCTTGTTTCCTTTCTCTGTTCCATTTTCCTTGGCTTTCTTTCCTTGATTTCTTGGGTCCATACTTTCCTCATATCCTTCCCTTACTTCTTTGCCATTTTATTCATTTAACTAACTTTTATATTGCTTTAATTTATTCTTTCCTTTCCTTTCATGTCCAACCCTTATGTTTTCTTTATTTCCATAATGACCCCTCCACCCTGACATCCTCACCTCCTCTGCCTCATTTGCTTTTTATTTATCACTTCCTTGGAATTCCTCAAAACTGTTTACTAGGCTTTCCACCTCCTTCTCCTCCATCCCTCATTCTTTCTTCTTTCATTTCTTTCTTACATCTCCTTATCACATTTCCCCTACTTCACATCTTCGTATTTCCCACATTGTAAAACAGAAACCTACGTCCCTCCCTCCTTTCTTTGTGCTTCATATTTTCTCTCCTTCAATCACCTCCCTCTTTTAGGCACTGTATTCCTCATCCTTCCCTCGCTGCCTCCTTTGGAGGCAGAATTGATTCAATCACTAATTGTGCTGAAACAAACAGAAGTTGATTAATTCATGTTTACGCTCTCTCACTCTGATAAATGATTCAGCACAAGAAAAAAAAACCTAACTTGTTAACACGAGAAGAGAGAGAAAGACAAAGTTCACGTCTTTGCATTGTGAGCAGTAAATGGGATCACTGCCTCGTTTAGCTCACTGGCTAATTAAAATTCACTGTATGTGTCCATTTGTTGGTATTTATTGTGTGTGTGTTTATTTTCACTGTGTGTGTGTGTGTAGTCATTGGTCAGACTGACAGAGACTTATTACGGTGTCACTTTGTGTGACCCCTTTTGACCCTGCTGGCGGTAAAATTGTGTTTAAGTGTGCAGCGTGCTTGTGTGTATTTATATGCGGGTGAGTGTTTGTCCTGCTAATGACTTGTCAGCTCCCACCACAACAGCTAAAGGTGACGCTTCCTCCCTGGAGACACACACCCACCCACCAACACACACACCCACACACACACACACACACACACACACACACACACACACACACACACACACACACACACACACACTTCTTATTCTGGCATCGTTCCTCCCAAACACAAACATCAACCAATGCTGCAGCTTCAAGAACAATTTAATCAAGGAATGAAACCTTGCATTCCAGGGATTAGACACCTGCAATTGCAATGCTTTTCTTAAAAGCATTCAGATGAAGCCGCGCATTACACGCAACATGCACCTGTAATGTCTGAGTATAAAGAAGGACAAAATGACAGTTTCACAGAAGTAAAGGCAAAACCAAACTAGATTGCCACCTGGTGGCTGGTGCAAGTATGCATGATGAGAACAGACCAATAAAACTAATTTCATTCAACAGAACTTACTTCTAGCTGCACACCTTTTACCCCGTCCCAAACTTACCAGTATCACATCAGGATAACTTGTAAAACAACTGCATAGCTTTTATGAGAGAGAGACACTATCACTAGAGTCTTGAACATGTCTATTGCTTCTGTACAGGGGAAGTCTGTGGTGATCGCAGTCAGTATAAAACATGGACGCAGTTAGCTTGACGTCCAAATGATGTTCTCTAGCATATCGAGACTATCTCTCCAAACCGTTACATATTCCATATGTACGGGGGTACAACCCTCCTTGGTCGTTGCGTGTGGATATTTCTTTAAGACACTCTGGCACGCCCGGCTACGCCCCACAGCTCACGTATAAAACAGCTGTGCAGACGTGACACCGATGATTGTTTAATCTCCACTTGTTGTATGTGGGTGTGAGTGCCTTGAGAGTGCTGTATGTATTAGAGATGGACCGATCCGATATTACGTATCGGTATCGGTCCGATACTGACCTAAATTACTGGATCGGATATCGGAGAAAAATAAAAAATGTAATCCGATCCATTAAATATCACGAAAGCACCTCACAAAACTTGCAACACGCCGTAACTCGCCTCAGAACGTTAGCACGTCGGAGCAGTATGCATCACGTGATAGAGCGGCTGTGGCATGGGGACCTGTCGGTGGTCTGGATAGCATTTGGAGCTTCACTAGCAACCCGGCATTTCATCTCCGACAAAGTTATCCCGAGAGAAGTAAAGCAAGTGTGTAAGTCCATCTCTGAATGTTTGTAAAGCATTCCTGCGTTAAGCTTAACAAGCGACTGCCTCTCCTGCTGCTACTTCAATGGTGAAACTGCTTAATGATCAGCTGATCGGCTTTTCTGTCGGGAGTACGTCTCTCTTGTTTGCTTTTGGCCCACTTTGCACCAGAAAGAGGAAACCAGCGGCTGAACAACAGCAGCACGTTTAAGCTTGATCAGCTGTTGTTAGAATTTATTTATTATTACTTTCTACTCGAGGATCTTTTTCTACATAGCTGACGCTGGTAACTGTGCAGGGGCGGATCTAGCAAAGTTTAGCCAGGGGGCCGATAGGGCATTAACAGGGAAAAGGGGGCACAAAGACATACTTTTCTTTCTTATTCTCATTTAAAATGTCTAGCTTTTAATAAATAATTATCTGACACCCAAAGTTTTAATTTGATGTAAAATGAATAGAAGTCAATTACTGTATATAGTAACTATTAAGTCTAATATACCCTAGTAAGCTATAGTACTTTTTCCTTTGGGAAGGCACCATCTGTGCAGTCTGCAATTTTGTTGAAGAAAGATGTTGAATCTATTTAATATTTCTTGAAAAATAATTAATTTCTGTGCATTTTTTTTCACACTGCATCAAATTAAGGTTGATTACGTCGATTAAGCATCATGAGGTGGCGCGTGAGGGGTGGTTCCCCATTCTTTATTTATTTATTTTTGTTGTTGCTGGGAGTTGGAACCCTATTAGTTAGGTTGCTTAATATTTATGCTAAGTACTCTTTAAAATACCAGAATAGGGAGGATGGTGTAGGTTTAAGTTTATTAGATTGATCAGTATTGCTGAACTATGAAATATTTTTTTTTGCATACAGGTATAACAGAATAGCTTTAGTGTAGTTGTTGTTTTAAACTTGAGTATGAACTTATACAAAATGCAGCAAGATATTTAAAAAACAGTTTTGTTGATTAAAAAACACTATATCGGATTCATATCGGTATCGGCAGATATCCAAATTTATGATATCGGTATCGGTATCGGACATAAAAAAGTGGTATCGTGCCATCTCTAGTATGTATGTGCATCCATCAGGAGCGTGCTTCAGCATCATCCGTGGGCGCTGCCTCTCCCCTGGTATTCCCCGGTATTCCCCTGGTAGGCCCGGTATTCACCCGGTATGCCCTGGTATCCTTAGCTTGGTTCCCCCTAGCTGGCCCTTTGCTCTCCACTTGGTTGGTCTCGATTGCCCGGTTTATCACCTCGAAAAATAGGCTTATGGGCCAGTCAGACCACGCTGTGCGGCTGCTGGCTAGCGAGTAGCTCGGCTTCAGCGTTGAAGCCTACGTCTGGGCACTGTGCAGCTCGGCTGCTATGTATGTTAACACAGATGGGATACGGCTTCAGTGTTCCAAGCGTTCGCTGTTGGCCTGCTTAACACTGTGGGGAATGAACAGTGGGGAATTAGGCTACAGTTTGTGCCAGCTAATCATTAGCCGGCCTGCGAGTAACATTCCAGCCTATTAGCCGGTCTGGCGTGTCGCCCGCAGCTCGCGGGTTAACGCAGCCAGCAGGGCTCCGCTCATAGCTCGGCTACTTTGGGGAAATGTGTCAGAGTTCCAAGCATACGGTTTTACCTGTCAGCACTGTGACACAGGGGGAATTGAGGTTGCGGCTAGTGCCGGCTACCTGTTAGCACTTCCTGGTTAGCGTGTGGACCCACACCCTTGCTTGGTAGCAGAAGTATGGCAGCCCACACGTCCCAAACATGTCTGTGTATGGCATTTTTGCCTTTTGACGATTGGCGAAAAAGGAAAAATAATAACTACGTAAGCAGTCGGAGCATGCTGTGCTCGCTAAAGAAGCTGACGCTTGCATGCACTGCTTTGTGGCCAGCATGAACTAGGCAGATCATACTTGGTTTTCTGACAGCATTAAATGGCCCGCCCCTCTCCCTTCTTCTGCCTCCAAAAATGAGAGAGCAGGCTACTATGGGGAACATGGCTTCCATCCTCTCCTCCGGTGTTGCCCACCTGTCCCTGGGCTGCCCACCGCTGGTCCCCGGGCACAGTTTTGGGGTGAGATGGGTCCCTTCAGCTCTTGAATGGAGCATGCCGGGTGTGGGAAATAGCCTTCCTGAGGTCCCATCTAGTGAGTGGACCTCAAGGTTGATGCTATCACGCAGCCTCAGTGGCTCCTGTCTCAGGTGCCGCTGCTGTCTGGTTGGTCTGGTTGCAGGCAGTTGAGTGCCCTGCCTCCCAGCATTTATGGTCCCCTGCCTGCAGTTGGTTGCTGCCATGCATGGCGGGAGTAGTTGCCTTTGGCCCTTCCCTGGGCAGGGCGGCATGCCCTAACAGGGGCGTGAGGGTTACTTATGCCCTCCTGGTGGCCATTTTGTCGCTCCCTCTATGGATGGAGCTTGACACGACAGCTGCAGGCGGGCTGTGCATGGAGTGCCCGTCCCTATCCTGTACCTCTCAGGCTAAATGAGGATGATGGCTGCAGTGTTCCCTCCCATGGCCCTGCCTCTGTGAGGCGTGGGCCGGTGCAGGTTGATTATTGTGAGGTGGATGTTGAAGAAGCTTCCATCCCCTCTGGCTACCACTGGAGTGGGGCCCGGACGGGTGAACCCATGTCTGGGTCGCCTGATTCCGGGCTCCTCCCACAGCGTTCCCTCTCATGGCCCTGCCTCTGTGAGGCCTGGGCTGGTGGAGGTTGATTGTCAGGAGGTTGAAGTTTATGACGGTCAGGCGACCACGGTGCCTGATGGGACTGCCTGTCTACCCTGCAGCCACCTTGCTGTGAACAAGCTGAGGGGACTGTGCAGGCGTGTGGAGACGGCCGTGTTCAGTTGAGGCGGGGAAGACTCGGAGCCTAGGCTCAGCTGTCCTCCAGCCACCCTCCTCCCTCCTGACATCCTTTGTGTTGGGCCTAGTGGGCAGCACTGCTGCAGGCTGTGTCCCCTGGCCTATTGCGCGCGCTTTGCCAGTTTTATACGGCAGTTGGACCTTGCTGCGTCTGACGGCTCGACCAGAGGTTAACAGTTCTCTGGCCTGCGGCGCTGGCTCTCTGGCACATTGCCAAATTATTACGGATCTACGTGGCCGGCAGGGCCCGCTCAGTGAGCTGAGACCCTGGCAAGTTACGTCCCTGGCTGCAGTGCAGCTCCAGGCTGTCTTCCCCTGCCGTGTTGCCTGCATTCGCCAGCTTACACGCCAGTTGGATCTCGCTGTGTCTGATACGTCAACCAGCGAGTGTTCTCCAGCACACAGCGCTGGCTCTCTGTCTAGTGCATTGCCCCTATGTCGCGGGTCACATGGCCAGCAGGTGCCCGCTTAGTGAGCTGACACTTCCCGACTGTTTGCTAGTGTCTACGGACGGCGCAGAGTGGCTGCTATGCCCTGGTGACGAACCTTGGGTTGCTCCTCACTTGGGCCCTCAGTGGCCTGGTGCAGGTCAGCTGCTCTGCTCCTGGGACAGGCCCTGGGCCTCGTCCTACCTCGGCCATCCACTGAGTGGCCGAGCTGCTGCGAAAGGCTCTCTCTCCCTGGCACTGTGTCACTGCCTAGTGCCAGGCGGGGATCTGTTGTGAGTCGACTTCTCCAGCCGGTGGCTCCATCTTCCCGTCTGGAGCGTTATCCGCATATCGCGGATTTCTGTCACAGCGATAGCCAGCTGCCATGCTCGAGTGGCTTGGTAGGCTGTGTTCCCCGGGCGTTTGCCCGCATTCACGGCTTACACGCCAGTCTCACCTCGCTGCGGCAAGTGGCATTTCTCCAGCCTAGTGTAGCCTGTTCTGTCTGGCATGTGCCCGCAATGCGCCGTGCACACGGCCAGCAGAGCTCCTGTCATTGCTCGAGTGTGGCGGCTTCTCGTCTCTGACTGCAGCTTAAGCCGCTGCTGCTGCTGCTACTGCTGCTGCTGCTACTGCTGCAGCTACTGCTGCAGCTGCAGGCTGTGTTCCCCTGGCGTATTGCCCGCACTTTGCCAGTTTACGCACCAGCCAGGCCTCACTGTGTCTGATGCTCCGTCAGGCATTGAGTGTCCTCCAGCCTGCAGCGCCAGGCTCACCGGTTACACAATAGCCAGGCCTCGTTGTGTCTGATACGCCAGCCAGCGAGTGTGTTGTGCTCCAGCCTGCGGCGCCGGCAGTATCAGGGTGTCTCGTCCTCGAGTTCACTCATTCGCCACTCATTGGCTCATTGAGCTACGCTTCCTCTCCTCACTCTGCGCCTGGGATTCCAGGTTTGGACCGTCCGTCGCTCCAACCGCATGCCACGGGTTTGCGCTTGTCAGACCTCACTGTGTCTGACATTTCGGCTAGTGAATGAGATCGTCCCCAGCCTACAACGCTGGCTCCCTGTTGGTGCTTCGCCTGTGTGTCACAGACTTACACTGCCAAGTTCAAGTTCAAAGTTTATTCGCCACAAGCAGTGGCAGGTTGCCCTGCAGTGGAACGAACCCACCCCCCGACCTTACACATACAACACAGACATCACATGGGGATACAAGTAAGAGAACGGTTGCATTACAGAAAAAACACTGAAATGTACACTACAATGGGAAAGGTACAAGAGGAAAAATAGAGACCTCTACTCATGCTGGGCTACAGGAGGACAGCATGAGAACAGGAAACAAAAAAAACTCCTCTGCACAGAAAAGCACATAAATGTCTACAGTACAACATTATAGAGCACGTGACCAGCAACAGGGTCGGGTAGGGGATAAGGAGTAATCCCAGGCAACACAGCAGCCATCCTGCCACTGCGCCGACTCTCCAGCACGGGCCCAGACCCGCCTCGTGTTCCCAGGAGGCAACAAGCATCGAAGGCATTGGAAGGGGAAGGGAAATGTGTGAGTGCTTATCAGTGTAAGTGTATTTGTGTGCATGTCCATAGTTCAGCTGTGACAGTGTCCTTCGCCTTATCAGGTTAAGTAAACAGTCTGCTAGCCAATCCAGGTGGCCTTGCATGGGATGGAAAGAATAGTCATCACACAGTCATTATCAGGGAGTTTTTGTTCGGCTCTAGCCCCAGCTGGCACCATGGTGTCCGCATGTTGATGTTGTCAATTTTCTTTTTATGCAAGCAGCTCAGAAGAGAAGAATTTCAAGCTGTTCTTAACACTCCGACACTGGTCTCTCAATCTCCCGTTGGAGAGCCGCAAGCCTCCCCAAGATGGTATCAAACTTCTGTTCCATGGTGTTATCATTCTTTTGATTCTGAGACCCCACAACTGCAGTGAAACGTTCTGCGATGTGATCCAACTGTCGCTCAAGGGTCTCATTTTGAGCAGGCCTCTCTTTGATGTATCCCAACATATGCTCAATGGTGTTGTTTTGATTCTTCACGGCAGCTGTAAGCGTCTCCAAGGTGTTAACCACACTGCGTTCGTTGTGAACCCGTCGCTTCGATTCCAGCGGGCAGCTTTGGGGGGGTTTGAACAGCTGGTTCCGCTCTCTTATTTCTCCGATAAGTCAGGGCCAAGCCAGCTCCAATCAGCAAGAACCCTGTTATCATGGTTCCGAATAGGTAGATATCTTCAGCGTCCTCGATCGACAGTCCCACCAGGCACATGACCCTCCAGTTCTGCCACCCATCCATCGTGTATCCGGCAGGGAAAGTCCCTCCAGGGCACTCGGGCTCTCCCGAGCCCAGACTCCTCGTTGAGAAAAGGGTGTCAATAGCATTCAGAGACCAGTTGAGCAAATCCATAATTCTCTTTTAGGTTTTAGGGAACGACAGTGAGAGACTGTTCGAGGGAAAGTAATACACACGAGACAAGACAAGGACAAGAGGCTAAGCAGGGAAGATAAGGGGAAGGAGGAGAGGAGAAAAAGTGCGACCGCCTTCACCAAGAGCCAAGAGAGCCAGCACGGGAACGCCCAGTAGCTGGGACTTTGTCTGACTCCTCTGTCTGCGGACAAGCACGTGGTGACGGTGCTGGGAGTGGGCCTTCGGGTCATCGCCTTGCACAGCCCTCCACTTATGCAGGTTAGGCTGCCAGCCACCCCCTGCCTGTCTGTCTACAGCTCGGGGCGGCTTCGCCTTTGAGGATGAACGGGTCACATCCCAAGCTTGACCTGCGGTTGCTGGCTGTGTTCCCCTGGTGTGTTGCCCGTTTTGCCGGCTTACATGCCAGTCGGACCTTGCTGTGGTGAGTGAGAGTTCTCCAGCCTGTAGCACAGACTCTCTATCTGGCATTGCCCACATGTCGTAGGCCTGTGCGACCAGCAGGATGCTGCTTGGCAGCTGGGTGTGTTGTGCTCTCTGGCATTCTGCCTCGCGGTTCCCGGGCTGACCTTGAGCGGCCGATCACTTGCGGTCCTGCATCCTGCATGACCGATTCAGGCCAGTGTGGCGTCTGCAGACTGCTGCCTCCGCCCCCTGCCTCGACCTTTGCGTCTGCGAAGCCCAGACCAGGGCGGTGTGCCTATTGGTGCGTTGTCACTGACTCCCGGCACCTTCACTCTCGGCGGTTTGGTTGCACTGACTCCTCGTGGGGTGTCTTACAGAGTTACCCCGTACATATGGAATATGTAACGGTGTGTAGAGATAATCTCAATATACTAGAGAACATACAGTTATGGTGTAACCTTGGTTCTCTTAGTGAGAGACTATCTCTCCACCGTCAGACCGCTCGGAGACACATTCTGATCAAACTATCACCGGTGTCACTTCTGCACAGCTGTTTTATACATGAGCTGTGGGGCGTAGCTGGGCGTGCCGGAGTGTCTTAAAGAGATATCCACACGCCACGACCAAGGGGGGTCATGGCGTGTGCATATGGAATATGTAACGGTGTGGAGAGATAGACTCTCACTATGAGAACCAAGGTTACACCGTAACCGTACGGTTTGTGAGTCTGCTGTTGAGGCCTCAGTGTGAACATTTTTTGCAAAGCTGAAGGCACTTGGTTTGTTGGCCTCGTGTTTCAGCCCTGGAAGATCCATCCATCTTTTCTACTGAAGTGGGAATTAACTCACTTTTGGAAGTGGCCGTTAAAAGAACTGTGGTGACTTTGGGTTTCATAGTTAAATCTCAGGTTTTCTACTTAAAAAACCCCCTAAAACATCTTCAGTAACTTTAAATGATAACTTGGCTCTTTTATTCATTCTGTGTATTATCCATTTTTTATTTCACTACATCTCATATAGACTAAGAACAGCCTAGCCCATAGGACTTTCCAAATCTACCTGAGCACAATGAGTCACATTCACTCATTCACCCAGCACTCTATTATGTGATCATTTGAGGCTTCAGGCTGCAGAAACTCATAGGCAGACGCTTCATGCCCACAGTAACAATGAAAGCAGCTCAATGAGCAGCGATAAATCATTTTTACAGACAATTGATTGACCCATAATCAAACACATTAGAGCATTTGTGAATATGGGTTATAGGTACAAACAGTTTAGGTATGATAAACACAAATAGAGCATTTATTTGTTAGTTTTACATTGGAACATTGTATCACCATGATTCTTTGTTTTAATCACTGATTAATTCAGTTTCATTTATATAGCACCAAATCACAACAGCAGTTCCCTCAAGGTGTTTTTACTGTAAAGTAAAGATCCCACAATAATATGGTTGTCATAATTTTTCTGGAAAAAGATAATACTGCTTGTCGATTTGATCATTATAAGGTTTTTTTTTTTATACCTTTAAAACAGTTTAACATAAAGAGTAACGACGAATGTTGTTGAATTTCAGCATAAATCAGCATAAAACGCAAGTATTTCAAACTGTCCTTAGATTTATTTACAGCGGATAAGAAAGCAAGTATACAGAAAGTACAAATGGAAATGAGTTCATCCATCAACCAACCATATGGAGAGCGAAAGGTCCACAATTAAGAAAGAAAAGGACAAATATGTTTTTCGATGTGGATCAAAGCAGACACGCCAGCATAAAAAAAACTGTGCAAGAAATAAACTGAACTCATTTGAGTTGAAGAAAGTCGAGGATCCTCTGCGCCTCTGTGGCTCGATGTGTTCAGCTTCTTTCCAGTCAAAACGTTCAGCACTGCGTAACGACCTCCGACCTTTGGATGGCTGACCCCTCTCTATCTCTCTCCGTCTCCTACTCTCTTTCTGTCTCTGTGACTTCCACCCCTGTGGGACTAACCTTGTTAAATAAAGCTTCATCTAAAATGACTCCATCCTGCCTGTCTGCTCTGCTCTGCAATAAATCCTTCATCAAACACAGAGGAGCGCGTCGATCAATATCAAACCACCGGGACTGAGAGCTCATGTGTGTGTCTGCCAGAGTGAGTGTGTTCTCACCGTTTTACCACTGAGTGGTAGGACTGATGCTGCTTTATTAGCAAAATAAAGCTCTGTCAAGGTTTTATACTTTTAATTATTCAATCTGTATGTTAATAGGAATTTGAAGCTTTATTTGTACAGTTACAATCAAAAACCATTCAACCTGCAAGACATTCTAGTGAAGTGAATGGAATTTAATGAAATTGTATTAGGTGAAGCCGTGATAAAGTCGAGGAAAGTTTAATAATGTATGGCTGAGTGAAGAATCCCGACCAATCTTACTCTTAATCCTACAGAGTTTAGCTTGCTGCTGTGAAGGCTCTGGTGTGCACCCAGTGTCTTTAAGTAATTATCAAAGTAACCAGGATACCTCCTGCAATCATCTATGCTGGCTTCAGGGTGAACAAATAAAGATGCAAAGATATGCTTCATGTGGCGGAGGGCTTTCGCTTTGGTGCCCTCAGAATCTCATCTCTGATTTTTGCAGATGATGTGGTTCTGTTGGCTTCATCGGGTGAGGGCCTCCAGCTCGCACTAGAGCGGTTCGCAGCCGAGTGTGAAGCAGCGGGAATGAGGATCAGCACCTCCAAATCTGAGGCCATGGTTCTCAGCCGGAAAAGGGTGGAGTGCCCACTCCGGGTCGGGGATGAGTTCCTGCCCCAAGTGGAGGAGTTCAAGTATCTCGGGGTCTTGTTCGCGAGTGATGGGAGAAGGGAGCCGGAGATCGACAGACGGATTGGGGCTGCAGCTGCAGTAATGCGGACGCTGCACCGGTCCGTCGTGGTGAAGAGGGAGCTGAGTGTAAAAGCGAAGCTCTCAATTTACCGGTCGATCTACGTCCCTACCCTCACCTATGGCCACGAGCTGTGGGTAGTGACCGAAAGAACGAGATCGCGGATACAAGCGGCAGAAATGAGCTTCCTCCGAAGGGTGGCTGGCCTCTCCCTTAGAGATAGGGTGAGAAGTTCGGCCATCCGGGAGGGGCTCAGAGTAGAGCAGCTGCTGCTCCACATCGAAAGGAGCCAGCTGAGGTGGTTCGGGCATCTGACAAGGATGCCCCCTGGGCACCTCCTGGGTGAGGTGTTCCAGGCATGTCCCACCGGGAGGAGGCCCCGGGGCAGACCCAGGACACGCTGGAGAGATTATATCTCTCGGCTGGCCTGGGAACGCCTTGGTATTCCCCCGGATAAGCTGGAGGAGGTGGCTGGGGAGAGGGAGGTCTGGGCCTCTTTGCTTAGGCTGCTGCCCCCGCGACCCGGCCCCGGACAAAGCGGATGAAGATGGATGGATGGATGGATGGAAGATATGCTTCATCTTATTTTCTCTGTGTGTGTGGATGCAGACAGACAAACTCTACTGAATGACAGCAACATCAGGAAGAAGGAACACAAGAAGCTGGAAAATTACCGAGGTACTGAGAGAAGAGCTCAAGAAGATGTGGAGGGTGAAGGTAGCAGTGGTCCCAGTGGTAATGACCCCCAAGATGAGCGAGTGGCTCCAGGGGCCAAAGGGTAATATATATATGTATTTAAATACACACAAATTGTCATGTTCAAGAAACTTCTTAATTTAATAGCATTTACGTCTGTGCCCAACGCCATGGGAGACTCACCTTAAGCCTTGTGGGTTGCCTGCAGTTCTAATATACCAGCTGAAACACCAGGAATCCTTCGA
This sequence comes from Mchenga conophoros, assembly GCF_057382185.1. Taxonomy (NCBI): domain Eukaryota; kingdom Metazoa; phylum Chordata; class Actinopteri; order Cichliformes; family Cichlidae; genus Mchenga; species Mchenga conophoros. The sequence goes on from NC_140542.1 coordinate 19,918,975, forward strand.
ATCCTTTGAGTATCTCCAGTGAAGTTGTATGAGCAGACATCCTCCAACATAACTTCTAGAATGAAGTCTGAGAACAAAAATCTAATCAGCTCATTTAGTGCTGCCTGAGGTGCCTTTTTCAGAGCTTTAGTGAGAGCAGAGATACCATAACCTAAGAGTCTTGGAGGAGCATTACGCTAATATTTAATGAAACTAGTAAAGCTGTCAGGAAGATAGCTTTAAGCAGTACAAGCATGAAATGTGTTAGGTGGTACAACAATGACCATTTTTTACTGATGTAAAAAACCTCTGACAGCCAGAAAGAGGAAACAAAGTTGACATCGATACTGAGATTATGTGTTTAGACTACAGTGCTGTGAAAAAGGATTTTCCCCCTTGCCTCCTTACTAATTTCCAAGTTTTTGCACATTTGTTACACTTAAATTTTAATATTAACCAAAGAGAACCTGAGAAATTACAAAATGCAGTTTTTAAAGTATTTCATTTTAGAGTATTTGATTTATTAAAGAGAAAAAGCTATCCAAACCTGCATGCCCCTGTCTGGAAAAAGTGTTGTTAAATTGTTATTAAATCATGAGTTAACTATGATTAACCACATTAAACGCACACCATTGACTGATTACTGTAAGGCCTTTTAACCCTTTAAGACCTACCATAGAACCAAGTCCGCCAGAGCTTATATTATATTTTTACATGCTGTGGAGCCATTTCTGGGAGCATTTCAAGTTGCTATACATCAATACAACCATTATAGCCCAAATTTTAATAATATGTATGCATTAAGTGCATAGTAATAGGCTCATAAGGCCCTGATGGTAAAAAACTACATTTCTGCAAAATGACATCACTTCCGGTTTCGGGCAGGGCATGGCGGACATGCAATAGTTCGCGCTGATGGACGTAGGAAGTGTTACAAACAGCTGATCGGATCGGCAAAACGTGTTTCTGGAATATTATGTTTTTGTTGCTGCTAGTGCCTTTTATGCAGTTTTTGCAAATCTATATGTGGAAGGAAACTGTGACCTAGGACAAGCTGATGGCATAAGATGTAAGTACAACTCCTCCGGTTTCATATGCAAAAAAAATTATTGTGCTAGCTTACGTGGTTACAGTGCTACCAGGATTTAAAAATAGTTACGCAAAACAGAGCGTGCCCGCTCTGACCGGCTTTAAAGGGTTAAATCAAGAAATCACATAAATAGAACCTGACTGACAAAGTGAAGCAGTGTAAAAGATCTCAAAAAGCAACACATGGTGCCAAAATCTAAAGAACCAGTAGAGAAACAAAGTCTCTGTCATGGTGGATGGAATTAGAGGACTCATGTGCGAGACTCCTTGCGAAGTGATGGTGAATTTATTTACAGTGAAAACAAGGCAACAGTTTGACTCTGTAATCCAAAAGAGTAGTGAAGTGACAAGGTGACTTCTCCCTCTTGAAACACTAAATCGCGGCTGCGCTACCCGGCTTACCTCAACATTCCAGCGCTGGCTGTCATCCGACCGCACAGTTAAATAGGTCTGCTTCGGGATGGTAAAAGATTAGTAGCAGCCGGCAAAGTGATTAAGCACAGGTGCGGTGACTCCATTGCGGGACACTCCTCCCAGGTCAGCTGCCGTTCTGTGCCACGGCTCCCGGAAGTACATGTTCCCACATCACAACAAAGAACACACAAACACACACACAGACACACACACAGGACGGAGAAGAAAAAACAGCAAAAGTGCACACAAACACAACCCAAACTGGCAGATTGACCGTTGAGGACCGTGTGGCCGTGACAGTCTCTGACATCTGAAAGGGGTCACAAAGAAAGTTCTAAAGCCTTGGGACTCGGTCAGATCCATTATCCACAAATAGAGGAATAGTTGGAATCGTGGTAACCTTCCCAGGAATGGTCAGCCTACCAAAAATACTCCAAGAGCACATCGACGACTCATCCAGGAGGTCAAATCTAAACAACATCTCCTCCATTGGAGAGTACCAAGGAGAAAATTCACTGCTGAATAAAAACAAACAAAAAACATGAAGCCTCTTCTCATATTTGCCAAAAACATCTTGATCTGCCATGAGACTAATAGCATTTCATAAAAAAATATCACACCTGCGATCAATAATGGTGGTGCTAGTGTGGTGGTCTGGGGCTGCTTCCCTGCTTCAGCATGACTCCGCTGTAATTGATGGAACCATGAATTCTGCTCTTGAACATAAAATCCTGAAGGCAAGTATCTGGCCATCAGTTCATGCCTCAAAGCTAAAGCAGTAGGACAATAATCCAAAACACACCAGCAAGTCCACTTCTGAATGGCTCAAAAAACAACAAAGGAATGTTTTCGTGTGGCCGAGTCAGTCTGGATTTAAATCTGACTGAGCTGCTTTGTCATGACCTTAAATAAATCATAAATAGGTTTTCTTTGTCTAACACTAAAACTTGTTTGATGATCTGAAATGTGTAGGCGTGACAATATGTAAAAGTTTCAAGAAATCAGTTAGAAGCAGATACTTTCTCACAGCACTGTATGTCACTGTTTCTCCAAACATGAAGAAGCTGTAGTCCTGTAGTCCTCTCTGATCACAGCTACTGGTATTAAAACAAAGCTGTTTATGTATCTGTCACACAATAATCATGCAGACAGGGTGGCTCAGTGACTACTAACTGGAACTGTTGCTTTCATTTTTGTATTAAGTGATTTGCATTGTGGGTATTTACTGCCTGTGGGCTTCGGATGATTAGATGCCCAGTATTTTGGATATTTCAAGGTTTTATTGTAAAGTGTGGCTGCAGTAACGAAACCCTTGCCAGACTTTAGGTTTTTATCCTTCTATATTTTACTGTAGCCATTTTAAAATCTCTTAAATAAATAAAGTTTATTATAGGGAATTATCAGTAGCAGCCATATTAAGTGTATCATATAAATTGTTTTTTTTCCTGTTTTCTTTCATTTTATTATGCAGAAGGATAGAAACATAAGTTGTACTTCAGGTTTATGGCATATAAAAGACAGATTGATGCCTCCCCATTAAAACTGTATGGGGGACTCTATAAATTTATTATTCATAAGAACAGAGAGAGGAAGATGAGCACTCATAAAACAACAATATAAAACTCTCTGTCTAAGATATGAAGAATAAAAACATTATTAAAGCTATTCAGCCATGCAGAACACATTAAAACTGCATTATATGTGTTACCTTGTAGCAGTATCTCAGTAAAAATGGCTCCAATAACACTGTTCGTTCATAACAAGCAGTCAAAAAGGCTGACTCGTATTTCATTGGTTTCCTCCAAACCTTTTGTGATTCACTAGCAAATGAGTACATTTCCAATCTTACAGCAGCACATTTCATTTATAAGAGAAAAATGCAGGCCTTATCTCAACTCAACTCACGGAGACACAAAGACAGACGCTAAAGAACCATCACATACAAATTTGAGCATGAGCTTCTTTTTTGTTCCACGTGAGTCAAAATATTCTTCTTGAGGGTAAAGTGTTGGTGGAAAAGTGGATGCAGGGTAACAGGAGTATTACACAAAGCACCAGCTTTCCCCAAGAATTTTATCACCACACTGTCTTATTTTGGATATTTCTGTTTTCATGTGAAGGAAATGAAAATTTGACAGTGATCATGGGACTTAACTCACTCCAGTGTGGCCTGGTGCACTCTTACTAAATCTTTCTTCTTCATCTGACAATATTTAAGACATTCCGGTGAAATAGAATCAAACATTTCCACTTCAGTCACATTTTATTGGCTGTTTTAAAATCCACCATGGTGGTGATGTACAGGGGAAAATCTCAAATTAAACTGTTGTCGATATTGACCTCACTATACAGGTATATCAGGGGCAGTTCAACAGCTAGCTCCAAATAATTCCACAGCTCCTGACAGTTCAACTCTGCAGTCTTACTGAACCAGGTGGAATTTCTTCCTGACATGTCCTGTCCGGGCAGAGACATGCTACGGGCTCATTAAATGTTCTACTTCAGTTGAATTGGTTAAACTGTCATACCCAACTTGTGGGTAAGGAAAGCAGTCCAACAGAGCTAAAGAAGGTTTCATCAATAAAGTCAATATGTTTTCTTAAAGCTTTCTCTCTTCTTTTTGGCATTGTTGTTACTGGAGTCAGACCAGACATAACTCCTTAATCTTGGCAGAAAACACAGCTTTAATTACCACAGACACAGACAGTGTGTAACATCCTGGCAACACACCAAAGTTACAAATGAAGTATTTATGATCCACACTCAGCTGTTGGGTAATTTATTCTCAGCTTTTTTCTTTTTTTTTTTAGAAATTCACATAGTTTGTTAATTACCTGCTAATTTTTGTGCGACACACATAGATATGACTACGTGCTAATTGTTTTCATAAGAAAAACAAGAGGAGGGACAGGATGAAGACGTAGAAATTAAACCAAACCCCCTCCTGCTCCCTCTGATGATGACATTCAGCAATAAATTTGAATTGATTTTTGTCCGAAAGCCCCATACTATTCATTGCCATGGAAACGGACACACCGTCGTTATGGGATGTTCCACTCTAAATGGACCCAGCAGCATGTGAATGCCAGGTTCTGTGTGTGTGTGCTGAAGTTTCAGCTGTGGTGGATGAGTAAATTAACAGTGTGTGTGTGCGCGCGTGTGTGTCCTCAGGCAGTCAACCAGCCCTCTCATCCTCACTTCCTAATGAGATTTAATGCTGAGTTGTCCACCTAACACACACACATGCTCAAGCACGCTCACATAAGCACACACAGTTTATCCATCGCAATTTTAATAATAACTTCCTGCCTTTATCCCAGTTGCAGTTTGCCTATTTGACACTCAGTGCAGCAACTGATGAAATTATTCAGTAATTTCAAAGTAACACAGGCTGACCTAAAGGAGGCGCTAAACCCCTCTTATCAGTTCGTGGCTCAGGACTGGGATGTCAGCGGGGTTGTAAATCTTAAGCAGACATATCTGCCCCAGAGGACAACTTTTTCACCCTTTGACTTGTTCATCTGTCATTAACATCACGTCAAAAAAAATTAACTGCTTTGCTGTACGGCCAAACGCCTGCAACATTGATAACTTCCAAATCAACCACACTTACTTTTTGTTTCAGCCGGTTCACCTCAGACGGTGAACACCACAGGCAGACTTGAAACTATCAAAGAAACATTTACATGTGACTAAGATCAATCCAAATTTGCTCTTTAGCTGATGGATGGTTGCAGGCCAACCTTTATCCTCCACTCCCATTTGGAGTTAGTTGAAATGGTCATCTCATAGCTGAGATAAATTTGTTCAGCTGTGAAATGTTGGATCCTGTCTTTGATCCAGACAGAGACCAAAAGAGGATGAGACACTTAAAGAAGTTTAGATAAAAATCTCTGGAAGGCACTGGCTGGTCTCCAACCCTTGCCCTTTGACTCAACAGTTGAAATAAAACAAATGAACAAATCATGTTATTGCACATGAGCACCACAGAGGCTCGCAACAGTGTCTATCTGTGTGCATGTGTGGAAAAAGAGTTTTGAACCTTGCTTTGGCTTTGACTGGAGATCATCCCTGTGCTGCGTGTTCCTCTGGTACTAACCATATAAACCAACACTGTTGGACAACCTGTGCATGAAAACCACCTGTTACAAGTAACCAAAGCACAACTTTTGACCCAGCTCCAAAACTCCATGCATCCCAATACATCTGAGCGTCAATGGGATGAGTAAAAAAAAAAAGTCCAACCCACTACTAACTCCAACTAATTGCAATCTAACATAATCCAAGTGGCCCCACCAAAATCCAAGACCTGCAGTTACAGTTTTGTTGTTTATCTTTTTAAGGGTTGGGATTAGGTTGAAATGTATCCACGGTCTATAGATTTTTTTAGAAGCTAGAAGATGTTACATTTCAAATACTTTCTTATTTATTTAGGATTACAGTTTTTCTGTCCAAATTTCCTCTCTGCTCCAGAGAGGCAAAAGTTCTTCAGAAGGAGGTGTACATGAACCAATCTAGATGGGTCATCAGTGACCTGGAGTGTGTTAAGCAGTTACTGTTTATTATTCACATCCAGAGAAATCATAGTGACAAATATTTCTGGTTATTGAAGAAGGAATGTTTAAGAACTTATCAAATGACAAAAGTAAAACGTGACCTCAGAACACATATTTAGTGGAAAATATCTTCTGTAGCCTTTAATGTACTCCCTTGAGCTAAACCTATTTAAAATTACCTGTTTAATTTCTCCTATCTGGTCAAAACATGTTGAACCATAAAGTCAGCTGCTGTGGAGCTGCGTTGGCTGGTGTGAAACTCCTGCAGGCTTCATGGTTAGAAGTTTATGCAATATTATGAGTATTCTCTGATTGGCCATGTGATGATCACACAGTGAAAGCTCAGAGGAAGCAATGAAGCACCTTCTATATTTAAATATTTCCTGCCTATAATTTGAATGATTAAAACATTACTTTTTTTTTTTTAAAACAATGACAGAAAAGCTCCCTCTGTCAAAGACCTGTGACGCTTTGATTAGTTGGTGAATTGCATGTAGTCTGTCATGTATCGCAGCCATGAAATCAAAGATGGATCCATACGTTTTTGGACAATGACTGATTTTTTCTTAGTTTTACTTCTGTACACCATCCTGACGCAATCCAGACGTAGAGCTTTAATTGAAAGTGCTTTAACAAATGCATTACATTAACTGTTCAGGAATTGTAGCCAATAGGACACACTTTTATTATTTTAAATATAGGGATATGTATAATTCTTGGATGAAAATAATTTGCAGTCAATGCATGTCTAAAGTCTACAGCTCAATCCTCTGGGTGGTAAAAACAATCCCAACTGGGCAATGAGCAGGTGAGGGATTTAGCCATATTCGAAAAATATCTAATATTGCTTTGTTGAGCTTGTGAATTAAAGCTGTAAATCTGCATCTCCAATCATATCTTAATTGTTTGATTTGAAATCCTCTGCGGTGGTGTACACAAGCCTATCTGTATTACTGTAGAACCAGCTAATATGAGCATTAGAGACAAATAAGGCTTTACACTGGTGGCCTTTCCTTTTGTTTCTGAGTCCTGAAATATGAAAAGAACCCAAAGCTTTTCAACTTGAGTTTATATTTAAAAAAGTGTGAACATGTAATAACATTTTATGACTACTGGAAAAGCAGTGGTACGGATAAAGACAAAGAAGAAGAAAGGGGGTGAAGGAAAGAAATACAGTAAGAAAGAAATGAGCGAGAGAAAGACACAAAAAAGAAAAAAATGACTTTGACAGCTGAGCTTCAGGGATCTACCCCAAGGTACTGAGTCAGCTACCACACACACACACACACAACCAAACACACACAGAAAGCTCTCCGACTGATACACACACTGAGAAAGTCTCGTATCACCATAGGAGGTTGACAAAAATCCATCATGACACACCCATTGACTAAAAATGGGCTTTGAAGCAGAACTGTGCTGTCTGCACACACATGATTACACACAAACACACAAACTGACTGCTGACGCATCACACCGCCTTCTGCTCTCACAACTTTATCTCTACAAGAACTTCAGAGGGAGAGAGAAAGGAGACGTGGCTGTGAAAGACGTACAGCGAGAGAGTTACAGCAGCAGGAGTTAATGAAATAAATGAGGAAATGCAAGGAGGGAAACATACATCGGATTATTGACTGAATTTAAATGGGAAAAGAACAATCAATTGCTTCTCTGCACATCAGTATCCTGCAGCTTTATTTGTATGAAGGCCTGTGTCCCTGATAACAGTGTTGTAAATATTTCATGGCCGATGCCTACACATTTCATGTAGTGTCAGGATAAAGCACTAAAGACTTGTTTCTTTTTTCTGGCCTGTGGTCTCTGACTTTTTAAATGTTACTTTTTATTTTATTGTGTGCTCTATTTATGCTCATCAAAATCATTTTCAGTGGGTTTATACTGTACCTTTGAAGGAGTGGATGAAGTCTTTACATTAGGAGGGATCTTAGATAAGAACTGTGAGTTATTTGCATTGTAAGAAATCAGCCGGGGAAGACTTCTTCCACTTTCAACTCAAAGGAAACACTAAAGACCAAGAGAGGAGATCAAGAGCGTGCTGAAGGGATCAAACCTGGGAAGGTGTCCCCTACAGAAGAGGTGCACTTGCTCAATCTTTCTAAATGGGGGTTTAAGCAGACATGCATATTTCTGGTTTTGTCTTTGTTATCTGGGATTTGACAGGCAGGACTTTGCATAATGCAGTTGGATCCGCTTCTTCTCTCTTCAAAGACCTCAATGAAAGAGTTAGAGTGGATCATCTCATCAGCAGGAAGAGGGAAAAAAAGTGAACAGCAGTCACATTCCCTTCACTGCTGTGACTGGTAAGCTTTATTCTTCTTTTAATTACTGAAGTTTATTCAGTGTCGTTTTTCACCAGGTTTCAGCGTTTACAGAGCTGGCTTAAAACCAGTGTGCTCACAGCAGTTTGTCAAACAAAAATTTATCGATTTTACTTTTCATGTTTGTAGACACAAGGTATCAATGAAATAAATGAATAAGTAATAATTTTATGCATTTTTTGTAGCAAAAGCAGGGAGGTGTCACCATGGGAACCAAGAAGACAAATTTTTAAAGTGATGTTTAAAAAAAATGAAACCATATTTTTCTAACCTTAAGTTAAGGTTAAAAATGGAAAAGAAAAAAAATCAGCAACACGAAACAACAGATTAAAGGTTTTGACTATGTTACAAATGGATGTCTTGACATTTTCCACCAGTGTCAAAGAAAAGTTTTTATTAGCAGCCCCAAAATTGTAGTTTGATATGCTTACGTTATGCTGGTTATGTTTTTCTGTTGTTGGTCACCGAGTGACTAATGCTTATACAAAAGCATACCTTTCAAAGCTGTTACCTTTGAATGTTTATAACTTTAAACTGTTAGATGGGAGCCAGATAGCGTGCAGAATTTTCCCTGTTTGAAGGCATGCACAAACACAGCATAGGGCCAAAAGTTGGATTTTTAACTTGCAGGAAGTATTCTATACTTAATCACCTCCTGTTCTGAACATCTGACCATGTAAAATAAAGTCTTCTGATATTGCAACACTTCAGAAAAAAATACAAAAGTATTTCATGGATCTACAGTTTATTTTTAGATCCACTGGCATCCAAGTTCACGGTCATTTTAGTGAACTTTTAGTGAAACTCTTTTCTTGCTGCGTCACGACCAGTGTTGGGACTAACGCGTTATTAAGTAACGCGTTACAGTAACTACGTTATTATTGTGGTAACGAGCACGGTAACTAGTTATTATGCCAAAAACAGGAACGCGTTACTCGTTACTGGGATTTAGATAGGGTCGTTATTCGTTACTTCGTGTGGTGGCTATCGCGGAGCTTCCACAGATTCAATAACATTAGCAAGTGGTGGAAGCCAGCAGGTGGATGAAGGAAAAGGGAGGCAAGAGGAGAGACCCGAAGTGGCCGCCGGTCCGAGTATCAGGTGAACTGAACTTCAGGTAAGAAGTTATGACCTGCAGTGTATCTGAGTCACATATAAACCAAGTTTAGGTGGAGTTTGTTTTCGTTATGCTGACTTTTTCGTACTGCGTGCTAGCTAGCATGACGGAGTTTCTATACAGCTGGGTGGTGCTATGATGTTACTGATGTTGAACTTTATTTTGTTCATAAGGTTAATTATTAGAGTTGCCAACCATTCCTTAAAAAACGGAATCGTCTCGTATTCAGAGAAAATATTACGCGTTTCGTATTGAGGTGAAAAGGAACAGTTTGTCCCAGACTTCAGCTACAAAAAAATGAAAAAGACACAAAGCTGGATTTATTCTGTGTCTTTGCTGCACAGCTGCCTCTTCTTCTCTCATCCTCTCACCCTCCCCCTCCTGTTTCTACTTCAATCATGAAACTGATCAATGATCAGCTGATCAGCTTTTCTCTCTTATTTATTTGTCGCCCACTTTGCGCCAGAAAGAGGAAACAAGCGAATGTCGCGGTAAACAACAGCAGCACGTTTAAGCTTGATCAGCTGTTGTTAGAATTTATTTAATATTAATTTCTAGTATCAGCTGATGTTTGCTGGAGCCACAGCTGCAAAGCTGCTGGTCAGGATGTCGGTTTGGTTATCTGGTGAGAGGGAAACATGAAGATGAAACCAGGAGATGTCCTTACTGAATCATCAGAGCTGAACAGGTGATGGAGAAACAGGTTTACCTTTTAGGTGACATGAATGAGTTGAAGGGAAGTTATGAACTGTTTCTGAGAGACAAATAACCCCAGGATCCTTTTTTACGTAGCTGACAGCTGGTAACTGTGCAGGTGCGGATCTAGCAAAGTGTTGCCAGGGGTCCATGTAGGGCATTAAAAGGGAAAGGGGGGCACAAGGAAATACTTTCTTATTCTCATTTAAAATGTCTCACTTTTAAAAAAATAATTATCTGAGTCTTACAACAAACAACTGATAGATTAATGCATATATACCATCAAAACAGTGTACATCACTGTCACAACAGCATTTGTTTTCATTCAAAGGCTTTATGATTTTTCTTATAATGGTGGGCCGGTCTCAAGTCATATTCCCCGGGACGATTTTTTTTTTGTCCCAGTCCAGCTCTGTATGCAGCTCATCTTCAGTCTGGTGTTACCTACATCTTCCTATTCAGAAGGCAGAATTTCCGAGTTCTGAGTACAATCGAAAGCACCACGACTGCAGTTTTTGTGTTGGATGTAAAAAGCAGGCTAGAATCATGCGGCGGTCAACGACGGTCCAGGCGTGGGATTTCTCTCGTGGAAATGTGCACATTATTTTTTTCCTTTCTATTGGTAGGTGGCACAGTGCACTTGTGGCAAGTAAGCAAGCTAGAAGACTGGCAAACTTGCTGGGTATCCAGTTACGGAAGCAACACATTAACAAGAGAATTCTGAGTAAAACCAAAGTTACTTTCCCTAGTAACTAGTTACTCTGAAAGTAACGAGTAACTTGAAGTAACTGAGTTACTTTTGATAGAAGTAACTAGTAATGTAACTAAGTTACTAATTTAAAGTAACTTACCCAACACTGGTCACGACTGACTTTTTAGCTAACGTAAGCTAAAGTGGCAGTTTCTGTTTTTGTTTTTGACGCTGTCGCCGGTACGAGATTCCGGAATGGCACTACATCCAGCTGTGAAAGCTGCATCAACCTGAGCCAAAAAGTGATCGAGCTGGAACAAAGGATATCCACGCTATACCAAATCCAGGGGGCTGAATGCGAACTTGACATGATCCTCCTTGGCAAAGCTCAAACCACCGCTACTAGCGCTGAGCTAGCCGACACAGTGCACCATCCAGCTGCTGTGTCCCAAGATCCCGCCAACAGTTAACACAGGCTCTCAACTTGCGTCGCTGGTGCTTCTGCCAAGGACGAGAACTCCTGGTTTCATGTAGGGGCCAGACCAAAGGCTCTGGTCAGCTCCACTCCACTCCAACCAGCGCCATGGACCGTGGTTGAGATGCGTGGTGGCTGCAGAGGGGGCAGGAGGATCCGCCTCTCGCACCCTCACCCCTCCGGCGTGGTAGTAAGGCAGGTATGGAGGAGATCCTCCATACCTTAAAATGTACAATAATACATTAATGAATTCAAGAAATTCATACTTCGCCAAAATAATCAATAATAACAAAAATAATCCCAAGGTCCTCTTTTCCACCATAGATCATTTATTTAACCCTGATTTTAACAGCTCCCAAAGAACCCCCACAGACTCACTCTGTGAACAGTTTGCAGACCACTTCAGGGGAAAAATCAGCGCCATCAGATCTGATATTTTATCTAATCGCGATATGTTTGTAAACACATATGAGGGCTCGATTGTACCTGAGGAGACACTGGACAGCTTTGTCCTGGTTAATGCTGAGAACCTTCAGAAAGTTTTCTCCACAGTGAGACCCACCACATGTCTTTTAGATCCAATCCCTTCTTCACTCTTTAAAACACTTTATGGATTTTTTGAGGCTGAGCTTTTATACATGATGAATTGCTCTCTTCAGTTGGGTGTCTTCCCTGCTGCCTTTAAAACGGAGGTGGTGAGGCCCCTTCTGAAGAAGAGCAATTTGGATTGTAATGATTGGTATCCAACTTACCATTTTTAAGTAAAATCTTAGAAAAACTTGTTTTTACTCAGATTAATGACTTTTTGAATGATAGACAGATCCTGGAGATATTCCAGTCTGGATTTAGGGTGAACCACAGCACAGAGACTGCTCTCCTAAAGGTTTTAAATGATCTTAGATGTAACTGGGACTCCCAAAAGCTCTCAGTCCTGGTGCTACTGGATCTAAGCGCAGCCTTTGATACAGTAGACCACGCTATTCTTTTAAACAGACTGAAACACATGGTGGGCCTCTCTGGTGCTGTACACAACTGGTTCACTTCCTATCTCTCTGACAGAACTTTTATGGTGAGTATGGATACATGCTCCTCTAAGATCCATAAAATGACATGTGGTGTGCCTCAAGGGTCGGTTCTAGGCCCTGTACTTTTTCATTTGTATATGCTCCCTCTCGGCGGTGTCATCAGGAGGCATGGAGTGAACTTTCACAGTTACGCTGATGACACGCAGCTGTACATCTCTGTGTCTCCTGATGACACCAGACCAATGGATGCCCTTTTTAACTGTATTTTAGATATAAGATCTTGGATGGCAGAAAACTTTTTACAGCTTAACCAGGACAAAACTGAAGTTTTAATCGTCGGTCCCGAGGCTCAGAGAGAGAAACTCTTGTCTAAATTAGAGGCATTTTCACTATGTCCTTCGCTACAAGTGAAAAACCTGGGTGTTATTTTTGACTCTGAGCTTGGTTTTATCCCACATATTAAACATGTAACCAAAATTGGATTTTCTCACCTAAAAAATATAGCCAGAGTCCGCCCTATTCTCTCTCGGGCCAACACAGAGATGCTGATGCATGCTTTTATTACCAGTCGCATTGATTACTGTAATGCCCTGCTCTCTGGTCTTCCTAAGAAGAATATTTCAACTTTACAACTTTTGCAAAACTCGGCAGCTCGTGTGCTGACGAAGACCAGAGGGTGGGCCCACATTACACCGGTTTTAGAATCGCTGCATTGGCTTCCCGTGTGTTTCAGGATCGATTTCAAAGTTCTTTTATTGGTTTTTAAATGTCTTAATGGTCTTGGGCCTTCTTATCTCTCAGATCCTGAGGTCCTCTGGTACTGGCCTTTTGATTCTCCCTAAAGTCAGGACACATACTCACGGAGAGGCAGCTTTTCAGTGGTATGGTCCTCATCTGTGGAACAGCCTGCCGGAGGAGCTCAGGGCCGCAGAGAACGTACATGTTTTTAAGAACAGGCTCAAGACCCACCTTTTTAATTTAGCTTTTACTTAGCGTTTATTTATTTTATGCTTATTTATTCTATCCTGTTATTCTATTATTAATTTAGGCTTTAACTAATAATTATTGATTTTATTCTTATCCATTTTTTAATCTTCTTACTCTATTTATATTTATATTTATATTGTATCCCGTTCTTATTTATTTTATCATTTTACCCTGTATATAGCCTATTGTGTCATATCTCCAGTGTTTCCTCGGAGGGGGCTCTCTGCACCGGGGCTGCGATCGACCATGGCTGCTGGGTCTCTGGGGGTCCTCTCAGCCTGGCTGGGGGGCTCCTTTGCCTCCCTCCTGCTGTGTGCCCAACCTGGAGGCTGCGGTCTGTGACCGGCTCCCGGTGCAGACGGCTCCCTGTTATAGTGTTTCCTCACTTGGCTCATGTGAACCCAGCCCAATTTTTACTCTTTAAGTGTGCGCGAACGTGTGTGTGTGTGTGTGGGGGGGGGGGGATATGTGTGTATTCACATCATTCATGTTAATGAGAGTGTGGGGAGTGAGTTGGAGGGTGGGGTGGGCTGCTTTTAACTATGTAAAGCACTTTGTGCTACATTTTTTGTATGAAAAGTGCTTTATAAATAAAGATTGATTGATAACTCTTTTAAGGCTCCTGTTAGTCTCGCTGCAAGTGGACATGCATCTCCTCGAAAAAGAAAAGGATAAAAGGAAAGTCTTCCACTGGGAAGGTGATTGGCTTCAATCTTCCATCCCTCCAGGATCCCAAGGTTAGCAGGAAAGATTCCACCCCAGACAAAAAAAATTTTGAACTACTCCCCTCCAGCAAGAACAGCTTCTTTACAGCTGCAGCTCGCCGCATCAGCAAGGGTTGGGATCCCTACTGATAGGAACTCTTAGGCCACTTGCTTTTTAGCACTGCAATCTCACTCATTGCTCACTAGTTTCATTTTTCTGAGATATCCAGAGGAATTAAACATATTCCCATTACGGTAATCATCCTTGACCAATAACTGAATCTGTTCCTTTTGTTTTGGTTTGAGTATTGTTGATTATTGTATAGCTATGGGGGCAGAACCCAATTTGATCATACACTTGTGACGAGTAGCATTCACAAGGTCACATATCCGTGGACAGGATTCTTCCCTCTCATTGGTAACTGAGAAAAGTTTATCTTGGGTCACGCCCATTTTCCATCACCAACAGTTATTTTGTCACATCCGCAATAACTGCTCGCCTCATGTTACTGCTGCTTTTGTGTCCAAATGAATTCAATTTGTTTAGTCTCCGTATTTTCATAAACATATAAACAATGATCCATGCTCATCTGTCTGTGTGTTGCACGGTGAGCTTCTTTGTATGGATGTGTGGATTTTTGCCACACCAAACAATCGTCACACTTTCACTGTGAGTAATGAGGTGTGGAACTGTGAACTGTGATGGCTCGTTGGTTCAGTCGGATAAGATCTGAAGCTACAATAGTGCAGCAGATTAGGTAACAGTAATGCAAGAATTTCGGTCAGATCATGTGTGTCCTGTTTTTAAAGATGAGCAAAGAAAACTCAATTGTACATTTCCAGCCTTCTGGCGTCATGATTAATCCCACCATGGTATTGTTCCCACTTGCTGGAATTCTTTTGTTGGCATTTTCTTTTGTTTTAATTGAAACAAATTCTGGTTAACAAGCTCCCTCTTGCTTGAAAGTCCAGGAAGGGAACTCGACTGACATTCATGAAGGGTGTTGGAACGACTTTCATTTCACAACCATGTTTTCGAAAAAGCTGCGACACAACACAACATGTAATTATGGTCCTGTTGTCTCTGAAACTCTCAGCATGGTGGCAGTAAAAAATGCTAACGTCGAGTCCAAAACCAGAGGATGATGTCACAGTGGTTACGTCCTATGGGATGGCAGCAAGCGAAGTAACTATCTATAATACAACAATAAAAGGATGCTGCAAAAAACCCACCATGAATAATAACAAACATGCTTGCTTTTCTTTTCTTCCTTCTCTGTCATTGCAGCAGTTTTATTTGTTTTTGAGGAAACAGCTCTTTGCATCTGAGGTCATGACCACAGCTGTCACAGTGCTCAGTGATGCACAGTGTGTATATGCTGCATAAAAAGAAATGTGAGTTTAAGGGCACAGAGGTCATTTGAAATTTAAACTCCATTTACACTGCTGTTGCACTGTCACAGAGAGTCTGGTGGGTAAACACACACACACAAACATGTGCACGTACCTTTTAACCGCTGCTGTAAAGACCAGATATTGGGGCTGACAGCTTAAAAAGGTTTTCAGCAATACGAGGCTAAGTTACACCTTCAGAAATCCACTGGAGCACACACACACACAAACACACACTCAGAGGATTACAGTCTCAGCAGCATGACAGCTGTGGTCAACTCTCTGAGCGGCTGCACGAAAACAAAAAAATCTGCAGCTCTAGCACAAAAATGCTCTTTTCCGCCTCAAAGCTAGCAGAAGTACTCGTGTGCTGTGAGCCGTCTGAGGAGAAGCGTTTGTGGAGAACGGTGATTGTCTGGGCTTTGGTGGATTTTACAGTTAGAGATGTATTTTCAGAGCCAGTGAAGCATGAAGCTGCTGACTCTTTCAGCTAACGTTTTCCATGTAACTGAACATCAAGGCTCCGATTAGACAGATTAACATTAATAAAATCAGAACACAAAATCAAAACACAGCGATAATCAGTGTGAGCTACACTTCTTCTAGACACCATGATCTGAAGAGTGGAGCTCTTTGTCACTTGTTAGTGAGTCAAAGTGCGGCACTCAGTGATTTGAGTATGGAAGTCCAACACTGCCAAAATACAAAATATACATTTTTTTTAAAATGGCTTAGAGATTAAAGACGTCAGTGGCAGTTTTTTTGTGGGAGCAGATTATTATCATCTTGAAGAAAACATTGTACTAAAGTTGGACTCTAAAAGAGGAGGCATTAGAGGACTGATCCATCACCAAACAGGTGTGAATTGGTTTTGTGAGACTTTTCATTCTTGTTCGTTGTACGCTGCTGGACTGTAATTTTTGGGAACCTCTTGACTATGTATAGAGTCAGCTTTTCCTCTGTGGTTCTACTCCCAACCGGTTTGGGAAAGGCAGGTTGTTCTGGCAATGAAACAGTTTCTTCCCTGTCTTCCAAGTTTAGACAGCTTCAGCTCTTATCATTAGTCTTAGGGATTTTTGAAGTGATTATGAGTTTGTTTTATAATCTGATGGGGCTGCATGCATTCATATGTGTTTAAAGAATGACTTGTGGAAATTTTGGAGTTTTTGTTAACAACAATGATTAGATCTTGTGTGAGACTGTTACACCTTGTTAACCCTTTAAAACCGGTCAGAGCGGGCACGCTTTGTGTAGTGTAACTATTTTTAAATCTCTGTAGAACTTGAACCACGTAAGGTAGCATAATTATTTTTTTTTGCATATGAAACTGGAGGAGTTGTACTTACATGTTATGCCATCAGCTTGTCCTCGGTCATGGTTTCCTTCCACATATAGCTTTGCAAAAATTACATAAAAAGCACTTGCAGCAACAAAAACATGATATTCCAGAAACATGCTTTGCAGATCTCATCAGAGGTTCATAACACTTCCTAGGTTGGAATAGACGTCAGCGCGAACTATCGTATGTCCACCATTACCTGCCCGAAACCGGATGTGATGTAATTTTCGCGTAAAATGTAGTTTTTTACATTCAGGGCCTTATAAGCCTATGCTGGTGTTTTTAAAAGTCAAGTTTGACTTTATGCCTTTCTGTATCATTTCTGGGATGCTTAGAACTCAAATTGCACTGCTGGAAATAGTTTATTTTGATGCACATGCTGTTTTTTTTTGCAAATTTGCATTAGAATATTTATTTTCATTTTTCCTGCAGTATATAAAAATTGGTTTATCTCAAAAATGAAACTATGAAGACACTCAAATTAAATGTCCTGTGGTTGGAAACTTTTTTTTGCAACTTTTTTGTATTTAAAGTTTTGAGGAATAAACCACTCGAATTTCTCTAACTAGAAATATATGTAAAAAACAAAACAAAAACGATTTTCAATTTTTTGTAGTTTATTGCACTTTTTTTGCAATTTATGTAGTTTCTATGGACTTAATCCATACTTATTATTAATATATGGGCTATAATAGTTGTATTGATGTATAGCAACTTGAAATGCTCCCAAAAATGGCACTACAGCATGTAAAAATATAAACATAAGCTCTGGCAGATTTGGTTCTATGGTAGGTGTTAAAGGGTTAATGCTTGGCTGCTTCCAGTAGCATAGTGCAACATGTCACAAAGGTCGTATCATCTCAGACTGCTTGTGAACATCACAGTGAGTTATGACCTCCACAGTCAGCAGCTCTCAGTCCAACAGAGCAACTTTGGGGTGTGGTGGAAGAGGAGATTCACATCATGGACATGCAGCTGACCAATCTGCAGCAGCACTGTGATGCTGTCTTGTCAGGCAGTTTCCAGCACCTTGTTGAATCTCTGTTACGAAGGATGGCAGCAGCTCTGATGGCAAAAAGAGGCCCAACTTCCTACAGCAAGGTGTACCTAATAAAGTGATGAGTGTATATTTGTATTCTGTGTTGTTTTAAATCATTACAAAAGAAAATAAACAGGTATTTGTTTGACATTCTATAAATCAATAAAATCTATATTAATGCATTTAATGGTATATTCACTTTTTTTTTTTTAACTTATGGTATTTTAGTGCAGTTTTGGTCAGAAATGACAGCTGACCTGGTGATTAACCTGACTGTGGAGGTTTCCCTCTGGATCCAGTGTTATGCTTCGTGCTCAGCCCGAGGACAGCCAGGCCTCAGGTGCACTCTGTTGTGTTGTGTCGCGTTGTGAGTTTAACACATGACATGACACCTTAAAGCCTCCAGGACTTCTCGATCATAGCAGCATGTACTGAGCACTGAGCTCAGCTGCACCACCAGCCTCCTGTCGCTCTGTTTGGGGTGCTCGTAGTCACGCTGTCAGTCGATATGGGAACTTTAGTGTCTGCTCCCGCCTGCAGTCTTTTCCTCACAGCGCCCCTCTGTTGTGCTTCTTTTTGTGAATGCTGGTTCAATAAATCGAACAGCTTCTCCTTGTGCACCACACACATATTCCTCAATCCACACTAGAGCTTTGGCATGGTGAGCTACACAAAATACACCTGTTAGCAAATGTCAGCACATCTAGCACTTTATACACTTTTTGGAAGAGACTATGAAAATGCTTTCCAGGCTAATTTGGCATCAGTCAATAACGATACTGTAAGTAACTGTGCGTTAACAATATAACATTAAACCTTATCTCTGTTCAAAACAGGGCATGCAAAGTATCTCTTTACCACAGTATTTACCAGGTGTATCATGACATTTTGCCAGATCTGTGCAACAAAACATCTGCCAGTGCCATAAACAAGCCATAAATGCCAGAGGGAGTCCAAATTAGGCTCCAGTGGTCCTGCTATCTGGGATAAAGACCCCCACCCCCACCCAGGAATGGCTTTTCTGTAATGCTGTGAGCCGTTGATGCAGCCTGTGATTTTTAAACTAAAGGCTCTAAAAATATGATTTTTGGGTGTCTTATTTTAGATTTCAGCGTCTCTTTAAGAAAAACATGTAAAACAGCAGCACATGTTTGACATATGTGTAAAATCTCTTAATCCTCTTCAATGAAGCACAAATCTGTCAGAGATTCAGAGAATGAAAACAGCATCAGGATACATCTGAGGGAAAATAATTCAGTTTCCTTGGAAACCAGGCAAATGTGACAACTGCAGCAAAGCAAAAACTCCGACTTTGTGGAGGTTTTTTTCTCTTTTCTCTTTTTTCTCTCTTCCCTGAGCCTCTGAGACGCTTCAGATCCTGAAATCACCAACATTTGAAGCAGAAAGCCACACTGGAGATAAGGTGACAGGAAGAGGAACAGCTGACATCACAAGCTGGAAAACTGCCAAACAAACCGTACTCTTTAAAAGACCACCAGACACTAGGAGAGGTTGTTCTCTGAGGGGCTCAGGTCATCTGTTACATATGGTTTCAGCTCTTAATTACAATTCCTTCAATTACTCAAGCATTTTAAAAACACTATAGCAATATAAAGCACAGCATGTAGCATGTAGCACTAGCATGTAGAAACCAGGATACAACATTGAACTGCTGGCTGAAACACACACGCCTTTCAGACTGAGCAGTTTCTTTTTAGTTCACATGTTCACACGTTTCTGAACTGTCAGAAAATCTATGCTATAACTCTTGTATATCAGTGCTGCTGGATGTCAATCATGGATCTTTTAACAGAATGACGCCATTCAGCCTGGTCCACACATTCCTCAGTGGCGACTTCCACTTGTCATAGGACAGACCACATTATAGAAATGCACACAAGGTCAGTTCACTGCTTGAAGCAAAAAGAGATTTGAAAATGAGAGCTGGAGCCTGAAGGTGAAACTCTACTGCCCATGTGCAACAGGCCGCAAAACACAGAAGATAACCGGGAAGACAGAGCTCAGTCGGCTCAAATGCCTTTTTGATCAAATGATCTTTGCCTTTATGGATTTGCTTCACTAAGCCAACGTATATTAGCTTAAACTGCATCACTGCAACTTTTCCATTCAGTACGGTCGTATATAATCACAGTAAGAATGAAAAATACAAATTTAAAAACAAAACAGGACCAGACAAACCGTACTCCATTCTGACTTCAAAATCCAGATTTTATAAGTGGACTGGTACTTTTCTACTCTGAGCTCTCACAGCACTTTCTTACTGCGTCACTCATTCATTGACACATGACAGTATTTTCTATGTCTAGGCACTTTTAACCTAAAATTCTAACTCTCACACTTTTAAGGATGTGTAAGGATGAATCTCGGGATTCAGTATCTTCCCCAAAGGTACTTCAACTTGCACACAGGTGATCCAGGGATTGAAGCTTGGACCTTTGCATAAGTAGATGACCCACACTACTGAGAGTATTGTTGTTAATACCGCCACAAGGTCATACATTAAAAGACATCCTGTGCACATTTATGCGATCTAAGCTCCATCTGAGAAGGTCTTGAAAAATCTGACAAAAAAAATGTTTCTTTCTTTTTGTTTCGCATTAAATCCTGAAAACACCTGTGGGGGTTTTCATCAACTCTGGAGCTTTTTGGCCTCTTTTACACTCCTGCATCTAAAAAAGAAGAAGTACATGCTAACTCGTTAGCAGGTTTGACACTTTGCCATGAGGGTCTTCTGCCACCAAGAGGGCAGAAATGGTGGTGCATATATCAGAGCAGTTTTAAATAAGTACTTTGCTGACTTAAAAAAGTATCAATTAGTAATCAGTCATAAAAATCCTCAAACAAAAAAAAAGTTTTCAGTGGTTGGATCCTCAGCAATCCTCTTCTCTGGTAAGTTTTAATGAGGTTGCCTAAAGAAGTCGTTCTTGTTACACCAGCTAGCTCCCACACAGGCTGGAGCTGAAATATTGTTATGTGCCGCTGGCTGAATTAATGTGATGACTGATCATTTAGTTGGACTGTTTGGTGTAGGCGTCCACTTTTCTGTCTTTTTTTGGAGTGGAAAGCATGAGGGCTGAGACAGCCGGGAAGCTAACTCTGCTTTGCCAAAACAAACAAATCTTCAGCTTTTAAGCTTTTAACGTTGAACACGATCTGTGTCCACGTAAGTGTGTACAAAACTGAAAACAAAGCAGGGGGAAGCAGACTGAACATTTCCAGTGATAAATATAGCCACTTTCTGCAAATCATGCTTGTTGTTAGTCTGCAACAGGAGGGGTGTTTTCATCTAAGCAGAGGCTCCCCGTCAGCGCTCACTGGGGTGTATCTTCTCAGAGTTTGTCCAAATAAATCTGTGCTGTCACTGAGCTCTCTCCTGGAACGTCCTCATCAAACAACCAGTCTTTTGTTTTACAACAATCAACAATAGAAAATCAAATGTTTTTTTTGTTTTTTTGGCCCACGACTGTTAATCTGCCTTTATTATTCACTGCAATGTGGGATTTTCTGTGGGGATTTATAATACATTTCAGCGTAAGCTGACTGCTATGAATCATTTCTTGCTCTCTGACATTAATAGAAACTTTTAAAAACGCATGAAGGTGCTTTCATGCAGGCAAAGCACCTAAAGGCGTAGCAGCTTCTGAAGAGGATGTGAAATGTTAAATACTCCTAGCATCCCATCTGCACAAAAACAAACAAACTACACCCAGAAGCGAGTATGCTGGGGTCCAACTCAACTCAGAACCTAAAGCTATAAGGAGGGCCTACACGGGTGGTTTAATGCATGTTTGCACACTTGGGGAAGCTCAGATGCTGTGCTGCGATGCCGAGAGCTGCTCCGGGCTTGGACTACATGGAATAACCCAGTGAGGCTTGCTCACTTGTCCCAGATCTCACAGCTGGATTATAAAACTCTGACATGTGAAAGCTTTAGAAAAGGAGTACGCAGGTTCATCACTTTGTTTTTCTTTTGGATGACTCATGGTTGCTTCATGTTGCATTTGCATTATTAGCGTTACCTCTTTGTGCTCATTTGGCATCTCTTCGTGCTTGCTTTTTGTTCCAGTGGGTGAGGAGCCCTCTGACCTGCCTCAACACTCAGACTCAGCCTCCGTGAGTCTATTCAGTATTCCAACAGTGTTTACACCACTGCAACATTCATAGAATTTATTGTGGCTCCACTGCTGGAAATTACACTGAATTATGGAACTGCCATACAATCAATCCTCTCCTCTAACCCTGACTGCCTCCACAGTCTGAGTCTAATTATTAATGTTGAATTAATGGTTTATGCAACTGACATTATGACCTGATTTTAGATGAGTTTGTGAGGTAAGCATTTCATTATGCTCAAACCCTCAGACGATTAACAATGCAGCATGTAGGAGGCACCAGCAGAACTCCAGACTAATGACAATAGCTTTAAGTTTCACACACAGACTGTATATCCAAGTGAGGAAGTGCTTTTAACCTGCATTCTTTCTAATGACCAGCAGGGTCAGCCAGTGCACTTGCTCAGCTGGTGAACAGATGTGAGCATCTCTGTAAAAAGAGAAGTTTGGGCGAGTTTGGCCTGGAGTGTTCTGGTGTGTTTTAACACAATACTACAGTCTTCCCAGGAGTGGATACCTGGCAATTTCACCCAAAGCTCAGACTGTGCGGTGGTCAGGGTAACTGCACAAAACCCCAAGAGCTCCATTTCAGACTGTATGGGCCTCAGTTAGCATGTTAAATGTTATTATTCATAATAGTAAATTTGAAAAAACACTAAAGCAGGATGGCTGGATTGGAAGGGTTGCAGTGGAAAACCTGCTCTCTCTAGAAAAAACATCACAATTTAGGAGTTCCTCTGTCATTTGTAAGACAACACCAAAGATGATATATTGGACTACAATGCAGCACCACGAGAACCAAACAACCAAACATAACATATGAGCACAAACACTTCGCACCACCCGTCAAACATGGTGGTGGATAGCTGATGATTTGAGCCTGAACACCTGGACACCTTCTCGCCCCGATGATCGCGAACACAGCAGCAGATCTGTGAGAGAATGGCGGAAAAAGAAGGGAATCAATGTGCTGCAAAGGCCCACTCAAAGTCACTGCTGAAGGTGGCTCTACAAGCTACTGATTTATGGACAGTAGTTTTAGCTTTTCTCAGGACTCTGAGCAGTTCTGCAAAAACTGTGCTTTTAATTATGTCGTCTATTCCGACGCACCATCCACACCATCCATTCTCTGGATCAAAATACTGCTGGACTGAGTGGAGTTTATGAGATGTTATCCGTCTTCCTTTCCACTTTGCTGATTTGCAACATCCATTAAAGTCATTAGTGCAGGCAGATGGCCAACGGTGAACCCGTTTCATACAAATATTGATAACATGCTCGAGTTAATGGTGCCAGCACGCGAGGGTGGCAAAGTTTAATAGTTTAGACAGCTAATCCTCACATCGTCTGTTTCAGTGACTTTTATTTATTCATTTGTTTTTGTGTATATGTAACACACGGGGACACTAAAGCAGTCGCGCCAGAATGTCCTGCTAAAAAGAAAGCAGGACAGCAGGACATTTTTGACCCCGTGGGGGTTGTTTTTCTTCAAAGTCTTTAAAATGCAAAGTTGTAATATATTCATATTCCAGGTATTCCTCATAAAATATGCTTGTAACATGAGGCCATTTGCATTTTTATTTATTTTGTCATTAATTAAAAAAAAATGCAGATTTTGTATCACTATCCCACTCTTTCACAAGTGGGGTCAAAAATGTGGACTATTCTATGAAACTTTCATTCGTAGCAACTCTGACTGTCCCACTTACACTTCTGATGGATCAGGAATTCATTTTCACACAGTAACGTACATTATTTATAGTCAGGGCTGCACATAAGTGGTCCGCAGGTGTGCATTCGCTGTCAAAATAAAGTATTCCTGGAAATTCAGAGAATATGCGCTTCTTTTGCGGTGGAGGAATGCCAAAGTAATTGCTTACGGAGCTTGGTTCTTTGACATCTTTAAGAGTTCTGAACAAATGTCTGTCCTCCTCCAGAACATCTAATGTACACAAACGAGCATTCTAACTTCTTATCTGGTATGCGTCTTTTATTTTGACACCAAATGCTCACCTGCAGACCATTTATGTGCACCCCTGTTTATAGTTTCCTGTGCATTTCGAACATTGTTCTTTCTGATTTTTTTTTTAAAATATTTAAAGTAACATGGCTGCTATGAGGCCAGCTGTGGACCTTGCCCTACAAATGATCTAGGACGGATGGGGTGAAGAGACCATTGGAGGCTTTGACTCAGAATCTGACATCTAAGACATAGAGGACCCAGACTATTGCCCCCCCCCCCCACTGAACAAGGCCAGTCAGATACAGAGGAGTCCTCTGAAGAGGAAATGGATATTAAGTCTAACAGAATGAGCCCCTCTTACTGCTCTAGCCACAATATTCTGAATTAGTCAGCCAGGGCTTGCACCTGGGTTTAGTACTGTCTCCCTAATAGATGCATGGAAGATGTTCATGTCTGATAATATAATAGAAGAGGTGCTGACATGCACAAACATGGAGGCATGAAGAGTAGCCACAGACAGGGGAAAAGAGTGGAAAAATGTAATCAAACATAAGCTCCTGGCCGTCATTTGATTGACCATTTTTGCAGGAAGTGAGAAGAACTGGGATGTACCACTCGGTGTGCTTTTTGGGAATAAACCCATTGCATAACCCATTGTACAAGGCCACTATATCAATTCAAAGATTTAAAGATATTTGCCGTTTCTTGCACTTTGATGACAAGAGGACCAGAGCTTACCGACTGAAAACAAACCACATGGCAGCTTTCCGCTACATATGGGGCCTGTTCCTGGTCAACTGCAGGCAGAAATTCATCCTCAGTGATTGTATTACAGTGGATGAATAACTTGTGTCTTTCAAAGGGAAGGCCCAGCTTCTGCAGTATATGCAGAGCAAGCATACAAAAGTGATACAAGTGATACAAAAATTGCAATTTCTTAAAAATAATGAAAAAATAAATAAAAATGCAAAGGGCCTCATGTCACAAACATGTTTTATGAGGAATACCTCAAATATGAGAATGTTACAACTCTTCGTTTTAAAGATTTTGAAGAATAACAACCGAGTTTATAGCAAAATGCATTGTTTCTATTTGGGTTCATTTTTGACCCCACTCGTGGAAGAGTGTAAGTATTGGTGGGTTGTGCATCCAAGGGTTAAAATGTACGTAATAAAATGTTGTCAATCTACTAAAACTAAATAAAACAATTCTAAAACCCGTAAAACTACCATTTTCTACATTCACTAAAACCCCCCTGCTATAATTATGCCACATGTTCATTATGGGTTCATCAGCAGGCCAGGAATTCCTTCTTTAGAGCAGAGTCCACGCCAGCCTCGTCTTCGGCAGACAAGAAAGAGCCTCCCATCTTCTTGTCCTTCCACTGGCCCATCACATCCCAGCCCAGCTTGCGTTCTGCACCAGAATCCATCATGCGACCACCGCCACAGCTCCCCTTGCGTCGGTGTCCTGTAAAATAACAAATAGGGGCCAGTACAATGGTCCCAGAAGCGGCCCTGGCTCATGGCCATGGCGACCCTCTCCCAACCCAGCTGCACCCAGTAAACAACAGTCTCTACTGTTGTTTACTGGGTAAACCTCTGCCCTGCTGCCAATCATACGCATTGTCTCCTACTGTTGCCATTCCATGAGGTCAGGACTGGGTCGCCGTGTCACACTGGCCATCTAGCATTAACTTTCCAGTCTGGGGCCTCTCTCCTTCAGTGATCAGCTAGCCTGTTTTAAAAGGTCTTTACACAGCTGATAGGCCACCTCTGGACACACCCCTGCCTCAGCAGGTGGTCCCTATCAGCTAATTTGTCCCATGTGCAGCCAGTCCACAGTGGATAAAAACCATGTCACATAAAACACTAAAAACCATGCAATAGAAACAGAATAAAGCCATGCAAATAAAACAACACTCATAAATAAACACTAAAAATCAGAATAAAAAGAATATACAAGATAAATACAAATTTCCACTGTGTGACATCTACTCTGCTAAAACGTCAGAATGGTAGGGGAAAAAATAATACAACAAACTCCCAATGTAACACATGACTAACTATTAATTACCATTTGAAAATGCACATTTAGGGTGCATAACCTTGACTTGTTACATCTGGTTTAAAGAAGATTAAGACGGTCAGCTCGAGGCTTACAGATGAAACTTCAAACCAGTGGATCGTCAGCTCTCAGGCTCCTGTCCCGTGGAGCCAGCTCCAGGAATTAAATACCCACGCTTAGTTCCTCTGAGTGCTTCTCTTTCACGCCCCTCTTTTCACTCCCGAAATCACAACAACAGTCGCCTCAAGGCGCTTTATATTGTAAGATAGACCCTATCTTACAAAGCACATAGTAAACAAATATGTAGGACTGTTTTCTTCTCAATGCACAATGCAATATCAGTGGTGTGTCTAAACAATGGCAGCTCCTCCCTGAGTCCTATTCTACTGGAGGTCTCTTCCTGTTAAAGGAGGTTCTTCCTTCTCACCACTGCCAAGTCCTTGCTTATAGCAGATTGAGATCTGTCTTTAAAATACAGTCTGCAGTTTCTAGTGTTATGAAATTTGCTGACCTGCTGGAGATATTCTGAATTTTCAATTCTAATCACAACATTACCACTGCAGTCTGTCTTCATTATCAAAAACTGTATTTATATATTACATTTTGCTGCCCAGAAAAGTACATTCAGTGCTTTAAGATAAGGTGGGCTGCAGCGCTGCTCCGCCTCAGTACAGTCCTCGCTTTTGAATAAAGCCATGGCTAAATATTGACTCTAACACAAACACACACACTGACACATGCTTCACACTTTTAGTGGATAGTTTATTCACTCTGCACTTTCAAACACTCATAATTTACTGCTGTTTTTAAATCACAGCATAAAAGAAAAATGGGCTGAACAGAAAGTGAAAGCTGCACTAACACACTGAGGTATAAATGAGCTGTTAGCTTCAAATGAATCTACACACATGCAGACACAAAAGGAAAGGCACGAGTGTGTACACACACACACACACACACATGGAGTCACCCACACACTCACATGCAGTTTGTGGATGGAATGAATAATTTATGTCATGTGAATGTTGTGGGTTGAACATAGTTAAATGTGAGAACAGCCTGCAGGGAAAAACACAGAGATGTTTCCTGTCTGTCAGACTCTCTGCTTCAGATTCAGATATTCTTCATTTGCATGGCTGAGTATCAGACATCGACACAACACAAAAACCACAGGGGGCACCGGGAAACTTCAACACAAACACAGTTTTACAAATTGAACACAAACATTAATTATATCC
The DNA here is from genome assembly GCF_057382185.1 of Mchenga conophoros. NCBI lineage: Eukaryota > Metazoa > Chordata > Actinopteri > Cichliformes > Cichlidae > Mchenga > Mchenga conophoros. The sequence goes on from NC_140542.1 coordinate 19,946,218, forward strand.
ATATCTTTTATAAATCATGGATTTATAAAAGTCATGTTTATGCCTACATGTGTGACCGTACAGTGTTCTATAAATGAGTATAGGCAAGCTAAAAGCTAAAAAATACACATCTTTGAGTGAAAATGGAAATGCTTCTAATCACTATCACCCATGACCAAAAGGGAAAAAACAACATTTCATCCGTACCTCAAAAAAACTGTGTCCAGGTGACAATTTGTCAGCTGAGGCCTGAGGTGGGCTGAGCTCAGCAGACTTCAGACACCCGCTGCCTCTGGGGTGATGTTCGCCAATGTTTCAGTGTAGATCACACAAACTATTCATCCCTTCCCTGCAGAGTAGTGGTGTGCGGATCGATACTGAAATATCGATTCTTCCGATACCAGCAATTTATGTTCTAGAATCGATTCTCATATTATAATATCGATATTTTAGTACTCTGGGGTAAATTTGTAGTTTTTCCATTAAAATGAACACAGTGGAAAGAAACTATACAATTCGGATCGTCTAATTTGGAAGGAACTACTTCCTCTTACGCCTTTCATAGTCATATTGTCATGGTCCGCGGCCCGGCGTCCGGGGTGCTGCTGGGATGTCCACGCCCACGAGCGTGGCTGCTAACCCCACACCTGCATCCCATCCCAGGCGATCACCAGGTGGACTATTTAATCCTGCCCTACCTGCTGCTCCACGCCAGTCCGTAGTCGCCTCTCAGCGGTAACGTACGCCTGCGGGAAAAGAACTCTTATGACAAACTCTCCATCGGACCTAACACTGTTTTTTCCCTGTGTACCCAGATCACAACTCGGCGTGTTTTTGTTTTCGAGCCACCTGCCTGTCCACCTGTCCGCCTGAGATTTGGTTCACCATCAGCTTCGCCGTCTCGACCCCTTTTGGAGCTCCACCCCCCTCTGGTTCACTCGGCCCGGCTATCACCGTGAGACGCACACTCCACCTTCCCTCGTATGCTGCCTTTTTTCCGCACCCCAGTAATCTGTCTCTCTTTTTGTTTTACAGCCTCTCACAGCCCCGCTCTCGGCGTTCCCTGTGCGGTCCCTCGGTTTCTTCTGGTTCCATACGTTGTTTTTCTGGCTACCCTCACGGGACACCTTTAGTTGCAATAAAAATTACTTTCTTTATTCGCTCCTACCCTAGTGTGTGTGTTCTGCTACTGGGTCCTGCCTGCGCTCGGAACTTCGGTTCATGACACATATGCGAAATACGGCTGTATAAATGTGTCGCAGCCCCTGGTGTGCACACTCACAACAATGGCTGAGTGTAAACAGAGTCATGTGTGGACGCGTTTTACCTCCACAAACAGCCCAGACACGGTTTGTGATATATGTGGCAAGACAGTGAGGTGTTGTGGCAACACCACTGACCTCGTCAAACACCTTGGAGTAAATCACATTACAGAATATGATGAGCTTATGTTGAGGTGAACTGAAGAGGAGGAGAGGGACACGTGCTGCTGGGGCGAGACAGACGTCTCTCGCAGACGCACAATGTCAGTTTTTTTTTTAATTTCTATATGATTATTCTGCATTATTAAGCAATAAAAACAAGTTGTCTGATGTCCTCTAATCATTATGAAGCAATATGGTTATGTTATTATTACAATTACATAATACAATTATATATTGTATTATGAAATGCAATGAAACATTAAGTTTTTGTACAGAGTATGGGTATCGGATCAGTATCGCCGATACCACCCTGAATTTTACTTGGTATCGGATCAGAAAGGAAATCAGTGGTATCGCACATCACTACTGCAGAGATGTTCATGTTGGTGTGTTTGTAATGCCGAGCCATGAGTGCATCTGAAACTCACGGAGTGAGTGGGTGAAAGAGAAACACAAGTGGAAACCTCTGGGGCTAAATAGGAAAAATAAAGCCAATGCAAATGTGGCAAAAACTGCAGTTCCTCTAAAGGCCACTTGAGGCTACTTCAAAAAGTGAGTCAAGCCCCATTGCCCCTACTATAAAAAAGTAGTATCCAGCTATATGGAGAGGTTTCCCTTCATAACAGCTCAACTGTATTCTATTTCTAAAATATCCATTTGGATACTATCAGGGCTTAAAGGCAGGGCGCTATAGCTGACTGCTGTCTGGCCTCAGCTCCACTAATTCCCGCCCCTCTGCTGGACCTCTTGACCATGTTTGTGCTGTCACTGTCTTTTGGGGCATTTTACTGCAACAGTCTTACAACTACAGTGGCTTGGTGTGCGTGACAACCTATCACGGTTTTGATGCTTCAGTTTTAATGAGTGAAATTCTATTGTTTTACCAGCGCTAATTAGCAGACGCTGTGCTCATATGCCGAGGCCTTCACAGTCACCAGATCTCAATCCAGCTGAACCCCTGTGGGAGATTCTGGACTGGTGTGTCAGACGGTGCTTTCTACCACCATCATTAAAAACACCAAATGAGGGAATTTACTTTGAAAGGATGGTGATCATCCCTCTCGTAGAGCTCCAGCTACTAGGAAAATCAATGCCAAGGAGTAGTGAAGCTGCTCTGATGGGGCATGGTGGCCAGACACATTACTAAGTCACTCTATGTTGGGTTTTCTTTTATTTGTCACTCATCTTTAGCTTTATGTTTGTGGTATTAAAGCCTTATGTTGCTTGTGAACCCACCCAGATAGGCTGACTCTTGTAGCTGCTTTCACTGTGAGTCTATTGTGGCTCACTGTGACTTGTGTGTAGTCTGTATTTACTGATGAACGGTGATACTCCTGAAAGGACAGATTTCTGCCGCAGTGCTCATACAAGGTCGTCTGCATATAACAAACGTTTTATTTCTCCGTCCCCTGCAGTGAACTGAAGGGATGCAGATGACTGCAGAGTTGCCACTAACTCATTGAGCTTTATAAATGATGAATCAGACGGGGCTCAGAGGGCATCCTTTTCATGCACCTCGCCAAAGATTTTAGTGCATTTATCAAAGGCACAGATTTCACAAGTCATCCTGGTGCCAGAGAGATAGAACATCCACACAGGATTCCCTGCAAGCTGGAGAATGACTAATGCAAGAAATGGTGATTGTTCTTTCTGTTTTTATGGCAGCATAACATCCACACAGGATTCTGTTATTTTCCTCACAGATAGAGCTCCCCATGTCAAACCCTTTCCCTTGTCTTTTAACAGATGTTTAATTCTAGCCTCTTCTTAAGAGAATATTAAGAGTATATGAAATAGAGATCAAATTACATTTTTAAACATAAACACTGAAGGTTTTAAACTCCAATAGTGTCTGCTTATATGTCTGCAAGCTTAAGTGATTTAAGCTGACTGACAGACACTCACAGTCCACTCCAAGTACACTATGTTTCTGACTTAATGTGTGTCACATGGTGAGGTTATCCTCTGGACTTACAAATGAAGCCAAAACCTACACTTCCTCTAGTGTCCACTTGAGTCTAATGGGTAATCCTCAGTGCCCTCAGTCCCACAGGCCTACAGACCAGTCAGTGGCTTAATGGAAAGTACCGATCAGTGTGTATTCCATGACTGGTTGATGAGTGGTTGCTGGAAGATGCTGGCTGTCACCAGATTAAATCAGTCACAAGGAGGGTAACACATCAAAATCTTCTTGGGTTTGCTTTGGTTGCTAGCATATTTCTGCTATCTCCGAGAAGAAGGGAAACTGTGAAAGAGTGCAACACAAACCACAAATGGAAGATATCTGCCTTCAAACTACAAGTTGTGTCTTACCGCTGAAATCAAAAATGTTTTACATTTTTCCTTTGAAGGGGAAAGATCTTTGTCTCCCGAGTAAATGTCGACAGTTTGCAGAGAAATTTATATATTTAAAAAAGGAGGAAAAGACTAAGAAACATTTTGGTGTCAGTAGCAAAAAGTTCCCTTTCAATTTTGCTGCCATGCTTGTGTTACTAATCTACCACCTCAAATGTGTCTCCGCCCACTCCACCCTGCCTTCACTCTCTTCTTTACCTCTCTTGTGGATAGCTGACCCCATCCAAAGCATTGGACCTTCACTATCTCTGCTCCTCGCACGTCCGCCTTTCTGCCTGTTTCCATCTCATTCATGTATGCAAACTTTGAATAATCCTTTTAAAGTCAAAGAAAGAAAGTGTGGGATAGTTGGCACCTGAAATGTATTTTGGAAGGCACAAACAGTGTGCTATACAACATTAAAATCCCTTCAAACTTTAACAAAGGGGATCGTAACAAGCCAAACACATATGATCAGCTTGAAATGCGAGCAAAATTGAAACGTGAGCTGCAGTTTCAAAGCTCAAGAGCAAAGAACTAAATTTAGATGTCCTTCTCATTCATGAAGTTCTATAAAAACAGAAAATGAAAATCCTAGAAAATAAAATCCTAGATGTAAAACCAGCATCCTGATCAAAATATCAAGAGAAGTAAGTCTTCTATTACCTCCTGTTCTCTCAGGAGCTGACCCACCTCCTCTATCCTCTCCGTCTTCAGTCATGTGTGTGTGAGTTAATGCTTCTTACCACCGATTCTAACAACCCAGACTGTTGGCGCAGACAAGTGTGGCAGTGTATCTGTCAATCCATGCTTCAGACTTGCCTGTCTTGTCCTCCTTCATCATAGATCCTGTCTTGGTGTGCCTGCCTGGCTGACTTCTGGAGAAACCTGCCCACTCTCATCCACAAAGAAATACTTACCTCAGGGTACACCCTTGGACTTTGAGAACACTTACCTGCAGTCAGGGGCAGATCTAGAGAAATTTTCTTAGGGTGGCATGAGGGTGGCAAAGAAATCAAATGGGGTGGCAAAATCAAAGCCTTTTTTTCCCCCCAAACACATGTGCAGGTGGTTACATGTGGTTAAAATGATTCAAATGCAGTAAGTATACACGTTTTTCATATAAATATAGTCTACAACTTAATTATTGTCTGTAGCCCACATAATTACACACTTTACACACTTTCTACACTAACGACTGCACCTCCAATAACTCGGCTGTCAAACTCCTAAAGTTTGCAGATGACACCACTGTCATTGGCCTCATTCAAGATGGTGATGAGTCTGCATACCGGCAGGAAGTTGAGGGGCTGGTACTCTGGTGCAGTCAGCACAATCTGGAGCTGAACACTCTTAAGACTGTAGAGATGACAGTGGACTTCAGGAGACATCCCTCAACTCTGCTCCCACTCACCATATCAGACAGCCCTGTGTCAACTGTGAAGACCTTCAAGTTCCTGGGTACAACCATCTCCCAGGACCTGAAGTGGGAGACCAACATCAACTCCATCCTCAAAAAGACCCAGCAGAGGATGTACTTTCTGAGACAACTGGGGAAGTAGTCTTCCACAGGAGCTGCTGATCCAGTTCTACACTGCGGTCATTGAGTCTGTCCTGTGCTCCTCCATCACAGTCTGGTAGGGAGCAGCCACTAAACAGGACAGGAGCAGACTGCAGCGGACTGTACGGGCAGCAGAAAGGATCATCAGCGCCCCCCTGCCCTCCATCCAGGATCTATACCTCTCAAGAACCAGGAAACGGGCAGGGAAAATCATCACAGACCCCTCACACCCTGCACACAGACTTTTTGATCTGCTGCCCTCTGGCAGACGGTACAGAAGCCTGCAGACCAGGACCACTCGACACAGGAACAGTTTCTTTCCCCTCGCCATCTCCCTTCTTAACAGTTGACCTGTCACACTGCTCCCACTGCCAGACTGCAACTGCACCTTATGTACATTTTGTAGTATTCATTCCACCTCATTCATTTCTGTATTTTATGTATCTAAGTTTAGATTCGTTATTTATAGTTGGTTTACATAGCTTTGTGTATGTATGTGTAATGTGTATATATAGACACTTGTGTGTGTGTGTGTGAGATTTACATTGCTGTGCTTGAGAGCCACCATCTACCGGAACCAAATTCCCTGTATGTGTCTGCACATATACTTGGCCAATAAACACGATTCTGATTCTGATTTAGTTACATAAAACATGTGAGTTTTGATGCTATGTACTGTATAGCCTGTATGATAAATAAATATGTAGCCCAATAAGTATAAAATCCAGAAAGCTACACAACATTGGGTGGTTCATTTACAAACACAAGTCTAACTTAAGTTTCACACTGTTTTTTGTTAGAAAACAATCACACTGTTACAGCTTAAATTACACAAAATGTCAGAAATCTGCACTGTCATGAACAAAAATTTTAACCTAATTTTTCATGCTTGGTTGGATTAACCAACTGAGGTCTGAAATACAACCGGCCATTTTTGACTCCTTTTGAGTTTACGTTTGTATTTCACCATCAGATTGTTTCATTTTTTTTTTTTCCCCTTGCCTCGTTTGGTATCTTTTCAGCTCAACTGAATTTAGTTGTTTTTTTCACTGACATACTGCATTAGTACTACTATTACTATTAATAGTACTATTACTGATACTGAAATCACACAAAGAACTTAAAATTCTAGTTGTATTTTTTTACTGTAAAAAAACCCACAGACATGCTGAGTAAATTTTTATAACTTGAAATGCAAATATAAATTGTACATTTTGTAAACACAACTATTTATCTAAAAATGCAGCCAATACACCTGCCGTTTTTGTTTTGTTTTTTCATTTTCTACAACTATTTAAAAATATTACTAAAACTAAAATGAGAGAACAATCCGGTTTCGTAATAAGATGCCCCACAAACTATATGTGCCAGTAAAAAAAAAAAGTTTGTCCACCAAAAGACAGGGATAAACCTGCAGGCCTGACAACAGGAGGTGTATCACTCCGCTAGTTTTCATTACAGCGTTTACACTGCAATGTGCCTTTGTGACATTCATTAGTGCCCTCACTGACACACAAAACGACTACACAACAGAACAGCTACACAAGACAACACAACAAACTAAGTAAACACTCCACACTAAACGTCACAACTCTCCCACATCTAAAAACTCTCTCTCTCTCTTGCTTGCTATGTCTCGCTGCCGTTAGCGTCACTCCCAGAACTTTTCCCTCTTCCTAAACAACCAAATCCCACATGTTGACTTCTTTTTTTTTTTAATTGGTCGACATGGTGCATTTTTCCACCGATAGGAAAGAGGTGACTTTTTTCCCTTTCTTTACTGTTTTCGTGCTGTCCTTAGAAAACGCTTAAAACACACACACACAAAAACGTGACGACAGTATTTAGTAAAGAGCGTGGCTTATATATATTATCATAACTCTGGATTTACTGGCCTGTAATTAAAACTTAAAAACTTTAAAGTATGAACTTTCAATGTGGGCTGAAATAGAGAGTCAGCATGGCTGCAGCGTTTTGCTATGTCAGCTTACATCAGTCATGTGATTTGGAGGTGCAGCATGTCCGTGGACCACAGAGGGTTAATAACACTCACCTTCATTCCATTTCCAGAGTGTAACAACCAACCACCTGTGTAAAATCCGAAATTCCCATGGTGTTGTTCAAAATGTGCTCTGGCACAATCATAAGCATGGCTTGCTACTGAAAACAAGAAAAAAGCCGGTCATGCTATGGGCTGAACCATTTGTTGATGTGGAGGGGGGGGACGACACTATCCAATATATTCAGTTTTAGCATTTATATTCACTGTTGACTGTAACTACGCTCAAACTGTTAATGCTATCTTATTTTAATAAACAACACTGTCATATGCAAAACTGGGGTGGCACTTGGGGTGGCAAGGGATCATTTTAGGGTGGCACTTGCCACCCCATGCCACCCTTCTAGATCCACCCCTGCCTGCAGTCAAATTTATGGAGAAACAAGTGTATTCTTACCACATCAGTGGCTTTGAAAGCCACAGAGGAAACATCTGCAGCCTTCCCTGTAAAAACTAACCTTACTTGAACCAGTACCATGAGAATAAAGTACATTTACCTGCCAGATCAGCTGATGTTAACTGGATTTAACCCTGCCAAGAAACACAGACAGAAACCCACTGCTTGAATAATTGCATCAGTATTCTGAATAACTGTAAATGCTCATATTAAATCTAAAAGTGCTCATTAAAATCAGTGAACCTTTTCTAGCACGTTGTGCCACTGAGTCTTTTGCACAAGCCGTGACAAAATTAAACCCAAAATGATCATTTTTGAGCTAAGGATCCTTCCCCAGCAAGACAATCGGCTTTCTTCAACGAACCATTTAAGGATATTAAACAAAGTTCAGCTCAGCACAACAAAGGAAATTACAAAACGGACAATCGAATCATTCTCTCAAGCCCAAATGAAAGCTCTATTAAAGCTGAGATGAGGACAAAGAGGGCAGTAGACTGGAGATTATTAGCAACAGAGATACTGAAACACAGCAGCTGCACGCTGAGAGGGTCAACGGTGTGTCCAATATGCTGCTAGGAGAGGCCTCTTTTCCTGAAATCTGGAGTAAAGGCAATATGAAACCTGCATATATTACAGCGGACACCACACGGGGTCCAGCAGTTCCTGAGGAATCTGTCCCCATCAGCATAGCAGATGTCTTGAAAACTTCTTAGTGACACTGAAACAAACTTCAAGTTATTTTCTTTTCCTGAAACAAATAACAGGTTTTTCATTCAGACAGATAAAAATAAATAAATAAATAAATGAATGAATACCAAGGACGTCATTTCCACAACGAGCAGAGGAGACTCGCTTTTCAAAAGTGTATTTTTGCACCATCTTACTTTTATGTTGTAAATGTTGCTTAAGTTGGAGAGAATAACTGAGTGGATAAAAATGTGAATACTCTCATCTGAGTGGCCTTCGGTTATTATTGTGTATGCAGAGGGCAGCAGAAGAAAAAGAAAACCCTCTTCTTCCTCTCAGGCTGTGTAATGCATGCCCTCTCTTGCTGATCTTCCCACAGAAAAAAGAGCAAAGGTGAAATTAATCACAATAATGATGCTCAGTTTCATTTTATAACCCAGTGATGCAGCATGTACAATGGCTGTCTACTGGCTGAATAACAAGAAATACCCCCTCTCTGTTTTTCCCAGTCACTTTTCCTCGACCTTGGCGGAGAACATCATGAGGTTAGGAAAAAATGTTGAAGTCGTGATGTTCAATCCAAAAGGGCTTAAGAAAAGACAGTTCAGAATGGACTACACTATGTAATAAAGTGATGGTGGATATTGCTGATATAACTGGCCCCCGAGTGCCTCCTCAAAAACTGTCACTCTCCCTTTCCTGGGAAAAGACAGTTTCACTCCTCAATATTTGTTAAATGGTATAAATAAATATGCACAGATGACACTTATGCATGTTATTTTAGTCATTCTAAAGGAGAAAGTCTCTGATGCAGTTTTCTCCATCATCATTTGGAAATGGAGCAAGGAAAACACCACCTGCTGATGTGACTGTCCCATGCTTAGCTAGAAAATCTATTAGAAAACAGTGTTAGCTTTGCATCTGAAACACAGGCAGACAGAGAGGTATCAACTGTTTGTTCCTTCTGTCACATGCTAGCATGCCCTAAGCAAAGCACAAGGCAAACTGTGTGCTGTGTGTAAAGTGTTTACCTTGAACTATTTTCAGTTTTTTAGTCAGAGCTTGCTGCTCCGCTCTGCAGGTTCCCAGTGTAGGTCTCCAACAGGCTGCCCTTTGTCCTCAATTTTGTTAATGATGTTTATAGACAGGATTTCTAGGCACAGACAGTGGGCAGAGGATGGAAGCTTTAGTGGTTCTTGTTTCAACTTTATGCAGATGATGAGGTTCTGTTGGCTTCTTCGAGCTATGTCCTCCATCTTGAACTGGGGCATCTGAATGTGCAGAGGGCGGAATGAGTATCAGCACCTACAGCCTGATCAAGTCTAGTGGAATGGCTATTCCAGCTTGGGAACGAGTTGCAGCTTCAAGCAGAGTTTGTTGTTTGTAAGTGAGCAGAAAGTGGAGACTGGCATGTGCTTTAATGCAGATCTGATTGTCTGTTGTGAAGACAGACCTGGCCGTCAACTGTGAGTAGTGACCAAACATGTAAAAGTTATATTTTAAAGAAAAATGCTCATTTTGACATTGATGACAGCAGCATGTCTAAAAGAAAGTTGTTGTTTTTTGTTTGCTTGTTTGTTTAGTTTTTTCTTGTTGAATCTGGGTTTTTAAGCTGCTTTAGACCACCATGAATTGGTCTTGTCTCCACCTTATGTTTTCCATATATGCATGCAGAGGGTAGGGTCTCAGGGCTAAGTGCAATTTTTTTTTCTTTTTCTTTTTTAATATCTGGTTATCTTGACTGATCTTGTTTATTGGATCAAAATTGTTATCAAAAAGTTTAGATGCTCCTCAGCCAGAGTGAGGTAATCCATTCAGCTTTGACAGGAACCCAGATTTGTTGTATATGTACCACTCATATCTTTTTGTGTTTGTTTGGATGACAGTCAGCAGTGCATCCAACAGAAACTGTGGAGCGACAGGAAAAATGGTGTGGAAAGAGAAAAGAAATCTCATCTGTTTCTTCGACTACCCATCTCTTTTCTTTTTTTTTTCCACATCTAAAACACACAGCTGAGCCTCTGTTTTTTGGAGCTTGTGTAATTCTGTTCATTTCTGTGGGAATGGTTTTCAAATCTCTCTCCTTTTATTGTATTCATACACATATGAAAATGTGTGTTTCAGTGTGTGTTTGATGGTATTTCTGTGTGTTGCATCACCCTCTGCCACAAGACGGTCTGATGGACACTTTGAATCCATGAAAGGATCCGTCTGTCAGAATTCGTACGTCTGTCTGTCAGTCAGTGTTGCATGTGACAGCTCAAGGTTTTTATATCCGCATAACACCAAGCCGAATATTTTCTTGTCCCCCAGCATTGCCTGTCAGGTTTCATTATTTCCAGTACTGACTAGTCAAAAGCAAAAGCATAAGATACATGAAAGAGCCTTTCTCGACGACAAGGTGACATATTCTATCACTGCAATCTAATGTATTCTCTGCTCTTATTTAAAAATGCATTTCAAGGCCATGTTTAGCCCTGCCAGACCCATTGTGAAACACAAATATCACCAACATGCTGTAGCTCAAATCTCCCAGCCTCTGTGAGCGTCAAACCCTCCTATAAGAGTCTTTGCAGTTACAGAAACGCACGTTCTGCAAGTTCAAAGGAATGTTTCAGTTATTGCTGAGAGTATATAAGACAGGACACAAAAAGAACCTCCAAAGAGCAGAACTGCAGCTTCCCACTTCAATGCAAATCAGTCACAAAGAAGCTTTTTTTTTAAAATTCTATACATTGTGAAAAAAAAAAGATGACATTTAAAGAAAACCGTGGAGTTTGTTTTTAATAGCGTGAGCTGTTGTAGGGTCTTATCTTTGACTCTTCGTTGCTGTTGTTGCAGGCTTGTCTGCTGGTGTTCTGTTGCTCTGTCTTATTTATTTTGAGCTTTTTTTTTTTACTGTGCTTTTTGTGTGAGATAAAGAATGAGAGTAAATGTCTCTCGCCTCCTGCTGGAGTGTCGCTGCTGTAGATCAGCGGGGAGTCTCCATATCAAGGCTTTTCGGTTCCCTGATTTCCAGTGTTCCTCGTCTCATTCATCAACATTACATGTGATTACGGCATGTTTCAAGAGCAATAAGAGCCTGTCGTCGCCACATTAGTGTTTCAGAAACACTTTTTCAGGTGCATTGCCGACATATTGCACCTTAGCCACAGGATCATTGCCTCTTTCATTACTTTCATAACTTCCACTCTCAATGTGTCAAGAACTCTTGGAGGAATTTATTCAGAAACAAATCCATGATTATTAATGGTAGGAGGAATTTTTCTTTTTTCCCCAATAGACATGTGTATATATATATATGTACAGACCATAGTTCATCCAGACCATATGCTGTATATAAAAGACGGATGTAACCATCTCTGTGCGAAGTCTCATTGTGAAACATTTCAGACATAGATGTCATTGTGTTTTTAAACCCGAGGTGACGACGGAGAGGCGGATCCGACTGAGGAACAAAGAACGCTCTGTGCTGATATGGGAGCCGTTTGGCAACTGCAAGAGGATGCCAACCCTGAAGTCTCCTCTGCTCTGCTGTCTACTTTTCTGACATTTTCCTAAGAAGACCTGAAGATAGTGATTTTGGGGCTATAAACTTAACCGTAAAGTGAGGACAAACACAGAGATAATGAGTTATAGTGTCTCATATCGATTTCTATACTGCTGTGCTTTGTTCCTCAACATACTGACGGTATTTCTTTGTGCAATAAAATTCTTTCTTTGCTGTTCACCCACAGATGCCGATTAATATATACAATAGAAATAGAACATATAAATACAAATAGTACAAATAGTACAAATCAGTTGCCACCCAGAGCTGTGACCAAGGGTGAGGGTAGGGACTGATTGACTGTAGTATGCAGAGTTTTGGTTCTTTATTGTTTTACCTCTGGCTCATAGTTTAGTTAGGTGACTTTAGGTTTGTTAGTCTCCTTCAGCTGTTCCTTCAGTCTCATCTTGTGGTAATCTTTTGGTCTTCTTACACTGTTTAGTTATGTCATGTTTTTCATATTTTCCTGTTCAGCTGTATCTCTCTTCCTGATTTATTTTGGTAAGTGTTGCTCTGTGTCTAGTGTAAAGTGTTAAGTGCTTGTCTCGTTTGTTTATTTTTTGTAGCTGTCTTCCCTACTTGTTTCCTCTTTCCTCATTATCTCTTTTTGTTTTTATTGTCTCTGTCTCCCTCTCTCTGCATCCTCTCTCATGACTGTGTGAGCCTGGCTCTGTTTTGATTACCTTTGCTCTGTTCCCTGTTTGTTCCTGAGTTGTGGACAATCAGCATGAAACACTCTCTTTGTGTTACTCCTGCTTTCTGTGCCCTCAACAAACACCTCACACAGCCACACTTGACATGCAAGGAGGTACCCATCATCGGCTATGCACCTTGTTCAGTGCAGCTGGTCCTTAAATTCTGTTTTACCATCAAACGTTATATCAGTATATCTGGACTAGGGATGGGTATCGTTTAGGTTTTATCCAATACCGGTGCCAAATCGGTACTTTTGAAACGGTGCCGGTGCTTAAACGGTGCTCGAACCGGTGCTTAAAGAATGGAGAACACAAACTTTGTCCAAAAACCTCTCATGTTCAGCTGTTTTTTTTTGTAAAAAGATAACAATGTGTGCCTTTTCTGCAGCTATGTGGCATATATGGTATCACTCTTGGCTGGAAGCAGTGCTTAATCAATGGGAAAAACACAAACTTTGTCCAAAAACCTCTCATGTTTAACTGTTTTCCACTTTTTCTTTGGTCATTTTAGCCTTTTTGGCCAGGGTGAAGGGAGCATCTGCCATCAAACAAGAAGACAGCCGCATGTAGCTATGATGATGTTTGCGAGTTCACCTTACATGCATTAATGTAATAACGTGGTTAGCCTACTCAACGTAAATTACACACGAACAACATGAAGCTACTCATGCAGAGAAGAACGGCTGCTGCTGCTGCCATCATCATCCGTCATCATTTCTGCTACACTGGCAGGGCTAGGGGCCAGGACTATTCTTCGGGTTTTTGGGGGATGTTGCTCCGGGTCCGATAACTGGCAACCCACCCGACGTGCACGGTGTGAGGTCTCGCAGCAAGCTATCAAATACGGCGCATTTCTGGGCTTTTAAAAAAAACGCTATGCGTCGCCAGCTGTTTAATCGGATTCTTGGTGTTACCTCCTTTGACAGTATCACAGTATCAGCTTAAAGCACTTGTTGCAGGCTGCTGAGTTTGCATATTTTGCTGTGAAGTACAGCCAGACTTTTGACCGCTTCGCCTTGGGCATTTTTAATCTGTAGCTCTGCTCTAACAGAACGTACGTACCTGGCCCCGCCTACTATCCCCGGAAACGTAAAATGATTGGCTAGAAGTGTATCACAGCTCAGGAAAAAAAAGCACCGAAATAAAGCACCGAAATGTGCGCTGCTTTTCGGTCTGGTTACTACCGTTTATGTCAGAACCGGTGCCATGATGGCACCGGACACCGGTACCCATCCCTAATCTGGACAGATTCAAAGGCCTACAGACGCTAATTCGCATATGGATTTCTGTTGAAACTCCAAAGTCATTAGACCTCAGAACAAAATCAAATGATCAAATTATGTTTTGTACAGTAGTTTTACATTTGGGTTGTCTGCAGGCAGGTGTTAAGTTTGTCTTATGGACATCAAATTTTATCGATCAGAAGACAAAAAGTAAAACCTAAAATAACGCAAAACAACTCCACTGAGGTGAGAAATCAAACTTCATGAAACTTGTTGGATGGGTGGAGCATTTGCAAAAAAAGAAACCTGAACATTTTTAAAGCATCTCTCAACCGCAACACAAGTTTTCCAAGAACAAAACAAGTGCATGGGCTCTCCGTGTGCCCGTTGACTTCTACTGTTTATTTGTTGCAGCGTTATACTGAGAGTTTCCGGCACTACCTTCCATGTCACAGTGAACATGTTCTTATTTATGTGCATATCTTGGTGGATTTGCATCTAAATTTGGCACGACTGCTTTTAAAAACATGACGACACCCCTGCTGTTCATCTACAATCCGGATTTTTTAACAAACCACCACACTAACTTACACACAACTACACTAGACGCACACACGCTTTCTTAATAAATTGAAGCAGTATTTATATCTGAAGTGAGACACTTCATTAGATCTGAGAAGTGTCACCGTGGCTTACGTACACCTCTCCACTCGCACAGATATACAGAATGAGTTTAAATGTGAATACAGATAGGGTGTAGGGCTGTTGCCGTTAACAATGAGATAAACAAGACAGATCGAAAACCTGGAGACTGAATAGCCTGAAGGGGAGAAAGAGGGGAGAGACTAACAGGGAGCTGGTATTGCAGTGAAATCACAGGCTGAAAACACATAATTTGTGATGTGAATGACAGACTGTCTCCATTTGTCTCGTCTTCCCTCTCTGTTCTTTTCTTCCTCCGCTTCTCCACCTCCTCCTGGTCTTCATTTCATCTTCATTACATTGTGCGTGTGCGTGTGTGTGTGCGTGTGTGTGTGTGGGATGTCTGACAGATTGGTGTCAGTTTTGCTCTGTTGAGACACGGGCTCCTTCCCTAAGTTCTAAACTCGTCCCTGATAGTGCTGTCATGTAAATTTTTACGACATGAATTGTACATTTTAGAGACAAACTCTCTGGTTTTGTTCAAAAGCTTGACATAAACCTTAAAAAGCTCATATTTCCTGATAAACATGGTGGTGGGATTTAAAAAATAAATTTAAAAACCTGCCTGGCAGGAATTCCAAGGTGGGTTTTTTGTAGCGGCTACACCAAACACGTAAAGGGGTCTAATGTCTATATTTCTCAAGGAGAATTCCTCCGTAAAAGCCTGAAACATACCATAATTTAAAGGTGAATTATGGCTCAGCTTTTGTCAGTGGTGGGCAGTGTTGGTCAAGTTACTTGAAAAAAGTAATCAGTAACTAATTACTGATTACTTCCCCCAAAAAGTAATCCCGTTACTTTACTGATTACTTATTTTCAAAAGTAATTAATTACTTAGTTACTTAGTTACTTTTTAAAAACACGATTTACAACCTGAAGAGGTGATAAAGCGATAGATCTTTCAGCCCAATTCTACTTTTTCTGCATAATCCATCATACAAAATGTAATCAAATGGAAAAATCTCTTTTTTTTAACTTGTTTTATCAGTTTTAATCTTTTAACTTTATGCATCAAGCAAAAATTTAATTATATGCAACATTCTCTGACTTGAATAAATTAGTTTAACATTTAAACCTATTTTCTACACATTCCAGCACATAAAATAAAATATTTTTTGTGTTTACACTCACTCTTTCAAATAGATGCAAGTAAAACACAGCAGAAAATAAATAAAGTCAAAGACTCAGCGGTCCTGTTGCTCTATTTTCACCTGTAAAGCAGGACTGCGGTAGGCGGAGGTTTACCCTGGTGCAGGTGTGCCGCGGTCAGTTGAAGAATCCGCGACTTTCTCTGTGAGTTTCCCATTACCTCGTTGCGCACTCGGTGCTTGCTTGGAAGTTTAGGGGTTTTTTTCGTTGTAAAAAGAAGTTTTTTTCCCACGCACAACGGACACTAATGTTTTTGTCACTTTTTATGGAGTCAAACTCAAAGTAAGGTCAGTACTTCCACGCTTTAAACGCTGCACGCTCATACTCTCTCCGCACTCGATATATTATCCATTGTTGATCTGCACACAGCTGTTGTCACTAACGGCGCACTCGCTTACGTCACTGTCGTGAGACATTCTCGCAAAAAATCACGGTTTTAGTAACGCAGCGTTCCTACGGGAAAGTAACGGTAATCTAATTACTGTTTTTGCAATAGTAATCCCTTACTTTACTCGTTACTTGACAAAAGTAATCGGATTACAGTAACGCGTTACAAGTAACGCGTTACTGCCCATCTCTGGTGGTGGGTGCCTTTGAAGTGGGTGCAGGCAGAGTAAAAATGGCTTGATGAGCCCCATCCATGTGTTGTCAGAAGTGTCTGAAACGTCATGGTTAAAGGGACTCCTTGAGAACACTCAGAAGACAGTCGGTAAGGAGCTGGTTGCTTGTCTTCATCTGAAACCTTTTGGGAATTTACATATTCGGCTGCAACTGGGCAACTGTGCTGAAATGCTTTTCTGCTCTGCTTTCTATTGTACTTCGTCTCAGCACACAGACAAATGCATCTGTATGAGGGTAAATTCCTCTCAACTCTTTGTTCTTCTGCTGCGTCTTGAAACTGACACTCTTCTTGCAGCGGGTTTACATAAAGAGTGACATGACTGCTAACATACCTCAGATTTTCTGCAGTTTTTATAAGTTCCATGTTTAGAGTCCCAGCAGGGAAATAAATTGGGCTCAACCAACCTTGGAAAAATTAAGAGCTGGATTTCTAAAATATCTGCACTATTAGCCACATTCTTGACTAAACTCAAAAGGATCGCATTCTTTCTTTGGCAGCTGAAAGTCAGATTTAAAAAGTAATAAAAGACAATATTGTTAATTAATTGGTTGATTAATGTTTTATTGATGTAGCCTCCCTTCTTCTTCTTCTTCGGTACACTTAAGGATTCCAAGCACCACACCTCACACTGATGTCTTTTGAATTTAAGTTATCAAATCTCACCTTCCTTTAAATGTCAGTCATGCACACAGACATCTTAAAACATGACTAAATAAAAATCCAGACACTCATGCACCCATCTTTATATCTGCATCTGGATTCTGCCAGGCTATCCCTTATTCCTGATCGTGTTTAGGATATTCATGGGCATGATCTGGGGTTAGGAGGGCATCCGTTTTGAGAACCGCAGAATTGTATGGAGGCTTTTTTTTAATTTTCAACAAACCCAACAAAGCAAATGTGACTCAGGAGACAGAGTGGACAGCCCCAGAGTGGTATTCAAAATACAGTTACTTTGCTGAAATAAATGAATTACACGGACTACACATCCCACAGATGCTGGATTACATTCAGAGCTGAGAAATTTGGAGGTCAAGTCAACACCTCAAAGTCGTTGTTGTTCTCCTCAAACCATTCCTGAACCATTTTTGCTTTGTGGCAGGGTGCATTGTTGTGCTGAAAGAGAACATAGCCATCAGGGAGTAGCCTTTCCATGAAAGTGCATTGCCGGCCATCCATGTGATGTAAAAAAAAAAAAAAAAAAAAAAACCTGAACAGTTTGCTGTTTCCTGTTCTTAGATGGCAGTTCACCCAGGCTCACCAAAACTGGACAATAGAAGATGGGAAAAACATTGTCTGGTCTGATGAATCTCGATTTCTGCAGAGATATTTGCATGGTAGAGTCAGAATTAATATGAAATATGAAAATAATATGAAAGCATGGAGCTATCCTGTCTTGGATCAACAGTTTAGACTACTGGTGGTGTAATATGGGGGATATATTCTTGGCACTTTTGGCCCCTTAGTACAACTGAGCATTATTAAGACATAACAGAATTGTTGCGAAATGTGTTCACTCCTCTATGACTACACTACAGTACAGTTGGTCTGTGTTTCCATCAAAATAGTGCACCTTGTCACAAAGCTCAAATCATCTCTGGCTGTTTGAACAGAGTCACGCAAACTCAGTCCAGTAGGTGCTGTACTGGACTGAGATCAGGTGACTTTGGAGTGGACTGTGGACTTTGGGATGTCATCATGGATGCTGACCAAACTGCAGCAACTGTGGGATGCTATGATGTAGATCAACACCTTTTTAAATCTGTGCCACCAAGACTTAACTCAGCTCTGATGGCCAAAGGAGCTACAGTCTGGTACTGGTATGCTATAGCTATAGAAATATATACCTCATCTGGCCTGGGAAGGCCTCAGATTTCCCCAGGAGGGAGTAGGAAATGGTGTTAGCGAAAAGAAACACTGAGACAGCTGCCACTGTGTCCTGACTTTGGAAGGTAATGACTGGAACGAGGTGTTATTGGTGACCTAATGTTTCCTTTGAATTACTGATCCTCAAACTTCAAATACGTAAATATCTTTCCACTTAACCTTGAGAAGTGAAGCACTATGGTCCCTTGACTAAAAATCCAGGGTTCATGACTTTATAGTCTCAGAGAGAAAACTTCAAATTTGTGTCTTTCTCTTTATTATATTAATAAATATTAAATAGTTATATTAATAGTGATGAAATCATTTACATTTCTCTTCATCATACAATATTGAAGTTCATATTTCCTTGAACAAACAGGGAGAGGAATTTAAATATAGAAACAGACATCCTAAGCGATGCGGTGAAGATTATAAAACTCTTCCTCCAAGGTTCAACGGACTTAAAGTCTAAGTAATCGATGAAGGTTAATTGTCTTAAAGTGGTGAAAATGTAAAACCTAATGGTTGTTTAAGGCAATTAGTCTTTACGGAGGTTAACAGGATTTAAGTCATTGCATCTCAACAGGATTCATTTGTAGTATCATAAAAACATAAAGCCTTCGTCAGGATTAGGTCCTGCCCACACCTGAAACAGTTCTGCTAAAAGTAAATCAGGACTGATCTGGGAAACCTCAATTCATTTGTAACTAAGTGTTAACTAAGTGTTAAGGACAGCATAAAGGTCTGACAGCTTTTCAACCACTCCAAACACACAATCAATAGACACTGAGCACACATATACACTAAGGGGTATAATTAAAGTAATCCTACGATGATTCACACGTTTTATCATCTTCTGGTGATTAATCTGTCACCGTCATCGATGAAACATTAATCGCAGCTGTTGCTTTACATTTGCTCAGGCCTGTAAGATGCATGTTTAAATGTGTCACATTAACAGGATGAATTCTCATTTCCACACAAAGCTGCAAACTGCAACCTCAGCCTGTCATCAGGAGAGATGGAAAGAAAGTAATTAAATGACACCATAAAAACAAACAAACAAACAAAAAAGAAAGCAGTGGATCAGAAAGAGAAACGGCAATAAAAATGGGAGAAATTGTGTTAGTTGTCTGTATTTGTTTTTATTGTGGAATTCTCGCTGTCCTTTTCTCTGTGCCAGAGCTCTCCACTGTCTAACAACACAACAATGAGCTGGGGCCCGTTCTTCGTACGTCGCTTACTACATCCAAGATCAAATGACACATCCAAGACCAAATCATCGCGCTAACCGTGAGCTCGCTAATCCGGTTCTCCGAACACACCTGCTGTTGACGATTACTACAGCTGGATGAAGTAATGTGAGATCACTGGGTGTCGTAAAAGGGGCTACGCATCGATAGTAGAAACATTGATCGGCAACCCTCTGATTGGTCGGCGAAAATGTCGAAGGAGCGCGCTCGGTATTTTTCGGCAGCAGAGTAAGAACTCTTGAGTTTCATAGTTTAATCAGAACGCAAGGGAACACTGCAAAGGCTGCAAAAGCAAGGAGAGAGGGCTGGCAGAAAGTTGCTGACAAATTAAACTCGTAAGTAATTTAATAATAACAATAATAAGGGAGTGGATTTATATAGCGCTTTTCAAGGCACCCAAAGCGCATGACAATGCCACTATTCAGTCACTCTCACATTCACACACTGGTGGAGGCAGCTACGGTTGTAGCCACAGCTGCCCTGGGGCAGACTGACAGAAGCCAGGCTGCCATATCGCGCCATCGGCCCCTCTGGCCAACACCAGTAGGCGGTAGGGTAGATTTATCATATCACACTATATTATCCAATATTATAATATGTTATATTATATCCCCTTTCACATTAGAGCCACAACAAGACCCACTAGAACATGGGAACAAGTAAAAGTGAAATATAAGAATATTCTACAGAATGGTAATATTTATCACTTATATTGCTTTTAGTCTCTTGGAAAGAGACCCTGAAATAATCTGTTTGTTTGTTCATAACAGCAACCAGGAAAAGGGCAGAGCAAAAAAAGACAGGTGGTGGTCCTGCACCCCCTCGTCAACAAGTTGGTTAAGTAAATAATACCCTCACGGGAAAATCGATATCTCTCTATGAGCACACTGTCACGCTGAGCTAAAGGATCCTGTCTGTCCCGCAATATACGCTGAATTCTGAGGACTCTCCTTATCAATCTTGCACCTTCCGCAATGGGTGGCTCGCGTAAACGGACAGGACATGGCTGCGACAGGCTTCCCAAATCCACCTTCGCTTTTATAGCCGTGGTCTCTCATCTTGATTACACGAAGTAATTTACAATTACTACTCTGAAATATGAATTACATCTGTAATAATCACATACATGTAATAGAATGTTAATAGTACATTTCCCTTTTTTAGGAAATGACCTGTATGTATCTGTGTGAAATCAATAAATGGATCAAGTGCTGCAGGATCAAGTGCTGCATTATCTTCAGTTACATTGATGTTATTTATTTATGGTGAAACAGTGGTGGAATATCGCTGTTGCTTTCGTATAAATGAAGCGGACATACCTGCGTGGCCGCGATCTAATCCTGTTTACATAAAGTAAACCTGCTCCCGGGCAGGTTTACGCTTACGGCTTACAAGTCCCGGATGAGCTTCGGGGAACCGAACGATCCAGGATCACGCGAAATCGTCAACAATCAAATCCGGCTAACTTACTTAGCGAGGTACGAAGAACGGACCCCTGCTCTCTGCTTTCCTTTGTTATGCACCAGGTGCTCTGTGACTCATGTGTCCACCTGGGGTCTGAAACACCTATTTTACCTGTTCAAGGAAGGATTGCAGAATCTCTCATCACTGCTGGCATTGAAAGCCCCCCTCAGAAAATAATCAAGACGTCTTCTCTTCGGCTGTACAGATTCAAAGTGTGAATCAACTAGAGATGGCACGATACCACTTTTTTATGTCCGATACTGATACCGATATCATAAATTTGGATATCTGCCGATAACGATATGAATCCGATATATTGTGTCTTAATCAATAAAACTGTTTTTTTTTTAATATTTTGCTGCATTTTGTAGAAGTTCATACTCAAGTTTAAATAAACAACAACACTAAAGCTATTCTGTTATACCTGTATGTAAAAAATACACTGCACCCAAAATATTTCATAGCAATACTGATCAATCTAATAAACTTAAACCTACTGAATCCTTCCTATTCTGGTATTTTAAAGAGTACTTGGCAGAAATATTAAGCAACCTAACTAATAGGGTTGCAAACTCCCAGCAAAAAAAAATAAGGAACTGTCACGGACTGCCGGGGCAGACCGTGTGGAGTGAGTAGAGGACCCAAGAGCAAACAGAGGTGAGGACACAAAACTGGACTTAACAAAAGGCGAACCTTTATTTATGGCCGAAAACTCATGGAAAAGAACAACAAAGTAACTGAGGGAAAACCTGAACATAGACTGGGAAACTATGACTCTAATGAGATTTAGACTGCAAAATACAAACTATGGCTGGGATACTATGACAAGGGGTAGGGGAGATAAAACAGACGACGCGACACTGAACACAGCAAGACTGAGGACTAAATACACACATGAGGTGATCAGGGGAAGTGGAGACACATGAGGGGAAACAGCTGATACACATGAACCTAATGACAGGACAGGGAGAGTGAAACTACATATACTGACATTGAATACAGACTTTCAAAGTAAAACAGGAAACATGGAGACTAGACATGAACCAAACATAACCACACAGACATGACGCATGAACCAGGGAGACTTAGTACAGGGGGAGATGACATAAACTCCTAAGAAACAGGACTACACAGTAATCTAGAAATTAACTAGATGAACTAAGCTAAGGCACAAATAAATACAAAAGATACATAAACTCAAACACTGGGTCGCTCGACCCAGGACCATGACAGGGAACCACCCCCACCCTCCACCTCATGATGCTTAATCGACATAATCAACTTTAATTTGATGCAGTGTGGAAAAAAAATGCACTGAAATAAATTATTTTTCAAGAATAATTAAATAGATTCAACATCTTTCTTCAACAGAATTGCAGACTGCACAGATGGTACCTTGCCAAAGGAAAAAGTACTATAGCTTACTAGGGTATATTAGACTTAACAGTTACCACATACAGTAATAATAATAATGGATTGGATTTATATAGCGCTTTTCATTGCCACTATTCATTCACTCTCGCATTCACACACTGGTGGAGGCAGCTACAGTTGTAGCCACAGCTGCCCTGGGGCAGACTGACAGAAGCGAGGCTGCCATATCGCACCATCGGCCCCTCTGGCCAACACCAGTAGGCAAGTAGGGTAAAGTGTCTTGCCCAAGGACACAACGACCAGGACAGAGAGCCCGGGGATCGAACCGGCGACCTTCCGGTTACAGATACGCTTCCCAACCCCCTGAGCCCGGTCTCCCATAATGGACTTCTATATATTTTACATAAGATTAAAACTTTGGGTGTAAGATTCAGATAATTATTTATTAAAAGCTAGAAATTTTAAATAAAAATAAGAAAGAAAAGTATGTTTTTGTGCCCCCTTTTCCCTGTTAATGCCCTGTCGCCCCCCCGGCTAAACTTTGCTAGATCCGCCCCTGCACAGTTACCAGCAGTCAGCTACATAGAAAAAGATCCTGGTGTAGAAAGTAATATTAAATAAATTCTAACAACAGCTTATCAAGCTTAAACGTGCAGCTGTTGTTCAGCCGCTGGTTTCCTCTTTCTGGAGGTGGGCGATAAACAAACAAGAGAGACGGACTCGCGACAGAAAAGCCGATCAGCTGATCATTAAGCAGTTTCACGATTGAAGTAGCAGCAAGAAGAGGCACTCGCTCCATATATCGGTTGTTAAGCTTAACGTGGGAATGCTTTACAAACATTCAGAGATGAACTTACACACTTGCTTTAATTCTCTCTGGGAAAAGTTCCTCCGAGATGAAATGCCAGTTTGGTAGCGAGGCTACAAATACACACAGCCGCTCTATCACGTGAGCACACTGCTCCAACGAGCCGAGTTACGCCGTGTCACAAGTTATATTTAATGGATCGGATTACATTTTTTATTTCTCTCCAATATCCGATC
Source organism: Mchenga conophoros (assembly GCF_057382185.1). Taxonomy (NCBI): domain Eukaryota; kingdom Metazoa; phylum Chordata; class Actinopteri; order Cichliformes; family Cichlidae; genus Mchenga; species Mchenga conophoros. Next base: position 19,969,601 of record NC_140542.1, read on the forward strand.
CAGTAATTTACATCAGTATCGGACTGATACTAGAATCAACTAAAATGATCTTCCAAATATCTAAAAGACCTCATCTAATCTGCTTTCCTCCCGAACAGACTATACAGATGCTACACCTGTTCTACCTGTTCACTGAATGGGTTCATGTTTAAGATATGATGGGCGGTTTGGAAACATTTTGCCCGAGTGTGTAAGTCCCAGTGTAAAGTTACAGTTCAAAATCGTTTTTTAATATTTTGCATTTGAATGAAAAACAAATGGAAGAGAAACAATTTAAAAAAACAAAAAGATCAGCAACTGAGACAAATCGAAAGAAGAAAGAACGAACTGAGCCCCAGATGCTGAGTGCTCTCTCTCTCCCTCTTCCTCGCCTTTCTCTCTGCAAAACTCTACCCAGCTCCAGGTGCCCTGAAGGCGGCAGCAGAAGGATGAAGCCAACACACCATCTGAGCCCGGAGCAGCCGGGGGCTGCTTCATTTACGCTACAGAGCCTCCCCGTTTAATTCGGCACAACACCCTGCAGCATGCGCGCACACACACACACACACACACACACACACACACACACAAGTCAGTTCATCATGCTTGTGAGGACACTGCACTGACATCCATTTATTTCCTGGTGGCTCAGTTTGACCTCAGCCACATGAAAACCAGATGTCCTGTTTTCTCAGGACAGCCTTGTGTTTCAGGCCAGTTTTAGATCTTTTTTCCCCATCATGCTGGTCTCAGTTCAGTCACCACAGTTCAGTTCTAGAGTGAATTGATTTACTTGTACAGCTTAGGTAATGAATTCAAAAAACTTACTTGGGCCCATCTTGCCAACACCACCACATGCCTTCATTCAGTGCTGAGTCTTTATGTGAAAACTAGGAATCGTTGGGTTTCTAAAAGCTAATCTGAGAAGTCCTTGTCTGCATGCAACAACTTAAAAATTTCTACCTCAGAAGCACAACTCACTTGTCTGATTTCATAAGTAATAATATTCATCTCGAAAGTCAGAGAGAGGGTGAGAGAGGGTATACTCTGTGTTTTATGTCTCAAAAATGTTGATTGCAGTGTGTGGATAAAACCCATAGCTAGTGTCATACCACACCCCAAAACATACTTAAAGGGGAGATTTCTGCATGTGTAACCATTGTAGCAGCCACTGTTCAGAGAAAGGCATGAGTAACACTAAAAGAAAGTGTACTAGAAATCCAGGACAGTTATTAAAATGTTTAAAAACAAAGGTTATTGATAAGCCTTGAGCACAGATGGCTTTGGTTTTCTCAGTTTGATGGACCACCTGTGAATAAATTTGGGTCCTATCTCTGTGTGAGTCCATAATATTGCTGCATGTGTTTTATTCCCCCCCCCAACGACAAAAAGCCGTGAAAAAGTAATTAAAATGAGCTGACTGTCTGAGATAAATGTCTGTCCGAGGAAGAAAAACACTCTTCATCACTGTCAGGAGAGCAGGAGGAGACAGAGGAGTAATATTAGCTTTATCACTGCTGGGAGAGGAGAAGAAGAAAGGGTTCAGAAAGTGAGACAGAAAAGTTTGTTTTAAAAAGAAAGTGAACCAGAATTCGAGGAGAAGGGATTAAAGAGAGGAGGTTTTATTAGAGCGTAAAGTAGAGGAGATGGACAAGTTTTATTACTGCTGAGGGAGGATTAGGAGACAAGGAGGAGATGGAGTTGATGGTGGAGAAAAACAGGTTTTTATCACATTGAGGAGAGGTTAGAGGAAAGAAAATGAGAGAAGGGGAAGAGAAGCAGCTGAAGAAGTGATAAAAGAAAGAGAAGAAAAGATGCGGTGGACTAAAAGTGAAGACAGGACAACAACACTGAGAATAAGAGATGAAACGAGGAGTGGGAAGGAGAAAACATGGAGAATGAGATAAAGAAAGTATTAGACACAGTGGAAAAAGGATGAACTATAAAAGGCAGATAAAAGAAAAAAGAGTAACTAAAAACAACAGAACAATAGAATAGAAAAACAAATAGAGGAATGAAAAAGGATAAAGTATTAGAGGAGGAATAGTTTTTCCCTAGTGGCAAATGATCAGTCAGCTTATCAGTGGTTCTGATAGGAGCGCTGGACAGCACCGAGGTTGACTGGTTGGCTGGCTGTCACCCATTCCAAGCCAGGTGACTTTACTCATTAATCAGCTGATTGGTTCTATTGGGGCTTTTCCATCCATCCATATGTCTGTGAGCCAAAGAACAGCGAGACGGCACAGATTTTAATGCAACAAATAACAAGTTACCAAACAAAAAAAGCTGACTTCGTATTATCTTCATCTTTTTCTCTCTATTTTAAACCATCCATTTTAAATAACACAGGTTCCCAAGCTTTGAAACAGGTCGCTTTGCTGACAAAACAGAGGTTGGCCGTCCATTTAATTTTGTTTTTGTTTCTACAAAATTCTACTAAGGTGTAACAATGTTTTTGTTGCTATGTTGGTGTTATATAGGTATGTGTTGAGACAGCAGAATGGGGTGACACCAGTTAGTTTGTTCTGTGGTCATTTCTGCTATCGCACAGAAAAAAATCCCCTGCAGCCTGTTGCGATGCTCTTGTGAGACCAGTTTTACTCATGCAAAAAGACATCTGGGGGACTTGGATGCCACATTTATTGCAGGAAGCTCAGCAAGTAGGTGAATAAAGATGGCCGCACTTATTAATAAGATGTGCTGCCACCTGTTCAGAAACGTATTCCTAGCAGGACATCTTATGCTCATTCTGCACTTCTGCATTTTATCTTCTCATTCATCTGGGCAAAGCTAACACAGCTCATTCATCTTTAGTCTAATTTAAGGAGGAAGAACAAGCAATTAAGCAGTATTCCTGTCTATAATTTTAACACTGAATTGAAGAGACACCTTTCTGGCACAGATTAGGAGAGACTCATCTTAGAGGCTTCGGGCCACTGGGCCATTATGACTTTTCAAATATTACCAAATGGAGCGATCTGCTCAAAAGAGCAAAATCGTTTCATTAATTCATAAAGACCTTTTCCCCTCAGACCTCAATTTTTTTTAATCCATTGAGATTTTATACCCTTAATCCTCCCGAGCTACCAGCAAATTTAGGTTTATCTTTGGGATGTCATCAAATTGTCTCTGCAAGAACCTGAGTATGTGGACTGTAAGGCAGACACTACTGAGCATGTGCAATGGGCTTGACAGCTCAGGAAACAAAGCAAAAAGTTCAAAACAGTTTTTCCCTTTATTTACAATTGTGCATTATTTTCAGTCCAGATTTCTTTAGTAGAGCCGCTGGTTACGCTTAAAAACAGTTTGACTGTGTGCTGAAAAAAAATATACATTCTAAAGAAAAGCCACCTCAAAGAACACAGGACTTGTACAGCAGATACATGCGGAAATAAAAAGATTCATTCAGAAAGTTTGTTGTCTGCAAAGATTAGCCACTTCCACTCAAGATTAGTCCACTTTCTATATTTGGCACCATGTCTAAGTGTAAGGTTGAATTGTGTTGACAAACAGTAACCAAAAAGTTCAACATTATATCTTATCTTAAACATATTTTACAAGCTTCTGCTCTAGTATGGTGATACTACTGAGTTTTGCATAGATGTGTGTTTATGTCTGCATGCACCATTTGGATACAGGTGAGAGACATGTGGAACAATGTGGGATACTCCTTTTCAGGTTGCTGTTGTTGGTATTTTAGCTTCACCCCTGCCACGGAAAATATTCATTTCACATTATTCATAGTGTGCAAAGAAGTGTTTTCAAGTCTTACTTTCCATTTTTAATCATCCCTAAATCCCAAAACAGTCAACCTTTAGTCACCCATGGGGAATATGCTTTTGGCAGGATTGGATGCACGTGTGTCTCTGCTGGGATTCAGCCAACGTTAAGGTTACACTTCCTTATAATGCGCACTCAAATAACTGGACACCAACAATGGATCAGTTCAGTTCAGTTCATTTTTATTTCAAACATTTCAAACATGTGCCTTCACAATCATTACAAAATATCATTCCATTATTTGTTTGAAAAGGAGTAGGCTGAAGTATTTACTTATTTGTCCCTACCCCCTCAAGTTTTACCTCTCATTCATTTAATTTTTTTTTGTCTTAAATTAAACAAACAACATATGAAACATATAAACATATGAAGTAAAACAAAACATAACATACATAAATCAAAAACAAGAAATTAGCAAGCCCCACCACAGTATAGTTTCTTTCATATGAAAAATACAGAATGTGTATATTTGCAGATACACAAGTTATGGAAAAACAACAAACCAAAACAAAACAAAAAAACAAAAAAACAACCAAAAAAGAACCGCAACACCATTACCAGCAACATTACCATCCTGGGTTAACCCCGTTTTCTTCATTCTTATACTTATTTAAAATTAGGTTTTTATATTTTACTTTAAACTCTTTTATGTTTTGACTGTCTTTTATTTCTTCTGTTAGACTGTTCCATAATTTAACTCCTGCAATTGAGATTGACATAGTTCTTAAAGTTGTTCTAGCACTTTGTATTTTTAAATTCCATTTCCCTCTTAAGTTATACCCATCTTCTCTTTCTATGAACAATTTACAGATTTCTTTGGGAAGCAATTTATTTCTTACTTTATACATTATTTGCGCTGTTTTAAGCTTCACCAAGTCTTGGAATTTAATAGCTTGCATTTTGACAAAGAGTGCATTTGTATGGTCCCTGTACCCTACATTATTTATTAATCTAATGGCCCTTTTCTGTATTATAGTTATTGTTTGTGTGTTACTTTTGTATGTGTTTCCCCAGACCTCTACACAGTAGCTCATATATGGCAGTAGTAAAGCACAGTATAAAATGTGCAGTGCTTTCTGATCCAACATATGCTTTGCTTTTCCCAGGACGGCAATGCCCCGTGCCAATTTCCCCCGAACATAAGTAATGTGTGGCTTCCAACAGAGCTTGTGGTCAATGATCACCCCAAGAAATTTTATTTCATTTACTCTTTCTAAATATACATTGTCAACACATATTTCTACTTCGATGTTTTTCTTTTGGTTTCCAAACAACATAAATTTGGTTTTATCGAGATTCAATGATAATTTATTTATATCAAACCACTTCTTTAATATCGTTAATTCCTGTGTGATCATTTCCAAAACCTGTGGCAATTCCCCACCTGCACACAGTATATTTGTGTCATCTGCAAATATTACAAACTTTAAAATCTCCGATACTCTGCAGATATCATTTAAGTACATAATAAACATTTTTGGACCCAGTACTGAACCTTGAGGTACTCCACAAGCTATATCCATCAAATTAGATTTATATTCATTTATTTGTACATATTGTTGCCTATTCCCTACATAGCTTTTTAACCATTCCAAAACCACTCCCCTAAACCCGTACTTTTCCAGTTTTTTTAATAGAATTTCATGATTAACATGATTAACAGTATCAAACGCCTTCTTTAGATCTAAGAAAACTCCGAGCGCATACCTCTTATTATCCATACATTCCGTTATCTTTTCCATTAAATCTATCAGTGCCAAAGCTGTTGATCTGTTGTTTCTGATCACACCTTGGTCTTGACATGACACTGACTGGCAATGAAGTTGACTAGATACCACACTAATAAAATCACACTGATCACTGAAAAAGTCCTACTCCAAAGCTAAGTGTGTGTGTGTGTAGGGGGGGGACGACTTCTGCGTTAGACCCTAGTTCCTGTCTTTCCAAAGGTTCCTAGTCCTTAACAAAGTTCCTGCTTTGGGAATTTGGGAATGCTGTCATTCTGACCATTTCTTGAAAGGAAGTATCAGGGAGTTTTTAAAAACATTCAATTAAATTATGTTAAAGACAGAAAGAAAAAAAAACCCACCAACTGTACTTAGAGTACACTATTACAGGACTTGCAGCACAACCACTGCACACTGGTGCACAGTGTGAACAGTAGTAGTAGATCCTCTATCTTACCAGACTGTTGTAGTGCATGAAGAGCTAGAAGCCAGAAGCAGAAACTTTCAATATGAAGCTTATGTTCAGCCAGGAAGATCTGCATTTATTCATCTGGCTGAATTCTTGGATGTTGGGTGTCTGACACTTTTAACATTCTTCACGTCACTTCCTCTTCATCAGTCAGCCTGGGTTCTGTGTGCTAGCACTGCTCTTCTGTCATTCAGCCTTTCAGACTCTTATTCAGGTGTACCTACCTCCTCCACATCTTAACCTCATCATGGCCAGCTGGAGATAATCATCCAAGTCTCCACTTGCTTCATCTCTGCCACCACTAATGTCTAGTCTCCATGGGATCCTGTCCTGCTTCCTACCATTGCTCGACTCCACTCTTCTGTGTAGCTTCATCAGAATCTAATTGCCAAATGGTTTATTACTCACTCTAAAATCACATCTCCTTACTGAGTTACCACTCCGTCTGGTCTCATACTTACTTTCTGTTACGAGATCTGGCTAATGACTGAAAGAATGAGATCACAGATGCAAGTGGCTGAAATTAGTTTCCTTCAGTGTTGCTGGTGTTAACTTTAGAGACAGGGCGAGGAATAGAACTGAGGCACACCCAACTGGAAGAGTAACCTGTGGTGACCTCAGAACTCACTGTAGCGATCATACCATATATCCGATTTATGCCCTATAAATGCACCTGGATGCCACCAGAGGAAGTGGAAAACTCTCCTGGGAAAAGGATTCCTGGGATGCTCTGCCTCCTGCTGCCATTATGACCCAACTTCACATAATGAGAAGGCGGATGGATGGTTGAAGGGGTTGAATAGATAGATGGATGGGCTTTTATCCAATTTAATCTCCTATGCTGAAAATAATTCAAGTGAGTCACATTAGTTTTATTATGCTGAAGTATCAGATTTGAATAAAAGCTGTTTATATATTGAAAATAAATGCCAGACAGCACAGCTTCAAAATCTGCTCTTAGTCGTGTCTGAGTGTGTTTTTGTATTTGTTTGCAGTGCACGGTTTCTTCTGTGTTTGTCTGGAGAGGGATGTCGGTCTTGTTTTCCTGTAATTGCGTTGTATTGTATCTGAATGTTTAGTGTGTGAGCGGGGTTTTTGTATGTATGCTGTGTGTGCGTGGTGTTGTGCGTCTTATCAAGAGCTCATGAATTATTGAGTTCCATTTAGAACCCTTATCACTGTCCCCATGGCAACCAGCCCCATGGGGCACACAAACACACACACGCAGTGATTACAATATTACAACATGCAATACAAACAAAAACAAGAGCACAGCAGGTACACACACTATTGCCTGGCTGGCGTGTGTGCGTGTGTGTGCATTAGTTTGCTGTTGTCGCACCAAAGCTCCCAGTGGCCTCTGTTTGTCCTCAGTCCAAACTGGACATAGTGTTCAACTCATGTTTTATTCATGTTTTCTAAGTGTTTGTGATCATGCATATATATATATATATATATATATATATATATAATATGTATGTGTGTGTGTGTGTGTGTGTGTCTGGTGTGTTTCGATGGTCTAACGATGTTTAATGTGTACGACTGAACTGTTGCAAAACACCTGAGATTGAAACGACCTGCAGCTCTCTGGCTGTTCCACGAGCAACCAGACAGGCAGCGCCCTCTAGCAGCACAAGCTTTAACTGCAAGTGGCTCCAGCTAAAGTTTGCAATGGCTATAATTTTATTTCAAGTGTACCAATAAGAAATATATGCAGTTATTCACAAGAAGTGTGTACAGTATTTGTGCTCATAGCACTGCTAGCCATAAGTGGGAAATAATTATTAATGATATGACATTGAAAGTGTGACAGCCAGAAACCTGCTAGGTTTGGCTGTTTTTGTACCATGTTTACATTTTCTTGTCCCGTTCCTCCCTGTACAAAAAATGACAGGTGACTACTCTGCTGTCACTGAACCAAACCTCACTGTCTTGTCCAGAGTTTTTTATTAAATAGACATTTTTGAGACATTTTGACATTTTATCACTTAAGACTTTGAGCAGCCAAAAAAAAGGGGAGGACATTAATAAAACCTTAAAATCAGCTGATGGAGAGTGCTTAAGTCTGAGAAACACAGGAACAGCCTAAGGACTGAATGTCTGACTGATCTGTATAAAAAACTGTTGTATCCCTGCATAAGAAAGCAACATCAGTTTTTTTCACAGTCCAATATTCTTAAAAAGACAATGTTAAAAAAGGCATAGTATATAATCAAAGATTACAATTTTCTAACCATTTGCATAAGCTCCTATAATAGTCAAGGATGGTGACTGGAACCTTCACCCTAAGATGGCCTTTAAAATATAGTCAGGTCCAGTGCAGGTACCTCATAAATAGCATACAGCTTGAACTGCTTTGTGTACTGTATTGTGTTTCATTGACTTGTACTGTTCATGTGGAGACATTAAAGGGGTTTTTCAACCTGATTCAATTTTAATTACATTCAATTCAATTCACAACAATTCCATTGACAAACAAGCATCTACAGTGGGGCAAAAAAGTATTTAGTCAGCCACCGATTGTGCAAGTTCCCCCACTTAAAATGATGACAGAGGTCAGTAATTTGCACCAGAGGTACACTGCAACTGTGAGAGACAGAATGTGAAAAAAAAATCCATGAATCCACATGGTAGGATTTGTAAAGAATTTATACGTAAATTAGGGTGGAAAATAAGTATTTGGTCACCTCAAACAAGGAAAATCTCTGGCTCTCACAGACCTGTAACGTCTTCTGTAAGAAGCTTTTCTGTCCCCCACTCGTTACCTGTATGAATGGCACCTGTTTGAACTCATCATCTGTATAAAAGACACCTGTCCACAGCCTCAAACAGTCAGACTCCAAACTCCGCCATGGCCAAGACCAAAGAGCTTTCGAAGGACACCAGGAAAAGTATTGTAGACCTGCACCAGACTGGGAAGAGTGAATCTACAATAGGCAAGCAGCTTGGTGTGAAAAAATCAACTGTGGGAGCAATCATCAGAAAATGGAAGACATACAAGACCACTGATAATCTCCCTCGATCTGGGGCTCCACGCAAGATCTCATCCCGTGGGGTCAAAATGATCATGAGAACGGTGAGCAAAGATCCCAGAACCACACGGGGGGACCTGGTGAATGACCTGCAGAGAGCTGGGACCAAAGTAACAAAGGTCACCATCAGTAACACACTACAACGGCAGGGAATCAAATCCCGCAGTGCCAGACGTGTTCCGCTGCTGAAGCCAGTGCATGTCCAGGCCCGTCTGAAGTTTGCCAGAGAGCACATGGATGATACAGCAGAGGATTGGGAGAATGTCATGTGGTCAGATGAAACCAAAGTAGAACTTTTTGGTATAAACTCAACTCGTCGTGTTTGGAGGAAGAAGAATACTGAGTTGCATCCCAAGAACACCATACCTACTGTGAAGCATGGGGATGGAAACATCATGCTATGGGGCTGTTTTTCTGCCAAGGGGACAGGACGACTGATCCGTGTTAAGGACAGAATGAATGGGGCCATGTATCGTGAGATTTTGAGCCAAAACCTCCTTCCATCAGTGAGAACTTTGAAGATGAAACGAGGCTGGGTCTTCCAACATGACAATGATCCAAAACACACCGCCCGGGCAACAAAGGAGTGGCTCCGTAAGAAGCATTTGAAAGTCCTGGAGTGGCCTAGCCAGTCTCCAGACCTCAACCCCATAGAAAATCTGTGGCGGGAGTTGAAAGTCCGTGTTGCTCGGCGACAGCCCCAAAACATCACTGCTCTCGAGAAGATCTGCATGGAGGAATGGGCCAAAATACCAGCTACTGTGTGTGCAAACCTGGTAAAGACCTATAGTAAACGTTTGACCTCTGTTATTGCCAACAAAGGTTATGTTACAAAGTATTGAGTTGTATTTTTGTTATTGACCAAATACTTATTTTCCACCCTGATTTACGAATAAATTCTTTACAAATCCTACCATGTGGATTCATGGATTTTTTTTTTTTTCACATTCTGTCTCTCACAGTTGAAGTGTACCTCTGGTGCAAATTACTGACCTCTGTCATCATTTTAGGTGGGGGAACTTGCACAATCGGTGGCTGACTAAATACTTTTTTGCCCCACTGTATACTGGTAAAAGCAGAAATATAATAGTGACAATAGCGTCCACAGAAGACAGAATGATACAACTTAAGGTTCAGATTTTATAATCTTGTCAGATATTCATTCACATCCATTTTATCCACTCAGGTATCGGACATATTGAAACAGAAGACCTAAAGCTGTTAAACAAGACCCTACCTGACCTATGTAGACTCAAGCAGAATTTCTAATCCACCTCATCACAACTCAAGGTTACACAAAGAGACTAGGTAAGTATCTACCCACACATTGACAGGGAAAAGACACAGTACTGACAGAAAGCTGAGGAGAAATCAGAAGGAGAATGTTCTTTTATAATGCTGCAGGAATGAGTGATAAACCATGGAAATGAGTTTACACTGTGCACTCCAGCTTTCCTTCTCTCAAATTCATCAGGTTTTTTAAACAGGTTTTTTAAAATGCCTAAAATGAGGTCTGTGTTACCATGAACTTGAGATGTTTGGTGCTTTGTTCTACAATATAAAATATTCTAGTAAATATCTTCTTGTCAACACTGAGGATTTTACATACACCAGAGAAGCAGTACTAATCAAAAGACAGGAGATGTACGCAGCAGAGTTAAAGATGCTCAAATTGTAGGTGGGAGTAACCAGGATGGATGGGATTAGAAATGAGTACACTTCAGAGGGACAGCTCAGGTTGAATAGTTTGGAGACAAAAGTAGAGAGACAAGGTTCAGATCATTCGTACATATGCAGAGGAGGGATAGTGGATATTGGACAAAGAATGCATGTAATGAGTGGTTATTCGAGTTACTGTCAACTTCCTGTCAGCTGGAAGGAGTCTGACCAGTCTCGACTGACCTGTAGAATCAACAAGGCATTTTCTCAAGTCAAGTTGTAGCAGTTATAAAAGCACAGCATTAAGGATCATGAGTTGTGGGCAATGGTTTAGCTCACTGGTTGAGCAAGTGACCCATATGCCATAAGCCGAGTTTAAATCTGCCATGAGGGCATCTGCTGCATCGGTCTCTCTGTTCTCTCTCCTCAGCTTTCCTGTCTCCTCTACACTGTTCTAACACAATAAATGCTAAAACAAATTACACTTAGCAAAAAGGTTTGTGAGTTTTAACTTTGTTGTGACAAACGTCAAAGTAAAGATCTGGTTTTTCTTGGTTAACCTTATCCATGATGTCATACACAGTTTTTCTGTCTGTAAGAATCACAAACAAAGCGTATTGGAAAGCTATAATTTGAAACTTGGGCAGTGGATATATAGATAGTGTACAAATAACCTGTGAGGGCAAAAAAGCTATATTTACCTAATCAGAGAGGATTTGTGATTTGGTGCATGGGGTTTTTATTCCTCCTTATTGCAGTTGTGTCAGGGCACCAACAACAAAGACAAAATGCAGTTTTTGACGTCCTTGCAAAGATGATAGAGTCCTAAGACTGGTTCTCACAAAGATAGCAATACAGGAAAAAACACACACACACACAGTGCAATGCTAATAAGGGATGCAGTCAGGTAGTTTTATACCTCCTCTTAAAAGAGATTTAGAGTCAGAGAGACTTAGAGCTACAATAACAGAGTTATCTCTTTTCTCTCTCTTTGTCTGTGAGCTTTTCTCAGAAAGAAAGAAAAAACACTTTAATGGGAAGGAAAGGAATAAAAACACAGAAGGCAGAAAAATCTCTCTCTGATGTTCATTCAGCTGCTTTTGTCAAACCTGAGCTTCTTAACAAGTGCAAAATAACAACTAAACTCATTGAATAGAAAAGATGAAAAAGATACGCAACAAAACATAAAAGAAGCAATAAACAGCAACAAAAAAAAAACAGAATCTTGTGTGGAGCTGTTAAAGGATGCATGTAAGAAACAAAAAAGACAAAACAAACCATTAATAAACAAAGCAGCAGATACTGTGAGAGAGTTAAACAGAAAAAGTGTTGAGTTTGCATTTCAAATTTTCCTGCTTTCTGCAGATCCTGACAGCAGCCCCCTCGACACAGGGTCAAAGGAAAACAGAGCTAAAATACTAATGCCCTCGCTATGCTAATGCTAATCCGCTATGCAGTCTGCAATCATCATTGCATTCAATAATAATAAAGTGTTAAATTCAATTCAGCAATTTTATATCAATAAATCACAACAACAACAGCATTAATGAAATTGACACTCTACTGTAGTGAGTAGAGAGAAGCTTGGGTTCACGAGAGCCCTGATTGTCTTGTAGAGACGTTTGCTGCCGGATACTCGATAGGCCGTTGCGTCATGTGCCTGGCGACACTCTCAATGGCTTATCGAAGAACAAAGAAAGCGGTTACAGCTATTCAAAACCCCCACTGGGCTGGCCAACATGATTGACGGTGGGCAAGCTGTGTGTACTCAGACTGTGTTTATTGAACACCATATGGGAAGATCTTGGAGAAGCTCACGACTTTGCAATGGGAAATAGATAGACCTGATGACCCGTGAGGGATATTAAGAACAACTGCGAAATTGGTGCAGTTGTCCGCAATCATCTCCCTCACTCATGCGGTTCCAAAACAACACATTTTTATCCCTGATAACGGGACTATGTCTCTCTGACCCTATCCTTCAAGGACACCAGCGTTGGCTGAAGGACTGTTGACTTTTGCATAACCAGATGAAAGGACACTCTCTCTCAAGTTGAACACAGGATATACACACATACATATGCATGTGCAGCGACACAGATGCACAGTCACTCCATTTCAAATGCCTCCAATGCTTGCCCCCCATCCGATGCAGACAGCAGGTCAGCTGGACTGCACAGAGATGCCGCCACCCGATGCTGCTGTCTACACTGGCTTACTCTAAACCTACTCACCCACCCCTGTTGCTTGTCACGTGTTTTCATTGTGTTACGGTGTGAAGATTCATGTGCTGAGGAGTTTTTGTTTTCTGTTCTAATACTGATCCCCTATCAGGAGCTCAGTCTGAGTAGAGTTCTCTTTTTTTCTTCTCCACTCCCCTATTGTGTTGTACCTTTCATTGTTTCTTCTTTACGCTGCCTGTTCGGACCTTTCTCCCCAATGTGATGTTTGTGTTATGTATGTGCGGTTGGAAGAGGTCCAATTTCGCTGCAGGCAACAGCAAGTGACAAATAAAGGCTTCATCAAATCAACTCAAGGTGCTTTATAAGGTCTACACCTTTTGTAAGGTGAAGAGCCTACAATATTTATTGCTTAATGAAGCTAAACATTTAAGCAAAGGTCATTGGGAATTCATCCTTTGGAAGAACGAATGGGATCAGGAATCTTCTGATTAGAGCGTCTGAGCACTTAATGCTAATGTGTGCACACAGGTTTGCATGTTTGCTATCCAATTTGGTACACTGGTGCTCTAATATTTGAGCTAAACTGGGCGTAGCCGCTGTGTCATGCATGTGACACGTCAAGAACTGTTTAATGGAGTGTATATTTGAACCAACTTTAACATTTTGGCTATATTAGCTCTTTGGCGGTTCATGTAGAAATATTTGGATGAGGAGATGGATGAGTTGCTAAGTTATTATCTAATGCTTGCAAGCATTGGGAAAACATCATCCACAAAAAAGCATTCTGATCAATCTGTCACAGCAAACCAGATAATTTGCCAAATAATTTCATCACAAATGCATGGAAAAGGCACCAACACCAGCAGTCCACTTCAGTGACTCAAAGCAGCAAGGTTAAAATCAGAGAGACAGATGGCAGCAAGGGCGCTCAGTGATGTCAGTCAAAACTGCTAACTTAAACACAAATATGTTGTGCTTTTTTTTAACGTTAAACTGAAGGAACTGCAGAGCTGTACTGTTAAAGTAAGTCACAGTATGAAAATCCAAAATATGGACCAGAATTGTAGAAACCTTTATATTCTGTAGCACTGAATATCAACATGGCTGCAAAGTCTGGAAATCACCAAAAGGTACTATTTTCTGACAAAACAGGATTTGCAGAACTATAGCTTGTGTACTGCAGTTTGAAGTGTGTGTGCTTGTTAATTTATAGTCTTTAACTGACCTCAGCAACCTGGCTACACACACACACACACACACACCTGTTCAGCTATCTTAGTGAGGGCCTTCATTGACATAATGGTTTCCCTAGCCCCTTACCCTAACCCTAACCATTAAAATGAATGCCTAACCCTAACCCTAACCAAGACATTGGATACATTGTATAAAGGAGTAACATTAAGAGGGGACTTGGTTAAAGGACACTAAAAAGGTACAGCACACTGCACAAAGACCCAGGAGCAGCAAGTGAAGATGAAGGTCATCACACATATTAGAAGACTGTTCTTATAAGATCCAGTGGAGCCTAACCACAGATGTAAAGCAGGTGAGTTCCCCGGTAAGAATTTTTATCTTGGAATCCAGACTGATGGGGGTTGGAAGAGAAGGCTCAAAAGCTGGTCTGAGAGGGGAGGCGGGGTGGGGCCCGGGGCAGACAGGGACATATTGTTGACATTCTATTAGTAATTTTAAGCCAAGAAGGCGCTTAACATGTAACACACAATATGAATATGCTCAGGTGTTATTTTAATTTTTATGGTTTGGGGAGGAGGGAGGGAAGGAAAATAACGAGGGAGGGATTAGGTGGATCACTTTTTAAGAAGAATGCTTTGATGAAGTGATTTTATTGGTCTTATTGGTCTTTTTAACTTCTTTTTTTTTATCTGGCCTGGCTCAACAGGGGTGTCTACTCCACATGGGAAGATATATGGCAATGACTAAAGATAATTACAGCCGAAACAGGCAGTACATGGGGGAGATGATGAGAAATGTCCCAAATGGGGACAAGGCGGTCTACATAGGAGTAATACTTCATATGACTGCACAGATCCCCCTTTATTCTAATATATCACTAAAGTGAGGCTTGATTTGAGGCGGCGTAGTTGAAATTAACACTGCTGCCATTGAAAAAATCAAATCACATAATCATGTGGATGTATGAATTGGATAAAATTGATACTTTGAGGAGCGGGCTAGATTCTTTTAAAGAGAAAAATTTAGGATAACTGACCTTAGGACCACCCAGGATGAAGATAACATAACATATTTAACATAAATATCATCCTGTGGGTTTTAGAGTTGGACAGCTTCATTGAGCTAGTCTTTTAAATCCACTTAGGACAGCCTGGCGGTCAGTGGAGTAGTCTTGGTATAAATAAATATATTCTACAGTTTGGAGAAGGATTTGAACTTATAATTGTAATTCCCGGTAAAAATGTTTTTTTTTAGCTTGTTTATGCATTTTTTTAATATTGTGAGAGGTGGAATAGGTCTGTGTTTTAGGTTTTTTTTAGGTATAATTATTTATGTTTTAGTATTTTTTAATAGTTTTTAACAAGTAAGCCTAACCCAAATATGGGGGCTAGTAAGCATACCGATGGGTCACCAGATCATCCTTGACCTCCAAACACTTACTAACATGAATGTGTAAATAAAAGGGTTGAAAACTAATTGATTGTGTTTGCTGTGTTCCTTAACAGCTGCATGAACTCTTACATTTACTAACTACACAAATTAAATTAAGTTTCCTAAAAAATGGGTGAGATTTCCCCTATGGAGGTGTGGGAGGATCTGATCGCCTGCTGGTTTTTAGTTGAGTTTTAATAATTTTTTATTTATTTATTATATAATTTTTTTTTTATTTATACCTGAGCACTTTTGGCCATCTCCCTTGATAAGTGCATTCAAACAGGGATTATATATTGGCATCCTCTCTATATGCCATCATGTGGGATGTTACCAAGACTCAACACATAAAGGAAAACAGAGGAGAAGCACATATGTAACACTAGAAGATCATAAGGAGAATAAGGGGCCAGTCGGCCGCTAGGACCGTGCAACGGAGCTCCAAACGGAGATAACTAAGCCATAATCTCCTAATACCTAACCATAACCTAATTGTAACCCTGACACTAAAACCACATTTTGAGCCTCAAAAAGGCCGGTGAGGACCGGTGACTGTGTCCTCACAAGTGACTCTCACAAGTATAGTAGAATGCAGATTTTGGTCCTCACAAAGATAGCTAGATGGGAACATACACACACACAGAATGAGGGAGACACACATGAGCTTGACCCTGTTTGGTCAAATTAAAGTCATAAATTGTGTTTCCATTAATGCCCTATTGACTGGTTTTAGTTTATTCCAGCAGAGAGGAGGTTCAATCCTTCAGCTGCTGTTAAACAGCTCCTGACCTATATGATGGAGAGAAGGAGAGCAAGTGAGGAAGAAGGAATGAAAGGGACCTGCAGGAAGAGGACGGTGAGGTAGGAAGAGGAGAGAGAGTTTTGTGAATATTTATCCTTCAATGACGAAAGACTTCGCCTCCATAAATCACTGTCCTCCAATCACACACACACACTGCAGTCTAATTAGAGTGTGTTATCGGAGCAGCAGACGAGCTGTTGATCCGGCGACCTTTGGCAACGAGGAAAACCCGCCAAGGCTCGCTCTCTCTCTTTCACAAACTCACACACACCAACTTTCTGTCTCTCCTGAGGAAAACACTTTGCTGAGTTGTGATAATGATGCTGCCGGACTCTTTCCAACTATCTTTTCGTTCTCCTCAACTTTGCACCATTTCCATTAAAATGCCTCTTCCTTCATTGTCTCCCTTAATTCAAACTTTTCTTCTATCTAGGCCCCTTTTTACTTCTTTACCTTCCACCTTCTTGCCTCTTTCCTTCTCCTTTCTTCCTTCTAGATGTGTGTTCCAATTGTTCAGCTTGTCTTTCTTTACCTCCTTTGTTGCCATTTCTTTTTCTTCCCACCTCTCTTGTCCTCTTCTTGCTTCCTCTTTTCATTTGAAGTTCCTGTTCAAAAATGACCTACAAACAAACTACAAGCTTTGATGTGTTTAAGTTCAAAGTGTCAGACTGTTGAGTGGGTAGTGAAACTGGAAGAAAAAGATCACAGATACAAGCATCAGAAATGGGTTTCCTATGAAGTGTGTCCTGGCTCACCCTTAGAGATAGGGTGAAGCTCACTCCTCTGCATTAAAGGAGCAATTTAAGATGCTTCTGGAGTCTGGCTAAAATGCTTCCTAGGCACTTCCTAGGTGAGGTATCTTGGACATGCCCAACTGGGAGGACACCCTGAGGAAGATCCAAGACACCCTGGAGAGATTATGTCTTTTGGCTTGCTTGGAAACACTTCGGCATCCCACTGGAAGAGCTTGAGGCAGTGGCTGGGGAGAGAGAGGTGAGGGCATCACTGCTCTCCCCACAGTGCAGAACCCCATCAGAGAGAAAGAAAGAGTTGGACTTTTGGATAAAAATGAAAAAGAAACTGAAGTCACATTCAACTGTTTTTCATCAAGACCATCTTTAAAAGATCTGTGCTGATCAAAATTACCCAAAACACGTGAAAATGGTGTCTGCCTTGCAGAAACAGCAATCACCAGGGTTAGCTCTTATTAAAGCAGTTCAAATCAATATAATCTTCCCTCGGGTCTATTACATGAATCTCTGAAGGGGTCTGTAAAGGAAACGATGAACCTGTAGAGAGGTAGCAGTTGAACCTGAAACTTTGCAGCTCTTTTAGGGAGTTATCGTTCAGCTGTCTGACTGCAACTTTTTTATTCTAGTTCACTCTCAGCACTCTCAAAGCGTCATTTCCAGTCACAACAGGCAGCTGTTTTCAGAGAAAAAGCTCTAAAAAGCTACTTTACTCTACCAGCTCAGCAGCAACCTGCACTCAGACACAGTTAGACTCACTGGTGAACATACTGGAGCTGAAAGACATCTTACTTTCTTTGGATGGACACAAATGCACCTGCAAATGAACGATAATGTTACTCTGCAAATGAAGGGTGCGCTAACAAGAATCTGGTTGCTAACAAGTACAATACACCTGCTTCAAAGTGTCATATATCTTGTTTCAGATGCTGTTATTACAGGCGTATTTCCAGTAAATGCTTTATTTCTGCCACTGCCGAGAGAGGAAGGTGTTGCAGAGAGGCGTAACGCAGTCAAAATTGGTACCTTAACTCACATGAGGTGTGCTGTCAATGACTCTGCATTGAATCCAGATGCACAGAAGGGTATTTGATTTGCCAGACCAGCAACCAGAGACGTTTGATAAGTCCAACATTAACAATGGGACATCAAGACAATGGAAATATATGGAGATAATTTATGTTTCGACACAGACTGGAGAGAACAGATGGGTGTAATGCTGTCATCTGTGTTTGAACAAAGTCTCAGCCTGCTTGCAGAAAGTAGCAAAAAAGCTAGCAGTTCATTTATATACATATTGCACACACTGTAGCTCTTCTCTTTTGCACTGCAAAATATAACACCATCATATTGCACTTTCACAGGATGTATTCAGTGTGAACATTTTTGGAGTGCTGGAGTCATTGCAAGCCCAGTGGGAATGGGTATTTATTTTGCTTTGGTATGTAGGAAGCATAAAAAATGAATGGTTACATCCACTATACTAAAAAGGAGTCAGAAAGCAGAAGAAATGAGAAATGGAATTGTTAAGTCTGCGTACTGAGACAGATCTTCTGCCTGATATCAACTGGTTATTTCTCATTTTTCCAACAAGGCCTTTGCTGTCGTACTTGCAGATGTTTCTTTCTTTTCTCCTTTTGCATTTTTGGGGTTTGCCAAGAATCCATTTCAACATTTTCAGTTACAGTTCCCCA
This sequence comes from Mchenga conophoros, assembly GCF_057382185.1. Classification (NCBI taxonomy): domain Eukaryota; kingdom Metazoa; phylum Chordata; class Actinopteri; order Cichliformes; family Cichlidae; genus Mchenga; species Mchenga conophoros. The sequence goes on from NC_140542.1 coordinate 19,988,300, forward strand.
CAAAGCAGGGTACCGTTGACATTTCCTGCATTATGGGAATATGATTATCAATCTTGGCTTAAATCTCGGCCCTGCAACACACTGGCGACCTGTCCAGGATGTGCCCCATAGTAGCTGGGATAGGCGTGCTGCACAAGTTCTAATAAGACAAGCATAGAAATGATCCCAATGTCAGAGGCCATTTTATTCTCACTGAAACTCTTCAAACAAACCATTCCTCTGCAGGTGATGACTAAGTTGTGGAAGCTTGTTTCTGACACTGTGTTTTTTCTTTTTCTTTTTTGCCATCAGTAACTCAAATTCTTTAGGTAGTATGTTGAAATTTTCACTTAATAATTAGTCAACATTTGGAAATACATAACTTGAACTCTTATCCATAGCAAGCTGTTTGACAACTTTGAAAGAAGAAGGTTGGAGATTGGCCTGAATTAGCTAACACAACAGGGTCAAGTAAAGGCTTTTTAAGTAATGGTGTTATTACTGCCACTTAGAAGCCTGTGGTACACAGCCCATTAATAAAGATAAACTAATTATTGTTAAAACTGGTGCATTAATATGTGGTGGGGAATTTTAGGTTCAGGTTCAGTCTGAATACCTCTAATAACCTCATTCTTGGTGTTATTTGTTTTATTTCTTTTCAGGAGACTGAGGTGCTACAGTCTTGCATTACCTGTTTCAGACAGCTAACCGAGATCAGGTCATTCCTTTCCATTTCAGAGTAAGAAGAGGTGATCCATTCTTTTATCTCCTCCAGGCTGGACTCAGGGCTGGACTTGTAATCTGGCATACTGGGCATTTTCCAGGTGGACAGACACACTGTTGGCTCGATGGGCAGGCTTAAAGGGCCCCTGCACACTGGCGGTACAGGCACTGACAGCAGCTCATTGGTTCATTTCCATTACTAAAACTGGGTTGCCCAATCAAATCTCTTAATGTAACCAGACCCTCGCCTACCTTCACTGTGTGCTCACGCAGCTTGTAGAAAAAGTTTAGTGTGGAAGAAGTGGCGAAAAGGTGGAGCTGAAAAGCTGAGAGGTAACAATAAAAAGAAAGTAAAAAAAGAGGCAGGAAAGATCCTTGAAAGAGTAGTTGTCAAACAGCTAACAGATCATGTGCAGAGGACTGGCTTATTTGAAGAGTTTCAGTCAGGTTTCAGAGCTCATCACAGTAAATAAACAGCTTTAGTGAAGGTTACAAATGAACTTCTTATGGCCTCTGACAGTGGACTCATCTCTGTGCTTGTCCTGCTAGACCTTAGTGTAACATTGATACTGTTTACTTTATGCTTCCTTTAGACGGTATCATTAGAAGGCATAGCATACATTTTCACTGCTATGCAGTTTACACACAATATTAGATAACTTAGTTAAATAACACGTGCCAATTGGTTAAACTTAAACTAAACTTATGTCTTAAAGATATAAAGACCTGGATGGCCGCTAATTTTCTGTTTCTAAGTTTAGATAAAACTGAGGTTATTGTACTTATATCTAAGCAGATTCTGGCATTACTTTGGCCTTCAGTAACACTGTGAGGAACCTTGGAGTCATTTTTGACCAGGATATGTCCTTCAGTGCACATATTAAACAAATATGTAAGACTGCTTTCTTCCATTTGCGCAACATCTCTAAAGTTAGAAATATCCTTTCTCAGAGTGACGCTGAAAAACTAGTTCATGCATTTTTTTACTTCTAGTCTGAACTACTGTAATTCATTATTATCAGGATGTCCTAAAACCTCCCTGAAAAGCCTTCAATTAATCCAAAAATGCTGCAGCAAGAGTCCTGACAGGGACTAGAAAGAGAGAGCATATTTCTCTCATATTGGCTCCCTGTCAAATCCACAATTGAATTCAAAATCCTGCTCCTCACATACAAGGTCTTAAATGATCAGGCCCCATCTTATCTTAATGATCTTATAGAACCATATTACCCCATTAGAGCACTTCGGTCTCAGGTATACTTGTTGTTCCTAGAGTATTTAAAAGTAGAATGGGAGGGAGAGCCTTCAGTTTTCAGGCCCCTCTTCTGTGGAACCAGCTTCTAGTTTGGATTCAGGAGACAGACACTATCTCTACTTTCAAGATTAGGCTTAAAACTTTCCTTTTGGAAAAAGCATATAGTTAGGACTGGATCAGGTGACCCTGAATCCTCTCTTAATTATGCTGCAATAGGTGTAGGCTGCTGGGGGACTCCCCTGATGAGCATTTCTTCTTTAGTCACCTTTCTCATGTGTAATTACACCTCTTTGCACTGAATCACACTTGTTATTAATCTCTGGCTTTCTTCTACAGCATGTGTTTTCTCCTGTCTTCCTTCTCACACCCCAAATGGTCACGTCAGATGGCCGCCCCTCCCTGAGCCTGGTTCTGCTGGAGGTTTCTTGCTGTTAAAAGGGAGTTTTTCCTTCCCACTGTTGCCAAAGTGCTTGCTCATAGGGGATCATATGATTGTTGGGTTTTTCTCTGTATGTACTATTGTAGAGTCTACCTTACAATATAAAGTGCCTTATTGTGACTGTTTTTGTGATTCAGTGCCGTTTAAGTAAATTTAACTTAACTGAATTGAAATTGACTAATTAACCAACATTTTAGCTGCCGGGCTGCTGCACCGTGAACAGTGTTGGGGAGTAACGGAATACATGTACCGCCGTTACGTATTTAAAATACAAAATATGAGTAACTGTATTCCGTTACAGTTACCGTTTAAAAAGCTGGTATTCAGAATACAGTTACTTTGTTGAAATAAATGGATTACACTGCGGTACTTTCCTGTTTCATATTGTCGCGGGTCAGGACTGTTTGGGTTTTGTTTGACAGCTACGTGCTGTTGTTCCAGGCGGCAGCGTTACGGTTGCCATGGTTACAGGGCGACGCTCTCTCTCTCTCTCTGCGACTGTGTGTTTCCTGGGTGAGAAAGCGCCTTTTCGTTGTTGTTGTTGTTGTGCTAAGCTAACAGGCAGAATGCTACAAGCATAGCTCTAAAGAATGTAGCATCATGGGCAGTGTAGTCCGTGTTGCAGGGAGAATGGACTGCCATACATGTTATGGGTCTGTGAGCGCGAGGAGGGAGAAAAAGGGGAGTGGAAAGGTACGAGTTGTCATCGAGGAAAAACGGGAGCTGGAAGCATGTAAATATAATAATAACCACTTCAGCCAAGAAGAGTGCCTGACGAGCCCAGTTGTAAGCTATTAAGACTCGACTGTACACTGTGTTCGTGTTTTCCTCCGAAAACAATAAGTTCCGTTGGAGCAGTCTTTCAACGCCTCTCTCTGTCTCTCGCAAGAAAAGTTGACCCACACAACAAAGTAAAGCTATTTTTCGGCTACGAGCCGACAGGGACCCCGCCGTATTAGTCAGAGGTCCCTTTACTACAGTTCGGAGTCGCGGACCTTCAGTAATAGTAATAAATCACACAGCAATAGTACATTCACATTGTTGTAAAAAGCATGATAATATATTAAGTAATCCAAAGTATTCAGAATACGTTACTGTCATTGAGTAACGTAACGGAATACGTTACAGAATACATTTTGAGGCATGTATTCTGTATTCTGTAATGGAATACATTTTAAAAGTAACCTTCCCAACACTGACCGTGAACGGTAGCACCAGGAACAACCACATAACCAGGCCTTACAGTCAAAGGAGGCTGCTGCTGCTAACATCAACTAAGGAGAAGTGAAGAAGAGATGAAGAAGGTGAAATGAATGTGGTAAGAAAATAGATGTACAATCATAATTAGGAAGAGAGAGATTCAAGGATTCAGCTAAGATGAATGGCTACTTTGACCATAAAGCATTGCCCTGGCTGGAATATCACCAATGCCAGCAAAGAATATAAAGATTACAATGCTGCTGCCAGGCTTTCAGCAACCACATTGTTCCATCCCTTGCAGGCCTTCAGAGTCTACCTGTGAGTCTCAGAATTGACTTTAAGATTTTATTTCCTGGCTCCTGTTTATGTCTGAGATCTGCCGACTCTGAGCTGCTGAAGATCCTGTAGAAAAGGCCTCAGTAATGCTCTTACCAGGGCTGGACTGGGACAAAAGATCGGCCTGGGCATTTTGACTAGAGACCGGCCCACAAGGTATTATAGGAAAAGCCATAAAACCTTTGAATGAAAACAAACGCTGTTGTGACACTGATGTACAGTCTTGTTGGTATATGTATGATTTCTATACATTTTACATCAGATAACAACTTTGGTTGTAAGATTCAGATAATTATTTATTAAAAGCGAGACATTTTAAATGATAATAAGAAAGAAAAATATTTCTTTGTGCCCCCCTTTCCCTGTTAATGCCCTACCTGGCCCCCTGGCAACACTTTGCTAGACCCTCCCCTGCACAGTTACCAGCTGTCAGCTACTTAGAAAAGGATCCTGGTGTTATTTGTCTCTCAGAAACAGTTCATAACTTCCCTTCAACTCATTCATGTCACCTAAAAGGTAAACCTGTTTCTCCATCACCCGTTCAGCTCTGATGATTCAGTAAGGACATCTCCTGGTTTCATCTTCATGTTTCCCTCTCACCACATATCCAAACCGATATCATGACCAGCAGCTTTTACAGCTGTGGCTCCAGCAAACATCAGCTGATACTAGAAGGTAATATTAAATAAATTCTAAACAGCTGATCAAGCTGAAATATGCTACTGTTGTTTAGCGCGACATCTGCTGGTTTCTTCTTTCCAGCACAAGGTGGGCGATAAACAAACAAGAGAGACGGGACTTGCACCAGAAATACCGATCAGCTGATCCTTGATCAGTTTCATGATTGAAGTAGCAACAGCAGAGGGAGGAGAGAGAATGAGAGAAGAAGAGGCAGCTGACAGCGCAAAGTCACAGAATAACTCCAGCTTGGTGTCTTTTTCCATTCTAGGTGAAGCACGGGACAAACTGTGTTCCTTTTCAGCTCAATACAAAACACGTAATATTTTCTCTGAATACGGGATGATTACATTTTTTACAGGATGGTTGGCAACTCTACTAACTAACCTTGTGACCACTATAGAGGAGCTCTACCAGAACCTGACTAAAGAGCAGGCAGACTACTGTCTGTCACGCATGAAGCCCTACCTCGACAGCGAGGGCTGTGAGCTGCCATAAGCTTTTGACTTTGTCGAATTCACTCGCTCGCTCTTTGTCAACTGATCCTTTCCCCGTAAAGTTCACTATCAGTAACATCATAGCACCCACCCAGCTGTATAGAAACTCTGTCATGCTAGCTAGTACGCAGTACGAGTTATTGTAACTGACTGTAAAAAGTCAGCACAACGTAAGTAAACTACACCTAAACTTGGTTTATATCTGACCCAGATAGACTGCAGGTCATAACTTCTTACCTGAAGTCCAGTTCACCTGACACTCGGACCGGCGGCTGCCTCGGGTCTCTCCTCCTGCCTCACCTTTCCCTCATCCACCTGCTGGCCTCTGTGGAAGCGTCGCCATAGTCACCACCAAACAACTGAGTTATTTTTACACATCGGCCAGTATCTGGCCAATCCACCACCTTTAATTGTTTATACTGTTACAAAAAAAAAACAAAAAACATAGGCCCATAAAAATGAAAAATCACCATCGGCCCACCGGGCAATTGCCCGGTATGCCCAATGGCCAGTCCAGCTATGGCTCCTACATGTAGATATCTAAAGTAGGCTAACTCATCTAAGTTATAATTTCATACAGCTACATTTTTAGAATGTAGAATGTAAAAAAAAATCCCACACACGTCACCTTTTCCCCCCAACACCACTATTAGCTTCAGCTCTTAGAAGTCTGTGTTTTTAACCTTACATGACCGAAATAGCTGCCATCTTCCTTGTTCTTTCATGTGTTTACTACATAGCGTCACAAATACATGAAGACATCTACATAAAAAAACACTTGCCGTGCCTTTTATTAGGAACAATTTTGAGCTAAGTGTAAATAATGTTGTCACATACATCTTGTTGTTGGTGTGTGAATAAATTACTATAAAAGCTCACAAACAACTGTGAAAGAAAGAAAACAGCAAAATTCAATTTGAAGTCTCCGGTCTTGAAAATAACAGCAGCCTCAACTTTACTTCTTCCTCTTGGCAAGAAGTTTTCATTCTACTTTGAATGGAGCAGTGGCGGTTTGGTGGAGGTATTTCCTCTTTCCTTTTGAGTTTTGTACAGTAAAAATTGCAACAGGATCATCCCATATCGATCACCATGTCCTTGCTTCCCCTTATTTCTCCATCTTTCTCTTGGTGTTTCATCATGTCGACTTTGACGCTGACAGTAAGAAGACTGAACTGGATTTTAGATGACTGAACAGAAGACTGATGGAAAAGTTATTTAACACAAGATAAATAAGGTACTATTACCTTTGTGATACATAATGAGTCGTATAATTTTTCACAAAATGGCTCATGGCCTGGTTCCCCCTGGTGTTTTAATGATCCAGCTCCCTATAGATCCTGTGCTGAAACTGAACCAACAGCGAGGAGCCTCATTGATCACGGAGCTACGAGCCAGCAGCCCACTGAATTAACATATTCATTTCGGCTGGCATTTAGCTGGAGAGAGACAGATGGAGAGAGGGAGAGTGGACGACGGGAGGGAGAACGGTTTTGAGTGAAAGTGATGGAGAAAGCAGTTGGAGAGTGCGTAGAGAGAAAGACAAGCAAGAAGTTTAATATTTCAACGAAATTACATTTAATACAGCGGTGGAATTAAACGTTAAGAAGAACGGCACATTAAAACGTTTTCATTTGCTGTCGTCCGTCTCTCTCTGCGCGGCTGAAACTGTAAAACCTTCAGCACTAATTCTACTACACGACTGTCAACACATAAAATTACACTGTTAAAAACTGCTGCCCCAGCACATCCATCACAGGAGCTGCTACAGCTGCAAAAACAGAGGTCTGTTTTATTCATTGTATGGAAAAAAGATCTGTTATTCACTCTGAGCACTAGTTTTAACCACAAAGTGTTGACAGTGGTGCCTTCCTTATGTGAAGAGTGAAGCCAAAGCAGTGTAGCAAGCAGAGAGCATTCACATATCTGTCTATTTGTACATACAAGTGTATTATGCTTTTTTTCCGACTAGTACCTGCTCGATTCGAATCGACTGGTCTCGGTTTCGGTCAAAGAATATTTTTAATTGCTAACAAATGAGCTCTGAGAACGAATCGGCAGTATGTTGTTTTGGCCCTCAGTGAGCAATAAAAAGCTTGAATCCTTTGAGGATTCAAAGTTAATAAAGTTAACTAAAGGTCTACAAAAAAGTTGTTTTTTTTCCCTTTAAACACAACTCTGAATAAACAGTCAGAAAATGAATGGAAGTTTTAAATGAAGCAATGCAGTTTCTGTTAGGAAGACCAAGGAGATCATTGTAGATTTCCGGAGGAAGGGTCATAACAACCATCTGCCTCTCTTCATTGGCAGTGAGGCGGTGGAGAGGGTGAGCAGTTTTAAATTCTTGGGGGTAACTGTGACCGAGGACCTGTCCTGGGGCAACCATATCACCTTAGTTGCACGGAAGGCCCAACAGCGCCTCTACTACCTGAGGAGACTACGGAGCGCACACATTCCCAGACCTCTGATGTTGAACTTCTATAACTGTGCCATCAGCAGCGTCCTGACGCATGGATTTCTAGTGTGGTTCCCCAGCTGCACCAAGGCCGACCAGCAAGCACTCCAGCGGGTGGTGAAAGAAGCTGGCAGAATTATTGGAACAATTCTGCCAGAGATCAGTAATATCTTCCCCACTCGCTGTCTGAGGAGGGTGCACAGTATCCTGCGGGACCAACATCAGCCTGCGCGCCACCTTTTCCACCTGCTGCCCTCAGGGAGAAGGTACAGGTCTATACAGGCCAGAACATCCAGACTGGCCAACAGCCTGTATCCACAGGCTGTGAGGCTCCTGAATTCTGCCCCCCTCCCCTCTCTGCTCCCCTCTCACGGACAATAACCATATCCAACTTCTTAATAGCACTGAACTGGTTTGCATTGGTGCATTATATCTTTATTCTCTCTCTCTCCCCCCCCTCTTTCTTAAATAGACAACCATCATATCTCACAGTACAATAATATTGAACGGGTTGCATTGTTGCATTTTGTCATGTTTCTCAGGTCTTTGTCTGAATGTCCTATGAACATTACCTGTCTTGTTCTCATGTTGTTGCTAAGGATTGTCTCATTGCACTGAAGTCACACTGGGTTAAATATTTACACTTGGGTTTTAAGGGGTATTTGTTTTTTTTGTTTTGTTTTGTTTTTTTTACGGGTTGTACGGAAGCCCCAAACGCAATTTCATTGTTCTTTGACAATGACAATAAATAAATACTTGACTTGACTTGACTTGACTTAATGAATCAGTATCGATAAGATCATATGAATTCCTGATTGGATGAATTTTACCCACAGGGATCAAGGAGAGACTTAGTTAGGCTCACTCCCTGTGTCACCAACATTAATCAAAGTTTTGTTTAAGGAGACTTTGAAGAAGGTTACTTTCACCTGCAAGGTAATTAATAAACACACACAGTGTTTACTCTTTCGTCTTCTTAGCAACCATTCTGAAGGCAGCAGGTTTCTAGTATTGATTGTGTGTGCTTGTTAAGAGATATTTCTGTACAGTGACTCAATCTTCTGAAAATCATGAAACAACTTCCATGAATATAATTGATCTGACTGTAGGTGCTTTGTTATTAATCTTTTCCGACCTTTTTTTCCAACAGGAAAACAGGCTTTACCTCCAAGTCTTGCTTGGAGGTAAAGCCAAGCAATTAGTAGATGGATTAGTTCTAGAATAATCCACTTAGTTGTAGAATAAGTTCTAGAATACAGAATAAAATAAAGTCACACCAAAATGTGCATTGGAAGAAAAGAAGTACATAACATGATGCAGATCCGACAGTAGAAGAAATAGCTGTTTGGGCTATAGAGGATTACTATCAACCTGACCTTGAAATGTTTGACCCTCCGATGTCGTTCCTGGGATGTTAGAGCCACTCGTCCAGCTTTCGGGGTCACTGCACCGAGTGCTCTGATTACCATTAGGCCCACGTGAAAAGTGAATTGCAATCATCAAAATGGGAGAAAAGTAAATTGTGCACTAAAAGTTCAAGATGATTGAATATTTAGCCATATCACTACAAAACAAAAATAACAATTTTCTTTCGGATAAATCTTTGACTCAGCCACTGTCTGCTTGCTGAGAAAGACAGTTATTGAGATGGGAAGTATGTATTTTCATTAGGGTTGTTTGGTGGAATTCCATAACATCACCAACTGGATAAAAGCAAATATCTGACCAACTTTTGGTAGTTGTGCACATGCATTTAGGGGCATAGGGCCATATACATAAATCAGTGACAGTTACTATAATTACATGTACAAAGCACACACTGCACACACTTGCACACCTCTCATCCATTTGAATGAAATCTGGTGGCTAAAGAGATACATTTGTCATATCAACATTATCCCTGCATTTCTTCTTACAATCCTCAGATCATAAAAAATACTTACCTCAATAAAAACTTTGCTATATTGTGAATCCCTGAGTGTGAAAATTTGAACATCTGCTTAGAGTTTAGGAGTGTGAAAAGTAGTCAGATTCAATGATCTGTTTACTCAGCCTGGACTTCCTGAATTGTATTTTATGTCTCACTGGTACCAAAAGCACAGCAGCTCCACCAACGCAGCATTGTTTTAATGCTGGTTTGATTTGGGTATGAATGCTGGCTTACTGGAGGATTTTGTAAATGCAGCACTGCACTGGGAGCTCATTTTCAGGAACTGCAGGGATCTCCTTCTTGCTGAGAGCAATGAGTGAATATTATTTGAATTGTGCCAGGAACTCACTACAGTTTTAGGCTCTTTTTTTTTCTGAACCATTCATCTGAAGTCAAACTACTTCTTTCTCACCTCTGCAGTAGCTCTTATTTCAGACTACTGTTTTTACCTGCAGCCACTACTGACAGGATATTACAAAAAAAAAAAAAGTTTTCCTGTGCTTTTTCAGTTCTTCCATATTGATGGAAAGTTTCCTGGTGGTTTTTATTCTAAATTCCTGGGAGTATTTATTTTAAATTTTGAAACTTTTAAATTTAAACTGTTTTGGAGAGTCCGTTGGGCAACTTCGAGCAAATACAAAAGCAGAAAAAAGTTAGATGTCACAAGCGACAAAGAAAGGAAATGGATTATCTGCTGCCCCTGATCCAACATGACTGTTTTCAAACGTTATCTGGCATCCCTCACTTTAAAGGGCAAAAAAGAAGGGGGCCACCTCACAGAACCTGAACATGAACACAGTGCATTACATGTATCACTGTTAACATCGTCAAAGTACTGCTGTTTAATTTGTTTAAGCCTTTACTAACTTACAGTAAACACCTCATATTTTCACACAATTACAATATAACAGAAAGTAATTTCTCAACTTCAGCAATACATTGAGTCCAGTTTCAACTTAAGAATTTAATTTGGGTCATCAGAAGATTGAAACATCTGTTTTATCAAGTGTCATCCGTTGAGCACTCCTTACCTTCAAAATTCCTTATTCTCTCTTTTTCTCTTTCTTTCTCCATCTGAAGTGAATGAATGAATGAATTGAGTGAATTTATCACACACTGATGGGTTTTTCGCCTTTGTATCTGTAGCTTGCAAACAGATTGTGATCCAAACTCCATGGAAACAATCTGTGTTCATATTTCCAGATTCTTAAGAAAAGTGGCATCTGGAATAACCGGAAATGCTCCGGCTTTGCAGTGATAGCTAGATTGCTATATGCTGTTTTTATTTATTTATCTTGTGTACTGTGTCGGTGGTTTGAACTGCTATTTAAAACAAGGTGATCTTATTTGGGTAAACTATTGTACCAAGTAGAGGAAAGCAGAAGATTAAAGTAAGGATGCTTCAGGAAGTGGCTGCTTTCCGTTTGCGTCACATCAACCGCTGGCTCGGCCAAAATGCTCACATTCAGACCTCAAACGGGACTTCACAAAGCACAGGTTCACATTATGTTTGACAGTAATAAACTGCAAATACATAACTCTGCACAGTGAGATAGCAATAAGGAAAACACAGTATCTGAGTGGTGGGACACTTCACTCCCTGCTCCTATGACCTGCGAAGAATACGTGGATAGATTAGCGTGAACAGCACAACTGGCAGATTCACACATATTCTTAAAAAATGTCTCTCAAGATAAAGCTGCAAACAGCAAGATGTTGGTTCTGCTCACGCCCACCTGCAGCAATTTGCTTCACACCTGCTGCTCCTTCTCCTGCTGGATGTCAGTTTAGAGAAATGAGTGTTGAAGTGAGAAATCTTAAAGGCGTAAGGTTCTCTAATCAACCTTCAACTCTTTATTCTGTCTATGGAGATTTTTTATTTTATTTTTGGGTTTCAAATATAACGTTTTAACTGCATTTTCTCAAAATAAGAAAAAAACAAAAATTAGACTGTTTAAAAAAAACTTCTGACATGTTGTGTTTGGCTAACAGCCCAGAAATGCTTAATGTGAAAGCCCCCCCCTCCCCCCCCCCCCCCAAAAAAAAGGACAGAAATAAAAAATATATTAAAAAAGATCAGCAGTGAGAAACCGAGAGACTGATTCAATTACACCTAACCTCTTGTCTCTGAGGGTTGTCACGGTAACAAGGCCACTTGTTCATGAAAATTGCAGGCTAAACATGGATTCGTAACCCACACACACACATACACACACAAACACAGGCTTGGCACACACAAACACTCCCACTCAGGCTCCTGTGAACAAAAGCTCAGGGGGAAGCAGCTGAGATGAAGCTTTCATGATTCCTGTGTGGGGAAAAAATTGTAGTCTTTTTTGTGAGTGATATCCACACACACACACACACACACACACACACACACACACACACACACACACAAAGCTATAACATATAACATATACACACAGCGACATAACAGATCCTGTGGGTTTTTATTAGTAGACTATTGAAGGCTGAAAAGGCTGAAGGCTGATACACCCCTCCAGTGAATGGGGTGTGTCTGTGCACTCTTCTAAAACCACCTTTGTGAGGACCAGCTTTAGTTTTAAACCCTAATAGTGGGGACATTTTGGCCATTTCCCATTTTTTGGGGGGGCTTGTTTTCTACATGGATTAGAATGAGAGCATGTCGCTCCCATGATAAGCTTGATAAGCTGTTGTTAGAATTTATTTAATATTACTTTCTACACCAGGATCCTTTTCTAAGTAGCTGAAAGCTGGTAACTGTGCAGGGGCGGGTCTAGCAAAATTTTGCCAGGGGGCCAGGTAGGGCATTAACAGGGAAAGGGGGGTACAAAAACATACTTTTCTTTCTAATTGTCATGTCTAGCTTTTAATAAATAATTATCTGAATCTTACAACCATAGTTTTCATCTGATGTAAAATGTATAGAAATCCATTATGGTATATAGTAACTATTAAGTCAAATTTATAACCTAGAAAGCTACAGTACTTTTTCCTTTGCAATTCTGTTTAAGAAAAATTATTGACTTCTGTGCATTTTTTTGACATGTGCTTTAAATTAAAGTTGATTACGTCAATTAAGCATTATGAGGGTGGGGGATGGTTCCCTATTTGTTTTTTTTTTTGTTTTTTTTGTTTTTCTGGGAGTTGGCAACCCTATTAGTTAGGTTGTTTAATATTTCCACTAAGTACTCTTTAAAATACCAGAATAAGGAGGATGGAGTAGGTTTAAGTTTATTAGATTGATCAGTATTGCTGAACTATGAAATATTTTGGGTGCAGTGCATTTTTTGCATACAGGTATAACAGAATAGCTTTAGTGTTTTTTTTTAACTTGAGTGTGAACTTATACAAAATGCAGCAAGATATTTAAAAAATATTTTTTATTGTTTATGAAATACCCTATATCGGATTCATATCGGTATCGGCAGATATCCAAATTTATGATATCGGTATCAGTATCGATATTGGATATAAAAAAGTGGTATCGTGCCATCTCTAGTTTTAACATTATGAAAGGTTACATTTTAACTCAAACAGGGATTTATCCCCGAAGTTTAATCTGCGAGTCCATAGCCTAAACATTGTTTTAGTGCCTAAACCTAACCAAACCTCAACTTGTTTACTTGATAAAGATTTTTGTAGATTTTTGTTTTAATCTCAAATCACAAAAAGATGCTGATGATGATGAAGGGAGTACACTGAAAAATGCACTGGTATTCCCTGCACCGGTAATTAAATAAAACATGATGGTTCCTAAGTTGGGAGAGAAACAGTGTTGTTTTCACAAATGGAGATTTTTCTTTCCATTCAAGATGAAAGATGACTGACTAGAATTCAATGACTGCTATGCACTCTGATGTCTCTAGCCCTTTAGCGTTCTGCTCAACCAATTGGTAGAGCATATTTTCAGGCCATATATCTAACTGAGGCTTTCACTGAAATTGACCTACATTGTTAGGTCTTTTCTACCAATTGGTTTACATCTGTAATGCCAAAAAAATCCACCAGAAGGCACTGTGAATGGAAATTGTTGGCGCTTCTTATACCTCTCCCAACCAGCAAGTCAGAAACAAAAAACCATCCAACATATTTTGAGTGTTTTTGATGAAACTAAGGTAGGAAGATATCATCTTTTGATATATGATAGTGTTAGAGGACTTACTAAACAGATGTATGTCACTTGACAGCATTAAAAAAGTGGTCAACCAAACGGTTGATTTTTCCCTTTATGGTGCTAATGCTAACATAACCTAAATGTTATTAAAATTGATTATTTGCCATAAAATCAGACCACTACAGCCCATTTTCTTTATCCATTGCTGTTGATAAATCACATTAAGTGTTAGCACAGCAAGAATATGCTAAAATAATTTCCTCAGTAAGTCATTTCTGAGTTAATATTAGTAAATATTATAAAAATCAAGAATAACATGTGGAAATCACAAATATCACAACTGATTACCTTTTAACCAAATTACAGTAGCTGGTAAATTAATATTACTAAGTTGTCAAAATGATAATTTTATGTTTAACAAGTACTATATGGACGCTAAACAATTATATGGCTAAAAATCACATGGTCCTGTGGCATGATACTCATGATAGCATCCATCTTCAACCGCAGTGTGTTTGAGGTCATGGTTTTATATGAAGCCAGAAGGGCTGGCACTCTCCACTAGTATATTGCCAACAAACCAGATGAGTGGGGCTTTAAATTGTTCTGCCAAGCAAGTTTATCTGGCATCATCCACGACTTGCTGCTGTATCACTGAGGGGAGCATTGGAACAGAAGCTACCTCTAGGGGCCAAAGTTGTTAAAAAACAGTATGCAAACCCATAAAAGAACCTCAGCTCTTCACAAGTTTCAGCTTGGTCCAGAACTTGCACACCTCCTTGGGTGTCAGGTGCATTGGTACTGTATGACCAAACTGCACCGGTGGAGCTCCCCTGATGGCATACAAAGACCTGATGAAGAAGGGCCATGGAGCCTGTTATTACAGGTCTGATGAAGGTCTGATTGCAATAAAATGGTTTGGCAAGAAATGTGTCAACCTTTTAAACAATGCCTGTGGGTTCATGCCTCTTTCATTGGTCAAACGATGGAGCAAAGAGTCCAATGCAAAGATCACCATTCCATGCCCATCACTCATCCCTGTAATAAGTTACAAGTTAAGGAGATGGAATATCCACTGTTCGGATACATCCTTGACTTTAATACCTGGTCTACAAGAGGGACTGTGCCCTACTGGACCAGAAACCGATGGCTCTCAAAAGGTTTCCACCTGGCTGTGTCTGAACCAAGTTAACAAGACAGCATCTACAGTTGGACAACCATGATTCAGCTCTCCAAGACCACAGAATAAATGCTACACCCTAACACCCCAATGACCAAAACCACAAGCAGATGTGCTTGATTTGCACTGTTTTTATTTTATTTTTTTAAAAACAAAAATGATTTTGCACAGTAGCATTCAATCAGAAGTGGCCTGAATGTGAGTATTTTGTGCTATAGCACATTTTTCACATTTGCAGATGAAAAAACTGTGTATTATGTTGTTTGATATAATACTTTCCTTTGATGGAATGAAAACAGCAATGTTCACTGGCATGCTACTAGAAATAAACTGTATCCTGGATAGTTTTTGTTATTAATTTAATTATAATTTGGCACTTTATTTGATTTTTTCAACTGTATTATCTAATGTACTTATTGTATTGTATTTGCATGACATTTCATACTTTTACCATTAAGTGACATCTCAACCGTTTGGTAGAGATCAATATTTTAAAAACTACAAGGTCTATTGAAAAAAAAAATTGATTGTGGTTATTACTCACCCAAATCAATAAGAAATGCAAACAAAAAAAAATTCCCATTGCTTTTTTCTTGGTGTGGACCTCAAAGGGCTAGTGGCAAAGATGCAGCATAAGGAAGTTTGCATTATTCATTAGGTAGTTGTCTGATTTAGAATCAGAAGAGCAATGGTTGTGAATATTGCAAGTTTTTTATGTAAATAGCTTTTGATGCAGCCTGAAGCCAAAACAGAGGGGAATCTGTGCTGTTAGGAAGTTGGATCTAGAGAAATCTAAACGAAAAAGATCACAGCCATGTTAGCAAAAAATTAATAAATATATTTTTAAAAAATTAATCATAGTGAAAGCACTGTGTTGACCAGTGTCCTCAGAAAGTTGAAAGTCTTTGCATGCATACAAATTGTTTGTTTGACAGCACTCATTGCCCATATGGAAAAGAAATAGTGAAAACTTATATGTGATTACTCATGAAAGTGGCCACTTTCATGAGTAAATCATATAAGGATTACATAATTTACTCATGAAAGTGGCCACTTTCTCATTACTTTCATACATTGTTTTAGTAAGTATCCAAAACATACAAGTTTCATTATATAATTTTTCAAGGGCTCTTATATCTGTTTTCACTGTTATATGCTTTTCATACAAGTTTCACACAAGACAGATACAAACTTTATAAGATTTATATATATCTTTTCCATATGGGTGGATTGAGCAATACTCAGAAAAATGGGAAAGTCTAAGGATCTATGTGAAGATCTAAGGAGTATTTACATAAGGTGACAAGGTCTCTTGGGAGTCATGCAGATTTCAAGATTGCCAGTTCAAACAACTAAATGCAATTACAAGTTATTAAAATGTGTCACTTTACCAAGGTGTGGAAGAAGACCCAAACACTCACCCTCAGATAAGAGGAAACTAGTTAGGGTGTTTTTTTTAAACAACCTAGACCAGTAAGCTTCCTTTTCAAACCTCCCAGTTCAGGTGTACTGAAAATGTGTTGATTTTCTTCATAAGTCAGGTCAATGCCAAGAAGCCATCCAACTAAAATTAACTCTGACCATGCTACTAAGAGGAGTGGTCAGATATCCAGCCAGAATTTTCCCAGAAGCTTGTTGATGAATACAAAAATTGTGTGGTTTAGCTTCAACTTGCTAAGGGACATTTAATCAATTAATGGGGATTTGTGTATATATTTGAGCCTGTATTGTCATGATCCAGGTGAGTGACTGTATTTTTTCATAGAGCTGGAGTTTCCACATCTGGGCGGAGCTGCTCCATTCAGCTGTCTGTCCTCACCTGTCGGTAATTTGACTGCCAGTATTTAGGACCAGTCCACTCAACGAGTCCTCGCTAGAGCTTCAGCGAACCTGTGTTGGTGTTAGGCTGCCAAGTTCTCATGGTTTTTCATAGTTATTCTCGCTTATCTTGTGTCTTCTCTGTTCATCAGGATGCTGAACAGAGAATTAAATCACTGACTCTCCGTCAGTGATTTAATTGGAATGTTTACGTTTTGTTTTTGTTTTTTTTCTTCTCGTGTTTTTTTTTTTTTCCTCTCTTTTCCCCGTCTTGGTTTTATGCTGCTCACCCCTGTCCTTGGTTTCTTTCTTTATTCCTTTCACTGCCTCAATCACCTGCTTAGACACTCATCCACAAACATCCTTTATTTCGACACATACGCACCATGCGCTCAACAGCAGCACATTTACTTCAGTCAGACAGCGCACACAGTCGTTTAGGATACACACGCTTAAGCCAAGCCTACTCATATTAGTAAATATGCATACACATAGTCAGACTCAGGGAGCATCTCGCCACACATTTTTTCTCTCTCTCCTTCTCCTTATTTATGAACAAGTGACATATTCTCTCCACCTGTCTAAGCGACGCACACAGCATACATCCCTAGTTATACACAAACATCTATGGGTACACTGAGGTTCATTACATGGAATATAAATGGAGCTGGCTCCAGAGAAAAGAGGTTAAAAATATTTAACCAACTCAAAAAACTACAGGCAGATGTTGTCCTATTACAAGAGACCCACAGACCTCTTAGAGGTTAGAATGAACTTAAAACACCTGAGTTTCCCAATGTGTTCTCAGCTTGTTATAATTCTAGACAAAGGGGAGTAGCAATTTTAATACATAAAAATATTGATTTCACAGTACTCGATACAGTTATAGATTCAGAGGGCAGATTCTTAAACATTAAACTATCTATACTTGATAAAAAGCTATGTATTGCAAGTGTATATGGTCCAAATGTTGATGATCCCTCATTCTTTCACGGTTTTTTCAGTGCACTCTCTGAACACTTAGATGGCACACTTGTTCTTGGAGGCGACCTCAACCTTGGACTAAATGAAGACATGGATAGGCTCAATACAGCGGGAACTCAGCGTAATTGGCAGTCCACAAATATAATCAAACAGTATATGAGCAACTTTGGTCTTTGCGATGCATGGCGCTCCCTTCACCCCACCAGTAAGGAATATACTTTTTTCTCACATGTCCATCACTCCTACTCTCGTCTGGATTGTTTCTTGGTCGGCAGCTCACTGCTGAGCGACATTTCAGACACTGAGATTCACCCTATAGCTGTCAGCGATCATGGTCCTGTATCTTTAACACTAATGCACAAGAATAATACTACACCAAGAAAAAACTGGAGATTTAATATATCACTACTTAAAGATGAAGACTTTATTAAATATTTTAAAAAAGAGTGGACTTCATATTTAGACTTTAATGACACTCCCGAAACATCAGCTTCTGTTCTATGGGAAGCAGGGAAAGCTGTGATGAGAGGTAAAATAATTTCTTTCTCATCACATAAAAAGTAAAAAGAAAACAAAAATATTCAGGAATTAGAAAAAAACATCAAATCACTAGAAGAAGCCTATGCGTCCCACCAAGATCAGGAAACATTGAACAAAATACGCAAAGCAAAACTAGAATTAAATGAGATAATTAATTTAAAAAAACAAAATTCTTAGTACAGAGACTACGCTTACAAAATTATGAACATGGTAATAAATCCGGTCAATTTCTAGCAAACCAGCTAAAAATAAAGAAAGAAAAAACAACTATACAGTGGGGCAAAAAAGTATTTAGTCAGCCACCGATTGTGCAAGTTCCCCCACTTAAAATGATGACAGAGGTCAGTAATTTGCACCAGAGGTACACTTCAACTGTGAGAGACAGAATGTGAAAGAAAAATCCATGAATCCACATGGTAGGATTTGTAAAGAATTTATTCGTAAATCAGGGTGGAAAATAAGTATTTGGACAATAACAAAAATACAACTCAATACTTTGTAACATAACCTTTGTTGGCAATAACAGAGGTCAAACGTTTACTATAGGTATTTACCAGGTTTGCACACACAGTAGCTGGTATTTTGGCCCATTCCTCCATGCAGATCTTCTCGAGAGCAGTGATGTTTTGGGGCTGTCGCCGAGCAACACGGACTTTCAACTCCCGCCACAGATTTTCTATGGGGTTGAGGTCTGGAGACTGGCTAGGCCACTCCAGGACTTTCAAATGCTTCTTACGGAGCCACTCCTTTGTTGCCCGGGCGGTGTGTTTTGGATCATTGTCATGTTGGAAGACCCAGCCTCGTTTCATCTTCAAAGTTCTCACTGATGGAAGGAGGTTTTGGCTCAAAATCTCACGATACATGGCCCCATTCATTCTGTCCTTAACACGGATCAGTCGTCCTGTCCCCTTGGCAGAAAAACAGCCCCATAGCATGATGTTTCCATCCCCATGCTTCACAGTAGGTATGGTGTTCTTGGGATGCAACTCAGTATTCTTCTTCCTCCAAACACGACGAGTTGAGTTTATACCAAAAAGTTCTACTTTGGTTTCATCTGACCACATGACATTCTCCCAATCCTCTGCTGTATCATCCATGTGCTCTCTGGCAAACTTCAGACGGGCCTGGACATGCACTGGCTTCAGCAGCGGAACACGTCTGGCACTGCGGGATTTGATTCCCTGCCGTTGTAGTGTGTTACTGATGGTGACCTTTGTTACTTTGGTCCCAGCTCTCTGCAGGTCATTCACCAGGTCCCCCCGTGTGGTTCTGGGATCTTTGCTCACCGTTCTCGTGATCATTTTGACCCCACGGGATGAGATCTTGCGTGGAGCCCCAGATCGAGGGAGATTATCAGTGGTCTTGTATGTCTTCCATTTTCTGATGATTGCTCCCACAGTTGATTTTTTCACACCAAGCTGCTTGCCTATTGTAGATTCACTCTTCCCAGTCTGGTGCAGGTCTACAATACTTTTCCTGGTGTCCTTCGAAAGCTCTTTGGTCTTGGCCATGGCGGAGTTTGGAGTCTGACTGTTTGAGGCTGTGGACAGGTGTCTTTGATACAGATGATGAGTTCAAACAGGTGCCATTCATACAGGTAACGAGTAGGGGACAGAAAAGCTTCTTACAGAAGACGTTACAGGTCTGTGAGGGCCAGAGATTTTCCTTGTTTGAGGTGACCAAATACTTATTTTCCACCCTAATTTATGAATAAATTCTTTACAAATCCTACCATTTGGATTCATGGATTTTTTTTTCACATTCTGTCTCTCACAGTTGAAGTGTACCTCTGGTGCAAATTACTGACCTCTGTCATCATTTTAAGTGGGGGAACTTGCACAATCGGTGGCTGACTAAATACTTTTTTGCCCCACTGTATGTGCTGTTCAAGATTTATCTGGGAACACAATATATGAACCGATACAAATAAACAACATTTTCAGGATTTCTATAAAACGTTGTATTCACCACAAATAAACCCATCTAAAAAAGAAATTGATCAGTTTTTGGACAACATAACTCTTCCAAAATTATTAGACACTCAAGCAATGGCACTGGATTCACCACTGACACCAGGTGAACTCCAGGAAGCCCTGATAAGTATGCCCAATAATAAGGCTCCAGGTCCAGACGGCTTTCCTGCAGAATTCTACAAAGAATTCTGGTCGATTCTAGCACCAGTTTTCTACAGAACGTTGTTGGAAATCAAAGAAAAGGGCAGACTTCCATCAAATATAAATTCTGCAAACATTAATCTCCTGCTAAAACCAGGCAAAGACCCTGTATATCCCTCAAGCTATTGTCCAATATCCCTTATAAATGTAGACCTTAAAATAATCAGCAAAGATCTCTCAAAGAGACTGGAGAAAATAACCCCCCTCTTAATTCATCCTGACCAAACTGGTTTCATAAAAGGTAGGCACTCATCAACAAATACACGCAGATTACTTAATTTGATAGACTACTCATACAGTAAAAACCTAGAAACTACAATATTCTCTTTAGATGCAGAAAAAGCATTTGACAGAGTTAACTGGAAATTTCTATTTGCAACTTTACACAAATTTGGTTTTGGATCCTCTTTCATCAACTGGTTAAAAATATTATATAATTCCCCAACAGCTTGTGTCAGAACAAATGACCAGACATCCTCCAGCTTGTGTCTCTTGAGGGGCACCAGGCAGGGATGCCCACTCTCCCCTTCACTGTTTGCAATTTTTATTGAAACACTAGCAGCAGCAATTAGACAGAATTCAGTAAGCAGTCCGTGGGGGTTTAAGTGTTAAGGGCATAAAATGCAAGAACATGGAACATAAAATCAGCCTTTATGCGGATGATGTGTTACTCTTTCTCCAAAATTCACAAACCAATATCTCTGGGGTGATTGAATTGATAAACTCTTTTGCAAAAATATCAGATTACTCAATTAACTGGTCAAAATCTACAGTCCTACCGATTAATTGCTCCCTCCATAATTCCTCTTCTACACCACTGCAATCGGGAAATATAAAATATTTAGGTATTAATGATTCTCCCAAGCTTGCAGATCTAACTAAATTAAACCATATCCCACTTTTAAAGAAGGTAGAAGATGATCTGGCTAGATGGAAATGTCTACCCATATCACTCATGGGAAGGGTTGCCGCTATAAAAATGATGGTCTTACCAAAAATAAATGATTTATTCTCAATGATCCCAACTAAACCGCCACAAGATTGGTTCAGATCGCTAGATTCATGTATGTCCAAATTCCTTTGGAAAAATAAACCCCCACGTATAAGCTTAAAAACACTACAAAAGACCAAGGATAAAGGAGGACTAGAACTGCCTAACTTTCAGCACTACTTCTTAGCCAACAGGCTTCAGTTTATCTCAGGATGGCTAAAACATACCCTCTTAGATGAACCTTGGCTAGATGTAGAACAAGCACTTTGCAATAATCTAGAGATCTCAGACCTACCATTTATCAGCTCAAACATCCAACGACATGAATGCTTTAAAAGCATCAACATCAGCTCTTCTCTGACAACATGGTGGGAGTTTCTAAAATTGACGGCGTCTTCATTAATCCCATGCAAACGTACACCTATCTGGAACAACCCTGACATATTACAAAACAATAATATGATAAACTTTTCAGATTGGAGTGGTAAAGGAATCAAATATTTAGAACATATACTAGAAGGAACAGAATTTATCTCATTTGACGGACTAGTTACACAATATGGGATCAACAAGAAAAGATTTTTAGAATATCAACAAATTAAATCCATAGTAAAAAAGAAATTTAAACCGGGTCAAGTTGAACTACAAACACCACCAAGTGTGGTTCAATTTCTTACTCTTAAAACCCCCAAATTACTATCCAAAATATACAGAATGCTTTCTAAAACAGATGAATCAATATCACTTCCTATTGCAAAATGGGAAGCGGATTTATCAGTTAACTTAGCCCTAAACTTCTGGTCTCAGATTTGCTTAAAAACCTTTCATCTAATTAGAAATCCCAGTCTTCAATTAATTCAATACAAAATATTACATAGAGTGCACTATACAGGTCATCGGATGTTCAAGATGGGCTTTACGTCTACCAACAACTGCTCACACTGCCAAACCAATTCACCGGACAATTATATCCACGCTCTTTGGTTCTGTCCACCAGTTCAGAAGTTTTGGCGCGAGATATGTGAAGACTTATCGAAGTGTCTGAAATGTAACATTCCAACTTCCCCCTTAGTGTGTTTGTTGGGCAGCTTAGATAATGTCACTTCAGAAAAGAATATCGCCCATATGGTTTTCACTGCCCTATGCATAGCCAAGAAAACAGTCCTCATGAACTGGAAAAATAAAAATAATCTTAATTCTAACCAATATAGAAATTATCTATTAGATTACATTAGTCTTGATACAGCCTCTGCCACCACATCAGATCAATTGCTCTGGGCTCCTTTGATCAGCTCCATCACCTAGTGGGGGTGGGGGGTCATAGTTTGGTCCCGCCTTCACTGTTGTGATTGGTGTGGGGGTAGGGACAGGCTTAGGGCGTCGGGGGGTTCCCCGGAGGCATCTTCCTTGGGGGGTTCAATCCGGGGTAGCGGTCA
Source organism: Mchenga conophoros (assembly GCF_057382185.1). Classification (NCBI taxonomy): domain Eukaryota; kingdom Metazoa; phylum Chordata; class Actinopteri; order Cichliformes; family Cichlidae; genus Mchenga; species Mchenga conophoros. The sequence goes on from NC_140542.1 coordinate 20,011,014, forward strand.
TGTCCGGTTAGCAGAGTCCCCCGAGAGCAGCAGTGCCCAGCCTTCTACCTTTCTACCTTTAAAACCCGCCTTCCAGCCAAATGGCTGGTAGGCTTTTAGCTAGGCTTTAGCTTCAGCCAAGTGGAAGCTAAATTGTTGAGAGTGAGTCAACTCTCTTGCAAGCTCCACCAGGAAGTCCACCCGTCTTTCCTTCGTCCCGGTGCATGCTTGATACAGCACGTGCATTCAGTGCTGCCATGTCAATCATGTTGTAAAACACGGCAACCGGCCAGCGCCGTGTTCCTCTGCAGACAGTGTACTCCCGAACCATCTGGTCCATCACATCCACGCCACACTTTGTTTTGTTGTAAAGGGTGACAGTGTTTGGCTTCCTTTTGGTAGTGTTGGGAAGCTGGGAAGAAGGCAAGAAAAGAACAGTTGCTTTGGACACAACCCTCCACACCTAGCCCTGGAAAAAGAGCCATGTGTCAGGTCAAACACAAATGCAAGAACAATCATGCCACTGTGCGATGTGTTCACTGCTACAGATACACATGTGGTAAATGCAGACAACAGATACCATGGCAGTGCCAGGATTGTGAGTGATTGCTGAAATTGTTGAAATGTACTCACTCACTTTTTATTATTATTTGTAAATATGTGTACAAATGGTTGGGGGGCTAGGGGAGGGTCTGTGCTGACGGACGTGGGTTACTGACCTGGTAGCCTGGCTGCCCCTGGGTGGGTCCGGGATGGGCGTGAGGTTCTGGGGGCGCTCCGTCTCTGGGCTGGGGCCCTGGCGGGGCCTCGGGGGCTTGGGTCCTGGTTGGTGTGTTGCCGGGGTTGTGGGCGGGTGGGTGCATGGGGGCCCAGCCCTGGCGCAGGGTGCCGCCAGTGCGTCGAGCCACCTGGGGGGCTCTTCAACTGGTGGGGGAGATTGTCACATCTTGCAGGAGCTTTCCGCTCTTCAGGAACTCTCTCTGCAGGAGGGGGAGATACTGGAGAGGTGGAGGAAGATCTCAGCCTGGGCGTCTATTGTCTCATGTAGTCTGGACGATGAGTGGATGGTGGGGTGGGTGCAGTTTTCTCTGTGGTGGGGTTGGGTGGACTGTCCCGGGCTCTGTGGGGCCGGGGGGCGCTGCTGTACTGGGCCCCGGTCTGGATGGGCCTGGGCCCCCTTTCCCTGGGGGTGCCTACTGGGGTCAGCGGGGGAGCTAGCCCCAGGGAGGGGTCACTTGCCCCTCCCTTCCTTCCCTCCCCATCTCCAGCTGCCTCCCTCTTCCCGCTCCACCACAACCACCCACACATGCAGGGCCTTGGAGTAGGGGTATGTCACCAGGGTGCAGAGGAGGCTACCCCTCCTCTGTCCCCTTCTGGCTGCCTCTGCCTCAATTTTATCCCACAACTTAGGCATTCACATTACTCACTCTCTCATTACACATACATATAGGATCTTGGGGGTGGGCACGATACACGGAATCCAAATTACCATCAGGGTGTACACCTCACCCCTGGCGTCGTTGCCCACCTCTCAATTTTAAATACACGTAGACATTGAGGGCTAGCAGGAGGGACTATGCGCTTACCTGCTGCTCTCTGGCAGGTAGCTCCATGCCCTCCTGGGTTTTAAATGCACCTTAGAACACATGCATCAACACTACAATGAGCTGGTGGAGGGAGATTTGGGGTCTTCTCTCACCCCCATTCTCTGCGGCCTGCTGGAGCGGGGGGGTTGAGAGGAGGAGTTGGCCGTCCGACTGCGGTCTGGAGTGTGGGGCCTCCCTGCTGCTGCGGAGTCGGGGCGGTCTGCCTCTCCCCACCGCAGGGAAAAGGGTAACACCACCTGGGTCTGGGTGCAGTTCCCAAAGGGGCAAGGGTACCTAGACCCAGTTCGTAGAGTACGCTTGGGGAGTGTGATGAGCCCTCATCTGGGACTCTCCTCAGCTCTTTCTGGGACAGTGGCGCGGCTTCCCCTCTGTTGGTCTTCCTTGGTCTCTTGTGTTCTGAGGGCCTCTGGATGTCTGGAGTTTTGATCTCCTCCATACCTGCTTCATGCCCTGAAGGACGGGGCTGTGGCCCCCCCACACCCTCTAGCAGGTCATTACATGAAGGAACCTTTTAAAAAAACATGCGCGTCCATGCTCACAGGTGTACACACGGGTGATCACACCCACAAACTACACCCTTTTCGGCTCCTACCTCAAAGCACACTGTGTTCTGTTGATCTTATGTGCTGCACAATAATGTTTAATATTTAGTATTTACTGTCATATTCCCATATATCATTGTGATGTTGTTTATTCTATTACTCTTGTTCTCTTCTGCTTGTTTTCTTTTTTCTTTCTCAACAGGTGATCCAGGTGATCGATATATGCATTTTCTTTTTCTTTTCTTTTTTCTGCCCATTCTGTTGGTTTTTGTTTTTTGCCCTTCTCCCCCGTCCCTCTTCTCAGCTGTTTCTCTTTCCCTCTTTCTTTCTCCCCTTCTTTCCCCCAGTCAAGTCTGTCCCGTATTCAGCAAGTGAAAATAAAATAAACAATAAAAGGTGAATCAAATGGACCATTATGGCAAGGCTGGGATGGTCAATTTGGTAAAGAAAATCCGTTGGGCATCTTTCTTTGCCTTTAGACAATAATTCTGATGGCAAAAGAGCCAAACGGGACAGGCAAAAAAAAATATATATATATATAATTCATGTATTTACATGAAAGTCCTTGAATCATGTAACTATGTTTGATTTCAAATGTGAGCCTGTGCAGCGTAATTGTGTATTACAGTCATTTTGCTTTGAAGGACTGTCAATGTACAAAACCTGCTCTGTATTTTGTAGATTTTTTTCTCCTTGTTTGTTTGTGAGTGCAGGCCTATCCTGAGCTGCCATCACCACGAGAAGTCCTTGCAATTAAACTGATAAACAGGTTGTTTGCATAAGAACGACTATGTTTTCAGTGTGTGAACAACTGCAGTGTGGGTCAGAGTCAGCTTAAAATATTGTCTGAAAATAATAAGTTTTTCTTTAAAAACAGTTAATTTTTTTCTCAGCACATCCTTTAACCTCTGGAGGTTAATGTTATTAATGTTACTTTTAAAAACTGTTCTCTCACATTTTAATTAATTAAAAAACAATAAATGTGAAGTTTAAATGTTAAAAAAAAGGATGCTGGTCTTCTTGGCAACTTCACAGGCATGGTTTATCTGTAAAAAGGTAATTAAAAATATATGTTGTACCAACATTCCACCCTGGAAAGAAAAGCTTAAAGAAATCATTAAAAGCCCCAAATTACCATGACATTTACGTCCACGATGCTTAGATGGTAACTTGAGACTTCATCTGTAGATTTCTCTTTCCATTAAGAATGATCCAAAACACATATGTCTTGTTAGAACTGTAACCCACTTGTCGCAACAACGCTATAGCAATAAACATATTGGAGGATCTGCAGATACCACTGGAACCTGAATTTATAACCTAATATGGTGCATCCATACTGTTGCTATGGCTACCTACAGTTTAATAAACGCTTAGTACTGATTTAGAAGAGTGGTTGAACTTCTGACCAGACCCTCCTGGGGGTCTCCACATCTTGATTTATCAGACAGTGAAATTCAGTGATATTACACTGTACATCCACCTGCTCCTGCATTTTAACGTCTGCCTGTAAGCTCTGATATCCATCAATTCCATTGCCATGTGGACAGAAAAAGGAAATCCACACACAGATTATTGCCTTTTCCTCAAAGAAGGCAGGAAAATAACTTGGTCAAAGTTATCAGTTTGTTTGTTTTCTCATGCCAAAAAAAGAGACGGTCCTAGTTGTAACTCTCCTCAGACTGTAAACGAAGGCTCTGACTGGGTGATTGACAGTCCTCATGCATCTCTGTAATTCTATTACACTACTGCCATTTAAAAAAAATTACTTTGCCTTAATCTTTTTGAGTGTGTGTTGTGGCTTCCAAAAGCAGAGCTTGCCTTGAGGTATTAACCAAGTCAGGCCTCATTACACACACACACACACACACACACACACACACACCTTTCCCCCCTCTCTCTTTTCTTTCACCTCTGATTCAATTTCTCATTCCGTCGTTCTCTCAACCATGAAATCTGTTCAGTCTTTGATTTTCAGTGTGTACAGTGAAAGTGAACACACCCCTTGAGATGGCAGTTTATTCGTATGGAAAACATTTCTAAAGACTTTTATTATTTTCACTAAAGTGGTTTACATATTATATGTAATCGTGAAAAACAAACAAGGGGAACCACCGGGAACAACCATAAGACTTCAGATAACTGACTGAGGACAAACAAAGACAACAGCATCGCCCACTCAGCAAAGCCCACAGTACGTGTCAAAAACAGTGGCCTCGGTTTAACAATGAAAGATTTATTGCGCACAGGAGAATCAAACCAGACTACAAAACAATGAAAAGTCAAGCACAGTAATCCTGCTTTCAACACAAAAGGGTTAAAAGCCTGTCATGTCTCAGCACGCGCATAGGAAGTTGGTTCCTGTCAGCCTCAGCAGGTTTTAACTTTAATGCAGAGACCAAGAAAACATCCTAAATGTCTCAAATCAACATACATTTACACACACAGCACTTCAGTGGCCGCAACTACATCTGCAGCAAAGGGGGCAGCTGGTGATGCGTTCCAAAGTTGAGTGCAATGATCACTGAAAATAACCTAGCCTTGGTGTCATTAGCTCTAAGGAAAAGGATTTATGTCCCTGTAAGTTCATACATAAAATGTATACTCAATAGGTCTGTTTATTAGACCTCAGTTGAACTTCCCTTTCCATCAGAATAAAGAAGTTTAACTACAAATTAACTACCTTTTGTAAAAAAATATATATATATAATTTCTATTGTAAATGAGAAAAACAGGAACTTTTCTTTCATACAATTTTTAAAACTTTGTTACTTGATCATTTTGGTGTAGAATGTATAGGCATGGGGGAAATCAGCTGTAAAACTTCTGAAAATACTGTTTAAAAGTCCAATGTAAAGTCCAAACTCCTTTCCATTTTTCAATAACTGGAGTCTTTGCTGGGCTGATTGACAACCCATTCTAGACTTTAAGGTGCCACATCACGGTTCAAGTCTGTTTCGCCAAATAAAAAAGAAATGAGGAAAATATCTTCACTGTTAGGTAAACAATCTTCTCAGTTATTTTAATTAATTGAAAAGTATCACTGTATATTAGCACCACAGTGGCCACTGATGAAGATAGAAGAAGCTTTGAGTGATTTGTGAGAGTAAAAATAGCCAAGACTTTTGTGGGACAAGAATTTGCAGATGCTCTTTTTTGCAGTTTATGCATCAAAAACTGTTCAATAAAGTACAATGGACTGGCTGTGGCTCCGTTGGTAGAGCAGATCAGCTACTGTCTGGAAGGTAGGCTTCCGCAGTCTGCATGACAAGTATCCTTGGGCAAGATACTAACCCCAAGTTGCTCTCCGATGCGTCCATCGGAGTGTGAATGTGTGTGAATGTTGGTTAGATTGCAGTGGGTGTGAATGGGTGAATGAGGCATGCTGTATACAGCGCTTTGAGTACTCCGGGAGAGTAGAAAAGTGCTATATAAGAATCAGTCCATTTACCATGAACCAGAGACATTATCTCATCTTACTTGAGATAAGGAGAAATTAATTTGACTGATGCTCAGTGGTCCAAAGTCCTCTGTTCAGTTTATTGGAAATCAAGTTCCTAGAATCTTTAAGAAAAGGGCAGAGGTGCAGAATCCAAGGTGTTTGAAGTCCATTGTGAAGTTTCTCCAGTCAGTGATGATTTAAGGTGCTGTGCAATTTGCTAGTCTTGGTGGTAGAAGGTGGACTATGTCCAAAGTCAATGCAGTGTCCACCATAAGATTTTCAATCAGAAACAAACACTTCATACTTCCATCTGTTGACAGTGTTTGTTGAGATTTCATTTTTGTTTCAGGACCTAACACATCAGGACTTGCAGCCCCAAAACCGTAGGTGATTTGTAGACATGCTAATACTGTGCTTGACTGGCTAGCCAACTAGCCCTCTGAACACCACAGAGAAACAACCAACACAACAATACAGATGAGCTGAAGCCTAGAGCAGTGGTGTAAGCAGGCTAAGTGTAGTAGTACTACTCATTCTCTCTCACTACTTACCCCCAGGGTCTCCCCTTGAGATTTCTGGAGTCTTCTTAGGCCCCATGAGATGTATAATCCCTCCAGTTGGTCATGCCTTAAATACATCCACAGGGAGGCATTTTTTTTAATATAATGGCCCCACTTCCTACATTTTTGCCATTTTAATTATATTTACTTCAAACAATTTCTAAAAGGAAAGTCATTTCAGTTAGTATATGTAGTATATAAATGATCCAGTATTTTGCTAATCTTCATTGCATTATACATGCAATAAGCAAGTATAGCATTTTTTTGAAAAGTAATTCAAATGTGTTTACTCTACTTCTTAGTGGTACTGTTGTTTACTCTTGCTGGATAAAATATCAGATAAGCTTAAGAAAACAACTAATTAGATCTGCAGTGGCCTTTCTAAAGTGATCACACAAACATATATTTTATGATATACGCAGGACGAGGACCCAAACACTAAAGGCCATCTCGGCTGACTGAAAGCACACTTTTAATTCTGTAAGTAGATAGTCCAAACCAGGGGTCACCAACCTTTTTGAAACTGAGAACTACTTCTTGGGTACTCAATAATGTGAAGGGCAGTTTGATACACACTTCTGAAATAACAAATTTGCTCAATTTACCTTTAATTAATAATTAATGACATTCATCTATATAAAGACACTGATTAACGTAATGACTTCTCGCCATAATTATAAACAATGCTTTAACAAGGTAGGAAATAGATACGTTTCAATATGTAACTTTATTTCTATAAATCTCTGCAAGTATTTACATTTTCAAATGATAACATTTTCACTTCCCACTAACAATTTTTATCAAGTGCATGTTTACACAGATTATCAATTATGTAACAAACAAAAATCAACTTTCAGATTTTACTGAACTTGTCACCAAAACTGCAACATTTTAAAACAGATTATCATATGTTACATTTAACGAACACATTTGTTTTTCAATAATTAAATAATTTTCAGCTTTTCCATGACACTGCCATGTTGCCACTGAGAACATCTGATATTGCTTTCTTTGTCTGTTAGTGGGAACCCTGGTATTGCATGCTGTTCACCAGTGTGTTGTAATCTGGGGTATAACTTGACACTGCAGCTTTACTTACTGCAACACAACAATAGGTTGAACCAAACAGGCTGGCGACCGTTATACCTTCTGTACATATACCACTACTTTTCTGTGTCAATGACGCACCGAAAGTTTGCTACACCCTGATAGGCTTTGAGGTGTAGGTCTTTTATCCAGTGTTACAATTTCCACTTGTCCAGCATCCAAGCTGAATATTGCACTTAGTTGCTCAGCAATGTACAGTGGGGCAAAAAAGTATTTAGTCAGCCACCGATTGTGCAAGTTCCCCCACTTAAAATGATGACAGAGGTCAGTAATTTGCACCAGAGGTACACTTCAACTGTGAGAGACAGAATGTGAAAAAAAAAAATCCATGAATTCACATGGTAGGATTTGTAAAGAATTTATTCGTAAATTAGGGTGGAAAATAAGTATTTGGTCACCTCGAACAAGGAAAATCTCTGGCTCTCACAGACCTGTAACGTCTTCTGTACGAAGCTTTTCTGTCCCCCACTCGTTACCTGTATGAATGGAACCTGTTTGAACTCATCATCTGTATAAAAGACACCTGTCCACAGCCTCAAACAGTCAGACTCCAAACTCCGCCATGGCCAAGACCAAAGAGCTTTCGAAGGACACCAGGAAAAGTATTGTAGACCTGCACCAGACTGGGAAGAGTGAATCTACAATAGGCAAGCAGCTTGGTGTGAAAAAATCAACTGTGGGAGCAATCATCAGAAAATGGAAGACATACAAGACCACTGATAATCTCCCTCGATCTGGGGCTCCACGCAAGATCTCATCCCGTGGGGTCAAAATGATCATGAGAACGGTGAGCAAAGATCCCAGAACCACACGGGGGGACCTGGTGAATGACCTGCAGAGAGCTGGGACCAAAGTAACAAAGGTCACCATCAGTAACACACTACAACGGCAGGGAATCAAATTCCGCAGTGCCAGACGTGTTCCGCTGCTGAAGCCAGTACATGTCCAGGCCCGTCTGAAGTTTGCCAGAGAGCACATGGATGATACAGCAGAGGATTGGGAGAATGTCATGTGGTCAGATGAAACCAAAGTAGAACTTTTTGGTATAAACTCAACTCGTCGTGTTTGGAGGAAGAAGAATACTGAGTTGCATCCCAAGAACACCATACCTACTGTGAAGCATGGGGGTGGAAACATCATGCTATGGGGCTGTTTTTCTGCCAAGGGGACAGGACGACTGATCCGTGTTAAGGACAGAATGAATGGGGCCATGTATCGTGAGATTTTGAGCCAAAACCTCCTTCCATCAGTGAGAACTTTGAAGATGAAACGAGGCTGGGTCTTCCAACATGACAATGATCCAAAGCACACCGCCCGGGCAACAAAGGAGTGGCTCCGTAAGAAGCATTTGAAAGTCCTGGAGTGGCCTAGCCAGTCTCCAGACCTCAACCCCATAGAAAATCTGTGGCGGGAGTTGAAAGTCCGTGTTGCTCGGCGACAGCCCCAAAACATCACTGCTCTCAAGAAGATCTGCATGGAGGAATGGGCCAAAATACCAGCTACTGTGTGTGCAAACCTGGTAAAGACCTATAGTAAACGTTTGACCTCTGTTATTGCCAACAAAGGTTATGTTACAAAGTATTGAGTTGTATTTTTGTTATTGTCCAAATACTTATTTTCCACCCTGATTTACGAATAAATTCTTTACAAATCCTACCATGTGGATTCATGGATTTTTTTTTCACATTCTGTCTCTCACAGTTGAAGTGTACCTCTGGTGCAAATTACTGACCTCTGTCATCATTTTAGGTGGGGGAACTTGCACAATCGGTGGCTGACTAAATACTTTTTTGCCCCACTGTATGTTGTGTTCATGTTAATGAAAAGATTGGAAATGAATGACACACATGCCTCATGCTGATCAAGGTGACAAAACCTGTTCTCAAACTTGCCCAAGTCAATTTATGACTTGAGAGTAGTGATGTGCGAATCCTGAACGAATCGTTCAATACTCGAGAATCTCTTTACTGACTCGTGAATCATGATTTACAAGACCAACTGACTCATTCACTGACTCATCCCTGTTACTGTTAGCAAACTAATTTCCCTAGTAGAAATATATCTAGCCTATAATTAAAATTGTGGAAAAAAACAACAGCCAGTTTCTTAGCAAAAATATATCTGCTAAAGACTGGAAGAAAAAATCCTGAGTAGAAAGCTCACATCAAGACAATAGCTCATCAGTTCATGGTAGCATCGCTCTGCTAACATGCTAACAGCACATTTGAGTTACTCACCCCTTCCCTTCCTGTGCTGAATCGTAGCATGAACAAATCACTCACTCAGCCTCTCCCTTCCTGTGCTGAATCGTAGCATGCGTCGCTACCCGATCTGTACCAGAAACCAATCAGTACCACGCATGCGCAAATCTTACGTCACTTCCTTTCTTTGCCAACATTGCGACAGTTATGTATTTGAATGACACGGTTAGCGCCCAGTTAGCTCCTAGCATTTCTCAACAGCTCTGCCTCCTTTTCGACTGCCCGGGACATTTAAACCATGGATAATACATCTACAAACAAATTCATGCTTTTCTCCTCAACAGAGAGGTTTAGGGCCCGGATGGCTTGGGGATAGAAGCTCCTCTTGAGTCTCTCTGTCCTTGCTCGCATGATGTGGATCATTCTACCGGATTGCAGAAGTTGGAACAGTTTGTTGCCAGGATGGGACGGGTCCTTCAGTATCTGCGCTGCTCTAGTCCAACATCTCCTGGTGTAGGTGACCTGAAGCAGGGGGAGAGCAATCCTGCAGCAGCGTTCTGCTGTACGGATGACTCTCTGAAGAGCTTTATGGTCCTTAACACAGCTGTTTCCAAACCAGGATGTGATGTTCTGTGTGAGGATGCTCTCCACAGTGCCTGTATAGAAAATCCTGAGGATCTCTGGAGAGACCCTGAACTTCCTCAGTTGTTGTAGGTGGTACAGGCGCTGCCTAGCCTTTTTGGTCTGGACCTGAATGTGGGCAGACCATCTCAGGTCTAAGGAGATGTGGACACCGATATACTTGAAGGACTGCACCCTCTCCACTGGAGCTCCATTGATGATAATGAGCTTGTAGTCTCTGTGCTGACCCCTTCTGAAGTCCACCACCAGCTCCTTGGTCTTGCCGACGTTCAGCTGGAGATGGTTGTCCTGGCACCATGATGCCAGATTCTTCACTTCATCCATGTAGGCCACCTCATCGTTGTCGGAGATGGCACCCAACACCACTGTGTTGTCAGCCAACTTCACAATGGTGTTGGAGCTGTGGGTGGCCACACAGTCTGAAGTGCAGAGGGAGTAGAGCAGTGGCGAGAGGACACATCCCTGTGCTGCTCCTGTGTTGATGGTGATGCTGTTAGAGACACATCTACCCACCCTCACCACCTGGGTTCTGCCAGTGAGGAAGTCCAACACCCATGCACACAGACGGCTGTTGAGTCCCAGATCCCTCAGCTTTGTGAACAGTCTGCAGGGCACTATTGTGTTAAACGCTGAACTGTAATCAACAAACAGCATTCTCACATATCATCACTATTCCAACAATCCTCTCCACACAGACAAGCATAAACACACTCGACTATCACTAAATCAAATTTAACAAACATTTGTAATGACACTACTTCAGTTTACAATAGGGTTCATTCGCTCGGTCAGCAGGTGGCAGTATCCTTGTTCACTGGGGAGTAAACTGCCATTAAACGAAACAGAAGAAGAAGAAAACATCTGTACATGCGCAGTAAGGATTGGGGAGTCCTGATCCATAACTATCTTTTTATTTTTCGTTTTTGTCTACATTATATTGAAATGTTTCATTATTTTAAACATTTTAAGAGATACTTACTATTCTTAACATCTTAACGGATATTCTGCTCATCAACTATCGTAAAATGCTTTGAGCATGGGCGAAAGGCCACTACTTCTGCAGAAGTAGTGGCCTTTCGCACATGCGTGGTACCAATAGGTACAGATCGAGTAGTGACCTAATGAACAAATCACTCACTCACCCCCTCCCTCCTGGCTCACAGCTTCTTCCTCTTTTTCTTGGTTGGCAACCAATGTTAAGGCGCATTACCAATAGAATAATTTATTTGTTTACCGGTAAAGTGAATTAAAATTGATATACTAACTGACATTTTTCTGGGCTACAGGTCAGGGTTTTTTTGTTACACTGAAAACTGATCTTCTTCATATTCAGGTGGCGAGCTGGTAGGACCCTTCTTTCTTTTCTCTTTTCCCCCCTTTTGCCATTTTTGGATTACAGACTTAATTTTTCTTCCCCTTCATGCAACTGAACCCTAAGGAGGAATAAAAGAAGCTTCAAAAAAGGACCAAAAGGACTATGAACAAAAGACTCTTGTATAGAGAATTTAAGCATTAATTCATTCATTAATTGTGGTGGATTTATTCATGCTGTGTTTTGTATTTATTATTTTTGCTCCACTTCCCCGTTGCCTCATTTATTCAGTATATTTTTGGTTTTCCTTAACAAACTTTCTGTTTTTGGTCTCAAACATGAAGTTTATTCAGGAAAGTGGGGTCAATGTTGCACATTCTGTCATTGTTTCTGGTGTAACAAACACTGATAAAGGTGATGACATTCTTGATTATTGGAAACAATACAATCATATAAAAAAAGATTATATTTGTGGATGATCCTAATAGTGTGTTTTACAAAAACCTGATCATTGAATATGTTGATAGTTATGCGTTAACCGCTCTCAATCCATCTTTCCCATATACTCACCAGTAAGAGAAGTATTCTGCTTTGACTTTTTGCCTAAAATCTCTTGCCGCGGAATCCACAGTCACAGCAAGGGTCCAGACCCCTGCAAATTATCTCAGCAAGCGCAAGCAACTTGCATGCCACAGTGGCAGGGATTTTGCAGATATTCTGAAAGAAATAATGGGACAAATCAGTGAGCATCTAGAAGTAATGGAACAAAACAGTGACTTTTCACAGAGTGTATCACAGACTACATAACTTTCTGCACCAACTCCATTGTTCCAGCTCAGACTGTTCATTGTTACCCAAATAACAAGCCGCGGGTGACTAAGGACATCAAAGCCCTCCTCAACGACAAGCAGAGGGCTTTCAGAGGGGGCAATAAAGAGGTGGTGAGGAAGGTCCAGGTGTTACTAAAGGACAAGATCAGAGAGGCTAAGGACAATTACAGGAGGAAGCTGGAGTGGAAACTGAAAATGATTCGTAAGGCCAGTAATGTTGTGGGGATGGAGCTGGACTCCCTCAAGGTGGTGTCGGAGAGGAGGATGCTGTCCAAGATAAAGACAATGTTGGATAACACCTCCCACCCACTCCATGACATGCTGGTCAGTCACAGGAGCACGTTCAGTGAAAGACTGAGATTACCGAAAAGCATCACTGAACGACACAGGAAATCATTCCTGCATGTGGCCATCTCCCTGTACAACTCATCCACTTAACACACTGTTTACTGCAACAGCTATACCCTTCTTGCACATGTTCTTTTTCAGCTATTTATTAATAAGTGACTTTTACGTATATATATGCCTGTATATATTGTGCTATTCTTAGTTAGTGTATTGTCTGTCTTTGTTAATGTTTGTTTATAATGGAGCACTGTAACGAAAAATAATTTCCCCTACGGATCAATAAAGTATTCCGATTCTGATTCTTAGAAGAGGGAGCCTCAATCCAAATTGTAGTGCCTGCACCATCTCTGCCTGCCCAGCAGGTGTCATTGTCTGGACACTCTGCAATCTCTGAGATGGCTACCAGCAATCCCTCGCCTGACCGACAGGGGTCACTGCCACATCCACAAAGATTTTTACTGTCACAGACTGAACTGAACCCCCCAGAAATACAGAAGCACATTGCAAAAACAGATGCTGTACCTGCATTCAGACTTCATCCTTTCTCTGGGAAAGCTGGAGAACTTGAGGAGTGATCCCTCATGTTTTGCAGAGCTCCTCCTACTGCTGGAGGCTGCAGTTGACCCACGTCCCAGTTACAAGTAAAATGGACAATCCATCACACTGCCTAAAGGAGTCATTGGAAGCAGAAGTACAGCACAGGTCACGATTGGAGGGACGATATTCAACTGCCTGTTAGACACTGGGTCCCAGGTAACCACCATCTCTCACTCCTTCCACCATGATTATCTTTATGACCAAGAGATACCACCTCTGGAAAATCTCCTGGAGATAGAAGCAAATGGCCAAGCTGTTCCGTACCTTGGTTATGTGATGAAGACCGTCACTTTCCCTCCCAACTTTTTGGGTTCCTCTACAGCTGTTGATACACTTGCTCTGGTGGTGCCCGATGTCCAGTCAACTCGACAGCCATCAATACTGATTGGGACAAACACTTCTTCCAGAAGTCCGTTAAATACCTGGGGCATGTTGTATCAAAGGACGGTGTGCAGACAAGCGCAGATAGATCGAGACCCTTATAACCTGGCCAGTTCCGAAGAATCTTAAACTACTCAGCTTTTTCCTGGGTTTCGCAGGACATTACCGCAGGTTCATCTAAAGCTACTCCAACATCGTCATCATCATTTGCATGACCTTACTCCTGGATATCCTTCACTTAGAGCCACCATCAAGTGGGACCAATATCTGGTTCCTAAGGAACCACTTGCCAGTCGCTGGACTCCTGCATGCCAACAAGCCTTTGCCACCATTATCAGAAAACTCACCACAGCACCAGTACTTGCTTTCGCAATCCCAAGACTTATCTTCTCCATACAGATGGTAGTGCTACTGGGCTAGGAACTATCCTGTACAAGGAGCAACAAGGACCAAACTAGGTGATTGCCTACGCAAGTCGCAAACTGTGGAGGTGTGAGTCGAAGTATCCAGCTCACAAATTGGAATTTCTGGCTCTTAAGTGGGCTGTTACAGAAAAGGTTCTCTCTACAGCACCAACTTCATTGTCATTACTGACAGCAAGCCACTTACTTATCTACTCACCTCTGCCAAACTGGATGCCACCAGTTACTGTTGGCTTTCTGCTCTTTCCATGTTCTCATTTAAATTCATGTACAGATCCAGTAAGCAGAATCTAGATGACCAAACGACCAAATGTACCAAAAGGAAAAGGAGAGAATCCTCCAATTTGCCCAACATCATTTGGATGAGTCTTCCTTTTCCCATCGAACAGGACACAGTCAAAGCAATTTGTGACCGTCAGCTTGTTTATTGCACCACTTAAAAGACTTCCACCACCGCACTCACCCAGTCACTGACTGTCCATGCTGACAGTTTGCCTGACAGCTTCGTCAATGACACTCAGTTTGCTTCTGTTGTCTCTCAGCTGACAAACACTGAAATTGCTGAGGGACAAAGGGAAGACCTGACCCTGAAGGCATATCATATTGCTGCTAGAGACTGGCAAGAGTCCAACTCCCACCTTGTGGGATGAACTCCCAGAACTGCTCCTTCTACTCTGAGACCAACATTGCCTGGAGCTTCAAAACACCATTCTTGTGAGAAAGAGGCAAGTTGGGGACCAGCTCTATTACCAGCTTGTTTTACCTCAGAAATTCAGAGCTGAGGTACTGTCAAAATTGCATGACAAGATGGGTCATTTGGGCATTGAACGCACACTCGACCTTTGTTCGTCGAAGATTCTATTGGCCGAAAATGGCCAGTGATGTATGCAACAAAGTGAAAACCTGTGAAAGATGCATCAAGCAGAAAGCCTTACCTGTGAGAACATCAACTTGGACCAGGAAACCACCAGACCAGTTACAATACTCTAAGCTTGGTCAACCCATATTGAAGAGTATTCAGGTACTGGTCCATGGCTTAACCACCGCCTTCACTCATGAAGACGGGACAATAATAAACAGCAGTCACTGCTCCCTGAACCTCAAGTGCATGTTGGTAAGATGCCAGCTAACAGTAGTGATCATCACGGCTGTGTACAATCCACCCAACCCCAATGTAAACACAGCACTCTCTATCCTGCTGAACACCATTGACGAACAGCAGCGGGTCCACCCTGATGGTGTCACATAGTTGCAGGTGACTTTAATAAGGCCGACATAAAGACTGTATTCCCAAAGTTCTATTAGCATGTAAAACCTCCCTCCAGGGGAAGAGAACACTCTAGATCAGGGGTGTCAAACATCTAGACACACTTTAGGTCACGGGCCAAACAAGATAAACATTTATTGAACACATTAAAACAATGTTTTTTAAACATAAACATGAATACAGACAGGAATATAATTCCAGAATAAATAAACTAAAAAAAAAAAATAAACTTTACCTTTAAATATTTTGCTCTCCATAAAAATATATTCTGTCAAAATTATGCAAGTTAGAAATATGAACATTCTGCCAAATACCCTAGAAAAATAAATGAAAACATAAAGTTCAAGTTCAAATTTTATTCGCCACATGCAGGTTGCCCTGCAGTGGAATGAAACTGCCCTCCGACCTTACACACACGACACAGACATCACATGGGGATACAAGTCAGAGAACGGTTGCATTACAGAAAACCACTGAAATGTACACTACCATGGGAAAGTACAAGAGGAAAAAAAAAGAGACCTCTACTCATGCTGGGGGTGAGGAGTAATCCTAGACACACACAGCAGCCATCCTGCCACTGCGCCGTCTCTCCAGCGCGGGCCCAGACCCGCCGTGTTCTCCAGGAGGGAACAAGCATCGAAGGCGTTTGGAAGGGGAGGGGGGGATGAGTGAGTGCTTATCAGTGTAAGTGTATGTGTGTGCGTGTCCATAGTTCAGCTGAGACAGTGTCCTTCGCCCTGCCAGGATAAGTAAACAGTCTGCCAGCCAACCCAGGTGGCCTTGAATGGGAAGAACAGTCTAAACACAGACGTTATCAGGGAGTTTTCGTTCAGCTCCAGCCTTGAGCCCACAGCTGGCGGCGAAGGGATAGCTGCATTATGATGGTGGTTTTCTTTTGTGCAAACAACTCATAAGAATTCCAAAGCTGTTCTTAACACTCCGACACTGGTCTCTCCATCTCCTGTTGAAGAGCTGCAAGCTTCTCCATGATGTTATCAAACTTGCATTCCGTGGTCTTGTCATTCTTGTGCTCAGAGAGCAGATTCTGAGACCTCACGACCGCAGTGAGCTGCTCCATGATGTGATCCAATGTACTCTCTGAGGTCTTATTCTGAGTATTCACTGCATCCATAAGCTTCTCCAAGATCTTATCCATGCTGCACTCAGTGAGCCCATTCCGAGAAGTCGTGCCTCGTCCCATCGTTTCAATCCCAGCGGGCAACCTCGGGGGGTTTGAACAGCCGGTTCCGCTCTTGTAATTCTTCGATAAGCCATGGCCAAGCAAGCTCTGATCAGCAAGAACCCTGTTATCATGGTTCCGAATAGGTAGATATCTTCAGCGTCCGCGATCGACAGTCCCACTAGGCACACGATCCTCCATTTCTGCCACCCGTCCATCGTATATCCGGCAGGGAAAGTACCTCTAGGGCACTCGGGCTCTCCCGAGCCCAGACTTCTCGTTGAGAAAAGGGTGTCAATAGCATTCAGAGACCAGTTGATCAAATCCATAATTCTCTTTAGGTTTTAGAGAACAGACTGTGAGAGAGTGTTCCAGGGAAAAGTAATACAAAAAACACGAGACAAGACAAGGACACAAGAGGCTAAGCAGGGAAGATAAGGGAGAGGAGGAGAGGAGAAAAGTGCGACCGCCTTCGTCAAGAGCCAAACGAGGAAGTGTTTGACAAGGTTTGAGCCATATGTAGACTGCGCTGGGGCATTGCTTCAGGAATGGAACTAATAAACTCTGCGGGCCATTCAGTGTCGTACTTTCCCTTGAGTGTCCCATTAGAATGCAGCTCCATCTGAATCTGAATGGGTGCAGTTTCCACGTCAAGTGTAAATGGGTTGTGAAGCAGCTCGAAATTCTCATTTTGTGCCTCAAAGTCACCAAAGCGCCGTGCGCTGAGTTTATCAGCAAAGTGCACATTTGGGAACGTAACGCGTTACTGTAATCTGATTACTTTTTTCAAGTAACGAGTAAAGTAATTAGATTACCGTTACTTTCCCGAAGGAACACTGCGTTACTGTGTTACTAAAACCGTGATTTTTTTGTGAGAATGTCTTATGACAGTGACATAAGCGAGTGCGATGTTCGTGACAACAGCTGTGTGCAGATCAAAAATGGATAATATATCAAGTGTGGGAGAGAGTATGAGCGTGCACCGTTTAAAGCGTGGAAGTACTGACTTTACTTTGAGTTTGATTCCAGAAAAAGTGACAAAAACATTAGTGTCCGTTGTGCGCTAAACAATCTCCGAGTGCGCAACGACGTAATGGGAAATTGACAGAGAAACTCGCGGATTCTTCAACTGACCGCTCGCTGCGGCACACCTGCACCAGGGTAAACCTCCACCTACCCCACTCCTGCTTTACAGGTGAAAATAGAGCAACAGGACCGCTAGTCTTTGATTTTATTTATTTTCTGCTGTGTTTTATTTGCATCTATTTGAAAGACTGAGTGTAAACACAAAAAATATTTTTATTTTATGTGCTGGAATGTGCAGAAAATAGGTTTAAATGTTAAACTAATTTATTCAAGTCAGAGAATGGTGCATAGAATTAAATTTTTGCTTGATGCATAAAGTTAAAAGATTAAAACTGATAAAACAAGTTTTAAAAAAAGAGACTTTTCCATTTGATTACATTTTGTATGATGGATTATGCAGAAAAAGTAGAATTGGGCTGAAAGATCTATCGCTTTATCACCTATTCAGGTTGTAAATCGTGTTTTTAAAAAGTAACTAAGTAATTAATTACTTTTGAAAATAAGTAATCAGTAAAGTAACGGGATTACTTTTTTGGGGAAGTAATCAGTAATTAGTTACTAATTACTTTTTTCAAGTAACTTGACCAACACTGATGATCATACAGATTTCTTTGCTGAGCTCAAAAACTCTACTGAGAACGTTTCATCAACTCAGCCAGTGGACCTCTGGATGATAAGGAATGTCGGCAAACTCTGAATCTATTTCCCACATAAAAGACTGAAATTGACGGTGATTTAAACCTTTAGCTCAGATCAAATTTACGGTTTGCATTATGGTGATTATTACATGCTCCATTTTTAGGACTTTACCACACAGCGTTTCCTAGTGTATGATGCAGTGATATGCTGTTAACTCACCGGTACAGTTCTCCTGTATCTTTACTCGCATCCTGCCGACTAGTCCACTTTTTTTCACCACACAACACCGGTGCTCCATCTGTTGTAAGTCCAACAAGTTTGTCCCAGGGCAGTTTCATGTCGGTTACACTTTGACATACGTTTCTGCTCAGGCTCACATTTGCCAAAATCTGTGTTTTGTCTGGACACAAGACGTCGCACACCTTCATCATGCAGCTCTTCAGAAACTCTCCTTCGGTAAATGGCCGAGCTGATTTAGCTATCTCCTCTGCTACAATAAAACTTCCTTTCACAACAGCTTCACTTTGTGATTTTGCTCTGGTGAAAAACATCTGCTGAAATGTCAGATTCTTCTTTAGCTCTTCTTTTTTCTGTAGTTTCTGCTCTGCATTTAGGTTTTTCAGCTTATTCCAATGTTCTGTCTCGTAGTGCCGTCGTAAATTAAATTCCTTAATTACAGCCACATTAGCTCCACTAATAAAACACACGGGTTTACCAGCAATATCTGTAAACATATATTCAGCCTCCCACCGGTGCCAAGGGCTCGTTTTTCAGAGTCAACTTTTCTTTTCGCCATTGTGAGGGGCTAGCTTTGCAATAACAGAAGTTTGACTTTATTTCCTTTTTTATGGTATACTTATAAATTTTATATATTTTTCTCTAAATACTGTTCATATGTATATAGTGCTGCAGAAATTGTGCGCCCCCCCCTTCCTTTCACATGTTTGCACTGAGTAAGAGATTCTCTGTCTCATTTTACATCTGTATAGTGACAGTAAAGGCATCCTATTCTATTCTATTCTATTCTATTATAGTCTATATTTCCTGTCTTTAAGCATAGTTTTTGCAATTGTCCTCATTGCTTCATTGAAAACCTCCCCGTATAAAAATGCTTTCTTTTTCTTAATCAAGAAATGTGTAGCCCCTAAACGAGGCTTTGGTTGTTTTTTCAGTCTTGACCTGTGTTTAACTTGCAAGATTTTTCCGCTCACAGTGTGCGGCCCATTGGGTAGTAAGCATGGACCACATGAGTCACCTGCGGGCGTCTCATGCTGTCCTTGCAGGCGACCTGGTGCCCGTGGGCTCCATGTTGGTGACCTCTGGTCCAAACCAAACACCAAAGCCAGTACATACATGCTAGGTGTTTTCCTGTAACTTAACAAAGAAACACTTTGACAAGAAGGAATGAGATACTTAAATGAACTATAGCTGATCTCCAACATGAGCTCTGATTTTGGAGTAACATTAATTGGATTTTTTTTTTTTTTTAATAAAGAACACTTTTTAGCATTGTACACCAAACTAATTAAAAACCCTTAAACGTCATTTCCAGCATGACATGCAACCTGCTATCAAAAAATCAGGTGGACAAATAAAACACACAAAAAAAATAAAAGATGAACAAAATGTGTACTTACTTTTGTTGAAAATTGTCTTATCTCTGGTGGAAGTTAGATGAAAAAAAATAGTACTGTTATTTCCATGCCTGTCCATGAAATATGAATAAACAGCCAAGTGCTTTTTAGCTTAGCATACTAAGGTAAATGAGCAGACAGAAACTGATCACTGATCAACTGATCAATTCTTAGCTGCTGTACTGAGATTGGTATTCACTCAGCTTCAACATCAACATCAATCTGGCTTCTTAATATTAGCATGCTGTCTGTGCAGCTACTTGCAAAGAGCAAAAAAAAAAAGTTGTCTTAGCAGCATAATGTAGTTGTTTCTGGCCTGGATTCAGTTTGCACTACCATTATTATTTGTCTCTAAAGTCACCTTGAAAAATGTCTCCTTAAAAGGGTATTGTCAGCTGCTCCCTTATTTCCCAAGGGGCTAACAGTATGTGGATTTTTTGACTTGGCACTGATTTTATACCAATGGCTTTCCTGATGCAACCCTCCTATTTCTTTGGCCTTTGTTCCAATAAATAGCAATGAAGTTATATAGTGATTTTCTAGTGCTTTATTGGCACTCCAAGCATTTTCTTACTACAAGCCTCCTTCCCATATTCACACACATATTCATGCAAACACCTTTTTCTATCCCTTAGTGCTTGTAGCCCACTGACCCACCGTACGTCTGATTAGTGGACAACCCACTCTAACTCCTGGTTCCTAAGGGCGACGAGAATGACTCTACATTGGCAGATTGTAAATAAGAGTCACATATAATTGCATACACATGTAATTATAGCACAAATTACAAACCACTGTAGCTAATGACAAAATTATGCCATAAAATAATATTGCCAGTTTATTAGCCAATATAAAATAATATAATTACATAAATAAAAAAAACACAAATAGAGTGCACTGACTAATGCTACACAAACAATACTAAATTCTAAAATATTACATTTGTGCTTTAACCTACTTTAGCAGTAATAATAAAAAATGGTAATGGCAGACTATAAATAAGAAAATAAACAAACCCAAAAAGTCACAGTAAATAAATAGTGATTTCCCCCTTCTGTCTCTCATGCTGTCATTATCGTTGATCTGTGTCAGCCAGCATAGCAGTTCGATAGCCACTAGGCTTTAGTACAAGGGCAATCTAAAGAACACTCATCCATTTAAAACCTATTACATATACACACATTCACACACAGACCCCTCACAAATAAAATACATTACAGAGGTCGTTAAGTAAGAGGTGTCGATGTCATTATAAATTCAAAACATATTAGAGAAGTCATTAGGAAATCTGGGTCAGCACACAAACACACACACACAGATTATTAATATCATTCATGAATGAGAACGACAATCTGGGATTACCAAAGCCAGATCTGTGGGTGTGATGAATGGACTGAGGTGTGTGTGTGTGTGTGTGTGTGTGTGTGTGTGTGTGTGTGTGTGTGTGTGTGTGTGTGCCCACTCAATCTGTGCTAGTTTAAAGTGAATTTTTGTTCAAACAAAGAAAAAAGTTTGTCTTTCACTGTTTCTGTCTGCAGCGTTAATACTCCTCTGTCATAATCACTGTACACACGGACTCTTAAACAAGTGTGTTAAATGCAAACTTTGAAGACACATTATATTGTTATTGTCAGGTAATAGCTAAGGAGCTGACCCAAACGCAGGACTCTTCAAAGACGAAACAATGAGAGTATTTACAGTGAAAAATAACAGGCAACTAGTTAAAAGTCCAGACAGGCTAGTCTAGACTGAGAAACATGGAACACACTGTAAACCTTCATGTTGCGGGGAAGAGTTAATCGGACAGTTACTGGGTTAATCACAGGGTGGATTTCAAAAGGACCAATGAACCGGAGTGGTAGTTTCTTGGATTCTGTCTTAGGGAGAGGTACCTGGAGGAGAGCCAGGTAACCTTCTGGCCAACTTGGTAGGCCAGGGCCTGTACTCGACAGATCTGACAGCCCCTTATTTTGCTCCATGGTCTTGAGGAGACCTGTCCTTGTGGTCTGCCACGCCCGAACGGAAGGCACCCCCAACTTACCCTGTGTGATGGAAAGGAATAGGAGGTGAAAAACCAGGGGCTGCCGACGTGCTGGAGTTATGGGCCAACTGATCATTCCACATGGACTGGTTAGAGATGGCAACACATCGCAGGACGGCTTCCAGCTTCTGATTGGCCATTAGTCTGGGGGTGAAAACCAGAGGAAAAACTGACTTGAGCCCCCAGCTCAGAACAAATCTCCTTCCACACCTGGGAAGTGAACTGAGGATCCCGGTCCAAAACAATATCTTGAGGGATAGCATGCAGCCAGAAAACATTTTGGGTGAGTAGTTTGGTGGTATTTCCAAGAAAGCAGGCAGTTCAGGCAATGCCACAAAGTCCAACGCAATGTTGGCCTTGGGAATAGGCAGTGGTCAGAGCAGGCCCGCAGGCAGGGTAGTTGATACTTTGTGTCTGTGCCTCCCTGATCAGCCTTTCTCCCACGTCAGAGAGAAGGCAGAATTGCCTTCTTCTTCTCCTCCGATTCAAAGTCTGGTGCAAACTGGTGTGACAGGTTGTCGGGTGTGTAAGTGATGGTGAGGTTAAATCTGGTAAAGAACAGGGCCCACCTGGCTTGCCGGACATTGAGGCGCTTGGCCGTCTGCAAGTACACCAACATTTTTCTGGTCCATCCACACCAGCACAGAGTGTTCGCTCCCTTCCAACCAAGGGAAGGAAGGCCATCTTTATGGCCAGGAGCTCATGGTTACCTCCCTAATAGTGCCATGGCCTGTGTGAGACGGTGGGAGAAAAAGCCACAAGGATGTAGTTTACCTTCAAGTTGTTGAGAAAGGACTGCTTCAATGCCTGAGTCAGAGACATCTGCTTCAGCAACAAATGGTTGATTCAAGTCCACCTGATCAGGATTGGTATGGAGGAGAACAGCTGCTTAAGATGGTCAAAAGCCTGTTGGGCAGAGGGAGACCAGGGGAAACACAGTTTAGGTGAAGTGAGCTGAGTGAGGGGGTTACCAACTTGCTGAAGTCTCAAATGAATCGTAGATAGAAGTTGCAAACCCTAGGGACCTCTGTTTTCTGTCCAAATAGACAAACACAAAGTGGTTAAGAAAGTCTCTGAGAACATCATTAACCACAGTCTAAAAAACTGCGGGGGCGTTGCTGAGGCCGAACAGCATTACGAGGTACTCAAAGTGACCTAGATGAGTACTGAAAGCCATTTTCCACTCATCTCCTTTACAAATGCGAACCAACCGATAGGCATTGCAGAGATCAAGTTAAGTGAAGATAGTTGCTGCCTGGAGTAACTTAAAGGCCGATATAAGCAGTGGCAAGAGATATTTGTTTTTAACAGTGATTTTGTTGAGGCCTTGGAAATCAATGCAGGGATGGAGAGTGTTATTTATTTATTTATTTTTACAACAAAAAAGACCCCAGCAACGAGGGAAGATGTGGACGTCCGTATGATGCCTGCCTGTATGATGTATTTTGTGATATAACGCTCCATTTGCCTCCCTCTCAGGTTTTGAGAAACTGTATAATTGGCTAGTGGGCAAAGGAGTGCCAGGCAGGCGACCAATCCCACAATCACAGGATCGGTGGGGCAGCAGCAACAATGCCTGGTCCTTACTAAGTACCTTTGCCAAATCATGGTATTCAGTGCGAACTGCAGATAAATCAGGGGGTGTTGATGGCTCTATGGGATTGGAGCAGACATCTGCAGAAGTTCCGGAAGGGGAATTAATGGGAAACCCAGCTTCTGAGCTAGCCTCTCATACGAAACACTTTGTTCAGCCCTGGAGTCGACTAGCACGTTGCACGAGTAAGTGTGAGAATGATGGGACAGTTTAGCTGGACAAGATAGGTAGGGAAACACATTCCGACATGTCCGTCAGTATTCCCACCGATACAGATGAACCACAGAGGGGAATGAGTCAGCAAAATGCCCCTTCTTTCCACAGGTGAAACAGACCCACTAGAAGTCTTCTTCTCCGACCCGGGTGGCTGAGTTTGGTAAGTCCCAGCTGCATGGGCTGCTCCTCTTTGTCTACTCGTGCTCCATTCCCTGCCATACTATGGGCAGAGTCCTCAACCAAGGATTTGAACCTCCGTCGGTCCGCCGAGGTATGATCATCCAACCTAATATACATATTGATCAGAATATCCAAAGTCTTTGGTAATTCTTTAGTGGCCAACTCACGTCTTATTCCTTCGTTCTGGTTGTTTAAGAAGGCTCCACGGAGTGCTTTTTCTTCCCAGCCAGTCTCTTTGGCCAAAGTCCATAAATCCATGGAGAAATTAGCTACACTTCTCCGGCCTTGCTTGAGTGTGAACATGCGGTGAGCAGCAGTGTCTGGCCTGGAACCCTTGTCAAAAACATCCAAGTTTAGACAGGAAATCACAGTAACAGATTTCAGGGTTAGTGTTTAACACAGCCTGTGGCCATTTCAATGCTCGCCCCATCAGCAATTCCACCATGACAGAGATTTTAGCGCAGTCTGTGGCATATGCTTGACTCTGCTGCCTGAACATAGAGCACATTGTGTTAAAAACCCTTCACTTTAATATAATTCCCCCAAGTGCTTTTCCGGCACCGGCAGCGGGTGCTCTTGTGATTGAGGTGGAGGAGAGGGAGGGAGAAGACAGGCAGTAGCCACACTTAGCAGAGGAAGTGGGAGTGGAATACTTTCCGTGCACCCGTGAGAAGGTAGCAAGATACCTTTTAGCTCCATAACTACAAAGGAGCAGTGTGCTCTGTTCCTTGGTGATGTGTTGTAACATCTTCTCATGGCATTCCAGTAAATCAGCCTATAGTAAAAGCTTCCTAGATTCCTAGTAACACAATGAATTAACTAGGCTATCCTTTTTGATAGCAAGGTTTTTCAAACAATCATTCTCAGCCATACTGTTGAGTTTAACTCAACGATCCAGCACCGACTGCAGCTCTGCCACACTGTTAAGTAGGGTTAATATACACAGGGTGGTAATCAGGGAATGGGTAACAGAAGGGAGACACAGCTGGGCTAATGAGACGGGGGAGCTAAGCTGCACACACTAACATAAGACAAAGACTTTCACAATAAGACAGAAAACAAGAAACCACTAAACAAAGATGCAGACATGACACTGAGAGACAGACTAGACACTGAACAGAAACTGCAATACACATGAGAACCCAAAACCTAAGAACTGATCCCTCACCAAGAATAACAGAAACAGATCTATAATGATAATAATAATTTTAAAAAAAAGCACCAGAACATCAGAAAACAATCCATAATGCAAAAATAAACCAAAATATAAGAAACTCAAAATGCTGGGTCAACACTGACCCAGAACCGTAACAGGGACGGGCCTGGTTATTACTTGAATGGGAGAATACTAGGTGCAGTTTGCTTTTTCTCCCACAGAGATTGATTATCCTGTTAATAGTATTACATCCTCACTGCATATGTTCTTGCATAACCCAAGGTTTATTTTTAGCACTGCAGCCTGGCTGACAAAGAGCTCTGTTGAGCCACATATTCCTTTTACTTAACTAGTAGTAGACCTTACACATATTTTCACAAATAACATTTAACATTACAAATGTAACATTACAAATAACATTTAACATTAGTCAGAATAGTGAACATTTCTAAACTATTCTATTTATTTTATGTTTTACTTTGACAATCACAGTCTTTGATTATATACTGTTTAATTCAGTTTTATTGTCATTTTGCTTGATTGCCTTCAACTGTGTTTAGTTTCTCTCCTGTTTCCACTTTTCTTGTTACCTTGATATTTATGACATCTCATTAAAAAAAAAGATGCCCCAAAAGCTTAAATGAACTGAGTAACCTAGGATAACAACAATACATGCTGCCTTCCAAAAATTAAGCTTCTTCAGTGCCCTTGGTTGAAATAGTTGAAGTCATTTTGGCCTGAATCACATCTAGAGCCATTAGAATGAATCATGCATTGGGCACAGTAGCAGAAGATGAGTCGCAGGACTAATTACACTTGGTGGTTTTTACATGTATTTAAAAAAATGTAGTAGAATCAAGACCCATGCTCTTGGAAAAAAATTGCATTTGTTGTAACCGTGGTATTTTGTTATTCACTTTTCCTGGCATGTCATGAAAGTGAGTAAGAATGAACATAACAGCGGCCCTGAAACTGAAGCAGCTAAATGGAAGGCTGTCATTCCTCTTATTATTTGCAGCTTCCATTTTTTCCTACTGTCAGAAGTGAAATGTAGCCAATGAAAAGGTTGCAAGTTTGTTCAAGGTAAAACTTTTCCTCTACTTCAGTTTCAAATATTTTGTGCAATGAGTGGATAAGTCATGTTTAAACATTTTTATTACTTTGGGAGAATGCAGTGAGAGATTGGCAGCTAGGCTCCAAAAGCATCACTCCCTTAAAGTGTGAACCTGAAAATGAGTAAATCAACACACAGCACTGCATTTCAGTATAACAGAGGGGCTGACTGGAAACTTTGATGCCTAAATAGTAAAATTCAGGGGGCTCTGTGGTGTATTACATCTTCCAAGAGTTGTCTGACTGAACTAGCTCACAGGTTTTATTCCATTTTTGGTATTTTCTTTAAAAAGATGAAGTCACAACATGAAGAATCTTTATAACCTATGAGTGTCACGCTAGAGAACAAATTCTATAAACTGCAAAATATGAGTGATGTGAAGCATACAATTAGTGCCATGTGAAGAGGTATTAGACTCAGTTTTTTAACAGTTTTTTGTTCTATGTTGAAGAATATGGATTTGGCTTACAGTTTAAATTACTATCCAAACCTTTCATCTGCACTGGTGTGGCCATTAAGCCCATTTGACTGCAGATGGTTCATTGATGAAAAAAAGCTGTTGGTTTTGGGTTCTCTTTACACACTGTATGCTTTCTGCCTTTTAAACTTTCTCACTCCATTGCCTCTCTTCATTTACTTGGTACCTTATCAAAAACTTATGACACCATCGATTTTGATATTCTTTGAAAAGCAAATTTGCAGTGTACCCTAAATTATCCTTAAATCCAATTTTATTTTTTGCCAAATCAAAAAAAAATAAATAGATCTGACATTTTAGACAGTCCATGAAATTCCTGGGGATGCATCATATATCGATAAACTTTAAGAGATGTCACATTGGACTGTATTTTTGTGAATCTCCACCAGCTTTGACCAGCATTCTCTATTTTTTGTTCCTCGCACACATTACGATCTATAATTGATGTTCATAATTGATGATTTGTATTTATGGATGAATACTCATTGTTATTTTGAGTGCAATACAACATAATTCATTTAGATGTTCTTGTATATTATCTAAAGGCATCCATGGCATAAGCATTTCCAATGACCTTCTTTGTATTGTATTGTATATTATATTGTTACTTTTCAAAAACTATTGTTAATCATGAGCATGCATGTTTTCCAAAACACTGTCAAATCTGGATTTATATGATCACAGAACATTTTGCCAATTTGTCTCAATCTTTTAAATAAGCTTTGGCCAAAGAAGATGACAGTGTTTCTGCATCATGCTCACATGTTGTATCTTCAAGGTTCAAGGTTTCAAGGTTCTTTATTTGTCACATGCATAGTTATACAAGTATAACACACAGTGAAATGTAGCCTGACACGCTCCTCGACATGTGCAAAAAAATTGGGGGGGGGTGTAGAGGAAAAACATTATATATATATATGTGTGTGTGTGTGTGTGTGTGTGTGTGTGTGTGTGTGTGTGTGTGTGTGTGTGTGTGTGTGTAGTATATACATTGGGTGAATGTGCAGTAGTAGCAGCAAGCAGGTGAATTCTGTACTTTAATATGAATAGACATCGGACTATTTTACAGGATAGACAATATAAACATATTTAAAATTAAAGAAATTGAAATGTACATTGTGCCTTGGTTTAGTGTCTGGAAGAGTCCTGACTCAGTCAATTATAGATGATGTGAGAGGGCGGGTGTGTGTGTTTAGGGCACGGATGGCTTGGGGATAGAAGCTCCCCTTGAGTCTCTCTGTCCTTGCCCGGAAGATGCGGAACCTTCTACCAGATTGCAGAAGTTGGAACAGTTTGTTGCCAGGATGGGACGGGTCCTTCAGTATCTGCGCTGCTCTAGTCCGGCATCTCCTGGTGTAGGTGTCCTGAAGCGGGGGGAGAGCAATCCTGCAGCACCGTTCTGCTGTACGGATCACTCTCTGGAGAGCTTTATGGTCCTTCACACAGCTGTTCCCAAACCACGATGTCATGTTCTGTGTGAGGATGCTCTCCACAGCGCCTGTATAGAAAATCCTGAGGATCTTTGGAGAGACCCTGAACTTCCTCAGTTGTCGTAGGTGATATAGGCGCTGCCTAGCCTTTTTGGTCTGGACCTGAATGTGGGCAGCCCATGTCAGGTCTGAGGAGATGTGGACACCAAGATACTTGAAGGACTGCACCCTCTCCACTGGAGCTCTATTGATGATAATGGGCTTGTAGTCTCTGTGCTGACCCCTTCTGAAGTCCACCACCAGCTCCTTGGTCTTGCTGACGTTCAGCTGGAGGTGGTTGTCCTGGCACCACGATGCCCGATTCTTCACTTCATCCATGTAGGCCATCTCATCGTTGTTGGAGATGGCACCAACAACATCTCTGCATGATGGAGCTTTAACCTGCATGTGTAGACAAAACAGTGAGCTGTGGCCTGAAGATCATAAGCATCCAATACTGATTTTCAGCCTTGATCCTTGCATGCAGAGATTTCTTCAGATTCTTTTGATGACATTATGTACTGTAGATCAGGAGTTCTTAACCTGTTTTTACCTCTGGGCCCAACTTTTCCACTACAAAGTGGCTGGGAGCCCATAGATATTAACACTGTATTGAATAAATTGTTGTTGCTTTTGGTTTGATTTATATTTAATAACTAAATCAAATCTACTTCATTTTAACAACTAAAACTTTGTCAAATAAATAACATGATGCAGTGTAATAATCACAAAGACATTTATTTATTGTGTCTATGTGAACAAGCACATAAAACAAAACAGGTGAACAATTCATGGAACAAATCAAACTGCATGTAGAAATTGAAAGGCTCAAGTCAGACTTAATACCACAAAAATAACTGATAATTCAATGTTACAACAGCAAGAAAGACAAGAAAAAAGGGAAAAATAGAAATTGCATAAATAAAGGAATAAACTGTTATAAAATTTAAATAAAGTGCAAATGAAAACATAGCCGTATAATCTGTGAGTTAATCTAAAAGTTACTTCAGCAAATGAACAACAGCAAACACCATCAAATCCAGTCTGGGTAGAATGGGGGAACGGCTCCCTCTCATAGTAGCTTCCAGTGTTGCTCTGAGTCTGTTCTCTGGTCTTGGTTGTGGCCACAATGGAAAATCCTGATTCACACAGATATGTAGTTGTAAATGGGAGGAGTTTCACAGCTCTCAGTGCCAGACATGGGTACTCCTTTGAAACAGGAATCCATAAGGAACCTAGTTCCAGTTTGGCCTGCTGCAAATTTAAAGCGCTATCGGTGGAAACTTCCAGAAGCTGGGATTCCAGATGTGAGAGCAAAGCAACATCATTTTTAGTGGGATCCACAAAAAAAATGGGTCCAAAATCCATGTGTGTCCTTCTCATGGCTCCTCGGGGAAATATTCATCAAATTTTTCTGCCAGTTGTGAAAGGTGTTGACAGACACCTGAAGGGAGTTTTCAAAGAAGTGAGACTTTTCCTGGGTCCTCTTAGCCCACAAAGCAAGTTCCTCTTGAAGGCTTCAACTCTGCCTGCAACAAAAAACATGTTGCTGTTTCTAACTTGAAGTGAGATGTTCAGCTGGTTCGGCAGTGAAAAAATGTCACAGAGGTAGGCAAGCTTAGCTGTGAACTTTGAGTTGGCATAATAATGTGACAAGATGTGACAAGATGATATTTTTTATACTGAAAAACGTAGATATTTATGTATGTTACAGATTTATTATTTCTTTTGTCCTCTGATTGCAAAGAGTAGACAGTATTTTTTAAAAGAGCAAAAACAGACAAAGATTGTGATGACAGTGGGTGAGGGTCATCAACAATCATGACATGTGTAGGAGTAAACTAAATAGATGTCCTATCAATGCAGCTGAATTTGACATCTTACTGTGACTGAAAAAGATAAGAACAATGTTTTTTTATGTCTTTCTATGTTCTGGGATGACTATCACAATTAATAAGGATAGACAATTGAGTGGCCTCAACATTAGAACTGATCTAATTCACATCAGCCATAAACAGGGCTGCACTGCAGACATGCAGCATTTAGTTTGACTGTGCTGCCATCTAGTGGCAGCAGCTGTTTTATTCTAAAGTACAAAATATGATCAAAAGTACATGATTTATTTTTTTATTTTTCATTTTTCTTTCTACAGCAACATTTAATTTTAATTTATTTAAAATTCCATTATTTTATTTAGAATTATATAATAATAAAATAAGATAATAAATAAGGGAAAGCTTTTATACACTCAACAAAAATATAAACGCAACACCTTTGTTACTGCTCCCATTCCCCATGGGATGGACGTAGAGACCTAAAATTCATTCCAGATACACAATATAACCATCCCTCCCAAACAGTGGTCACAAATCAGTCCAAATGTGTGGTAGTGGGCACATCTGCTATATTGAGATAATCCATCCCACCTCACAGGTGTGCCACATCAGGATGCTGATCTGACATCATGAGTAGTGCACAGGTGTACCTCAGACTGCCCACAACAAAAGGCCACCCTGGAATGTGCAGTTTTGTCTCACAGCAAAATGCCACAGATGCCACAAGCAATGAGGGAGCGTGCAATTGGCATGCTGACAGCAGGAATGTCAACCAGATCTGTCGCCCGTGCATTGAATGTTCATTTCTCAACCATAAGCCGTCTCCACAGGCGTTTCAGAGAATATGGCAGCACATCCAACCGGCCTCACAGACCTCGTGTAACCACACCAGCCCAGGACCTCCACATCCAGCAGGTTCACCTCCAAGATCGTCTGAGACCAGCCACCCAGACAGCTGATAAGATAAGATAACTCTTTATTGTCATTGCACAGTCATACATAGTACAGTAGTACAATGAAATTGGAAAAACTGTCCTACGTCGGCACTACATATAACACAACACGACACGATATGACACATCACAACGTAACAAACAACACAACACAGTATATTAACTTAGTATAAAAAAGAAGAATAAGTGTATGTGTATTGCACACTGTTATTATTGCACATTAATTATTATTGCACCTTGTTATAAATATAAATATTATTGTTATCGTTTTAAACATTGTTACCTCCCCCTAAAAAGTCCAGGGAGGTATCCAGTCAGGTCAGCTATTTACATTGATCAGGGCTATTGCCCTGTTGTAAAAGCTGTCCTTGAGTCTATTTGTTCGGGACCTCAGCAGCCTGAACCTCCTGCCAGACGGCAGCAGCTTAAACACCCGGTGTCCTGGGTGTGTGCAGTCCCGTAGGATGCTGCGTGCCCTCTTGAGACAGCGAGTGCTGTACAGGTCCTTCAGGGAGGGAAGAGGATGTCCAATGATTTTTTGGGCCATGTTGATGACCCTCTGGAGTGCCTTTCTGTGTGCTGTGGTGCAGCTGGAGAACCACACACCGATGCAATATGTCAGCACACTTTCAATGGAGCAGCGGTAGAAGACGGTCAGCAGCTCCTTCTTCAGGTCCATTTTTCTGAGGATTCTCAGAAAGTGGAGACGCTGTTGGGCCTTCTTTAAGACCGCAGAGGTGTTAGAGCTCCATTGGAGGTCTGTGTCTATGTGCACACCCAGAAACTTGAAACTGGAGACCCTTTCCACGCACTCCCCGTTGATGCTGACAGGCTGCAGCTCGGACTTCCTCCTTCTGAAGTCAACTACCAGTTCTTTTGTTTTGGTGGTATTGAGGTCCAGGTTGTTGTCTGCACACCAATCTGACAGCCTCTGAACTTCAGCTCTGTATGCAGTCTCATCTCCCCCTGAGATGAGCCCCACCACAGTGGTATCATCTGCAAACTTGATGACTGTGTTGTCTGGGTGGGAACTAACACAGTCATGTGTGTACAGAGTGTACAGTAGGGGACTCAGTACACAGCCTTGTGGAGAGCCGGTGTTGAGGCTGATGGCGTCTGGCACGTTGGAGAGGTGTGCGCTTCACGGATGAATCATGGTTCACATTGTTCAGGGCAGATGGCAGCTGAGAATGTCCCAGTTCTTGCATGGCCAGCATACTCACCGGACATGTCACCCATTGAGCATGTTCGGGATGTGCTTGACCGGCGTATACGACAGCGTGTACCAGTTCCCACGAATATCCAACAACCTCGCACAGCCATTGAAGTGGAGTGGACCAACATTCCACAGGCCACAATTGACAATCTGATAGACTCCATGCGACGATGTGTTGCACTGCATGAGGCAAATGGTGGTCACACCAGATACTGACCGGTTCTGGGTCCCCAGACCCCCAATAGCGCAAAAAACTGCACATTCCAGGGTGGCCTTTTGTTGTGGGCAGTCTGAGGTACACCTGTGCACTACTCATGATGTCAGATCAGCATCCTGATGTGGCACACCTGTGAGGTGGGATGGATTATCTCAATATAGCAGATGTGCCCACTACCACACATTTGGACTGATTTGTGACCACTGTTTGGGAGGGATGGTTATATTGTGTATCTGGAATGAATTTTAGGTCTCTACGTCCATCCCATGGGGAATGGGAGCAGTAACAAAGGTGTTGCGTTTATATTTTTGTTGAGTTTATGATAGAAAAACAATAGATTTTTGATGAGGTAAGTGTGTTTTGTTGTTGTTTTTTAAACTATACAACCTTCCATTAAAACAGCAGAAAGTTAATGTCTGAATGAGCTTTCCATCCATCCATCTATTCGCTACTGCTTATCCTTTTCAGGGTCGCGGGGGGCGCTGGAGCCAATCCCAGCTGTCATAGGGCAAGAGGCGGGGTACACCCTGGACAGGTCGCCGGTCTGTCGCAGGGCTAACACACAGGGACAGACAACCATTCACACTCACATTCACTCGCACATTCACACCTAGTGGCAATTTGGATTATCCAATTAACCTATCCCCACAAGCTGCATGTGTTTGGACAGTGGGAAGAAGCCGGAGTACCCGGAGGGAACCCACGCAGACACGGGGAGAGCATGCAAACTCCACACAGAAAGACCCCGGCCTGATGGCGGAATTGAACTCAGGACCTTCTTGCTGTGCGGCAACAGTGCTAACCACCGTGCCTGAATGAACTTTCAAGATGCTTAAAATGGTTTTTATGCCATTATACTGGCTTTAATTCGTTGAGTGTTTGTGCAGGATTTTTATTTATTTTGTACTTTATAATATAATCATAGTTGTTGTTTTGTTTTTGTTTTTCTTGAATCTCAGCAGTCAGCACAGTGCCTAAAGTACAATATAAATATCTGCATCTCGGTTGCAAAAAATTCGATGTTAAGCACTCTGATTAACATTAAATGTGATTTTACTTACACTGTAAGCCAAAAGAGTTGTGTTGGCAGATTTCTTTCATTTTCTACAGCAGCTTTTCTTTACGATATAGAAAATATGAGACATACAATTGAAATGTCGCTTCTTTTTCTTATTAATATACCTCATTCATTAAATGTGTAGTTAAATTTCTGTATACTGGGAGAACTGGGACTTTCACTGGTGTGGCCCACATAAGATCAAAGTGGGCTTTATGTGGCCCGCAATGTAACATGAGTCTAATGCACATTAGATACTAGGGCTGGGTTTTGATAATCGATTTATCGATTAAAATCGATTCTAGCTTAGTTAACGTGATATCGATTCATTAAATCCTGAATCGATTTTTTTAAATATAAATGTATTTTGCCCGAAATACCAGAATCTCAGGGTAAACCTCACAAATTTTCAACAACCACCAAACAGCTAAAACAGTAAATGAGAGCAGGTACACGGATTCTGCACAAAGATGTAAACACAAAGCACGGACCCGCCGACGGATCAGAATCAGCGAGATGTCGCCTTTCTCACCCGACGGCACGGACACGGTTGAGGCTGAAAGCCGACAGCTCGCTGATTCTGGTGTCTTTGTGTTTACCTCCTTTTTGCGTTAAATTCTGAAGCTGCAGGTTTTTATCTCTCTCCAAACAATATTGACTGAACCAGCAGCAAAAGAAGATCCAAACTATGCTTCACATAAACATCGTCATGAATTCCCTCCGACTTCTGCTGCTTTGCTTCCACCCCAATAAAATCAAACTTCATGCACAGCTCTCTCTCTCTCTCTCTCTCTCTCTCTCTCTCTCTCTCTCTCAGTATACTTCAAGAACAGTTTCCCATCTAAAAATCTGTTTTCTGCATTATTCGCTTTCTTGTTACGCACAAGTCTACCGTTGTTTAGAGTGCTGTCGGCTGCTGTTTTTTGTTTTCCTTTTAGTTACTTCCAAAAAGAAAGTCTCATTTCTGCTGTTCAATACTGAACAAATTTAAACTTTAAATTATGCAACATTGCAAAACGCTTAGCTGCGTCTCTAATCAAACCTCTGTAACTTTGCTCTGCTTCATGTCAGCAGCATCAGGAAATGTTCATGTGTTGATTAATGGTTTTCCTTTGGTTTTGATCTACTGCAGAATATTTGTATAAAAAGCCAGGCCAGGAAAATCACCTTCATGTTTTTCTGTTTTATCCTCAGTTACTTTGACACTTGTGAGACTTTATCAAAGGTGAAAGCATCACAGCAGATGCCTTTGTGTCAGTTTTCTTTTTATAGATATAATAATATGGAAATGTACTGAAGCATGATCTGAATTATAATATTTCTGACTGTCTGAGGCAAAATTTCCCCAATTCGAATCGAATCGTGGATCAAATTGATTCGGGACCTTGTGAATGGGAATCGAATCGATTCTAGAAATGAGTGATGACACCCAGCGCTATTAGATACCCTGTTTCTCACACTTTTTTTTTTTGCCTGTCCCGTTTGGGTCTTTTGCCAAATTATTGTCTGAAGGCCAAGAAAGATGCCCAATGGATTTACTATACCAAGTGGATCATCCAGGCCTTGCCGTATTGGTCCATGTGATTTACCTTTGTTTTTATTGCTTATGTATTTTATTTTATTTTCAGTTGTTAAATATGGGACAGACATGACTGGGGGAAAGAAAAGGGAGAAAGAAAGAGAGGGAAGGAAAGAAAAAGGGTGATAAAGGGCACAAAAAAAGATGGGGCAAAAAATACATGTTTGTATGTATACACACACACACACACACACACACACACACACACACCACCTGGATCACCTGTTGAGAAACAGGCAAAGCAAGCAAACAAGCAAAAAAGAGGGCAATATAATAAACAACACCATCTTGATAATCTATGTGTATATAACAGTAAGTATTAAATATTGAATATTATTGATCACCAGGGCACAGTGTGCTTTGAGGTAGCAGCCAAGAAAGGCGTAGTTTGTGTCTGTGTACACTTGTGAGCATGAGTGCACTTGTATTCAAAAGGTTTCTTCATGTAACGATCTGCTAGAGGGTGTGGGAAGCCATAGCCCCGTCCCCCAGGGCATGAAGCAGGCATGGAGGAGATCCAGGCTCCAGACGTCCAGAGAGCCCCAGAGCGCAAGAGTCCAAGGAAGGCCAACGGAGGGGCAACCATGCCACCCTCCCGGAAAGAGCTGAGGAGAGCCCCAGACAAGGGGGTCACCACTTTCACACTCATTTTGCTATCTGGTGAAAGTCAGCTGATGGTATGTTATCATGACAGTATTTATCTACTTTCTCTATTAATCATTGCTTTCTGCTTTAGGTTAAGTCATGTGGTTTTCGGACACAAAATGATCCCTATGAGTGTCACCTGTTCCAGTAAAACACCAAGAGATAATCTTAATAACATAAAATGGTGATAAAGTAAAATGAAACACTGCTTTTAATAAGACAAGGAATAAATGCTGCCGAAAAACTTTTTCGGCAGCAATTTATTTATTGCAACGAGCAGTAAAATAAACATTTGAATTTAAGTCATTATTTTATCAACGAGTGCACTCTCAGTGCTGCTGTTTATCTCTAAGGTGATGGCTGCACATTAGAGCTCTGAGACTTTGGTGGTTTCAGATCATTTTAAACCAAAACTCTGAACAAAACCTGCCATTACCATGGTGATTTAACCAGGGAAAAAGAAAGAGACACTTTCATGACACAAAAAATTCTGAGTTTTAAACAGTTTTAAACTCTGGATGTGATAAAAGCAGTTATTAGTTGCAGCAGCAGACAAGGAAAGAGACAGATGGAGATGAGCACTGGTTAGTTAGATAAAAAGAGGCAGTTGTGCTGATTTGATTGGTGTTAAACAACCGTAACATCCAGACTCTGTGCTTGTACTCTGTGACAGATCCCTTTTAGAACGTTATTAAATTATCTTTGGATTAAAATTCCCTTCTCCACTTTAACCACATTAGTCCTCCAGTCATATTCCATCACTATCATTGCAGACACGTTTCTGCTGTCTTACAATCCTCAGTGTTTCTTGCCTTCAGCTATCACCTGACCTCTCTGTGCACACCTGTTTCCAGTCTTCTAATTAGTCCCTGAACATATGAACCACCATCATTTTCTCTCTTCGTTGTCAAAATGCCAGCCCTGGGACTTTCAACCCATTCCTCCAGTTGCCAGGTTTTTTTGGATCTTTTTGCACACCTGTTTTGGGTCAAACTGCTGTTTGTTTTTTTGGATTTTTGGTTTTGCTTGTTTGTTTTGTTTTTTTTTTTTTTTTTAATAAAAAAGCTTTAATCTTTGTTTTAATACATTGCTGGGTGGTGTGGTGTGCCAGAGACAAACAAGCATCAACCTCTTAAAAAACTGCACTTCTTCGAAAAAGCAACTTGACGTTACAAAAATGAGTATGCAATGTGTGAGTTTTTTTAGGTATCACTGAAAACACAACTTAGAAAAATAATACAAAGGTGTAACCATAAGATAACCAAAATACAAATAAATAACCAGGATCCCAGATTATGGTGCTTTGAAATATGACAAAAATTCACAATTCAACCTTTAAGCTTAAATCCACTAAAATAATATTAACAAACACCTATGATTATGAAAGTCACATTTTTACTGAACAAACATCTCTATCCTATGACAGAGAAATACAGAAAACCACGAGCTGCTGGCCCATGGCTTCCCTGACACATGAGCAGAATGCACACCAGAAATTCCTTTCACCCGCTGCTAGGGACCAGGCTAACTTACCATGCTAGCGTTACAGTTATACCAGGGTTGGGCAACTCCAGGCCCCGAGGGCCGGTGTCCCTGCAGGTTTTAGATGTGTCCTTGAACCAACACAGCTGATTTAAATGGCTAAATTAGCTCCTCAACATGTCCTGAAGTTCTCCAGAGGCCTGGTAATGAACTAATCATGTGATTCAGGTGTGTTGATCCAAGGTGAGATCTGAAACCTGCAGGACACCGGCCCTCGAGGCCTGGAATTGCCCACCCCTGAGTTATACCCTGGAGATAAATTGTTAAAAACTTCAGTTAGCGAACTCAGATCAATACTCACACTGGATGAATCAAAAATTACAGAATAAAATACAGCAGTTCGGTCATATTCATATCAAAACTAATGGCCTTAAGAAACTTTTATTCAGTTAAGAGCAACGTGACATGCTACAGTACTGCGACTGGAGCACACATGCATGCTCCCACGTCATCACACAGCATACAACCATATACACAAACACACACAGACTCAGAACATGTAGGCAGGAGGTTACAACCCAAAATAAATTATTTAAGAAAAACCAGGTGCTTCAACACAACTGCTACACTTCCAGAATTGGTATTATCAGCCTCACTTGTTAACAGCAGTGGCCCTCTCGATTAGGCGCTTCTTAGTAACCAGTCGTCAATAATTAGAAGCCTGGATAGTGTCCCCAAGGGTGTGTTGTATTTTAAGGGGTAGAGTAACTTTAATACTGAAATTTTTCTTTTACTGTTTCACGAAGGGTTAAAAAATGAAAGTGCACAATTTAGATTTGGCAGAAAGTTTTATTAAATCAATTTGTTTAAGAGCAAAGCAAAGGAAAAATTTATGCTTATAACAATCACAAAATAATAATCGTCATTTCACCTGAATCTTATGTGTCTAATTAGCCTGCTCTGAGCTAACAATGATTTTGTTCTCATCTTTAGGAGGAGGGGGGTTAGAGGAGAAACGGGCAAATCCATGCCTGAAGATGTATCTTCTCCCATTGCTTTGTGTTAATTTGAGTGGTGGTTTGATCCCTCTTAACGTCTCTCTGCTGGAATTTCCAATCATTGACTTCTGAGATCTGATCTTCTCGTCTGTTCATCCTGAAGAACTTCCAGGAACTAACCCAGAACATCTACACGTTTTCCAATTTATGTTCTGTCATGTGTCCACTCGTCTCCATCTTCCAACCTTAGATATCCAGTCACTGTGTTTGCATAAGATCCACTGATACATAGCCACTCCCTATCATGCTCTCTATCATCAATCTTTCACTCACTTTTAAATAAGGTTACTAAGGTTATTTCGTTTCACGTCTTCCTTTTTTTTTTTTTTTGCTTTTTTACCTCAAGTAGATTTGCCTTTAGCCCATTCTGAAGAAGAACATTGATTTAGGCACAATCCCTTTTAAACCAGCCAATCACAATTTACTCTCTCTATCCATTCTCTACCCAGTGTCTCAGTTAGGCCTTTTTTTAGAATCACCATTATATTTTGTTACTCTTATTCTTGTTCATCATCTTGGGCCAATAAACATTTTATAGTCCAATAATTATGTTATGATCAGTATTTGATGTTCTTAAAACCAGACAACTGAGTTGTTCTTGAACTTTAATAGTTTTAGTATTTTTCATTTATTTTCAACTACTGCACACTCCTAAAGCTTACGAAGCTGCTTCTTTTATATATAATATGCCCCATATAAGAGGACTAGAATACTGCATAGTATCAAATAACACACACAAAAAAGTGTTTTGCTTTTTACGCTATGCTTTGTACAGCTGGGAGAAAAAGTCTACGAGGTGCGCTGTGCACATTGAAGAGTACGGCAAACTCAACATCGAAGTTTACCGGAAGCCCACACACACGGACCAGTACCTCCTCTTTGACTCCCATCACCCTCTGGAACACAAACTTGGAGTAATTAGGACCCTACACCACCGTGCAGAACATGTTCCCTCTAAGCCTGAAGGAAAAAAGAAGGAACACACACATGTAAAGTGATGGGTTTAGATTTTATTATTGTCATTTGTATTAGGAAATATTTAACCATATATTCTTAGAGGTGTATAATCAATTGTGTAGTGATAGGTTGTGTGATCTTTAACAGGCTACATCCTGGGAGCATGGGAAGAGGTCGTACCTTGTCTTATTGTTTTATGGTAGGATTAACGTAGCTACGTCTGTTCTAGTGCATCATATCTTTATATCTTTATTCTCTTCCCCCTCCTGCCCCCCCCCCTCTTTCTTAAATAGATAACTATCATATCTGATATCATATCTCACAGTACAATAATATTGAATGGGTTGCATTGTTGTATTTTGTCATGTTTCTCAGGTCTTTGTCTGAATTTCTACGAACATTATTGCTAAGGATTGTCTTATTGCATTGGAGTCACACTGGGTTAAATATGTACACTTGGGTTTTAAGGGGTATTTATTATTTTCTTCTTTTTTTGGGGTTGTATGGAAGCCCCAAACGCAATTTCATTGTTCTTGACAATGACAATAAATAAATAAATACAAAATACTAATACTAGTCTAAGTGCTTTTTGTTTAGATGAACTGCTGGACCTCCTCACTGGGGGGGTCTACCCTCTTCCTGACCAAGGATGTTTGCTTGTGTGCTTTTATGACCCTTTGATCAGCAGTACCCCACACACACACACACACACACACACACACACACACACACACACACAGTATTCTTTGTTCACATGTATACCTATGTGAGATGCTATATGTTAATGACCCTATGCATATTCATGTAACCACAATAAAAGGAGTGCTATGGGGAGCCTGGCTGAGAGTCTGATGGTGGTCAAGTGGTGGAACGACGCTTGGCTCCAGCCAGGTCTCCCTCATGCATGAGTAAACCAGAGAACTTTGGTGCCTTGTGTCTTGCTTTTTGCTGCGTAGCAGATTGTCCTTAACGTTCCAGCGGATGGGTTCAAGCTACAAACCTATCATTAAGGAAGCACTCAAAACGTGCGGCTATCCTAAATGGGCATTCTTAAAGTCAGCAAAGAGGCACAGAAAAGAAGACCAGACACCAGCGAGGGAGGATAAGAAAGACAGACACAACAACATTGTCATCCCCTATGTAGCCGGTGTATCAGAAAAACTCAGGAGAGTTTTCTCCAAGCATGGCATCCCAGTGTATTTCAGACCCAGCAACACGCTCAGACAAAAACTGGTTCACCCGAAAGACAAAACTCCAAAACACAAACTTAACAACGTGGTGTATGCTGTACAGTGCAGCAAGGAATGCTCAGACCTCTACATTGGAGAGACCAAATAGCCACTTCACAAGCGCATGGCACAACACAGAAGAGCCACCTCCACAGGACAAGACTCAGCAGTCCATCTGCATCTTAAGGATAAAGGACACTCTTTCGAGGATGCCAGTGTTCACATTTTGGACAGAGAGGACAGATGGTTTGAAAGAGGAGTGAAAGAAGCCATCTATGTCCACTGTGAGCGACCATCTTTGAACAGAGGCGGGGGTTTACGACACCAACTCTCTGCCATCTATAATCCAGTTTTGAGATCCCTTCCCAGACGCCTTAATGCCCACTCACATCCTGGGCCATCTGACCTCAGGAATTCGCATGATAAGGTGGGGCCAGGTTTCACAATGAACACACCCGAAACTCTGGCTGATTGGGACCCACACCCAGTTTCACACCTTGGCTCAGGCGATTAGAGGATCATCAGGGGGTCCTTTTGTCCCTCTGTGGGGGGAAACTCCCACTAGGTTTATATCTGGGACTCTCCACCATTTGACCTTAGAACTGAAGAAGCTTCTCGGATGAGAGGTGAAACGTCTTCAAGCAACTTAAAGAAGTCCAGACGCTTTTCTTTGCAAGCTCCTTTGACTACGATGACCTGGATGACTGAGAACCTTCACAGACACGTTTTTTTGTTTGTTTTTTTAAGTTTCCACTTACCACAAACAGCACATTGTACAAAATAACACTTTAGGCATCCATTAACTTTCCCCATCTTCACTTTTTAGACTCACAGGAGATGAAGCAGTGAAGCTCAGAGTGTGATGATGTGCAGCTTTATGTGCTCTGATAAACTGCCCAGACAGTGAATGTGAAATAAGGAACACACAGAAGTGAAACATACAGAGCTGCTCGGTAGCCAACGATGTACAGGAAAACCTCATAAGAGATGAGCTGGGGAAAAAAAAACCCTCATGAACTGCAGCTTGAAATTTGGAAAGGAAACAGAAAAAAGGGCTGATTGAAACTGCAGTGAGCAGAAAGTAAAAACTAAAAACCAGAAAAGCCTATTGCCTTCCACAGCCCCCACCTTAAGGACAGTGCTAATATGCTGAAAAGTTGCTAACTATTTTTGTTTTTACAATCACACCAGAAATCCTTTATTATTTAATTTTAATATCACCAAAATAATTGATTGATTGATTGATTGATTGAATCTTTATTTTGAACATGTTGAAAAAGTATAAAAAAAAATAGAATTAAAAGAGACAAATGAACAAAGCAAACAAAAGGAAAACGAGCAACCACAACTCCAAATAACGTCCATGTTCAAAAAGGAGCAGGAAGAAGCATAAGCTTATTTAATCCCACCCCTTTTCCACTATCTAGTATCAATAGACTACAGAAATACCTCCTTGCAATTACATTATATGTTATGTGTAATTTTTTTTTTTTTTTTTTAAATATATACACATATATGTTTCTATCTATCCATACATACGTATATACACACATACGCACATATACACATTTTCAATAACCCCATTAACACCTCAAGGATACACAGCCTACAATTATATATATATATCCATACCAACAAACCCGTGCATGCGCACACACATGAAAATATTAGACAAGAACACCCTATCAAATCTCTACCTTTTCCCTGTACCCTGTAAAAACCATATCCTTAAACCGCTTTTTAAACTGTGCCATGCTTGGACATTGCTTCATATCTTTACTTAGTCTGTTCCACAGCTTCACTCCACACACAGAGATGCAAAAACTTTTTAATGTTGTACGGATACGAGGATGTTTTAAATTTAATTCCCCCCTCAAATTGTATCCCCGTTCCCTTTTAGAAAACATTTTTAGAATATTGTCAGGAAGCAGGTTATTTATTGCTTTATATATAATTTGTGCTGTGAGAAAATGAACCAGATCTGTGAATTTTAGAATTTTTGATTTTAAGAATAGTGGATTGGTATGATCTCTGTAACCAGTTTTATGGATTATCCTTATGGCCCTTTTTTGTAATATAAAGATTGATGATAGCGAACATTTGTAAGTATTGCCCCAAACCTCTGCACAGTAATTCAAATACGGTGCAATCAGGGAACAATAGAGAATGTGGAGTGATTTGTGGTCCAGAATGTGTTTTACTTTACTCAAGATTGAGACACTTCTTGAAATTTTGTTATGTATATGATTTATATGAGACTTCCAGTTTAATTTATCATCTATAATCACACCAAGAAACTTATGTTCAAGTACTCTTTCAATTTCCACACCATCTACATGAATCTGCACTTGTGCATTTCTAAGGGAATTCCCAAATAA
This sequence comes from Mchenga conophoros, assembly GCF_057382185.1. Classification (NCBI taxonomy): domain Eukaryota; kingdom Metazoa; phylum Chordata; class Actinopteri; order Cichliformes; family Cichlidae; genus Mchenga; species Mchenga conophoros. Next base: position 20,053,647 of record NC_140542.1, read on the forward strand.
GATAATTTTAGTTTTACTTAGATTTAGCGATAGTTTGTTCCTGTTAAACCATTTTTTAATTTTGCACATTTCTGAAGTAATTGTATCCAGCAGCTCCTTTAGATTCCCCCCAGAACAAAAAATATTTGTGTCATCTGCAAATAATACTAATTTTAATATATCAGATGCCTTACAAATATCATTTATATAAATAATAAATAATTTTGGACCCAGTACAGAGCCTTGTGGAACACCACAAGCAATGTCCAAGCATGATGAGGAATGGACACCCAGCTTCACAAATTGTTTCCGGTCACTTAAATAATTTTTCACCCATTGCAGTACAACCCCCCTAATCCCATACCGTTCCAGTTTATTAATTAATATGTCATGATTGATTGTGTCGAATGCTTTCTTGAGATCCAGAAATACTCCAGCTGCATACTGTTTCTGATCTATAGCATTCGTAATCTCCTCAATTGATTCGATTAATGCCAGAGATGTTGATCTTTTTGATCTGAATCCATATTGACTGTCAGAGAGTAATTTATATTTATCTAAGAATTTGTCTAATCGTTTATTAAACAGGTTTTCTAGGATTTTGGAGAATTGTGGTAGTAAAGAAACAGGCCTGTAATTTGTGAAGTGGCGTCTATCCCCGGTTTTATACAGCGGCACAACTTTAGCTATTTTCATTTTGTTTGGCACTTTTCCCGTCTGAAATGATAAGTTGCAAATATATGTTAGAGGTCCTACAATTCCTTCAATGACCTTCTTGACGATTTTCATGTCAATATCATTACAATCAGTAGATGTTTTATATTTACACATGTGTACAATGTCAATTATTTCTTTTTCCTCCACTGATGTGAGGAACATTGAGTTAGGGTTCCTATCAATCAGGTTTTCACTACAGTCTACTGATGGCAGTGACTCAGGAATTTGTTCTGCCAGTTTTGGTCCAATATTTACAAAATAATGATTAAAGCTGTTGACCTTATCAGCAGTGTTTTCCATAATATTGCCATTATCGATAAAGTATTGTGGATAACTTTGTTGTCCAGAATTATTTTTAATGATACCGTTTAAAACATCCCATATTCCTTTCATATTATGTTTATTGTTGTTCAATATTTTACTATAATACTCCTTTCTACATACACGTATAATATTGGTCAACTTATTTTTGTATTTTTTATATTTATTTTCAGCATCTTTTGTTCTTTGTTTTAGGTATTCCCTATAGAGTGTATTTTTCTTTTTACATGCATTTTGTAAACCCTTAGTGAGCCATGGTCTATCTGAATATTTGTGCTTTCTGTTGTATTTTATTGTTGGACAGTTTTTATCGTACAACTCCATGAATATTCTTAAAAATATGCCATATGCAATATCAATATCAGCTTCTTTGTACACATTGTCCCAGTCCTGATTTAATAGATCGTTCTTAAATGCAGTCATCGTTTCTTCCGTCCTTACACGTCTGTATCTTCAGTTGTTCTTCATGCTGATTTTTCTTATAATTAGTGTCATAAACTGCAAAAACTGGTAGGTGATCACTGATGTCATTAATTAATAATCCGCTCACAATGTTGTTTTCCATATTGTTAGTGAAAATATTGTCAAGTAAGGTGGCACAATGTGGTGTAATTCTGCTAGGCCTGGTTATTTTAGGATGTAAACTCAAACTGTACATAGTGTTTAGGAATTCGTCGCTCATTTTATGCTTTTTTGGATTCAACAGGTCAATATTAAAATCACCACAGATAAACATAACTTTTTGATTTGTTTTAGAGAATATTTCCTCTATGAAGTCATTAAATACTTGAATACTAGAGCCAGGTGTTCTATATATACAGCTAATTATTACATTTTTTGCTTTTTCCTTATAAATTTCAATTGTTATACATTCTAGTAAATTATCAATTACAGTTGTCATACTTTCTACCACCTTGTAGTTTAGGTTTTTATCCACATACACAGCTACTCCCCCTCCACTCTTGTTCCTTCTATTTACAAAATTCACTTCATATCCCTCCAGTCCAAAGTCCATTCCTTTCTCCGCATTGATCCATGTTTCAGAAATGGCAATAATTCCAAATGGATTTGTCAACTCATTTAGATATTCCTTTATATTGTTGAAGTTGGCATACAGACTTCTGCTATTAAAATGGATTATTGATAATTTATTTTCCGTGTTGATGGTGTGCTTAAACTGTTCATCAGTGAAGTAGCAGCAGTTACAGCTGATGTTGTAGAAGAAATTATTTTCCGGGTCTATATCCTTTTCTAAGTCTAGAACATTATGGTCTGTGTATCGAAATGTTCTCAGTTCCAGATTATCATAAAGAGAATTCCAATGAGTTATGTTGATATTGTTGCCGGATGCAGATGAAGTTCTTTTGGACTGTGCCATGTGTTGTGTTGTGTGTCACGTCACATGTGTATTCATTCCTCCAGAGTAAGTTGACCTCAGTATTTGTCCAGCTCTTCCATATTTCTGATGACCAACACTTTGGCTTGTTCCGGTGTTCCATTGAGTTTAATGAATACTTTGCAGTTGGTGGTCCATGTATTTTGAATTTTTCCCTGTTTCTTCAAGTAACGTGCTTTCCTGGCAATGTCCGCATTTCTTTTTATCAGATGTTCGTTCATGAAGACATTGGATCCTTTCAGTTTCTTTCCTTGTTTTAACAATGCTGTTTTCTGTTTTCTGTTTGCAAATCTCACAATGATGGCTGGTTTGTCACTGTCATTTTTTCGGGGTAGAGGGTGGCAAGCCTCAATGTTGTTATAATCCACTTCCACACCTTTGGACCGTAGAAAGGTAACCACTTGATGCTCCGTGGAGTTGACATCTTCCTCTCCTGGCCCTCCTACATTGTCAGTGGCGACCGCCCGGGCGTATGACCGGGGTTTGATGCGAAGCCCCGTGATGATAACATCGTTCATCCGGGTGTACTGCTCCAAATCCGCCACTCTGTTCTCCAGGTACGCCAGCCGCCGATCCTTCTCGGCGTTCTGGATGCGGAGAGCCTTAACTTCCTCGACCAGGTCCAGGATGGCTTTCTGCTGCAGTTTGACAGTAGAAATCTCCTCTGTCATAAACTCCAGCGAATTCTTAATATCGTCTCCTTCCTCGGCTGACAGAACTTTTTTCGGGCCCATGCTGAGAGACGCTCTTGTAGCTTTGCCGTGACGACCGGCTAGCTAGTTGATGCTAGCGTCCTGATCATTTACAAGGAGAAACACAATTGAAATAAACTAAATTTAATAAACAATGACAGAAAAAAAGAGAAAAACTGAAATGAAAAGTGAATACCCTGATTAAGACTTTTGTGTTAAATGAATTTGTGGAACACAAAATTGCAGAGGTAGAAATACTGTGTGGTTACTAAACATCTGTCTAGATAATCTAACATGACCCAGTCTGGAAACAGTCTGGTTGAGGTGACAGACAGGAAGAGGAAGTCTATCAAAATATGTGAATCTGAGTTGTTTGTTGTAAATATGTGCAGGATGCTGCAAGAACCTGAAGCTCGAGGGCTTCAGCATCTATGAAGGAGGGATTTTTTGTTGGAATTCAGGAATTAATAACATTTCTTGCTTGACTACGATCAGCAAATTGACTTTAATCAATCTGAAATCAGATTTTTTTTCCTTTTCCTTTCAATAAAGTTTGTTACATTGAGCCAACCCAGCTGAAATCAGAGAAATCAGTTGGGGTTATGGTTAAAAGAAGCCAGATGTGATGTGAACCAATGTAATATTCTGACTGAGAGACAATCTCAATACATATAGTCTAAAATGACTCTAGTTTTTATTAGCTTTATCTAGAGCAGTGGTTCTCGAACTGTGGTACGCGTACCTCCTCTAGTGATTAAAATCGATTCTTGGTTGAATAGCACGAAATCGATTCATTCAAATCCTGAATCGATTTTTAAATATAAATTTATTTTGCCAGAATCTCAGGTTATATCTTGCAAAATTTCAACAACCACCAAAGACGTAAACACAAAGAGCGGACCCACCGACGCATCAGAATCAGTGAGATGTCGGCTTTCTCACCCAAAGGCACGTACACGGACACGCCGTCGGGGCTGAACACTCTTTGTGTTTACGTCTTTTTTTGTGCTAGATTCTGAAGCTGCAGGTTTTGTCTCTTTCCAACCAAAACTGACTTGAACCAGAAGAAGAAGAAGATCCAAACTACGCTTCACATTTCTCTTCACATAAACATTGTCATAAATTCGCTCTTACTTTTGCTGTTTTGCCTCCACCACGGTAAAATCACACTTCATGCACAGCTCTCTCTCCCTCTCTCTCAGTGTACTTCAAGAACAGTTTCCCATCTAAAAATCCCTGTTTTCTGCATTATTCACTTGCTTATTACCCAACAGTCGACTGTTAAGTACAGTGCTGTCGGGCGGTGTTTTTCTTTTTCTTTTTTCTTTAACAGACTTCCAACAAGACAGTCGCATTTCTGATGTTCAATACTAAACTTTTTAAATTAGGCAAAATTACAAAATGCTTAGCTGTGTCTCTAATAAAACCTCTGTCACTTTGCTCTGCTTTACTTAAGCAGCATCAGGTAATGTTCATATGTTGATTAATGGTTTTCTTCCGTTTTTGTTCTATTGCTGAATATTTTTAAGGCTATCTGCTACAATAACCCAGGCCAGGAAAATCTCCATCATGTTTTTCTGTTTTATCCTCAGTTACTTTGACACAAAGGAATCTGCTGTGATGCTTACACCTTTGATAAAGTCTCATAAGCATCAGCTTTCTTTTTATAGATATAAAAATATGGATATGTACTGATACGTGATCAGAATTATAATATTTCTGACTGTCTGGTGCAAAATTTCCCAGATTCAAATGAATAGAATTTAATAGAATCGTGGATCAAATCAAATTGATTCTAGAAATCAGTAAAGATACCCAGCCCTAGTTTTTTCCACTCAATATGTATTGAAATCTATTGAATTACTTTACAATGTTAGTAGCTACATCGATGGCCTGGCAGTTTGTTTGTTAGCAAACGTTAACTGTGGCTTTTAGATTAAAAATTGCGGTTCCATGGTGTAGTGATTAACACGTTTTCCTTACACGTGAAAAATTCCCAGATCAAGACCAAAGGGATTGAACAAAGTTCAACACATCCAAAATTTCTTTGGATTAATTGGCTAGAAGAAACCCAAAACCATAGTTGGCTGCAGTGGACATGTAAGTGAAGGGAGTGGAGTGAAGAAGTGGTGATTAGGGATGGCGCTAATGAGAGGCATGCAGGAAAAGAAGTGCAGAAAGGGTAAGGAGAAAGTATATTCATGGATGTAGTGAACCCTTGCAGTGAGTTGGTGTGACAGAGAAGGATGGTAGGGTGTGATGGAGGCAGATAGTCTGCTGTGGTGACCCTGAAACAGACCAGGAATAAAAAAGTCCTGCTTTAAATGTAGCCTGGTCACAAAAGCTGAAATGATGAAGAATGATTAGAAAACGTTTGTGTTCAGTTCCTAACAGTTAATGAACAGAGAATACAGCATCACTTAAAAAGAGAAATAGAAGAAGATTATACCAGTGACAGGGGCGGAGCGTGGGGGTGGCTTACTGGGCTTAAGCCCGGGTTGTTTTGTCAGAAGCCCGGGGTATTTTGGAGTGCAATTTTTTCATAGTTAGATGCCTGGCTGACAACTGTATAAAACAAAAAGTACACACAATATTCGAAGCACATAGTGCACACTGTGGGAATTTATGACTGTGCATGAATCCCCCCTGATATTGGTATGATCCGAGCTCAGGCACTAAGCGACTGAGCGAGGGGGCGGGGCAGCTGCTGCCTGTGAGTGCGCTGTTGGAGAAACGGAGCCAGCCATACTAAGGAGAGCTTAAGTTTGACCAGGTACCAAAGCAAATCATTTGTACTGTACAAATAATGTAAATATGACGGTGCATCACGAAAGATTGATATCAAATTGATCACTTGACCAATATTACGTTACTTGCTCTTCAAGTGAATCAACAAATGGTGAAATGAAAAGCCGAACAAATGCTATTTTTTTTAGAGAGTCTTAGCTTACGTGTGTTTATTTCATATTTTCAGTTCTTACCCTCCCCGACTAAATCGGTTTCAGTTATGTACTGAAACATAAGAATGGACATTAGAGGGTTCTTTCAAAGAAAAAACTCAGGTAAATGTTATTTTATATATTATGCTTTGTATGTTGTTCAGTATATTTCTATGCAAAACAAGAGGGATTTGAGTACACAGCAGGATATTCACATTTGTAACCAGATATTTACATACACTTTAGGGAGAAAACATAAAACATTTTTACTGTACAACATCAATTTAGAGTAAACTTTTGTTTTAGATAAATATTGAAATATCTTTTGAATTAGTTAAATGTCAGAATAAAGAGAGAGAGATCTGTCTATTTATTATCACTTTCATGTAGGAGTACATATACACTGTTTATTGTTAATTAATAAGAAAACTCCAGACGATTCCATTCTGAGCTGAAGCTTCTGATAGGTTAGTAGAGTCCATGTGAGTAAATTGGTGGCACAGCTGTGGATGCATGTAAGGCAAAACACAGAGCCTGTTTCTTTGAAATGGGAACATCAAGAGATATCAACCAAAACGCCAGGAAAAGAATTGTGGAGCTCCATAAGTGTGGCTCAGTATGAATACAATTTGGTGCCATTTGCAATTAAGAAATACAGATAGTTTCTCTCTCTTAAAGTTAACAAATATGTTTTTTTATATTTATCAATCTAAAAAAAATAAACATTTAGTCTGATTTGATGTTACAATTAAAAAAGTGTTTTTGTTTTGATCTGAAGAGTAAATATCTGGTTTCAACTGTATATTTGATGACTGTCAGCACAAAGAGGGAGAGAGAGGAACAGAGAGGGAGAGAGAGGAGAATGAGGACAGAACAGAGGTGGAACAAGAGCAGGTGAGACACACATGTTAGTCAAATGGTTGTTTACCAAAAGTATCACCATATCATAGGTCCTCATGTATCTCGTACCTAGTGTTTCTTTTTAGGTTTGTTATATTTCAAGGCTAAATAATTATATAAACTTTTCTCAATCTAAATAGTGGACTTTGGTAGAATTAAAAAAATAAGTGTAGTGCAGGTCTATGATGATTTTTAGTGCTACTATCATCTAGTTCTGATTCTTGTTCTGTCTTGGTTAAGTCCTCAGTACTCCTGATTTTGAACTGTTGTAGTCCTGTTTTAATTCTGGATCAGTTCTGGGTCTGGTTGAATTGGGGTTTAGTCCTCGTGTCTTGATAAAGCCCCGACCTTGTTCTGCCTTGCTGCTTAATTAAAAAACTAGTTTAAGGTGTCCTGCATATGTGATATATATTTTTCCCTATATGAAGTCATTCTTTTTTGAACAAAACTCAGAACAGAGCCAATTAATCTTTCAGTCATTTCTACCCACCCCCCAAAAAAAAAAAAAAAGAAAAAGAAATAATCCCACATGCATACTACCCTTTAGGGCTAAGCCCCGGGTGTTTCAAATGTCTGGCTCCGCCTCTGACCAGTGATATCAAATGTCTCTTTCTTTTCTGCTCTAGTTCTATTGTCAGGGTTCCTGGGTCGTTGACCCAGTGATTTCTGTTTTGTCATGTTCAGTTTATTTTCACATCTATGTTTTCCGTGTCAGCATACCGCCTGCGTATTGTGTTCCAGTTATTTCCATGTATCATTAGTCAGACTAAGTTCAGCTGCGTGCTCACCGGTTTCTAATCATTCATCACCCAGCGTGTATTTAAGTCCTCAGTTCCATCCGATCGGTGTCGTGTCATTGATGTTCATGTGATGTTCTGTTGTCGTTTCCGCCTGCGTTCAGCCAGCCATTCAGCCTTCCAGTCAGTTGTCCAGCCAGCCAGCCAGCCATTTTCTCCCTTTGTTCTGTTCATCCACTCCTCACAATAAATCTGCACCTACCTGCGAGTCCTGCGTTTGGGTTCCTTCTTCCTCGCCTCCACACGACGCCTGACATCTATGAAGTGTTTCTCTCGCTCTCTCTCTCCTCTCCCCCATGTGTGTGGAAAAACAATATGCTACTTCTGAACCTGCAACTGTTTGTGAGGCACTGAAAAAAACTGAAGTGAAAGAGAGAGTGTCAGCATTAAAGTTGGTGATGAGAACAAAAACCCACAAAGTTCAACAGTTCCTTTAACAAGGAGGTGGTTGGTGTTACTTTCACCTTCTACATTTCAACTTGCAGATTTGTCTGTGCATCATGAAGCCAAAGGGTAAAAATCTCATGAACTAATGATTCTGCAACACAGCTCTGGCAAGTGTTTATGTATCTAGAATGTGATAGACATAGAGCATGTAGAGATGGTCAATGGTCAGTTTTGACAAGTACCCAAGATGGCGCGGCCACGTCCAGATGCCTTCCTGACCGCTCCGCTCCGACTATCCACTTTTCTTGTTTTTTACTTATTTTTTGCTCTGGTTTACATCCCAAAATCCTCTAGTCTTATAGTATACGACAGCGGATCACTTGTAAACATCGGTGCCAAGGTTGCACATCTAATCTTGGACACTTTTAAACCTGACCCTTCCTGGCCGCCAGAGATTCTACGCGGCGCGGAGAACAACAAAGGACGGGCCGCTCATCCGAGGCGCAGAACAAAGAAGCGCCGGGGAAAACGCGCTGGTATTAGGAACAGACTGAGACAGCAGGCGCATCGCGCACCACTGCCCAGTATCCTACTGGCCAATGTACAATCCATGGAGAACAAGCTCGATGACCTAAGAGCAAGGGTCACCTTCCAACGTGACATGAGGGACTGCAACATTCTGTGCTTCACGGAGACATAGCTGTCCCCCACCGTGCCGGACCAGGCCGTAACTCCGTCGGATTCATTCTTTGTGCTCCGCGCGGACAGAACGGCAGAGTCGAACAAAACCAAAGGTGGGGGAGTGTGTTTCATGGTAAACAGAAAGTGGTGTGATGCCAGGAGCATTTCTACTCTCTCCAGCGCCTGCTCGCCACATCTGGAGTTCCTGAGGATTAAGTGCCGCCTTTTCTATCTGCCCCGTGAGTTCACCTCAGTCATCGCCACGGCGGTCTACATCCCACCCCAAGCAGACACAGGTATGGCTTTGTCCGAATTACATGATGTGCTGAGCTCGCTTCAAAACAAGGACCCGGGCGCAGCCCTCATTGTAGCAGGAGACTTTAACAAAGCGAACCTCAGACAAGTCATGCCAAACTTTTACCAGCATGTCTCGTGTCCAACGAGAGGGGATCGGATTTTGGATCACTGCTACACGCCATACAAGCAGGGCTACAAAGCTGTCTCACACCCGGTTTTTGGGAAGTCTGACCACAACGCCATCTTCCTCATTCCCCAGTATAAACAAAGCATACGGAGGGAAGACGTGACCACGAAGGAAGTAAAACGGTGGACTGCCCAATCAGAAGCTACGCTACAGGACGCACTCAACGACGTAGACTGGGACATGTTCAGAGCATGCGCAGTCGACATCAACGAGTTTACGGAAGTAGCAGTATGCTTCGTCAATATGCTAGCGGAGGAGATTATCCCCACTGCGAGAGTCACCACATTCCCAAACCAGAAACCGTGGATGGACAGATCGATCCGCACTGCAGTAAACGCCAGGACCGCCTCCTACAACATGGGTCTCGCCACTGGCGATATGAGCGCCTACAAAGCGGCCTCATACGGCGTGCGGCGCACGGTGAGAGATGCCAAACGCAGGTACCGGGAACGTGTGGAGTCCCGCTTCCACCAGGGCGACACACGGAGTATGTGGCACGGACTACGCACCATTACGGACTACAAAGCCAGGGACACTGCGCCGATCAACGCTGACTCTGCATTCACCAACGAGCTGAATCGGTTTTACGCCCGTTTCGAGGTTAGCCAGGCGGCTAATGCTATCTACCGCCTGACTACCAAGGACAGTGACGTCATCAGCGAGAGACCGGTGACCAGCATCGCGGAGCATGACGTCCGAGCGGCACTGAGGAGAGTGAACACAAGGAAAGCGGCGGGGCCAGACGGTATCACCGGCCGTCTGCTGCGCTGCTGTGCTGACCAGCTAGCAGGTGTGTTCACTTACATCTTCAACGAGTCCCTGGCGAAGTCTGTGGTCCCCACATGCTTCAAAAGATCCACCATCATCCCTGTGCCCAAGAACAGCAAACCCTCATCCCTGAACGATTACCGGCCAGTTGCACTGACCTCGGTAGTAATGAAGGTGTTTGAGAGGCTGCTGAAGAACATCATCTCCTCCTCCATCCCAGACACCACAGATCCGCTGCAGTTCGCCTACAGATCCAACAGATCCACAGAGGATGCCATCGCCCACGTCCTACACACCACTCTCAGCCACGTGGACAAGAAACAGGGTAACTATGTGCGAATGCTGTTTGTTGATTACAGTTCAGCGTTTAACACAATGGTGCCCTGCAGACTGTTCACAAAGCTGAGGGATCTGGGACTTAACAGCCGTCTGTGTGCATGGGTGTTGGACTTCCTCACTGGCAGAACTCAGGTGGTGAGGGTGGGCAGGTGCCTCTCCAACAGCATCACCATCAACACAGGAGCACCTCAGGCATGTGTCCTCTCGCCACTGCTCTACTCCCTCTACACTTCAGACTGTGTGGCCACCCATGGCTCCAACACCATTGTGAAGTTTGCTGACGACACAGTGGTGTTGGGTGCCATCTCCAACAACGATGAGGTGGCCTACATGGATGAAGTGAAGAATCTGGCATCGTGGTGCCAGGACAACCACCTCCAGCTGAACGTCAGCAAGACCAAGGAGCTGGCGGTGGACTTCAGAAGGGGTCAGCACAGAGACTACAAGCCCATTATCATCAATGGAGCTCCAGTGGAGAGGGTGCAGTCCTTCAAGTATCTTGGTGTCCACATCTCCTCAGACCTGACATGGGCTGCCCACATTCAGGTCCAGACCAAAAAGGCTAGGCAGCGCCTGTATCACCTACGACAACTGAAGAAGTTCAGGGTCTCTCCAAAGATCCTCAGGATTTTCTATACAGGCGCTGTGGAGAGCATCCTCACACAGAACATGACATCGTGGTTTGGGAACAGCTGTGCACTGAAAAAAAGGGACTGGCCATCTCTTGGATTTATGTAAGCATCTTGCATGTATTTAACACAATTGCCTCATGTTTTAAAGATAAATGTAACTATATAGTGTAAAAACTACATGATATGCAGAAAGGGTGTATTAAATTGTTTATATCATGTTCAGGTGAAGTAAGTCAATAAGATAGCAACGTTAAATCTCGTGAAACCACGCGTGATTTCATCTCGCGGGCTTTGGATCGTGGTTTAAAAAATGCATCCATCTCAGTCAAGTCGAGCAGCCAACTCTACGTTTTTTGGTATGTCTTGATTTTTTGAATTAATATTTACCATATTTCAGCCAAATGTAGTTAAACGTCTAAAGTGCCGCCATGTAACATGCTAAAAAAGAGCCGTTAGCTTATTTGCTGTTTTATCTGTTATCAAAGAATTGGCGCTTTTTCATTTGAATTTGTCTTTGGCACAAGAGCCGTAATATCACATTAAACCTAATTACGAGGCACTCATAACATAATTTGGTTTTCTGTGTGAATAGATTTGTCAACTGACTCTTCAGTTACATTGTGTATTTACTGCACCGTGGTGTTAGTGAGATTTTGGACATTGAACAGCTTTAGCTAATATCATCAGCGGCATTATGCTAGCTTACATCCCTACCCCTCCTGCCCTCACCTGCTGTCCTTTTGTTTTTGTTTTTGTTTTTGTTGATGCACATTGAGAGACCACATCTATTCTGCATTTCACCAGGAGTCAGCTGATGGATTGTGGGTTCAAGGTGTTATGGTAAGAAAGTATATTCTATTTTCGCTTAAGGTTTCTGTAACTTAATTATAATAGGTTTTTTATAATTATTAGGTGCATGCATACTCAAATAGACCACCCTATTAATACAACTGAGAAATCCAAAATCTGCCATAGGTTTGACTTATACCTGTATGTATTGTCAGAAAGGTGATTACTGGACTCACATTAATGCACACTTGAACTAAAATGAGGTTGTAACTTGTGGGTTCTTGGGTTGCAAATCAGAAATAAACATTTTTTTAATCCCATAAGATCTGGAAACACAGTTTTTATTCAACAAAACATTACTGATTATTAACCAAGCACAGTGCCTGCTGTTATTTCAAAATAATTTTATGTCATGTCAGATGAAATGCAGCATTCCAGTGCATCCCAACCATGCCTTTACAGTCAAGGTTTCTGACGGAGCTGAGTTTCTCTCTGACAGTCTGCTGAAAGTGTTTGCAAAGTGATCGGGGGAACAGGGCACAAAGCTAAAGGATGTAGCTGCCATGATGACAGTAAGAACTTTAAAATTCTTTAACTACAAAGTGTATATGTATTGCATTAGGTCAGTAAAAGATTTTTATGCTGCATCCATTGAAACAGTCAACTATTACCTGTGAGTACTGATTCCACCGAAAGGATGCCATAATTTTCGTCATGCATTTACTGGCCCACTGAGAAAAATTGATCTTTTTAAAAAAATAAATGTTCTGGAAACTATATATCCATAAAGTGGATGTCAAACAGGAACTTTTGATATTGCTTTGTAGATGCTGGTGTTGCATGTTGACTGGTTTAAGTTTTGGTCTGGGATCATTTTCTTCTGTGCTACTGAAAAGTTCACAAATCTCTGTTTTCTTTGTTATAATACTTTAGGATGACATTAATGCTCAAAGGGAGTCTCATCAAAGTGCTCCGCATCTGTGTGAAAGACAATTGCAACATCTTGGTGCAGGAGTTCATGGTGAGTGTTTTATGAGTAGATTGTGGCTTTGCAACATTTAAAAATGCATTTAGTTATCCACTTGATCCTCATTGGACCAGTTAGGACCAGTAGTCCTCTTTAATAATTTGAAGTTCACATGAGGCCTGGTAGTGAACTCAGCCGCCGGCCCTTGAGGCCCCACCCCTGTATTAGGGGTCACATCAGTGTGAAAAAACTTTAAATTTGTCATTCTAGTGAACAAAGGAAAATCCCACCAATATTTACATTAGCTTTTGTTTGAAAAAAAAAAAAGACCAACAGCTAACCAAATTGTGGGGCTGAAAGTCTAAATTCTAACATCTTCTGAGTGACAAAACCTGGATTTCTGATGGGCCAGTGTCTTTCTAAGAAAAACTAATGTAAAGCATTTGAAATTATGTTTTTCACCCTCTCTTAGAAACTCTGTTAGACCATGAATGGCAGCATGGCAGGCCACTCTTTGGCTATAGCTATTTACTATGTTGCTTGCATTGGTTTAAATTACTCTAACATTAGAACTGGTAGATTCAAAAGAGATGAGTTTAAAAAGGAATCTTAAAGAAATGTTTTGTTTTTAACCAGGACTTGACTGAGGCCACTGCACAGATTGAGAAAACCACAATGAACATCTGTCTCCAGAGGATGCACCAGGCAATGACTTTTCTGACGTTGGCATCATCATCGAGGGTATAGTAGTTCTTCAAGATCTGGATAACGTGACCTTTGCAGTAGCCATGCTGTTTGGACCTTTTTTATTCCTTCAATATGAGTTACCCATCACAACTCTGCTACACTTTTGAGGTGATTCAAAGGGTGGTAATGGAGTTGGAAGCAACTCAGCTCTCAAGAAAAACTCACAACTAAGACAAAACTGCTCCTGCAAGGAAAGCTCACTGTTATGCATGTGAGGTGATCAGCTCTAGGTGAGAGGACATTTAAATCTCACACTTGTTCTGCTGCATTTTTGAAGCTCAATTCCAGGAACAGATCGCAGGGTTCATTTTTATATACACTGCAACTGCCATGAGGACGAGCCGTTTTTTTGTTGTTGTTGTTGTTTGTTTTTCCTTTTGCTCTGTACAAGTTCTCTGTCTGTTTGGCAGCATTTTTAAATTTCTCTTTGTATTTTTTCTTTCTTTTACTAGTGAAGAGATGTAGCATGAACAGTTATGCAGTCTAAATATCCCATATGGGCCGTGTGAAATGGTATTTTCAGTTTCATTCAGTTGAAGTAAGGAACGTTGAATATTTCTAAGCTTGCTGTTTTGAACCAAGATGTCACAGTATGATCAGTGCCGTAATTTTTGACAGTCACTGTATCAATGTTATTTTTGCATCTCTTGAATAAAGGTTTTGACCTGCAAGTGCTAATTTCTTTAGTTATTGGGGTAAAATGGGTAATGTTAATAGGAAGGTGTTTGCCAATTCAGTAACCTAATTTAATGTTAATGGAAACTAACATTACCTCAAATTGTTTAGTTATAATTGTTGTTTAACTGAATCTTGACGTCAGAGGCCTTAAATAGAATGTTTTGTATTGTTCTTTCCCAACATTTTTCAAAAGAAAGAGTCTAATTTCTTTGCTGTGATTGATTCCAGAGAACACGGAAGAACTGACATTATTTAACTGTTGGTTTATATAGATTCAGTAGTGGAGTAATGTCAGTTTAATTCTTTACCTACTGTCAATGCAGTGAAATTAGACATTTTGTTTTGAAAGGTTACTGGTGGATGCCAGCAACCATCTTGGAAGAGAACAATATAATCTGTTATAAGGCCTCCATTTGAAAATTGTGTATTTGATACTAGAATATAATAGCAAAATGTAATTTGAAGATAACATGTAGTATTTAAGTGACCAAGTAGTATTGGGTAAAAGTTATTGAATGGTGTTGGGATAAAGTGAGAAAATTGTGAAGGATTAAAATATTTCAAGAGCTCAAATTACTTCATCAAAACATGTTTAAGTCACATTTTATCAACACAAATTGCACAGGTTTATTGAACATGAATAAATTGTGTTAATTTAACTCAATTGTTTAAGTTGCTGCCAAAGCAAAACATCTGTGTGCAACAAATGTCCACCATTGAATTAAGTAAATCCAACAACATATTTTTTTCAGTGTGTGAAGGACCAAAAAGCTCTCCAGAGAGTGATCCGTACAGCAGAACGGTGCTGCAGGATTGCTTTCCCCCCGCTTCAGGACACCTACACCAGGAGATGCCGGACTAGAGCAGCGCAGATACTGAAGGACCTGTCCCATCCTGGCAACAAACTGTTCCAACTTCTGCAATCTGGTAGAAGGTTCCGCATCTTCCGGGCAAGGACAGAGAGACTCAAGAGGAGCTTCTATCCCCAAGCCATCCGTGCCCTAAACACACACACCCGCCCTCTCACATCATCTATAATTGACTGAGACAGGACTCTCTTCCAGACACTCTAAACCAAGGCACAATGTGCATTTCAAATTCCTTTAATTTTAAATATGTTTATATTGTCTATTAGGGCTGGGCCATATTATACCGTTCACGGTAATACCGGTATAATGTTAGGCAACGATAGGAAAATGAAATATCGCGATAGAATGGGAGTAAAACGCGCATGCGCAGTGCCTTTGTTTTCATACGCACATGGCCGATTGTTGAGTGAAACAGATGAACCAGAATTGGTTTGTAAAAATGGTGCAACTTCCGTGATGTGGAACTGGTTTGGTGTTTGTCCGTCAGATACACGACAAATCTGAATTTGGCAGGTGATCTGAATTTGGCAGGTGATCTGAATTTGGCATGTGTGATGCTTTCACAGTCTGTTAGAATTTTTAGGGGACGGACGGAAGTGAGGTAAGTGACGGAAGTGATGTTGTAGGTGACGTCAGACGCCGGAGATTTTGGCGGAGAAAAAGCAAATGGTAGCATAGAGTTTTAACAAAGGTTTTCCAAGCTTCAGTATTACCAAATATACTAATCAATCGTCATATAACTAACAACATCTGTTTTATCATCTCTAACACCCTGGAGGACAACGGGGAGAGTTTAGACGCTCTCCAAGATTACATCGACAGCTGTTTTCAAGATTTAGTAATGCATAAGGCCCAGAGTGCATCTTCCCCGGCCAAAATCGAGACGCCGTCATCGAAGAGAAGTCGCCAGGCAGACTCCCCCGGTACAACATCGCCTGCCGGCAAAGACATCGCAGAAATCCTGGAGTCAATCGACAAGCGATTGTCCAGTTTCGATGCGAGGCTGTCCCTGGTGGAGATTTTACACCGGGAATTTAAATCTCTGAGAGAATCCCTGGAATTCAGCCAGCGGCAGGTGGAAACGCTTGCCGCTGAAAATGCCACGCTACGGGAGTCGGTTAAATCTCTCACCGATAACGTGACCCAGCTAATCATTGAAAATAAAAAAATAAAAGAGTCCGTTATCGATCTACAAGCCCGTAGCATGAGAGATAATCTTGTGTTTTCTGGTATTCCAGAAACTGCCGGAGAGGACGCAGAGGCAACGGTGAAAAACTTCATTAAAATCCACCTGAAGCTGCCGGAGGACACCGTAAAGAACATCGACTTCGATAGAGTACATCGCTTGGGGGGCGCGCGGTCGCGGACCGGGAGACCACGGCCTATTGTGGCCAAATTCAGCCAATTCAAACAAAAGGAACAGGTGAAGAGTCGCGGCAGAGAGCTGAAAGGAACGGACTTCAGCGTGAACGACCAGTTCCCCAAAGAGATCCTGGAACGACGCAAGGTCCTGTTCCCAGTTCGACGTAGCTTTATCCAGAAAGGCTCCCGTGCTGTCATCGCCGTGAACCGGCTCTACGTGGACGGACAGCTGTACCGCGACCCCGGCACCACACCGTGGTTATACTGACTGCACTCCAGATAAGAACCCGCTACACTCTTTTCTTATTCATTCACACTTTCTCCTTTAAAATGTGTTTAACCTAGTAATATCAATATGATGTCATAGCAGATATAACACCGTCACCCTCTGTCATTGCTTTAATTGGAATTTTTCCGTTTCGTTTCCTTTTTTTTGTTGTCGCTCACAGTTCATGTGGTTTCTTTCTTTCTCTTGTCTTTCACTGCTGTGGCCACCTACTCCCCCACTCACCTACAAACAACACCCTCTATTTCTCCATATTTTCACAACACGATCACGCAAACACATCAGCTCAACGGCAGCACATTCACAACAGCCTCACAGCACGCACAGACTTGCAGGACACATAAGCAAGCCACGCTTGTTCATATTAGTGAATATTCACACACATAGTCAGACTTATGGAGTCTCTCACCACACTTCTTTTTCTCTTTCTATTTATAAAAAAGGGATGTTTCCATATTCTCTCCACCTGTCTAAACGAAACACCCAGCATACATCATTAAACATACACGCACAATTAAGGGCATGCTGAGGTTTGTCACATGGAATGTAAATGGAGCTGGCTCCAGAGGAAAGAGGTTAAAAATATTTAACCAGCTTAAAAAACTACAGGCAGATGTTGTTTTATTACAAGAAACTCACAAACCTGTCACAGGTTTAAATGAACTTAAAACACCTGAGTTTCCTAACGTGTTTGCAGCCGGTTATAATTCTAGACAACGGGGAGTAGCAATTTTAATACATAAAAATGTTAATTTTACAGTACTCGATACAGTTATAGATCCAGAGGGTAGATTTCTAATTATTAAACTATCAATATTGAACAAAAAACTATGTATTGTTAGTATATATGGTCCAAATGTTGATGAACCCTCATTCTTCCACGGTTTTTTTAGTGCACTCTCTGAACACCTTGATTGCACACTCATTCTTGGCGGTGACCTCAACCTTGGACTAAATGAAGAAATGGATAGGCTCAACACAACAGGAACTCAGCGTAATTGGCAGTCCACAAATATAATCAAACAGTATATGAACGACTTTGGTCTTTGCGATGCATGGCGCTCTCTTCACCCCACCAGTAAGGAATATACTTTTTTCTCGCATGTTCATCACTCTTACTCTCGTCTGGATTATTTTTTGGTCAGCAGCTCACTGCTGTGTGACATTTCAGACACTGAGATTCATCCTATAGCTGTCAGCGATCATGCTCCTGTATCTTTAACACTAATGCACAAGAATAATACTACGCCAAGTAAAAACTGGAGATTTAATATATCACTACTTAAAGATGAAGACTTTATTAAATACTTTAAAAAGGAATGGACTTCATATTTAGACTTTAATGACACTCCCGGAATATCTGCTTCTGTTCTATGGGAAGCAGGGAAAGCTGTGATGAGAGGTAAAATAATTTCTTTCTCATGACACAAAAAGAAAGAGGAAAACAAAAATATTCAGGAATTAGAAAAGAACATCAAATCACTAGAAGAAGCCTACGCGTCCCACCAAGATCAGGAAACATTGAACAAAATATGCAAAACAAAACTAGAATTAAATGAAACTATTAATAAAAAAACACAATTCCTTATACAAAGACTTCGCTTGCAGAATTTTGAACACAGTAACAAATCAGGTCGATTTCTAGCTAACCAGCTAAAAATAAATAAAGAAAAAACAACTATATGTGCTGCTAAAGATTTATCGGGGAACACAATATAAGATCCTGGAAGAATAAACAACATTTTTAGGGATTTCTATGAAACTTTATACTCACCACAAATAAACCCATCTAAAAATGAAATTGATCTGTTTCTTGACAACGTAACTCTTCCAAAATTACTAGACAATCAAGCAATGGAACTGGATTCGCCACTGACGCCAAGTGAACTCCAGGAAGCCCTGATAAGTATGCCCAATAATAAGGCTCCAGGTCCAGACGGCTTCCCTGCAGAATTCTACAAAGAATTCTGGACAATTTTGGCACCAGTATTCCACAGCATGTTGCAGGAAATCGAGGAAAAGGGCAGACTACCACCAAATATGAATTCTGCCAACATTAGCCTCCTGCTAAAACCAGGCAAAGACCCTTTATTTCCCTCAAGCTATCGTCCAATTTCTCTTTTAAATGTAGACCTTAAAATAATCTGCAAAGCTCTCTCAAAGAGATTAGAGAAAATGACCCCCCTCTTAATTCATCCTGACCAAACTGGTTTCATAAAAGGTCGGCACTCCTCAACAAACACTCGTAGATTACTTAATTTAATAGACTACTCATACGATAAAAACATCGAAACCATAATATTATCTCTAGATGCAGAAAAAGCATTTGACAGAGTTAATTGGAAATTTTTATTCGCAACTTTACACAAATTTGGTTTTGGAAACTCTTTCATAAACTGGATAAGAATATTATACAATTCCCCAACGGCTCGTATCAGAACAAATGATCAGACATCCTCCAGCTTCTGTCTCCTGAGGGGCACCAGACAGGGATGCCCACTCTCCCCCTCACTTTTTGCAATTTTTATCGAACCTCTAGCAGCAGCATTTAGACAGGCTACAACAATTAAGGGCATAAAATGTAAGAACATAGAACATAAAATCAGTCTCTATGCGGATGATGTGTTGCTTTTTCTGCAAAACACACAAACCAACCTCTCTGAGGTAATTACTTTAATAAACTGGTTTTCAAGAGTTTCAGATTATTCAATTAACTGGCCAAAATCTACAGTTCTCCCCATTAACTGCTCCTTCCATAATTCTTCCTCTGCCCCACTGCAATCCGGAAATATTAAATATTTAGGTATTAATATCTCTCCTAAGCTTTCAGACTTAACTAAACTAAACCACATCCCACTTCTAAAGAAAGTAGAAGGCGATCTGACTAGATGGAAATCTTTACCAATTTCACTCATGGGAAGGGTCGCCACTATAAAAATGATGATCTTGCCAAAAATAAATTACTTATTTTTGATGATCCCTAACAAACCATCACAAGATTGGTTCAGATCTCTGGATTCATATATTTCCAAATTCCTTTGGAAAGATAAACCCCCGCGTATTAGCTTAAAAACGCTACAAAGAACCAAGGATAGAGGAGGATTAGATCTGCCTAATTTTCACCAATACTTCTTAGCCAACAGGCTTCAGTTCATCTCAGAATGGTTAAAACATACCTTCTTAGTTGAGCCCTGGCTAGATGTTGAACAGGCACTATGCAAGGATCTAGAGATTTCAGACCTACCATTTATTAGCTCAAACATCAAAAGACATGAATGCTTTAAAAGTATCAACATCAGCTTTTCTCTAACAGCATGGTGGGAGTTTCTAAAAATAACGGAGTCTTCATTAATCCCATGCAAACGTACACCTATCTGGAATAACCCTGACATATTACAAAACAATAATATGATTAATTTCCCAGAATGGAGTTGTAAAGGAATTAAATACTTAGAACATATATTAGAGGGAACAGAATTTATTCCATTTGACAGACTAGTTGAACAATATGGGATCAACAAGACAAGGTTTTTAGAATATCAACAAATTAAATCCATAGTAAAAAAGAAATTTAACCTCAGTCAAGTTGAATTACAAACACCACTAAGTGCGGCACATTTTCTTACTCTTAAATCCCCCAAATTATTATCTAAAATATACAGAACATTTTCTAAATTAGATGAATCAATATCCCTTCCTACTGCAAAGTGGGAAGCAGATTTATCAGTCAACCTAGACCAAAACTTCTGGTCTCAGATTTGCTTAAAAACTTTTAAATTAATTAAAAATCCCAGTCTGCAATTAATACAATACAAAATACTTCATAGAGTGCACTATATAGGTCATCGGATGTTCAAGATGGGCTTTACATCTTCCAACAACTGCTCACACTGTCAAGGCAATACACCAGACAATTACATCCACGCTCTTTGGTTCTGTCCACCAGTGCAAAAGTTTTGGCGCGAGATATGTGAAGACTTATCAAAATGTCTGAAATGTAACATTCCAACCTCCCCCTTAGTGTGTTTGTTGGGCAGCTTAGATAATGTCACTTCAGAAAAGAATATAGCCCATATGATCTTCACTGCCCTATGCATAGCCAAGAAAACAGTCCTCATGAACTGGAAAAATAAAAATAATCTTAATTCTAACCAATATAGAAATTATCTATTAGATTACATTAGTCTTGACACAGCCTCTGCCACCACATTAGATCAATTGCTCTGGGCCCCTTTTATCAGCTCCATCACCTAGTGGGGGTGGGGGGTCATAGTTTGGTCCCGCCTTCACTGTTGTGATTGGTGAGGGGGTAGGGACAGGCTTAGGGCGTCGGGGGGTTCCCCGGAGGCATCTTCCTTGGGGGGCTCAACCCGGGGTAGCGGTCACGTCCGGTTGAGGGCTCTGTTGGCTCTCAGGTGACTGTTTCCTCGCGGCTGCGTGCAGCGGGGCTAGGGGAGGGTCTGTGCTGACGGACGTGGGTTACTGACCTGGCAACCTGGCTGCCCCTGGGTGGGTCCGGGATGGGCGTGAGGTTCTGGGGGCGCTCCGTCTCTGGGCTGGGGCCCGGGCCGGGCCTCGGGGGCTCGGGTCCTGGTTGGTGTGTTGCCGGGGTTGTGGGCGGGTGGGTGCATGGGGGCCCGGCCCTGGAGCAGGGTGCCGCCGGTGCATCGAGCCGCCTGGGGGGCTCTTCAACTGGTGGGGGGGATGGTCACATCTTGCAGGAGCTTTCTTCTCTCAGGAACTCTCTGCAGGAGGGGGAGATACAGGAGAGGTGGAGGAAGATCTCAGCCTGGGCGTTTACCGTCTTATGTAGTCTGGAAGATGTGTGGTTGGTGGGGTGGGTGCAGTTTTCTATGTGGTGGGGTTGGGTGGACTGTCCAGGGCTCTGTGGAGCCGGGGGGCGCTACTGCACTGGGCCCCGGTCTGATGGGCCTGGGCCCCCCTTCCCTGGCGGGTCGCGGAGGGTGGGAGTGCCTACTGGGGTCAGCGGGGGAGCTGGCCCCAGGGAGGGGTTACCTGCCCCTCCCTTCCTTCCCTCCCCATCTCCAGCTGCCTCCCTCTTCCCGCTCCTCCACAACCACCCACACATGCAGGGCCTTGGAGTGGGGGTATGTCACCAGGGTGCAGAGGAGGCTACCCCCCCCCCCCCCCCCCCCGTCCCCTTCTGGCTGCCTCTGCCTCAATTTTATCCCACAACTTAGACATTCACATTATTCACACTCTCATTACACATACATATAGGATCTTGGGGGTGGGCACAATCACGGAGTCCAAATCACCATCAGGGTGTATACCTCACCCCTGACGTCGTTGCCCACCTCTCAATTTTAAATACACTTAGTCATTGAGGGTTAGCAGGAGGGACTATGCGCTTACCTGCTGCTCCTTGGCAGGTAGCTCCATGCCCTCCTGGGTTTTAATTGCACCTTAGAACACATATGCATCAACACTACAATGAGCGGGTGGAGGGAGGTTTGGAGTCTTCTCCCACCCCCATTCTCTGCGGCCTGCTGGAGCGGGAGGGCTAGTAGGAGGAGTTGGCCGTCCGACTGCGGTCTGGGGTGTGGGGCCTCCCTGCTGCTGCGGAGTCGGGGTGGTCTGCCTCTCCCCACCGCAGGGAAAAGGGTAACACCACCTGGGTCTGGGTGCAATTCCCCCCTCCAGGGGCAAGGGTACCTAGACCCGGTTTGTAGAGTACGCTTGGGGAGTGTGATTGTGTGTACAGCGTCTCTTTATGTCTGTCTCCACGTTGGTTGAGTGTGGAGTGAGTGCATATGAGAGCATGAGGGTGGGAATGGATGTTTGTGTCTGTGTGTGCCTGTATGTCTGTGTCTATATGTCAGGTTGGGTATCAGACGCCACCTCTCTGGGGACACCTCAGGCCCTCCAAGGTTTGGAGGCCTATCTCCACCCACCACCACTTCCCCTGCCGGTGGCGGACTCCCTCAGGTGTCGGTGTGTTGGTGGTTCTTTGTGTCTGGGGGTGGGCGTCCGGGTACACACCGGCTCACTCCTTGGCGGCCGCTTGTCGGGGCCTGGGGCCTGGGGCTCGCTCGGGCCCCTTTGGAGGTGGGGTGCCCCCGGCCTCTCGGCCTAGGGCTCGGTCCCTCAGGCGCAGCTGGGGGCCGGCGGAGCTCACGGGCGCGTCACTGTAACTCCCCCTGACTTCTGCTCCGCGGCTGCTGGGCGAGCCCTCATCTGGGACTCTCCTCAGCTCTTACTGGGACAGTGGCACGGCTGCCCCTCTGTTGGTCTTCCATGGTCTCTTGTGTTCTGGGGGCCTCTGGATGTCTGGAGTTTTGATCTCCTCCATACCCGCTTCACACCCTGGAGGACGGGGCTGTGGCCCCCCCACACTCCCTAGCAGATCATTACATGGAGAAACCTTTGGAATGCAAGCATGCTGATCCACACAGGTATGCACACATGGGTATTCACAGACGCGGACTAAAGCTTTCTTGGCTGCTGCCTCAAAGCACACTGTGCGCTGTCTATCTTGCGTGCTGCACAATATCGTTTATTACTTAGTAAATACTGATATCTATGACTAGCTAGTTTATTGTGATGGTGCTTTGTTTTCTCTATTATTATGTTGCTCTTTGTTGTTTGCTGTCTCCTCTGTTTGTTTTTGTTTGTTTGTTTTGTTTTTTTTTTCTCCATACAGGTGACCCAGGAGTTTTTTTTTTTTTCTCTCTCTTCCCCCCCCTTCTCACCGTCTCTTCTCCCCTTTGGTTTTCTTTCTTTCTCTCCCCCTCTCTCTCTCATTCATTCCCCCTGTCCTATTTATTAAAAAAAAAAAAAAAAAAATGACAAAGGATGAACTGAAGCTCTGCCATCACGTAATGTCGCATACTGCTGTTTCTGATGTCATTTAAAAAAAAAAAAAAAAAAAAAAAAAAAAAAAAAAGATACACGACAAAGCACATTTTTTTGCAGAACATGCAAGCGGCCGTTGTTATTGTCATATTTGTCGGACTAAGATGCTCTTAAATCTGGGAGTAATCTGGGTCCTAAACTCTGTCTCTTCAGGTCAAACAACACTGCAGCATCACTTAGAGTTAAAAACTGTCTAAATTCTTTCATCTTTAATAAAACGATCAGCATTGCTGCTTTACCAGGTGTAACTATGAAGTTTAACTTCCAGGCATCCATGAAAACTAAAGTTATTACATTTAACGGAGTTAGACGTTAGCAGGAAGCTAGCGGAAGTTAGCTCGCTAGTTTCGCTAGTTACCTAAGCATGATATAGCATGTTCTGACTGAGAGATTTCTGAAAAAAATCAAACGTACATTTCTGCTATTACTTCCAACATAAATGAAGACAGGAAACTAAACAGCAGTGACGTTTGTAGGGTTACTGAAGTTGGGCTAGCTGGTATATAATGATGTGCTACGTGATCGCTAGCGACACAGCTATGTTAGCATAACATAAACAGTGAAGCTGGAGGACGAACACTAACACTTTTCCACTTATAAAAGTTAACGTGAAGGTTCTTCATGGTTAGAGACAAATGCAATCGCATGGCAGGATGTTGTAAACGGACCAAACTTCAGTCAGGAGAACAACTGAGATAATCCATCCACAATATGAGGTTAGTCATTAATAGACTGCAACAACATGGGAATAGAGCAGCTGCCAGAGAATTCAACATTAATGAATCAATGGTACAGAAGTGGAGGAAGCAAGAAGAATGAGTTTAATAAAGTTTGATTTATCTGACTGCTTTGTTTCGCTTAATGTGCCTTATAATCCCGTGCACCTTATGGTCCGAAAAATACATACTGCACACTGCAGTTTAATGTTGCAAAGCACCTCTTTTTAACTTCAGTGGATATTATACATGGTTATGCTCAGGATATATCAGCCCATTTCTACTGGAAATGCCTTTTGGTTAAACTTTCAGCAAGGAATTTGCATTTGCACTGTTACATTTTTATAAAGCTTTAATGTACATAAAAACCAGCTTCTTGTTTAAGTGAAAATAAATGGAAGGTTGTCTTTTTGCGCTAGTAATGTTGTGGAGTTGTATTTTGTCTCGCATCAATTATATCGTCGGTTATATCGTTATCGCAAATTTTCAAATATATATCGTGATAAATATTTTTGGCCATATCGCCCTGCTCTATTGTCTATCCTGTAAAATAGTCAGATATCTACTCATATTAATGTACAGAATTCACCTGCTTGCTGCTACTACTGCACATTCACCCAGTGTGTATACTATATGTGTATATATATATATATATATATATATATATAATGTTCTTCCTCTACACCCCCCCCCCATGTCGAGGAGCGTGTCAGGCTACATTTCACTGTGTGTTATACTTGTATAACTATGCATGTGACAAATAATAAAGAACCTTGAACCTTGAACCTTGACAATGGCCAGAACCATAGGCACTAACTAATGGGTAGTACATTTATTCGGTTAATTCAATTTCCGTGTTATACATGTAGCACCAAATCACAACATTAGTCACCTCAAGGAGGTTTATATTGTAAGGTACAGACCCAACACCAAAACAGAGAAACCCCAACAATCAGATGACCCAATATGAGCAAGCACTTGGCAACAGAGGGAATAAAAAAAAATAAATCTCTTTTTAACAGTAAGAAATGTTAGCCAGAAATATATTCAGGGAGGGGCGGCCATCTGCCACAACCAGGTCAGGGTGAGATTAAAGGATGTCAGAGATGTGAAACCGAAAACCAAAAGAAATAGTTGTGACTTAGGTTGTGATGCTAAAGGATGTTTGCTGTGTTCCAAATCAAAATGCAGACAGAAAGTGACAAACCGAAATCTCTGTTGTCTCTCACAAACATGGTTTCGCCACATACATCGAAACACTACTCTAATGAAATTCCGCTCAACTATCACACAAATTGTGTAAAGAATGTATTAAATTAACTCTGTGAGACAATAATACTGATATAATTTCAAGAGATTGTCAATCTAAACCACAGAATTAACAACTCAAAGATTTTTGGCCCCGTGCTCCCAAGTTGTACCAGAGCAAATACAGCATGTCACATTCTCTTCGACTCTCTCTCTCACACACACACACACACACACACACACACACACACACACACACACACACAGAAACAAACTAAAGTATTGATCCTAGCATGCTAGTAATGATGTGATACCAATACCTGCATTGGTATCAATACGATTGATATTTGGATTGATCTTCTCATCTCTATTCTGGGGCTTGGGATTTTTCCCTGGTTGCTTTGTCAGACTGTTTTAATCTAAACTATAAAACCAAAGTGGTATTAGTCCTAAAAACTACATTTCCTTTAAGGGACCCAAACACTGTCTTCAATGGCTTAATGGCCTCTAAATGTCAACTTTAACCTGTCCAGAATGTACCTTCTGTAAGATCCAAGATAAATGATGGCACATACATTCAATGTACAAAGTCTTCTTTACTTGACAGACCCAAATTCTCAATAGATATGATGATTGACTACAGCTGTTTTCAGGATAAAAATTAATTCTTTAACAGTGCTCACTGGATTGACAAATATTTACGACAATCACAAAGTCCAGGGAACTCAGTGACGTGTGATTTTCCGAGGCTGATCCTGATATTTTCATTTTTAAAATGTTTGGTAAAATATGCGATCATCTTGACATGATGAGTTGAAGAGTAAATTGAACCCTGAGGCAGTGATACGTTATAAAGTTTTGATCCTACCTAAGCGCTGCATAGTGCATCTTTCCACACACCAAAGCTGTTCTAATGATTGCAAACGAACAAAGGGCCAGCATGAAGATTTTATTTTTTTTGTTTGACAAGAAGTCATTTAATTATCGTTTGACAAAATCATACTGTGAGTCCAGAGAGTCAGAAACTTAATTTAATCTTGTGTTGCATCTTCACAACGAAAATATAGAATGACTGAGCCACACACAGGGAATATGGTTGCTACTTGTTTACTGAACTTTTGCAGTCACATGTTCACAGCAACACAGGGTCCGTCTACTTCCTATGACACAAGTCTTCTACCATCCATGACATTTACTCCACACAGCCCCCAATACCACCCCTTCTAGCATTATCAGTATAACAACCTGCCTCAGTACTACATGGAAGCTCCTGTCAGGCATCATATCAGCTAAGATGAACAGGCACATGGGTCAATACATGAGCGGGACACAGAAAGGAATTGGCAAGAATACCAGCTACTGGTAGACAGAACAGTCAGCCGAGACTGCAAGACCAGACTGACCAACCTGTGCACTGCCTGGATTGATTACAAGAAGGCCTATGACTCAATGGCTGGAGGGTTTCACCCCAAGTCCAGCACCCTGAGGCTGTACGCTAAGCGGAAGGAAGGGGGCCGGGGACTGGTGAGTGTCAGCACCACAGTCCAGGATGAGACAACGAACATCCAAGAATACATTGGGAAGACGGCCCCAACTGACTGAGTGCTCAGTGAATACCTCAGGCAGCAGAAACCCAAGAAAGAGGAGGGAGATGAGAAACCATCATGGAAGGACAGGCCCCTGCACGGTATGTACCACCGGCAGATGGAGGAGGTGGCTGATATCCAGAAATCCTACCAGTGGCTGGACAAAGCTGGACTGAAAGACAGCACAGAGGCACTAATCATGGCAGCACAAGAACAAGCTCTGAGCACAAGATCCATAGAGGCTGGGGTCTATCACACCAGGCAAGACCCCAGGTGCAGGCTGTGTAAAGATGCCCCAGAGACAATCCAGCACATAACAGCAGGGTGCAAGATGCTAGCAGGGAAGGCATACATGGAACGCCATAACCAAGTGGCCGACATAGTGTACAGGAACATCTGTGCCGAGTATAACCTGGAAGTCCCGAGGTCAAAATGGGAGATGCCCCCAAGGGTGGTGGAGAATGACCGAGCTAAGATCCTTAGCTCGGTCATTCTCCACCATCGGCCGTAGTGATCGATGTAGCGGTTCCGAATGACAGCAATATCAGGAAGAAGGAACACGAGAAGCTGGAGAAATACCAAGGGCTCAGAGAAGAGCTCGAGAGGATGTGGAAGGTGAAGGTAACGGTGGTCCCCGTGGTAATCGGAGCACTAGGTGTGGTGACTCCCAAGCTAGGCGAGTGGCTCCAGCAGATCCCGGGAATAACATCGGAGATCTCTGTCCAGAAGAGCGCAGTCCTGGGAACAGCTAAGATACTGCGCAGGACCCTCAAGCTCCCAGGCCTCTGGTAGAGGACCCGAGCTTGAAGGATAAACCGCCCGCAGGGGCGTGCTGGGTGTTTTTTTATGTGTGTGTGTATGTATGTGTTTTACATATTTTTATGATAGCGTTTATGATAGCATGCCCAAGCTTGCTAGCTTGTAACGAGGACATTTTTTCTTCACATTTTTTAATTCACTGTTTCATATACCACCACAGAAAATTACCTTCAATAAGATTTAAAAAAATTTTGCCACATGGTGCATGAGTCGTGTCCATGAGCCTTGGGTTAGAGGACAAAACCGCATATCATATTTGTTTAGGGGGGGTTCAGTTTGACATCAACCAGACCATTAACTGAATGCTTCTAAAATAAAATTTAGTTAAAGTTTTTACTTTTCTGTTTTCTTTTTTTGACTTCAATCAGTAAAATCTACTATCCTCTAAAACTTCAGTTTCCACAAATTAAAAATGATTTGGAGTTTCAGTATATTTTCTATGTTTCTGCATAAGATTACTACAATACTACATAACAGGCACGTGCAGGGGGGGGGGGGGGGGGGGCGGGCGCTAGAGGGGCTTGAGCACCCGCCCCTTTCCTGATGGGTGCCCAAAGTGCCCTTTTGTTGAGGCAACTTTTTAAAAAGAAAATTATTATTATTATTTTTTTAATGTGTGTGTGCGTGCAGAGTCCTGTCTGTGCCCCTCAACAATAATATTTAACTATTAATCACAGTTTTGCTAAATAAAAGGATCTGGCTTGCATCAGTCACATGATCACATTTAACCAATGATCGCCCTTGACGGCAGAACGCGCTGGTTACGAGCTGGGAACGAGCTCACAAAGAGCACGCGCATTTGTTGCGGTCCGGAGCTGTAGGAGAAACACAAGTTAACTCAGAGACACAGACTGATGCGACAAAACCAGTAAGTAGGTGTACAGCGTACACTGTAGTGTATAGCACCCAGGAGTATTAGCTTATTATGTACACGTTGGTAAGCTGTCTTGTTGCAACTGACGAACTGAAATAAACGAGCGTGCTGTGTGTGCAACAGCGCGACAAACATTACCTGTCCTTGTATTAACTGCACAAGTAGTGCTGGTCATAGCTGCTGGCTACCTGTGTAAGGCTGTCATGGGTCTGTAGCTCTGTCACCGTTTTAGGGAACATATTTCGTTTTAAAGTAAGTTACAGGGCTTTTCCTGCCTTTCTGGAGGGATTATATTTCACTAAAAAACGATCTAATATGCATGTCCACATAATTATGCATTATTATAATATTTTAAAAAACACACGCTGTATTTTAAAAAACATACATTAAGAAGCAGATTATATTAGATTTATATTTTAAATAAGACAATTTAAATTTTACAGCAGTAAAATGATTGCATCTCTACAGTTTAAAAATGTAATAAGAGTGGATAGTAAAACAAATGGAATCATCATAAATACATTATTTCATATTTATTACTTCCCCCTCCTCATTGCTTTATTATTGTAGCTCTAGTAATAAATATGTAAGGATTCTGGATCAGCACAGTGATGCCCATAGTATATACAGTATTCTGAAGAAGGTCTAAAATGTCATTGTGTGTGTGTGCATGTGTGTGTTTTATTTAGATGGATTTTTAAAAAAAATATTACTCATGATATAACATTGTCCAGACATGCCTGGTAAGGACATGAGGAGGAAACAGTAGGAGCTGTGTGAGGCTACTAAAGGCAGTGCTATAACATTTTTCTGTCATCATTTAGATTAAGTGCAAGAGTTGTTAGGTGTGGATAATTAAATTATAGTTTATTGCAATAGCAAGTTGTGCCTTGTTCTCAGATGGACAGCAAGTGGAGAGTGATATATGAAATGATGGGATAGAAGGAAGAAGAGAAGCAAAGAGTGATTCACAGGCAGAGCCTAAATTATTTCTCACAGTTTTTTGTGTCCTTATGGTTCCAAGCGCTGTCACCAATCTTTGCATTTTGTTATTATCTCATGATACTTGTTTAATCAGCTACCATCTCTCCTATGGACTTTTTAATGTCTACAGTCTCAGATCAGCACAGCCCTGCCCTCCAGCACTATCAGCAGCAGGAGCAGCAGAAACCCCTCAACAGCAACATTGTACTGTGACTGTAGCTCAGGTGGCAGAGCAGGTCAGCCACTCATCAGAAGGTCGGTGGTTCGATCCCAGGCTGCCTCCTGGCTGCATGCCAAATATCCTTGGGCAAGATACTAACCCCATGTTTGCCTACTGGTGGTGGTCAGAGGGCCTGGTGGCGCCAGTGTCCGGCAGCCTCGCCTCTGTCAGTGCGCCCCAGGGTGGCTGTGGCTACAATGTAGCTTGCTATTGTCTGTGTGTGAATGGGTGAATGACTGAATGTAGTGTAAAGCGCTTTGGGGTCCGTAAGGACTAGAAAAGCGCTATATACAAATGCAGGCCATTTACCATGTACCCATCAGGTAAAACATCGGCGACATTTGCTTTGCCTTGTTGCCCATATTAGATTCTTGATGAATGTGTGTTGTTGTTATTCAGCCTGGCTCAATGTGCCCCTTTTTAACTTTGAGCACCCGCCCCTTTAAACCTCTCTGCACGGCCCTGCTACATAACATCAAATAACATAAAAGAGATATGAGGCTTTTGAAAAAATTATTAGAACATAAGAACATAAGAAGACATAAGTGTGTGGTGCTTCGCTTCAGTAGCTCCACATGGCAATGGATCCATCGGTGTCATTCTGTTTCACCTGATAAATCAGGAAGATGGTGATGAGCAGGCCCTGCAGCTATAGGGCTTTGGAGTTGACGTCACGCCGCAATGCATTATGGGAGCGCAGCGCCATTTTCGGGGTCTACGAATCAAACCAAACACACTGTGTTGGAACGACGACTAAAAGAAAGATGCTTAAAAGCAGCTCAAAAGAGAATGAACTGTATAGAGACCGATTTCATTCAGAGGCGAAGCAGCGGTACTTGCAGAAAATAGCGTGCATTGGAAATGTGGACCAGTATGAAATACGGCCGTGGAGTAGAAACCCTGAAGACCAACCGCTACTGACGTAGCCTGACATATTTTCGTATCTTATCTGTGGAATCAGCGCGTACAAGTCGTCATTCAAGCAAAGGTAAGTCAGCTCGAGTACTGCGAGTGAAATGTGTTTGATTTCCTTGCAAACATTCAGATTAGTGCAGCATAAATTCATTCATGAGGGGAAATTACAGTGAGAACATGTGGAGGCTGTTAGGTGGATAACATAGCGAGTTCAGTGCATTGATGTGACATTCTCCTGAAGGATTGTTATTCTTTATGGTTAAAGAAATTGCACTAATTTATTCATATTTATTATAAATAATCCTAATTAAACATCTTGCTTCCATGTTTGTATCTTGTGTCATTAAAAATACAATTTATTTTAATTTTATATATTGATCAATGACCTGCAGAATCTCCTTATCATATTAAGGGATTCATAATTGTCACTTTATGCTTTCTCCATCTCTAAAGTGATGACATCCTTGCATTACCGGTACATACTTTAGGTTCATTTTCTGCAGGCAGATTTACACTATAACATGCAGCGTTCTATAGATGGACACATAAAGAAATGAAAAATTACATGTATGTGCTAACTTTCTAAACACTTTGTTACATTTATGATAAAGTAGATAAAACACATTTACGTCGGCCTTGGCTCAAAGTTCATTTAAAGACAAGAACTATGTCTGTGTGTGTTTCAGGTCCTGCACTCTCAAAGACTGAATGAACCAGCATTGCAGCCATGGGTCACCGTGAGCATCACAGGGAAGGTTGAAGCTGCCCACTGCACCTGTAAGGCCGGAGTCGCAGAGACCTGCAGCCATGTCGCTGCTCTTCTGTTTAATGTAGAAGCAACAGTGTTGATCCGTGGCACAAGGACTGTTACAGATGAACCTGCATACTGGGTTTTGCTGGGTAATATGACCAAGATACAGCCAGAGGTTGGCCATAAGATAGACTTCTCCTCTTCAGCTGCCCAAAAAAAGGCTCTTGATCAAAACCTAAACAGACCATCTGTAGTGACAGGTAAAAGGAGCCGTCCTCAAAACAGAAAAATCCCACCTGCTACTTTGGAGGAGTTGTCACTGCTATTGGATACTTTGCTGGAACACAGTAAAGCTGTGGATTGTGGGAATGACCCATAATGTTTTATCTAGGGGTCTACATTTATGCCTGTAGTGCACTGCCGTGTAAATAATTTGCATTTACTGAATATATACTGACTGAGTACCACTGTTCAAAAGTTGAATAAAGAAACAAACTAATTTTTGCCTCTTTTTTTTTTATTGAAACCACCTTATAGAACATCACATCAGTTACAATGTAGAATCCATGTCATTTATAGTTTACAAATGACAAAATGTTTACACAAAATCATGAGTGTTTACATGACATCACCCACTACTAACATTACTTTATTTACTGTATCTTTTGAAAAAATACAGCAATTTTAACAGCACAAGACTTAAGAATATTTAACAGGAGCAGGTTTCATTCTTCCCTGGTTTTATTATCACACTGTTCACCAAAACGCAGCAAACCTTCACCATCTTATCCAGAAGGGTCAACTCTTCACCCTCACATGGAAGAAGTAATCTGATTGGCATGGTGGTATGTTTGCAGCAGGTCCCTTGTGTAGCGCTGGAACCCAGTCACGATGTTTCATCCATTTCATAGGCTGGTTTGCTGCAATAATGCCAAATAATTAGCATCTCTATAGATAGAAGGTAGTTCTGCAAAATCACTCAGTAGGATGTTTGTTCTAATTTGCTATGAGCTCAGAGCGCATAGAAAATAATACTAATAGGCTATAAAGAGTGATATGAACATATTTAGAACTTACCGGAATGAAAATGTCTGGAGCACCAACAGATATTTGGAGATGGAAGAGAACTGCACGTCAGCTCGTCTCACAGCTGCTATCCAGGCTAGACGCCTTCGTTTGGTAACATCAATACACGAGCTGCTCATGTTGCTTCCAGGTTGGGAAAGAATGAAAAGATAAACCATTTTCAACCTTATTCTCTTGCCGGTCGTGTGATCGAACATTGCAGCCGACCACACAGCAAATACGAACCATGGCTGTTGTGTGTGACTTCGCTCCCTTTTCACTTGCGCCAAAATGGCGGATCGGGCCAAAATCCTTTCCACGCCCACCCCCCGTGACATCACGCTCCAAAGCCCTATAAAGACAGGTAGATGAACAGGTGGTTAGTTCACTAAAGAGGCAATTAGATTATGTGCAGCTCTATAATGCTGGTGGTGAGAAGGAGAGTGATGTAACTACTGCTTCAACACTGCAATGATTAGATTTTACTCTGAAGCTTGTTACGAGTTATGTGGTGGAGGATATGCTACCTGTTTCAAGTTGGTAAGGTTTATACACACATGCAAGATTCACTGTTCAAAGCGTCGCAGTGGACATGGTCAAAGATATTAGATATTTATTTTTAAAAAGAAAAGTATGATTCAATATTTAAATATTAAATAATATACCATGTTACTGCTACTGTCCTTTAATGTCAGTCATAAGGGTGGTACTTTAAGAGCCATATATTTTAAGAGGTCAGACTCATTGTGAAAAGTTTGAGAACCACTGTGCTAGATCACCTGCTGGGGAAAAAAAGAGAAGAAAACAAGCATAAAGACAACAACGCATTAAGGAAACCACAGCCTAGGTAAGTACAAGTAACATTAAATTATAAATATTGAGTGTTGAGCAGCACACAAGACCAACAACCCATGATATTCTTTGAGGCAGCAGCCAAGAAAGATAGTGTGTGTCTGTGCACTCCTGTGAGACCAGAAGTCTTGCTCTAAGCTGACTGATAGATACACCTCCCTTTTTTTTTTTTACTAGTTCACCGACTTTGTACCGTGTACTACTTACCAACAGCCTTACTATAAATATTTTCATCCCTTGTGTTGGAGTGCCATCTTGTGGCCCAATTGAGAAGTGTTATACTAAATGCTAATGCTCTTAAGGGGTGGTATTAGATTGACGTAGTTCCTTAGCAGGTTTGTAGTGGAGGAATTGGAGGCCAGTTATATTAACAGTTAATATAAGGGTATGATCAACTGGGTTTTTTTGTCCTTGATCATAGAAACCAGACCACCACATCCCTCTACACTAACTACTACTATATAACTACTATAACATAACTCAGCACTGAACTGACATGCACCATCCTGTATATGTATTATCCAGCTCGCATTACACACCATGCATGCACGATGCTGAAGGTTGTCGACCCTTGAGCCTGAGTGAAAGATTGTTGCCCTTCATTCAAGGGCTGGACTATGACCCAGTCTGAAAAATCCCCTTGATGAGAGGCAACAAGCTGGGGTGATTATCTTGACTGTCTTGCTACCTTTACATTGGAGGTTTTCCCAGTGGATGAAAGGATTGTACACTGCTCCTTTGGGTCAGAGATCAGATTTTCGATGTACCAGTCGATCTATGTCCCTACCTTTACCTAGGGTCACAAGCTTTGGGTAGTGACTGAATGAACAAGATTGTAGATACAAGCAGCAGAGCTTTCCCAGAACCAACTAACTAATGGTTGTTGCATTTGGAGCAGACAGTATGAGAAATGCCATACTCTATGTGGCATTTCTATTTTGCTTATTACGATTCTGATATAATTATAGAATATCTGAACAAATGTAGAAAGTATAGGTATACAATGTGACAAGCTTAAACGCATGTGGCTCCACATTATTGCCCCGCCTGCATTCTCAGGAGTTGGGAATTTGGTCACCCCCATCCTTAGCACTCACCATTCCACAGCGTTTGAACTGTTAACATATGAGGGAGGGACTTTGATAAATGATAATAATCATGCTGAAGTGGCAACCCCTAACCCTACTCAAGTAAATTTAAGTGTTTACTTCCAAAAGTACTTTTATTGCACCACATTCATTCACTCATGAGCTACTGTAACATGAATCAAATGACTGAATTGCAGTCAAGTTCTATAGAATCTTGCTAATGACCTCCTAATTGTATTCATGTGTGTTACAACAGGGACACATGAAAAAGTTTCACCGGCTGTCAACACCTGCCGTCGAGGACTGGAGTTTGAGACCCCTGGTGTAGAGGAGATAAAGGAAGCAGCAGACGGCTTTCAGCTGGAGCTTAAAAGAGTGCTGTCTATCAATCATTCAATCCAGACTTCAGGAGCTTGTTTGAATCACTCAATCAACAGTAATGGCTGTTTCGCCAGCTATTACCCGAACACACCCAGACACAAAGCCTGGAGGGAGGAGACAAAAAAACACACATACCCACACACCAATATGGGAGGAACCACACACCAAAACAGATAGCATGTGATCACTTTCCATAACATTTCATTGAATCATAACTTCACAAATTTAGGATAAAGGTTTATTCCTGACAAAGACTAATGATGAATTATTAATAATTTATTTTACAATCTCTGTCTTACAATACAAAACACCTTGAGGCTACTGCTGTTATGATTTGACGCTTTATAAATTAAAATCGAATTAAACTTAAAATTACTTAAAATTTAATAACTACATTCTATTGCATACAGCAGTGATGGGATGGCCAAACTGGTGTTTGCTACAAGCTTTTGCTAAATATATAACTGGTATAAATAAGTAACTAATATCCACGTCATCAGGCAGATTTATCCTTTTAGGTCGCCGCCTCCTGTTGAAATCAACCACTTAAACCTACCAAAGGGATGCATGGCTCATTAAAACTGAAATGTTTCAGTACTTACCCAAAAGGAACATCAAATTTTAATTACACAGATTTGAATGCTAAACACAATGGGGACTAATACTGTTCTCTTCTAAAATCAACTGAAAATAACAACAATAATCACTTAAAAGAAAACAACATTTTGAGCAGAACAATCAAATATATTAGTCACAATGTACCAGAAGTACTTTCAACTGTACTCAAAAAGCAATTTAACGCAGTTAAGGATTTAGCAAACCACAAGTTGACCATCAACACTGACTCAAATTCTAATCTTACAAGTGGGTTTAGATATCCTGGACAAGACCCCATTAGCACCAGCTTGCTTAAAGTATGTAACAAGAAGGGAATCCCTGCAAGAAGTTACAAGGGTGAACAACGTAAGTACAGATTTTACAGAAATCAAATGTAATGGAAAATATTCTATTTTCTTCTCACATTTAGATTTAGGTGTTTAGGATTTCACTGTAGAGTTTTGTATAACATTTTATTTCTTAGGTGACGAAATGTGTGTGTCAATATGATGAGGTGTAACTGCTTTGCTATGCTCAACTGTGCTATCTGCAGACTGCGTTTCTTTGAACGAAACTCCCAGTGCCAGATGATTACAACAGCAGTCCCCAACCTTTTTTGCACCACGGACCAGTTTATGTCTGGCAATATTTTCACATACCGGCCTTTAAGGTGTCGTGGATAAAAACAACAAAATAAAACCAGTACCAAAAAAGAAGATTCACTCATAGCACACAAGTTAACAATAAAAACCAATACAAACCCTGGAAGCCATAAATTTCACACCCGAGCATCAACTCTCGCTGCCCGGTACCAGACGGTACTGGGGGGTTGGGGACCGCTGCATTACAATACAAAATTCAGGTAATGCTGAAGCCAGGAATTAACTAGTCATCATACACCAAGGAACACAGCAATGTGTGGAGGTTTGACAACAATGTGAGGAGGTAAATGGAGGACATAAAGGCACATGAGATAGTAAGGCAGAAAAAGGACACATGGGAACACAGCTAAAAAGAATATACTAAAGAGATCTGAGGAAGCAAAACTGAACATAATGCACATGAGATAAAGACAAAAACAATTTTTTAAAGGAAGTGACAACAGAGACGGAGACTAGACAAGACACAGGGAAGGTAACCAAATCCAAAACCACTAAGTTGAAAGCTGAATCAACATCAAAAACCTAAAGCTCCAGCATATAATAATCCCAAGACATAATTACATGAACTGAAAAATGGGTAGGTAATCTCTGAAAGCAAGAGCAAAGAACAAAATAACTCAAAACAATGACCCAGGAGCCCTGACAAATACTCAGTTTACGCAAATGCACCTTAACTGGACATTGCTTTATTTTGTTTTGCTTTTACAACACAGAACAACCACAGAAAGACTTTTCGAGCGAAACTATGACTGATGTGCTTCCTGCACACAAAAAACAACAAGATATTTTTTTAAAAATGCATTCATTGTTTTACATGACTTTACAAGCACAGGCAGGTGTCAGGTTAAAGGTTAAAGGACTTGATTACTTTGAGGTGAGGAGGTTTTGGCTTTAATTTGAACATAATAAAAATTAAGATTATTAAATAAACAATAAAATTGACAGTTAATAAAGAAGTTAGCTAGCTTGTAACTAAGACTTTTTTTGTTTCATATACTACCATACTGCTAGAAATTTACCTCCAATAAGATTTAAAGTAAGAGAATACTTAATGTCATGTGGTGCGTGAATCATGTCCATGAGCCTATGGTTATTCTTTGCTATAGCACACTGAAAATGCTTTAATTTCGTACTTGACAAAACTGTTATTTTCTTCCAGTTTGACACCATCCAGATATTTAACTGGATGTTTCTGGAATTAAATTCAAGTTTTGACCTTAGTTGTTTTCTTCTTTCTTTCTTTCTTTCTTTCTTTCTTTTCAGTAAAATCTACTATCCTCAACAACTTCAGTCTCCACAAATTAAAAAAGATTTCAGTATATTTTTTCAAATGTTTCTGCACAGGATTACTACAATACAACATAACATCAAATAACATAAAAGAGATATTAGGCTTTTGAAAAAATGTTTTGCTATTTATGTTGTACATAAAAAAGCTGCAAGAAAAAAGTCCCCCAGCCATATATCTCCTGCTTCTCCCACTCTATAAAAGCAAATATTACTTTTTTTTTCATAAAGGACAATTTAAAAAATCACCATCATGTCCTGACCTCTGAGTCAATTTGTTACAGCCTAACTCAGTGCAAAGGTTAAAGTCAGAGTGTGTGGCTTCACTTCAGTAGCTCCTCACGACAATGTGTCATTATGTTTGACCTGATAAATCATGAAGCAGGTAATGAGCAGGCCCAGCAGCTATAAAGACAGGCAGATGAACAGGTGGTTAGTTCACAAAAGAGGCAGTTAAATTAAAAAAAAAAGAAAAAAAGTTGCCGCTCAATAATGGTGGTGGTGAGAGGAAGAGAATGCTGTAACTGCGACTCCTTCAACATTACAATGACTAGCTTTTCAATGAAGCTTGTTACTAGTTGTGGAGGATATGCTTCCTATATCAACTTGGTTTAAACAGAAGTAAGGTTTATACATTCAAGCAACATTCACAGTTCAAAGCATCACAGTGGAGGGGAGGGGGGGTTGCTTCTCCTTTCCGAAACTGTAGCAATCAGAATTATTGTCTGAAGGCCAAGAAAAATGCCCAACAGACTTTTTTTTTCTTTTACCAAGTCAATCATTACGACTTTTGCTATATTGGTCCACTTCATTGTCGTAGTTTATTTGATCTTTATTATTTATTTATTTATTTTACTTTTAAATTATTACAATCAGAATAGACCAGCCTGATGAACAGGAAAGAGAAAGCCAAAAATAAAAAGAAGTTGGGAAGACTATTAACAGGAGGATCAGTTTTAAAGTTGTTCATTTTCGCTAGCTCAGTGTAGTTTCTCTTTTATCACATGTATTTATTTTTAGGATATGGATCAACATGCAAAGGCATTCTCAGCAAACACTTATATCTGTATTATTAATAGATAATGGTGAACAAGCAGATACAGTGAAATATTACTAAATATTATTTTATTAAATATAGAAATCTTCATAAAAAGCACTAGTTACAAAGGAAAACAACAGTGGCACTCACTGCTATGACAGCAAATCCAAAGCAGAAGCCCATAATGATCTCGGTTTGGACGAACTCCCTACAGGACTGATAAAGTGGAGGGAAAATGGTCATTATTTGGTATATAACTGACAAGCAGACAGCAACACCAATTTCATCTAATAATAGGTCAAATGTAGACCTGGGAAGTAACGGAGTACAAATATTTTGTTGCTGTACTTAAGTAGAATATTCAGGAAGTTGACTTGATTATTTATGTTTCTGACGTTTTACTTTTACTCCCTACATTTTAAAGCAAATATCTGTACTTTCTACTCCTTACACTTTTAGAAAAGACATGCCTTGAAACATAAGCCTGAAAAGTAATATACTAGAAGACAATCCTATTAGTGTGTCACTATGTTGTATGGTATCACATGCAAAGATGTAAAAGACGCTAACCTACGTAATTTATGCACAATATATAGCGCCATAAATAGTTGGTTAAAGTTACGCCAGTGTGGGTGTTTTTTGTTTGTTTTTTAAATGAGTGCAGATTGCCATAAGCTGTGACTGCAGTTTTCTGTTCAGTCCTTGTGCCAGAAGAGGCATGTTGTTTTGTTTGTTTGTTAAGCCACTTAAATGAACCTAACAACTGGTTTGTGGAGTGCCCTAATGGACACTAATTTTTGCTCAAAATGTCATTAATTTGTATGAGGGGTGAGAAGAGAGCGATGGGTGTCTACATTTTCTCCAGCCATCTGTAAAACACATGGAAAACTCTGCCATCGTTTGGGCCTGCTTTTCAGCCAATTATGTTAGGAATCTATTCCAAATTTATGAAATTATGAAGTTAATTATGAATGTAACATCATACATTTATACAGTCCAAAAGTTTAACTGCACTGTTGGGTCTTAACAAGGTTCCAAGTAGTGCTTCAACATGCAACATATAGAAATGAGAGTGAGACAAAACAAAAAAAGTCAAGTGGAAGACCCAAAAAAATTTCACCAGCACTAAGCTGAGTACTGAGGATCCAATTGGTTGTCTGTCAAAACACTGGACAATCCTCGACCCAAATTATGACCGATACCGGTGCCAACTGGTGCAGTCAGCACCAGTAACCATCAGACGGCATCTGAGACTGAGGGGCTTCAAAAACGATAAGCATCTTTAATAGCTTCTTCTCCTCGAATGCCACAGAACTAACTGTTTGGACTTTGCAAGACAGCACCAAACATGGGAGATTGAAAGGTGGAAGAAAGTTTTATTCTCTGATGAGAAGTATGGCGGCACAGTGGAGGGGACACCATAATGGTCTGAGGTGCTTTTTCCTTTAGTGGAACCTTGCAGCTTCAGGAAGTGGAGGGGCATCGAACGCCGCTGGTTATGTCCAGATGTTGCAGAGAGCATCCCCAATTGGGTTTTTCAACAGGACAACATTACAGTATATAATAATGGATTGCATTTATGTAGCGCTTTCCGAGACCCTCAAAGCACTTTACAATTCCACTATTCATTCACTCTCACATACTGGTGGAGGCAAACTACAGCTGTAGCAGACTGACAGAAGCGAGGCTTCGGCTCCTCTGGCCATCACCGGTAGGTGAAGTGTCTTGCCCAAGGACACAACGACCAAGACAGACAGAGCCGGGGAACGAACCGGCAACCTTCCGGTTACAAGATGAGCTTCCCAACCCCCTGAACCACCTTTTGGCATTTGCCAAAAGGACAAGGGACTTCTTCCAAGGGAATAATATCACTCTTTTTGGCCATCCTTATGCTCCTCCTGATCTAAATCCAATTGAGAACCTTTGCGGATGGATGGCAAGGGAAGTTTACAAAAATGGACAACAGTTCCAGACAGTAGACCAATCAATCAAGCCTTTTATTTGTCACATGCAAAGTTTACACCTGCAGTGAAACTGGAGGAATGTTCCCACTCACATCATGGAAAGGCTTTGTGGTCCTAAAGTTTTGATCAGCTATAAAACAGCCTGTTTTATTTTAAGCATTGTTTTCAATAAACTGCAGGCTCAAAAATGTTTTGTTTCACTCCCATTTCTTGTTGCATGTTAAAGTTCTACTTGGAACCTTGTTAAGATCCAACCATGCAAAATAAGATTTTTGGCATTTTTAAGTGGTC
This sequence comes from Mchenga conophoros, assembly GCF_057382185.1. Lineage (NCBI taxonomy): Eukaryota > Metazoa > Chordata > Actinopteri > Cichliformes > Cichlidae > Mchenga > Mchenga conophoros. The sequence continues at coordinate 20,094,592 of NC_140542.1, forward strand.
TTAAACCTTTGCTCAGGACTGTGTAAATTGTATTATAGGCAACAACTTTTTCAGCTTGAGAGTGATCCCAAACACACAAAAAATATACATGAAACATAATTATTCATGGAGTGCCCTCACTTGAGCCCAGACTCCAATATTTTGAAGCAGTGTGGGATCATCTTGACTGGAACCAATAACAGTCAAAATCTGAAAGCTTTTCACAAGTTCAGGCTGTGTTAAAAAGTAAAGGTAATACCAAATATTGGCCCCCAAGCTCTATTTTTATAGAAAGCCATGGGTGCCAAAATGAATTCAATAAATACATCATTGAATAAGTAATTAAAGGTTTAAATAATTATTTAGTCCAGATTTCCAGGGACAGTCTTTGTTTTCCTGATGAACATCAGTAATATAATCATAGACAAATTTATTCCTTTTTCATGTTGACTGCAAACAATTTTACATATATGATCATAATATGTAAAATTACATACCTAAACCATAATTGATGACATATCAAATTTGTACGTAGACTGAGACTGTACCTAGACTGTTTGAATTGTGTTATACTATCTAATCTTTATTCACAAACTCTTAAATATCAGCAATTCTGCAGGTGAGAGAATAAAAGTTCAAACTGTCGGGAACAGGTTATATCGCTTCAGTTTGAAATCAGCTGGAAGCGCAACATTTTCACTGATTCGTTTACTTACAGGATGTTTATGTGATTACAATGATAGGTTTATTTTGGGCTTTCATGCTCAGAAACATAAGTAAATAAAAACCACAGTCTTCTATCTTGCTTATTATGATTATGATATAATTATAGAATCTCTGAAAAAATGTAAAAAGTATAGGTATACAGTGTGACAAGCTTTAAATGAATGTGCCTCCACATTATTGCCCCTGATGGATTCAAAAGACATTGCCATCGTTTTTAATGAAATACTAAATGCTGTTTAGTGGCATTACTACTCGTGGTTGCATAGTTTACATCACAGATAACAGATATCCATATGGTCGAAGACCAGCTAAGGACCAGCCAGGTGGATATTCTAAGTGACTTTAACTACAAGGAATATTTGACATTCCAGTTCAATTTTATAAAACCAACCTGAGGTTTTGATGTGCATTCATATCCTCTTGAAGACCTGCATTCACAGGAGTCAGGGTTTTGGTCGTGCCAGTCCTTAGCACTCACTATTCTGCAGCATTTGAACTGTCAGCAAATGAGGGAGGGACATTCATAAATGAAAATAATCAACAAAATTCTACACTACTGTGTTTTTATCACCATGATGATTATAAAATCATTATCACTGCAAAACAATTAAATCCAGAAAATAGTGAATATCAGTATTAGATGCAATCAAACATTTCTTTGACTGCAACAGTGAAAATATTATCTAACTCAAATTTGAAATTTTATACCAAGCTGGATAGCAATGTGCATCTCTGGGGCCTTCCAGTGCTACTGCTAAGTATGGACAGACTTGACTATTCAAACGTGAGACCTCAATCTGACCCAGAAACCAAACAGCAGTTTCCATTGGAAAAGCTGACAGAGTGAGAAAACATGACCAGGAGTGTGCTTGTTGTTTGTTTTATAATAATGCACTTGTGTAAGACTGGCAGCATCAAATTTTTTCTGACCTGGTTTCTTTCAACAGCTGCAATGATGCCAAAGATCATCATGATGATCATTCCAATCCCCATGAGGCCTGCGAACTGTACATGGAACAATACTTAGAACATTACCACATCATCATTTTGTTCTAGTTTTGTTCGTTGTAAAATTAACAACAAAAAGATAAACAGGTATCACTTTCTTTGTTATCTTGTTTAATGTGGACTCTTGTACTTACTATTGTGAGCATGAGGACTTTCTCAGAACATGCAGCATATATTCCCAGGATGGAGACACCTAGGGCGACAATGGCAAACAGAAATATCCAGCCCAAACCTGGCATAACCATATTTGACATGTCCTCCGGGAAAATAGGGAAACAACACAAACAAAAATTAACAAAGCATCATTTCTTGGAATGAACAACATTGTTCTGTCTTGAGTGTTTATATGCTAATGAGACAAATAAGTATCCCTGAATATTGTATTTCTATTGTTATACATCAGAAAACTGTGAAGCTTTTATTTTGATATGTGCATAGACAGGAAGCAGGAAGTGCAGAGAACATTGGAAAAAGCATGGCTACACCTTTGAAATCTGTTGTGTTGAATCCAAAATAATCCTTCAGAGGAGTCCTTCAGAAAGCAATGGTGTTTTGTGACATTATTTTCTACCTTCTTTGAAGTACAGTAGTTGTAGTTTGTAGCTTCTGAGCTAATGATACAAATGTATGCTCACCTGCTTATTTTTTGTTGTATTATTATTCAGATGTATATCTACAAGATACTTATTTTGTAGTCTCCTACGTTACTGCCTAACTATAGTTACCTGCTGATTATATGACAATCCATTAAGAGTTTTGTTTTATGTGTTTTTCACTCCAGTTCAATGATGTCAGGTCAACAGGATTGCTATGTTCGAAGTCATTGAAGGAGCAAGTATGCTCACCTTCCTGGCTCTTGAAAAGGAGTTTGGCTGGTTGTTTATCTATGTTCATGCTCAGGGACTTCAACACATAGAGAGAACAGTACAAACACCAAAGACAATTGCCCAAGAAAACAGGTTTGTAGGTTAAGTTACATTTAAAATTGTTTAAAATATTTGAGGTGGTAGGTACTGGAGTCCAATAGAAACGGAAAGCATATTTAATTAGCTGAAATGAGCCAAAACATCACCCCATTATGACATAAGACATGGTTCATGACTAAATCGTCCTCAGTGCTCATGAATGCATTTCAGGGCATTTGTTTCAGAGCACTACTGAACTCTTTTACACTATAACAACAACGCAATATAGTTTCAACAACAAGTCATCATGACATCACGACTTTATCATTCATCCATTCCTCTTCTACCTCTTGTCCAACTCCTGGAGCCTATTCCAGCCACCTCCTATGTACATCCTGGACAGGTCGCCAGCCTGTACCTGGGCTAACACAGAGAGAAAGGCAAGTATTCCTGCTCACAATCATAATTTAAAATCACCAAGTAACCTAACCCCACTAACTGCATGTCTTTGGACTGTGGGAGTAGAGACCCCGCACAGACACGAGGAGAATATACACACTTGAGCAAGTATTTGCATATTTGGTCCTCAGCCGCTGTGGTAACTGCACTTTAGCAATGAGTGAAACCCCTGGAATGATAACAATGCCTACGAGCTGTTTTAACATTTAGCTAAAGTGTGCACACGTTCACAGCATTTATCAGCCAAAGAGCAAAGATTGCTCTCCACTAAGTACAAGCTTTAAACACTGATGGATGACCTCAGAAGCAGTCTGTCATACATGACACTGACAATGATGTGAGCAATATTTGTGCATGTCTGCAATTTTTAATCAAAAAAACATCCAACTGCCCCCTAATATTTTTTTTTTACATTACTTTACTAAAGAAAACGTTGGCTTAAAAGTCTTATTATGTTTTAAAGTTTACACTCCTAATCTGTCTTTCATGTACGCATTTCACCAAAGACAAATGTACAGCCAAACAGAAATTGTTTAAGCCTCTGATGAGTATAAACTATGTGCTTTATAGTCTTTCATTTCTCTTACGGTGTGCAGTAAGTAAAGAATGGTAGCCGTTGCTAACCATCGTTCATCACCCAAAAAAACTGAGCTTATAAACATTTCTCCAACCCCAGTTCCAAAAAGGTGGGAAACTTCCTAAAACTTAAATAAAAATAGAATGAAATGATTTTCTGACCTAGTAAACCCAAATCTTATTCACTATAAAATACAGAAAGCATATTAAACTGGAAAAATGTATAATTTCAAGAGACATGTCTCAAAGAAGTTGAGAAATCTAAAAAGTACTATAAAGAGCAGACGTGCACCAATCTGCTAAAACTGTGTCTACAAACTGAGGAGCAATTTCAAAAAAATGCTCCTCAATTCAAAATTGTGACAAATATGAATATTTAATTATCTAAATTACACAATATCATCAAAGATTCAGAGATTATGGAGAGCTGGAGATTTCCTCCTGTTAAAAGTGAGTTTTTCCTTCTCACTGTCACCATATGCTTGCTATGGAAAGTAAAAAAGCTCATAAGATCACCTGGAAGTGTTGCATAAAGACAAGACTACAGCATTATTATCATGGTACCATACGTTCTCTTTCTCGAGAGACTACGGTAGATAGTTGTGGCCTGATGGTAGATTCAAACTTAGGACCTGCTTGCTGTGAGGCAAGAAAATCTGATGAAGGCAAACTTAAAGCAAACTTGCAGTGACTGACAACCCAAGAGAAATCACAACTGCAGAGAGCATTATTCTGGCATGCTGCAGAATGCAAAATAGGAAGCCTAGTTGTTTTCGTCTACCAACAGCTTTTTTTTTTTACTAAACTAAGACTGTCATATTAACTGTAAAGATATGAGACAGGTATTAGAGGAGGGCAATTAAAAAATTGTCTATCACTGATTGGCAGCCCACTTTTTAATGGCGAATTAAGATTATTTCTATATGTGGTCATTTATATTTAGCAGCATGGCTCAGAGTAGCAGCTGAAAGCTTCACAAATGTTTCAAGAAGCAGTCTTCATGGCGATGGTTGATTTTCTACAACTGAGGCCACTGGAACAGGTGATTTCAATGATTTGAATAGGTTCAATTTTATTTATATATTGCCAAATACCAACAACAGTTGTGTCAAGGTGCTTTATATCACAGGAGCTACAGTATCCAGTGTCATACATAGTGAGGAGGTAAGATCATTAACAAGATAATCAACGTCTGTTCGAGTAGTGTTCAGGTAGCTGCTGGTACAGGGCATTGAAGATGATAACAGTGGGTGAATTATATTCTTAAACTTAGTTACAGCACTTTCAGAAAGACATCTACTGTGATGAAGTCTACTACCCACTGCTGTGTAATCAATTATTGTAAATTTAAATCAGGGAATGATCAGACAGGAGAGGGTTTTCAGGAAACACTGTTAAATGTTCAGTTTCTATGCCATATGTTAAAAAAAGATCTAGAGTGTGATTAAAGTGGTGGGTGGGTTCGTTTACATTTTGGGAAAAGACAATTGAGTCTAATAACAGATTAAATGCTGCGTTGAGGCTGTCATTTTTAGCATCTATACGTAATGACACACTGAATTTAAAGATTAGGCTTGGACTGACTGGACATGAAATGGAATTAAAATAATAAAGGTAGTAAGTCAGACTCCGGGGCACTGGAAAATCAAATACATAAAATGAAATAATACAAAAATTGAACATAAATAATTTCTTAAGTCAAAAATAAAGAATCAGGAGGCAAAAACAAAAACTCAAAAGGCTGATTTGAAGACCCAGGACAGTAATAAAGTATATAATCTCTCTGATTTAAAGCGTAGTTTGTGTTTTGATTTTGATTAAATGCTCAGTTCAGATTGTGTAAAATATTTTTTTCAGAAATGATTGTATTATATCTGTCACGTCACTGGGTTTGGTGACCCAGTGCTTGTGTTTTTGGCTTAAGTTATACTCTTTGAACTATGGTTTTCTGTTTGTATTATATTTATAGTTCCTGGTTTCTAGGTTTCTGTTCTCTGTGTGTTCTATGCTTAGTCTTAGTTTTCTGTCTTTATTTTTTCCCTGTGTTCTACGTGTAGTTACTTTTATCTCTGTGCTTCCTGTTCCCTCTGTTCCAAGGTCTGTCATGTTTCCACGTCTGTGTGTCAAATATGGGTCGTTATGTCTGATTTGTCCCAGCTGTGTTCCCACCCATTCCCCATCCTCTTGTTGTCCTGCCTGTGTATTTAAGCCATGTGTCTACCTTTGTTTGTTGTTGATTCGTCTGCTTGTCATCCTGTTTCATCTGTGTTTCTCCTGCTGCTGGTTCCTCTGTGTTTCAAGGTTTTTTCCCCTTTTCCTGGTTCTGTGTCTCAAGTTCCATGTTTCTGGTTAGCTTTCCCAGTTTAGGTTTATCTTAGTCTCTAGCATTCTCTGCTTTTTTGTGTGTCTTGCCTCCCACTGTAAATAAAGCTCACGCTCAGTAAGTGCCTGCTCTTGAGTCCACACTCTTCACCTCAAGTCAGATCGTGACACCATCATATATTAACTATTTTTTGGCTTTTTCAGTTTTTGTTTTTTTTATATATTCAAATAATCTCTAGCTTGTGTCTAAATTGGTACAGGTGGATTCAAAGGACATGTTGTTGTTTCTTACCTGTGTGCTGTTGGCAGTACGCTTTACTACCAAGGGAATAAGTGTACATCCCAGGATCTGAAGAAACAGAATCACAGTATGTTAGAATATGTGATGAACTCGTTTGCTTATCTTTCAAATTATAAATTAATAAAATGGTAACTATCAAATTTGATTTTCATACTGAACTTTACATTTTGTATGAAAAAAAAAAAGTTTAACATACATTTTCTAATGCTCATAACTTTTTAAGTTACGTGTCATACCATCAGTTAAGAAAGCACATGATTTTTCTTTTTATTCCTCGGGGTTGAGATCAGCTTTTCAATTAAGTTATTGTATGAAAGATGTATTTTCTATAGTCATTGATTTGATTGCATACTTTTTTATTAAGATTTTTTGCCTGACTGGAGAAATATATATTAAAAGCTAATCAAACACCTCATTTAATGCTTCAACCTCCATTGCCTTTTGGTTATTACATTACTACATTATTATATTACTTTTTTTTTTTTTTTGATCGGGGTGTTATTTATACATTTAAAATCTATTTGCACTTTATGAAGATTTTTTTTTTATTTACATCAAGTATAGAAAAAAAAATGCTGTTTTCTTTTCTTTGAAGTGACCTTGGCCTGTCTGTTTTTTGTTTGGTTTATTTCGGGGGCGGGGGGTGTTCCTCTTTAAGCATACCAAAGCGAGTAAAAGCTGAAAATCTTTTTTCCATCTTTTTTTCTTTCACCCCCCCCCCCCCCCCCCCCCCCCAAAAGTAAGAAAAACAACACACACTGAAATAAAATCAGAAACACCAAAGTTTCCACTTACCGCAAAAAATGAGTTGAAGCCAATAAAAACACGCTTTAGCGGCGAATTAATTTTTCCCATTTTGACTTTGTAGAGTGTGACTAACGAGAGGTGAAGTAGACTGAATGTAGTGGAGTGTGGTGATGTGTAGCTTTGTGCACTCTGATAAACTTGCCTGAGAGTGAAAGTAACTGCAGGAAAACCCAGAAGTAAAGCACAACTGAAGACAAACCCTCACATGTGAACTTTACCCTTCATGAACTACAACCTGAAAACCAGAAACCATTTTCTTGTTTCATATATGGATTGCTTTTCTCTTGTTACTACTTGATGCTGATGTGGCTTGAAGAAACCTTCAATTGTTTTTTAAGAGATTCATTCTTTATAAGACATCATTTAATACAAAGTTGTTGTTTTTTAACAAAATGACACCAAATGTTATTTAAATTTTTATTCAAGTACCACCAAAATAATCATGTTTAACAATCAACACAACTGATCTAACCACATTAAACAAAGAATGAGAAAACATCAAATGAAAAGTGAATATCCTGATGAAATATTTCTTAAGTTCATAGCTAGGATATGTGATAAACAAACATGCAGAGTTCAAAATAAAGTCTGTGGACAGTTAAGATACTATGTATATCGGGGGCATCAGACTTAAAGCCCAATTCAATTCTATCTGGCCCGTGCGATTGTTTCATGAGTCAGTTATTAATGGCTCGTTAGTTTGTGGGAGCCTCTGTTCAGGCTTCAGACCCATTGAGAATCCATACAGGCATGGGTGGGCACACCATGCGAGCCAATAATGTAAAAGAAGGAATGGGGCAAATGTTCCACAGGAAGTGTAGTGGTACAGGCCACATAGAAAGAGAGAGAAGGAGCTGGATTAAATGCTAGCGTGTCAGAAAAAGTTAAAAAAAAAAAAAAAAAACGTGCAAAAACGTAAAATGGGCATCTGTGTCACGATTTCCAGAGAGAGTGAGGAGTGGACCCAGATGCAGGCAAATGGAGCCAAAGGAGGATAATAACAAAAGGCGAGCCTTTATTGACGGCTGAACAAAGTTACAAACATGTGGAATAGTGAAAACTAACCCAAAACCTAAATTGGGAAAACTAGGAATAAAATAATACAAACATGAAACTAGAAACAAGAAATTAGAACTAGCAAACCTGGAAACTTAAGGGGACTGAAAGCAGAGGTAACACAGGGGATGACAAGCAGAGATAAAACACTGAGGGAGGGAACACATAATCACTAACAGCAAGGAACTAAACAACCTAACATCAGAGAACCTATCCTTAGAATATTCTTTTAACCCGAAAACAGTCCAATAGAGACTGAACAGTAACATAAACACAAGAACCTTAACTGATAAAATAAACTTCTACAAAGTGTCTTAAAATGCTGAGAAGCAGAAATGTATGCATCTAGCACAGAGTAATGGCTCAGAGTCTGAGTTTTTAAATGACTCTCACAGGCCTGAATGTTCACTTGAAACCATTTATAATTATAATTCTTAACTTGTTTGATCTGCTGCTCACCACAAACAACTATAAGCAGACATTTTGGACTTTTAACTGTATTTGTATTAGTTTTACAGCTTTACTGATTAAAAAAAAAACCTCTCTTGGGACCATTCATACTACACGAAGTAGTCACAACGTCTGGGCAATGAGCTGCCAGAACTTTTTCTTTAATTTTACCCATTTATTTCTTACAATAAGTCCAAAATGTCATGCTGACAGATTTCTTTCTTTATAATGCAAAACAACTGTTAAACATGTGACTTCTTTACACAGACACAAAGGGGGAGTTTCAGTTTCACACACAGCCCACTCAAGATCAAAGTAGGCTGTGTGTGGCATATAACGGTAAATGAGTTTGATTCCCTCTGGTGTAGATGATACAAAGTGACAGACTTCCTGTTCAGATCTGTCAAAATATTGTAGTAATGCCACACTGGTTTACACCAAGAGTGCAACACAGTGTGCCACATGCACAAATGCACATATTGCTATTGTTTTATTTATCTTAATTTTATTTTATCTTCACCTTTCCTAAATAAATACCTGATCAAGGACAAATTTTGTGCAAGATACAGTTATAGTGGTCCTTATTAATCTAATTAGAGTTTATTGGTATGCATATAGTAGTACAACATACCCAGGCCCAGTCTCATTGTACTATACACTAGCTTCACAATAGCTACATGGGATCTGGGTTACAGTAACTTTGCACAAAATATCAATATGAGAACTGAATCTAGAACACAACTATCTGGCATCAGAAGAATCAATATTTTAGTATCAATACACACACAGCTATTAACGAAAAGAAATTACACAAAATTTGTTCTGTGGATGCACTGCTGAGAAAAGCCCTCAATTGTTCACATGATAGTGCGGGGCAAGGCCTCATATCAGTTTCACCCGAAACCTCTGGTGGTAACAACCCATGCCTTTTTTCACATCTTGACTCATGTGATGATGCACATAGGTAGGTCAATGACCCACTCAAGGGACAATTCCCACTACAGTTTAAATACCAGGGACTCTCCATCTTTTGGTCTTAGAACTGAAGAAGCTTCTTGAATGAGAAAAGTCACCTTCTTTTTATGCTCTTAAGAAAACTTCACTTTCACACTTCCTGCTATCCCTTTGTCACAAATCATCTCTGACACATGTCTCCACGCACTTCACCCTGCCTGCACTTTCTTCTTCATCTCTGTTGTTGACTGGTCATTGGTTTGAATGGTTGATCAAAATCAAATCAAATCACTTTTATTGATCTCAGGTATTTAAACTTATCTATCTTCACTAAAGTATCTCTATTCCTTGCATGTAGACCTTTCCACCTGTCTCCCTGTTATTCACACACAAGTATTGTAGGGTGATCGTGGCTCAAAAGTTGGCAGTTCGTCTTGCAATCAGAAGGTTGCCTACTGGTGATGGCTAGAGGGGCTGATGGTGCGATATAGCAGCCTTGCTGTAGCTTGCCTCCACCAGTGTGTCAGAGTGACTGAATAGTGGAATTGTAAAGCGCTTTGAGGGTCTCGAAAAGCGCTATATAAATGCAATCCATTATTATTATTATTCTGTCTTGCTTCTACTGACTTTCATTCCACTTTCCTTTTTCAAGCACCTTGAGGCAACTGTTGTGATTCGGTGTTATATAAATAAAATAAAATTGAAGTTAACTGAATTCTCTCTAATGTATACCTCTACCTCTGCGAGTTACCTTCTATCTGCTTCCTACTGTCACTACAATTCCCAGTCATCTGCAAACATGATAGCACATGGAGACACCTGCCTAACCTCATGTGTCAACATATGTATTATTAACCACTATGAGCAAGAAGGAGCTTTTTATTTATCAGTTGCCATGGTGAATCATGGCTCTGTTGATGATGACCTGCTTTCTCTACTCATCTATTCAACAAACTCTAAGTTTAAAAACTCAGAGTTTGTTAAACATGCTTCCTCAGCTCCAGTTCACAAGTAACCTGGCAAAGCTAAATACAATATAATGGTTATTTTGGAAATTGTGGGCCATTTAAATTAAAATAGACAAAAAGCTGAACATGAGTTTTCTTGTCTGTTTTTTATCCTTCAAACACGTTACCACATCAGCTTATGAAACCATCAAGGTGTTTCCAGACACAAACTCATGTTTTTGTGTCTCTGGAGGTTCTGTTAGATTAGGCATTAAAAACTAATTGGTTCTGTGACTACCAACTATCCTGTCAACAGGATAAATTAATGACACAGAAGGTGGTCCTTCTGCCAGTTCAGGGTCACCCACAGAGAAGATGTGGCATTCTCATGCTGCAGGTGGGTGCAAGCTTTCAATGTTTGTGTGTTGGACTTTTTTATGTGGTTTTTCATACTGTGAGCACACTGTGTGAGAGTTTAGAATCTGAAAGATACAGCTGTATCTGCTGCTCTGCATTTATAAAGAAAAGCTTCATGGCTAAACACAGCAATGTCTTCATAGAACCACTCATTATAAATTTAGTACACAGGAGAGCACCTCTGAATGCACAAAAACATCCAGCATTGAAACATATGGGCAACAGCAGCAGAAAAACACAGTGCGTACCATTGCTGTCAACTAAAAAAAGGAAACTAGAGCTACAGTTCACACAAGTTTACTAAACTTAAAGAATAAATGATCACAAAACATTGGCTTGTCTGATGAGTTCCAATTTCTGCTGCAATATTTATGAAAACATGGATTCAAGGCTTCTTTATTGTCATTTGCATCATATGTTTACATGAGGTGGAATGAAAATATGTGCAAAGGGTCCTGGAGAGAAAGAAAGAACAATGAAGAAACAGAATCAAAACAACCTGAGTACCAGTATGGAGTATAGATATAGCAGCAAACTGGCATGATGTCCAACTCTGATAAAGTGACGGTGTCAGTAAGTGTCAGTAGTGCTTATGTGCTACAATAACAGTTTTTGTCCATTATGCACAAAGAAGTCTCACAGCTTCTGGAATGACAATCATCTCCTTTGTCTTCTTCTCATTTAAACAGATATAATTTTTCCTGCACCAGTCCTCTAAGTGTTCCAAGTCCTTCTTGTAGCTGGTCTCATCATTGTTTGTGATGTATCCAACCACAGCTGTGTCGTCCGCAAACTTCACAATATGACAGCCTGGATGGTTAGGTGAGCAATCATATGTAAGCAGCGTGAACAGGAGCGCACAGCCCTGAGGGGAGCCAGTGCTGAGGACTATGGAAGATGAGGAGACATTGTAGATCCTCACAAACTGCAGTCTGTTGGTCAGGAAGTCCAGAACCCAGTTACAAAGAGAAGAGCTCAGTCCAAGAGTCAGTAGTTTGTCTACTAGTGTTTGCAGGATCATAGTATTGAAAGCAGATGAGAAGTCCATGAAGAGCATACGGACATAAGAATTCTTCTGCTCCAGGTGGGTGAGGGTGGTATGAACTACAGAAGAGATGACATCTTCTGTGGATTGATTCCTCCGATAGGCGTACTGGTGTGGGTCTGAAGTGACACTGATGGTGGCTTTGATGTGGGCCATAATCAGCCTCTCAAAGCATTTCGTGACAATCTGCGTGAGGTCTACAGACCAATAGTCATTTAGACCTGTCACAACAGAGCTCTTGGGTACTGGGATGATGGTTGCAGTCTTCATGCAGGTGGGGACAGCTGCCTGGATAAATGAGGAGTTAAAGATGTCTGACAGAACCTCAGAGAACTGATCAGTGCAGTTCCTCAACGCCCGCCCAGGGATGTTGTCTGGGCCGGCAGCTTTGTGGGGGTTAATCCTTTTGAGGCTCCTTTTCACTTCAGTTGCGGTCACACTGAGGGTTTCTTCTTCTGGTGGTCGGCAGAGTCTGATGCTGGGTGAGGGTGTGTTAGGGTCCTCAAAGCAGGCATAGAACCGGTTGACAGCCTCAGGCAGAGAAGGGTTCCTGGGGAATTGTGTATCCCTGGTTTTGTAGTCAGTGATGCGCATGATACCCCTCCACATACTGCATGGATCCTGGGAAGAAAAAACTACCCTGAATCTTCTGCGTATACGTGGCTTTGGCTCTCTTGACGTCTACGGTCAGTTCTCTCCTAGCCCTCCTGAGTTTCTGTGCATCACCAGACCTGAATGCAACATCCCTGGCTTTCTGCAGGGAACGGACTTCTGCAGTCAACCAAGGTTTCTGGTTTGAATAGCACATCACAGACTTGGTGGTGGTAACATCCTCCACACACTTACTGATGTAGCTGAGGACAGCAGATGTTTGCTCCTCCAAAATCCAGCTTCTCCTTATATACAGCAGCATCCTGAAGACCTGCCAGTCTGTGCATTCAAAACAATCCTGCAGTACAGAGTCACCATCATTGGGCCACACAGTGATGGTTTTCTGTGTCGGTTTGGAACATCGTAGTGGGGGACGGTAGGCAGGGACCAGCATAATGCAGATGTGGTCGGAGATGCCGAGGTGGAGGTGGGGTACTGCCCCCACCTCGGCAGTACCCCTTATCAGTGAATCAGGCGGTGATGTACCTGTATCAGTGAATCAGTCTGTGGTGGTGAAGTTTTCTTTGGTTGATCTAATATCATCTTAATGATGTGAATGCCATGCCCTATCTTGAAGAACATCAGATCTCTTAAAACACTGCAATAAGAATAGAATAACCCTTTAATTGTCCCACAAGGGGAAATTTGGTTATAACAGCAGCAAAAGTAAAAATAAGTAATCACACATAAACTGCACACTGGAGCATCTCAAACTGAAATAAAATGCTACACGAACATTATTTAGCAACACTTGTGTTCCATTTACCAGATTATGATTTGCTGAGCAGGTGATTGGTATCTTGGATGAGCAGCCGTCACGTGAAATGTGAAAATGGATCAGCAGCTCCAGTGATGAAGTGCCCAGTTACTTTATCGAGGACTGATACTCTTTTAAAAAAGCATCTTTTAATAATGTCAGGTAACCCATTAAGTACAGTTTACATGATTTATAAACTCTAAAATAATGTTTTATATAAATACATTTATATCTGTAAGAATTTGATTTTTTTTTTCTTTGAAGCATGTTGCCATTTTGTGACTGCAGGAAAGTCAGCAGTGAACATTGGTCTTTAACCTCAAGCATGAGTTGAGGTTTTGGTAAACAACATGTCTGGCAGAAATTATTTTCACATCAGTTTCTGATGAGATGAGAAGAAGATAAAAGCAGGTCAGTGAAAATTTGTGTAAATCTTTGTCTTTTTGCAAGTGGTTACTTAGAAATAGGTCATGGTGTCTGCACAACTCCGAGTCTGCAACCCATGCCTAGCAAGCCGCATGCAGCTCTTTCGACCCTCAGCTGTGACTTCTGTGACTACTAAAACCAAGGAAATTTTAAATGTGTGGTTGAGCGCCTGATTTTTTTCTTTGCTTGTTTGTTTTTAACAGAATTGTACTCACAAACCCCTCCACCACAAGGTTTGCGATTCAAGGGGGGTTGTGTGTCCAAGGGATCCCAGTGACGATGTTGTCCGGGGGCTTCTACCCTTTATGGGGTATCCCATGGTAAATTGGTCCTGGGTCCGGGACCAGACAAAGAGCGATTAACAAATCTCCAATGAGCAGAAGATCAAGAGACTAGTTCACCCTACCTGGAATAGGGTTACCAGGGCCTCGCCCTGGAGCCAGGCCTGGGGAGGATGACCAAGGATGAGCATCTGGTGGCCGGACCTTAGTCCGGGGGCCCAGACAGGCACAGCCCAAAAAAGGGACATGGGCCCACACTCCTGTAGGCCCACCACCCACATCGGTCATGTGCAACGTTTGTTGGGCAGTGGCCATTGAGAGCTTGGGACCACCAGCAGCTTCTGACCTGATGATGTTAGAGCTTGGGAAGATGAATGTGGTTTCAGCAGGTCACATATACACTGGGGAGCTAGACCAGGTAGGACCCTAAGGCTAGTACTAAAATTTTAAAATGAAACCTAAAATTTACAGTCAACTAGTGAAGGGAGTCCAATACTGGAGTAATATGAGACTTTCTGTTGGTGCCTGTCTGCGTTTATGTGCCACATGACGGTTCAGAGTAAATGGCCTTCTTGGAGTCCCTGGGCGGGGTGCTTGAGAGACTTCAACACTCACGTGGGCAATACAGTGAGACCTGGAGGGGCGTGATTGGAAGGAACTGCCTGCCACATCTGAACCCTAGAATGTTGTTCTGTTACTGGACTTCTGTGCAAACCACAGTTTGTCCATAACAAACACCATATTCGAGCATAAGGGCGTCCATGAGTGCACGTGGCACCATGACACTCTAGGCGCAGGATGATGATCTATTTTGTAATTGTATCATCAGCTCTGTGGCCACATGTTCTAGGCACTTGGGTAAACATAGGGGCTGAGCTGTCAACTGTTGGGTCAGGTGGCAGTGGAGGATGCTTGACAGACCTGGCGCACCCTATTAAGGGATTGTTAGGTGACAATATCACTCATCTGGAAAAAAAAAAATCCAACAAATAAAAAAAAATCATATTTTATACAAAACATCTTATTTGCTCTCTCTTATTACTTTGTGTTCTGTTATGAAATATCATCAGTTACAATTTTCATTGCAGTACCACTGATTTTAGGGGGGGCGTCAGCACTCCATGGGACACTAACTTGGAATGGGAAATTATTTTTCAATCGGTCAATCATTTTATTCACATAAATTTGCATTTCAAACTTGGCCTTTAGATTTCCTTTTAGGTATAAGTTATTTTATTACCTTATTCCTGCATTCATGGATGTACCATTTGGAAGTTCACTTTTTTTTCTTAAATTAACTTTCATACATTTAATACAGCAGTTAATGGTTGTTTCTTGGATTTTTGGATGCGTTTACCATTATTTTTGCAACATTAGCACATTCTATATTCTATTGAAATGTATAGTTTAACTAATTTCTTAGCTAAACCAGAGGAATAGGCATCTCCATCTGATCATTGTAATGTGGAGATTAGGAAAATTTAGGTGAAATGAACGACACTAACAGTGACAGAAAAACAAAGACATTTGAAACAGAAATAGAAAAGACAATACCACACTGGAAATCACATTCTTTATATATATATATATATATATATATATATATATATTAGGGGTGCAACGATACACAAAATTCACGGTTCGGTTCGGTTCGATACTTTGGTGTCACGGTTCGATATTTTTTCGATACAAAAAAAAAATGTTCATGCCTTTTTAATTTGTCATTTATTAAAATTATAAATATATATTTTAACACAAAAGTACAGTTTTTAAATTTAACCCTAACCCTTGTGCGTGTTGTTTTTTAGCTCGTCATATTGCAGCCACAGAAATTCTTTTGTCCATGAAACCATAAAGCTGCACTTTCTTTTTGCCTTATAGTCTGATTTGTCATAACTTCTCCGTTTTGTGGTAAGCTTTTCTTTGGCTGTCACTTCTTCACCCTGACCTGTCTTATTTGGCTCAGCAGAACTAAAATATATATCTGTCTGTGAAGGTTCTCAATCATCCAGGTCATCGTAGTGAAATATATATCCTGCCGCACTCACATAAGCTCAGCGATTCTCTGCGCGATCAACCTCTCACATGTTTAAGCTGCGGGAGATTTCACTTGTCATGTTTGCATAGTAAGCTAACGATTAATAAGACGATGTCAGAGGAATTGGTGCACAAATTATCATCACTCACAGATCAGTGCTGTCGCTCTCTATACACAGTTCGTGCGATTGCAAAGTGAAAGCAAAAAAACAAGCGCAAATTCAAACACGATTTCAATATGTCACATATTGACAGTGGCTCACCCAATGACATAATTACCCAGCTACATTTCTGAAAGAATGCAAAAGCATTGACATATATTTTTCCTTCCTACAATAGCCCGACAGGCAGGGGAGAGATAGCCCCGGGACGTCGGGCTAGCGATATTGCGAGCCCTGTATCTGATTGAGGAATCACTCATCTTTGGAAAAGAGAGTTTATTACAGAGAAATGTCTCTTTCCAAAATAAAAGCTATACTATCCGCTTCTTCTGGGCTATATTCTCAGCAGCATATTAAACATATCAGGTCTCCATAAGGAGAATCCTGTGCTAACAGCTGTCTAAATGACTCGGCTAAAGTTTGTAGCATGCATGCTTGTTGTTTTTGTCTTTGCACTAGGATGATGTCGGTGTAAATGTGCAGTCATATTCGTTGTGTTCCCACTAGTGCTTTCAGGTTAATCTCGTTGAAATAACCTTAACGCCACAACACGGCAAATCTCCGTTAACGAGCTACCCTATACAGAGGGGCTAGACGGCCAACACGTTAACGAGCTAACTGCGCTAACACACTAGCTCCCACCCATGTAATTGAGCATTGCATGGCACATCCAACATACTGTTTTACTTTAGTCCATGACTCGCTTACCTTCAGGGTCATACGTCACATGAAAACCAAAATAATTCCAAACGCCAGATCTGAATGAGGGTGGGGAGGTCCACTTCTGTCTCGCTAGCTTGCCCTGCGCTCTTCCTTCTGACCATCCTGTCTGTGTTGAGTGCTCAGTGAATCTGCGTTCGACTACTCTGCCTAGGCTGCACTCTCGAGCCTAGGCGGAGTAGTCAAATGCAGATTCACTGAGCGCTCAACACAGACAGCATCGTCAGAAGGAAAGTTGATAAAATAAATTACAAATTTTGTATTGTTCTTTTTTTTTCTCCCCTTTGGTTTTCTTTCTTTCTCTCCCCCTCTTTCTTTCATTCTTTCCCCCTGTCCTATCCCACAGTCATGTCTGTCCCGTTTGCAACTGAAAATAAAATAAATTCATAATTATAATAAAGGTCAATCAAATGGACCAATATGATGATCCACTTAAAATAAATCCTCTTGGCATCTTTCTTGGCCTCAAGACAACAATTCTGATGGCTATAGATCCAAACGGGACACAAAAAAAAAAAAAAAAAAATTGAAAAAAATTGAAAAAAAAAAATTGAAAAAAATTGTATTGTTCGATACATATGCGTACCGAACCGAAAGCACTGTATCGAACGGTTCAATATCGATACGAATATCGTTGCACCCCTAATATATATGTGTGTGGACTAGGGCTGCCACAAACGATTATTTTGATAGTCAACTAGTCACCGATTATTTTTCCGATTAGTTGACTAATCAGATCATGCATCCATTGGACGTACAACGTACAGCTTATTGCACCAGCATGCATCTGCTCTTATATAATTATCATTAGCTTACAGCTTTAAGTGTTTAAGGTATGTGCTAACTAAAAATAAAGACAAGATGATATTTTATGAAATTTGCAGATTGTTTCGTTGGAGTTTAATAAACTCAGCCGTCTGCTCCTTGCTATCTAAAATATACCGGGATACCGGAGTATATTCTCGAGCATCTCACACGTCTGATAATCAGTTGTCTGCTTGACGTTTATTCAGCTGTGTAAAAACTATAACTTTAATCTCAGCCAAACCGATTTATTCAGGATCAAATAAAACACTGTAAAAAGGCCAAACAATAACATATTTAAGTAATCTAAGTGACTTATATATGTTTAACCTGAGTAGCGAAAGACGGCGGTGAGGTTGAAAACAATTTGCCGGGAGTCCGCTGTTCTCACGGGCTCTAGTGAGCCTTGAACCCCAGCTAGCTATCGAGCTGGTGGGTAACAGACTTCTCCGAAAACGTCGGAGTGCTTTTGAAAATATGTTGTCTTGATAAACTGAGCAGATATTTGAGGTTTACACAGCTACATTCTTGCCTGAAAATATGTTAAACATTTATTTTGTGACCCAGAAAGAATAATAAGAGTAATATTAAAACTAATTAGCTACCGCCATTGTTGGAAACTGAGCAGGGCCGCGCTATGAATTCTGGGACACAGCTTCTTCTTCTTCGGGGTTTAACGGCAGCTGGCATCCTTGTACATGCAGTGCTGCCATCTTCTGTTTCAGTCCATTATTATACTCTTAAATCCTACTACTTATTCCTGCGTCTTTTGTGATTTTACAAAGCTTCAAACGACGCGTCGACTATTAAATTAGTCATCGACGATTTTAATAGTACCGACACAATTGTCAAAAACGCAAAAGATAATGGCAGTGTAATTGTACATGTCACGGTGAATTTATCCACTGCCATCACACGTAGGTAACTGTAAATACACAGTCCCGCTGATTTGTAACTGGTCCGTTTTTATATTACCCTGTGAGGGTCACCAACAAAAACCTGAAGATAACAAAATACAAAAATGTAGCCGTGTAAATTCCAAATATCTGTGCAATGTGGAAACACATCACATATCTGCACAAGTGTGCCTACGTTGACGGAGACATCTGTTACCGATAACTTATCCAGCCGGCGAGAACAGCATACTCCATTCCAACGCCTCCACCCGCGCTCTGTCACCACTCAGGTTGAACATGTCACAGAAGTCACCCAAGAAACTTACAAATGTTATTGCTTGGCCTATGACAGTGTTGTATTTGTTCCTGACAAAAATCGGCTTAGCTGAGAGTGAAGTTGGGAGTCTGCACACAGCTGAATGTGCAAATGTATTATAGGGTACATCTTTTGCCATCTTACAATGTTGTGATTGCAGCCATTCCCCAACTCTCTGTGAATGGTACTCATGGCCATAGATCAGTGGTCTTTGATCAGTGGGTTTTGGTCAGTGGTTGTTGATCAATGGTCATGAGAATTTGCATAGTTATGATTAAGGAACTGACCTCCCAGCCCATTGCTCCTTCAGTGGGCTGGTTTCAGTCATTATGCAAATGTACTGTTTATAAGATTGGAGAAACCTGCAGTCAGCTGAGACTGAAGAAGTCACTTGGATGAGTTACAAAATGTTTCTCCCACAAAACGCTATGTCCAGATGAACAGAATCAACTTTTGGAGATTTACTTTCCTGGATGATTGAGAATGCATCAAGACAAATGTATTATACGACACGTCAAACAGAAAAATGATGACACAGAAGTGTAAGATGGTAGAAAAAGTATTCCAATGTCCTGTCATATTCCAGGGAGTAAGAAGGAGACGGCTGAGCTCATCAAACTCCGGAGTGAAAACGAACACCTGTTCACTGGTGCCAGGAACTCAGCCGCTGCGGGTTGGAGGTATAGCAACAGTATGCATGCATAAATCTGTCCTGCTCTGTAGTTTGAAGTTGGCACATATTGCTGAGGATCCTGTGCAAGGATTAACATCATTGACATGTCCTATCATATTCCGTCTACCAGGGAAATCCTGGAGCAGATGGGCCTGGCGGGCCAAATCCCCCCGTTGCAGGCGGGGGAAAAAATGGGACAACCTAAAGAAAAAATACAAAGTATGTGCAGTACCATTGGAATATAAATCATATGAACCTAGTCATGTAAACCTGTACTGTTGCTGTTGCGGTGAGCTGCCAGTTTGATTCCCTCTGCCTGTTGGATTGCAAGTATCCCACATCAGGTGAGGGGGTGAGTGGGAAGATCATTGCTGCCACTTGGCCCTGGTTTGTCCCAATGGATGAGGTCCTAGGACAGAGGCCTTCTACCAGGTGTCCAGTTCTAATTGCCTCCATCCAGGAGGACACTCCAAGGCCCAGCAAAGCAGTGGGCACCCAAGGGCAGGATGTGGAACGGCGGGAGAATGAGACCCAGCTGGAGGCAAAACCAGAAAAGAGGAAGAGGAACAGGGAGGATGAAGTCCTGGAATTGATCAAAGAGGAAATAAGGCTACAGAAGGAGATTGAAGAAAGATGTGCCGAGCAAATGGACGGGATCATACGTCTACTGGAAGGTTGTGGAAAAACAAAATGAGTAAGGTAGTGTGAATAGGACCCATTGTACAAACACTTACAGTTCTCATATTTGTTTGTGCAGGATATGTGAAATGTGGACGAAATAATTTAAGTTCTGTTAATACAAGTTGCACTTTTGATTTGAATTGTTGAACAAATGTGAAAAATGAACAGAATGTACAAAGTCCTGTGAATAAAAAAAAATTGTTACACTCCAACTGTATTTGGAGCAGTCAGTCATACTGCATACAACGTCACAATATATGTGTAACTGAATAAGGATAGTCAGTGTGTGAACTGAGGGAATACCATCAGTGCAACACAAATGACACAAGACACCCAAACACAAAATGACAATCATTCACTAGGACTCATCACTCCAGTCCAGGATCAACCTGAGTGTCCCATTATGCATAGGCACTGTTAACTAGGCCTGTTATGTGGCTGAGCAGGGAGTCTCAGGCAGTACTGCTCAATCTGCTGGACCAGGACCACAGAAAGGAATGAGGTGCCTCAAGTGAGACCCTTGGTTTGCATTTTCAGCTACTGAGTGGAGCATCTCCAGCTTGGTGGCCGGGAGTCATTTAGGTGTGCTCGTTTCCACTGTCCACCACATCATCTCATCACTTGGGTTTGCAGGGCTGGTGTAACTGACAGCTGCCATGTCCCTGAAATGTATGGAGAAAGATGCAAGGACAAAGTGCACACAATCCTGTTAATATGGATGTCACATGTAATATTCTAGCACTCTAACAATGCACTATAAACAGCATACCTGCCTTCTAACAATAATCGAGGTCCAGGGGTACCCCCTCCAGGGCAGACACCTCTGCAGATAGCCGAATCCCACCAGAGAGCACCACTGCCTGCCTCCAAACCAGCCTCCCCCTCTTGCGCGTCATCCTCGGGCTCATCCTCCAGGGCCACAAGATTCCCGACACCAAGGCAGATGTTGTGCAGGATGGCACATGCTGTTATGACCTGAAACAGATGTTTTGAGTTGTACATAACGTATTAATACACAAACATACACTGTAGTCCCCATTATATCATGATGATTATTATTGAAACACTGCTTATGTATCCTACTGACTTACATGTGGGACAAAGGTGTGGTGCACCTCCTGCGCTTGGAGGAAGAAGAAGAACCTTGTCTTGATCATTCCAAAGGCACGATCTATAATAGAGCGTGCCTTTGGAATGATGGGAGTTAAAGCGCAGGGCTCCAACACCTTGGACTGGCCTCTTGTAGGGAGTGATGAGGTGGAGTGGATGCTGGAGACATGGGTGCCCTCCATCTGCAAGGATGAAGTGCCCTGGAGGAGGGTAAATGGGCTGTTGCGGAGCACCCTGGAGTCATGCACTGACCCCGGCCAGCCCACATATGTATCAATGAAATAGCCCTGATGGTCACAAACCGCCTGCAGGATTATGGACGGGAACAACTTCCTGTTCCTGTAGCACTGAGCGTCAGGACCGCTGGTGGGATTGATGCGGACATGGCAGCAGTCAATTGTACCAGCAGCCTTCACAAAGGCCCTGTGGCCTGCCAGCTGTGCAAACCCATTGGACATGGCATCTTGGTCTTTTGGGGTCCGTGGGAGGTGGATGACCTGATGGCGCGTGGCCACCACCTCCTCTGTGACCCTGTGCACGATGCGGTGGACAGTGGAATGGGGTATTGCGAACACCCTGGACACAACCCTGTAGGCTGCTCCACTCGCCAGCCAGAAGAGGAACACAAGGGCCTCGATTGGGGCACCCCAACCATGTCTCCGATCCTGGTTCAGTAGATTCAGCAGTGCTGTCATAAATTGACAGTAAAGAACTCAGAGATCCAGCACTGTCTCCTGCCCCTTATTTATACACAAGAACACAACGCACTGACAGGCGTAACTCACACAAACGGGTAACATGAGGCTCATATGCTTTGGACATGTTCACATATACTGGACACAGAATGATGAAGATGGAGCTGCCAGGAAGGAGGAAAAGAGGAAAACACAGAAAAGATTCATAGATGTGGTGAAAAAGGACACGACAGTTTCTGTTTGTTAGTTTGGTTTTTCTTTATTTGGTAAAGATTCAGAAGATAAGATCACATGTTTGAATATAATATTAATGTTCTGTAATTACAACAAGTTGTAAAATATTTACAGAGTCAGACAGACTGTGCAGAGACTGTAGAAGGACAGAGCAGCAGCAGAGCAGTCCAGATACACTGATGATCCTCTGTCAGATCCAGAGGGACACACAGGGATGATGCTGGACTTTACATTGTGTCTGACAGTGGAGCTGTTCTCAGAGCAGTTCACTCTGCAGCACTGACAGTCATCTGCACTTCTTCTCATTCCTCTGTCAGTCACTGCTGGATGATGCTGGACTCTCCACTCCACCTCCCAGTAACATGGCCCAGTCAGAGTGGCTCTACACACAAGCTGCTGCTGCTTCAACCTCTCTGTATCATCAGGACACAGCTCCTCCTCTCTCATCACATACACCCTCCTATATGTGTCAACGTCCACCTGCAGAGAGAAGAAGGAAGAGCAGAGGAGATAAAAGAGTGTTTCCAGAGACTCTTCATCAGCTGTCAGTCAGTGATGCAGCACATCCAGTATAAAGAGCAGCAGGGACTTCAGTGCTGGGACTGTACTAGGACTCATTGTTGCTTCACTTTTGATGAAAATGTTTTTCACTCCTAGTTTAAGTTTGGACTTTTATTCATTAACATAACCTTGGTCTGTCCACTCTCAGCTCTGTAGGAACCCCAACAACAACCACAACAATCATGATGGACGGTTCCAGCTGTTAACTGGAGCAATTCCATCCAAACATCTACTCTCACTAAATTCTTCCTCACCTACAGACTGTGTTCTTCACTGCTTTAAACTTGGAAATGAATGTAGTCATTGGTCTGCATGCTGCTTTGTTCAGAGAGCTGATTGGCTGTTGACAGCGTTTGATCAGAGCATGTCAGCCGTTACTATGGTGACCATAAAGGTGACAAAAAGGCAGAAACAGGAAGTGTTTGTGTCCAATCCTGAAGCCTGTCACCATTCTCCTCTCACAGTTTCACTGAGAAGCTGCAGCTTTACAGGAAACACTGGATCTTTGTTTCATACTGACTGTGTTTAGTACAACACTGCTGACAGCACCACCCACTCACTCCATCACTCTACTGACCCCAGCTACTCCAGTCTGTAGTCTGGACTCTCCTTAAGACCAGACAGCTGCTTCATATCTGGATACTTCAGGTTGTTATTATAAATGAACAGTGCTCTCAGATGGGAGGGGTTGGACTTCAGCCCCTCTGCCAGATAATCACAGCTGATCTTTGACAAACCACAGACACTCAATCTGTATAAAGAATGAAAGATGTAAGTTTATTAGACAAAGTGTGAGCTTGAAATCATTCAGTGTTTCATTATCTGTTCCGAGCTGAAGAAGGTTCAGAATGTAGAAGTTCAGAAAATGGAAACTCCAAACAGCTGAAGTCAACAGCAAGTAGCTTCAAACAGGAAACTGTGCAGATTTTTCAGACTATATGCCGCGATGCAGCCAGTTGGATTTTGGAGATTTGAATCTCTGTTCTGTGACTAACTCCTTGAATAATTTATTCCAGTTTGTCTAACAGGACATTTGTCTAATTGGACATGTTATTGTGGCTCCATCAGGGGAGCTTCTAAATGTGATGTGATGGCCCCTCTGGGTCTGTCAGATTAAAGGACTGAAGAGAGCTCAAACTGGGCACACAGTTGTTCCAGTCTGGACCAAAGACACTATACTGGAACTGAGGGACTGCTTTGACTGCACCCACTGGGACTTTTTAAAGGCTCATGTTCTCACTTAGATCATCGACATACATTTTTTTCCTGGGAAAAATGGGGATTACTTTGAAAAGAGGAAGTATTTTCCCCAATAAGCAGCCTTGGATTAGTAAATCACTCAAACATGTTCTCAGGCAGAAGAAGCTGTCTTGTTATGAGGGAGAGAAGAAAAAGACTGAGGCACATAAACTTGTTGAAAGGGAGATAAAGCAGCTAAAATCAGGTCTAAAAGTAAAGCAGAGGATGAGCTGAATAAAGGACACTCAAGGCTGGCTTGGAAAGGAATGAAGTCCATGGTGGGGATGCAGAACAAGGACCAAAGATGAATGTGATGCTAAATCAGCAGAAGACTTGGACTCATTTGATTCCAGCTTTGATATCATTGATTTCAATGAAGAGCTTTGTGATTTTAGCAAAGGGCTGGTAGCTCTGAGAGTCCCACTGATAAGGTGTTTGTGTGGAAATCTCTTAGTGGGATCAAAGAGAGAAAAGGCCCTGGTCCTGATGCTTTGGGAGGGAAATGATTGAAGTGTGCTGTGAGGAACTGACTGGGAGATTTTCACACATTTTCCAGTCCTCCTTGGAACAACAGGAAGTTCCCAGCATATGGAAACAAAGGTTAAGTGTCCTATGGCACTCAGTGATGATGGTGCTGTGGGCCCACCACTTCCACCGCTTTGTAAAGGAACTAACTGTAATCTGAAGCTTCAAATGGAACTAAGACATCTTCCACTAGGTGGCAGTATCTGATGAGAAAGTGTTAGTGGAGCTGGCCTGGAGTCAGAAACAGGAAAATGCAGGATTTGGGCTGAAATGGGGAAAAGTGGTTAGCACTAGTGCCTTAAAGCAAGAAGGTTGTAGGTTGAAGCTTGTTGGTCAGCTGGGCCTTTCTGTGGAGGTTGGATGTTCTCCCACAGTCCAATGAAATGCTGCTTAGGTTCATTCCACAGAAAATGATAGAAACTAACAGAGTTGATAAAGAATAAAGAGAAATGTGATGATTTAAAGCCTTTGAAGTGTTTCAGATGATCTCTGTCCACTTCTGTCCACTCATTCATTCATGTAAGCTTTCTAATGCAGCTTTGATCTTCACAGTCTGCTTTATGAAACTCATTCTAACCCTGAATGTCAGAGTGTTCCTCCTTCTCTTTCCCATCATTCATGCTGGTAGTGGAGGAGATTTGGATGTTGGACTGTGTTTTGGATGATGTGTGTATGTTTGTGTTGGACTGCTGTCTGTAAAGCAAACGGCCATTTTGGTATGGATTTCAGTGTCAGAAAGACTTTAAGGTGGAATGAAGAGTTTGAGAGTTCCACAGCGAATTATGATTCAAAAGTTATTGAATCATTTTCCTCATAAACCAAATAAAATGATTGACAAACATGTTTTTACAAACTCAGTGTTGGACTTGGATCAGCAGGATAACCTGATATTTAAAGGCATTTTAGTCTCGCTGTATGAGAGTCCAGTTATTAATATTTATGGATGATGGTCTTTCAGGGTTACACTTTGTAGACGCTCCCTGAGCCTCACAGCCAGCTGCACATAGACCAGCTGACATTACCCAGCAGCAGAGGCAGATGTAAAAAATTAATTTTCCCATTTAAATTGTTTTAATTTGAATTAATCGATTTTTAATATAGATGTATTTTGCCAGAATCTCAGGTTAAAGTTCAAACTATTTCAACAACCAGCAAACAGCTAAAACAGTAAATGAGAGCAGCTAAACACACAAAGATGGAAACACAGAGCGTGGAACTTTCACTCGACGCCACATACACGGACACGCCGTCGAGGCTGAAAGTCAACAGCTCACAGATCCTGAAGCTGCAGGTTTCATCTCTCTCCAACCAAAACTGACTGAACCAGCAGCAAAAGATCAAAACTCTTCTTCACGTTTGATAAATATGCTCACTAATTCTCTGTAACGATCTGCGTCTGGAGGAGGAGGATTTGGACCCAAACGCAAGCACGGACAATAGCGTAGCTGTGAGAAAATTTATTAACAATGAAAGGCAAAAGAAAAACCAAAGCGGAGCACTGCAGGGAGCTATGCTAACAAAAACCTAAGCTAGGAATAACTACAAAATAACAACAAAAACCTGCAATGAGAAACTTGACTAAGAAACACGGACTTTACACGGGCAGAATAAACCTAAACTAAACACGAGACCCAACCTAAGAACTAATTCCTCACCAAGAATAACTGAAACAGATCTATAAAAATAATAAACAAAGCTCCAGAAAATAATCCATGATGCAAAAATAAACCAAAACATAAAACTGAAAATGCTGGGTCAACACTGACCCAGAACCGTGACATTCTCTCTGACTTTGGCTGTTACTGCCTGCACATCTCTCTCTCTCTCAGTGTACTCCAGAACAGTTTACCTTCAAAAATCTGTTTCTGCATCATTCACTGTTTATTACCCACCAGTCTGCTGTTGTGTTCAGTGCTGTCGGCCTCTGACAGTAAAGCCTCATTTCTGCTGTTCAATGTAAACTTTTTAAAATGATCACAGATTACAAACTCTCAGCTGTGTCTGTAATCAAACCCTCTGTAACTTTGCTTCACTTCAGCAGCATCAGGTCATGTTCACATGTTGATTCGTGGTTTTCTTCAGTTTTTGATTGACTGCAGAATATTTTGAAGGTTATCTACTATAAAAAGCCAGAACATGAAAATCTGTTTCTGTTTGATACTCAGTTACTTTGACACAAAGGCCTCTGCTGTGATGATCACATCTCTGATCAAGTCTCACAGTGTCAGAACTGATAAATGATCAGAATTAGAATATTTCTGACTGTCTGCTGTGTGCCGTGACCTTTGACCTGCTAAAGAGAGTCAGCTATGGATTATTCATTGTTGTGTCTGATACTTAGAACTGTGAGGAAGAACGATACACAGTTAATCAGGTTCCCCTCTCTCTGAATTGGGAAAGGTGGGCAGGCCACGTGTGGGCCGCAGGCCATACATTGAGTATCACTGTTTAAAATGTGAACATTGTTCTGCTACAGTCAATGGACTAAACCAGAGAAGAAGAAAACAGACTTTACCATGAAGGTCCTCAGTGTGGATCAGTATAATATCAGCCTGATGTCTGCGGTTTAGTGTCAGCACAACTTTCACATAATATATTCATCTCAGCACAACTAAAACATGCTGACTGACCTCACAGTTTCAAGTCTACATCCTGGACTCTCCAGAAAACCACACAGATGCTTCACTCCTGAATCCAGGAGGTTGTTGTTATACAGGTCCAGCTCTCTCAGATGGGAGAGGTTGGACTTCAGCCCCTCTGCCAGATAATCACAGCTGATCTTTGACAAACCACAGACACTCAATCTGTATAAAGAAGGAAAGATGTAAGTTTATTAGACAAAGTGTGAGCTTGAAATCATTCAGTGTTTCATAATCTGTTCCGAGCTGAAGAAGGTTCAGAATGTAGAAGTTTGGAAAATGGAAACTCCAAACAGCTGAAGCCAACAGCAAGTAGCTTCAAACAAACACAACAAGAGAAAAAACTCTCAATGTTTCACATTAAAGTCGAACATTTCTAACAAGAGTATTTTAAAGACAGCGTCACTGATGATCATCTTCTGCTCAGTAAAACTTTGGTTTTCCACATGTGAGTGTTAATGTTGCACAAAAGCCTGTGAGTGCAAAGACGGAGCGAGGAGGATGACGGAGAGATGGTACAAGAGCATCAAGAACCCGGCGAGGAAATGAGCAGAAGGATTTTGGAGCCTGTTGGATTGAAGCTTTCACAGAGACGTGTTTGACTGGACACCACCAGGACACAGACTTTTATTTTTTTTAATTTACATGTAGATAAAGATAATGATATACTTTTTTGTTACTAGTAATCCTGAATTGTAGTAATAAAAAAACTGTCAGTGTGATTATAAGGCTAAGAAAACAATGTTGCTGTCTGAACCATTCTGGGGTAACACATCACTTTTTGTTGAATTTATAGCAATTATAACAATTTCAATTTACTTTTAATAACTTTTAAATAACTGAAAACAAAATATTTGAAGACTTTTTCAAGCCTGTGTTTAAAAAATAACTCTTTCCAATGGCAGTCACCTCTGGATCCTATCAAACTGTTTAGACACATCACCTATAAGATAATATGAGGGTTTTACTTTTTTTTTGTCGAACAAAAAATTATATTTGACACCAATTACAGCAGTATTAGTAAACAGCCCCCCCCAACCCATCCAAAACAATGCAACCACGGCCCAGCCAGTAACCAAAACAGGGAGCATCGATTCACTGTTCCAGTTTTACCCATGAAAAAAGATTATCATGATCTTTTACCCAGTATAAGTGAGTAATACAACAAAAAACTTGCCTCCTGCCCTCCACGGTCTTTTTAATAAACTCTGTTTCAGCTTAGGTGGCTTTTTGGTCCAAATAAAGGAAGAAATGTGACTGTTCAGATTGTTAAAAAAAGACTTTGTTAAAAACATTGAAAAAAAATACTAAAATTTAGGAAATATGCTCATCTTGATGATATTTATTCTACCACCCAGCGAAAGAAGCAAAACTCCAGTTTTCCAAAATCCTCTTTAAGCTTCGACTATAAAGGCAGATAGTTTTATACAAGTCTTTTTGTGTCACCCAGATGTACTTAAAGTTGTTATAGCTGGGTTTAAATGGGGCTAAAATAGACAATAAATTCCCCAGTTGTCATACCGATAGGCATTGCCTGGCTCTCCCCAAAATTCTCTTTATATCCAGAAATTGTCCCAAATTCCTCAAGTATGCATTAAGGTGACCTTGAGGGTCTTAAAGATGTCTATAAATAAAATGTATTATTATTATTATTATTATTATTATTATTATAAGTATATCCAAAAGTTTGTGGAGGCTATTCAATGGGTTGGAAATAAATAAAAGCATGTTGTCGGCATAAAGAGAGACATCATGTTCGATACCCTCTCAATGTTTTGCCTCAACACCAACACATTGTCTCAGAGCAATAGCTAGTGGTTCAATTGAAACAGCAAAAAGAAGAGGAGACAGAGGGCATCCCTGTCATGGGGGACAGATTATTGTTAGTCCGGAGGGCTGCTAGAGGGGAACATAAAAGCCAATTTTTTTAAGCGTTT
Organism: Mchenga conophoros; assembly: GCF_057382185.1. Classification (NCBI taxonomy): domain Eukaryota; kingdom Metazoa; phylum Chordata; class Actinopteri; order Cichliformes; family Cichlidae; genus Mchenga; species Mchenga conophoros. Next base: position 20,123,887 of record NC_140542.1, read on the forward strand.
CCAATGTACTTTTAACATTGGTATAAATTATATTTAATAGACCTCTACTGTTAAAAAAAAAGAATGCCTATTAAAGCCCATCTGGTCTGGTGAAATAATGGAGGACAAATACTTGTGTAAGCGACAGGCCAACACTTGAGCCAGGATCTTGGTGTCTGTGTTGATATTGGACAACATGAACTACAATCTACAGTGGGGCAAAAAAGTATTTAGTCAGCCACCGATTGTACAAGTTCCCCCACTTAAAATGATGACAGAGGTCAGTAATTTGCACCAGAGGTACACTGCAACTGTGAGAGACAGAATGTGAAAAAAAAATCCATGAATTCACATGGTAGGATTTGTAAAGAATTTATTCGTAAATTAGGGTGGAAAATAAGTATTTGGTCACCTCAAACAAGGAAAATCTCTGGCTCTCACAGACCTGTAACGTCTTCTGTAAGAAGCTTTTCTGTCCCCCACTCGTTACCTGTATGAATGGCACCTGTTTGAACTCATCATCTGTATAAAAGACACCTGTCCACAGCCTCAAACAGTCAGACTCCAAACTCCGCCATGGCCAAGACCAAAGAGCTTTCGAAGGACACCAGGAAAAGTATTGTAGACCTGCACCAGACTGGGAAGAGTGAATCTACAATAGGCAAGCAGCTTGGTGTGAAAAAATCAACTGTGGGAGCAATCTTTAGAAAATGGAAGACATACAAGACCACTGATAATCTCCCTCGATCTGGGGCTCCACGCAAGATCTCATCCCGTGGGGTCAAAATGATCACGAGAACGGTGAGCAAAGATCCCAGAACCACACGGGGGACCTGGTGAATGACCTGCAGAGAGCTGGGACCAAAGTAACACAGGTCACCATCAGTAACACACTACAACGGCAGGGAATCAAATCCCGCAGTGCCAGACGTGTTCCGCTGCTGAAGCCAGTGCATGTCCAGGCCCGTCTGAAGTTTGCCAGAGAGCACATGGATGATACAGCAGAGGATTGGGAGAATGTCATGTGGTCAGATGAAACCAAAGTAGAACTTTTTGGTATAAACTCAACTCGTCGTGTTTGGAGGAAGAAGAATACTGAGTTGCATCCCAAGAACACCATACCTACTGTGAAGCATGGGGGTGGAAACATCATGCTATGGGGCTGTTTTTCTGCCAAGGGGACAGGACGACTGATCCGTGTTAAGGACAGAATGAATGGGGCCATGTATCGTGAGATTTTGAGCCAAAACCTCCTTCCATCAGTGAGAACTTTGAAGATGAAACGAGGCTGGGTCTTCCAACATGACAATGATCCAAAACACACCGCCCGGGCAACAAAGGAGTGGCTCCGTAAGAAGCATTTGAAAGTCCTGGAGTGGCCTAGCCAGTCTCCAGACCTCAACCCCATAGAAAATCTGTGGCGGGAGTTGAAAGTCCGTGTTGCTCGGCGACAGCCCCAAAACATCACTGCTCTCGAGAAGATCTGCATGGAGGAATGGGCCAAAATACCAGCTACTGTGTGTGCAAACCTGGTAAAGACCTATAGTAAACGTTTGACCTCTGTTATTGCCAACAAAGGTTATGTTACAAAGTATTGAGTTGTATTTTTGTTATTGACCAAATACTTATTTTCCACCCTGATTTACGAATAAATTCTTTACAAATCCTACCATGTGGATTCATGGATTTTTCTTTCACATTCTGTCTCTCACAGTTGAAGTGTACCTCTGGTGCAAATTACTGACCTCTGCCATCATTTTAAGTGGGGGAACTTGTACAATCGGTGGCTGACTAAATACTTTTTTGCCCCACTGTAAATGGTATTTTTCCTGTTTTACACTTAAACAGATCACTGCTTGATTCATTGTTGGAGGCAAGGATTGTGAGAGGAAGGATTTGTCAAAAGTTGATTTTAACAGTGAATTCAGTTGGTCAGAAAACTTTATGAAAAAAATCTGATACCCATCGGAGCCAGTAAATTTTCCAGACTGCATGCTCCGTATGGCCGTTTCAATTTCAAATTTAGAGATAGGTTCCTCCACACTAGCAATCGCATCTTCTCCCAAAGAGGGAATATCAAGTCTCTCAAAAAGGTTTTCTAGCGCTATGTCATCGTTTGCCTGGGAGGAGCTGTATAAAGTCTGATAGTATTTTTAAAAACCTATTTAAATCTTGGTTACCTGTGGACCTTATTCCCTGTTCATTGTGGATCTCAAGGATAGTTGGTTAGCTGTTCTTTGTCGTATAGCTGGTGAGCTAACAACTTGCCTGTTTTTTCTCCATGTTCAAAAGCATAGCTGCGCAACTTTGAAATCAGATACTCAGCCTGTTTTGTGAGATTGTATTCATTTTGGGATTTTAACTGCTGTGTATATAATACAGGCTCAGGAGAGTGGCTATACACAGCATGTAATTTCCTCAGCTAACTGAGAGGGGCACTTTTATTCTGTTTGGCACAAAATGAAATTATTTGATGCTTCACAGATGCTTCTAGAGATTCCCAAATGACTGATGATGACATCTCTGGGGTCTGATTGATAGCGAGAAAAAAAAAATCTCATTATGACCTTTTGTAACTGACGAACTCTTCATTCGCTATCAACATGGAGTTTAATCTCCAGAGCAGGCATCAGGAATACGCATTGAAAAAACAACAGGAGAATGATCTGAAATCACATTCTGTAACTAAAGGGATAAGTTTTTTTTTTATTCCCCCCAAAAATAGTCTATACGAGTATACGTTTTATGGAAAAAAAAAAAGTGTATTGATGTGAAGCAGGATAACGAAATCTCCAAACATCAGCTAGCCCATAATTATCAAGAAAGCTCTGAATGATGCCTGGTGACTTTTGACTAAGCGTACTTATGTGTGAACTGAGGTCCATAGCACATTATGAGCAGTTTAGGTCTCCCGCAAAGATGATATTGTGTGATGACATATTGGGGAGACGCGAAAAGACATTAGTGAAAAAACTGCGATTGTCCCAATCAGGGGCGTAGATATTTGCTAAGATCAAAGGAAAACCATATACCATATTTTACACACTATAAGGCGCACTTAAAATCCTTTAATTTTCTCAAAAATTGTCCTTGCGCCTTATGTATGAATTCTGGTTGTGTTTACTGACCTCGAACCGATTTTATGTGCTACACGGCACTCAAAAATCTGTCAAAAATGTTTTAGTATGACTTTGGTAAGCTACGAAGCCGCACCGACTGATGGATCATTGGAGCATTATGGCTGCCGTAGTCAGGAGCCTCGTGGTGTAATCTGGGTCCAAAACTCTGAATTCTTCAGGTCCCAAAGTCAAGCTCGCTAGTAGAGCAGGGCGATATGGCCAAAAATATTTATCACAATATAGATTTGAAAATTTGCGATAATGATATAACTGACGATATAATTGATGCAAGACAAAATACAACTCCACAACTTTACTAGCACAAAAAAAAACCCATCCATTTATTTTCACTTAAATAAGCAGATGTTTTTTATGTGCATTAAAGATATATAAAAATTTAACAGTGCAAATGCAAATTCCTTGCTGAAAGTTTAACCAAAAAACATTTCCAGTAGAAATGGGCTGACATATCCTGAGCATAACCTAGTATAATATCCACTGAAGTTAAAAAGAGGTGCTTTGCAACATTAAACTGCAGTGTGCCAAATAAAAAAGTCAAATATGTATATTTCGGACCATAAGGTGCACGGGATTATAAGACACATTAAGCGAAACAAAGCTGTCAGATAAATCAAACTTTATTCAACTCATTCTTCTTGCTTCCTCCACTTCTGTACCATTGATTCATTAATGCTGTATTCTATCACAGCTGCTCTATTCCCATGTTGTTGCAGTATATTAATGACTGACCTCGTATTGTGGATGGATTATCTTAGTTGTTCTCCTAACTGAAGTTTGGTCCGTTTACAGTGTTACGGTCGCTGACCTCTAGTGGCTCTCCCTCTGTGGAAGAGTTTTTTTTCTCCTTTTTCTTGTGTTGCAGGTCTGCCTCATGAGCCACAGCTGAGGTGTGTTCCAGCTCGTCATCCACGGCATATAGTCTGCCATACTAAACTGCCACACCTAAACTGCTGTGAGCTATAGTGTTTTGGGCAGCAGGCCTTAGAGTGAGTGAGTGAGTGAGTGAGTGAACGAGTGAACGAGTGAACTTGAACTCTGTGAAACTTTGGTTTTCTTTCTTTTATTGTAAGCAAAGGTGTGCCATTACTGTGTTAATTAGTCCGTCGTTGTGGAAGCAGGTAGGGGTTCTCTGCCATTTTCGTTTCAACTGTTTTCTCCTGTTTTGGTTAGACAGGGAGCTCAGCCATTGTATTTTGTTTCGGTTAGTGAGTACTTGGTTTGATTTTTAGCTAAAGGGGGTGTTTTGTTTGTTGTTTTGGCCTTGGAGACCCTGAAGAAAAGAGCTTCCCTGTGTTTATTTTTACTGTAGTAGTTTTGGGCAATAAATCTTGTTTAATGACATCTATTCTCCGGTAGCTCATGTTTTCTCTTTCACTTTGTGTTACCCCTCACCCCAGTCAACACTTCGTTTTTAAGTGGGGCGTAACATAAGTGGGGGCTCGTCCGGGATTAATTTTGGATATGGCACAGTTTATCCTGGGTGATTTTATAGCTAGGCCTGCATTAGACCAGCTTGATGCATGTGGGAAGGAGGATTTATGTGCTGTTGCCGCGCATTATGAAATCCCTGTGGCTAAGTCCATGAAGAAGAGCAAGTCTCTTGTTGTCAGAAGGTTGGTTGGGAAAGGTGTGTTCCCTTTAGATGTGGACTCGGGGGATGCCGCGTCACTCCTCGACACCTCTGATCAGCCTGAGGTTTGTGCTGAGGAGGGGGCGGGGACAAACCAGGTGGGGGAAAGCCACCAGCCTCTCTTCCACGGTTTGAGCCCTTCTCTGTTGAATCCAGTAATCCCAGTGTTAGTGCGCGCTTAAAGGTACGTTTAGCTCGTCTTGAACTTGAGGCCAAAGAAAGGGAACGTAAGGATGAGCTTGAGTTCAAGCTAAAGTGTCGGCAGCTAGAAGCTGAGACATCTATTAGGTTGCGTCAACTGGAGTTGCAAGCTAACAAATTGTCTCCTGAGCCTTCTGCTCCACCTTCAGTGAAGGATGAAGATAACAATAGTAATCCTTCAGATAATTCTCCCCCTGCTCCTGCACCTGATGTAGGCAAAAACATTGCCCTAGTTCCACCATTCAGGGAGACTGAGGTGGAGGCCTATTTTAATGCGTTTGAGCGCATTGCTATGGCTTTACATTGGCCCAAGGAGGTTTGGTCCCTTTTGCTTCAGTGCAAATTAATTGGTAAAGCACAGGAAGTATGTGCAGCTCTCACAATCGAGGACAGTCTTGTGTATGACAATGTCAAAAGCGCTATACTCAGAGGCTATGAGTTGGGGCCTGAAGCTTACAGGCAGTTTTTCAGGACCCTGAGGAAATCCACTGCTCAAACATTCCTTGAGTTTGCAAGGAAAAAAGGGATACTATTTGATAGGTGGTGTCAAGCAAGCAAAGTTTCAGAGTTTAACGCACTGCGTGAACTGGTATTGTTGGAGGAATAAAAAAAAAAAACTGTGTTCCTGACCGTACAGTGCTGTACCTGAATGAACAAAAAGTTGCCACTTTGCAGGAGGCAGCTGTCCTGGCATAAGAACTCGCTTTGACGCACAAAAGCGTGTTTGTGGGTAAAGCTGAATCACTCTATCACGAACAGATGAAAAAGGACACAAAGCCACACCCTCAACAACAGCATCCTGCCATGCGATTGCATTTGTCTCTAACCATCAGGAACCTTCACGTTAACTTTTATCGAGTGGAAAAAAAAGTTAGCATTCATCCTCCAGCTTCACTGTTTATGTTATGCTAACATAGCTGTGTCACTAGCTGGTATATAATGATGTAGGCGACCCGGCTCAGGGGGTTGGGAATCGCATCTGTAACCGGAAGGTCGCCGGTTTGATCCCTGGGCTCTCTGTCCTGGTCGTTGTGTCCCTGGGCAAGACACTTTACCCTACTTGCCTACTGGTGTTGGCCAGAGGGGCCGATGGTGCGATATGGCTATTATATGATGTATATTATGATGTATATAATGATGTGCTACGTAGCACATCATTATATACCAGCTAGCCCAACTTCTGTAACCCTACAAACGTCACATCTGTTTAGTTTCCTGTCTTCATTTATGTTGGAAATGATAGCAGGGCTGTACGTTTGAATTTTTTAAGAAATCTCTCAGTCAGAACATGCTATATCATGCTCAGGTAACTAGCGAAACTAGCGAGCTAACTTCCTTCTAACTTCGTTAAATGTAATAAATTCTGTTTTCATGGATGCCTAGATGTTAAACTTCATAGTTACACCTGGTAAAGCAGCAATGCTGATCGTTTTATTAAAGATGAAAGAATTTAGACAGTTTTTAACTCTCAGTGATGCTGCAGTGTTCGTTTGACTTTGGGACCTGAAGAGACAGAGTTTAGGACCCAGATTACTCCCAGATTTACGAGCACCTTAGTCCGACAAATACGGCAATAACGACAGCCCGCTTGCCTGTTCTAAAAAAAAAAAGTGCTTTGGTGGGTATCTGACGGACAAACACCAAACCAGTTCCACATCACTGAAGTTGCACCATTTTTACAAACCAATTCTGGTTCATCAGTTTCACTCAATGATCCACTTTCTCCCTTCTCATTCTCCGTTACCCATGCTTTTTTGGCCATGTGCGCATGAAAACAAAGGCACTGCACATGCATGTTTTACCCATATTTTATCACGATATTTCCACAGTAGTTAATAATCCACAGCTATTTTCAGTTGCAGATGATAAAGGATTCAGAAAGTTTAAATAAAATAAAATTCTGAGGGAGTTTGGCCATTTTTATGACCACAGCATGATTTAGCATCAGATTCTTTCAGGAACTTCAACCCACTAAGTGGAAGGTAGATGAATTTTACAATGAACATTTATCCAACAAACCAGACTTTCACCACCTGTGGAAGGTAGTAAAACTTGTCTTGGTTCTCTCACATGGTCAAGCCTCTATTGAGAGAGGTTTTTCCGTTAACAAGGAGGTGATGGTTGAGAACCTTAAACAGCATTCACTGATTGCTCAGCGGGTCATTATTGACCATGTTGGAGGTTTGCACAATGTAGGCTACACAAAGGACTCATGGAGGAGATAACAGAGATAAAAGAAAAGAATGGAGGAGGATATGCAGGTTCTCCTAAAGTCTGCTGATCTGAATGCAGAAAAAGCTGAGTCGGAAGGAAAATTGTGCTGTATCTCAAAGTCCAATGGGCTTCGAAGAGCTGCAAAAGAAAAGGTTAAAACTCTGGAGGTTTTGGAGAAACAGCTAACTGACAAACTCAAGGAACTGAAAGACACTCCTTAATGACTCAGCTCTGACTTTGGATGCCCATGTAAAATCTTTGGTTCACTCCTGTTTTTATCATTTGAGAAACATTGCTAAGCTGAGTCCCATTGTATCGCGCTCCGAATTAGAAATTGTCATTCATGCATTTGTTTCATCTCGTCTGGACTACTGTAATTCTTTGTTTACTTGTTTATGTAAAGCCTCTTTGGAGCGTCTGCAAGTTGTTCAGAACGCTGCTGCAAAGCTTCTGACCAAGTCCTCCAAGTTTTCCCATGTCACACCCCTGCTGATTCAGCTGCACTGGCTCCCCGTTAAATTCAGGATCCAGTTTAAGGTTTTGACCTTTACTTTCAGGGCCCTGCATGGACAAGCACCAACATATATAAGTGAACTTTTGCATCCATACATTCCCAGCAGGTCCCTGAGGTCATGTGGCCAGGGCTTGTTTGCTGTCCAGCACACGAGGCTGAAAACAAAAGGCGACAAAGCTTTTGGAACTGTGGCCTCCCAGATTGTGGAGCCTGAGATCTGTGAACTCAGTGGTCGCTTTTAAAAAACAACTAAAAACCCATCTTTTTAAACTTATTTTAGTTGATTTTTATTTTTAGGTTTTAGCTTCTGTGAAGCAATTTGTGATTTCTATCTTGAAAGGTGCTATATAAATAAAGTTTTACTTACTTACTAAATAGGCCCTTAAAATGCAGTTTTCCCCCCTACCAGAGTTCCACCATGTATTTTTGCACTATTTCGAATTGTTTTTGCATTAACTCTTTGTATGATTTCTATGGGCTCAAAATGTGGTCATAAATATTTTGTACTTGTAAAAAAGATTTGTATGTGTAAAAAGAATTTGTGTGTGCGTAAAAAAGATTTGTATGTGTAAAAAAGATTTGTATGTGTAAAAAAGATTTGTGTGTGCGTAAAAAAGATTTGTGTGTGCGTAAAAAAGATTTGTGTGTGGACCCCCTGCAAGTTACAAGTTCGGATTTTGACCCTATATTTCTTCCTTTCATCTGATTGGTCAATGTCATGTCAATCACAAATGTAACAATCCAATCAGAGAACAGATGGGTTTGGCTGTCAGAGGGGCGCTTTTTTGAACTGCAGGTCCTTGAAGGGTGATACAGTTTGAAGCTGGGGGATCGCTATATAAATATCCGATAGCAGCTAGGTCCCCTAACTTTCAGTAGCTGTTGAAAGGAAAAAGTTGTGGTATATCAGTGGTTAGAAATACCATTATTACTTTAGGATTAGTTTAACACAAAGTCAGAGCTGACCCAGGACCATTGCTGTGAGTCACAGTGCGCAGCATAAAAGTCCTTTCACATCGGACGCAGGATGTGCTGCTAATGCTAACTGCTAACTAAAAGCAAAGGATCCAGAATTTGTTACGGTGGCTGCTGGGCTCTGTGGGTTTTTGCAGCAGCTCTACCTGTATTAGATGCACCTGCTCCTTGTCTTTTCTATCTCTGACTTTATGTCCTCTACAAGAGTTTGGTTTTTTTGCTGGTTCTTCAAATGTTCAATAAAAACATGTATGCTAATTCATAACGAAGAAAGCTTTGTAATGAAGACTGTCATTTCCAAAACACTGCCTGCCCCCACCCCGCGGTCCGCAGCGCTGTTGAAAAGGCTGTGGAAGTCCCTGTATTAAACACGTAGACCTGTGACACAAAAATCACCAAACTCGGACGACCACAGACTGTTTTCCTTCTTGGTGATGAAGGAAAATGCTGGGTTGGCATGTAAAAGGGCATTTATTCCCTTCAAAGACCTGCAGTTCAAAAAAGCGCCCCTCTGACAGCCAAACCCATCTGTTCTCTGATTGGATTGTTACATTTGTGATTGACATGACATTGACCAATCAGATGAAAGGAAGAAAAATAGGGTCAAAATCCGTACTTGTAACTTGCAGGGGTTTTTTTTCTAAGTCCACACACGAATCTTTTTTACACATACAAATCTTTTTTACGCACACACAAATCTTTTTTACACATACAAATCTTTTTTACGCACACACAAATCTTTTTTACACATACAAATCTTCTTTACGCACACACAAATTCTTTTTACACACACAAATCTTTTTTACGCACACACAAATCTTTTTTACATGTACAAATCTTTTTTACATATACAAATCTTTTTTACAAGTACAAAATAGTTATGACCACATTTTGAGCCCATAGATTTCCACAATACTTTAATACAATGCCTACCTGAAAGACAAATTCTATTATTTCTCATTTTTACAAAAAAGTGAAATCATTATGAGTATGTGCGTTTTTGTATAAATATGTAAATTATGACAGTGCTGGAAAAACTTGAACATGGACCTTGAAAGTGCTTAAAAAGTGCTTGAATTTTTTCCTGAAAAAGGTGTACGAATGCTGTGAACTACTGTTACAGCAACACACATGGACTACTGGTGCCCCACACAACAACCAATGTCCACTATGTGAAGGAGCCATACACATGCCTTCCCCTCTTGTTAACTGAGATGAACTGCTGGCATATTTGTTTTACATCTATATTGTCCAGTCTCTCCTGGTGGACATGGCAACACGTTATTCATGGTTACTGTACATAAAATTTTAGACTGATGTGGCCAAAGCCTAAAACGATGCGCCGTGAGTTTGCTTTTCTCGTCAGCTCAGATATTTGAAGTTGACACAGCTACATTCTCGCCTGAAAATATGTTAAAAGTTTATTTTGCAACCCAGAAAGAGTAAGAAGAGTAATACTAAATCTAAGTAGCAGCAGTAGTAGTAGCCATTGTTGGAAACTGGAATTGGCTGGGCCAATCTGGGATATGGTTTTTCAATTTTGTTGTCTGGGTGGAGAAACGGGAGAAATTCCGGAGAATGGTGGCTCCGGGAAATTTTCGGGAGGGGCACTGAAATTCGGGATTCTCACGGAAAAAGCGGGACGGTTCACATGAATGGCCTGGTATTGCCTGTAACAGTCATGGTCCTGGGTCAAGCGACCCAGTGTTTGAGTTTATGTATCTTTTGTACTTCTGTTGTGCCTTAGCTTAGTGCACCTAGTTAATTTCTAGATTGCTGTTTAGTCTTGTTCCTTAGTTGTTTATGTCATCTTCCCCTGTACTAAGTCTCCCTGGTTCATGTGTCACGTCTGCGTGGTTATGTTTAGTTCATGTCTAATCTCCATGTTTCCTGTTTTACTTTGAAAGTCTGTATTCAATGTCAGTGTATTCAGTTTCACCTGTCCTGTCGTTATGGTTCATGTGTGTCAGCTGTGCTCCCATGTGTGACCACTTCCCCTGATCATCCCTCATGTGTATTTAGTCTCTGTGTTTCATGTAGTCTGTGTCGCGTCGTCTGTGTTCCCACCCCCTGTGTTCCGTATCTCCAGCCATAGCCTTTCCATAGTTTATGTCCAGTTTAGGTTTCTGTTGAGTTATACTCTTATGCTGCCCTCACTCTGGTTTGTTCCTTTTCATCAGCCATAATAAAAGGCTCGCTTTTGTTTAATCCACTCCTGTATCTTCGCTTGTGTTCGCACCTGGGTCCACCACACACATTTCTGCACGGTCTGCCTCCGCAGATCATGACAGTAACGCTATTATGACGGATACATTTTATGAGTGAATTTGACTTTTAGTGACTTACAGGTTTTTTCAAAAAATACTTTCTTATATCCAGGTTCTTCCTTTTTGCTGCCATCCTCCTCTCCTCCTTGCAGATCCTCGCAGCGCATATGAGCTCAAATTGTGGTCATAAATATTTTGTACTTGTAAATCAGGATTTGTATGTGTAAAAATTTGTGTGTGTGTAAAAAAATACGTGTGAAACTCTGCAAGTTACAAGTACGAATTTTGACCCTATTTTTCTCTATCCAATCAGAGAACAGATGGGTTTGGCTGTCGGAGGGGCTCTTTTTTTGAACTGCAGGTCCTTGAAGGGTAATACAGTTTGAAGCTGGAGGATCTCTATATAAATATCCGATAGAAGCTAGGTCCCCTAACTTTCAGCAGATGTTGAAAGGACAAAGTTGTGGTATATCAGTGGCTAGAAATACCATTATGACCCGGGACCACTGCTGTGAGTCACAGTGCGCAGCATAAAGGTCCTTTCACATCGGACGCAGGATGTGCTGCTAATGCTAACTAAAAGCAAAGGATCCAAAATCTGTTGCGCTGGCTGCTGAGCTCTGTGGATTTTTGCAGCAGCTCTACCTGTACTAGATGCACCTGCTCCTTGTCATTTCTATCTCTGACTTTATGTCCTCTACAAGAGTTTTTTTTTTTTTTTTTTTTGCTAGTTCTTCAAATGTTCAATAAAAACATGTATGCTAATTCATAACGAAGAAAGCTTTGTAACTATCCCCACTATTTAACTCTTTCTGCACCACTAGGTGAATGAGATGCTTACCGATCGTTTTTTTTTTTCTTTCTATCAGTTTTGTTTTTCTTTACTCGAAGAGATCAAATTATTGGTGGGGACATGTCCCTTCCGTCTATGCCAAATCTACGCCCTTGTGACAGAGAATATGCATCTTCTTTTTGTTTTCATAATTTATATTTAATTGTGTTGTGGTTTGCAGTGTTTTGTGTTGTTTCACTTCAAATTTGTAAAAGGAAAAAGCTGAAAATTTAAATAGTTAAAAGTTGAAATGTGAATAGTTGATTTTTGTATTATATGATTTATTTATTACATTTTATGTGGAGTGAATAAATAAAAGTATATTTACGGTGGCCCCTACAGACAAAGCACGTACAAACTCCAAAACACGTAAAAACTCCAAAACGCGCACAAACTCTGAAGCACGTACACACTCCAAAACACGTAAAAACTCCAAAACGTGCACAAACTCCGAAGCACGTACAAACTCCAAAACACGTACAAACTCCGAAACGCGCGCAAACTCCGAAGCACGTACAAACTCCGAAGCACGTACAAACTCCAAAACGCGCACAAACTCCGAAGCACGTACAAACTCCAAAACACGTAAAAACTCAGAAGCACATAAAAACTCAAAACACAAACAAAAGACAACAGAAGTGCTCCAGGATGCTAGGGGCAGTGTTGAACTTTTGTTACCTAGTGGCTACACAAGCCAGCAAGTAGCAACGACCGGATTTGGTGTGTGGTAATAACAGGGAAATGAACTTTTTAAAAAAAATTTTTTTATTATTTGACTATATATGAATGCTTGTGTATAAATACACAAACAATACACATATGCTTTCAATTGTGTAATTTAAGTGATCTAGGTAGCTCTGTTTTGGAAGTTCAGTTCATGCTAGAAATGTGTTTTGTTTGTATGTGCTTTTTGGAGTTTGTACGTGTTTTGTCTCTAGGGGCCACCGCATATATTTGTATATAAACATATATAAATACAACCACTTTTTTAAACATTTGTAATTCCTTTTGTGCATAATTTTATATTAAATTAAATAATTAAATAAATTTAAAGTGACAAAACAACCTGAAGAGCCGGCTCTTTTTAGTGAGCCGAACCAAAAGAGCCGGTTCTCTAAAAAGAGCCAGAAATCCCATCACTAATTTACAGTGGCCCCTTGAGACAAAGCACGTACAAATTCCGAAACATGTAAAAACCCCGGCGCACGTACAAACTCCAAAACACGTAAAAACTCCACAACACATTAAAAACTCCGAAGCGCGTACAAAACACAACAGAAGTGCTCCAGGATGCTAGGCAAAGTGTTGAGCTTTTGGTACCTAGTGGCTACACAAGCCAGGAAGTACCAACAACTGGAGTGTGTGGTAGTAGGGCTGGGCGATATGACCCAAAATTCATATCTCGATATTTTTAGCTGGATGGTGATATACGATATATATCTCAATTATTATTATTTTTTTAAGCCATAAGGTGAGAACAAAAAGAGAGTTCCTAGTCAAAGCTTTGTCCCAGATGTCACACAAGCACTTTTATTAACATACAGCATAGAGATATACATGAAAAACTTACTCAAAAATAAATTATGAGCATTTATTAAATAATAATGCTCCATAAATAAAAGAAAAAATTTTGTTTTTGTGCATAACAAAAAGCTCACAATCGTGCAGTCAAAATGTAAACTAAAATACGGTGACCATAATAACAAAGACAGACAGATTTCACAGCTGCTCTGTTTCCAAGTTCTACTATGTGACTGACAGCCTGGAGTTTGAAATCCTCTTTGTAACCACGTCGCTGAACAGGTGCCATTTATGGTCCTTATGCAAACACAGTACGGTAATATTACGTTGAGGCACAGTATGTATCACTCTGCGAGGCTCCTCTGTAGCCGTAATGCTTCGACAATTAATCAAGTGGTGCAGCTCCGTAGCTTACCAAAGTTGTACTAAAACATTTTTTGACAGATTGCTGAGCGCCGTGTACCACATAAAATCAGTTCACAATCATCAAGCCCCCTGTCCAGCCCCACGCACGGGGCAATGCGCAGCAACTCGTTAACAGAGATTTGCTGTGTCCATCTTGTCGTTGCCTGCAGGTGAAGAAATGGGGGAGGGGGAGGAGATGTGTTCAGTGAAGGAGAGTGGCGAGGCCGAGTAACATTGCGTAGAGACAAAAGTGGACGAAAGAGAGGCAAACTTGTGGCTCCACAAGCCGTTCCTTCTGCTCTCAAACTGTCTTTATTTTTATCTGCAGTCTCTGTTTTGTTCATGCTCATCTTTGCCTGTGTCCTGTGCGTTCAAAGCGTTGTCTGGTTCTCTAGTCTCTCTGTGTTGCCCATGTCCTTCATTAGCTATGCCATATGCCCTTAATGCTTCGTCTTTATCTGTAATCGCTGTCTGCTCTCTTTTCATCCTCTGTTGTATCTTCTGCTCTCAAATAGTTTTTTTTCTTTAGCTGGGGTTTCTATCTGTGGTTCTGGTTCATTTTTGGCTGCATCCTCTGTGCCCAGTGCCTTGTCTTTATTTGTTGCCTTTATGATGCCTTTTTACATCTTCAGCTAAGTCTTTTGTGCTCAATCCTTGGTCTTTTTCTTTGGTCTCTCTCTGTGCTCTCATTCCTTCCTCTCTTGTATCTTCTGCTTTGAAATGGTCTTTTTCCTTGGTTGTAGCCTCTGTCTGTGATCCATGTTTGTCTGTTCTCTGTGCTCAGAGCTTTGATTTTGTATGTAGTTTCTTTCTGCAGGTGACTAGAACCTTCTTTGTCTGTTGTGTTCACCAGGGGACCATTTTCATTTTTGTCTTCTTCATTATCTGTAGTGACTGTTTGTATATTTTTTAATTTTAGGAGAATTCCAACATTTATACTTTTTAAGAAGTTCAGTAGGACAAGTGTTCTGTGTCCTTTGTGTCTTCTTTCTCCATGGCTTTTCCTTTTTCTGCAGCATTTTCTTTGTCTTTAGTGGATCCCAATATACCTTCTGCTGTAAGGCCAATGTGTTCACAATTATCGTCACAATCTTCCTCTTCACTACTCTCTGTAGTCCCCATCCCTGGTGTATCTTCATCACCTGTTGTGTCTTCTTCTGCCCTCGCTTCCGCTTTTCCCCGGCCAGTCTTCATATGTGAGTGTTTTCCAGATGTGCTTCCTACTGTCAGGTCAATAAAGTAACTTCATTGTTACTTTCATCTTTGCTGCTGTCTGTGTCAGTGATGCTTGCTTGCTGTTAGGTCCTCCTTTTCACATTTTCCTAATCAGAGAGAAGCTGGTTTTCCTGGGATGCCAAACTTCCTCCATGCATTTTGAAATAATGTCAGCATCTTAGAATAAGGCCCTCTATTGGTGTTGGCAAAAATGAATTGTGATGATTCACCAGGTTATCTGCAGCAGTACACAAAGCGTTGAAACCATACATATTCCTCTTTTGTTAGGGAAACAAGTGCATGACCAAATGTTTCTTTAGTCTTGTGCTCTTTTGCTTGTAAAAGAATCAGCAGCTAAATTATGATACACAGTCATTAATGTTCCTGGTAAAAAAAAAAAAAAAAAAAAGCTGAATTGCTACGTACTACACTATTCATCTTGTTGGGACACAATTTGCGAATCTGAATCACTCATTTACCAAAACTCTAAACACATTCTCAACCGCAAAACTCATTTGCCAGTGTGGTGCACTCGTACCCAGAATGATGCACACAGGCTACAGAAGTTAAACACAACTAACACTGTTGTCATCTTTTACACAATACCACTTAAAATTGAAAACACATGCTGCGACCTCCTCTCAGGGGTGGATCTAGATAAATTTTCTTAGGGTGGCATGAGGGTGGCAAAGAAATCAAATGGGGTGGCAAAATCAAAGCCTTTTTTTCAAACACATATGCAGGTGGTTATATGTGGTTAAACTAATTCAAATGCACTAAGTATACATGTTTTTCATATAAATAAAGTCTAACACTTAATTATTGTCTGGAGCCCACATAATTACACACTTTAGTTACATAAAACATGTGAGTTTTTATGTTATGTACTGTATAATAAATAAATATGTAGCCCAATAAGTATAAAGTCCAGAAAGCTACACAACTTGGGCGGTTCATTTACAAACGCAAGTCTAACTTAAGTGTCACACTGTTTTTTGTTAGAAAACAATCACATTGTTACAGCTTAAATTACACAAAATGTCAGAAATCTGCACTGTCATGAACAAAAATCTAAACCTAATTTTTCATGATTTCTTGGATTAACCCACTGAGGTCTGAAATTTTTTGACTCCTTTTGAGTTTACATTTGTATTTCACCCTCAAATTGTTTCATTTCATTTTTTCCCCTTGCCTTGTTTGGTGTCTTTTCAGCTCAACTAAATTTAGTTGGGGTTTTTTTCAATGACATACTGCATTAGTACTACGATTACTATTAACAGTACTATTACTGATCTGAAATCACACAAAGAGCTTAAAATCCTAGTAGTATTTTTTTAATCTAAAAAAAAAGACATGTTGAGTAAATTTTTATAACTTGAAATGCAAATATAAAATGTACATTTTGTAAACACAACTATTTATCTAAAAATGCAGCCAATACACCTGCCGTTTTTTTCATTTTGTATGACCATTTAAAAATATTACTAAAACCAAAGTGAGAGAACAATCAGGTGTCGCACTAAGATGCCCCACAAAAGATATGTGCCAGTAAAAAAAAGTTTGTCCACCAAAAGACAGAGGAGAACAGCACAGGGATAAACCTGCAGGCCTGACAACAGGTGTATCACTCCGCTGGTTTTCTACTTAGTAACAGTGTTTACATTGCAAATGTGCCTTTGTGACATTCATTAGTGCCCTCACTGACACACAAAACAAAACGGCTTCACAACAGAACAACTACACAACACAACACACTAATGCTGGTCAGACACTGCGTTTTTTTTCAGTCGCGCGATTCAGCTCCTGCTCAAACTGTACGATTGACTCGCAGGGGTTAGAAGTTCATAGGTCACGATGCAGGGTCTCACACTATACGGCCCGATGCTCTGATGCGACCTGAGTGCTCACACTGTACGTACATGCACAACACGGCGTGTTGTTGTTTCTGGAAGAAGAACCCGGAAGTCAACCGCCAATAAACAATAAGAAGAAGAAGAATCTGGAACTGGGGAGATTGTAATCCGGGAAATTTGAAAATGCTCACCAAAGAGAAACGCGCTGCCTTAGCAATGTGTGCCATTCTGTGTGCAGAAAGATCTAAAAATAAAAAGCGACTGCGTGTATGGACAAGGAAATGGCTAGGAAAACGGCAGTACGGTCTGTCAATTCTACAACAAGAACTGGAGGTAAGCAGCAACAGCTAAATTGCACTTACCTACAGGACTTTATCTTCATGATGATGGGTAAATGTTTGAAGACATCTGATGCTTCTACTTTCAGTAGGCAACATTTAATTTTAGACTATTAGTATTTTATTTAATTGGATTACTGGCCATTAACTACAGTACTTTTACATTTTACTTGAGTAGCATTCTAGTGAATGACTTGAACATCTACCAAAGTGATTTTTGGGACATCTTTCTGCTTCATACAACATTGGTTAAATATCAGTCCGACTCTTTAATTATCAATAACATTCAACCACTATTACAGTTTTTTTTTTTTTTATTGGTTTGGCGCAGTTTTCACAAGCAATTGGTACATTTTCAAAACTCTTAGTACTTATATCACAACAGATCATCAAAAGTGCACCTTTTTCAAACATTTCAGCATATTTTCAATTGTGTCAGTACAATACACATTATGACAAAATATCCTTTTCACTACACAAAATAAGTGTTTCATCTAAATAAATGTTTTGTTCACAGTTACTGCCTTTCATAATGTTATCACTATCAAATTTTTGATTTGCATCTCTTATTATTCAGTTTAATACATTTGTCTATCATTTAATTCAACTGATCTTAATGTTTAATCAATGAATCCTTCATTATGTCCACGGATTTTCAACTTGACTGATTGTTGTCTGGTCATTTGTAAGTTACACATTGCTGCAAGAGCTTTCAATCTAGAAATACTAATTGCTAATTGTTTCCCCCTGATGATCACAATTAGTTACCATATAAGTAGAACTGTGTTTGAGACTTTGCTCTGTTCAAATATGGAGCAGGATAGACTCATAGGGAGAGGAAACCTTCATCGAAGAGGTGGTGGTGCTCCTCGACAGAGAGGTGGTCTTCAGAGAAATGTAGGCAGAAGACAACGCACCATCATCTCTAATGAAGTCCGGGCCATCATTGTTGACCATGTGGTTAACAGAGGCTTTACCATGGCTGAGGCTGCCAGGTTGGTACAGCCTAATTTACAAAGGTCAACTGTCAGCTCTATCATCAGAACTTTTCGCCAAGAAAACCGGTATGTCTGCTATAGCAACTTCACTTCTAAAATATAGTACTCTATTGTATAGATGAACAACATGTAATTGTCAGTTTACAGTAATGTAATTTGTAATACTTCAATATTCACAGTATATGATTGTCCTCAGAATTAACAGGAGACAACCTGGTGGTGGTCACCCACGTGTTTTGACTGACCAGCAGGTGTTGGCTGTGGTGGAAATGGTCAGGGCAAGGAATGACATACAGCTGTCTGAAATCAAACAGGCTATTGAGAACAGCAATGACACCTTTGCCAATATGCCATCAATTAGCCTTCCAACGATTGCCCGGCTTTTGAAGAAGCACCAGGTTTCCATGAAACACATTTACTTGGTTCCTTTTGAGAGGAACAATGTCCGGGTGAAACAACTGCGTTCAGAATATATTCAGGTACAACACTAAACTGGCATGCAATTACTCTAACAGTACTGACAACTATTAGTTGTAAAAAAAAATAAATAATAAATTATCATTTTAGAGGGTGATGGAGCTGGACGCTGCTGTGAATCATCACAAGTATATTTTTGTTGATGAGGCCGGTTTCAATCTGGCAAAAACTAGACGCAGAGGACATAACCTTATTGGACAAAGGGCTACCATCAAAGTCCCTGGACAACGTGGGGGAGACATCTCAATGTGTGCAGCTATATCTGAAGATGGTGTAGTAGGCTGTAGACCAGTTCTAGGGTCATACAACACTGAACACCTGATAGTTTTTTTTTTTTTTTTTTAAATGAACTGGAGCAGGCCTGTCAGGGAGAAGACATCGTCTATGTTGTTATGTGGGACAATGTCAGCTTTCAATTTTATTTATTTTTTATTTTTTATTTTTTTTGTTATGCCTGAACATAAGTGTAATATTTGCTGTGTAAAGTTTTACAGTTCAGTTACACTCATTCATCACCAAGGACAATTTGAAACGCTTACCTTGTATTATTTGCTCCTGAATGAAATGATTGGTAAAAGTACTAAGTTGAAAAAAGATCTTACTGTTTTGTTTGGGTGATTAAAGCAAATGTTCTCAGAATATATCACAATGATCATATGTTCTGCAACAATGATTAAGTGGAATGAAAATATGTGCAAATACAATGAAATCATGACATCAGATTTGAAAGAATGACTAGTGGTGTTACAAATGTGATCAAATGTGAGTTTTGTACTGAGAGATTTGAAAATGTACACTTTAGTTATGAAAATAGTACCAAACCAATTAAAAAAAACTGTAGCTTTAAGGTGACGCAGGTCGGAGGTAAACCATGGAGCTGAACGGGAAAATGAGACAGTTCGATGTTTAAGGGGAGCAAATATGTTAAGAAGGCTATGAAGGTTGACATTATAATGACAAACGAGTTCATGAGGGGTTGAGGAGCAGTGGATAGATGGAAGGTCATGGGCGGCAGATGAAAAAACAGCTGGGTTGATATTACTAATTTTCCTAAAAGTGATATTACGAGAGATACAGGTTTTGGAAGCGGTTATGTTTGCATCAAAAGAAATAAACATATGATCAGACTGGGGAAACAATGTGGCTTTACAATGGGTGGGGGTAATGCCAGAACAACAGACCAAATCCAGGATATGACTTTTGGAATGGGTAGGAAATTTTATGTACTGTAGAAGCCCAAAACTTTCCAGGCAGGAGGTAAAATCTCTGGAAAGACGGATTTTATTATTGTCCATATGAATATTGAAGTCACCAGCAATGATCAGATTTGGAGAAAGTACAGAAAAATGAGTGAGAAGAGCAGAAAATTCATTTAAAAACTCCTTGTTTGGCTTAGGTGGCCGATAAACAGTACATATGATGATGGGGGTAGATCCAGGGAGCTGTAGTGCAGTGTATTCAATAGAGGTGGCAACTCTACTAACTAACCTTATGAATAAAATAAGGTTCACTATCAGTAGGGTCATAGCACCCACCCAGCTGTATAGAAACTAGGGCTAGGTATCGTCACTGATTTCCAGAATCGGTTAGATTCCAATTCGATTCAAGTTGAATCGAGGAAATTTGGCCTCAGACAGTCAGAAATATTACAATTCTAAACACTTATCAGTACATTTCCATATTTTTATATCTATGAAAAAACAGCTGACACTTGTGAGGTGTCAGCTGGTGTAAGGTGTAAGCATCACAGCAGATGGCTTTGTGTCAAAGTAACTGAACATAAAACACAGAAAAAGATGAAGAAGATTTTCCTGGTCTGGCTTTTTATAGCACATGAGCTTAAAAATATTGTGCAGTAGAACAAAAAAGAAAGAAAACCATACAGTATGAACATTAGTTGCTGCTGCTGAAGTGAAGCAGAGTAAAATTACAGAGGTTTTATTAGAGACACCGCTAAGCGTTTTGCAATTTTGCATATTTATAAAAATTTACATTTGTTCAGTATTGAATAATAGAAATGAGGCTTTCAAGTCGGAAGCAAGTAAAAAAAAAAAAAAAAAAAGGCAGCCGACAGCGCTGTAAACAACGGTAGACTAAACCGAGATTTTTGGATGGGAAACTGTTTATGAAGTACACTGAGAGAGAGAGAGCTGTACATGAAGCATGATTTTACCGTGGTGGAAGCAAAACAGCAAAAGTCAGAGGGAATTCATGACGATGTTTATGTGAAGCAAAAAGTATGGATCTTCATTTGCTGCTGGTTCAGTCAATATTGTTTGGAGAGAGATAAAACCTGCAGATTCTAGAATCGATTTTGGTCGATAAATCGATAATCAAAACCCACCCCTAAAATTCCGTCATGCTAGCTAGTACGCAGTACAAGTTATTTTAACTGACTGTAAAAAGTCAGAACAACAAAAATAAACTACACCTAAACTTGGTTTATATCTGACCCAGAGAGAATGCAGGTGATAACTTCTTAACTGAAGTTCAGTTCACCTGATAGTAGAATTAGTTTTTAATTTTTAATTTCAGGATCACAAAAGAGAACAGAGTTAAACAGCATCACCTGCTTTTGAGCTACAATACAAATGAAAAAGATGCTAAATGCAGTAGTAGTAGTAATAGACTTGGGGTACCACTTTATTATACAGCCCATGACTAAGGGGGTAACTCCCCTGTGATTTAATGGAATTTCAGTTCATTTTATTTGAAATTATGTATTTACAAAAAAAACCCTTAAAGACATGTACACTATAATTATTTATTTTTCTCCTCTAAAAATGTATTTGTCACCAGATCCTCTTGTGCTGCCTGTCTTTTTCCCCTTATGGAATTATTTGCTTAAATTGTGTTTTATGTTGCGTGCCATGACATAAAGATAATTCAATTTCACAGGCCCAAGAGGATTACTTGCACATAAAATCTAAAACCCACGCACATAGAACTCAGTTTGAGGGATGAGGGAAGTGGAAATACCTGGGGAGACACAGTTGACACAAATGAACATGACGGGGTAAGTAGAAGAAAATACATTGAACATGGAAACACTAGACTCTAAAAAATAAAACAGAAAACATGGAGAGATGTAGACATGACTCCCAAGCTTGACAACGTGGACATAACACAGACATGAAACACATGACAGGAAACATGACACATAACCAAGGGGACATAGATGAAACAAAAACCAGAATAAAACTCAACTAAATCCTAACTAATAATAACACAATAACACAAGTTAGTATCATCAACTTAATATAAGAAAATCAAAAATACAAAATAATCTCGAAACATTGGGTCACAGATCAAGCCCCTGACATTGTCGATCTCCCGCTCGCTTCTACCGTCACTTGTGAACAAGACCCCTAGGTACTTAAATTCCTTCACTTGGGACAGGAACTCATCCCTGACCCGGAGCAGGCACTCCTCCCTTTTCCGGCTGAGGGCCACATGAAGTGATATAATATGATATACAACTATCACTGAAGCAGCAAACTTTGTAAAGAAAAAAAAACTGTTAAAAAAACCCCAACACTTCTCATTCTCTGAAACATTTGGCCACAGCTGTAGATTACACTGTCAGTACTTGTTCACTCTTGTCAATAATTCTAAATTCTCTTTGTGCAGTTATAGTAGGTAAACAATATCTAATAATCTATCTAAATGACTGCTTTGTCTTTGAAAAGGTGAAAGAGCCTGAGGCCGGTGACAGTCCAGTTCCACTCCAGTTCCACTCCAAGTACATCCTTACGGTGGCTCACAGGACAAGGCCATGTTCCTGTCCTGCCAGAAGAAAAGAGAAACTTCAGAGTCTTCTTGCAGTCCAACCAAATATTCTGTATGGCAGCTGAATTGTCACCTCCGCATGCAGTCAAGTTACCAAACATAGTTCTATTAATCTGCGCTCGATTACTCTGGAACCGAAACAGGATGTAAGTCCCAAAAAACTGAATATTGGAACTGAAACTAAATTGTAGAACTGAAACTGAATGGTGAGAAGTGAAAATGCAATTATATCTTTGCAGGTGGTCTCCTCTCTACAGGAGCTCACTCTGCAGGTGCGGGAGAGATATAGGAGAGGTGGAGAATGAACTCAACCTGGGTGTGTATTGTCTTGTGTAGTTTGGGAGATGAATGGATGATGGGATGGGTGCAGTTTTCTCTGGGGTGGAGTCGGGTGGGCTGCCCCGGACTCTGTTGGGCTGGGCGGTGCTGCTGCTGCGGGCCCCGGTCCGGAGGGGCGTGGGCCCCCTTGCCCTGGCGGGTTCCAGAGAGTGGGGGTGCCTACTGTGGTCAGCGGGGGAGCTGGCCCCAGGGAGGGGCCGCTTGCCCCTCCCTTTCTTCCCTCTCCATCCTCAGCTGCCTCCCTATTCCCGCTCTACCACACCCACCCACACACGCAGGGCTTGGGGTGCAGGTATGTCACCAGGGTGCAGGGGAGGCACTCCCCCTCTGTCCCCTTCTGGCCGCCTGTGCCTCAATTTTATTCTGCAACCTAGACATCCACATTACTCACACTCTCACATAACACATACATATAGGGCCTTGGGGGTGGGCACGTTTACAGCATCCAGAGGATGGTCGGTGTATTCCAACCCACCTCTGGCGCCGGTGCCCCACCCTCAATTTTAAATGCATATAGACACTAAGGGTTTTCGGGAGGAGCCGGGCTGCTCTCTGAGAGGAAGCAGGAACCATGCTCTGCTGTGTTTTAAATGCACTTTAGAACAGCACACAGCAACACTACATATGAGTGGGCGTAGGGAGGTTTGGGGTCTTCACTCACCCCGGTTCTGTTAGCCGTCAGATTGGGGTCTGGGATGCGGGGCCTCCCTGCTACTGCAGATAAGGAGGTGGTCCGCTTGCCTCCACCCCAGAGAGAAGGGTTACATCTCCTGGGTCTAGGTGCGGCTTGCCCCTCTGGGGGCGGGGGTACCTGGACCTGGGATAAAGAGTATGTTTGGGGAGTGTGACTGTCTGCGCAGTGTCTATTTGTGTCTGTCGAGTGCCGAGTATTTGGTTGTGCATATGGGGTGGGAATGCACGTTTGTGTCCGCGTGCGCCTGTTCGTCTGTGTCTATATGTCAGGTTGGGTCTTAGACTCAACCTCTCTGGGTACATCTCAGGCCCTCCAAAGTACGGAGGCCTATCTCCCCTCACCACACTCCCTGCCGGTGGCTGATGCCCTCAGACGTTGGTGTGTTGGTGGTCCTTGTCGACTGGGGCTGGGCGCTCATGTATGTACCGGCTCACTCCTGGTGGACGATTGGCGGGGCCTGGCGCCTGTGGACCGGCAGAGCCCACGGGCACGCCACTGCAACCCCCTCTGGCCTCTTCTCCGTAGCTGCTGGGTGACCTCTCGTTTGGGGCTCTACTCAGCTCTTCCCAGGAGGGTGACACGGTTCCCCCCTTTTGGTGGTCCTCCTCGGGTCCTCGTACTCTGGGGCCTCTGGATGTCGGGGGCCTGGATCTCCTCCATACCTGCTTCATGCCCTGGGGGACGGGGCTATGGCTCCTCACACTCCCTAGCAGATCGTTACATGGAGAAACCTTTGGAATACAAGCATGCTGATCCACACAGGTATGCACACAGGTAGGGCTGCACGATTAATCGTTAGAAAATCACGATCTTGATTCATACTTATGTGCGATCTCATTTCCAAATGACAACGATTAAAAAAAAAAAAAAAAGACGACGACGACGATTGTACCGCATTTTGATCCGGGACGTACTCTGCATGAAAACAAGCGCTCACTCTTCCTGCTCAACAAATAACAAGGGCGGAGCTTTATACCACGTGATACAGAAGCTGTGCTGTGCCATGTGATGCTAAAAGTAGCAGGGAAAAAACAACGGAGAGCACATCAGGGATGACGAGAAAGTCACAGGAGAAAATCCGTTCCGGTCAACCACCCAAACATCAATAACGGGAACCTTATACAGCGCTTCCCTATACAGGTCGAACTTTCACAGGCACAAAGAAATTACGGAGGCTATCACTTATTTCCTGACCAAAGATATGGCTCCCATCAACACTGTGCAAAACGAGGGATTTAGGAAAATGATCAACACCCTAGACAAACGCTACACAGTGCCGTCCAGCAACTATTTTTCTATTGTGGCACTACCTGCTCTATACACGCAGCGTCGAGCAACGGTGGAGACAGAATTTCAAGCAGTACAACATTTTGCGGCAACAGAAAAACGTGAGACATTTCTTGTTTTTTATGTTTATTTATTGTTTTTATGTTCAGTCTCAACTGTTACGAAGTTGATGTGCAGTTAATAAGTGCAATAAATATTTATACTGGAAAAGAAAATCGTGATCTCAATTCTAAGCCAAAAAATCGTGATTCTCATTTTATGCAAAATCGTGCAGCCCTACACACAGGTGTACACACGGGTGTTCACAGACGCGGACTACACCTTTCTTGGCTGCTGCCTCAAAGCACATTGTGCGCTGTCTATCTTGCGTGCTGCACAATATCGTTTAATATTCAGTATCTACTGATAGTTAGTTTATTGTGATGGTGCTGTATTTATTATGTTGCTCTTTTTCTGTTTGCTTTCTCTTCTGTTTTTTTTTTCTCCATACAGGTGACCCAGGTGTTTTGTTTGTTTCTCTTTCTTTCTTCCCCACTTTCTCACCGTCTCTTCTTCCCTCTGGTTTTCTTTCTCTCCCTCTCTTTCTTTCATTCTTTCTCCCTGTCCTATCCCCCAGTCATGTCTGTCCCGTTGCAACCGAAAATAAAATAAATACATAATTATAATAAAGGTCAATCAAATGGACCAATATGGCAAGGCCATGATGATCCACGTGGTAAAATAAATCCGCTTGGCATCTTTCTTGGCCTTAAGACAACAATTCTGATGGCTAAAGATCCAAACGGGAAACAAACAAAAAAAAGAGAAAAAAAGAAAATGCAATTATTCGAGAGCTGCATTTTTAAAGGATAAAATAAAGTTTCAAAGCAAATGAATTCAGTTTCAGAATATAAAATTCAATTTCAATTAGGTGACGATTCATTTTCAAACCAACACATTAAATTTCAAATTAGGATAATTTGGGATAATTCGAATTCAGTTTTAAAAAGCATTTATTCAAGTTACAATTCAGATTCAATCTGAGCACTTCAAATTTTAATTTAACTTATTCAAATTCAGTTTTTGATGGCACAAAGTTCTGCCCATATGGAGCAACTTCCAGGTACCCACCCAGGGACTCCAAGAAGGCTAAGTACTCTGAACCACCACTCAGCGCATAAGTGCAGATGACAGTCAGGACCCGTTCCCCGACCCAAAGGTGCAGGGAACAAACCCACTTGTCCACTGGGAGAAATCCCAACATACAGGCAATAAGCCGAGAGGATACTAGGATACCCACCCCAGCCCTCCGCCTCTCACCAGGGGCAACTCCAGACTGAGACAGAGTCCAGCCCCTCTACAGGAGACTGGTTCCAGAGCCCAAGCCGGTACCTCTCAACCTCACGCACTAACTCGTGCTCCTTACCCACCAGAGAGGTGACATTCCATGTACCAATTGCCAGTCTCAGTAGCCAGGGATCAGTCCGCCAGGGCCTCTGCTCCTGGCTGCCGCCTGGCTCACAATGCACCCAACCCCTACAATGCCTCCTGCGGGTGGTGGGCCTGCAGTTACAAACAGTATCCCTCGTTCCTGATTTTTAGTTCCAAGCACTTCTTATAATGACTTATTACTGGTGAAATTTTGGATATATTAGCTCTTTATAGAGTGAAATTGCAGGGGAGAACATATTCTATAAGCCTTTAATATTTAATAATATTTTAAGCTGTAAAAAAAAAAAAACCCATACCTTTTCTTTTTGGTATATGACCAAAAATAAACTTTTGTGAAGAAGAAAAAGTGATAAAGAAATATTCCCTTCAAAATGTATCTTTCCACATGCCAAGAATTTGTCTTGGCTAAATGATTTAATCAAGTAATAGTGAAGCAGTAGTGGCAGAGAGGGTGGCATCAAGTGATGATGGACCAGAAGTGGCTGTAGGAACTAACTGCGGGAGGGCTGTGGCTGGTTATGGGCCTTCAGGTTGAGGTGACATAAATGAAGATGATAGTGCACCAGACGTTTTTTTTTAAACACCAGTGTAGCTTTACATGGCCGATGTTTACTTTTGAAATTATAACCCCCTTGGAACCTTGAAGGTTGGTGCTTTGGTCCTGGATAGCTGTTATAACGCATGAGCCTAAATAATTGGCTTCCAGCTTTCCTCCTTTCCTCTGCTGATTACTTATATTGGCTCTTAAAACCCTGTCACTGACTTTGAAGTCAGCATTTGTTGTTGTCCTTTTTATTTTGTTCTTTGTCTTTTCCACTGCTTTGCTAACATGCTCTTTCACTAGTTCCAAAAGCTGTTTGTTTTGTAAAGTCCTGTTACAACTCTTCCTGCTCACATATGCTTTTGTCAGCCTGTGAAGCAAAAGGGAATTTTTGCCTTGAATCAGAAATCAATCGGTGTCATGAATATTGCCATGATTTCTAGATCGGGGAAAGCAAACAACCTCTGGCTAAGCAGCAGGCACAACACAAAATAGGTAACTTGTCAGTCCAGGACTCTGCAGTCTATTTACACCTACAGGCCAGTCAATGGACACTCTTTCAATGATGAGGATGTACACAGCCTGGACTGGGAGGAAAGCTGATTTGAGCAGAGAGTCAAGGAGGTCATTTGTGTGAAAAGGGAAAAACATCTCTGAAACAAGAAGGGAGCCTAAGGGTATGCTGTGATTGCAGCCATTCCTCAACTCTCTGTGAATATACTTATACTTTACTATACTATACTATATTATATACTATGCTTATTCGTAATTTATGTCATATTTCTGCTATTAATTGCTTGTTATGGATTTTTTTTTTCATGAAGGCCATGCCCTAGTGCCCTCTATTGACGAGTCACCAGCAGTGCCTAAACCTAAAGCTCACTGAAATTCTTAGGCTTGCACTATTTATCCATGTTAACCAAACACCATATTCAATTTACAGAGCCAACCTTGTATTTCCTTAGGCTACAAACTCATCAAAACAACAAGCATACAATAGTAAACCATAAGCCAGAGAGAGATGGTATATTGCTCAGTGTTATTTACTTCCTGTCTGAAACATTTCCAGGGTGATATGATTACTGCCAGAGGTGAGGAAATACATTATAAAAGAAGAGAGTGAGGCATTGTGTTTTCAGTCTCTAGTTTATTTATTAATGATATTAAAGCAGAACATATAGCAATCCTGTAACAATATATCTTTAACTTTAATACATTGGTAGCACTTTCTATTACAGCTCTGTAATAAAGTGGTGACAGAAGGGTAACAAGGGAGAAACAAGAGTATAATAATGTGGTAATTTCTTAGTTGCTACCATGCAATTACCAAAGTAATATAAGTAATATACAAGTAATATCATGGCAGCAACAGTAGTTACAGTTGAGTAATATTACCCTGAAATTTATGTAATAGAATAATATGAGCCCCAAAACGGGGGGGGGGGGGGGTAATAATATGGAAATGCAGCTCTGTAATAAAATGGTAATAGCAGGATAACAAAGACAAAACAGGACTGGAATAATGTGGTAATTTCTAAATTATTACCACTCAATTACCTCTGGGGCAGTTTCTGTATAATGAGCAGGAAACAGAGCTGCAAAATGCAAAACTGTCTGTTAGAAAGTGCTGCCAATACATTTTCTTTTTTCCATTTTAATGACAGATGAGTTTTCTGTCAGTGGATGATCTATTTTTCTGTTTGTCACTTAGCTTTTATCACCATACATGACATTATGATAAGTAATTTTTTAGTCATTTTCTAGTACACATACGCTCCAGTTACACAAGTGTACCTTAAATGGACAAATCTGATTTTACAATTCAACCGTAGAACAACCACAGAAAGACAGTTTTCACCTTAACCCTTTACAGCCGATCGGAGCGGGCACGCTCTGTTTTGCGTAACTATTTTTAAATCCCGGTAGCTCTGCAACCAAGTAAGCTAGCGCAATAATTTTTTTTGCATATGAAACTGGAGGAGTTGTACTTACATCTTATGCCATCAGCTTGTCCTAGGTCACAGTTTCCTTCCACATATAGCTTTGCAAAAACTGCATAAAAATCACTTGCAGCAACAAAAACATGATATTCCAGAAACACGCTTCGCCGATCCATCAGCTGTTTGTAACACTTCCTACGTCCATCAGCGCGAACTATCACATGACCGCATGACCTGCCCGAAACCGGAAGTGACGTCATTTTGCGGAAATGTAGTTTTTTACGATAGGGGCCTTATGAGCTTGTGTTTTACTTGTTATGTGTTTTAAAAAGTTATGTTTGACTTTATGACTTTCTGTGTCGTTTCTGGGATGCTTAAGACTCATATTGCACTGCTGGAAATAGTTTATTTTGATGCATATGCTGTTATTTTGCAAATTTGCACTATAATATTTATTTTCGTTTTTCCTGCAGTGTATAAAAATTGGTGTATTTCAAAAATAAAACTATGAAGACACTCAAAATAAATTTCCTGTGGTGGGAAACTAGTTTGTGTAACTTTTTTGTATTTACAGTTTTGAGGGATAAGCCTCTTAAATTTCTCTAACTAGAAATATATGTTAAAAAAACAAAAACGATTTTCAATTTTTTTTTTAGTTTATTGCACTTTTTTGCAATTTATGTAATTACTATGCACCTAATGCAGACATATTATTAAAGTTTGGGCTATAATGGTTGTATTGATGTATAGCAACTTGAAATGCTCCCAAAAATGGCTCCACAGCATGTAAAAATATAATATAAGCTCTGGCGAACTTGGTTCTATGGTAGGTCTTAAAGGTTTAACTATGATGACTCAAGTGCTTCCCACATACAAAACAACAACAACACAGTTTTAAAATTTATATGAATTCATTGTTTTATATTTCTTATGGGGTGATCGTGGCTGAAGAGTTGGCAGTTCGTCTTGTAATCGTAAGGTTGCTGGTTTGAGCCCCAGCTCCGACAGTCTCAGTCGTATTGTCCTTGGGCAAGACATTTCACCCGTTGCCTCCTGGTGGTGGTCAGAGGGCCCGGTGGTGCCCGGCAGCCTCGCCTCTGTCAGTGCGCCCCAGGGCAGCTGTGGCTACAATGTAGCTTGCCATCACCAGTGGGTGGATGACTGAATGTAGTGTAAAGCACTTTGGGGTCCTTAGGGACTAAGTAAAACGCTATACAAATACAGGCCATTTACTATTTTATCATTTACTTTACAAACACAGGCAGGTGACAGCTTAAGTGCCATTCTGACTTGGTCATTTTAACCCAAAGAGGTTTTGACTTCAATTTGAATGTAATAATAATTTAGATTATTGACCCTATCTCAGAAACAGAAGGAATCAGTCTTTCACTTCTCATATTTACTTATTTGTTCTTAACCAGGGGACAAATCAGTGCATGTTTAAATGTAATCCAAAAAAAATCAGTTCAAGCTAAACAACTCTTTAACCTCTTCAGTGAATGTCATACATAAGGACAAAACAGCCAAACAATCCAAACAATTTCAACTACACAGTTGGATGTTTGTTTTTGATTTTTGTTTTGATCTAGTGAAGTTTAGTTGGAGTTTTCATTGTTTTTAATGCAACCAGAAAAAATTTCCTATTCTCAACAACTTCAGCCTCCACGGTTTATCAAAGTCAGATTTAGAGGTTCAACTTCTTTTCATTAAAAGTTCTCTACATAAGATGTGTAGAATACTGCATACCATCACATAACACATAAGAGACATAAGGCTTTAAAAAATGTTTTGCTTTCTAAGCTATGCTTTGTACATTGGAAAGCTGGACAGAAAGGCAGCAGTTTCTGTCCTGAATAAAATCCTGCAGCATGCCACATTGCCATTTGTTTGCTCTCTCTCAAGGCAAACATTAGTTTTTTTTCATAAATCAAAGTAAAAAAAAAGAGGTGATGTCCTGACCAGAGAGTTCTCTTGTGGTCACCTAATGCAATGGTTGATGATCAGAGGACATAGCTGCATGGTGGTTCTCTTCAGTAGCCTTTCATGGCAATGCCTCCTCCAGTGTCATTACGTTGGACCTGATGGATCATGAAGATGGTAATAAGCAGGCCCAGTAGCTATAAAGACAGGTAGATGAACAGGGGGTTAGTTCACAAAAAAGGTAGGCGATAATATTAAAAAACTACAGTTCAACAGCACTGGTGGTGAAGCCCGCTGAGGATGACAATGATGTAAATGCTGCAGCTCCAACACGGCAATTACTAGCTTTTACTCAGAAGCTGAAGAGGAATTACCAGCTTTGTTGCTAATAAAGCGGTCAACGTGCTACCTGTATTTATGTGCTACACAATGATGTATAGTCGACACACTTGAGAAGGATTCATGTCTCAGTGCTTGACAGTGGTGTGGCTCAACAAAAAAACAGACCTTTAAAAGCAAAAGGATAAAGAAAATATCATTCCTCTCAGTTTAAATATTTTAAATGTTTTGTTTTTTATTGTAAATAAAACATGGGTTTATCACATCTGAAAATCAAATTTAAAAAGCAAATTAACATGGGAACTTGGAATGTAGTTTTGTGGGTCAACATGCAAATAACTCACGTATACTATTGCGCCCATAGTTGTGTTAATCATAAAGAATTATTACCAGCAAATATCCACTGGAAATGCAGTCATGACCAAAGGTTTTGGCAGTTGAACTGTCTGTTTTTCTTGGGCTTTCCCTTTTCAGTTTTTATTTTTATTTTTTCACATTTCTTTGATAGAGTGAAGCTAAGCCTTGAAGGTACAGTAACAACATTACTAAGGAATGAACACTAATAACATTAAACAGTATTTAGCAACAAAAATGTAATCATGTATGCAAATAAGCTAAGATTCTAGCAAATGTCTGAAAAAGCATCTTAGAAATGCTACTAAGAGTTTTAATTTCCAAGATTTTTTTAAAATAAAATAAGATCTTAAAGAACAATGGAGTCACAGTGATATACAGTGATAACCTGTGACAATAAATGAAAACAACAGTGAAGCTTACTGCTGTCACAGCAAATCCAAAGAAGAAGCCCAAAGCGATCTTGAAGAAAATGTCTACCACCGAAAACATGACGTCACCGCAGGACTGCAGAAGAGAATGGAAGATAGTTATTACATGGAAATCTATCAGAATGGCAGACTGTAGTGTTTGGATTAGCTGATAGGGGTTGGGGGATTAAATACCTGTGCAAAGACTTGCTGTGGGCCTCTGGTTCCCTGTAAGAAAACAAGAGGATATTGTGTATTCAAATAGAAACAGTTCATTATTAACTTTCAGATACATGTTATAAAATATAAATTACTGTAGGGCAAAACACAGTTACATTTGTCAATGTGGAATGGATGGCTGCAAAATTACTCAACTTGTAATTTCAAAGTGACAATCTGACACTAATTTCACGCAAAAAGCTTCTTTAGCCAGGAGGTGTATATTATGTCAGAGCCAGGCACAACTCTTAATTGCTCAAGACTTTGGGTGTCTGCCACGGTGATAGTTACTGGATCCTGTTCAGGGAGGTTGCTGTGGTCTGCTCTTAGTCCCACTAGCCACTGAGCATTGTTGTAATGTGTTGTCTCCTTCTTCCATATGCTCTTCCAGTATTGCTCTGTTTCTAGCCTTGGTGGTGCTGTTCTCACATTGTTCCCCTGCCACACGCCTTAGATGGTTCTGTGGAGAACAGCTGGTTAATTCTCCTGCCTTGCATCTCTCTTGTATACCTCCTCAAGTGGCTGGCCAAGGCTGTGAGTCTTTGTTTGTCAGTTTTCTAGGCATCAGGTATGGACAGTACTTGTTAGGCACCTTCTTCATCACAGCTTTCTGCAGCTCAGATATTTTGCTAACTCCCTTCTATGCTACCTTGATCTTGGCCTCTTGTCTCCTTCTCGATGGAGGGTACTGCTCCTTGTGGCTGTTCATCTTGTAGCCAGGGAGCTCAGTGATCACTGCTGCCAGAGAGTAGATCGATTGGTTTTGGTTATGGTCACAGTAGGGATTGCCCACAGTGCTGTATTCACATATTTTGTTGTTCAGAGGGTATTTCACATAGCCTTGGTAATCGACCCGGTGAGCTGTTCTCGCCTTCAATGTAGCAGTTGTTCTTCTTGCTTGGTACCCAATCCAGAGGGTGGAGATGATGATATCTCCCCCCTGACCTAATTTTCTGGCTTCCCCTTGCCGTAGCATTTGCAGTGTACCTTGTCAATCTCTAGTTGTGATGGTAGTTTCTTCTTCTGGATGTTGGAAAACTAAGCTACTAGTTGTTTCACCATTAGTGTAGATAGCAGAATTAGTCATTTCCTGATATTCTTTGTTTTTTTCTTAAAATCCAGTTTTATTTTACAAAACTAACCTGAGGTCTGGTTTTGCATGAGGAATATCCTCCATATCCCAGATTTGAAGGACTGCATTCACAGGAATTGGGAATTTCCTCACCCCAGTCGTTAGCGCTCACTATTCCACAGCATTTCATCTGTTAACACATAAGAGAATGACTTCAAATAATTGAAAATACTTAATGAAGTTCTGCACTAATGTAAATGTGTCAATAAAGTAACTATAATGTAATTATTAAAAAACAATTCAGTCGAAAAATAATTAATAAAAGGTTTTCTGTGTAAGGTGGAGTCAAAAAGTTACTTGACACCAAGCATAAAAAGAAAAAAATATTATCTGACTAAAATTTCAGTTCAGTCCAGTTCATTTTTATTTCAAACGTGTATATTTGCCATCATTTTGTCATATCATTCCATTCTTTTGTTTGAAAAGGAATAGACAGAAGTATACACTTATTTGGCCCTACCCCCACAAATTTTACATCTCATTCATTTAGTTTTCTTTTAGTCTCAAATTAAACAAATTTGGTTGATCTCCCCTATCAGGGTTGGTCCTTGATCACTTCTGAGCCCTTCCAGTACCACTGCTATTCAGATCACTACCTGCAAGTCCTGTATTGACTACTTGTACAAGTAAATTTGGGATTTCACCACACTTGAGCAGACATTGGACATGACCCTCTGTATCCTCGCTATTCTGGCTATATTGGCTATTCTGTTCTATTTGATTCTACTGTCATCAGGTTAATAGTACAAAGAACATTACAGATTGCTGTAAGGCTTCAAGCATATCTCTCAAGGATGGTTCTTTCATGTAGGGCTCTGCTAGTTCACTAGAGGTACTGTAGAAGATAGTCTTTGTCTGCAAAGAAAAAAAGAATATATTTAGTATCACGGTAAACAGATGAGAAGCTATATTATCAACAAGACAGACAGAGAAGGACAAAAATCTCAAATATGCAATGAATGAATACCCAAAAACAAGAATAATTAAAGTAGAAAAGAAAACAAATTCTATTTCTAAAATTATTTACTGGCTTCTTTTAATTCACTGATGAATTTCCCACAAGAAACATTACTAATATTTTCCATACTATCCATTAGGTCCTATGGTCATGTCCAATTAGGACAATTCATTAATACAGGCAATTGTTAATGTGTGTGATAGTGTTATTAAGGTGGAAAGAAAAAAAGGAATAAATAATTAAAACTATGTTGCTGAGAGAAAGGCAAGGGTTTTTTTATTTTTATTTCAGACACAGACAGAAAAGGAAGGCCACTAGATAACAGTAGTAACTGTAACAGAAACACAGATGTAAAGTAATACAAAGAAAGAGAGAAAATGTGATGAAAAAAACTTGCATCAAGAAAAATTATTGGACAGGCAGAGAGGAGAAGAGATCACCTGGTTTCTTTGGACCGCTACAACGATGCCAAAAATCATCATGATGATCATTCCAATGCCCATAAATCCTGCAAACTGTACATGAAGGAATGTTAAGAACATTAAAAGAATCATCACTTTGTTTTTGTTTTGTTCATTGTGAAATTAAAAGCAACAAAAAATAAACAGGCATCACATCATTATCTTGTTTGATGCAGGGGTCCTGTACTTACTATTTTGAGGACGAGGGCTTTCTCAGAGCAGGCAGCGTAGATTCCCAGGGAGGAGACACCAAGGACACCAATGGCAAAAACCCATGACCAGCCCAAGCCTGGCATACCAAATGCTGACAACTGCTCGAGAAAGAACAGGAAACAACACAAACATTGCATTGATCCTTATTTCTTGGAATAAGCAAAAGCAAACACAGTTATCAGTAACATGCTAGACATGAATCTCTGGTTCACATCAGATTGAGTCTAATATCTGTGCCATCTAGCCATGCTACCATAGATCATAAGGCAAGCATTTCAAAACCTAAACCAGGCCATGCCAGGACCATCCAGTAAGTCACATTCAGTGAAGAGGCCATCCACTGTAGTACCTTCTCGGGTTAGAATAAATTTGCAGTTGTTAGGCTTAACTAGCACAACATCAAATTTACTGAAGTTTTAGTAAAGAACAGGTCGAATCAGACAGTGTTAACAGACATTTATAAAACTGTAAAGTTGTAGTCACAGTCTTCGTTCTGTGAAGCAAAGACAGCAGTGTGTGGATTAGTCATTTTTAAAATGACGTAAAATGTGAGGGTTGTCCACTGGGAGCGCTGTGGAACACACCAAAAGCAGATCAGCAGGCAAAGACATCAGTGGAGACATCCTCTCTGCTTTAAAGCCTCAAACTTTCCTTTCTGATTAAGATTATAATTATGGTGCATGAGGTGACCGTGAGCCATCTCTCAGTTATGCTGCTTTCCATAATGCACTGAGCACTTTTCTGCTGCTCCAGTCCTTCCAGCAGCAATGTGATTTCATTCTGCACATGGCAGTTTATAGAAAACTGTTCATGTAAAATATATAACTTAAAAATGGTTATTGATATTAAAACTACTCTTTTGTTACACAATAACAGAAAGTTGAAATACATTGTGTAGGGCAAAAACACAAACTGGTTCATACTGGAGCATATATATGGATATCAAATTTCAACTCATTAACAATGAACATCGTGGAGACTGTTATCCCCCAGATGACTGCCAGACTCACAGGCTACAGGATATGACTGTAAAAAGTCTACAAGTCCTGGAAATGAACTGGAGAAAAAAGAGAAAAAAACTGTAGATAAACAAACAAAAAAACACTATTTCATTTAGTGACAACAATGAGCCAAAACATGTACTCCATTAAAAGCTCTGTGTTTCTGGTTTGACAATTTTGTCAGAGCCAAGCTGTAATTACTGTTACAGAGAAAATGAGTTGTGAGAGCGTTAACTTCCCCCAGGCAGCATCTGTTCTGTGTTAAGAGCAGAAATGAGAGCCTCCACTACATCTGGACAGCTGCCTGATTCTATATAAACACGCCGAGTCCTTCACGTCGGCTGAATCTAAACATTTCAAAATGAGTGTTTTCCATTTCACGTGCGTGCTTTTAGAGAATTATTGTATACACATCATGTCCTGACTAAATCTGGTTTGGGGCTCAATGCAAACCAGCTGCTTTTGTCTTTTGAGTGTTTGTTTCAAAGCATTACTGAACTCTGTTTTTATAGAACTCTTTCTTATCAGTACAGAACAAAGATCCAACCATAACCTGTCATGACTTTAAGAGTGGTTCATGATTAAGTCAACACAGATAAACACTTGATTATTGTATCACCTGATGAAGGCAAATTAAAAACACAACTTGCAGTGAGTGTTTACCGAAAATAGATACTAAGCAAGGGGGGAATTATTCTGGCTTAAAGCCAGACCTGATTTATTATTCCAGACTTTGACAGGAAGACGGCCACATGGTTTATGTAAGAACAGAAGAAAAAACATCTGGAGTGGGAGAGTTGTTTTTATGGTTGGGCTTTCATAGGTTAACCACAAGAGGAGTAGCTGTTCTCTATTACCTATGCTACGTTATGACAGTCAACAGCAGGGAGTTGAGAGTGGTATCAAAGCTGGACACATGAACTAATATCAGTGAAAACAGACTTATGATACTGATTAGTCCAAAAGTGTCTGTAGGCAGACTAAAGAAATTTAAATAGTGTGGTCCTTGTGATTTTAGTTCTTTGTTGAAGGGTGACATATAATCATGATATTTCCGCTTGGCTTTCTTTCTAAGCTCCGTATGTATGAGCCTAATAAAATCAACACGTTGAATAATCAAAGCATCACTGTGGAAATCCCAATTCCACTGAAGGTATTTTTGGCTAAAAAATATCATTCGCCTTTCTTTTATTCTGTGTCAACAGAGATGTAGTTGATGTTTACCTGCACAGCCATGGCAGTCGCCCTTACTGCCAAGTAAATCAGCACACATCCCAGGATCTGTGGAAACCGAATCACAGTGTTCAGTTTGTGTTTAACAAAATTAAAGCTCCAAGTATGGTGGACTAAGTGTGCTAAAAAAACATTTACAATAAAGGCTTTGTAAACAGTGCACTAAGACATAATTAATAATAAAAAGTGATTATCTTATTTTAAAACTGAAACTTGCATGGTTCAGCCACATTTCAGCGCTTCAGCCATTTTACACCTTTAAAGCATGTCAGCCATTTTAGGTTACACAATCTCTCTTCCTGAGATGTGTAATCCTGCATGCAACCGTTAAGAGCTTTTGTCACTTCTACACTGCACAACCTGAGGGCGACAAAGCTAAAAACCTGATCAGAGACTTCCTCAGGCCTAGGCATGTTTCCTGGCTGGTGAAAACACCCAAGAAACATGGATCTGAAACTGTTCCAGACGCAGGCTATTATTATTCTAAAAGTAATTTAATATAAGATTTTTGTTTTATGTAATTTGATTTTAAAAACAGTTTTTTCAAAACATTATTACAAGTAAATGTTTGTTTGTTTGCATGTTTTGTGTAAATGGATGGAAATAAAATCAATAAGTATGAATAAAAAGAAAAACCTCTGTGTTAAAAATTGAAAATTAATTATCTTTTAAACCACATTTCTCATTTTATTCTGTTTGACTGCACAAGCTCATTGTTTTTTTGTATTTTTTAAAATCATTTTTAGTTCTCTTACTACAAAGACGTTAAAAGGCTAATCAAAGCAAAAACAGCTTCTTCAAACTCCACCTTGTTTTCCCCCACCCTGCCTTTTTTCCATTAGGGTAAGCTAAAAAAAATAATTAACAAAGGAGAGGAGAAGCTGCTTGGTGGTTGGCTGGTGGAGTGAAATATGACCCTGTTTTCTTCTGCTTTGTGTGTGTTGGGGGGGGGGCTTTTTACTGGAAATTACTGAGCTGAGCAGTTAACCACATTTGTATTTGATTGCTGTTTTGGAAAAATATTTTGAACATTGAAGCATGTCTTCATTAATATGATCAAATTTGATGATCATATTTTGTTTTTGTTTTTTTTAGTATAGTACAACAATTTTAGTTAAAGCTGAAGGTATTTTTTCCTAGTTCATCCTTTTTTTTAGCATGTAGGAGTAGGAGCTATTCACAGCAACTTCATGGCTTTACTTTGTTTGTTTTTGTTTTTTACAAAGTTTTTTCTTGTTATTTTAGTTATATTTACATATTTGAAATAAACTCTTCTGTTCTACTCTATAACATAACGTACGTAAAATCGTCCTGGAAAACTGAACAAAACACAAAAATATTTTTTAAAGTTTAAAATTAAATTAGAAAGAACGTTTTGACTTACCATAAACAGCACATTGAAGAAAATAAAAATGCACTTGATGCATCCATTAATTTTCCCCATTTTCACTTTTTAGAGAGTGTCTCACAGGAGGTGAAGCAGTGAGGTTGTAGCTCAGAATGTAATGATGTACAGGTTTGCGTGCTCTGATAAACTCCGCAGACAGAGAATGTAAGGGGAAGTAACACACAAAGAGCTGCCCTGTAGCCAAGCCCTCGTGTGTACGGGACAGCCTCCTCAGACATGCACTAATAGAAAAAACTCAACTTTAAACTGGAGCTTGAAAACTGGAAACAAAGCAGAAAAAAGGCTGATTATAAAACTGCAGTAAGCATAAAGCAAAAGATTAAAGTTCTGTTATTTGGTTTTACAGTTTTTCTCGATTGCTTAAACACTATAACCAGGCCTCTAAACTAAAATTTCAAAACCGTAACGCTACTGTTCAAAAAGCTCACCCATTTCCCTGAACTATAAACACTATTCCCTGCTTTGACACATGACTCAAATTTGGTGAACTGTTACTGCAAAACTCTACACACAAATCCCTACATTTTACAGTGCTTACACCATGTAGTCATTTAGAAAGCACTAGCATGCAATAATGTTAACTTAAGTCAGCATAGCTTGAGCTCAATTAGCACACAATTAACCAGGTGGAAACACTAGGAGTCAAAATTTAGCACACACCAATCAGAACCTGCGATGGATAGATAAAAGGGCCAAAGTCAGCTCATTCAGGTTTGAAACAATGGATCCAAAGAGATGCAAAGGAAGAGGACGTGGTGAAGGAGGAGGACGTGGTGAAGGAGGAGGACGTGGTGGAGGAAGAGGACATGGTGAAAGAGGAGGACGTGGTGGAAGAGGAGGAGGAGGTGGTCTAGGACAACAGGAAGGTGGTGGAGGAGGAGGGAGAGGTGGAGGAGGAGGAGGACGTGGTGAAGGAGGTGGAGGTGGAGAACGACGGCGACAAGGAAGGGGAAGAGCAAGGGCAAGAAGACAGTCAGTCTCGGATGAAAATCGAGCCACTTTAGTTGACCATGTCCTTGTCCATGGGATGACTATGAGGGAGGCTGGGCAACGAGTACAACCAAATTTGAGTCGCTTCACTGTTGCCTCCATCATCAGAACCTTCAGGGAGGAAAACAGGTAGGTGTACTTGCAGTAAGACTGCTTTGTACAGTAACGTTTAAGTTACTGAACTTATGTGTCTTGAGTTTCAGTATGTTTCCATTATTTGCCTGTAAAATGAATGTGTGACAGTTACAGCAATGAGTGCTTCTATTTTTGTAGGACACAGAGACGACCACCTGGTGGAGGCAGGTTAAGGCTTTTGTCGGAGGAGCAAGAGAGGGAACTTGTAAACATGGTAATTGCAAATAATGTAATCCGCCTGCAAGAGATTCAAAGGAGAGTGATTGAGGATGATCATCTTTTTCGAGGTATAAATGCCATCAGCCTCTCCACAATTGACCGCATCCTCCGAAAGAATCAATTCCGGATGAAACAGGCATACCGAGCCCCTTTCGAACGAAACTCTGACAGAGTGAAAAACCAACGTGTGGAATATGTTCAGGTATGAGTTTTGATACTGTATAAAGTATTGTGTACCATCACAGCATGGCAGTTTATGCTGCCATTTCAGCACTCTTGAACTGTGGTTCAGGGTACCGATTGACTCTACTGTGTTATGTGTTTTGCAGAGAATCTTTGAGATTGAAGGACGGCCTGTTCCCCATGAAATAATCTTTGTGGATGAGGCAGGTTTTAACCTGACCAAAAGAAGGAAAAGGGGGTGGAACATAATTGGCCATCGGGCCCTGGTCAGCGTGGGGGGAATGTCACTATGTGCGCAGCCATCAGCCAACAAGGGGTACTCCACCGCCATGCCGTACTAGGACCCTATAACACTATGCTTCTCCTTGCTTTTCTTGAAGGTTTAAGACAACATATGTTCCAGCTGGACTACAGGGAACCAGCACAGCCAGAGCAGCCTCACTACGTTGTTGTGTGGGATAACGTCAGCTTCCATCGCGCTGCTCTGGTTCGTGACTGGTTTACCAATAACCCAAGGTTTTCTAATATCTTTCTGCCTGCATACTCTCCCTTTCTAAACCCGATAGAGGAGTTATTTTCGGCATGGCGGTGGAAAGTGTATGACCGAGAACCTTATGTCCATGTTCACCTCCTTCAGGCCATGGAAGAGGCCTGCCTAGACATATCAGTAGATGCATGCCAGGGGTGGATCAGGCATGCAAGAGGATTTTACCCCCGCTGCCTGGCTGGGGCCAATATAGCCTGTGATGTGGATGAGATTCTCTGGCCTGACCCAGACCAAAGACAAGATGCTGAGGTGGGATAATGTTTCTGGTATGTGTTGTACTGTATAGTACATGAATGACAATGTGCCACTGTACATACATTGGTTGCGTCTTTTGTGTTTATCATGTGACAAGGGTTTTGAAGGGGAGAACCATAAGCAACCTATTTGTTTTGGAACTATTGTTTTGAATTAATTGTACCAGTGTGCAAAACTCTGTTGTAGTGTGTGTGTTTTTGAGGGCTTGTGTTTGATGTCTGAGGGCAAAGTTTGGTTTTTCAGCAGGAGTGAATAGTTTTGGGTGTAGAGCTTCATTTTGACCTGGAAATAGGATGTTTGGGAAATTGAGTGAGATGTTATGGATTTGTGTTTACTGTTGTGAGGATATGAGGCGTAGTTTCAAGAAATGTGTTTTAGCAATCGAGAAAAACTGTAATCAGCAGCCCCAAGCTTAGCCCATCGCCTCTGTCATTTGTGGTGCACCTGTAAGGACAACATGCCGAAAGGTTGCCAGTGATTTTTGTTTTTACAGTGACATAAAAAATCAACTTAATTAACTTCTCATTGAATAAAAGTTAAATAGCTAAAAGATTAATTTACCAGGATACACACAATTTATTAATCCTTTATTTATCCACGTAAAAGAAATCTCATTGAGATTAAAAATCTCATTTCCAAGAGAGACCTGGCATCAAAATGCAATTGAAAATGCAAATAGAAAAACTGTCTGCAGCGAAAAGTGAATATCCTGATTACATTTTACTTGTCTGTGCAGACTCAAGTTCTACCCAGATCATTTAACATGACGATGTTTGGAGACACCCTGGCAGATATGAACAGGAATTTTATCAAAATATAACACTACTGATAAGCACAGCAATGTTCCTGCAGAGGAAGTGAATCTGCTTGCACAATTTAGTTTTTTTAAGAACACAGCAGTTTTCTTAAATATATGGTCAGTGTTGTTTCTTGCAAATATATGAAAGAAATATTGCATTTCTTGGTTGACTATGCTCAGCAGATGTTTGAAAATAGTGAATGAATCTTTTTGTTTGTTTGTTTGTTATTCTTTTCCTTCCAATAAAGGTTGTTAGATTTGGTTAAAAAAAATTGTAAAAGTTGAAAACAGTTGTGGTTATAATTAAGGAAATCATATGGAAACCAGAAAACCAGATGTTATGAGAGCCAATCTCAATATCAACAGATGTAGTCTGAAATAACTGAGATTTTTGTTACCTTTTGTCA
The DNA here is from genome assembly GCF_057382185.1 of Mchenga conophoros. NCBI lineage: Eukaryota > Metazoa > Chordata > Actinopteri > Cichliformes > Cichlidae > Mchenga > Mchenga conophoros. The sequence continues at coordinate 20,165,650 of NC_140542.1, forward strand.
AACAAAAATATTGAGTAGTACACAGAAAGTCTTAGTCATGGCATCTACTTGCTACATTTACAGAAACAGGTGTTGGCTTGTAGTCTGAAAACTGATAGAGATGTGCCTTATACCTCTGATTCTGCTTTCAGAAACACGTGGTTTCAAAAACAAGTATATGATTAAAAAAAATAACATGTTCTCAGGAAACACTGGCATGGACTTAGTGGCTTTTAGCCTCATGACATCCACCACATACCCAGCCAATCATTAAACAAGGTTAGGTTGCATTTTAGCACTTAGTCCAGATTATTATTTCCATGTTGGTATACCAAAAGGGGAAAATATTGATGTATAAGGGTATATGTGAGCTTGTCCTTACCCCAAGCAGCAATGACTAAAGCACGATGCTCATTTTGCAAATCCTGCTCCCATTTACATTAAAACAAAGACAAAAAGGTTATTGGTATGTGCTTAATTTAGAACTCAGAAGAGATACCAGCTCTTCTTACGCTGCAAAAACAGAAAAAACCCATCCGAGAAATTGCTACAATATCAGGAGAAGCAAAATCTACATTTGATACACCTTGAGAAAGTAAGAAAGCACTGGTGAACTCAGCAACCTGAAAACACCTGGACATCCATGGAAGACAGTGTTAAGTGACGGCTGTGTGTAGACAGGAATAGAACCCAAGGTGCAGACTCCAGAGACAGTCGTGAACTCAAAACAGCTTTAATGTAATACTCAAAATATAACATAACTGGAAAAAATCAAAATAAACTTAAACCGGAGGACTGACAGAACACACAGCTAGGTAAACGGTAGATCACGACCCAGACAAACCAAACAAGGAGCCAGAAACAAAAAAAAGTGCAAACACCGGAGCCCGGAAAGCAACATAACAAAACACAGGCTCACGACAGGCGCAGGGGGCCAGGAAAAACAGTTCAAGGGGGCGGCCCGGAGGCTGACGGCCCAAGAGCCCAGAAAAGAGTTCAGGGGGCCTGCCGGGCGGGAGGCTGAACGGGCCCCTTGGACCCTCCAGCGGAGACAGGAGACGGCTGGAGCGGTTCCTCGGACCCTCCAGCGGGAACAGACGGCTGAAGCAGTCCCTCGGACCCTCCAGCGGAGGCAGGTTGCTGGACGGATGACCGAGGAGAGGAGTGACGGTGGCGTCGCTTCCTTCTAGACGAGGGAACAGGAACCGGTGGAGAAATGGAGACCTCCTCCTCATCCTCCGACCACACAGCCACCAGGAAAAAGGCAGGCGAATGGACAGGCGAACAAGGTCCCGGCTGGTGTGAGGAAGGAGAGGAAGCCTGTAGTGGCAATGAGGCAGAGTGTGCGTTGTCCTGGGGCGGCGGTGGGGAAGATGTAGTGAGTGAGAGAGCAAGCTCACCAGCCCTGACTTGCTCTCTCCAGGCAGTTATGGTGTTCCCCAACTCAGTGTCCTTAGCAAACTGGCTAAGCCGGGGGTTATATTGAATGATGGCCTCCACCGCACTCAGCCCAACTGCCATGGTCCTTAAATCCGGGGACTGGGCGATGCGGTCGAGCAGGCTCACCAGCCGCTCCATCTCAGTGTTGTACTCCGAGGAAAAAGAGTCTGCGGGGTCCATGTTCTGGTCGCGATCTTCTGTTAAGTGACGGCTGTGTGTAGACAGGAATAGGACCCAAGGTGCAGACTCCAGAGACAGTCGTAAACTCAAAACAGCTTTAATGTAATACTCAAAATATAACATAACTGGAAAAAATCAAAATAAACTTAAACCGGAGGACTGACAGAACACACAGCTAGGTAAACGGTAGATCACGACCCAGACACAGAGAAACACAGGGCTTAAATACACAGAGGGAGCAATCAGGGAATGGGTAACAGGAGGGAAACACAGCTGGGGCAAATCAGGCCTAACAAGACAAGGGGAAGCGAAACCAGATACATTAACATCAGACATGGACTTTCAAAATAAAACAGGAAACATGACACAGACTGAACTAAAGACACAGATTCGCACGCACTGCAACAGAGGGAAAAGAGACGTGGGACTAGGGCAGACACAGATACTGACTGGACACGGGGATATAGCAACTAAGGATACACAGAGACGCGAACTAGACAAGGGAATACAGCTGACAGGGGAGACAGAGCAACTAGAAAAGACAGAGACATAAACCATCAGACAGAACTCAAAGAAACCAAAGACTAGAAATATAAATAATATAATAAACTCAAAAACCATGGGTCAACGACCCAGGCATCCTAACAGACAGCAGTTTTGGATAATCGCAGAATCATTTCCATGATAAACAGAAACCTCTTCACAACACTCTCCAGGTGGAAGATGTATCTATATCCAAGTCTACCATAAAAACAAGACTGGATTAAAGTAAATACAGAGGATTCACTGCAAGAGGCAAGTCATTCATAAGCCTCAAAGACAGAAAGGCTAGATTGGACTTTGCAAAAAAAAAAAAAAAAAAAAAAAAAAAAACATCCAAAAGAGCCAACACAGTTCTGGAAAAACATTCTTTGGAAAGACAAAATGATGATCAACCTCTATGAGAATGATGGCAAGAAAGAAGTATGGAGAAGGTGGGGAATAGCTCATTATCCAAAGTGTACCACATCACTTATAAACCACAAATAAACTGCAACTGAAAGCTGCTGCAGTAAAGCCTGGCAGAGCATTAAAAAGGAGGAAACCCAGCATCTGGTGATGTCCATGAGTTCAGGACTTCATGCTGTCATTGTCAACAAAGGGTGTTCAAGCAAGTATTAGTAATGAGCATTTTAGTTTCAATTATTTAATTTATCTGATTACTTTTGAGCCCATTAAATGAAGGGATTGTGTTAATAATCACTTTAGTTCCTTACACTTTTATCCAGTCTTTTTGTTCAGCCCACTGAGCTGTAAGTCTACATTTCAACTGCATCTGAGTTAGTTTTAATTTAATATTCATTGTCGTAGTGTGTAGAGCCACAATTAGAAAAAAGTTATGTCCAAATATTTATGGAACTAACTGTACACATTTACACCCTAAGCTGATCTCTTGATTTGAAACATTGGCCTTGCTTGCAGCACTGTAACAGCATATGTGTAACAGAAAGAAATTATATTGTTTGCTTTCACTCATTAACTATGAGTGACAGTAAACATAAAAATTAGTCCACTGGAAAAGCCATCCTAGTGACTGCATTACCCAGCTAGCTTGTTTGTACTTAAGGGTATTTCAAATAAGCCATAGCTTCTTAGCCTACAACACCCACTTACTCAGTCCAGCAGTTGTGTAAGTGGAACTGCAAAAACTTCCCTTTCTCAATTCCAAGTGGATCCAGAGACAGTCCTAAACAACTGAGAGACACAATCACAATGCCTGTCCTGTCTGAGCATGCCTGAAGCACCTCACACAGGATATAGGAGGCAGGCTAGGTATGCAGGCAGATTACAGTACATCCTTTCAGGATGGAGGAACATCAGACCTACCCAGAGCCTGAGCCAGGCTGCTTACCCAATCTCCCCTTCCAGAGGCAGTGTTGTGAATCAGAACTTGCCCCTGTCCTTATTTATGTGCATATTTGTCATAATTAAATGTTTTGGATCAAACAACAATATTAGGCAAAGACGACTTGGGGAAATACAAAATGCAGTGTAGTGATGTGTCGGTCGCGAACGAAATGGCCGACTCTTTGAAGTGAACGACGCGAGACGGCTCCTTATTGGGAGCTGTGGTTTTTTTGGGGGGTTTTTTTGCCTGTCCTGTTTGGCTCTTTTGCCATCAGAATTATTGTCTAAAGGCGAAGAAAGATGCCCAACGGATTTACTTTACCAAATGGACCATCCCAGCCTTGTCGTAATGGTCTATTTGATTCACCTTTTATTGTTTATTTTATTTTATTTTCACTTGGTAAATACGGGACAGATTTGACTAGGGAAAAGAAAGGGGAGAAAGAAAGAGGGAAAGAAAAACAGCGGGGAAGAGGGATGGGGATAAAGGGCAAAAAACAAAAACCAACAAAATAAGCAGACAAAAAATACATATATCAATCACCTTGATCACCTGTTGAGAAAGAAAAAAGAGAAAACAAGCAGAAGAAAACAAAAGAGCAACATAGTAAACATCATCGTGATGATCTATGTGAATATAACAGTAAATACTAAATATTGAATATTATTGTGCAGCACGTAAGATCGACAGTGCACAGTGTGCTTTGAGGTAGGAGCCAAAAAGGGTGTAGTTTGTGTGTGTGAGCACCCGTGTGTACACCTGTGAGCATGAGCGCGCTTTAATTTAAAAGGTCCCTTCATGTAATAATCTGCTAGAGGGTGTGGGGGGGCCACAGCCCCGTCCTCCAGGGCATGAAGCAGGTATGGAGGAGATCCAGGCTCCAGACATCCAGAGACCCCCAGAACACAAGAGACCAAGGAAGACCAACAGAGGGGCAGCCGCGCCACTGTCCCAGAAAGAGCTGAGGAGAGTCCCAGATGAGGGCTCACTCAGCAGCCGCGGAGCAGAAGCCAGGGGGGGTTGCAGTGACGTGCCCGTGAGCTCCGCCGGCAGCCAGCTGTGCCAGAGTGACCGAGCCCCAGGCCGAGAGGCTGAGGGCACCCCACCCCCGAAGTGGCCCGAGTGAGCCCCAGGCTCCAGGCCCCGATAAGCGGCCGCCAAGGAGTGAGCCGGTGTGTACCTGGACGTCCATCCCCGGACACAAAGAACCACCAACGCACCGATGTCTGAGGGCGTCTGCCACTGGCAGGGGAAGTGGTGGGGGAGATAGGCCTCCATACCTTGGAGGGCCTGAGATGTCCCTAGAGAGGTGGCGTCTGATACCCAACCTGACATATAGACACAGACATACAGGCACACACAGATACAGACATCCATTCCCACCCTCATGCTCTCATATGCAATTACTCATCACTCACCCAATGTGGAGACAGACACAAAGAGACACTGTACACACAATCACACTCCCCAAGCGTACTCTATACCCTAGGTCTAGGTACCCTTGCCCCTGGAGGGGGAAACTGCACCCAGACCCAGGTAGTGTTACCCTTTTCCCTGGGGTGGAGAGAAGCAGACTGCCCCAACTCGGCAGCAGCAGGGAGGCCCCACATTCCAGACCCCAATCGGATGGCCGACTCCTCCTCCCAGACCCCCTGCTCCAACAGGCTGCAGAGAACGGGAGTGTATGAAGACTCCAAACCTCCCTCCGCCCGCTCATATGTAGTGTTGATGCATGTGTGTTCTAAGGTGCATTTAGAACCCAGGAGGGCATGGAGCTACCTGCCAGAGAGCAGCAGGTAAGTGCATAGCCCCTCCTGATAGCCCTCAATGTCTACATGTATTTAAAATTGAGAGGTGAGCAACAACGCCAGGGGTGAGGTGTACACGCTGATGGTCTTTTGGATTCCATGTAGCGTGCCCACCCCCAAGGTCCTATATGTATGTGTTATGAGAGTGTGAGTAATGTGAATGTCTAAGTTGTGGGATAAAATTGAGGCACAGGCAGCCAGAAGGGGACAGAGGGGGGGTAGCCTCCCCTGCACCCTGGTGACACACCTTTACCCCAAGGCCCTGCATGTGTGGGTGATTGTGGTGGAGCGGGAAGAGGGAGGCAGCTGGAGATGGGGAGGGAAGGAAGGAAGGAAGGGGCAAGTGACCCCTCCCTGGCGCCAGCTCCCCCGATGACCCCAGTAGGCACCCCCATACTCTGCAACCCGCCAGGTAAGGGGGGCCCAGGCCCATCCGGACCGGGACCCAGTTCGGCAGCGCCGCCTGGCCCCACAGAGCCCAGGACAGCCCACCCGACCCCACCACAGAGAAAACTGCACCCACCCCGTCATCCACTCATCTTCCAGACTACACAAGACAATAGACGCCCAGGCTGAGATCTTCCTCCACCTCTCCTATATCTCATCCTAAAGTCAATGTTGTCGCCGAGAGATACCGTTTCAGGCAACGAGCCCAAGCTGTCGGTGAGTCTACAGATCACTACGTTGCAGCACTGCGTTAGCTCGTGAAACAATGTAAGTTCGGGGATATGGAGAATGAAATGTTGCGGGATCAACTTGTAGAGAAGACAAATAATGCTCGTATACGTGAAAGACTGCTAATGAAGGAGGATTTGATGCTCGATCGAGCTTTGGAAATTGCTAGGCGTACAGAGGCTGCAATAGCTGATGCAAAGGCCATTGCTGTTGGTGAAACAAAGCCTGTTGCAAAAGACTGCAAATGTAATACGTGTGGGAAAATCGGACATTTTTCGAGAGTGTGTAAATCTTCTCATAAGCCTGTTAATGAAGTGACTGTGCCTGAAATGTGTGTTTTAACTGTTGACAATTGTGTCAGTGGTGATCCGGCTAAACTGATGTGCACTGTTACTGTCACTGTACCAAATACTGCACAGGCATGTACTGTTAAGCTACTAGTAGACACAGGGTCTGGTGTTTCCATACTGCCTGAACATATTTACAGCACAAATTTTGGCTCAGTTAAGTTAAGTAATCCAGCTGTTCAGCTTATATTCAAAAGAGAAACTGGATGTATTAGGGTGTCTTAGAGCTGATATTACTTACAATGGCAGGAGTGCCTCCACAGATCTCTACATTGTGAGAACAGGAACACCCATACTGGGAATGGACTTGGTGACTGCCCTCCAGCTACACATAAAAGGGGGACAATTAGTTCTTGACAGTCCCAAGGTCTGTGCTACACTTCAGCAAACCTCTGCTCTGCCCACTCAATGTAAACAGGAATGTGTGTCTCCAGTTGCATTCGGATGTGCAAAGGACTTCGTACATAAAGTGAAGGTGCGACCTGAAGTGAAGCCAATACAGCAGAAACTTCGACGCTTACCCCTGTCAGTCCGTGATGCTGTTTCCGCAGAACTCAAGAACCTTGAGGAACATGGCATCATAGAGAAAATCGATACATCTGAATGGGTCTCCCCGATTGTAGTCACTAGAAGGAAGACTGGTGGCATATGCATGATTTGATTTGAGAGAACCTAACAAAGCGGTGGTCGTTGACAGTCATCCCTTGCCACTGATAGTGTCATGGTCCTGGGCCGTGTTGGCCCAGTATTCTTAGTTCTCTTGTATTTTTGTATTCAGTTCCCTGTTTAGGTTCTGTTTCCTGAGTTGCCCTGTTATGTTGTTCCCTGTGTGCTTTCCCTTTGTGACTCTCACCCCCTGTGTGCCTCTCTATGTATTCATGAGCCCTTGTCCCCTTTCGTGTTTTATTCCATGTTTTCCCCAGCCTGTTATGTCTGTGTTCTCCCCGTGCTCTCTCCTCCTGTCTGAACCTCTGTGTACTTCCTGTTTGACTCTGCCCGTCTCCCGTCAGTGTTATGTTCACCCTGCCCTGTCTCGTTATGGTTATCTGTGTCAGCTGTGTTCCCCGTGTGTTCCCACTTTCCTCGTTAACCCTCTGTGTATTTCTGTCTGCGTCTCCCTCTGTTCGGCGTCGCGTTCTCCCTCATGCTGTGTGTGGTTCTCCCCGTGTCTTCTGGTATATGTTACAATTAGCTTTTCCCAGTGTAGTTTAGTTTTGTATTGCTTTGGTATCACTGCTTTCGTTTGTCACCTGTCAGCAATAAAGCTGCATTTTGAGTTTATCCCCTGAGTCCGTGAGTTTGCATTTTGGGTCCTCATCCTGCCTGCCACACAGCGACCATGACAGATAGAGGACATACTGTCTGAGCTGCGTGGGGCTGTCATGTTCTCCACCCTGGATCTTAAATCCGCCTACCATCAGCTGAAACTACATGAAGAGAGTAGAGGGCTCACTGCTGATGTAACCCAGTGTTAATTTGGTTATCTGATATTGTGTGATATTCAGTATATATGCATATATCTATATTGGGTGTTATAAAATGTTCTTCAATGATTTTGAGTTGTTTTTTTTTATTGCTATTGGTTTGCGGCTGCTTTACGACAGTCGACTGTGGTAGTACATCCTAGCGGGAGGGGCTATGAGTTCATGTGGCTTGTAGCTGTGCCAGAGAGCAAGCTTGGGTGAGCGAGCGGGGAATATCTCCTTCTGCAGTAGCCTTAAAAAAAGACTATTGTTCGTTCTCCTGCCAGGTAAAAATCTGTTTCGTATGTATATTATACTATTCCATGTGTTATCATGTGTTTGCTATGATGTGATGTGTAGTAATGGTTATTAAGGTGCTAATCGCTAATCGAGGCTAAGCTTGCAAGCTCGACAATTAGCCGCCATGCTAAGCGGACGTTGGTAGCCAAGTTCATATGTCACTGTAGGGGCTATGAGCTCACGTGGCTTGTAGCTGTGCCAGAGAGCAAGCTTGGGTGAGCTAGCGGGGAATATCTCCTTCTGCAGTAGCCTTAAAAAAGACTATTGTTCGTTCTCCTGCCAGACGCCTTACTGCTGTGCTGCCTTACTGCTGTGCTGCCTCGCTGGTGCCATTAAAGGACAAGCGGCTGCCATCCATTCATCCATCCGGACTTCGATTATTTGGACCGAAGTACTCACACACACGCCCGCACTCAGTGCCATACAGTCTCTTTATTTTGCTGGCCAGCTAACATCATTGTTTTTTTTCTTTTTGCATTCACAAAGACTATCCAAAGACATTTTGGTTATTGTCAAATAGACACTCTCTGATTATGGACTGAGGAGGTTGTGGTGTTACAACCCCAGGACTGAGAAAAAGGACTCTTTACATAATATATTCACTTGTCTCCTGGTTAGGAGAAGTGACTATTGATGGAAATATTTTTCTTCTTCTTGTCTTTGTTTACATTGTATCCCAGAGAAGTTTTAAGTTGTTCAGGTTGAAACATTTGCACTTAGAGTCTGTTAAGTTTCCTTTGATGTATTAGTGTCAAGCTGATGTTTAAGAGGGTATGTTAAGGACAGATAGGCTGGCAAAATCCCATCACCACCTCCTCGCGGTGCCAGCTGGAAACAACGACCCTCGGGAAGTTGGCTAACGGTGAGGGTCCTCGACGTCAGGTGGAGTGACGCGCCGGTCGATGTATTCCACAGTCACATCCCATGCAATGACGTCTCAAAAAGCTAGGGCGTCCCCCGCAGGCGACGCGCGTCGTCCCCGCCTGAACGACGTGAGAGGTGGACAAAGGCTACCTGCTCATGGAGGGAGTGGGCTGAAGAAGCAAGCCCAAATCCGCCTTGGAACCCTGAACATCGGAACAATGACCGGAAGAAGTCGAGAATTGGCTGACGCCCTCAAGACCCACCGCATCGACATCGCGTGCATTCAAGAAACCAAGTGGAAGGGAGCGAAGGCACGGGACATTGGAGAAGGCTTCAAGCTTTTCTACAATGGCAACCGGGCCCAGAATGGAGTGGGCATAGTGGTGAGTCAAAAGCTCCGGGACAACGTGGTCGAAGTTACCCGCATATCGGATTGCATCATGTCAGTGAAGATCGACGCCGACCCGACCGTCCTACGGATTATCTCCTGCTATGCACCACAGACCAACTGCCCCGACGAGGAGAAGACAGAATTCTGGCGCGCCCTCGACGACCACCTGCAAACGATTAGCCCTGAGGAACACGTGGCGGTAGGCGGCGACGTAAATGGACATGTAGGCAAGGGGAGAGACGGATATCACCGATTCCATGGCGGCCAAGGATTTGGGACCAGAAACGACGACGGTTGCCGGGTACTGGACTACGCAGAGGCCCACGATCTTGCCGTGACCAACACCTTCTTCAAAAAGAAGCCGGCACACCTCATCACGTACTCCAGCGGCGGCAGAGACACCCAAATCGACTACTGGCTAGTCCGAAGACCCCATCTCAGCCTAGTCACGAACGTAAAAGTCATACCATCAACCAATATTGGCCCTCAACATCGGCTACTTGTGATGGATCTCCGACTCAACCTTGGCCAACGACGACGAAGAACACCAACCACGACGGTGGAGAAGATCAAGTGGTGGCGCCTCCCTGAGTGCAAACAGCAGCTTATGGACGCCCTTGAACACCTCGACGTGGACTCCAATGAGCCAGTGGACAAGGCTTGGGAGAACATCGCCAGTCAAATACGTGACGCAGCAGGCAACACCCTTGGGGCGACGAAGCCAGGGAAGCACTTCATCGACAAGCAAGTATGGTGGTGGAATGATAGCGTGCAGCAAACCATCAAGGAAAAGAAGTCGGCACTCAAAGTGTGGCTTCAATCCCGCAGCGATGGCGACTACCAGCAATACAGGGCCCTACGATCGGCCGCAAAGAAGGCGGTAGCAGCGGCAAAGGCATCGCACTATGACCAACTGTATGAAGAGTTGGACACGCCCGGAGGAGCGAACAAAATCTACCGCCTTGCCAGCAGCCGCCATCGAGCAACACAGGATATTGGCCAGGTCAAACACATCAAGGATGCCAACCATCAAACCCTCCGCGACCCGCCCGCCATCCTCAATCGCTGGAGCGAGTATTTCTCCGATATCTGCAACGTGGAGTTCCCTCACCAGCCAATCCACAGTGCCCCGCCCGTCCCAGGACCTGTCCCGCCAATCACCATCAAGGAAGTGGAAACAGTCGTTAAAAATATGAAGAATGGTAAAGCGACCGGACCAGACGACATACCAGCCGAAGTCTGGAAGCTGCTCAGGCGCCAAGGCGCCTTAGTCCTCACCAGCCTGTTCAATAGCATCATCAGAGACGGGACCGTCCCAGCAGCCTGGTCAACCAGCATAACGGTGCCCATCTGGAAAGGGAAAGGCGATGTGGCTGAATGCTCCAACTACCGCCCGATCCGACTCCTAAGCCATACCATGAAGGTTTTCGAACGGATCATCGACGCCAGGATGCGAGAAATCGTCAACTTAACGCCCAACCAATGTGGCTTCATCAGGGGGCGTGGCACGACGGACGCCATCCATGCTGCCCGCCTGCTTTTGGAGAAGCACCGAGAGAAGTCCAAGACCATCCACATGGCCTTCCTCGACTTGGAAAAGGCATTTGACCGTGTCCCACACGACCTCATCTGGCACTCCCTGCGATCACATGGAGTTCCTGAAGCCTACGTCAACTGGACAAAGCTCCTCTACCGACAAGTCACCAGTGTGGTCAGAAGCCCAGTGGGAACATCGCCGCCCTTTAACATCAATGTGGGCGTCCACCAAGGCTCGGCACTCTCCCCGCTGCTCTTCATCCTTTGCATGGACACTGCGACGGCGGATCTCCAGTCACCCCATCCCTGGACACTTCTCTACGCCGACGATGTCTTCCTGGCCGATGAATCGCGAATAGAACTGCAAAAACCAAACGCAGCAGTGGAAGACTCGCCTAGCTGACTTCGGCCTGAGGCTCAACACCAACAAGACCGAATACTTAGAGGCTGGCCCCCAGACCGACGGCACGATCAGCGTCGATGGAGAAGATCTGGCGAAAGTACCTCATTTCAAATACCTCGGATCGATGATCAGCAATGACGGCGATATCCTACTAGATGTACGAGCCAGGATCAACGCAGCGTGGATGAAATGGCGCCAAGTCACTGGCGTCCTGTGTGACCGAAGAATGCCCAATCGCCTCAAGTCAAAGATCTACAAGAGTGTAGTGCGCCCCGTCGCCCTCTATGGATCCGAGTGCTGGCCAGCCACCGCAAAGCACGAACAAGCCCTTCACACGATGGAAATGCGGATGCTGCGATGGTGCCTAGGCCTAACACAATGGGACCACGTCATGAACACCGACATTAGAAAGAGGATGGGAATCGCGCCAATCACAGATAAGATGCAAGAAGCGAGGCTGCGGTGGTACGGACATGTGGTACGGAGCGATGAGAACTCAGTGGTGAGAACAGCACTGCGGCTCAGCCCCCAAGGACGTCGACCTAGAGGCAGACCAAAGCGGAGATGGATGGACCGAATCAAGGACGACGTGAAGAAGATCGAAGCTGATCGAAGCCGATCTGACCGACGCCCTTGACCGACCCAAGTGGAGACGACTTTGCAGAAAAGCGGACCCTGCAACCGAGCGGGAAAAACGCTAGGAGGAAGAAGTTAAGGACAGATGTGCTCCAGTCCATCCAATCCTTTAAAGTGCTGGACACCGATGGTAAATTGCCATCAGACCCTAAATAAATTGTCCTCTGCTGTTATCCATATTGCTTCACTCATTCTTTGGTGAGTAGACATATTGGTTACACTTTCATTACACATGAAGGACTGTACCAGTACTGCAGAGTTCCCTATGGGTTGAGTTCAGCACCTGCAGTCTTCCAAAAGATGATGACACAACTCCTACGTGGCCAGAAAGGGGTGCAATGCTATCTTGATGATGTCATCATATATGGAACTTCAGAAGCTGAACATGAGGCCAACCTGCGTGCTGTGTTACACAGAATCAACAATGCAGGACTGAAACTTAATGTTGACAAATGTCAACTCCATCAAACTACTCTGAGCTTTTTGGGTCAAAAGATCGGTCCAGAAGGTCTGCTGCCAGATGACTCTCATGTCACTGCTATCCTGCAGGCTCCGCCCCCTACTGATCCTGCAACTCTGCGCTCATTTCTTGGCTTGAGTGCATGGTACAGCAAGTTTGTGCCAAATTATGTGACTGTTGTTGAACCTATGAGAGCTCTTCTGCGTAAGGACTGTTCATTCCACTGGAACGAAGCAGCTCAAGTTTGATCAAGTCAAGCAGTTAATCGTGCACAGCTCTGCCCTGGTGATGTTCGACCCCAGTAAGCCAACCATAGTCTCGACAGATGCCTCAGACTACGGTGTAGGTGCTGTTTTGACTCAACTTGACGGTAATGATGCAGAACATACTGTTGCATTTGCATCTCGCAGCTTGTCTGATGCAGAGAGGAAATACTCAGTCGTTGAGAAGGAAGCTCTAGCTTGCGTCTGGGCTGCTGAAAAATGGCGCACATGGCTCTGGGGCAGAAAATTTCTCCTACGAACAGATCACCAAGCACTTACAACACTGCTGACTACTAAGGGCAATAACAGAGCTGGTCTACGCATAGCCAGATGGTCAGCTCGCCTGTTGGAGTTTGACTATGAAGTGGAATATAGAACTGGGTCATTGAACCATGTTGCTGATTGTCTTTCTAGGCTCCCACTTTCCGAGACAGACATGGCATGTGCAGAGGATGTGGAGTCAGTTGCAGCCATCCTCACTGATCTGAGTGCTGTGTCTGAGGATGACTTCCAGTCAGAGTGCAAAGCCTGTCCAGTATTCACAAAGCTCTGTGTGCAGATACAGAAAGGCTGGCCTGCAAGGAAGACGTCACTGGAACCTGACTTACAGCCGTACTTCCCAATCCGCCATGAACTCGCGGTCTTGAACGAGTGCATTGTCAGAGGTACACATCGATTGCTAGTGCCTGAGTCGTTGCAGAAAAAACTCACTGATATAGCTCATGAAACTCACCAAGGCATTGTACGTACCAAACAACGCCTGAGGAAATTGTACTGGTGGCCCAAAATGGATTGTCACATAGAAACACTGATAGAGAACTGTGCAACGTGCAGACAGAATAACAAGTCCACTGTCACCCATGATGCTCCACTCCAACCCATTCCCTTACCAGCTGCTGCTTGGGAAAAGGTGTCTGTGGACATCCCTTTTGAAATAGCCCCTTCTGACTGTAGATTTGCCATCACATTGGTAGACTACTTTAGTAAGTGGCCTGAAGAAGCTTTTGCTTCCCGAGCTGATGCAGCTACTATCATTCAGTTCCTTTCTGTAGTTTTCTCTCGTGAAGGGAATCCAAAGACATTGATAAGTGACAATGGCTCTCAATTTCTCTCTGCTGAGTTCGCTGACTTCCTGAAAAGCAGGGGAATCCAACACCTGAGATCCTCAGTGTATTACCCAAGAGCTAATGGGGAAGTTGAGAGATTCAATAGATGCGTTAAAGACTGCCTATAGACTGCCTCGATTCAAGGACAACCCTGGAAATCGTTCCTGAGAACTTACCTGATGGACTACAGAGCAACCCCTCATTCAACAACTGGAGTTTCCCCTTCAGAACTGCTCCATGGACTACGAATGAGAACAAAGTTACAGGTAATGGATATGCCTGTTCCTCAGACAGAGAGGCATACCATGTGCGAAAGAGTTAAGAATAAGCAAATGAACATGAAAGAATACACTGATGCTCGCAGACACGCCAAACCATTCAACTTTCAGCCTGGTGACAAGGTACGGGTTAGGAAGCCGTGGAAGGTAAAGAAAGGCGAGTTAAAGTTTTCCAAACCAAGGACTGTCATGACAAGGAAAGGACCAAACACTTATTTGCTGGATGATGGACGGACCTGGAACGCCTCACACTTATCGGCTCTGTCAGAGCTGAACACAGGTACTGATTCTGACACAAGAATGGACTGTCATAAACCAGGAACTGATCTAGCATCTAACTCTGAGTCCGATAGTAGGCTTAGGCCCACCAGGATGAGGAACCCACCTTGCTGGACCCAAGACTTTGTCATGGGAAAGTGAATGTTACTGAGTAATGTGAAATATGTTAAACGTGTATTAGGTGACATACATCAGAATGATGAAGTCAGGTTCATATAAGAAATCCTTGTTCAAAGGGGGAGATGTTGTGTCCACACATACTATTGCATTTGTTCTGTAGATGCATTTACCAGAAGCGCTAGAGGGCGCTAGTGAGTATGTTGTTCTGGTTGTGGTTTTTGAAGAAGAAAAATAAAAATAAAGAAAGGAGTTATCTCCGGTAATCCTCTGTTCCTACCTGCGTGTGTGTGTAATGCCTGCTTAACTAACACCACACAACAGGAGCGGTGGTGTTTTTTTTTTTCTTTCTCTTACCCTCTCTCTCGCACTTTTTTTCCGCTTCACTCCGCACGCGAGCCTTGTGCTCAGTGTTGCCATCTCCTCAGTAAGGAAAATCGCTATTGGTTTTCCTAAAAGTCGCTAGACAGGCCATCACCCTTCTCCCCCTCCCTTTCTCCCTCCTCCCCACACCTGAAATTCACTGAGGAGATGATGGAGCGGGTCAATGCTGGGCTCAGATCTACCCCCCGGCCCAATCCCACTAGAGCAGCCAAAGGTTCACCATCGAGCCCCGCCCCCAACAGAGCAATCGGAGTTCCATTGCCCGGCCCCGCCCCCTTTAGCTCCTCCTTACCACCTTCATGCTCTGTCTCCGCAGTCTGATGTGTGATGTGTGGAGGGTCCGGGCTGCGAGGATTATGGCAGTGGTGACTTTTCCCAGGAGAAGCTGGGACCCTGTTTACAAGAAGGTTTTAAAATTTCTTTTTTAAAATTACTTTTAGGTGACAGAAGGAGACATGTGGCCTTGTCAAAACACAGAGAGCTGCACTCTAAAAGATCTTTAAATATAGTAAACATACCTTGTGTGCCACAGGCTGCTCCCAAACACGAGGGGGCAAATAATACCTCTAAAACGCTTAAGTTGGCTTTATTAAGTGATTTAATCACTGAGCACAGCCTTGATTTTATGTTTTTACCTGAAACTTGGTTGGAACAAAGTAACAGTGGAGCTGTTCTCATCGAGACGACCCCTCCTAACTACAGTTTTATCAGTGAGGCCAGAGTCCATCTTCCACTGGTTTTATTTGCACTCCAGTATGAACACCCATCCCTCAACCCAAGGATCACCACAACATAATCTAATACACCTACACCTTAGTTCACAGACTCACTTTGTCTAGGGTTTATTTCTGAGATTTCACACAACCCAGGATTCAAATCATGAATACATGATGGGTTTGGATTTACATCATTATGAATGAAATGTGCTCTATTTGGAAGCAGCCGCCCCCCTCCCCTTTCGACGGGTTGTGTGTGAGACTTTAAAGCAAACTGTAAATTATAAATTGTTATTGATCCCTTTACCCCTAGTCCTAAAGTGTATATTTATTTTCTTACTCTTCTTATATATATTGTATGCTGTAACTGGAGCCTCGTCGTCTTGTCTCTCTATATAATGGACTGTATGTAGCGGAGAGAAAAAACATCGGTGCAAATTATAAGTCTGTATCATAATGTCTGGTGTTTTTGTGTTTGTTGGTTTGTTTTTATTTTGTTTTATTTTGCGAGTTGGTTTTTAGATGCCGCTCCAGCCGGTCAGTGAATCTCCCGCCGCCCCGCCCTCTCCTGCCTGTGCCGCAAGCAGCAGGCGCACCTCGCAAACGGAGGGCGCCCTTACACCCAGCAAATGGGTGATAGAAAACCGATCGGTGCCTATGCCATTCCCAATATGCGCTGGCATGACGTCGGGGCAGCATGATTACGAGCATTTTTTTTTTTTGCCGATACCCGTGATGCTGCCCCCCACCATGATGCCGCCCCGGGCAACCGCCCGTGTCGCCCGTATCTAAAACCGCTACTGGATGTGGGACTGTCTGATAATTACTGTGTTTTCTTTGAAGGTAAAATTTCAGCACACACAAATATATCAACAGCAGTGATCACAAACCGGTATATAACTGAATACAGTAGTGAGATCTTTAACCAGGTCTTCCCATTAACACCTGACCTGTCCAGAGGTTCAGTCAATAAGCTCGTCAATAGCTTCAATGCTAAAATGTTAAATGTAATGGACACTATTGCTCCCATTAAGGTGAAGGTTATCTCTGGAAGGAAAAAGTCTCCATGGAGAAACTCCACACTGGTGAAAAAAGAAAAAAGAGAGTGTAGGAAAGCTGAGCGCAGATGGAGAAAAACAAACCTCCAGGTTCATTATGACATCTATAAAGAGAAACTTCACAATTATAATTTACAAGTGAGGAGTGCAAGGAGGTCCTACTTCTCTGACATCATCACCTAAAACAGTCATAATTCTCGGGTCTTATTTTCTACAGTTGACAGGCTAACAAACCCTCCTGTGTCAGTGGCGGCTGAACTTCACTCGACCATGGCCTGCAATGACTTTGCCAAATTCTTCACAGAAAAAATCCAAAAGATTAGACAAACAATTGGTACATCAACAGCAGATCCAGGATATGTACTGTGTCCACTGAAAAACTGTTTAAACACAATCAAACAGTTTCACCCTATTTGCAGCAAAGACCTGGAGGACATCTTAGGTCAACTGAACTCCTCTTGCTGTTTAGATGTCCTGCCAACAAGTTTTTTCAAAAAGGTCTCAAAGACTTTGGAGTCAGACCTCTTACAGATCGTCAGCTTTTCTTTAATGTCAGGTGTGTTTCCAGAACCACTAAAAACTGCTGTAATAAAACCTATACTGAAAAAGGACAATCTTGACAAGACACAAATGAACAACTACAGGCCGATCTCAAATCTCCAATTTTTAAGTAAGATCATTGAAAAAGTGGTTTCTCAACAGCTCAATTACTTCTTAAAACAGAATAACTATGATGCCTTCCAGTCAGGTTTTAGACAGAACCACAGCACTGAAACCGCTCTGACCAAAGTGTTTAATGACATTTGTCTGAATACAGACAGTGGAAAAATGTCAGTCTTAGTTTTACTGGATCTCAGTGCAGCATTTGATACAGTTGACCACAACATATTACTCAAACAACTGGAGAACTGGGCAGGTGTTTCAGGAACTGTACTAAACTGGTTCAAAACATACTTAGAAAACAGGAAATATTTTGTATCAATAGGTAACTTCACATCTGAGCAGACAAGTATCAAATGTGGAGTTCCCCAAGGTTCCATCTTGGGACCCCTTCTGTTTAACATTTACATGCTCCCACTGGCGCACATTATAAAGAACAACAAAATAAACTATCATAGCTATGCAGATGACACACAAATATATATCACAATGTCACCAGGAGACAGAGGCCCTGTACAGGCTCTTGGTAAATGCATTGAGGAAATTAATGACTGGTTGTGCCACAATTTTCTCCAGCTAAACAAAAACAAAACTGAAGTAATAGCAGGGGTGGAAGTAATGAATTACAAATACTCACGTTACTGTAATTAGGTAGATTTTTTGGGTACTTGTACTTTTATGAGTAATTTTTCAAGTGTGTAATTTTACTCATACTCGAGTACAACTTACACTATGTAATCTACTTCGCTACTTATAAAATCAAAAGTCGCTACTGAGTACGCCCACAATTTGAATTAATATTCAAACCTTTCGTCTGCATTTTTGCAGCCAATAAGGCCGTGCAATCGCGACCTCACCAATTTAAAACGTAAGCAAAGAATAAACTCCGCTGCAGCAGCAGGCACAGGTGTCTAGAGCTGCTAAATGGTGGAGTGCAAACTACTTTATAGACAGAAGATTTGGAGACAAAGAAGCCAAAATGGAGACAGAGGACAACACTGTCAGCCATGAAAACGACGTAGAAAAGACGGAGGACGCGTAGCTGGAGGAATTTTCATGTACAGAGGAAGAAATGGAGACAGCGTCCAGATGCAGTGCAAACTTTGTTTGACCTCTACAGTCGTTTCAACTTACAAGACTTCAGCGTCTAATCTAAAAAACACATTGAGGTAAGAAGTTTTACAACTATGTGTACAATATTGCCTTCTTATTTTTCATGTGTGTTAAGGTTATTAGTTTGGCTAAGATATTGTCACTGCCATTGGTTAGCCTGATATTAACCCTTGTATGGTGTTCGGGTCTGTGAGACCCGTTTTCAGTTTTTCTCAAAAGAAAAATTAAACAATTAATTATTTTTTCAACCTGAAATTCATTGGCTTTGGCTTATTTTCTGTGAAGAACATGAATCCGAACTAATTTTCAATGACCTCATACTGTACCTCCCCCCACGCATTTACATTACATACAAGGTGTTCGGGTCCACTGGACCCAGGCCTAATAAAAGTGTTGAAAGTGCAGGTCCTGTGTTCCCACACTCTGTCTTCCTCCTTTCTGGTGCTGCTGATGGTGTTTTCTTCCCCTCCTGCTCCTGCACAAAGTTGCAACATTGTTGAAAATTCAACTATCAACACCGTCTGCTCTTACATTCCCACACATTTTACCCTCTTTCTTGAGGGATCCAAATTTTCTCATCCCCTGTCCCACCTGCAAATTAGGGGCATAATACTATAAATAAGACTTTGCCAGTGTGGTTCTTTATCACAACTGATCAAGATGGCAAAAGATTATCTGCTGCGAGGGCCATCCAATTGATTTTGGAAGAGAGAGTGGCTTCGGATGATGATGTTGACAAAGAGGTTTCAGAATATTTCACATTTCTGAAAATTTAGAGTCTGACAGTGACTTTGAAGAAGAGGATGAGGTTGAGCACCATTTAGTAACAAAACGAAGACGAGCACCCCATCTGCAGCCAGCTCCAGGACCAGAACAAGCCCACCAGACAGCAAGTGAAGGAATATGGATGTCAATAACTGGTGAAATTGAATGGTCTTCTTGCCCAAGAAATGAGCCACCCTGCAGAGCTGTTACTGTGATAAGCCAGGGCCAACACGGCTGACAGTTACTCATGTGCAGGACATCAAGTCTTCATTTGAGCTTTTCATCCCAGATTACATCCAGAAAATTATTCTGGATTGCAGTAATCTAGAAGGAAGGTGTGTTTTTGGAGAGAGGTGGAAGGAGATGGACCAAATTGATCTGCAGGCCTACTTTGGGGTTCTTATCCTTGCAGGAGTTTTCAGGTCCAAAGGGGAATCCACAGAATCCTGTGGGATGCAGAAACCGGCAAGAACCTTTCCGTGCATCAATGTCTCTGGAAAACTTCCACAAAATTTCCAGGATTATCCGTTTTGATAGCCGAGACGACAGACCAGCTCGACGGCAGAGAGACAAGCTAGCTGCCATCAGGACAGTGTGGGATAAGTGTGTGCACCACCTACCCCTGTTTTACAACCCTGGGCCTAATGTCACCATTGATGAGCAGCTGATCCCATTTAGTTGTGAAACATATTGCTTCACGTGTAAATGTGTTGTCTTTCCACTCACTCCACTTGATTATAACTGATTTATGTTTTTATAACATTTTATAAAAAACAAAAAACAAAAAAAAAAAACGAGAAGCACATTAATTCATAAATGTGATCTAACAAAGGTAAAGGGAAAAAATTAACCATGTTTGCTGTTCATATGGCTTGTAATTGGGATGAAGTAAACATCTGTTGAGTAATTTAACATAAAATTGTTTGATAGTGTTAATTTGGAAAGCCAAAACTCTAGCGGGTCCACCAGACCCATGAACACTGGCTGAGTAACAAAAATATGAACACCACACAAGGGTTAAAATAAGATGGAGCTAGCTAATGTGCGTGTGTGTGCATGCATAATTGAGCTACAATTCGTAGGAATGTTTTAGCTTATTATTTGGATAACCACCGTCATTTCAATAAATTTAATTTGTAGTCATTTAAAACTCACAGGCCTACAATCAGCTGCCCTATATTTAAAAAAACAAACAAACATGAACATAGTGCTGAGCTGCATCTCAAATTAATCTTCCAGCTCTCAGCTGACATGTACCAGAGCCCGATTGATGGATCAGTTGATCATTGGCTTGATATAGGTCTATCATAGCCACATGGCTCTTAATCAGTAGGGTTATATGTTTCCCAATATGATATATTTTTTTAAAGAACATAATGTGGATTGTTTTTATTTGTTAGCTGTATGGGCAGCATTTTTGTGTATGTGATCCCCTTTCCTAAATTAGATTTGCTATATACACATATTTTGCTCTCTTAGTATTTTTAGGACCTGACTAATACTGAAAACTTTAGGGTGATACTGGTAAAAAGGAGTTAAAAATTTAGATACTGATACATTGGTCGATACTCTTTTTACAGATAGTATACAGATTACAGAACTTGGAATGTATACAGAAATTCATGTTTTTGCAATGATCATTCAAAATTGGCAAGATTTGACCAAATTCACCACTCTTTTATACTATGCTAAACAATCAAAGATTAGCTCAAGTCTAGTTGAATGATGTTTTAAAAATGTGTTTTCCTTTAGTGTTAATCACAGTGATGTTATGAAGTAATGTATGAACCTGATGTATGATAATATTTATCTCTACAGAGGAAACATCCATCGAAGATTGAGCAATATCACTGTGGCATCAACATGTCGTCAGCGAAAGACCACAGCCACACCAAACAAGCTCTCAGCAAATACACAAGCCAAGTTACCAGACCTGATGTTGAGAGCTGCAAACAAACATGTTCCACAAGCAACTGTTGACAAGCTTGTCATCAATTTCATATGTGAGTGTCTACAGCCATTTGCAGTGGTAGAACAGCCATCTTTCAAAGAATTGGTTACCACATTACAACCTCACGCCAAAACCATCTCCAGACCCACTGTCTGTGCCAGAATCTGTGAAGCTGCTGATCACATGAAGATGACTTTGGTTGCAGAATTGGATAAAGTCAAATTTGTTGCTACCACTACTGATTGTTGGTCAGCTCATCAGAAAAGTTACCTTGGAGTCACATGCCATTGGATAGAGGAAGAGTCCCTGGAAAGAAGATCTGCAGCACTAGCATGCAAAAGATTGAGAGGGTCTCACACATTTGGCATGCTTGCTGGTGCGCTTGATGATATCCATTGTCAATACAAGATTAGAGGCAAAGTTGTAAGAACCACAACTGATAGTGGATCCAACTTTGTCAAGGCCTTCCACGTGTTTGGGGCACAAAATGATGCAGATGAAGCTGAAGATGAAGCAGACCCAGAAACTCTTGACCTGACTGACCATATTGACTACCATGAGGCAAGTGCAATTCTTGATGAAGACTCTGGTTTGGAGTATCAACTCCCGCTGCAAAATGCCAGGCCATTTGGAACAAAACTGGCCGGTCTCATTTGGCTAATGAAGTGGTAAAGGACAAGTGTGAGCTACAGATCATTCGTCCGAATGCAACACGGTGGAATTCAACCTACCTTGCCATTGAAAGGAAAATACGCATCATTGATGAGAAGGGGGAAGATGCCATAAGGAGCATTTGTGAGGAGTTCAAGGTGAAAATGTGAGTAAAATTGGACACCTACCAATATGGTTGCAAATTTTGTGAATTTTCCTTAATGGATGGTTAAAAACATGAGCAGACTCTTAATATTAAATCAGAAGATCCCTATTATAGTCATGGTGGGTTTTGTTGTTGTGTCTTACAGGTTGAGTCCTGCAGAAGTTGCATTCCTTAGGGAGTACTGTACCACCATGAAGCCACTGGTGAAAGCTTCAAACATCCTTCAGTCTGAGTCCACTTCCTTTATGGGATGGCTCCTGCCAGTAATCCAACAACTACTGTCCAAACTTAGCAGGCTGGAGACATCAAGCAAGACATGCATGCCACTCATCAGAGCCCTGCAAAATGGCCTTCAAAAGCGTTTTGGATCGATGATGGAGGATCCAGAGTTGGCTGCAGCTGCAGTCCTCTTACCCAAGTTCAAGACTTCCTGGACTGACAGAGCAGATGTAATAGAGGCTGGTGAGGATTCATGTGATCCCATTTTTGTGTATTTTTACATTTGAACACATGCTTAAGTGAGTATTTCACCTAATACATTGTAAGTTATTGATGGTCTGTCCTGAATACTAAACAATCCTTTTTGAGAATTTGATTTTAAATTTGTGTTCAGGAATAATCACTGAAATTTAAATAACAAAATTGTGTTATCTACTTGCAATTACAGCCTTGACATACATCAAACAACATCTTGAAATGACAGAGCATGAGAGTGAGGATCAGCAAAGAGAGTCATCTGATGAAGATGAATTCTTCTCCAGCAGGCATGTGGAGAGGGGGGAGGGCTAGAGGGGCTTGAGCACCCGCCCCTTTCCTGATGGGAGCCCAAAGTGCCCTTTTGTTGAGGCAACTTTTTAAAAAAAATTATTATTATTATTTTTAATGTGTGCGTGCGTGCGGAGTCCTGTCTGTGCCCCTCAACAATAATATTTAACTATTAATCACAGTTTTGCTAAATAAAAGGATCTGGCTTGCATCAGTCACATGATCACATTTAACCAATGATCGCCCTTGACGGCAGAACGCGCTGGTTACGAGCTGGGAACGAGCTCACAAAGAGCACGTGCATTTTTAGCGGTCCGGAGCTGTAGGAGAAACACAAATTAACTCAGAGACACAGACTGATGCGACAAAACCAGTAAGTAGGTGTACAGCGCACACTGTAGTGTGTAGCACCCAGGAGTATCAGCTTATTACGTACACGTTGGTAAGCTGTCTTGTTGCAACTGACGAACTGAAACAAACGAGCGTGCTGTGTGTGCAACAGCGCGACAAACATTACCTGTCCTTGTATTAACTGCACAAGTAGTGCTGGTTATAGCTGCTAGCTACCTGTGAAAGGCTGTCATGGGCCTGTTGCTCTGTCACCGTTTTAGGGAACATATTTAGTTTTAAAGTAAGTTACAGAGCTTTTCCTGCCTTTCTGGAGGGATTATATTTCACTAAAAAACGATCTAATATGCATATCCACATAATTATGCATTATTATAATTATAATATTTTAAAAAACACACGCTGTATTTTAAAGAACATACATTAAGTGGTAAATGGCCTGTATTTGTATTTTACTAAAGCACTTTACACATCCAGTCATCCACCCATTCATACACTGGTGGTAGCAGCTACATTATAGCCACAGCCGCCCTGGGGCGCACTGACAGAGGCAAGGCTGCCGGACACTGGCGCCACCGGGCCCTCTGACCACCACCAGTAGGCAACGGGTGAAGTGTCTTGCCCAAGGACACAACGACCAAGACTGTCCGAGCCGGGGCTCGAACCGGCAACCTTCCGATTATAAGGCAAACTTCCAACTCTTGAGCCACGATCGCCCCGAGAAGCAGATTATATTAGATTTATATTTTAAATAAGACAAAATTTGGATTTTACAGCAGTAAAATGATTGCATCTCTACAGTTTAAAAATGTAATAAGCTTTGCCCCTGCACAGAGTGGATAGTGAAACAAATGGAATCATCATAATGACATTACTTCATATTTATTACTTCCCCCTCCTCATTGCTTTATTATTGTAGCTCTAGTAATGATAATGATGTAAGGATTCTGGATCAGCACCATGGATGCCCATAGTACAGTATTCTGAAGAAGGTCTTAAAATGTCACTGTGTGTGCGTGCATGTGTTTGTTTTATGTAAATGGATTTTTTTAAATTATTACTCATGATATAACATTGTCCAGACATGCCTGGTAAGGACATGAGGAGGAAACAGCAGGAGCTGTGTGAGGCTACTAAAGGCAGTGCTATAACATTTTTCTGTCATCATTTTATTATAGATTAAGTGCAAGAGTTGTTAGGTGTGGATAATTAGATTATAGTTTATTGCAATAGCAAGTTGTGCCTTGTTCTCACATAGACAGCAAGTGGAGAGTGATATATGAAATGATGGGATGGAAGGAAGAAGAGAAGCAAAGAGTGATTCACAGGCAGAGCCTAAATTATTTCTCACAGTTTTTTGCTGCCTTATGGTTCCAAGCGCTGTCACCAATCTTTGCATTTTGTTATTATCTCATGACACTTGTTTAATCAGCTACCATCTCTCCTATGGACTTTTTACTGTCTACAGTCTCAGATCAACACAGCCCTGCCCTCCAGCACTATCCACAGCAACCCCTCAACAGCAACATTGTACCCATCAGGTAAAACATCAGCTACGTTTGCTTTGCCTTGTTGCCCATATTAGATTCTTGGTGAATGTGTGTTGTTGTTATTCACCCTGTTTCAATGTGCCCCTTTTTAACTTTGAGCACCCGCCCCTTTAAACCTCTCTGCACGGCCCTGTTCTCCAGACCAATCTCCAGAAGGCTGCAAAGTGCAGTTGAGCTTAATGGTTACCTTGCTTGTGCCACAGACACCATGGAGCTGCTGCACTCCTTCTCAGCCATCAAAAACCTCTCTCTTAAACTGAACACAGCTCTGCCTGCTTCTGCTGCGTGTGAACGACTTTTTAGCTGTGCTGGTCTACTCTTCACAGCCAAACAAAGTCGGATTGCCTCTGTTAATTTAGAAAACCAGCTCTTGCTGAAACTGAACAAAAGGTTCAGAAGGTAAAGTGTGACAGAAATGCTAAGAGTTTAAGACACTTACCTGCCTGTTGTTCAGTGTATGGGGAAAAGTTTAAACGGTTCTACGCATGTTCAGAAACATTTTTGTCATTGTTTTAACAAACAAAATTCCTTCTTTTATATCTACATTTATTTACAAAAGTTACCTTTCTATACCATGTTCATCTGAGAAATGTGCTTTGAACATAAATATTTATACTGGTGAATCGAGTTGAATGCCTGCTATTGACGGCATTAAAAAAAAGTAATTAACACTGAGTAGTTTTTGAGAAGAGTACTTTGTACTTTTACTCAAGTATTTTTTAACACCAGTACTTTTACTTGTAATTGAGTACAATTTAACCAGTGTAACAGTACTTGCACTTGAGTACAAATTTTGAGTACTCTTCCCACCTCTGAGTAATAGTCTTTGGTGCCAAAGGAAAACGATTACAGGTCACCAGAGAACTTCAATCAATACACCTAAAAACCACAAACCAGGCAAGAAATTTGGGTGTAGTAATGGATGCAGACCTAAACTTAGAAAAACACATTAAGACAATAACAAAATCAGCTTACTATCACCTCAAGAATATATCAACGATAAAAGATCTGATGTCTCAACAGGACCTGGAAAAACTAGTCCATGCATTCATCTTTAGTAGGCTTGATTACTGTAACAGCATCTTTACAGGTCGACCTAAAAAATCAGTCAGACAACTACAGCTCATTCAGAACTCTGCTGCTCGAGTCCTCACTAAGACCAAAAAAGTGGACCACAGAGAATGTGCATCTTCTTTTTGTTTTGCATATTTTAATTTATATTTAATTGTGTTGTGGTTTGCAGTGTTTTGTGTTGTTTCACTTTAAATTTGTTTAAAAGGAAAAGGCTGAAAATTTAAATAGTTAAAAGTTGAAATGTAAATAGTTGTTTTTTGTATTTAAAATTAGCTATGTAACAATTTCCTGACTGGCCGATGGCAATGACTTTGTTTCTTGGGTGTTTCTCTTAAGCAGCATCAGCACACAACAAGACAAACTGACCAGTAGCAAAGCCACAGAATGAGCCAGAGATATTTGAACTCATCCACCTTGGATAGAAACCACTCCAAACTGGGAGTCAGTACTCCACCCCCCTTTTGTTAAGAACCATCACATTAGACTCAGAAATATTCATTTTCATCCCCTTTCTTCACACTCAGAACTTCCCCAGTGTGAGCAGGATGTCAGTAAAGCCAGAAGGACCACATCATCCATTAAAAGCATGTAATAATGAGGTCATCAAATTTAGAAACACTC
This sequence comes from Mchenga conophoros, assembly GCF_057382185.1. Classification (NCBI taxonomy): domain Eukaryota; kingdom Metazoa; phylum Chordata; class Actinopteri; order Cichliformes; family Cichlidae; genus Mchenga; species Mchenga conophoros. The sequence goes on from NC_140542.1 coordinate 20,191,885, forward strand.
GTCCATGTTGGGCAGTGGATTCATAACTTTAACGGACAGAATGTCGCAGCATAAATAAAAGTGAAGAATGACATAATTTGTCTACATTTTTTTTAAGCATCATGTTCCAGTTTTAAAAAATCAGCTTTGATGTTCATTTCTGGGGCGATCGTGGCTCAAGAGTTAGGAGTTCGCCTTGTAATCGGAAGGTTGCCGGTTCGAGCCCCGGCTCGGACAGTCTCGGTCGTTGTGTCCTTGGGCAAGACACTTCACCCGTTGCCTACTGGTGGTGGTCAGAGGGCCCGGTGGCGCCAGTGTCCGGCAGCCTCGCCTCTGTCAGTGCGCCCCAGGGTGGCTGTGGCTACAATGTAGCTTGCCATCACCAGTGTGTGAATGGGTGGATGACTGGATATGTAAAGTGCTTTGGGGTCCTTAGGGACTAGTAAAAGTGCTATATAAATACAGGCCATTTACCATTTACCATTTCTGAACAATAGGAATGCAGGGCTTTTTGTCTTTACACAAGAAATGCCTTTCAAAACCTCTGCATAGCAGCATTAACCCAAAGGAAAGTAAATAATCTCGGCACTAACGGTAAGTGAATTTTGAAGTAGTTATAACTGTATAACTTCCTCAGCAACCAATAGCAGCATAACTTTCAATTCAATTCAGTTTTATTTATATAGTGCCAAATTGCAACAACAGTCACCTCAAGGTGCTTTATATACCTACAATAATACAGAGAAACCACAACTGTCCAATGACGAAATGTAATATCTTACATAAAGCTGCAGTGATCACACGTGGCCAAGTTAGATAGCTAGCAGTTTTACCTGCCCAGATATCTTGTGACACTAGAGAAAACGTTTCTCATGGCTTATATTTCCTTTTAAAATTATATAATGTTGCAAGCTTGTTGTCTAATGCCATAAGGACATAGAGTCAAATTCTGACAGTGCTGCACATCAGAAAACTTAAAGAGATTGCATGTGACATTACTATAATAATACTCTGAACACATTCATTACCTGCCTAGAAGGTCACACAACTGAGGACCGTTGGGTTACACAATTATTTTGTGCTGACTGGAAGCTTTAACCTGTTTTTCCAGAAATATGCAGGTCTGTGCATGAAGAGCATAACATTTTAAGAATATTTGTTCTCGACCGCTTACAGTAGGAACCATTATATTCCAATGACAAAGAGACAGCATGGAGCAGACCACAGTGAGGCTAATGAAATGAAAAATGCTAATTTTACACTTTAATGAACACATTGAATATAGAATAAAGTAAAGCAAGAATTAAGTAAAGCAAGTATATAAGAATCATATCTCACTTAAATATTTGCAACTGAACATCTCTATGTCTGAAACGCAGAGAGAGCAACTTATACAAGAAAGACAACCTGTAAAGCTGTTAGGAACCGGCAACTGCTGTCTTTAATGAGGGTGGGAGTCACTGTAATTTCATTTTGCACATGATTCATGTTTCCCTGCCCACACACCATAATTCTCACTGTTAATGGTGCGGTTGCACAGACATGTCATTAGGATTGCATTACTGCAGCTCTGCATACATGAGGAGGGAAGAGTGAGACAGAGAGAGTGGCGCTGACAAGATTTGTTTCTCACTTCTATGAGAAAAAGTAGTTTCGTTTTACTAATGGGAGAACTGACTCAGAATTACAGACGCCTGCACTGAACAGTCAAGTGTAATAAGTGTAGAACTGTACATGAACTAAGAATACCGATGTTATCTGAACAGGTATAACATTAATCATAATCCAGTTGGATCATGTCATCTGGTCCATTTTTTTTTTTAAACTTTATTTCAAAGTTGTTTTAATGTGTGTAAAATGATTTACCTAACAGTAGTAGGTTTCGCCAGCAGAAACCATAAAACTGCCTTTAGGTCCACAACTGAAGCCTTGCAGAAGTGTGCTGTACTGTTTTTCTTCTCTTTGTTTTTTAAAATTTGCAACCTGAACAGTTCAGTTGTTTTTAAGTTTCCACCAGCTGTGACTGTGTGTGATTTTTATGTGTGTGTCATGAAGCCACCGTAGGGATGGTGCTAAAACAAACTCTAACAGGAAGAAAAATACAACAAAAACCAGCCCTAGCAGGTGTTATTCTGTATTTTTGGATTCTTCTATCAAATCTGAGTATAGACATAGTGTGTGGAGTGTGTAGATTGGATCAAAATGAAGGTCAGTTTTGAAGATGTTCATGGTCTGACCCACGAGCACCGTGTTATGAGTTTGCAGATCTGCATGGGTGTCATGACCTGGCTTGAATGTCACATGTTTGGGGTCATTTTTCCACTGCAGTTCCTGTGTCTAGGTTCTGCCCTCCAGAGCAGAGTTATGCTTCTACTTCTGTCTCCTCTCACCTGTGATCCATCAGTAGTTATTAACAGCTCAGATTTCCACCCGCTGCCATCGTCTGCTACCCCATGCTGACTTCATGTTTAGCTCTTACGTTGTTACTCCTTGTGTTAACCTCACGTCTCCTTGTGTCTCCAATTTACATTGTTTGGGATCAGCATTCAAACTAACCTGTTGTTCTTTTGGTTTTACTGACGCGGGTCTGCTCCCCTAATAATGCAATAGCTAAACACTTACCCTCCTGCATTCTCTGCCCGATGCCTCTCTTCTGTATTCTGAAAATAACATTAGCTCAGACATGTCATCGGGCTGCCCTCTTGCTCGCCATTTCCCTCCAGATCACTGAAAAAGAAAGAAAAAGTCGGACTGCCGTGATGCTCGCGCCCCATCTTGTTTGATTAAGATTTGTGAGCTTAATAAAGTCTTTCATCTATTGAGTCTGCTTTTGGGTCCGCACCTCAAACTGCCATTCAACCCTCTGAGAGTGGGTTTGGGGTTTTGTTTGTGTTTATCTTTCTTTCTTTCCTTTTAATATTCTCAGGTGGAGTTGGATTTGGTTAGCTCTGCCTCAGGTCTCTGTCTGGTTTTCAACGAAAATAAATGATTGTTATATATATCAGTGAAGCATTTTTGTTTGCTTGTTTGTTTTTTTCTTTTGTTTGTTTTTTGTACTGTCTGGCAGCTTTGCAAGCAGAATTGTGATCTGAATGCACTGTGGTGCCTAACATATTTTGCTTTTACAAGAATAGCTACATAGAAAGTAGTAATATACCTGTGGCTTTTTTGCCCCCTTTTTAAAAAAATGGTTCTTTGAAGAACTATTTTTAAAAAGGTCTTTCAAGTGGTTCTTTAAAGACCCATTTTAAAGAACCCTTTTCTGAGTGGTTCTTTAAAGAACCATTTTAAATCTTTCAAAATAAAATGCATCTTAAATCGAATTAACTAGAATAGGGTAAAATAAATACAAGCATATAGACATATATTAATGGTTTATTGGCACTTTGTATTACAGAAAAAGACAAAAAGGCATTTTAACGCTAAGCACAACACCACTACTAATAATAGCATATAAGTCATTTAAACAGTAATAACTAAATATCTTTACTATACTATAAATAAATACATATAAATATTATACTATAGATAAAACAACAATTATTACATTAGAAATAGCAATACTTTCATAACAGACAATTAAACAACACATTTTCATCAGCATGTTTGCATTTTCAGTAAAACTATTTCAAGAACAATCTTTTTATTTAAATTATCAATGAACTGCAGCCTTAAGTTATGTAAGTTAAGTTTAATGTGGGACTCATGGTCCTTTGTTAGTCCATATTGGGACAATATCGGTCTCTCACCTGCACTATGCTGGCAATCTAGGAGATATTTAATGCATTTGCCACTCTTTGCACAGCTACTCGTACAGGTGTAGTCAGAGTTCCCAAGTTGAGAACAAATGCCTCCAAAAAGCAAAATGTCTTTTTTAGTTCACTTGGATAGGCAACATTGTAGACATGGTACAGGGAGAAGACAATACCCATCGCCAATGAAATGTCCATTGTCCAGAATCATTTTTTGTCCATCCATCTGGACATTGACCTCAGTTGAATCATTCAAGGGCTTGCCGTCACTGCTGCTGAGTACGATTGTAGGTACTGGGCTGTGTGGATCCTGAAACAGGAATTAAATTCTTGAAATGAGGAGTACAGTTTAAATAAGTAAAAACAACAGGTGTCCCAATGAAAGTATAAAACTCCTGTAAAATACTGGATTAGTTCAAGACTCTCCCCATTATGCGAGAACAGCTGTGTTTACTATCTGACCTGGAAAATAAAGAGAAATATGTAAATATTTGCTGGCCAATTTTGTTAATACAAAGCAGTAAAGGCCATATGAGTGCCTTCATCAGGAGTTGAATGGGGGAACAGAAACAAATAGGAATGCACGATGTATCACCAACTGCTGGATCTGTAAGAGACATTTTCCTTAGTATTGGTTTCTTAGCAGCTATTTGACCATAAAGGCCAGATTCATGCAGTCTCCTCTGAACAGTTGATGTAGAGATGTGTCTGCTACTGGAGCTCTGTGTGGCATTTATCTGGTCTAATCTGAGATGCTGTTAACTTCCTATTTCTGAGTCTGATGACTCGGATGTATTTATCCTCAGCTAGCGGAGGTTACTCTTTGTCTTCCTTTCCTGGGACGATTCTCGCGTGAGCCAGTTGTAGTGCTTCAGTTCTTAAAGTAATGATGGACTGTCATTTCTCTTTACTTGATTGGTTCTTGCCATAATATGAATTCTAACAGTTTCAAATAGGGCTGTCAGCTGTGTACCAACCCAACTTTTGCACAACCCAACTGACGGTCGCAACTCCATTAAGAAGGTAAGAAGTTTCACAAATGAACCTTGTCAAGGGACACCTGTGAAGTCAAAACCATTTCAGGTGACATCATCATGAAACTCATTGGGAGAAGGCAAAGTGTTTGTAGCACTGTCAACAAAGCAAAGGGTGGCTACTTTCAGGAATCTAAAATACAAAACATATTTAGAGTTACTTATAATTTTTTCTTTGCTACATGATTCCACATATTGCTTCATATATTCGATGTCTTCAGTTTGTATCTACAATGTAGCAGTAGTAGTAAAAATAAAGAAAAAACAGTAAATGAGGAGGTTTGTCCAAACTTTTGACTGGTAGTGTACACATGCACACACAGACACCATCCAGTTACTCACTCTCACCAACCCACTAGTGACACATAGAAAGACAAAGACACATGTGCACACATTCACCCCCTGCTCCTCTGCGGTGTTGGTCAGCAGATGCCACTATGAACGAGCAGCAAACTGGGATGAAGCCAAAGCTGTCAGGGCTAATGAGCGGTATGGATTCAGGCGCGGAGCTCTGGGTTGAAGCCGACAGTGCGTTTATTTACAGTGCTTGAAATACAGTCTTCAAACAGTGAGATATCCAACAATGTCCTTTCTCTAAATCCCAAAAGTGGTGAAGGCGAGTTTCCCCGTGAGGTCGGTGTGCACTCCTTCCGTGTGAATTCCTCCTCCCGAAAACACCAGTGAATCCCTTTTCTCCACTCCTCCGTCCCGTACTTCTCCACCTGAGAGACGAGCAAACACAACAGCGGATAAGAAGGATTGCCTTGCTATGCGGGTTATAAGATCACGAGCACACTTATCTACCGAGCTCCGAGTACAATCCAGCGTCGACTGCCGTCTGGACACACCGTTAAATACCTCCGTGTAGTGAGGAATGATTAGCGGCAGCTGGAGCTGAAGGTTACTCTTCCGGGTCAGAGGTCGGCCTTTCTCGCTCTCTCGGAGACGCCGCCCCTAGGCATAGCCCGACCCACAGAATAGGGAGGAAGAGAGAAAGAGAGGAAGGCGCACACACATCACAAATAAACAAGCAGGTTGTCCGGGGAGGACCGTCCAACCGTGACAAAAGCACTCCACAAACCGCCTGACAAGATGTGTGAACGGGCTGGGGAACAAGGGGTGTAGAGAGATGTGCCCTCCCCTCCCACTCTGTTTTGACAATGCTATGTTGTGTTGGTGTGTTGTGAACTGTGAGTGGTCTGGATGGGTGTGAATGTATAGAACTAGAGTTTTGTTAAAACTGGGATGGGTACGGTGGCCCTGAGAGACCAAACGGACTGCAACTTCAGAAAACACTTGCAAATAGAAAAAAACGCTGCAAAAAGAAAAAAACGCTGCAAAAAGAAAAACGCTGCAAAAGCACACACAACACAACGGAAATAGGAAAAAAGACAACGGAAATGTTTCTGGGGAGACAATAACCGGACGGTCCTGTTGCACGAACCAAAACATGTATGTATGGCTCTATCCCAATTCAGGGTCTGCAGCCTTAAAGTACGCAGCCTTAACGGTCCTCAAGGGCCGCACTCAAAGACCGCTGAGGCCGGAAGTGTGAGGCTTGTAGGCCTGTATTTTATTCTGTAATTTTTGATTCATCCAGTGTGAGTATTGATCTGAGTTCGCTAACTGAAGTTTTTAACAATTTATCTCCAGGGTATAACTCAGGGGTGGGCAATCTCAGTCCACGAGGGCCGGCGTCTCTGCAGGTTTTAGATCTCACCTTGGGTCAACACACCTGAATCACATGATTAGTTCGTTACCAGGCCTCTGGAGAACTACAAGACATGTTGAGGAGATAATTTAGCCATTTAAATCAGCTGTGTTGGTTCGAGGACACATCTAAAACCTGCAGGACACCGGCCCTCGTGGACGGAGATTGCCCACCCCTGGTCTAGCCTCTGTCACGCTGCCCAGGTTGCCTAGCAACCATGATACTAACAGCTGGAAACGTTTCATACAGCTTTGTTTGACAGAAATGAAGGAGAACATATTTTGTACATTTGTTTCTACATGAGCTTTGTGTGATTTGATAGGTATCTGAGGCTGAGACCACAGGACTGTAAAACATGATTTTTGGGCTTCATTTCTGTACTGAACAGTCATTTAAGATTAGCTAGTAAATAACAATTAGCTAATGTTTTTCATGAGACTAAAGTCATCTCACTTTGGTAATGTAAATATAATATGGCCAATATTATATTAATCATTATTAGTTATTACAGCAGTGAACATGAACTCTGTGCCAAACACTGAGCTTCAGTAAAGATTCAAGTTACAGTTATTTATATTTCCTTTCACCCTAAATCTTCACTTAAAGACAAGTATCTGTGACAGTGTATCTATAGATGTATTATATATAAGAGACAAATATTGTTTGTTTAATTTGTTGGCATTATTACATTTGGCTCAATGCTTACATATATGTGTAAAATGAAGAGTAGACTGATATATGAAATATTCGTTTATTGGGTGAGAAAATCAGACCATGTCATAACTGCTTTAAGTCATACAGAATAGATATCAGAGCCTTAAACAGGCTGGCTTCTGCTAAATGGGTCAAACTGGGCAGAAAGTATACAAACACATAACATCCTTATAGAATATGATGTAACACTATAGATCAACTTACCTCAGAATATATAAAGCATATAAACAATTACAGCAATATGATGCAACAAACACAGCAGTGCTACTAATCCAAAATACTCAAAGCTTCATAGAACTGGAACAAACATTTATTTTTAGCTCCATTCTGCTGCTGATACATACTTTAGGTTTCTGAACATTAAACTTGTTGCTGCCTTTCATAGTGTGTAACTTGAAGGCCCTAAGTACTTTCTCCCACACTGAAAACACTGGGATGATAACATTATTTGAACATTACCTAATAAGACTGATTCAGGACAGACAATTAGTTATGTTAAACTTTTCTAGCAGTCTTTCACAAACAGGGAACAGTCTGTCTATTCTCTCCATCTGTCAGCTGCTGCTGGCTCTTCCTCCTCCTCTTACTCACACACTGCTGAGTTTGTCCTGGTGGATCATCAGGGGTGCAAAGCCTCACAGATGATGTGCAGCAGTGGGTCCCTCAGTCTGTCCTCACTCTGGACACTTGCAGTTGTCACACATGGAAATCAAATGTGTGATAAGCTGCAGGATTCAAACACAAGTGTAACTTATAAACACATGTTCATACTTTTATTACACAATCAGAGAGAAAGAAACAGAGAGAGTGCAGGACAGACAGACAGGTGACAGTCTCAGGTGTATACACTGCTACAAATAGGAGGATTTAGTGTTTGTGTTATTACGAGTGCTAAACAAGAAGAGTTCCCAGTTGGTACAGTGGACACATGTGTGACTCCTGTGATTAAAGCATCTTTCTTTCAGCTTAACGAGTGAACTGTCAGCTCGTTCAAACACACGTTAAAGTCCGTTTGGCTCGACACCACCGAACAGAGGCAGCAATGTAACATAGTTAACATTAACAGTGCAGTGGATCCTGCTTGTGCCATGATATTCAGGACTGCAAACCGAGCAGCATCACTGACTTTCAGCTTGTTGTGTTTGTGGATATATGACTGACTTTAATTATCCACAAAATCATCAGATTCTCTGTAAGATTAAGGTCGACTATCAAACGGCGTATAAATTAAAGGCTTTAAAACAAAGTAAACGCTGTACGTACAAACATCGCTAATGTCACATAAATTTGTAAAAAGTAAGTAAGTAAAATTTATTTATATAGCACATTTCACAGATAAAAATCACAAAGTGCTTTACAGTAAGATCAGACATACAAGTTAAAATTAATTTAATTAGTTAAAAGCCCGTTTGTATAAAAATGTCTTCAGCTGCTTTTTAAAGGAGTCAGTAGAGTCTAGACAGCGTAAAGACAACGGCAGAGAGTTCCACAGCCTAGGTGCCAGTGCCTGAAAAGCCCGATCCCCACGTGTTTTAAATCTAGTACGTGGGACCACCAGTAGCCTCTGACCTGAAGACCTAAGTGCTCGGGATGAAGCATGAGGTTTCAACAGGTCAGAGATATACTGGGGAGCTTCACCATGCAGAGCTCTAAAAGTTACAACTAAAATTTTAAAATGAACCCTAAAATTTACAGGCAACCAATGAAGAGAAGCCAAAACTGGAGTAATGTGTGACCTCTTGTTTGTACCAGTTAAAAGTCTTGCCGCTGCATTCTGTACAGACTGAAGGCGATCCAGAGCTGATTTGTTAAGACACGTAAAAAGACCGTTACAATAATCCAAACGAGAAGAGATAAAAGCATGAATAATCATCTCAAGTTCTGCCTTTGACACCAGTAGCCTGAGTTTAGAAATGTTTCTTAGATGATAAAAACAGTTCCGGACAAGTTGTTTAGAGTGTTTCTCAAGAGACATTGAACTGTCAAATATAACACCTAAGTTTCTGAGACTCGACTGAAATGAAGGGTCTAAAAAACTGATATGCTGCCTAATTTCTGAGAGCATGTGATCAGGTGCAATAATCAAAGTTTCTGTTTTATCTGCATTTAACTGAAGGAAATTGTCATTTAACCATTGTTTGATTTCTGACAGACAATTATTTAAACAAGACAATTTATACAACTCAGAAGCTTTGAAAGAACAGTACAACTGAATGTCATCAGCATAGAGATGATAAGAAATATTATTGTAACGTCTGATAATGTGGCCTAGAGGGAGGATATACAGAAAAATTTGCCGGCATGTGGCCAACAGTAATGTTTTAATGTTCCTCATTATTAAACATTTGCACATAAATAAGTGACATAATATTCAGAACTGACTTTTGAAAGCTTACTCTTTGGCCGCTCCACTTCTTTGAAGTGTCTCCCAGTCCCAGTGCACTTGTTAGCTTGTTTTGGTTCGTGCAACTGGTCCGTCCGGTTATTGTCTCCCCAGAAACATTTCCGTTGTCTTTTTTCCTATTTCTGTTGTGTTATGTGTGCTTTTGCAGAGTTTTTCTTTTTGCAGCATTTTTCTTTTTGCAGCGTTTTTCTTTTTGCAGCATTTTTCTTTTTGCAGCATTTTTCTTTTTGCAAGTGTTTTCTGAAGTTGCAGTCCGTTTGGCCTCTCAGGGCCACCGTAGATGGGGGGAGCATAGTGACAAAAGTGACAAAACTCAAACTGTTTTGGCGAGAAGACGAGCAATACGGGAATATTCAGTGTATCATGGTAGCACATGGCATTCATAAAGTACCGCTGTCTGACCAGAGAAATCATCTCCACCTAGATTTCACCATGTGCACTTCACGTTACTTTTCTCTTCAATCATTTTGGGCTAGAGAGAAAGTTTAAGTGGTTCCTAAAAGATGATAATTATTCTGTAACTTTACAGCCACAATTTAAAAAAAAAAAGACAATTAGGTCTGTGTCACACTTGGTTGATAAAGGGTCAAAATTGAACATGTGATAACAGTCAACATAGTTTTATGCTTTCTGGAAAAATGATTTTTTTAAAAAGTGCTCTTTTCACTGTTTCAAAGAAAACTGACTGTACTGTTCACCTTAGCATTTTTATGCATTAATTACAATAATTAATTAGCAAACTGGGCAGCTTTAGATAAACAAGTTCCTCGTTCTGCAGGAATCGTATCTTTCTTGATAAAGCCTAGACTTTAAGAAAAATGTTTACCTTATGAAACAGTTTTATTTTTAACATGTGAGAGTAAAATTGTTTAAAATGACTTATGAATTAAAAAAGCAACATGTAAAAACAAATTATTATTGTAGTGTCTTTAACCCACAACATGAAGCACCTTGAGCACAACTGTTGTTGTGCTTTGTTGCTATACAAATAAAGCTGAACAGGAGAGAATTTAATTGTGTTACTTTTATGTTAGTGAGACTGTTTTAAGTTTTAAATGCTTCTAAAATCTCGTTAGTTGCTTTGAGAAGCAATTTTTTGCTCAGATGACTCATTCAGCAACTCAAAGAACTCGCTGGTGCAGGAAATGGACCCTAAAGGGAAAAAAAACTTGCAGGAAATGTTTTGTATGTTTGCCCTTGGCCAAGTGCCAGCAGGAAGACCAACAACACCCACACAGAAGGTACCGCATAAACAAAACTCAAGGCTCTGGCTACAGATTATTTCTAAATTGGTGCAAGTGGTTGATGGTTGTGTGCTGGACCTTTTCTTTTTTATGTGATTTTCACACTCTCAGCAATCTGCATGAGAAGAGCAACTGCTGCTCTGCAGTAGTAAAAAAACAAAAAACAAAACAGTCCTTCTACAGCAATGTGGAAAGAAAGACAGCAGTCAAGCAGTTTATATTATCAAAAAATGAAACTAAATTAATATAAGTAAAAACAGGTAATCCAGGATAGTAGCTATTTTTTTTTATCCAGTCCCAACCCACTCTGTGTAACTATTACACGAGTCAGAGACACCAGCTGCTGAGTCAAACTGGCATTTGGTGGCACTCTGTTGTTACATCTCTGCTCGTGTCTTTCTTTCTGTGTGTCTTGGTTTTATGTGGGTTGGCTTTTTTAATCACTTTCTTCAGAGGTCTATGTGCTCCTTCCTGCAGCTGCTTGGTTTACTTTTTGCAGCTTGTAAGGGGGGGAAGTCCTGAACCACGTAATAAATATTATAATAACAATAGTCAAAGGAGCTTGCAAAGAAAAGCGTCTGGACTTCTTTAAGTTACTTGAAGACGTTTCACCTCTCATCCGAGAAGCTTCTTCAGTTCTAAGGTCAAATGGTGGAGAGTCCCAGATATAAACCTAGTGGGAGTATCCCCCACAGAGGGACAAAAGGACCCCCTGATGATCCTCTAATTGCCTGAGCCAAGGTGTGAAACTGGGTGTGGGTTCCAATCAGCCAGAGTTTCGGGTGAGCTCATTGTGAAACCTGGCCCCACCTTATCATGTGAATTCCTGAGATCAGATGGCCCAGGATGTGAGTGGGCGTTAAGGCGTCTGGGAAGGGATCTCAAAACTTTCCACATAAACACAATGAGAGTGGCAGCAGCTTTTCTATTTATGGTACCATAAACATGAAAAATAGCATAGCTTGTCTCTGTCACTCTTGCTATTGTCTCTACGACATTTCAGGGTCAGATCTAGATGACTAGGACTACTGTTATCCAGGCAACCAAACACGTTTAAGAACACTTATCTCTGTGAAAAGATGCTCTAAATACGTAAATGGCCTGTATTTGTATAGCGCTTTTACTTAGTCCCTATGGACCCCAAAGAGCTTTACACTACATTGAGTCATCCACCCATTGGTGATGGCAAGCTACATTGTAGCCACAGCTGCCCTGCCAGACACTGGCACCACCGGGCCCTCTGACCACCACCAGTAGGCAACAGGTGAAGCGTCCAAGGCCCAAGGACACAACGACCGAGACTGCCGGAGCTGGGGCTCGAACCGGCAACCTTCCGATTACAAGACAAACTGCCAACTCTTGAGCCACGATCGCCCCGTTACATGGTGTGCAGGACATTGCTCCATGCCTTTAATTAAATGTTGCATAAAAAAAATCAGATTTTTATTGTTTATTGTTATTATATCTGTGAAGGTTCTCAGTCATCCAGGTCATCGTAGTCAAAGGAGCTTGCAAAGAAAAGCGTCTGGACTTCTTTAAGTTACTTGAAGACGTTTCACCTCTCATCCGAGAAGCTTCTTCAGTTATAAGGTCAAATGGTGGAGAGTCCCAGATATAAACCTAGTGGGAGTATCCCCCACAGAGGGACAAAAGGACCCCCTGATGATCCTCTAATCGCCAGAGCCAAGGTGTGAAACTGGGTGTGGGTTCCAATCAGCCAGAGTTTCGGGTGAGCTCATTGTGAAACCTGGCCCCACCTTATCATGTGAATTCCTGAGATCAGGCGTCTGGGAAGGGATCTCAAAACTGGATTATAGATGGCAGAGAGTTGGTGTCGTAAACCACCGCCTCTGTTCAAACATGGTCGCTCACAGTGGACATAGATGGCTTCTTTCACTCCTCTTTCAAACCATCTGTCCTCTCTGTCCAAAATGTGAACATTGGCATCCTCGAAAGAGTGTCCTTTATCCTTAAGATGCAGATGGACTGCTGAGTCTTGTCCTGTGGAGGTGGCTCTTCTGTGTTGTGCCATGCGCTTGTGAAGTGGCTGTTTGGTCTCTCCAATGTAGAGGTCTGAGCATTCATCGCTGCACTGTACAGCATACACCACATTGTTAAGTCTGTGTTTTGGCGTTTTGTCTTTCGGGTGAACCAGTTTTTGTCTGAGCGTGTTGCTGGGTCTGAAATGCACTGGGATGTCATGCTTGGAGAAAACTCTCCTGAGTTATTCTGATACACCGGCTACATAGGGGATGACAATGTTGTTGCATCTGTCTTTCTTATCCTCCCTCGCTGGTGTCTGATCTTCTTTTCTGTGCCTCTTTGCTGACTTTAAGAACGCCCTATAGATGCCCTCCAGATCAAGATCAGCCAGACCCTGCAGGAACTGGAAACCCTTCTACCCTCTCCAATCTTAGAAGAGGTTTACAAGTTTGTGGACAAGGCTCAGCGGGCCCAACACTCTAAAGGAAAAGAAAGACAACGCAGGAAATTTCACACCTTGCTTTCAAAAACACACACTCCTCATCCTGAACCTACACAACCCAGAGAAGAAAACACACCTGAAGTCAGTCAGGAGAAATGGGTTAAGAACTTTTCAGACAGGATTCTCACTGAACCTGAAAAGAGAGTATTAGCCAAAGGACTCAATTTTGCCATTTCTCCACAACAGTTGCCCATAGTGGACCTCATCACAGCCACAGAATCTGCCATACGGATTAATAAATTATCACAGACAGAAGCAGAGCAAATCAGGATGAAAGTCTCAGCCACGCTCTCCGAAACCAAACAAAAGACAAGGAGCACGAGAACAAAACTGAGTCCACAAATCCACAAAAAGAGTTCAAAACAGGGAGGCAAAGTCCAAAGAGGCCAGAAGGTCGACTCGCGAGGTGACAGCACAAAAGTCCAGTTTGGCTGTTCCGGGGGCCGGCCGTGTGGAAGACGGCGGCAGCAGAGCGGGTCCGAAGGCCGGCTGCGTGGAAGACGGCGGCGGCAGCAGAGCGGGTCCGGAGGCCGGCCGCGTGGAAGACGGACCAGGAGAAGCCGAGGCCGACGCTGGACCGGGCGACGTTGAAGGCAATGCAGAGCTACAGTTAGCGTCCGCTGAGCCAGAGGTCCCCGCACCTGCTGGCTCTGCATCTGTCTCCGCTGGGGGTTCAGGAGGACCCCTCCAGCCACTCCTCGTCTCCGCTGGGGGTTTGGGAGGACCCCTCCAGCCGCTCCTCGTTTCCGCTGGGGGTTCAGGAGAACCTCTCCAGCACCTCCTCGTCTCCGCTGGGGGTTCAGGGGAACCTCTCCAGCCGCTCCTCGTCTCCGCTGGGGGTTCAGGGGAACCTCTCCAGCCGCGCCTCGTCTCCGCTGGTGGCTCAGGTCAGCCCAGCCAGCACCTCCTTGTCTCCGCTGGAGGGTCCGAGGGGCCCGTTCAGCCGTCGCCTGGTCCGGCCTCTGCATCAGCTGCACCCACGCCCGGTCCGGCCTCTGCATCAGCTGCACCCACGCCCAGTCCGGCCTCTGCATTGCCTTCAACGTCGCCCGGTCCAGCGTCGGCCTCGGCTTCTCCTGGTCCGTCTTCCACGCGGCCGGCCTTCGGACCCGCTCTGCTGCCGCCGTCTTCCACACGGCCGGCCCCCGGAACAGCCAAACTGGACTTTTGTGCTGTCACCTCGCGAGTCGACCTTCTGGCCTCTTTGGACTTTGCCTCCCTGTTTTGAACTCTTTTTGTGGATTTGTGGACTCAGTTTTGTTCTCGTGCTCCTTGTCTTTTGTTTGGTTTCGGAGAGCGTGGCTGAGACTTTCATCCTGATTTGCTCTGCTTCTGTCTGTGATAATTTATTAATCCGTATGGCAGATTCTGTGGCTGTGATGAGGTCCACTATGGGCAACTGTTGTGGAGAAATGGCAAAATTGAGTCCTTTGGCTAATACTCTCTTTTCAGGTTCAGTGAGAATCCTGTCTGAAAAGTTCTTAACCCATTTCTCCTGACTGACTTCAGGTGTGTTTTCTTCTCTGGGTTGTGTAGGTTCAGGATGAGGAGTGTGTGTTTTTGAAAGCAAGGTGTGAAATTTCCTGCGTTGTCTTTCTTTTCCTTTAGAGTGTTGGGCCCGCTGAGCCTTGTCCACAAACTTGTAAACCTCTTCTAAGATTGGAGAGGGTAGAAGGGTTTCCAGTTCCTGCAGGGTCTGGCTGATCTTGATCTGGAGGGCATCTATAGGGCGTTCTTAAAGTCAGCAAAGAGGCACAGAAAAGAAGATCAGACACCAGCGAGGGAGGATAAGAAAGACAGATGCAACAACATTGTCATCCCCTATGTAGCCGGTGTATCAGAATAACTCAGGAGAGTTTTCTCCAAGCATGACATCCCAGTGCATTTCAGACCCAGCAACACGCTCAGACAAAAACTGGTTCACCCGAAAGACAAAACGCCAAAACACAGACTTAACAATGTGGTGTATGCTGTACAGTGCAGCGATGAATGCTCAGACCTCTACATTGGAGAGACCAAACAGCCACTTCACAAGCGCATGGCACAACACAGAAGAGCCACCTCCACAGGACAAGACTCAGCAGTCCATCTGCATCTTAAGGATAAAGGACACTCTTTCGAGGATGCCAATGTTCACATTTTGGACAGAGAGGACAGATGGTTTGAAAGAGGAGTGAAAGAAGCCATCTATGTCCACTGTGAGCGACCATGTTTGAACAGAGGCGGTGGTTTACGACACCAACTCTCTGCCATCTATAATCCAGTTTTGAGATCCCTTCCCAGACGCCTGATCTCAGGAATTCACATGATAAGGTGGGGCCAGGTTTCACAATGAGCTCACCCGAAACTCTGGCTGATTGGAACCCACACCCAGTTTCACACCTTGGCTCTGGCGATTAGAGGATCATCAGGGGGTCCTTTTGTCCCTCTGTGGGGGATACTCCCACTAGGTTTATATCTGGGACTCTCCACCATTTGACCTTATAACTGAAGAAGCTTCTCGGATGAGAGGTGAAACGTCTTCAAGTAACTTAAAGAAGTCCAGACGCTTTTCTTTGCAAGCTCCTTTGACTACGATGACCTGGATGACTGAGAACCTTCACAGATATAATAACAATAAACAATAAAAATCTGATTTTTTTTATGCAACATTTAATTAAAGGCATGGAGCAATGTCCTGCACACCATGTAACGGGGCGATCGTGGCTCAAGAGTTGGCAGTTTGTCTTGTAATCGGAAGGTTGCCGGTTCGAGCCCCAGCTCCGGCAGTCTCGGTCGTTGTGTCCTTGGGCCTTGGACGCTTCACCTGTTGCCTACTGGTGGTGGTCAGAGGGCCCGGTGGTGCCAGTGTCTGGCAGGGCAGCTGTGGCTACAATGTAGCTTGCCATCACCAATGGGTGGATGACTCAATGTAGTGTAAAGCTCTTTGGGGTCCATAGGGACTAAGTAAAAGCGCTATACAAATACAGGCCATTTACGTATTTAGAGCATCTTTTCACAGAGATAAGTGTTCTTAAACGTGTTTGGTTGCCTGGATAACAGTAGTCCTAGTCATCTAGATCTGACCCTGAAATGTCGTAGAGACAATAGCAAGAGTGACAGAGACAAGCTATGCTATTTTTCATGTTTATGGTACCATAAATAGAAAAGCTGCTGCCACTCTCATTGTGTTTATGTGGAAACTGATGTCATTTCCCAGGGAATGAAAATACATGACATATCATAGATATGCAGTATGCTGAGAAGCCAGCTTCCTGTAAAATGACTTCTACATTGTAGAAAAGCTGAACATTTCTAAGCTTTTTTCATGTAAATTACCAAGTGTATTTGTTGTCTAATGACTGAATTTATTTTCTTAATTACTGCCACAATTCTTCACATCTGATACAAACTGGAACCGTGAGTGAAGTTTGGACCCAAGAGCAGAACTATTTACATGATTTAGTCACATAAATAATCATCTTAAACAAGAGCATGGATATTAACTGAAACTATGAACGGGGGCTGTTGGAAACCAGGGAATGGAGAAATGTTCGGGCACGCAGAACACAAGGATACCACAGGCAGGAACTTCTGCAACAGAGGAGAGAAGTATCACTGGACAGGGAAATGAGAGAAAGGGCTGAGGTAAGTAGTACTTGTGGAAGGCATGTGCTTATTTGTCGATGCAGACCGGTCGGCATAGGAGGGGTAGCCGTGAGAGTGTTCAGGGGATGGTGGATTATGTGAGTGAGATCAATCCAGGTTCCAGGGGGTCCAGAGGGGGGAGAGATCCACCGTTGAAGCAGAGGGCAGGTCGGCCAAAGAGCAGAGTGTGAAATCCTTAATTTGCAAGAAGACAAGAGAACTAGGGTGGAAACAGAACCAGCGCTGCTGACAAGCACGGCAGGAGATGGATTTGGAGAGAACTGGTGATGCAAAACATGTTAACCCAAAAAAAGGGGAGCATGAATATCGAACACAAGGAAGGCTGAGTTACCACCATGAGTAGCAAGATGAACTGGCAGAGATTGGCAGGCAGTGCTGTTTTAAGAACAATCCAGATGATGGCCCGGAAACTAGGAACCTAGTTTCCTACTTTCTATGAAACTAGGTTTCTAATGATTAGTTTATTAGTTTATTACCAGGCGTCTGGAGAACTGTGAGACTTGTTGAGGAGGAGGTCTCATGTTTTTTGTATTACTTTTCCCTGGAACACTCTCTCACAGTCTGTTCTCTAAAACCTAAAAGAGAATTATGGATTTGATCACCTGGTCTCTGAATGCAATTGAAACCCCTTCTCAACGAGAAGTTTGGGCTTGGGTGAGCCTGAGTGCTGAAGATATCTACCTATTCGGAACCATGGTGAAAGGTTTGTAGCTTGAACCTATTCGCTGGAACATTGAAGACAATATAATTACACAGCAAGCAAGACACGAAGTAGGCAAAGTTCTTCATGTTTCTCGTGCACGGGAGAGAACCTGACAAACGCCGTTCCTTCGCTTGACCCCAGTTGCTCTCGTCCGCTCCCCCGTAACACTACTCTTTTATTGAGGTTACATGAATATGCATAGGTTCATTAACATACGATGTCTACATACAAACAAAGAGTACCTTGCCTGTGTGTGTGTGTGTGGGGGGGGGGGGGATCAGAGGGTGACCCCATAAATGACTTCCCAAATTTGCTGGTCTGGAGGTCCAACAGTTCATCTAAATAAAAGGCACTTAACCTAAAACAGATATAGCCACGTCTATCCTGCCATAAAACAATAAAACAAGGTACGACCTCTTCCCATGCTCCCAGGATGTAGGTGTGCGAATGCACACCAAGCCTTTGTAGCCTGCTAAAGATCACACATCCTATCACTACACAATTGATTATACACCTCTAAGCATATATGGTTAAATATTTCTAAGCATAAATGACAATCAACAATACAAAACCTAACACATGGTAACAGGGTTCTGGCTAATCGGAGCTGGCTTGGCCCTGACTTATCGAAGAATTAAGAAAGCGGAACCGGCTGTTCGAAACCCCACAAGGCTGCCCGCTGGGATTGGAACGAGGTGAAGAGGCGTGAGTTTCTCAAAATGGGCTCATTGAGTGCAGCACGGATAAAATCTTGGAAAGGCTACGGCTGCCGTGAATACTCAGAATAACATCTCTGAGCGCAAATTGGATGACATCTTGGGGAGCTCACTGTGGTCGTGAGTTCTCAGAATCGGCTCTTTGAGCACAAGAATGACAACATCACAGAGTGCAAGTTTGATAACATCAGGCGAAGCTCGCAGCTCTCCAACGGGAGATTTTGAGAGACCAGTGTCAGAACAGCTTTGAAATTCATATGAGTTGTTCGCACTAAAGTAAAAAAAACACCATCACTTCATGCGGATACCCCTTTGGCGCCAGCCTCTAGGCTGGAGCAGAACAACAACACCCTGATAATGGACTGTGTTTAGACTGTTCTTCCCATTCTATGCAAGGCCACCTGGGTTGGCTGGAAGACTGTTTACTTAGCCTGGCAGGGCAAAGGACACTGTCTCAGCTGAACTCTCGACACATACACACACACACACGCACACAGACATATATACACATGCAGACATACACTCATCCCCCCTCCAAACGCCTTCGACGCTTATTCCCTTCCGATGCTGACGGTGGATCAAGGAGACCTGCGCACAGGCTGTCTCTCACCCTTTACCCACCCCTGTTGCTTGTCATGTGTTTCTTTGGTGTATTAAGAGTTTTTTCATGTGCTATGTGCAGAGGTGCTTTTTGCTGTTCTCAAACTGATCTCCCTGTTGGAGCTCAGTCTGGGGGGAGTTATTTTTTTTCTCCTTATCTTTCATCATGTGGTGCATTTTCCATTGTTATATCTCTCTGACCTGTCGTCCCCATGTGATGTTTTTGTGTAAAGTATGTATGGTCGGAGGGTAAGATGGCGCCGCCATTGCGTGCAATAGGTCGGCAGCCTTATGAAATTTCCCCTTGTGGGACTAATAAAGGTATATCAAATCAAATGTAGCCATTTAAATTGGCTGTGTTGGATCAAGGACACATCTAAAACCTGCAGGGAACCAGCACTCGAGGCCTGGAGTTGGACACCCCTGCTGTACACAAAATGTACTACACGAAAGTCTGAGATATCATTTCAGATAATAGTCAGTCTACTCATAATAATGGTGGTTACATACATGTATTTATATTTGTCTTAGTCAAAATGCAGAAAGCAAACTGAGTAACTAATAAACGGAGTAAGTAAATAAACTGAAAGAGGCACAATGATTAACACAGACAAAATGGCGAGGAAAGGAGAAGCGACAGGAAAGGGATGACTTATTCTAAAACACAAAGAAAGAAGAAGAACTAAAAACGACAGTAGAAAGAAATTTATATTTTATCAGGGCTTGCTCTGGCATTGGAAAAAGAAAGAAACCATGACTCCTGCAGAGTTTGGCAACATCTGATTAGTTTACACACTGGCACATCATTTTTGTTTTAGTAGCCAGATTTTGCTCTGTGAACATTTGCAGAACTAATACTCTGTGACTGATATTTATTAAATCGAACAAGCTTTAGTAATGTACAGAATTATCTATACAGGGTGGGCCATTTATATGGATACACCGTAATAAAATGGCAATGGTTGGTGATATTAAAGTCCTGTTTGTGGCACATTAGTATATGTGAGGGGGCAAACTCCTCAAGATGGGTGGTGACCATGGTGGCTATTTAGAAGTCGGCCATCTTGGATACAACTTTTGTTTTTTCAATAGGAAGAGGGCCATGTGACACATCAAACTTATTGGTAATGTCACAAGAAAAACAATGGTGTGCTTGGTTTCAACGTAACTTTATTCTTTCATGAGTTATTTACAAGTTTCTGACCACTTATAAAATGTGTTCAATGTGCTGCCCATTGTGTTGGATTGTCAATGCAACCCTCTTCTCCCACTCTTCACACACTGATAGCAACACTGCAGGAGAAATGCCAGCACAGGCATCCAGTATCCGTAGTTTCAGATGCTGCACATCTCGTATCTTCACACCATAGACACTTTCTTTCAGATGACCCCAAAGATAAAAGTCTAAGGGGGTCAGATCAGGAGACCTTGGGGGCCATTCAACTGACCACTTTCCAGGAAACTGTTCATCTAGGAATGCTCGGACCTGGCACCCATAATGTGGTGGTGCACCATCTTGCTGGAAAAACTCGGGGAACGTGCCAGCTTCAGTGCATAAAGTGGGAAACACATCATCATGTAGTAATTTCAAATATCCAGTGGCCTTGAGGTTTCCATTGATGAAGAATGGACCCGCTATCGTTGTACCCCATAAACCACACCAAACCATCACTTTTGTTGTTCCAACAGTCTTGGAGGGATCCATCCAATGTGGGTTACTGTCAGACCAATAGCAGTGGTTTTGTTTGCTAACTTCACCATTCATATAAAAGTTTGCCTCATCACTGAACAAAATCTTCTTTGTGAACTGAGGGTCCTGTTCCAGTTTTTGTTTTGCCCATTCTGCAAATTTTGTGCGGCGATCTGGGTCATCCTCGTTGAGATGCTGCAGTAGCTGGAGTTTGTAAGGGTGCCATTTGTGAGTAGCTAATATCCGTATCCGCTAATATCAATAGTCGAACAAGGGATGTTCGACTAATGCCACTCTCCAGTGACATGTGGCGAGTGCTACGCTGTGGGCTCTTGCTGAATGAAGCTAGGACAGCCGCCGATGTTTCTTCATTAGTGACAGTTTTCTTGCGTCCACATTTTGGCAAATCCAACACTGAACCAGTTTCACAAAACTTAGCAAGCAGTTTGCTGACTGTAGCATGGGAGATGGGTGGTCTCGTAGGGTGTCTTGCATTGAAATCTGCTGCGATGACCCGGTTACTGCGTTCACCAGATATCGACACAATTTCGATCTGCTCCTCACGTGTTAACCTCTTCGACATGTTAATGGCTGTGAACAAAGAGAAACTTGTAAATAACTCATGAAAGAATAAAGTTTCGTTGAAACCATAAAGAAGTGATGTGTGAGGAAAAAGAAGTTCTTTCTTCACTTCTGTTTTTGTTCATCCAACCACAGCTGTCACTGCACGGCAGTTACGATGATAAACATTTGTCTAAGCCAACAAAACCACAACTTCATCTGCTTCCTACTTTCTGTGAAATGAAACATTTGGTGCATAGTCAAATTTTGTACAAAGCCTTTCCCTCAGGCTGTTTAAACTAAGTGCAAATTTGTAAAGAATTCCTAGAAATGGCAGGGATTTAAGCCTTCCAGGAAAATACATCAGACAAGTTAGAACAACTAGACAAAAATCTATTAAACCCCATCCAGTGGATACAGCCAGACTACTTTCTCACCTTTGTTTCCAAAAAGGGTGCAGCTTTTTTTTTCAGAAAACACTGGATTAGTATGGCTTGTTCAAAACTGTTGCCGTAGAAAAGGTCATCTCCCTATAAAGAACATGTTAAAACAGGTTATGTTTCCAAAAATGCAGTCGTTAGAAAACACAAGACCTCTGGAACAAAGCCCTGTGCGTTGTGCACAGGTCCTAGCGTTTTTTTTAAAAGAAAAAACCAAACACACCATGCCAACTTCAGCACACTGGTGGATGGATAAAGATTTGGGGTTGTTTTGCAGGTACAACAGCTAAGCAGGTACAAAAGCTTCAGGACCAGGGCAGTCACTGAATTGACCACTTAAGAGAGTTGACAACTAAATTCAAATTCTTTTTTACAGCTAAAAATCAGAAAAGTGTGCACTTGTATTCAACCCCGTTACTGATATCACAAAAACAAAATTCACTGCAACCACCTGTGTGTACTCTGTGTACTATAATCTCAGTATAATCTCTTTAAAGGCCTCAGAGGTTTGTAAAGAAACATCATGAAGCTTAAGAAAACACCAGACAGGTCAGGAATAACGCTGTGGAGAAGTTTAAAGCAGGACTAGGTTATAAAAACACATTTCACGTTTTCCCCGTGATAATTGAAACGGCCTGTATGACAGTGAATAATTTACCTATAGTCCCTAAATTAAAGATTTATTGAAAGAAGATCATTTAATTTTTTGAGCTTGTAGAGACAGGCCGCTGTAGCTGTTGCTTTGAATTTTTCTTCAAGGTCAGAGTGTAAAATTCACACACACACAGAATAAAAGTGTTGAAAAGATGTCTGCTGTTTAAGAGCTTGGTTAAGTTTGCCTTTTTTTCCCCCTGCAGGTGTGTGAAGGAAACATTTGGATCATTGAGAAAATTCAGCAACACCTCAGAGCTGTACCAGAGCTGTAAAGCAGGATTTTGGCTTTTCCAAGCAACTTTAGGGTTAACCCTGGGTTTTCTATGCTTTCTTTTTTTCTTTTCTTTTTTTTTTTTTTTGCCTTTCCCGTTTGGCTCTTTTGCCATCAGAATTGTTGTCTAAAGGCAAAGAAAGATACCCAACGGATTTACTTTACCAAATTGACCATCCCAGCCTTGCCATAATGGTCCATTTGATTCACCTTTTATTGTTTATTTTATTTTCACTTACTGAATACGGGACAGACTTGACTGGGGGAAAGAAGGGGAGAAAGAAAGAGGGAAAGAGAAACAGCTGAGAAGAGGGACGGGGGAGAAGGGCAAAAGACAAAAACCAACAGAATGAGCAGAAAAAAAAAAGAAAGAGAAAAAAAATGCATATATCAATCACCTGGATCACCTGTTAAGAAAGAAAAAAGAAAACAAGCAGAAGAGAACAAGAGTAATAGAATAAACAACATCACAATGATATATGGGAATATGACAGTAAATACTAAATATTAAACATTATTGTGCAGCACATAAGATCAACAGAACACAGTGTGCTTTGAGGTAGGAGCCAAAAAGGGTGTAGTTTGTGGGTGTGATCACCCGTGTGTACACCTGTGAGCATGGACGCGCTTGTTTTTTCAAAAGGTTCCTTCATGTAATGATCTGCTAGAGGGTGTGGGGGGGCCACAGCCCCGTCCTCCAGGGCATGAAGCAGGTATGGAGGAGATCAAAACTCCAGACATCCAGAGTCCCTCAGAACACAAGGGACCAAGGAAGACCAACAGAGGGGCAGCCGCGCCACTGTCCCAGAAAGAGCTGAGGAGAGTCCCAGATGAGGGCTCACTCAGCAGCCGCGGAGCAGAAGCCAGGGGGAGTTGCAGTGACGCGCCCGTGAGCTCCGCCAGCAGCCAGCCGTGCCTGAGTGACCGAGCCCCAGGCCGAGAGGCCGGGGGCACCCCACCTCCGAAGTAGCCCGAGCGAGCCCCAGGCTCCAGGCCCCGATAAGCGGCCGCCAAGGAGTGAGCCGGTGTGTACCTGGATGCCCATCCCCAGACACAAAGAACCACCAACGCACCGATGTCTGAGGGAGTCTGCCACCGGCAGGGGAAGTGGTGGTGGGGGGAGATAGACCTCCAAACCTTGGAGGGCTTGAGATGTCCCTAGAGAGGTGGCGTCTGATACCCAACCTGACATATAGACACAGACATACAGGCACACACAGATACAAACATCCATTCCCACCCTCATGCTCTCATATGCACTTACTCCACACTCAACCAACGTGGAGACAGACATAAAGAGACGCTGTACACACGATCACACTCCCCAAGCGTACTCTATGAACCGGGTCTAGGTACCCCTGTCCCTGGAGGGGGGAACTGCACCCAGACCCAGGTGGTGTTACCCTTTTCCCTGCGGTGGGGAGAGGCAGACCGCCCCGACTCCGCAGCAGCAGGTAGGCCCCACACTCCAGACCGCAGTCGGACAGCCAACTCCTCCTCCTAGCCCCCCCGCTCCAGCAGGTCGCAGAGAATGGGGGTGAGAGAAGACTGGGTTTTCTATGCTAAGGTGTTTGTCGATTTGTTATTGTATTTTTTTTTTTTACCAGGGTAAATCACCACGGTAACTTGTGCTGTGAACCTAAAACACATTTAGGTGAGCTGGTATGAAATCACCACCAACTGACCAATCAGTTCACCATCCCTGAAAGATCCCTCGGACCTCTGTGGGGAAAGTGGAGGTAGGTGTATAGCAGGGGTGTCCAACTCCAGGCCTCAAGGGCCGGTGTCCTGCAGGTTTTAGTTGTGTGCATGATCAAACACAGCCAATTTAAATGGCTAAATTACCTCCTCAACATGTCTTGAAGTTCTCCAGAGGCCTGATAATAAACTAATCATTAGATTCAAGTGTGTTGACCCAGAGTGAGATCTAAAACCTGTAGGACACCGGCCCTTGAGGTCTGGAGTTGGACACAGCTGGTCTAATGCCTCTGCCTTTATTCTCAAACCCTTAAATAGCACTGAGTCAGCAGCTGAGAGAATCAAAGTAAAACTGTCAGGTGTCTAAGGTTTTTTTCAAGTGGACTCAAAATGCTGGACCAATGGGCTGAAGAAGTCTACAAAATCTTCCTCTTCACACTCTCTTTCAGTAACTTACTCTGAACAGTGCGAGACAGCTGCACCACTTTGGCTTTATTTGTGTATAGCGGGAGGAAGCAACGCACCAAACTATTACAAAAACAGTGCTGTGATGTGGTAAAGATAACGAAGTTGCAAAAAACATGTAGACAAGGTGACAGCTTAAGAACATTAGTGAAGAAAACCATAAAGCATTATTTTTAAACTTAAAGGTGTAGCAGCAGTGTATTAGGAGAGGGAGGAAGCTACAGACTTATAAGATGCATGAGTGATATTAAACACAATTATTAAACTTATAAGGCATTTTTTAAAGTGTTACTTTCACCAGTAAAGTGTGTGTTTGATGTGTTTGGATCTTTTTAACAGAATGATTTTACTAAATGATAACCATTGTGGTTTTCCTTCCTGCAAGTCACCACATAAAAATGTGAGTGGGAAAAAACTGAGAGAGAACATCAGTGCAGCATTAGTATGAATCATATAACAAATACCAAACTGAATTTTATGATGAAATGATGTATGAAATTTACTGGCTCTGAAAACCAATTCCTACTACATATTCTAATCAAGCAAACCCCTGCACCTGTAGCTCACCTGGTGCAGCTTTGGTTTCGTCTACACTGTAAAAAAAAAACGTTGCGAAAGCTTAAAAACTCAAGGCAACCCACTGCATTTATGTTTTTAGGTTCTGATGGATAACTTATAATTTCAAGTTTAGGAGAAAAGTTGCTTCAGCTACTGTTTTTGTGTTTACAAAATTAATAATTGTGCTTTTTCTTAACTCATATTTTATTGTTTTTGCAATGTATTTCCTAAAGTTTACACAAGGTATTAGTTTTAGTTTTGGCAATGTATTTCCTAAAGTTTACACAACATATTTTTTTTTGTTTTGCCAATCAATTTCCTAAAGTTTAGAAAAAGTATCTTTTATAGTTTTCATGAGGTGCGACCTGTTGTACCAATGAATGTTTACACAGTTAATTTTCAAATAACTTTATTGTGTTCAAACACAACTGTGTTAGGATGCCTGGGTCGTTGACCCAGGGTTTTGAATTTATTATACTATTTATCATTTCTAATCTTGGGTTTCTTTGTTAGAGTTCTCTTCTATGGTTTATGTCTCTGTGCAGTTGCTGTCTCCCCTGTCTGCGATATCCCCGTGTCCAGTCAGTGTCTGTCCTGGTTCCACGTCTCTGTTCCCTCTGTTGCAATGCCTGCGTGTGAGTCTGTGGCTGTGTCCGAATTCAGGGGAAGGATGCTTAAAATGCTATATTTGGATGCAATGACGTCACAGCGTCGCGGCGAAGGCTGTCCAAATTCAAAGAGTGCTCAAAATGTTGCGACAAATGCGCCCTACCTCTCCGCGAATTTGAGAGTTAGTTGTGTCCGAATTCAGGGGAAGGATGCGCCAATGCCACATTTGGAGGCAATGATGTCACGGCGACGCGACGAAGGCTGTCCGAATTCAAAGAGTGCTCAAAATGTGGCAACAAATGCGTCCTTCTTTGCCCTGAATTCTTTTTTTTTTCTTTTTTTTTTTTCTTCTTTTTCTTCTCTTTTTTTTCTTCTTTTTCTTTTTCCAGAGGGACGGGAAATTGACAGTGGAGATGATGAGGAAATCCTCATGCATATATATCAGCTGATAAAGGGGGCAGTCGCGACGCGCCTCCGCCGTTCCTTCCCGCCGTTCTCCTCGCTCCCTTTTTCTGTCGCTACAACGCTTCCCCTTGACTCGCCTTCCCCTTGAAATCTCCCCTTCTCTTCTCACACGAAAAGCTTTTTATGTTTCTTGTTTTTCATAGCCCGGCTACACCTGCCTCCAACCAGAGCGTTTTGGCTCAGAGCCACACTCTCTCCCTCTCTTATTTACAGATCTGGTGTTGGGCGGGTAGGGGAGGGGTGAGGCGAGGATGCCGACTCACTCCTTTGCAGCTTGACCGTGAAGGAGCTCCAGTGGAGCAGTTGAGGAATTAATTACTTTATTTATAGGCTTCTGAACAACTTGTTTACCTCCAGATTTTCCCTGGGAAGTTTAGAGGCCACCGGGTGTATACTCTTTTATTCAGATAAGTTTTTTTTATTATTATTGTTCATTAGTATGTTACACCCTATGTTACATAAGAAGCAATCTTCAGAGAACTAATTACTCTATAATGTTCTCTGCAGTTCTGCCAGCCAATAGAGTTGCTGTCACTGTTTTCAAATAGCTGTGTTCTCATTAGGAGCGAAGCCCTATTTTTCTTTTTTCTTTCTTTTGACTGGTAAAGTCTGAGTGAGTCATCCGGCTCAGGAACACAATACCCACATTTGTTCTAAGAAATATTGGCCACACGGTAATTACAAAATGAGACAGTGAGACGAGGCTTCCATTTGCGTTGATCGCTTTCACGATCCATCAGTCCCCGTCGAGTTATGACATTTGAATTGACCCCGAGGGATGGGCCTTTCGAAGCACAGACGCATTCGTATCATCCAGACGGCTCAGCGGCATCTCACCAGCCAGCTGCCCATCACTCACCGGCCAATTAAAGGTCTCAACGAGGCCACAGGAAACAGTCACGACCAATTAGCATGTGATCTTACCAACTCCTGGACGTACATGTGCTCAAAGCATCGGGCGCCAGGAAGTGATTACACCTCCACTGGCGGTTATGTCCTCTCCAGCCATGCCATGTGTGATGGATGGACTTCCTCTGTCATTTAATGTGCTAATGACAGACACATTCAAGAACACACAAGCGCACAAGTATTCCTCTTTACTTGAGGGTTTCCTTATTCCCCTCTACCGCGTATCTCCCACTAAAATACACTCAGAGCACGACCTCTGCTTTGCACACCAAGAAGGTTAAGTGTTTCTTGTATGAGGATGTGTGGAGGGCCGGAGGAGCCAGTAGTCTAACCTTTCTCAGTCTGCCAGTGGCTCTCATGTGGAGTCACGGTGACCTAGCCTTTTTTTTGCTTCCAAGCCAAATCACAGGTGGTTTCCAGGAGTATTAAAACAGATTTTTCACTTTCATCCAGGTTTAAAGCATCCGGAACTTTTCTTTTTTTTTTTTTTTTTTTTTTGCCTGTCCCGTTTGGCTCTTTTGCCATCAGAATTGTTGTCTAAAGGCAAAGAAAGATGCCCAACGGATTTACTTTACCAAATTGACCATCCCAGCCTTGCCGTAATGGTCCATTTGATTCACCTTTTATTGTTTATTTTATTTTCATTTACTGAATACGGGACAGACTTGACTGGGGGAAAGAAGGGGAGAAAGAAAGAGGGAAAGAGAAACAGCTGAGAAGAGGGACGGGGGAGAAGGGCAAAAAACAGAAACCAACAGAATGAGCAGAATAAATAAAAAAAGAAAGAAATAAAAAATGCATATATCAATCACCTGGATCACCTGCTGAGAAAGAAAAAAGAAAACAAGCAGAAGAGAACAAGAGTAATAGAATAAACAACATCCATCCATCCATCCATTTTCATCCACTTTGTCCGGGGCCGGGTCGCAGGGGCAGCAGCCTAAGCAAAGAGGCCCAGACCTCCCTCTCCCCAGCCACCTCCTCTAGCTTATCCGGGGGAATACCAAGGCGTTCCCAGGCAAGCCGAGAGATATAATCTCTCCAGCGTGTCCTGGGTCTGCCCCGGGGCCTCCTCCCGGTGGGACATGCCTGGAACACCTCACCCAGGAGGCGCCCAGGGGGCATCCTTGTCAGATGCCCGAACCACCTCAGCTGGCTCCTTTCGATGTGGAGCAGCAGCTGCTCTACTCTGAGCCCCTCCCGGATGGCCGAACTTCTCACCCTATCTCTAAGGGAGAGGCCAGCCACCCTTCAGAGGAAGCTCATTTCTGCCGCTTGTATCCGCGATCTCGTTCTTTCGGTCACTACCCACAGCTCGTGGCCATAGGTGAGGGTAGGGACGTAGATCGACCGGTAAATTGAGAGCTTCGCTTTTACACTCAGCTCCCTCTTCACCACGACGGACCGGTGCAGCGTCCGCATTACTGCAGCTGCAGCCCCAATCCGTCTGTCGATCTCCGGCTCCCTTCTCCCATCACTCGCGAACAAGACCCCGAGATACTTGAACTCCTCCACTTGGGGCAGGAACTCATCCCCGACCCGGAGTGGGCACTCCACCCTTTTCCGGCTGAGAACCATGGCCTCAGATTTGGAGGTGCTGATCCTCATTCCCGCTGCTTCACACTCGGCTGCGAACCGCTCCAGTGCAAGAATAAACAACATCACAATGATATATGGGAATATGACAGTAAATACTAAATATTAAACATTATTGTGCAGCACATAAGATCAACAGAACACAGTGTGCTTTGAGGTAGAAGCCAAAAAGGGTGTAGTTTGTGGGTGTGATCACCCGTGTGTACACCTGTGAGCATGGACGCGCTTGTTTTTTTTTTAAAAAAGGTTCCTTCATGTAATGATCTGCTAGAGGGTGTGGGGGGGCCACAGCCCCGTCCTCCAGGGCATGAAGCAGGTATGGAGGAGATCAAAACTCCAGACATCCAGAGTCCCTCAGAACACAAGGGACCAAGGAAGACCAACAGAGGGGCAGCCGCGCCACTGTCCCAGAAAGAGCTGAGGAGAGTCCCAGATGAGGGCTCACTCAGCAGCCGCGGAGCAGAAGCCAGGGGGAGTTGCAGTGACGCGCCCGTGAGCTCCGCCAGCAGCCAGCCGTGCCTGAGTGACCGAGCCCCAGGCCGAGAGGCCGGGGGCACCCCACCTCCGAAGTGGCCCGAGCGAGCCCCAGGCTCCAGGCCCCGATAAGCGGCCGCCAAGGAGTGAGCCGCTGTGTACCCGGATGCCCATCCCCGGACACAAAGAACCACCAACGCACCGATGTCTGAGGGAGTCCGCCACTGGCAGGGAAGTGGTGGTAGGGGGAGATAGGCCTCCAAACCTTGGAGGGCCTAAGATGTCCCCAGAGAGGTGGCGCCTGACACCCAACCTGACATATAGACACAGAAATACAGGCACACACAGATACAAACGTCCATTCCCACCCTCATGCTCTCATATGCGCTTACTCCACGCTCAACCAACGTGGAGACAGACATAAAGAGACGCTGTACACACGATCACACTCCCCAAGCTTACTCTACAAACCAGGTCTAGGTACCCTTGCCCCTGGAGGGGGAACTGCACCCAGACCCAGGTGGTGTTACCCTTTTCCCTGCGGTGGGGGGAGGCAGACCGCCCCGACTCCGCAGCAGCAGGGAGGCCCCACACTCCAGACCGCAGTCGGACGGCCAACTCCTCCTCCTAGCCCCCCCGCTCCAGCAGGTCGCAGAGAATGGGGGTGAGAGAAGACTCCAAACCTCCCTCCAGCCGCTCATTGTAGTGTTGATGCATGTGTGTTCTAAGGTGCATTTGGGCAGGGATAGCTCAGTAGGTAAAGTGGTCGCCCCATGATCGGAAGGTCGGCGGTTCGAATCCACTTAACGGCTACCCTGAGGTACCCCTGAGCAAGGTACCGTCCCTACACACTGCTCCCCGGGCGCCTGCTTAGTGGGCTGCCCACTGCTTCACTGAGTGAATGGGTCAAATGCAGAGAAAAACAAGTAATTTCCCCATGGGGATCAATAAAGTATCCATTATTATTATTATTATTATTATTATTATTTAAAACCCAGGAGGGCATGGAGCTACCTGCCAGAGAGCAGCAGGTTAGCGCATGGTCCCTCCTGCTAGCCCTCAATGTCTACGTGTATTTAACCTTGAGAGGTGGGCAACGACGCCAGGGGTGGGGTGTACACACTGATGGTACTTTGGATTCCGTGTATCGTGCCCACCCCCAAGATCCTATATGTATGTGTAATGAGAGTGTGAGTAATGTGAATGTCTAAGTTGTGGGATAAAATTGAGGCAGAGGCAGCCAGAAGGGGACAGAGGGGGGGTAACCTCCTCTGCACCCTGGAGATGGGGAGGGAAGGAAGGGAGGGGCAAGTGACCCCTCCCTGGGGCCAGCTCCCCCGCTGACCCCAGTAGGCACCCCCATACTCCGCGACCCGCCAGGGAAAGGGGGCCCAGGCCCATCCAGACCGGGGCCCAGTGCAGCAGCGCCTCCCGGCCCCACAGAGCCCAGGACAGTCCACCCAACCCCACCACAGAGAAAACTGCACCCACCCCACCATCCACTCATCTTCCAGACTACATAAGACAATAAACACCCAGGCTGAGATCTTCCTCCACCTCTCCTGTATCTCCCCCTCCTGCAGAGAGAGCTCCCGAGGAGAGGAAAGCTCCTGCAAGATGTGACAATCTCCCCCACCAGTTGAAGAGCCCCCCAGGTGGCTCGATGCACCGGCGGCACCCTGCTCCAGGGCTGGGCCCCCATGCACCCACCCGCCCACAACCCCGGCAACACACCAACCAGGACCTAAGCCCCCGAGGCCCGGCCCGGGCCCCAGCCCAGAGACGGAGCGCCCCCAGAACCTCACGCCCATCCCGGACCCACCCAGGGGCAGCCAGGCTACCAGGTCAGTAACCCACGTCCGTCAGCACAGACCCTCCCCTAGCCCCGCTGCACGCAGCCGCGAGGAAACAGCCACCTGAGAGCCAACAGAGCCCCTAACCGGACATGACCGCTACCCCGGGTTGAGCCCCCCAAGGAAGATGCCTCCGGGGAACCCCCCGACGCCCTAAGCCTGTCCCTACCCCCACACCAATCACAACAGTGAAGGCGGGACCAAACTATGACCCCCCACCCCCACTAGGTGATGGAGCTGATCAAAGGAGCCCAGAGCAATTGATCTGATGTGGTGGCAGAGGCTGTATCAAGACTAATGTAATCTAATAGATAATTTCTATATTGGTTAGAATTAAGATTATTTTTATTTTTCCAGTTCATGAGGACTGTTTTCTTGGCTATGCATAGGGCAGTGAAAACCATATGGGCGATATTCTTTTCTGAAGTGACATTATCTAAGCTGCCCAACAAACACACTAAGGGGGAAGTTGGAATGTTACATTTCAGACACTTCGATAAGTCTTCACATATCTCGCGCCAAAACTTCTGAACTGGTGGACAGAACCAAAAAGCGTGGATATAATTGTCCGGTGAATTGGTTTGGCAGTGTGAGCAGTTGTTGGTAGACGTAAAGCCCATCTTGAACATCCGATGACCTGTATAGTGCACTCTATGTAATATTTTGTATTGAATTAATTGAAGACTGGGATTTCTAATTAGATGAAAGGTTTTTAAGCAAATCTGAGACCAGAAGTTTAGGTCTAAGTTAACTGATAAATCCACTTCCCATTTTGCAATAGGAAGTGATATTGATTCATCTGTTTTAGAAAGCATTCTGTATATTTTGGATAGTAATTTGGGGGTTTTAAGAGTAAGAAATTGAACCACACTTGGTGGTGTTTGTAGTTCAACTTGACCCGGTTTAAATTTCTTTTTTACTATGGATTTAATTTGTT
This sequence comes from Mchenga conophoros, assembly GCF_057382185.1. Classification (NCBI taxonomy): domain Eukaryota; kingdom Metazoa; phylum Chordata; class Actinopteri; order Cichliformes; family Cichlidae; genus Mchenga; species Mchenga conophoros. Next base: position 20,224,055 of record NC_140542.1, read on the forward strand.
GATATTCTAAAAATCTTTTCTTGTTGATCCCATATTGTGTAACTAGTCCGTCAAATGAGATAAATTCTGTTCCTTCTAGTATATGTTCTAAATATTTGATTCCTTTACCACTCCAATCTGAAAAGTTTATCATATTATTGTTTTGTAATATGTCAGGGTTGTTCCAGATAGGTGTACGTTTGCATGGGATTAATGAAGACGCCGTCAATTTTAGAAACTCCCACCATGTTGTCAGAGAAGAGCTGATGTTGATGCTTTTAAAGCATTCATGTCGTTGGATGTTTGAGCTGATAAATGGTAGGTCTGAGATCTCTAGATTATTGCAAAGTGCTTGTTCTACATCTAGCCAAGGTTCATCTAAGAGGGTATGTTTTAGCCATCCTGAGATAAACTGAAGCCTGTTGGCTAAGAAGTAGTGCTGAAAGTTAGGCAGTTCTAGTCCTCCTTTATCCTTGGTCTTTTGTAGTGTTTTTAAGCTTATACGTGGGGGTTTATTTTTCCAAAGGAATTTGGACATACATGAATCTAGCGATCTGAACCAATCTTGTGGCGGTTTAGTTGGGATCATTGAGAATAAATCATTTATTTTTGGTAAGACCATCATTTTTATAGCGGCAACCCTTCCCATGAGTGATATGGGTAGACATTTCCATCTAGCCAGATCATCTTCTACCTTCTTTAAAAGTGGGATATGGTTTAATTTAGTTAGATCTGCAAGCTTGGGAGAAACATTAATACCTAAATATTTTATATTTCGTTAGCTTCATAGCATAATTGCCTAAGTCATTTGACTAAGTCAATGACTTAGGCACTTATGCTATGAAGCTAACGATTTCCCGATTGCAGTGGTGTAGAAGAGGAATTATGGAGGGAGCAATTAATCGGTAGAACTGTAGATTTTGACCAGTTAATTGAGTAATCTGATATTCTTGCAAAAGAGTTTATCAATTCAATCACCCCAGAGATATTGGTTTGTGAATTTTGGAGAAAGAGTAACACATCATCCGCATAAAGGCTGATTTTATGTTCCACGTTCTTGCATTTTATGCCCTTAATTACTGAATTCTGTCTAATTGCTGCTGCTAGTGTTTCAATAAAAATTGCAAACAGTGAAGGGGAGAGTGGGCATCCCTGCCTGGTGCCCCTCAAGAGACAGAAGCTGGAGGATGTCTGGTCATTTGTTCTAACACAAGCTGTTGGGGAATTATATAATATTTTTAACCAGTTGATGAAAGAGGATCCAAAACCAAATTTGTGTAAAGTTGCAAATAGAAATTTCCAGTAAACTCTGTCAAATGCTTTTTCTGCGTCTAAAGAGAATATTGTAGTTTCTAGGTTTTTACTGTATGAGTAGTCTATCAAATTAAGTAATCTACGTGTATTTGTTGATGAGTGCCTACCTTTTATGAAACCAGTTTGGTCAGGATGAATTAAGAGGGGGGTTATTTTCTCCAGTCTCTTTGAGAGAGCTTTACAGATTATTTTAAGGTCTACATTTATAAGGGATATTGGACGATAGCTTGAGGGATATACAGGGTCTTTGCCTGGTTTTAGCAGGAGATTAATGTTTGCAGAATTCATATTTGATGGAAGTCTGCCCTTTTCTTTAATTTCCAACAACGTTCTGTAGAAAACTGGTGCTAGAATCAACCAGAATTCTTTGTAGAATTCTGCAGGAAAGCCATCTGGACCTGGAGCCTTATTATTGTGCATACTTATCAGGGCTTCCTGGAGTTCACCTGGTGTCAGTGGTGAATCCAGTGCCATTGCTTGAGTGTCTAATAATTTTGGAAGAGTTATGTTGTCCAAAAACTGATCAATTTCTTTTTTAGATGGGTTTATTTGTGGTGAATACAACGTTTTATAGAAATCCTTGAAAATGTTGTTTATTTGTATCGGATCATATATTGTGTTCCCAGATGAATCTTGAACAGCACATATAGTTGTTTTTTCTTTATTTATTTTTAGCTGGTTTGCTAGAAATTGACCGGATTTATTACCATGTTCATAATTTTGTAGGCGTAGTCTTTGTACTAAGAATTTTTTTTTTTTTTTATCAATTATCTCATTTAATTCTAGTTTTGTTTTGCGTATTTTGTTCAATGTTTCCTGATCTTGGTGGGACGCGTAGGCTTCTTCTAGTGATTTGATGTTTTTTTTCTAATTCCTGAATATTTTTGTTTTCTTTTTTCTTTTTATGTGATGAGAAAGAAATTATTTTACCTCTCATCACAGCTTTCCCTGCTTCCCACAGAACAGAAGCTGATGTTTCGGGAGTGTCATTAAAGTCTAAATATGAAGTCCACTCTTTTTTAAAATATTTAATAAAGTCTTCATCTTTAAGTAGTGATATATTAAATCTCCAGTTTTTTCTTGGCGTAGTATTATTCTTGTGCATTAGTGTTAAAGATACAGGACTATGATCGCTGACAGCTATAGGGTGAATCTCAGTGTCTGAAATGTCGTTCAGCAGTGAGCTGCTGACCAAAAAATAATCCAGACGAGAGTAGGAGTGGTGGACATGTGAGAAAAAAGTATATTCCTTACTGGTGGGGTGAAGGGAGCGCCATGCATCGCAAAGACCAAAGTCACTCATATACTGTTTGATTATATTTGTGGACTGCCAATTACGCTGAGTTCCCGCTGTATTGAGCCTATCCATGTCTTCATTTAGTCCAAGGTTGAGATCGCCTCCAAGAACAAGTGTGCCATCTAAGTGTTCAGAGAGTGCACTGAAAAAACCGTGAAAGAATGAGGGATCATCAACATTTGGACCATATACACTTGCAATACATAGCTTTGTATCAAGTATAGATAGTTTAATGATTAAGAATCTGCCCTCTGGATCTATAACTGTATCGAGTACTGTGAAATTAATATTTTTATGTATTAAAATTGCTACTCCCCTTTGTCTAGAATTATAACAAGCTGAGAACACATTGGGAAACTCAGGTGTTTTAAGTTCATTCGAACCTCTAAGAGGTCTGTGGGTCTCTTGTAAAAGGACAACATCTGTCTGTAGTTTTTTGAGTTGGTTAAATATTTTTAACCTCTTTTCTCTGGAGCCAGCTCCATTTATATTCCATGTAATGAACCTCAGTGTACCCATAGATGTTTGTGTATAACTAGGGATGTATGCTGTGTGCGTCGCTTAGACAGGTGGAGAGAATATGTCACTTGTTCATAAATAAGGAGAAGGAGAGAGAGAAAAAATGTGTGGCGAGATGCTCCCTGAGTCTGACTTTGTGTATGCATAGTTACTAATATGAGTAGGCTTGGCTTAAGTGTGTGTGTATCTTATATGACTGTGTGCGCTGTCTGACTGATGTAAATGTGCTGCCGTTGAGCGCATGGTGCGTATGTGTTGAAATAAAGGATGTTTGCGGATGAGTGTCGAAGCAGGTGATCGAGGCAGTGAAAGGAATAAAGAAAGAAACCAAGGACAGGGGTGAGCAGCATAAATTTGCCCTGAATTCTAAGGATGGGTCCGATGTATCCTTCATGTCCTACTATATCCCAGGATTCATTGCGGGTCATAGAGGAGATTTGTTTCTGATAACGATGGTGGTCGAAGCAGGAGAGGAAAACACTTTCAAATGTAAGTATATGAACATCTGGTTGTACAAAACTTAAATTGTTATAGCTGTTGTGTTGTTAAGCTTTGGGCATCTGCATAGACATGTTTCTTTTATTTAAAATAACCGTAAACCAGCTTGTATCGCGGGTCCCGCAATTTTTCATGTATTGCCACTTACATACAGCTAATTTAGATTTTTTCGAATTGGTGACATGTTGTGGGGAACAAAGACCAAACGGCTTAATTTATTAAAACGAGGAGAAAACAATCACCTCTTCACTGGGGTGAAGAATTGGGCCACTACGGCTTGGATGTACAAGAATAAATAAATTAACACATCATATTCATATGAGTACGGTCCTATTAACCTTCACGCTGTACAGCAGCGGTCCCCAACCTTTTTTGCACCACAGACCTGTTTATGTCAGACACAGAGCGGCCTTTAAGGTATCGCGGATGAATACAACCACATAAAATGATCCGACCAAGACAAAAACTGTGGTATTTTGTAAATATAATAAACGTGAATGTACTGTCTAATTGTGTAACTTTATTAGCAGCGTCATCCTGAAAATGCCTCAACATTGAGAGTAACATCCTCCTCTCTGCCGCTTAATACTCTCTGGTCGCTATGGTAACGTGTAAATATTTCTTTCAAAATAAGACACACAGCTACAACAAGGGAAAGACCCAGGGAAACCGAGTTAAAGATAATAACCCTGAAAACCATAAATTTCACAGCGGAGCCTCAACTCTCGTGGCCCGGTACCAAACGACTCACAGACCGCTGCTGTACAGAACCTGTGATGTCCAGACGGTGTTCCTCTGGTGTTCTGCTGTGAAAACTTTTGATTTAGGGATTAACATAGTTGCCACGGTTTCCTTTCTTCTCTTATTTGTTGTCTGTGGTCAGGACAATTCTGGAGAAGATGGGCCTGCAGGGGAAAGTCACCCCCTTGCAGGCCAGAAGACATGAGATAACTCAAAATACAAAGTACATATGTGTGTTATCAAGAAGATAATTCTTAAGAACACAAGTTAATAAATGTGCAATTACTAAGAGTTACTGTGGTGTTTTTATTTGCCTGCTATCATTTTTGATTTCCTCTGCCTTTAGGATTGCAAGTATCCAGGCTCAGGAGAGGGAGTCAGTGGGAAGCCCACTGCTGCTACTTGGCCCTAGTTTGCCCTCATGGATGAGGTGATAGGACAGATGCCTTCCATTAAGCCTCCTGTCCTAATGTCCTCTCTCCCTGAGGACACCCCAGGGACAAGCACAGCAGTGGGTGACCAAAACGACAGCAATGACGAAGCGGCTCAGCCACCTACGACAGGGAGAAGGAGGAAAAGAGACAGGAATGATGAGCTGCTAGACCTCATCAGAGAGGACATGAGGCAGCAAAGAGGGGCTGAGGAGAGGGGAGCAGGGAGAGGATGGACAGACTGTGTTCACTTCTAGAAAGATTAGTTCCCAAATGAGTTATGTATTGAGACATTTATTTATTTGAATATATTTGTTACATTGTTATATGTGTTGCATTAGTTTAAAGGTTTTATGTTATTAATAAATTGATTCAAACAAACAGTAATTGTCACTGAACTCAATTTGATTTACAGGCATTTTTAACATGTATGAACATAATGCTAACTTTGAACAATATTACATGGATATTTATTTGATAGCAATAAATAAATAACAATAACAATTAAACATGAATATTTCAAATACACAGTATGTAAAGATGGAAAAACAATATTTTCAGTTGTTCACACAGGATTAACCCGAGTGACCTGTTCCTGGACCGTTTCTTGAACAACTGTAATAGATTACAGGAAGTCTCTGGCAGTGTTGCTGAAGATCAGACATGGAGGGGGTGCTGCAACTGAGACCTGCGGTTTGTCTTTTCTGGTCAGCGAGTGGAGAATCACACAGGGTGGTCTGCAAAGAGAGCTTTAGGATGCTTCCTCCCACTGTCCACTGCATCGTCCATCCACAGGGTTTGCAGGGCTGGCTCACTCGTGGCTGCCACACCACTAAGATGTTTTCAGAAATATGCAAGCAGGAGATGGTGGATGCTATATTACAGTTTTTTCTGAAGGCTTTAACCCTAACTGTGATTCTTATAGCACAATTCCTAAAACTGTTAATACTTATAGCAAAACCACTCACTGAGTTTGCAAAACTAAAAGCACAAACACTGCTTTGCACTCAGTTTGCAATTTTGTAACACACACTTGCAAAACTGTAGGCACAATTCACTGCACAGCACTCTTTTTGCAGAACTTTAAACACAACTCACTGCTTACACTCAATTACCAAATTTCCAACACACTCCAAGCAAAATTATACACATGTATGGCTATCATTAACACTATTTTGCCAACTGTCTGGCACACGTTCACATGTGAAAACTGTTTTAGATAATTAGTCCACTTTGCAATCAGCCTAAGCACTATAAACAGGCCACAGGTAAGCTGTCTATGTGGAGTACAATGGAAGGAGCAGTAAGAGTGAGAAGAGTGAGAATCAGAGGAGGCCGAGGGAGAGAACGTGGAGGTGAAGAAGTTGGAGGAAGAGGACGTGGAGGTGAACAAGCAAGAGGGTTAGAGGAAGTTAGAGGAAGAGGACAAGGAGGAGCAAGAAGAGGACGAGGAGGGGAAAGAGGAAGGGTAAGAAGAGTAAGAAACAGAATAACTGATGACATCAGAGCTACAATAGTGGACCATGTCATCAACCATGGGATGACCCTGAGGGAAGCTGGCCAACGGGTTCAGCCTAAACTGAGCCGCTACACTGTGGCAAGCATCATTAGGACATTTCAAAATGAGAATCGGTAAGTACTTTGTAGCACTGCCATACTCTAATGAGAAACACAACAGTACCATACATGCAAAAATACTGAAATTGTTACTTTACAGAATTGCTAGACGTCCAGATGTTGGGGGCAGAGGCAGAATGTTCACTCCAGAGCAAGAGACCCATATAGTGAACATGGTGATTGCCAATAATGCAATAAGACTGCACGAAATACAGCAGCGCATAATTGATAATGACACCATCTTTCAAAATATACACAGTGCAAGCATTTCTGCACTAAGTCGTGTACTTGCGCGCAACAGAATAAGAATGAAGCAAATTTACAGAGTTCCTTTCGAGAGAAACATAGAACGTGTAAAGCAACTGCGATATGACTACGTGCAGGTAAGCTAGTGTCATTGGTTCTGAATTTGGAAGTGCATACTGTAGTGCTGTGCATGGGCCTGATGTGTTGCATTTGTTTTGTCTTGTCCAGAGAGTGATGGAACTAGAAGCAGATGCAATGGGACATGAGCTACTTTTTGTAGATGAGGCCGGTTTTAACCTCAGTAAAACCAGGAGATGTGGCAGGAACATTATTGGACACCGTGCCATCATCAATGTCCCAGGACAACATGGTAGTAACATAACCATGTCTGCAGCTATAAGCCAAAATGGTGTTGTTCACCATTATGCAACCATAGGCCCATACAACACTGCACACATTATTGCATTCCTGGACACCTTACATGACATGCTCACTGTTCAGAGACCAGGGTAGACCCGATATGTCATCATATGGGACAATATTAGCTTCCATAGGGCTGCTTTGGTCCGCAACTGGTTTACAGACCACCCATCCTTCATGGCACTCAACCTCCCTCCATGCTCTCCATTCTTACAGTTTTTTCTGAATGCTTAAACCCTAACTGTGATTCCTGTAGCACAATCTCTAAAACTATTCAGACTTATAGCAAAACCACTCACTGAGTTTGCAAAACTAAAAGCACAAAAACTGCTTTGCACTCAGTTTGCAATTTTGTAACACACACTTTGCAAAACTGTAAGCACAATTCACTGCACAACACTCAATTACCAAATTTCCAACACACTCCTAGCAAAAGTATACACATGTATGGCTATCATTACAGATTTTTTCAGTCGCGAACAAGCGTTTGTCCAAACAGTTGTCACATTTGCAAAACTCTAAACACAATTAGCACAGAATCGGTCTGTTGTGGCCATACCATTCACACATTTCATGTCGTGTTCACCCAATATGCAGTCAGTGAACACATTTCCACAATGCTTACATTTTCTTAACAGACAAGCTATACCTCCCAACAAAATTATGGACTGTTTTTGTAGTATCTACGAATGTTAACACACAACATCCCACAATAGCAAAAACAATATTCCAAACCTTAGATACAGTATAAAAACCTCTGCTTCTGCAATGATATCAGTACAAAAACAATATCAATATCAAAAATATATCTCAGCTGATAATAAACAAACAATTGAATAATTGACACACAGCTGATTTATGTTTGGTAAATTGGGCCAACCACAGCTTCTTCCATTCTGGCTTAGACTCAGTGGGGTTTATAAGGCAAGACCTTGAGGAGTGATGTTTTTGGAAACAAAAAAAAGACAAACACTGTAATGTCTGGTCGAGGAAGAGTAAGAGCAAGGGGCCCAGGGAGAAGAGCAGGCCCAAGGAGAGGGCAAGGTAGAGGTGTAAGAATGCGTGGTGGTGGCATTCCAAGGGCTGCAAGAACAGTAGTCAGTGATGAAATTCGTGCCACTATCATTGACCATGTAATCAACCATGGTCTTTCACTAAGAGAGGCTGGTGAAAGAATGCAGCCCAATTTGAGGCGGTCAACGGTTGCCTCCATTATACGCATCTTTCAACAAACCAACAGGTAAGTATTGCATTTTACATGGATTGTTTCTATTCTCACTTGACATGTCAATATGGTCATACAGTAATGCATATGTTGAATTTTTTGTCTTTCTAAAGAATGCAACGTCTTCCACCCTCTGGGGGAAGAGGAAAGCTCCTCAGTAATGATCAGGAGCTTGCCATTGTAGAAATGGTTACTGCAAATAATGCAATAAAACTGCGTGAAATTCAAACTAGAATTGTGGCGGACCATGAGATATTTGACAATATCGATAGAATCAGCCTCACAACCATTACGCGGACATTGTCCAAACACAGAGTGCGGATGAAGCAGCTCTACACTGTTCCCTTTGAGAGGAACAGTGAGAGGGTCAAGGAGCTACGACGACAATATGTCCAGGTATAGTGTATATTCAATCCAATGTCCAGTTCTATAAGCTTTGCACTTTGCAAGTAGGTAACCTACACAATACTAGGTTACAGTACAGTATGGTATACAGTAATAACATGACTTACATGAACTTTGTTTCAGAGAGTTATGGAATTGGAGGCCAACCAGGCCCCTCATGAATTCATATACATCGATGAGGCAGGATTCAATCTGGCCAAAAGGCGTCGACGTGGACGAAATGTAATTGGAAAAAGGGCCACAGTTGATGTGCCAGGACAGAGAGGGGCAAACATTACCATGTGTGCAGCGCCTGGTTCCAGAGCAGGGTCAGGAGGGTGAAAACATGAGGACCTTTGTAATTACCTGGGACAATGTGGCTTTCCATCACTCGCAAGCAATAACAACATGGTTTGAAGTCCACCCAAGACTGGTAAGTCTCTTCCTTCCACCCTATTCACCTTTCCTCAACCCCATAGAGGAGTTCTTTTCTGCATGGAGGTGGAAGGTTTATGACCATCAGCCACATGACCAGATGTCCCTCCTTGAAGCCATGGATGCTGGCTCCAGGGACATCACAGTTGACGATTGCCAAGGGTGGATCCGACATACCAGGCGGTTTTATCCCAGGTGCATTGACTTGGATAACATCAGATGTGATGTTGATGAAAACATGTGGCCTAACCCTGAAGATCGCAGAGATTAGATGCAAATTTTTTGCCTTTTTTTAGCCCCCCTCCCCCCCTTTTTATCTTGGCTTTTTGCTGTTGTTTTTTTGTTCAGAATGCTCTTGTGTGTTTCATGGATATTTTGTTCACTGTAAGCAATACTGTAAAACTTTCTCTGTCCTATCATACCATGTTTCTACTGTACCTCCTGTAGTAAACAGTAAAGAAACAAAAACTTGTTTGCTTTTTACTGGAATGCTTTTGAATGTGAACATTACTGTACATGTGGACATACAGTTACCAACCAAGACATTTCTGGTGTCAAAATAGTGGATTGAAGTTTGGATCCCTCTATGCTTATGGATCTATGACAGAAGTATGAGCTCAAACTAACATAGCCTACCTTGTGCACAGAGAAAGCAAAAGCCAAATGTGTTTTGTATTCATACCATCAGTGTGCAGTTGGCGCATTGTGTGCTTAGTAGATGATGGCTTGTGTGTACTGTTTGATACGGAAACACCATTTTTACGAAGGTGTGAAGAGTTAATCTAGCTGTGTTTGCTTTTGCAAGAGAACTACAATGTTTTGATTATTGGGTGACAGGTTTTCTTATTTGTGTGAAGAGTTTTGCAAAAATTAGCCAATAGTTACAAAAAATGTGCTTAAGCAATCAGAAAAAACTGTAAATCCCATCGAGGAGTTCTTCTCTGCCTGGCGCTGGAAAGTGTACGACCGTCATCCTCATCAACAGGTAGCCCTTTTACAGGCAATGGAGGAGGCATGTGGAGATATTGACCAGGCATCATGTCAGGCCTGGATATGGCATTCAAGGAGATATTTTCCCCGGTGCCTTGGACTGGAGGATATCGCATGCGATGTGGACGAAATTTTGTGGCTGGACCCAGAAAGACGACATGATGTAGGCTGATTGTCTTTTTTTTCTCCTTTTTTTTTGTGAAATTCCTATTTTGTGTTCTGACTTTGTCTTGGTTTTGATGAGTGTGAATAAACACCAATACTTGAAGTTTGGATCCTTGTATGTTTACATGACACTATGACAAAAGTGTGACCTCAAATTGACATCTATACACAGAAAAAGCAAAAAACAGATGTGTTTGGTATTCATACCATCAGTGTGCAGTTGGCGCATTGTGTGCTTGTGTGTACTGTTTGATACGAAAACACCATTTTTACGAAGGTGTGAAGAGTTAATCTAGCTGTGTTCGCTTTTGCAAGAGAACTACAATGTTTTGATAATTGGGTGGCAGGTTTTCTTATTTGTGTGTAGAGTTTTGCAAAAATAGCCAATAGTTACAAAAAATGTGCTTAAGCAATCAGAAAAAACTGTATTAGTATAATACTTGTAACTCTGTAGCAGACAACAGTTTGATTAAGTGCTATGTAAAAAAACAAACAAACAAAAGATTAGATTCTATACGTTTCAAAGATATTTAGTTTATATATTTTATATGATACAGTACACGTGTAAGAATGACCGATGTCGTGCCAAAAAATGATCGTCTGCCAAAAACTTTCCGGTTTTTGCCCTAAACTGATTGCTCGTATGTAACCTGCTATAAATAAGTTGTTGTTCTATACGTGAAACGTGTCAAATGTTTCCCTCATTAATGATATCAAGTCACTCTGAGCCACCAGCAACATTCCTGTAACAAGGTAGAAGCTGCAATCAGTTTTTGGCAGTGACTTTTATATATCTTTTATTTATCCAGTTCAAAAACAATCTTGTTGACATTAGAAATTTATTTTTTAAGAGTAATCTGGCCGAGGACGGCAAGATGGCGTCGTAGCGTGAACACCCGTCTCGCTGTGCTCCGGTGAGGTCCCCCAATTATCCGTCTAAAATACGTGTTCACCTGGTGAAATGTTACAAATGTGCGTGGGAGTAACTCTATAATGAGTCTGGACGACTATTTTTCTAAAATGCCTAACGTCAGGTCTAAGAAAAAGACAGCTCCGGTTGTGCAAGCTAGCGACATTGTGGGTCCTATGGCGGCTGAGCCTGAAGAAGCTAACGCCAGCGACACAGAAATCTCCGCTGACGCTGAGGAAACTGGGAGTGATATCGACCCGAATATCCTTGCGGCTCTGAGTAAGATAACTGACAGCATTACAACTTTGTTGGATGTTAAAGTTGATACTGTGCTGGCCGCAATCCGTGAACAGACGTCTCGGATCCAGGCTCTGGCGACACGGGTGGGAGACGCCGAGATACGGATTTCAGGCGTGGAAGACACGGCAGGTGTATTGCAGGCGAAAGTGGCTCGACTCAAAAAACAAGTAACTGACATGGCAGACCACATGGATGATTTAGAGAACCGCCAGAGGACTCCATGCCTGCTGGCTTTGTGTTGGCTTCTGCTGGAGGGTCCAAGGGGCCCGTCCAGCCTTCGTCCCGTGTCTCCGCTGGAGGGTCCGAGGGACCGCTCCGGCCTTTGTTTCCTGTTTCCGCTGGAGGGTCCGAGGGACTGCTCCGGCCGTTGTCTCCAGTCTCCGCTGGGGGGCACGAGGAGCCTGTTCAGCCACCTGTCTCAGCTGGAGGGCCCGAGGAGCCCGTCCAGCCACCTGCTGCAGCTTCATCATCATCCTCGCCGGCTGCAGCATCATCATCATCCTCACCGGCTGCAGCAGCATCATCATCCTCGCCAGCTGCAGCATCATCATCAGCCTCGTCTGGTCCAGCCTCAGAGCCTTCAGCCTCGTCTGGTCCAGCCTCAGAGCCTTCAGCCTCGTCTGGTCCGGCCTCAGAGCCTTCAGCCTCGTCTGGTCCGGCCTCATCCGAGTCTTCATCCTCGCCTGGTCCAGCCTCATCCGAGTCTTCATCCTCGCCTGGTCCAGCCTCTGCAGCCTCGCCTGGTCCGGATCACCATCGCCTGAGTGGCCGCCGTTGCCTTCTGCACGGCCGGCCCCCGGACCGCCATCGCCTGAGTGGCCGCCGTTGCCTTCCGCACGGCCGCCCCCCCGAACTGTGTCCACGTCGCCGCCGTTGCCGTCCGCACGGTCGGCTCCCTGAACTGTTTGGACTCCTGTGCTGTCGGCCCCCTGAACTCTTCTGTTTTGGACTCTGTTTTTTCCTGTGTTCTGGTGTGCTTCGTTTCTTTTGGTTTTGGGCTCGTTTTTTGTTTTTGTCTTTTGGCCTTCTGGTGCTCCGGTTTTGTTTTGCTTTGAGCCCTCCTTCCTGGGTCCCCGCCGCCCGCCCTGGTCGGGTTGTTTTCTGTTTTTTCTGGCTGTTTTGTTTCTTGTTGGGCTGTCTGGAGCCAGCCTTTGAGGGGGGGGGGGGGTACTGTCATGATCCTGGGTCCTTTTGACCCAGCGTTTTGTGTTTTCTCTTCGCGATTTTGGTTCTGTTCTTCCTCTGGTTAGTGTTTACTCTGTTCTGCCCGTGTGTTCCTGTATCTAGTCCGCGTTTCTTAGTTTGTGTCCTTTCATGTGTAAGTTCCTGTTTTATTGTGAAGGTCTGTGTCTTATGTGAGTGTTTTCAGTTTGCCTCCCTAGTCTCGTCATGTTAATTACTCCCAGCTGTGTTCCCACCTGTATGTAATCCCCCTGTGTTCTCTGAGTGTATTTAAGTTGTGTCTTCTGTCATAGTAGTTGCTGGTTCGTCTGTGTTGTTTCCCCTCGGTCTCCCTGTATGTATTTCCCCGGACCTCCCTGCACCGTCATTCCTGGTTTGTGTTGTTAGTTTACCCAGTTTAGGTTTCGGTTTCATGTTCACACCCCGTTGCTGTTTGTACCCACTGCTGTAAATAAACACTCACCTGCACCAGAGCTGCCGCCTTTTGGGTCCTTACTACAAATCCACACGGCTTGCCCCGCAAACCGTGACAATACCATTATTCTTAAGGATGAGGAATTTACCTCTCACTTCTCTGCAGAATTTAAAGCGTTTTTGGATATCAACACCCCCTCAGCTAGTACTGCCTCTGTTTTGTGGGAAACATGCAAAGCTTATGCGAGGGGCCTAATTATTTCATATTCTGCGACAAAGAAGCGACAACGGATGGAGGAACAAAAATCTTTAGAGAGCGAATTGATGGATAAGGAGAAAACATATATTGCCTCCCCATCACCACCATTATGGCAAGAAATAACCGCACTCAGGTCAGCGCTGAATTGCCTTCTTACCAGAGATGCAGAGAAGAAACTTAAATACACCAGACAGAGGTTCTACGAGCATGGAGATAAGGCCGGTAAATGTCTGGCGTACTATGTTAAGAAGCGCGCAGAATCTAATACCATTGCAGCGATATCTGATGAAGGTGGCCACAAGATATATGAAAACAAACTGATAAATGACTGTGTTAAGAAGTTCTACGAAGCCTTGTACTCTTCTCAACAAGTCCCGGAGGGGGAGCAGCTGATGCATAATTTCTTTACCCAATTCGACTTACCAAATTTGTCAGAGGAACAGAAGACTGCCCTTAACAGCCCTATAACTAAGACCGAAGTGTTTAAGGCTATTAAATCACTACGAAGTGGAAAGTCACCAGGGCCTGATGGCTTCTGTTGTGAATTTTATAAACAGTTTCGGGATATTATTGTGGAACCGCTTCTTGATATGTTCAACCACTCCTTCATTACGGGTAAATTCCCGCAGACACTGAAGGAAGCCAACATTTCCCTAATTCTAAAGAAAGGGAAGTGTCCTGATTTGTGCGGATCCTATAGACCTATAGCCCTCTTGAATGTGGATAGGAAACTGCTTTCTAAAATTCTGGCCTCCCGCTTAGAAAATGTTTTACCTGTGCTGATAAGGAAGGACCAGACAGGCTTTATAAAGGGTCGAAACTCAGCCACCAATGTTAGACGCTTACTGAACGCTATTGTGGCTTTCAAGCAAAAATCTATTGACGGCCTGGTGCTTTCTCTCGATGCGGAGAAAGCATTTGACAGAATTGAGTGGTCTTATTTGTTGTATACTCTGGGCAAATTCGGCTTAGGGGAGAATTTTATAAAATGGGTCAAAGTTATCTACAATAATCCACAGGCAGCAGTCCTGACTAATGGACTTAGGTCTGATTACTTCAACACTCATAGGGGAGTTATGCAGGGCTGCCCCTTATCGCCCCTTCTATTCGCTCTGGCCATAGAGCCTCTTGCTGAGGCCATAAGGGCGACGCCCACAATACGTAGTTTAGAGATTGGACAGCTGTGTCATAAAATAACCTTATACGCGGACGACATCTTGATTCTTTTGACTAACCCTGTAACATCCGTACCCAGTCTCATTGAGGTGACTGACAGGTTTAGCCGTTTCTCTGGCTATAGAATCAATTTGGCTAAGTCAGAGGCCATGCCTCTCGGTACTCTTTTCACAATGCCGGCTACTGTTCCTTCTTTTCCTTTTAAATGGTCTCCTAATGGATTTGTGTATTTGGGGATCTTTATTACCCCGTCTCTCGACCAATTGTACAAAGCCAACTTCACACCCTTATTTGGCAAACTCAAACAGGACCTAGAGCGGTGGGCGTCACTTCCTGTCTCCTGGCTAGGACGCATTGCCCTGATCAAAATGAATGTGCTGCCCAGGCTATTGTATCCTATCCAAATGATCCCTGTCTTGTTCTCTAAGAGAGTACTGAAGGACATAAATGGTTGGCTTACCTCTTTCATCTGGAACAAGCGCAGACCCAGACTCAAGATGGCAGTGTTGCATCTGCCAAGCTCTAGGGGCGGCTTGGATCTACCTAATATTAGATTGTATCAGCTTTCTGCCCATTTAAGATTTGTGAGCGACTGGGTTAGGGGTAAAACCTCAATCTGGTCGGATATTGAGACAGCTCTGTCACAATGCAAACTGAGCGATCTATTATTTTGTAATGATTTTAACGGAATTAAGGCCCTTTGTACAAATCCTGTAACAATCAACACCCTAAAAGCGTGGCGAATTGTCCGCCGTCTTGAGGGAAGATCGAGAATAACATCAACCTTTACCCCTATAATGAATAACCCTGCTTTCCCTCCGGGTTCCTTGGACCCCGGCTTTCAATGATGGTCTGATAAGAATATTAAGTCTCTTGGTGACCTTTTCTCGGGTGGTGAACTCATGTCGTTTGAACGACTTACCAACAGTTACGGCTTGCCTAGACAGGATTTCTTTCGTTTTCTGCAAATACGACACTATATCACTCACAGTACAACCCTTGCTGAGCACCCTGAAGTATCTGATGTTGAGAAGGTTTTGTTTAGGCAACAGCTGAAGGTGTCGCTGAGTTCATTTTATCATGTGCTTAATGCTTTGACTACCACTGATGCGCAGGGGATTAGAGGTGTGTGGGAGAGGGAACTGTCGGTAACCATAGATGAAGATAAGTGGGATACCGTTTGGTCTCTCGCAAAAAGGATTTCAATTTGTACTCGGACAAGAGCAATCCAACTTAAGATTTTACACAGATTACACGTATCCCCTCACCGCAGACACCTCTTCAACCGCTCTCTTTCCCCTGTGTGTCTTAAGTGCAAAACTGATGTAAGGGCTTTAACTCACTGTTTTTGGTCCTGTTACAAGCTTCAAGAATACTGGGCTGACATTACAGGTGAACTGGGGAAAATCTTCCACGTTGATATAGAGATGGACCCTTTATCTCTGATTCTAGGTCTTCCAAGTGACCGCCTAAAAGCGGCGGCCAACAAAAGATTGTATAACACTCTAACATTTGCAGCCAGGAAAAATATCCTCTTACAATGGATCAACGATAGGACTCCCACTGTCTGTGGCTGGTGCAAAATAATTTTTGAACTGATTCCTCTGGAATATCTCACACACGTTATACACCACAGTGTGGGTCAGTTCTATGGGATGTGGCACCCCTTTTTGGACTATATTGGACCGGACCTTTCCGCTATCTTATTCAAAGGACTACTACGCACGTGATCACCACCCGGGCGCTGTAAGACTGACTCACCACCTCTTGTATGTTATATTTTGTATTTTGTATCTTGTATTATGCCTTATTTAAGAGCTGTTGTGTACGTTTTGTGTTTGTACTGTTTTGTTGTTCTGTGTCTAATGTCGAGACACTGTCTTGTTAAAGGAAAATCTGCAATAAAAACAATGATGAAAAAAAAAAAAGAGTAATCTGGCCAAGAGGACAGCAGACAGCGCAACAAATATATCAAGTGTACCTACATTACAACCAGAGTTATGAAGATACTTGAACAACAGGTAATTATTGTATATATAAAACCCCTTTGTAAACCATGTTCACCGACGTCTATTTACCAACATACATAAAGATATTACACACGGAAACATTGGAAATCAGTTTTGGCAGGCGAACACTTTTTGGCACAACGCTGGCAATAATTCATACGTGTAATTAGCTGAGTAATTCCTAAATACGTGTAGATTAAAGGAAATTATTTTACCTAGATATGATTGTCTCTGATGAGCCTAAGGTACAAAACGTGCGGGTGACAACGATAAGGTTTTTCTAGCTCCTCAAGAAATAAAATTGTCCACACAACGGAGCAACATTTGTGGGTCCATTTTAAATTTTTCGCGCTGTGGCGTTAGCGACGGAAAAACACATAAGTAAGGGCAGAGTTGAAGGCTAGGAGGCTGTCCACAGCCCGTCTGTTATGTTGGATACTCATTGTTTGTTCAATAAAGTTTCTATAGAGAAAAAAAAGGGGGCTGTCCACAGCCACTCACTTCCTGACTACCCGTCCGTCTAAGGACACTACCTTGTGACGTAGGTAGGTAGTGTCCTTATGAGCATCCTTCCCCTGAATTCGGACACAGCCAGTGATTCATTCAACTCGTTTGAGCTGTGAGCCAGGAGGGAGGAGGTTAGTGAGTCCTGAGTGATTCGCTTCTACTATGAGGGTGTGAGTAACTCAAATGTGCTGTTAGCATGCTAGCTGAGCGATGCTACAGTGAACCGAGGAGCTGTTGTCTTGATGTGTGATGTGAGCTTCTACTCAGGGTTTTTTCTTCCAGTTCAGAGCAGGAATGTTTTTGTTAAGAAACTGGCTGTTGTTTTTTTACCCACAATTTTAATTATAAGCTAGATATATTTCTAATAATGGGATTAGTTTGCTAACAGAAACAGGGATGAGTCAGTGAGTCAGTTGCGCTTGTGAATCATGATTCACGAGTCAGTAAAGTGATTCTCGAGTATTTGTTCACGAATCGAACATCACTACGCAGTAGCACAGGAACAGAGCAGGAGGGAGAGACTGAGAAAGAGAGCCAGGGACAACAACATCACATTAGAAAGGTACAGTAATGACCCACAACTATTTTCAGTTGCGGATGATAAAGGATTCAGAAAGTTTATTCATGCAGGCCTATATGACAGAGAATATGCATCTTCTTTTTGTTTTCATATTTTAATTTATATTTAATTGTGTTGTGGTTTGCAGTGTTTTGTGGTGTTACACTTTAAATATGTTTAAAAGGAAAAAGCTGAAAATTTAAATAGTTAAAAGTTGAACTGTGAATAGTTGGGTTTTGTATTATATGATTTATTTATTTCAATTTATGTGGAGTGAAAAAATAAAATTATATTTACGGTGGCCCCTAGAGACAAAGCACGTACAAACTTCAAAACACATACGAACTCTGAAGCACGTACCAACTCCAAAACACGTAAACACTCAGAAGCACGTAAAAACTCAGTGTAATTACTATTTTGTTTTGAATTGGAAATAAGCACTTGTGTTTGTTTTGATGTGTGTGAATAAACACCAGCAAAAGCCAGATGTGTTTTTTATTCATACCATCAGTGTTAGGTTGGTGCATTGTGTGCTTATTAATGTGATGGCTTGTGTTAACTGTTTGATACAAAAATACCATTTTTACAAAGGTTTGGACAGTTAAGCAAGGTTTATTAGCTTTTGCAAGAAAACTACAATGTTTTGCTGATTTGGTGAAGGGTTTTCTGATTTGTGTGTAGAGTTTTGCAAAAATAGCCAATAGTTACAAAAAATATGCTTAAGCCATCAGAAAAAACGGTAAAAACTCCTGAGATTCATAAGAACACTGCAAAGCATGAAATCTGAACAGCTTCTGTAGCTGATTTTGGGCGTGGGAACATTGTTTACTTTCATGTTGTCTCCAACATCACAGTAGATAAAGTCAAAACATTTTGTCTTCCTGTAATCAGCTCGCCACCCCTCATTTCTCCTATGAATTTCTGGCATGAGTCCAAATGGCAGTTTAGCTCTAATATGCTGATCTCTCTTTTTGTTTCCTTTGGTTTTCCTTTCATGTTTTTAATGACTCAAGATCAGAAGAAACAAACTCAGACTGGAGAATTTAATTTCACACCACACACAACCCACATGCTCATCTGCTGCAGGATTGTACACCATTACTGCCACCTTGAGGCTCATCAACTCTCTGAGATAACCCAGGATGGCATTTGCATTATCTGACCAATCCCAATTATGGAAAAGCGCACTAGCAGCAGAGCAGCTGATTTTACAAAGAAAGATAAAAATGCACTTCAGGAGGTTAGACACATGGAAGCAAAACAGCTGCTGGTTGGTATGGTTGGTATTTCCCTCTGTTGTAGTCAAAAATTGTAGTTTCAACACTGTTTGTCTGTCTAGTACAACAAGTCACAATGGAGTGAAAATATGACAACAAGTTTGTAGAAACTAAAGAAAAATCAGTGGTTGTCTGAAGATTGTACTGATATTTTTTTGTATCAGTTACTGATAACAAACTCAGCATGCAGAACATAGGAGTGGAACATAAAAGGAAGCTTTAATTCTGATAAGACAAAATAACAGAGTCCAAAGGTAATCAAGTCATCAAAAATGTGCACATTCTTACAAAAACCTAAGAGAAGCTAAATCTCTCAGGTTAAAGTCTCAAAAATCTCTAAGAAGAAAAACAGAAATCCCCCAAATTCTCTTAGATTCTCAACAGCACTGGGGGAAAAAACAAAAAAAGATTTTTCCAGAAATCATAATTTTAAGCTAAGAGGGTTTTTTTGTTTGTTTGTTTGTTTGTTTGTTTGTTTGTTTGTTTGTTTAGAAAACCAGCTTTTCCTTTTTAAATGTGTCCAGGAAACTAATAACTCATGGGAGAACATGCAAAATCATTCTAGGAACTAATTCAAAGGTGCTTCTAGAAAGAAAATTATCAATTAACATGGAAACTCCAGTAAAACTTCAAGCTCTGTTAGAATTACAAGTTTCAACAAAAAACAATTTTTTTAAATTAATTGTTCCGACTTGGGATGGCATGTCCCAGTGATACCTGAATGGCTCGCCCTTGATAAGAACCAAAACTTATTCTGTTTTTTCTCCCTTTTCCAACTTTAATGGAGGGCGCTACCTTTGGAGTAATGTCCTTCCCAGTTCCAACCCAGTTCCAACCTTCTGTCATGGCCTTGGTCTTTGACCCAGTTTTTGAGTTTCTTATGGGATTGTGATTCTTTTTTTTTTTTTTTCGATTTAAGAGATTTTCATACTAGTTTTTTGTATGATTTAATCTTCAGTTTTGCAATTTTTTTGTGTATCTGAGTTTGTTATTTCTAGCTCCTGGTTCATAAAATCTTTGTTGTGATCTCCCTCTTGGCTGTGCCATGTCGATTTGACTAATAACTAATATGATGAATAAATCTGCCCTGTTTAACCCTTTAATGCTGTTTGGACAATCAGTTGTGTAGTGGAGGAGAAGGTGTGACAGTGTGGGGGTGCTGTGCTGGTGACACTGTTGGGGATTTATTCAAAACTGAAGGCACGCTGAACCAGCAAGGCTACCACAGCATCCTGCAGCGTCATGCCACCCCATCTGGTTTGTGTTTAGTTGGACCATCATTTATTTTTTAACAGGACAATGACTACCGTGGAATGGACATATTTTAGCGACCTTTTTCTTGAAGGATGAGGTGCTGGGAATAGAGAATGTTAAACTAACTACCAAGAAGGACAGTGATGAAGTGCTGTGCCAGATTGCCTGGCCTTCAGTCACCTGACCTATACCCAGTCAAGATGGCTTGGGATGAGATGGACCACAGACTGAAGGCAAAAGGGCCAACAAGTGCTCATCATCTCTGGGAAATCCTTCAAAACTGTTGGAAAACCATTTCGGGTGACGACCTCATGAAGCTCATTGAGAGAATGCAAAGCAGTAATCACAGCAAAGGGTGGCTACTTTGAAGAATCTAAAATATAAAACATGTTTTGAGTTATTTTACACCTTTTTGTTTACTACATAATTCCATATGTGTTCATTCATAGTTCAGATGCCTTCAGTGAGAATCTACAATGTAAATAGTTATGAAAAAAAAAGAAAAGCCATTAAATGAGAAGATGTGTCCAAACTTTTCACTGGTACTTATAAGAAATCGAGAGACAGAGAGTCCGATTTTGAGATCTAATTTCTTTACTATAATTGGTCTCTATTTAAGATGACTAAACACTGAAAATCATCAAATAACAAAAAAGTTACAAAGCTTTTCAGAAAATAAATTTTTGCTTTTAAAGCTATGCTTGGTATGTTAAAAAACTGGAAGGAAAAGAAAGACATTACTTACAAAGCACATATTACTATTTTTTTCTTTTCTCACTCTCTCTTTTTTTTGTGAGTAAAACACAGTGAAATAAAAACGAGGTGACATCCTGATCACGACTCCTGTTGATGCACTATAACCCAAAGGCCAGAGGACATGTGGTGTGGTGGCTCCCTTTAATATTTCCTCAAGTACATGGATCCTCTACTGTCGTCACTTTTGACCTGATTAATCATGCAGATGGTAATGAGCAGGCCCAGCAGCTATAAAGACAGAGAAGAAGAATGATCAAAATGTATTGTTTGTATGTACTGCTCCAACACTGTAATGACTGGCTTTTAGTCTAAAGCTGAAGAGTTTCCAGCTTCATGCTAGTTAAAGTTGAAATCAGGAGGCTAATAAGCTACATAAGATAAATGAATATTATAGATTAAATTAAAAAGAAAAAAACATTTGAAATGTAAACGTTTTGGCTTATCAAGTTTGCAACAAAGTGGCCAAAAAAGTGGACAATAAAGACTGTAACGCATAGATCAGAATAACATCTTCAAATTCCATATTTTGTTTGATTAGCAGTCCATTGACCAGAGTCAAGTACTATGTTAAAATGATTTTTCACTGTTGAACAGTTATTGAATGTACAGGTTAAAGGAGTCAAAGGTGATTTTGACAAAATCTTAAAGAACAACAGAGTCAGTGACACACAGAGGTAACCATGGCAATAAAATAAAAAAACGATAGAGCTTACTGCTATAACAGCAAATCCAAAGAAGAAGCCAAACAGGATGTTAAAGAAAAGGTTCAAAAGTTCAAGGATAATGTCATAGCAGGGCTGCAGAAGAGAAGAGAAAATGGTAATTATCTGACCAGCAGTACAGTGTACAGTGTTTTGATTGGCTGGTAGGTCAGATGATTGAATACCTGTTCATAGATTTCATGTGGGCCACTGGTTCCCTGCAAGAACACAAGAGCAAAATGTGGATGTAAATAGAAACAGTCTGTTAATGTTTTAGGTTGTTTTATTCTGGTGAGATTACACTCACCAGCCTCTTTGTTAGATACTCATGTTCAACCCCCCATCAATGCAAATCTCCTTCAATTCCGATTCTTGTTCATGTAATATAATATAATATACCCCTCCGCGAATCACTACCTTATCATGGTGGAGGGGTTTGTGTGTCCCAGAGATGCCAGGGCCTATGTTGCTTGGGGGCTTTTACCCCCTGGTAGGGTCTCCCATGGCAAGTTGGTCCTGGGTGAGGGACCAGGCAAAGAGTGATTCAGAAGACCCTTATGAGAATATCACCGAGGGAACAGTTTACCCTGCCCAGGATAAGGTTACTGGGGCCCCGCCCTGGAGCCAGGCCCGGGGAGGGTGCCTGAGGGTGAGCGGCCCGGCAGGGCACAGCCCGAAAAGGGGACATGGGCCCATCCTCCTGCAGGCCAACCACCCTCAGGAAGCGGCATAGAGGTCAGGTGCATTGTGCGCTGTGCGGCGGCCAGGAGCAGAGGTCCTGGCTGACTGATCCCCGGCAACCAAGACTGGCAATTGGGACATGGAATGTCACCTCTCTGGGGAAGGAGCCTGAGTTAGTGCGTCAGGCTGAGAGGTACTAGCTAGATATAGTCGGGCTCACCTCAACGCATGGCTCAGGCTCTGGAACCAATCTCCTGGAGAGGCGCTGGACTCTGTCTTAGTCTGGAGTTGCCCCTGGTGAGAGGCAGTGGGCTGGGGCGGGTATTCTAATATCTCCTCGGCTTGCTGCCTGTACGTTGGGGTTCTTGCCAGTGGGTGAGAGGGTTTTGTTCCCTGCACCTTTGGGTCAGGGAACGGGTCCTGACTGTCATCTGCGCTTATGCGCCAAGTGGCAGCTCAGAGTATCCAGCCTTTTTAGAGTCCCTGTGGGATGCTGGAAGGTGCCCTACTGGCAGACTTCAATGCTCACATGGGTAACGACAGTGTGACCTGGAGGGGCGTGATTGGGAGGACCGGCCTCCCTGATCTGAACCCGAGTGGTGTTTTGTTATTGGACTTCTTGCAAACCAAAGTTTGGCCATAACGAACACTATGTTTGAACATAAGAGTGTCCAAAAGTGCACGTGGCACCAGGACGCTCTAGGCCGCAGGTCAATGATCGATTTTGTAGTCGTAGCACCAAACCTGCAGCCATGTTCTGGACACTCGGGTAAAGAGAGGGGCTGAGCTGTCAGCTGATCACCACCTGGTGGTGAATTGGATCAGGTGGCGGGGGAGGACACTGGACAGACCTGGCGTGCCTAAACATATAGTGAGGGTGTGCTGGGAACACCTAGCAGAGCCCCAGTCCATGAGATCTTCTTCGGCAGAGCTTCGATAGCATTCCAAGGGAGACTGGGGACAATGGGTCCGAATGGACCATGTTCAGCACCTCCATTGCAGAAGCTGCTGCACTGAGCTGTGGCTGCAAGATGGTTGGTGCCTATCGTGGTAGTAACCCCCAAACCAAATGGTAGTACCCAGAGTTGAAGGGAGCCACCAGGCTGAAGAAGGAGTACTATTGGGCTTGGTTAGCCTGTGGGACTTCGGAGGCAGCTGACAGGTACCAACAGGCAAAGCAGAATGCTGCTCGGGCAGTGGCTGAAGCAAAAACTCGGGTGTGGGAGGAGTTTGGAGAGGCCATGGAAAAAGACCTTCGAATTGCCTCAAAGAGATTCTGGCAGGAGGGGAACGCGGTGCTCTACCTGTACTGTGTATAGTGCCGGTGGAGCGCTGCTGACTTCGACTGAGAAAATTGTTGGGCGGTGGAAGGAATACTTCAAGGACCTCCTTAATCGCACTGGCACGTCTTCCATGAAGGAAGCAGAGTCTGGGGCTGAGGGGGATGACCCGCAAATTTCCGGGGGTGAGGTCACTGAGGCAGTTAAACAACTCCTTGGTGGCAGAGCCCCTGACGTGGATGAGGTCCGCCCTGAGTTCCTGACGGTTCTGAATGTTGTAGGGCTGTCCTGGCTGACACGCCTCTGCAATATTGCATGGAGATCAGGGGCAGTACCCGTGGACTGGCAGACTAGGGTAGTGGTCCCCATTTTTAAGAAGGGGGACCGGAGGGTGTGTTCCAACTACAGGGGGATCACACTCCTCAGCCTCCCTGGGAAAGTCTATGACAGGGTGCTGGAAAGGACACTCCGTCTGTTAGTCGATCCTCGGATACAGGATGAACAATGTGGTTTTCGTCCTGGTCGCGGGACACTGGATCAGCTCTTTATCCTCTCAATGATACTTGACAGCGCATGAGAATTTGCACAACCAGTCTACACGTGTTTTGTGGACTTGGAGAAGGCATTCGACCATGTCCTTCAGGGTGTCCTATGGAGGTGCTGCAGGAGTATGGGGTGTCTGGCCCATTGCCCATTCGATCCCTATACAACCATTGCAAGAGCTTGGTTCGCATAGCCGGCAATAAGGGGGACTCGTTCCTCGTGGGTGATGGGCTCCGCCAAGGCTGCCCTTTGTCACCGATTCTGTTCATAACTTTTATGGACAGGATTTATAGGCGCAGCCAAGTGCTGGAGGGCTTTCACTTAGGTGGCCTCAGAATCTCATTCCTGCTTTTCACGGATGATGTGGTTTTGTTGGCTTCATCGGGTGATGGCCTCCAGCTCACACTGGAACAGTTCGCAGCCGAGTGTGAAGCAGCAGGAATGAGGATTAGCATCTCCAAATCTGAGGCCATAGTTCTCAGCCGGAAAAGAGTGGAGTGCCCACTCCGGGTCGGGGACAAGTTTCTGCCCCAAGTGGAGGAGTTGATGGGAGAATGGAGACAGAGATCGACAGACGGATTGGTGGTGTGGCTGCAGTGGTACCGGCCCGTCATGATGAAGAGAGAGCTGAGCATAAAAGTGAAGCTCGTGTGAAGCTAATGAGTGAAGCTCATTATTATTATTATTATTATTTTTTATTTTATTTTTTTTCTGTTTTATTGTTATCATCCGAATCTCAATGGCCCAACCTGTTTTGATATATGTCTTTATATCGGTTGATACTTGCTGTATTGGGCCTGATATGTTAAATTACATGTGCAAAACTTTATAAATAAAAAATTATAAAAGTGAAGCTCTCAATTAATCGGTCGATCTTTGTCCGTACCCTCAGGGTCACGAGTTCTTTTGGGCACTTTTGGTAGTGAACAAAAGAACGACATTGCGGAAATGAGCTTAATTCGAAGGGTGGCTGGCCTCTCCCTTAGAGATCTCCCTTAGAGGGAGGTCTGGGCCTCTCTGTTTACCCTACTTGTGTGAGGAGGCCTACCCATTGTAATGTGGTGATCTTTTTGAGAGATAGCCTTTATTTGTCAGTTGCAGGTCTTTTGCCCACAACCGAGATGACAGACCTTGCCGACCGTACATACAATACACAAACATCACATTAGGGAGACAGGTCAGGCTAGGTAGCGAAGAAAAAAACAAAAGAAATAAAATGTGTAACACAAAAGGATAATACAGGAATGCACAGATATCAACACACCATAGGACAATAAACACAGACAAGCAGCATGGGAAAGTGTTCCAGTGTGTACATCTGATCTGGGACCGCTGCAATCTTCGACTGCGCCTCCAGCTGACCCGATGTCCACATCAGAGGGGAGGTAAGCGTTGGAGGTGGTGTTGGATCCGGGGCAGGGAGGGTGATGCGTCAGTGAGTGGTTATCAGTATCAGTATATGTATGTGTTTGCGTGTCCATAGTTCAGCTGAGACAGTGTCCTTCACCCTGCCAGGCTAAGTAAATAGTCTTTCAGCCAACCCAGGTGGCCTTGCATGGAATGGGAAGGAACAGACTCAACACAGTCGTTATCAGGGAGTTTTTGTTCGGCTCCAGCCTTGAGCCCACAGCTGGCGCCGAAGGGGTTGCCGGATTATGATGGTAATTTTTCTTTTGCAACAACTCATGAGAATTTCAAAGCTGTTCTTTAACACTCCGACACTGGTCTCTCAATCCGTCCATCGTGTATCCGGCAGGGAAAGTACCTCCAGGGCACTCGGGCTCTCCCGAGCCCAGACTTCTCATTGAGAAAAGGGTGTCAATAGCATTCAGAGACCAGTTGATCAAATCCATAATTCTCTTTAGGTTTTAGAAACAGACTGTGAGAGTGTGTTCCAGGGAAAGTAATACAAAAAACACGAGACTAGACAAGGACATAAGCACGGAAGATAAGGGAGAGGAGAGGAGAAAAAGTGCGTCCGCCTCCTCCGAGAGCCTAAAGAGAAGTTTTTCCAGTTGAGCAGTATCTTGGCAATAATCAGGACCACAAGCAGAGGTGTTTTGATATATTTGGAGTTTGTTTAGTTCTTCCATATCGCCAAGTAAACAGAGGGAGAGGTGGTCAAGGATTTGGGATATTTTAGTAGTTATTTCTTTCCAGACGTTTTGTATTGGTGGACAGAGCCAGAATGCTTGAAGGTGTTCATCAGTGGTGTTGAGTGTGCAGTTTGTGCAAATGTCTTATTCACTAAGTCCTATTGGAGATAAAGTATCGGAATTTCAGGAGAGGTACCATGCCTCCAAAACGCACTCCTTCCGGTTCTCATCTATATATGTTCCCCCAGTTCTACAAGCTGTTCATTCTCGTTTACGTGCCCTACCCTCCCTCTTCTTTAACTCCTTCACTTCTGTTTAGTACATGGGGATCTGCTAGGCCCGGGAACCACGACCAGTCCCGTTCGAGGAATTCCCCAAACCGCAGCTGAATTCACATCCAAGCCATTTACCTATACAGGGAGTGCAGAATTATTATGCAAATGAGTATTTTGTCCACATCATCCTCTTCATGCATGTTGTCTTACTCCAAGCTGTATAGGCTCGAAAGCCTACTACCAATTAATCATATTAGGTGATGTGCATCTCTGTAATGAGAAGGGGTGTGGTCTAATGACATCAACACCTTATATCAGGTGTGCATAATTATTAGGCAACTTCCTTTCCTTTGGCAAAATGGGTCAAAAGAAGGACTTGACAGGCACAGAAAAGTCAAAAATAGTGAGATATCTTGCAGAGGGATGCACCACTGAACAAGACACACAAGCTGAAACGTCAAGACTGGGCCAAGAAATATCTCAAGACTGATTTTTCCAAGGTTTTATGGACTGATGAAATGAGAGTGAGTCTTGATGGGCCAGATGGATGGGCCCGTGGCTGGATTGGTAAAGGGCAGAGAGCTCCAGTCTGACTCAGATGCCAGCAAGGTGGAGGTGGAGTACTGGTTTTGGCTGGTATCATCAAAGATGAGCTTGTGGGGCCTTTTCGGGTTGAGGATGGAGTCAAGCTCAACTCCCAGTCCTACTGCCAGTTTCTGGAAGACACCTTCTTCAAGCAGTGGTACAGGAAGAAGTCTGCATCCTTCAAGAAAAACATGATTTTCATGCAGGACAATGCTCCATCACACGCGTCCAAGTACTCCACAGCGTGGCTGGCAAGAAAGGGTATAAAAGAAGAAAAACTAATGACATGGCCACCTTGTTCACCTGATCTGAACCCCATTGACAACCTGTGGTCCATCATCAAATGTGAGATTTACAAGGAGGGAAAACAGTACACCTCTCTGAACAGTGTCTGGGAGGCTGTGGTTGCTGCTGCACGCAATGTTGATGGTCAACAGATCAAAACACTGACAGAATCCATGGATGGCAGGCTTTTGAGTGTCCTTGCAAAGAAAGGTGGCTATATTGCTTGCTGATTTGTTTTTGTTTTGTTTTTGAATGTCAGAAATGTATATTTGTGAATGTGGAGATGTTATATTGGTGTCACTGGTAAAAATAAATAATTGAAATGGGTATATATTTGTTTTTTGTTAAGTTGCCTAATAATTATGCACAGTAATAGTCACCTGCACACACAGATATCCCCCTAAAATAGCTAAAACTAAAAACAAACTAAAAACTACTTCCAAAAACATTCAGCTTTGATATTAATGAGTTTTTTGGGTTCATTGAGAACATGTTTGTTGTTCAATAATAAAATTATTCCTCAAAAATACAACTTGCCTAATGATTCTGCACTCCCTGTATCTACTAAAACGCTGTCAAATCTAAAATAAAGACGTGGGCCTAGCTAGTGAAGTATGATTTTATATTGTA
Source organism: Mchenga conophoros (assembly GCF_057382185.1). Lineage (NCBI taxonomy): Eukaryota > Metazoa > Chordata > Actinopteri > Cichliformes > Cichlidae > Mchenga > Mchenga conophoros. The sequence goes on from NC_140542.1 coordinate 20,251,995, forward strand.
TTACTTGTATGTTGGTGTTGTTAGACATGCTGAAAATGTTATTGCAGACTCTACTCCAAAACTGATTATCTGTCTGGATGATGGAGTCTTTTTCCCATTTGTTAATTTGAGCGTGAGGTGCATTATCATTAGAGGATAGTAGTTTATTTGGTTTTAAGGGTGGTTTTTGTGACTTTGCAATTTTATTGATGCTGTTTATTAGTGATGGTTGTCCTACGTTAGTGTTATTGATACTTATTTTGCTTTGATGGAGTGTTTTTGTTGGTTATGTTGACGAAATAATTTTCTGTCAATCCTGTATATGTCAATGAACTGTTGAAATGTTAAGAAGTTATTCTGATAAAATATGTGGCGGAGGTGTGTGATGCCTTTTTCTTTCCATTTAATGCCTATCAGGGTAATTTATTTGCAGTGATGTAAGGGCTATTCCATATGGGTGTTTGAGTTGTAGGTGAGAATATAGTGTTTTTTATTTTATTAATCTTCCAGCAAGCTGACAGTGTTTGCTGTTGCAGTGGTTTTAAGCCGTTGTGATGTGTGATTGTATTCCTGATAAATGGTAAATCTTTGATTAATCGATCTTTATAATCAGATTGTCTAGACCTGGATGAAGGTGATGGGTTGAATGCATCCATTTGATAAGGTATTGTAGTTGGTTATCTAAGAAGTAGTAGTTGAAATTTGGTGCTTCTAGGACTCCTTGGACTTTTGACTTTTGTAATATTTTTAGTTTTATTCTGGAGTTTTTGTTTTTCCAGTAGAATGAAGTTATTATTGTGTCCAGAATAGTGAAAAAAAAGCTTCTGCGGGTTAAATAGGGATCATTGTGAATAAATAGTTGAGTTTAGGTAATATCATCAACTTTATGGTGTTAATACGTCCTATAACTGATAGCTGTATTGTCAACCATTAATTTAAGTAATCTTTTATTGTTTTTGATAGGAGTCTTGAAAACTGCTGATGAATTTGAATGTGGTCACTGGATTGGTTTATAGAGTAGATACAGTGGGGCAAAAAAGTATTTAGTCAGCCACCGATTGTGCAAGTTCCCCCACTTAAAATGATGACAGAGGTCAGTAATTTGCACCAGAGGTACACTTCAACTGTGAGAGACAGAATATGAAAGAAAAATCCATGAATTCACATGGTAGGATTTGTAAAGAATTTATTCGTAAATTAGGGTGGAAAATAAGTATTTGGTCACCTCAAACAAGGAAAATCTCTGGCTCTCACAGACCTGTAACGTCTTCTGTAAGAAGCTTTTCTGTCCCCTACTCGTTACCTGTATGAATGGCACTTGTTTGAACTCATCATCTGTATAAAAGACACCTGTCCACAGCCTCAAACAGTCAGACTCCAAACTCCGCCATGGCCAAGACCAAAGAGCTTTCGAAGGACACCAGGAAAAGTATTGTAGCCCTGCACCAGACTGGGAAGAGTGAATCTACAATAGGCAAGCAGCTTGGTGTGAAAAAATCAACTGTGGGAGCAATCATCAGAAAATGGAAGACATACAGGACCACTGATAATCTCCCTCGATCTGGGGCTCCACGCAAGATCTCATCCCGTGGGGTCAAAATGATCATGAGAACGGTGAGCAAAAATCCCAGAACCACTCGGGGGGACCTGGTGAATGACCTGCAGAGAGCTGGGACCAAAGTAACAAAGGTCACCATCAGTAACACACTACAACGGCAGGGAATCAAATCCCGCAGTGCCAGACGTGTTCCTCTGCTGAAGCCAGTGCATGTCCGGGCCCGTCTGAAGTTTGCCAGAGAGCACATGGATGATACAGCAGAGGATTGGGAGAATGTCATGTGGTCAGATGAAACCAAAGTAGAACTTTTTGGTATAAACTCAACTCGTCGTGTTTGGAGGAAGAAGAATACTGAGTTGCATCCCAAGAACACCATACCTACTGTGAAGCATGGGGGTGGAAACATCATGCTATGGGGCTGTTTTTCTGCCAAGGGGACAGGACGACTGATCCGTGTTAAGGACAGAATGAATGGGGCCATGTATCGTGAGATTTTGAGCCAAAACCTCCTTCCATCAGTGAGAACTTTGAAGATGAAATGAGGCTGGGTCTTCCAACATGACAATGATCCAAAACACACCGCCCGGGCAACAAAGGAGTGGCTCCGTAAGAAGCATTTGAAAGTCCTGGAGTGGCCTAGCCAGTCTCCAGACCTCAACCCCATAGGAAATCTGTGGCGGGAGTTGAAAGTCCGTGTTGCTCGGCGACAGCCCCAAAACATCACTGCTCTCGAGAAGATCTGCATGGAGGAATGGGCCAAAATACCAGCTACTGTGTGTGCAAACCTGGTAAAGACCTATAGTAAACGTTTGACCTCTGTTATTGCCAACAAAGGTTATGTTACAAAGTATTGAGTTGTATTTTTGTTATTGACCAAATACTTATTTTCCACCCTAATTTACGAATAAATTCTTTACAAATCCTACCATGTGGATTCATGGATTTTTTTTTCACATTCTGTCTCTCACAGTTGAAGTGTACCTCTGGTGCAAATTACTGACCTCTGTCATCATTTTAGGTGGGGGAACTTCTGACCTCTGTCATCATTTTAGGTGGGGGAACTTGCACAATCGGTGGCTGACTAAATACTTTTTTGCCCCACTGTATAATTTGGAACTGCTTAATATTGCTGTTGTGTGCAATCTTCCCAAATAAAACAGATGTGACAATGGTAGGAGGAAGGAAAGAAAATTAAACAAAACGCACAGATAAAGAAATAAACAAAAAAAATGTTAACACTGAAACACATAAAGGCATTGCGTACACAATGTTAAGAGCCTAATGACACATGAGTTCAGAGACAACTAGGTTAACTGTTCTTTTTGGATTTTATCAATTACTGTGGGGGGAGAGAAAAAAATATGAATGGAATGTGAGCAAGAAAGAGGGAAGGAGGAAAGAAAGAAAAAAAGGTAAAATAAATTAGCAGCGACAATGATAGCTTTAATGATCATTTGACATATAAAAACACCCAAAATCACAACACATTTAGTCATGAAATTGTTTTATGAACAATTTGCTTTTCAGCTTGACATTATAGTTCTATTCTGTAAAACCAACCTGAGGCTTGGATTTGCATCTAAGTGAGTTGGATCTTCCATTCATTGCTGATCCAGTATTTGAAGAAATGCATTCACAGGAGTCAGGGATATTATTACCCCAGTCTGTGGCGTTCCTAATTCCACAGCAATGAAACTGTTAACAAACAAGAGATTGACTTTAAACAACAGGAAATACTCAACAAAATTCTCCACTATTCTGTTTTTTATCAATATAGTGACTGTAATGTAAATATCATTGCAAAACAATTCAGTCAATATATGGTGCAATCAAAATGTTTTTTGACTCCAATCTTGGCTGATCTCCCCTTTAAGGTTGGTCCTTGTTCACCTCTGGGCCCTTCCAGTGCTACTGTTATGTTTAGGTAACTTACAAGTTCTGTGTTGACTACTTGTAAAAGCACAGTTGCAACAAAATCCACTAGGGCCAGTAGAAAGACTACTATTATTGGGGTAAATAGTGCAAAAAACATTACATTTGACTGTATCTTCTCAACCATACTTCTAATGACTTCTTCTCTTATGTTGGCCTTTTGTAGTTCATTCTGGAGGGCAGTCTCTATCTGGAAAAGAAAATAACATTTTAGTATAATGGTAGAGAAATGAAGAATATATTCTCCTCAAGACAGACAGACACAGCAGGCCAAAAAGCACAGAGAAAGCAGAGGGAAAGATGAAGCAATAATAATGTTATGGATTATGAGACAGCAGACGCTTAAGCAATAATATGTCCACTCATAACCAAGAGGCCCTTCAATGGTTCCTCTTACAGCAGTTACACTTTCTGATTTTATTTGTATCTTCCTGAAATATTTTGACTGAATCCTCATTCTCTGAAATGCTACTTGCTTTCTTTTTAAAGTACCTCTTAAGTCCCATGGTCATGGCCAACTAGGACGGTTGAGTAAACTGATCACTTGGTAGTGTGTTGGTTATTGTGAGTTATTAAGACTGAGATATAAAAAGCATACTGCAGAAAGACAATGAAGGTAATTTATCTCCAAAACATAAAAATTAAGTCTAGCGGCAAGATAACAGATGGAAATACTAAATGTAGCTGATCAGACAGCAATGGAGAACACAGCAGAATTAAGAAAGAAAAGACAAGATGACCTCATTTCTTCCTGTCGCTACATTGATGCCACCATAAAACATGATGATCATTCCAATCCCCATGAAGCTTGCAAACTGTACAAACAAAACAATACAAAGAGCATCCACAGTTATTGTTCTAATAACTATAAAATTAACACAGCATCAGCTTGTTATCTTGTTTGATGTGGAGTTGTACATACTAGTTTGAGGCCGATGATTGACTCACAGCACGTAGCAAAGATTCCCAGAGAGGAAATACCGAGGACGCCGATGGCAAACAACCAACCCCAAATCATGTCTGGCAAATCAAGTGATGAGAACTCCTCCTGAATGATAGGAAAGGACACCAACAATGGATTAATCTGGAAAATTATTTAGTTCTTCAAATGAAAAAACAAATCAAAAACAATCATCCAAAATAACATTTTAGACATGACTGTCCGGTCCATGTTAGACTGACTATCCCAACCCCCCCCCCCCCCCCCCCCCCATGCTACCATAGGTCACACAAGAAGCATTTCAAAACCTGAACCAGGCCATACGAGGACCAACCTGCAACTCACCACCCAGCAAGTAGCATTCCTGAGTGAAGAGGCCAGCTCATTCAATTCAATTTCATTTTATTTATATAGCGCCAAACAGTGTTGGGGAGTAACGGAATACATGTACCGCCGTTACGTATTTAAAATACAAAATATGAGTAACTGTATTCCATTACAGTTACCATTTAAAAAGGTGGTATTTAGAATACAGTTACTTTGTTAAAATAAATGGATTACATGGCGGTATTTTCCTGTTTCATTTTGTCGCGGGTCAGGACTGTTTCGGTTTTGCTTGACAACTATGTTCTGTTGTTCCAGGCGGCAGCATTATGGTTGCCATGGCGACTGTGTGTTTCCTGGGTGAGAAAGCGCCTTTTTGTTGTTGTTGTTGTGTAAAGCTAATAGGCAGGGACTCTCCTCAGCTCTTACTGGAACAGTGGCGCGGCTGCCCATCTGTTGGTCTTCCATGGTCTCTTGTGTTCTGGGGGCCTCTGGATGTCTGGAGTTTTGATCTCCTCCATACCCGCTTCACACCCTGGAGGACGGGGCTGTGGCCCCCCCACACTCCCTAGCAGATCATTACATGGAGAAACCTTTGGAATGCAAGCATGCTGATCCACACAGGTATGCACACATGGGTATTCACAGACGCGGACTAAAGCTTTCTTGGCTGCTGCCTCAAAGCACACTGTGCGCTGTCTATCTTGCGTGCTGCACAATATCGTTTATTATTTAGTAAATATTGATATCTATGACTAGCTAGTTTATTGTGATGGTGCTTTGTTTTCTCTATTATTATGTTGCTCTTTGTTGTTTGCTGTCTCCTCTGTTTGTTTTTTTTGTTTTTTGTTTTTTTTTCTCCATACAGGTGACCCAGGAGTTCTTTTTTTTTTTCTCTCTCTTCCCCCCCCTTCTCACCGTCTCTTCTCCCCTTTGGTTTTCTTTCTTTCTCTCCCCCTCTTTCTCTCATTCATTCCCCCTGTCCTATTTATTTAAAAAAAAAAAAAAAAAAGACAAAGGATGAACTGAAGCTCTGCCATCACGTAATGTCGCATACTGCTGTTTCTGATGTCATTTAGAAAAAAAAAAAAAAAAAAAAAGCTAATAGGCAGAATGCTACAGGTATAGCCCTAAAGAATGTAGCATCATAGGCAGTGTAGTCCGTGCTGCAGGGAGAATGGATCGCCATACCCATTATGTGTCTGTGAGCGCGAGGAGGGAGAAAAAGGAGAGTGGAAAAGTACGAGTTGTCATCAAACAAAAACGGGAGCTGGAAGCATGTAAATATAATAATAACCACTGCAGCCAAGAAGAGTGCCTGGCGAGCCCAGTTGTAAGTAAGCTATTAAGACTCGACTGTACACTGTGTTCATGTTTTCCTACGAAACAATAAGTTCCATTGGAGCAGCCTTTCAACGCCTCTCTCTGTCTCTCACAAGCAAAGGTGACCCAGACAACAAAGTAAAGCTATTTTTCAGCTACAAGCCCAACACGGAACCGACGTATTAGTCAGAGGTCCGTTTACTACAGTTCGGAGTCGCGGACCTTCAGTAACAGTAATAAATCACACAGCAATAGTACATTCACGTAGTTGTAAAAAGCATGATAATATATTAAGTAATCCAAAGTATTCAGAATACGTTAGTCTCATTGAGTAACGTAACGGAATACGTTATAGAATACATTTTGGCGTATGTATTCTGTAATCTGTAGTGGAATACATTTTAAAAGTAACCTTCCCAACACTGGCGCCAAATCACAACAGTCGTCTCAAGGCTTGTGTACTACCTTTTTCTGTTAATGGTTTATATGACACTACTGCATGTCATGTTCTTGTACTTCTGTACTAAAAATGGCAACACATTGCAAAACAGTTGGGGTCAGGTAACAAAAGGCTTGACAAATAGTTCGAAAAATAGTATGGAAAAAAGGAACAACTGGAGGAACATTTTGAAACATATTTTGTTAACTAACAACAGGTCGGTAGCATGCTGGGGAATAAAATGTGGATATATTAAACATGTTAAAAGGAAACATTCTAAAAGAAAGTGACACTTAAAAAAATCAGCAATCTGCTTTGTTCTAATTAAAAACTGAAAAATTAATGAGACTGTTTACCTTATGGGTAGAGGTCTGTAGCAATCCGTAAATCAGCCCAAATCCAACTATCTGAGGAAAGAGACTCAGATCATGTCATCTGCAATAGCAAAACCAGAGTTCCTGTATGGTTGCCTAAATGTACCAAGGAAACATTTATTCTTTAAAAGATAAATTCATCAGGGACTTGTTTTAAAAATGTTTCAAAACAAAAGAAACAAAAGATAAACAGTACCACAGAGAATTTCAAGTTTAAACTTTGGTCGATCTGCCCATTGGTTAGGTTTGACCAATACAGAATATATATATATATATATATATATATATATATATATATATATATATACATATATATATATATATATATATATATATATATATATATATATATATATATATATATATAAAAAACCAAAATAAACACACCCAGCACGCCCCTGCGGGCGGTTTATCCTTCAAGCTCGGGTCCTCTACCAGAGGCCTGGGAGCTTGAGGGTCCTGCGCAGTATCTTAGCTGTTCCCAGGACTGCGCTCTTCTGGACAGAGATCTCCGATGTTATTCCCGGGATCTGCTGGAGCCACTCGCCTAGCTTGGGAGTCACCGCACCTAGTGCTCTGATTACCACGGGGACCACCGTTACCTTCACCTTCCACATCCTCTCGAGCTCTTCTCTGAGCCCTTGGTATTTCTCCAGCTTCTCGTGTTCCTTCTTCCTGATATTGCTGTCATTCGGAACCGCTACATCGATCACTACGGCCGTCTTCTTCTGTTTGTCTACCACCACTATGTCCGGTTGTTTAGCCACCACCATTTTGTCCGTCTGTATCTGGAAGTCCCACAGGATCTTAGCTCGGTCATTCTCCACCACCCTTGGGGGCATCTCCCATTTTGACCTCGGGACTTCCAGGTTATACTCGGCAGAGATGTTCCTATACACTATGCCGGCCACTTGGTTATGGCGTTCCATGTATGCCTTGCCTGCTAGCATCTTGCACCCTGCTGTTATGTGCTGGATTGTCTCTGGGGCATCTTTACACAGCCTGCACCTGGGGTCTTGCCTGGTGTGATAGACCCCAGCCTCTATGGATCTTGTGCTCAGAGCTTGTTCTTGTGCTGCCATGATTAGAGCCTCTGTGCTGTCTTTCAGTCCAGCTTTGTCCAGCCACTGGTAGGATTTCTGGATATCAGCCACCTCCTCCATCTGCCGGTGGTACATACCGTGCAGGGGCCTGTCCTTCCATGATGGTTTCTCATCTCCCTCCTCTTTCTTGGGTTTCTGCTGCCTGAGGTATTCACTGAGCACTCGGTCAGTTGGGGCCGTCTTCCCAATGTATTCTTGGATGTTCGTTGTCTCATCCTGGACTGTGGTGCTGACACTCACCAGTCCCCGGCCCCCTTCCTTCCGCTTAGCGTACAGCCTCAGGGTGCTGGACTTGGGGTGAAACCCTCCATGCATGGTAAGGAGCTTTCTTGTCTATATATATATATATATATATATATATATATATATATATATATATACAGTGGGGCAAAAAAGTATTTAGTCAGCCACCGATTGCGCAAGTTCCCCCACCTAAAATGATGACAGAGGTCGGTAATTTGCACCAGAGGTACACTTCAACTGTGAGAGACAGAATGTGAAAAAAAAAATCCATGAATCCACATGGTAGGATTTGTAAAGAATTTATTCGTAAATCAGGGTGGAAAATAAGTATTTGGTCAATAACAAAAATACAACTCAATACTTTGTAACATAACCTTTGTTGGCAATAACAGAGGTCAAACGTTTACTATAGGTCTTTACCAGGTTTGCACACACAGTAGCTGGTATTTTGGCCCATTCCTCCATGCAGATCTTCTCGAGAGCAGTGATGTTTTGGGGCTGTCGCCGAGCAACACGGACTTTCAACTCCCGCCACAGATTTTCTATGGGGTTGAGGTCTGGAGACTGGCTAGGCCACTCCAGGACTTTCAAATGCTTCTTACGGAGCCACTCCTTTGTTGCCCGGACGGTGTGTTTTGGATCATTGTCATGTTGGAAGACCCAGCCTCGTTTCATCTTCAAAGTTCTCACTGATGGAAGGAGGTTTTGGCTCAAAATCTCACGATACATGGCCCCATTCATTCTGTCCTTAACACGGATCAGTCGTCCCGTCCCCTTGGCAGAAAAACAGCCCCATAGCATGATGTTTCCACCCCCATGCTTCACAGTAGGTATGGTGTTCTTGGGATGCAACTCAGTATTCTTCTTCCTCCAAACACGACGAGTTGAGTTTATACCAAAAAGTTCTACTTTGGTTTCATCTGACCACATGACATTCTCCCAATCCTCTGCTGTATCATCCATGTGCTCTCTGGCAAACTTCAGACGGGCCTGGACATGCACTGGCTTCAGCAGCGGAACACGTCTGGCACTGCGGGATTTGATTCCCTGCCGTTGTAGTGTGTTACTGATGGTGACCTTTGTTACTTTGGTCCCAGCTCTCTGCAGGTCATTCACCAGGTCCCCCCGTGTGGTTCTGGGATTTTTGCTCACCGTTCTCATGATCATTTTGACCCCACGGGATGAGATCTTGCGTGGAGCCCCAGATCGAGGGAGATTATCAGTGGTCTTGTATGTCTTCCATTTTCTGATGATTGCTCCCACAGTTGATTTTTTTCACACCAAGCTGCTTGCCTATTGTAGATTCACTCTTCCCAGTCTGGTGCAGGTCTACAATACTTTTCCTGGTGTCCTTCGAAAGCTCTTTGGTCTTGGCCATGGCGGAGTTTGGAGTCTGACTGTTTGAGGCTGTCTTTTATACAGATGATGGATTCAAACAGGTGCCATTCATACAGGTAACGAGTGGGGGACAGAAAAGCGTCTTACAGAAGACGTTACAGGTCTGTGAGAGCCAGAGATTTTCCATGTTTGAGGTGACCAAATACTTATTTTCCACCCTAATTTACGAATAAATTCTTTACAAATCCTACCATGTGAATTCATGGATTTTTCTTTCACATTCTGTCTCTCACAGTTGAAGTGTACCTCTGGTGCAAATTACTGACCTCTGTCATCATTTTAAGTGGGGGAACTTGCACAATCGGTGGCTGACTAAATACTTTTTTGCCCCACTGTATATATATATATATATATATGTATGTATGTATGTGTATGTATATGTATGTATGTATGTGTATATATATGTATATATGTATGTTGTTATGACCCAGTGATGTGTTTGTTGGTGTTGTGCCTCCCACCGGAGGATGGTGGCGGTATTTTCCCTTTTTTCTCTCCTAGGAGGTGGACACCTGGGCGTGGCTGCTAGGTATCTGGGTGGAGTCTCTACACACCTTCCGACTGGATAATTGATGGACCACCTCCAGTACTTAACGTCCGGATGACAGTCACCTGGGAGTGCTGTTTGGAACCCCGTTGACTCGGTCACAGAGTTGTGTGTTGTGTCATTGTAGTGCAGGCTGGAGTATTCACGTGTACCTCTAGCCTTGCCATGTAAATAATTGTAAATAAGTTAACCAGTGGCGGTCACTTTTTTGTTCCTTTGCTGTATAACTTTCACTGTCGCAGCCTAGTAGGCGTGAGAAGCCGTTTTCTTTTGTTGAACAAGTTTTCTCCTGTTTTTCGTTAGATAGTTAGGTAAGTGACTTGTCTTTTGTTTTGGCTTCTTTTTATTTTGGTGTAGGGAAGACTAGGGATTGTTTTATAGGGAGTTTTGTTTATTGTTTTGGCATTGCTCACTGCTGATGAAAATAAATGGCTGCTTAAATACTTAAAAAAGGTGTCGTTGTTGGGGTTTGTGCGTGGGTGGGAAGTGAGTGGGGCAAACTATTTGTTACGTTTATTTACTTGCCGGGACCAGAACGTAACATATTGGGGGCTCGTCCCTTTGGTGGTTCTTTTTGTGGCTTGTTTTCTTGGTTGGCGGTTTTTTCTTGTGTGGGGGGTGTGTGTGTGTGTGTGTTAGGATGGAGTTTAAGTTGGAGGACTTCACTCTGAGCCCGTCTGCGGAGAAGTTGGACAGGTGTAAAAAGGCTGACCTCTTGCTTGTTGCTGAATTCTTTGATGTGACTGTGCCGTTGACTGCGAAGAAGAAAGAGCTTAGGGAGCTCCTGTGTGTCCAGTTGACGGACAGGGGGTTGTTTGGTGAGCCGGGTCCTGCAGGGGGGGTTGAGCTGGGGGCTGTTGCTGGTGTTTCTGCCCCACTGAAAAATCTCCCTTTTCCACCTAGCCCTTCTGTGGAGGAGCTGCGGGTAACGCTGCGCATTAAGGAGGTGGAGCTAAAGAAACAGCAGTTGGAGGTGGACGCTATGCACTTGAGGATCAGGGCTCTGGAGGTAGAGAGGGGAGCCTCTGTGTCTGCCAGTCCTCCTGTACCTCGGTTAGCCCCGCAGTCACCATCCCCGCAGGTACCCTCCCCGGAGTCATCATCCCCGCAGTCGCCATCTCCGCAGCCACCGGCCCCGATGCCAGGTGGTGGCTTTGATGTGAGTAAACACATCAAAATGGTGCCGGCGTTTCGGGAAACTGAGGTGGATTCGTATTTCACAGTGTTTGAACGTATCGCAGGTGCGCTGCACTGGCCAAAGGATGTGTGGTCTCTTTTACTCCAATGTAGATTGGTGGGGAAAGCTCAAGAGGTATGCACCGCTCTTTCTCTGGAGGACAGTTTTGACTATGATACGGTGAAGGCTGCTGTCCTGCGCGCTTACGAGCTTGTGCCAGAGGCTTACAGGCAGAGATTTAGGGATGGGAAAAAATCCGCCAACCAGACCTATGTGGAGTTTGCCAGAGAAAAGAAAACTCTGTTTGATAAGTGGTGTCATGCTACAGAAGTAAAAACCTTGGAAGACCTGCGTGAGTTGGTGACGTTAGAAGAGTTTAAAAATCAACTACCAGACACTGTGGTAACCTACTTAAACGAACAGAAGGTTACGACTCTCGCCGCTGCTGCTATACGGGCTGATGAGTTTGTGTTGACACATAAAGTGGTGTTTTCGGCTCCTGCTCACAGTTTTCCGTCTTCCAGTAGCCCGCCCAGATGGTCTCCAAGGGGCACCCGCCGTGCCATCCCCTCATCCATTGAGAACCGCGTGTGTTTTTTTTGCCATGAGCAGGGACACCTTATTGCGGTTTGCCCTGCTCTGAAGAGAAAAGAAATGACCAGGGAGGGTACATCTCCTTCCCCAATAAACCTTCTACAGACAAACTCTCCTACTTGGGGGGAGGTGATGGCACCCGAAAATGATAAAGTAGATAAGGAGTTTAAGCCGTTTGTGTCAAACGGCTTTGTTTCCTTGATAGGAGAAGATCGGCGGACTCCTGTCAGTATTTTGCGAGACACTGGTGCGAAACAGTCGCTCATTCGTGAGGGGGTCTTACCGTTTTCAGCTCAATCCTGTTGTGGGGCGGATGTGTTAGCCTGGGGAGTTAGGATGTGTGTAATACGGGTTCCTTTACACTTGGTGCAGCTTTCGTCTCAGTTTTTGTCTGGTGAGGTTAAGCTTGGGGTGCGACCCCAGTTACCGGTTGCAGGTATTGACATCATCTTGGGAAACGATCTAGCTGGCGGCACAGTTTTTCCGTCGCCAGAAGTAGTCGATATACCACTTACAGATAACAGTGGTTTCGATCGTGCCACATCAAAGGCTGTTCAAACCGTCAGTGTAAAGACATTTAGGCAGAGGAGAGGTGCGAGTGGATCCCAGCAACAGCAGCAGCAGAATAGGAGGCAGCCCAAGGGGACGAGAAGAACAAATATTCAAACCACAAGGGTCGCTGAAGCCACCATGCAATCAGACCCAAGTAGATTCACTTTTCAGGACAGTCAGCAGCAAAATGCTGAAACCAGGCCACCTGCTAGAAAAAGACAAGGACCTCGACGGCATAGGGACCGCAGAAGAGGCCAGCTGATGGTGGCTAATGCTCCATCTCCCACCCTTAAATTTGACACAGACTTTGATTTTGATTCCTCCAACGCGCAATTCATTAAGGAGGCGCTTGAGAAGAAGTTACAGGAGGGGCTGAATCTAAAAGATGGGAATTCTGAGGGAAGGGAAAAGGAGGGGTTGCAGCTGAGTTCAGGGGAGGATCATTTTGGTCCAAAGTGCTACTATGACAAAGCAAAGTTTTTCTTTGACAACATCTCATCTGATAATGGGCTCAGACTGACGTGGGCAGAGGAGCGAAAGCGCAATCTGGAGACTTTTGGTGTCCCTGGGCGGTTCCTGAGGGGCCAAGGATTCAGAGGTGGACGCCAGTGTTTTGGGGGCGGGTGCAGTGCTCGTGCAGGAGGATGAAAATGGCATTGACCACCCAGTCTGTTTCTTTTCTAGAACATTTCTAAAACAGCAACCAGCGCCTCATGCGTTGGTCCTTACTCCTACAGGATTTCAACATTGAGATCCGATATATAAGAGCTTAGAGAATGTTATGGCTGATGCCCTCTCTAGGTCGTAAATCAAACATCTTTGTGTGGGGTTGGATGTTTGATTTTTTTTGGGTGGGGGAAACTGTTATGACCCAGTGATGTGTTTGTTGGTGTTGTGCCTCCCACCGGAGGATGGTGGCGGTATTTTCCCTTTTTTCTCTCCTAGGAGGTGGACACCTGGGCGTGGCTGCTAGGTATCTGGGTGGAGTCTCTACACACCTTCCGACTGGATAATTGATGGACCACCTCCAGTACTTAACGTCCGGATGACAGTCACCTGGGAGTGCTGTTTGGAACCCCGTTGACTCGGTCACAGAGTTGTGTGTTGTGTCATTGTAGTGCAGGCTGGAGTATTCACGTGTACCTCTAGCCTTGCCATGTAAATAATTGTAAATAAGTTAACCAGTGGCGGTCACTTTTTTGTTCCTTTGCTGTATAACTTTCACTGTCGCAGCCTAGTAGGCGTGAGAAGCCGTTTTCTTTTGTTGAACAAGTTTTCTCCTGTTTTTCGTTAGATAGTTAGGTAAGTGACTTGTCTTTTGTTTTGGCTTCTTTTTATTTTGGTGTAGGGAAGACTAGGGATTGTTTTATAGGGAGTTTTGTTTATTGTTTTGGCATTGCTCACTGCTGATGAAAATAAATGGCTGCTTAAATACTTAAAAAAGGTGTCGTTGTTGGGGTTTGTGCGTGGGTGGGAAGTGAGTGGGGCAAACTATTTGTTACGTTTATTTACTTGCCGGGACCAGAACGTAACAATGTGTATATATATGTATATATATATGTGTGTGTGTGTGTGTGTGTGTGTGTGTGTGTGTGTGTGTGTGTGTGTGTACATATATATACGTATATATACACATATGCATATATATATATATATACTATATATATATATATATATATATATATATATATATATATATGTGTGTGTGTGTGTGTGTGTGTGTGTGTGTGTGTGTGTGTGTATATACATTTATGTATATATGTATACTTTTGCACTCAGAGTGCTCATTGCTAGAAGCAATGTAAATGTAATTTTAATAAAACATAGTAGGAAATATGTGTGCTAAGCATTAAAAATAAATCCTTATTTATTTGTTCTAAATTATGGAAAAACAGCTTCTTCTAACTGCCCAGTCTTTTAATCATTATATCTTGCAGCACTGCTTCACCATGGTAAAAGACAAAAAGGCTTCAGTGGTTCATAGTTAGATTAAAATATGAGAATGCTGAAAATAGTTTTTCCATTTCTGCATGTATGTCTTATTGTTGGGTCTTTACCTTACAATGTAAAGTGCCACGAGGCAACTGTTCTTGTGATTTGGTGCTACATAAATAAAACTGAAGTGAACAATTTTCTTTTTTTTAAAATAAACTTGTGAAAAATAAATCCTTTTAGTTTCTCTCTTTCCTTCAACATAAATAATAACAAAAATCAATAAATCAATCATCAAAATGAAATCCTAAAAACAAAAAAATAAAGATTCCACTTACTGCAAAAAGCACATTGAAGAAGACAAAAATGCACTTGAGACATCCATTAATTTTCCCCATCTTCAATTTTTAGAGGTGATGCAGTGAGGTTGTAACCCAGAGTGTAAGAATGTGCAGCTTTTCTGCCGTTTGTGAACACACAGAGTGAATGTGAATTCAGGAAGACGCAGAAGTGAAACACAAAAGGCTTCTCTGAGGACAAACCCTCACATCTATAGTAAGACCTCATAAAACACATGCAGTTAGAAAAAAAAACATGCTTTAGTTCTCATGAACTTAATAACAGGAAGCAAAACAAAAACTGAAAGAAAAAAACATATCAAAGAATTATTTCTGACTACTGTATAAAGAACACTGGCAAACAGAATGGGGGGGGGGGGAGTAAACGTAATACAGCAGAGATAAGACTGCAGTCCTCCAGTCTTCCATTAAGAGCCTCAACATCGTCTTGGGTTTTGAGAGGTAAAACCACCCCTTCAAGGAATTATGCAACTAAATCAATTTTTCTACTTCAGCAAGGCATTTAACATCTTGCTATGAACCAGTTGAGTCTCCTTCACTTCATCTAAAATGGCAAGGACTTTTCGCTTGATTCACTGTGGCTGCTCAGTTTACTTTGCATCAGTTTAACACTTGGCCTAGAGAGGTTAAAGCACACAACATTTACTATAGCAGTCGTTCTCAAATTGTAATACGTGTACCACCTATGTCTGGTGGTACGTGGGAAGTCTCCAATATTTTTTTGTTAGGATTAAATAATTGTATATGTCACGGGTGTGCACTAGAAGGGATCCAGATAGCAAGGAAACACTGAATCAACGTTGAGGTGTGACGTTGACCTAACGTTACACTTGCACCCTTTATTGTTATTGAAACGTCAGTTTTTGATATTGAATCAATGTTGAAAGCTGACATTGATTCGACGCTATATTTTCTAATAATGTTGACATCGAAAAAATGTCAGATTCTAATATTGAAACACTGTTGAACTATGATGTTGATTTTCCACTTCTTTCGCACAGTTGCTTTTTATTGAAACAACAGTTACTGGAAATCATGACTGGAAATCTACCATTCTTTATAGGTATTTTAATCAATACTAAACTACTGCATGTTTCCATCATATTTAAACCACCTAAACACATAATTGTACTTATTCCTCAAATTGGACACCCTTTATATGTTAAAAAATGTCTCACAATGTATCATGTCAATAGTCCTGGTGTCCTGGATTGTTGATTACCTGACAGGAAGACCACAATATGTACGTCTCCCACAGTGTGTGTCTGACAAGGTGATTAGCAACACAGGGGCACCACAGGGGACTGTCCTCTCCCCCTTCCTCTTCACCCTCTACACCACAGACTTCAGCCACTGCACAGAGACCTGCCATCTTCAGAAGTTTTCTGATGACTCTGCGGTGGTTGGATGCATCAGCAGGGATGATGAGACAGAGTACCGGGCTGTGGTCGACTCCTTTGTCACGTGGTGTGAGCAGAATCATCTGCAGCTCAACGTGGCAAAGACCAAGGAACTGATCGTGGACTTCAGGAAGACCAGGAAACACTTGACCCCTGTTTCAATCCAGGGGGTCAGTGTTGACATTGTGGAGGACTATAAATACCTTGGAGTACACATTGACAATAAACTGGACTGGGCTAAAAACACCACAGCACTTTACAGGAAGGGCCAGAGTCGTCTCTATTTTTTGAGGCGACTGAGGTCCTTCAACATCTGTCAGAAAATGCTGAGGATTTTCTATGAGTCTGTTGTGGCCAGTGCGATCCTCTATGCTGTTGCATGCTGGGGGAGCAGGCTGAGGGTCGCAGATGCCAACAGACTTAATAAACTGATCCGTAAGGCCAGCAATGTTGTGGGGATGGAGCTGGACTCCCTCAAGGTGGTGTCGGAGAGGCGGATGCTGTCCAAGATAAAGACAATGTTGGATAACACCTCCCACCCACTCCATGACATGCTGGTCAGTCACAGGAGCTCGTTCAGTGAGAGACTGAGATTACCGAAAAGCACCACTGAACGACACAGGAAATCATTCCTGCCTGTGGCCATCTCCCTGTACAACGCATCCACTTAACACACTGTTTGCTGCTACAGCTACACATGTTTCTTTTCCAACTATTTATTTATAAGTGACTTATGTATGTATGTATGTATATATATGTATATATTGTACTATTCTTAGTTAGCGTATTGTCTGTCTTGTCTTAATGTTGGTTTAAAATGGAGCACTGTAACAAAAAATAATTTCCCCCAGGGATCAATAAAGTATTCTGATTCTGATTCTGATTCTGATCTAAAAACAGAAAGCATCACACATCATGTAACAGAGAACAGAAAAGAAAAAAAAAAGGTCAATAGACATGTATCGTTTGCAAAATATTTTATTAAAAGACAAAGTTTCCTATTAAGATTTCTATGTTTCACGTCACTTTTTAATTTTTACAATCCGGAGCATATCTGAGCCATTTCTGGACTGCTTGAGCAAAGACAAACTCAGACATAGAGTTTGCCCCTACCTGCTGCGTCAGGCCATCTAGGACAAAAATAGACACACACAGAAAAAAAAAGACAAAAAAAGTGAATTAGAGCACATGAATAAGCTCTTGTTAATTGACAAAACAAGCCGAAGACCAAAGACTCCATCTCCAGATTAACCGGACATGAAAGTCTTGTTATTAAGAAAGACAAAGTAATATAGCAAAAACCGGACATAGGAAATGTGAAACACACCCAGCACATCAATTGATCCCTTTATTGTTTACTGTAGGCTCATAAAACTACAATAAATGATAAAACTTACCAAATATGCATCTGCACTGCGCTGTCTCTTTAAATGCCATTTTTTGCTGTCTGGTCCTTGTTTTTTTCCCTGCCCAATTGAGTACCGAGGCCAGCTCGTTTGGCGGTGCGGCAGACTCGCACCTCCAGTGTGGTCCCTCCAATCAAGGCAAAGCGCCTCACCTATAGACACATTTTAAGAGATGGAATTAGCGTGTCTCATGTCTTAAATGTGTACGCAAGTGCTTGTGTGTTTAATCAACAGGCATGTTATGTATTTTAATCAAATCTGATAGCTATTACACTTTATAGTTACAAAGTGTACATAACCTTTATATACTTACCATTGCCTTATTTGCCTCCGGTGATTGAAGGGCTGCCCCTGCATTGTTTAGCTCCTCAATGTTGTGCAAAGGCAAATCCAGAGGCAATACCCCAGCATCTACAGATTCATTGCAGCAGGGATGGCGGTTGGCTCTGACCTCCTCACGGAGTTCGTTAACTGCTCTGGTCAGGTCTGACAGCATCGTTAACATCTTTTGTGAGGTCGCATCTGTTTCAAAGAACAATTCTAGAAAGATTAATGGCTTAAGCAGTGGGAGGCGAAAAACGAATATATCCATAAGTGATGGTGTAACATTCTGCATTCAAATATTACCGTATTTCCCGGACTACAAAGCACACCTGAATATTAGCCGCACAAGCTAAAATCAGGGGAAAATCCTGTTTTGTACATACATTAGCCGCACCTGACCAAAAGCCGCAGGTGTTTCAATGTTGACTTATCATATGTAAGAGAATATGCACAAAGGGAATTGTCAGGAAAGAGATGGCTGTTTGGAGACATCACTTTTATTAATATTTTGAAAAACAAGTTATGGGTACATATTTGCATAACTTTTTAGGTATATGTACAAGTAGCGGTAATTACAAGTACGAAACATGTACTGTGCTTCATAAATGAGTAACAAATGTAGTACATAACAATAACCTACAGCACACCAGAAAAATAGATTCAGACTACCTTTTAGGCTCAGGTGCAGTGACACGGCTTTAACAAGAAGAAAAGTCAGTCATTCACCACCATCTTCCTGCGCACTAAAACCACCAAAGTCCTCTCCTCCAGTGTCGGATACGAACAGGCTCAGGATGGCTACGTCATCCACTCTCAGCTTCTTTCATTCGTTGTCACTTACAAAACCAAAGAAATCCTCGTTGTCAGTGTCAGAGTCGAACCCCCTCTGAAGGGCCGTGGCGGTGTCTTCCTCTCCATAATGCAGCAGTCCAGCCCTTTGAAATCCGTTGGTGATCATGGATGTTTTCACACTTTTCCACGCTGTCAGGTTCCACCGGTGGAGTTGAGCATAACTTGCTTTTCGCAAGTTTATCGCCGCTCGTCATCCACGACTCCCGCTGAACGCGTAGCGTTAATTTGAAGTTTGTTTTTCGCGCTACTTGTACAGCACTATGTTGCCTGGCGAATGGACACGTGACCAACATACCACTCTTGAACCCCGATACTGTGTGTCTGATCACATGCCCTCCTGCCAGTCAACGTAGTGCCGTACAACAGCGGAACAAACAAAATAAATCCTCTTACGATATCACAAAAATCTTGGACAATCCATAAAAAAGCTGCAACTGACTAAAAGCCGCAGGGTTCAAAGCTTGTGCAAAAAGTAGCGGCTTATAGCCCGACAATTACGGTAGTTGTAACTGTTAAAAGTGTTTACTAGTTTTTGCCTGTCACATATATTTGATATTTGTATATGTAGCTTGCCATCACCAGTGTGTGAATGTGTGTGTGATTGGGTGGATGACTGAATGTGTAAAGCGCTTTGGGGTCCTTAGAGACTAGTAAAAGCGCTATACAAATATAGGCCATTTACCATTTATACCATGTAAACTGTGAAATTCCAAGATTTTCAAACTTGCCTTGTAATAGTGGCCTCACAGAGTCTCTGGAATCTACAGAAAAAAAATCACAACAAGATGACATTCAGGAGTATAAATTGGTGTTTTGAAGATAAGAGTACAATGACATTGTGATGCAGCTTTAAAACTATTTTAAAAGCATACCATCTATAGGGAAGACATCGACATCAGACTGCATGCTGGGGAGATTGCAAAGCTGTGTCGGAAAGTCATGTACGCATGCAACGTAAAGTTAGGTGAGCATGCAACGTACAGTCACGTGGGCATGCCGCGTGAGCATTCGAACTGAGTCTAAAGTTTTGGTTACCTGGAGGGATGTACCACTGTGAGAGGGGTGCTGTGGAATAGTCCAAGTGATCCCTGCTGTAATTTCCCAGTCAACTATACATAAATTGCACGTCGACACGATTTTTTAAAGCTGGTGAACTAGACCAGAAATCATTGATAACAAAAGAACAATAAATCTACTTTCTCCGGTACTTTATACCCGCTCAGTTGCAATGCAATTTAACGCTCAACTACAAATCAATGGCTTTTTGATGGTGACCGGCGCGGAATGATGGTCAACTATAAATAGACATTTTCTCGATGTTGTTGTTGCCACCTGGTCGACTACAAATAGATCAAATATCAATGACAAAAAAACAACGGTAAATCAACATCATTACAATGTCCCTATAGTAAGACCGTCGGTTTACCACAGTATTTCAATGTTGTTATAAGATTGGCATTTCAACCCTGACCGTAACGACGGATCGGATGAAAAATCAACATCAATTCAATGTCGTCTTGCTATCTGGGGAAGCCCATATAAACAGATTTAAGGTATTTAAGCAGCCCTTTCCTGCCCAGTCCGACCAGGCTAAAGCTATTACAAAAGCTACTGGGGTGTTTAGCTGCAGATGAGAGGCTGTATTCCATTGTCCAAAACAAGGGGTTTAAACTATGATGAAGGTGCTTGAGCCATGCCATGATATCCCGTTGCGCATCCACTTTAATGGCAAGATCATTCCAGGCATGTATGAGCAGGAAAAGATTTAAGTTATGGCTGAACTGTCCCAGGCATCTTCTATTGCCCTAACCCATACAAATGGGTGGACCTCCAGGTCAACGGAAAGCTACGTGACCGTGACAGCTCATTATATCACACCGGAGTGCGATATAATGAGCGGTATTATTGTAGGGTCTACCTTACAATATAAAGCACCTTGAGGCGACTGTTGTTGTGATTTGGCGGTTTATAAATAAAATTGAATTGAATTGAGTGGTAGATACAAAGCCCTATACTGACCTATATTGTACCATAATTTTTTTTTAATAATTGCGTGGACTGAGCCTAGAGTTTAATGTTTTTAACAGGCAAAACATAGTTCAATAAGTAAAAAAGTAAATGTTCAATTTTTGTCTTTTTCTTTTTTTACTGATCCGAAAATTTATCTGATCCATGACTTAAAACCGTGATCCGATCCGAGCCGTGAGAGTTTTGATCCGTTGCACCACTACAAAACAGTGAGGAAATATGATTTGAATTATATCAAGTTTGGATTCTTTTTGGAGTGGCATAGAAGATGAGCCCACGCTTAGTGTGTGGCGAAGTTCTTAGCAATGAATGCATGTAACCATCAGTGTTGGGTAAGTTACTTTAAATTAGTAAATGGTAAATGGCCTGTATTTGTATAGCGCATTACTAGTCCCTAAGGACCCCAAAGCGCTTTACACATCCAGTCATCCACCCATTCACACACTGGTGATGGTAAGCTACATTGTAGCCACAGCTGCCCTGGGGCGCACTGACAGAGGCGAGGCTGCCGGACACTGGCGCCACCGGGCCCTCTGACCACCACCAGTAGGCAACAGGTGGCAAGTGTCTTGCCCAAGGACACAACGACCGAGGCTGTCTGAGCCGGGGCTCGAACTGGCAACCTTCCGATTACAAGACGAACATGTTAAAAATAACTGAACTCTTGAGCCACGATCGCCAGCTCTACGGGAAGAAGTTCCTCCTGCGCACAGACCATGCGTCCCTCACTTGGCTGCTCAGCTTTAAAGAACCGGAGTGACAGCTAGCCCGGTGGTTGGAGACATTGCAAGATTACCACTTTGAGGTTCGTCACTGGGTCGAGGCTCCCAGTTGTTGTAGTCGCGGGTTCGTCTGTGTGTCTACCCCTGTATTTCTGCCGTGTGTTTCTCCATGTTCCAAGGTTTCACACCTCAGGTTTTCATGTTTCAAGTTTCTCATTGCAGGTTTTTGTTCTTTTCATTGTTATTTTGTAGCTGTTCCCAGTTTAGGTTTTTGTTTGCATAGTTCCCTGCAATGCTCTGCTTTGGTTTTTATTTTGCCTTTCATTGTTAATAAATTTTCTCACAACTACGCTATTGTCCATGCTTGCGTTTGGGTTCAAATCCTCCTCCTCCAGACGATCTGCCACGCAGATCATGACAAGGGGACAGTCAGCAGAGTTTTAGGACAGTTGTCTACCAGTTGTGTATGGCAGTTGTCTGCGGTTTAATAGGCGAGTGGGTCTATCACATGCTTTGCCATGTGACTGGGCTGGGCAGACATCTCCAAAATCATTGAAGCACTTTTGGAAATAGGACAAACCAACCAGATATCTGAAGATTAAACCGCTACATTTTCAGCTAAAACAATTTTAAAGGGGTAATAGGGTATTTCAAAGCACGGTTCAGTTATTTTCAACATGTTCATAGTTGTTGTTGAGAAACGCCACCAGGCCAAAGCAATGGTTTTGACTCAATCAGCATTAACCTCGCCTCCTGACTTTGATGGGTGAGGCTGACAGATAATATTGATTCAAGAACAAAGCCACAGTGTCAGGACTGCCAAAATGAAATAAATAAATACATAATTAAATAATTAAATGTGTCATTAATTAAATAAAAATTGAAATAAAGAAATAATTGATTAAATGTTTTAAATTGAATGAATAGGCATTTAATAAATTATTTAAATATTGATTTAATTCATTCATTCAAATGTTATTAATTAATAAAAGATGTATTATTTATTTAATGGCGTATTTAATTTATTTATTTTGTCACTCCTGGCCCTCCATTTTACCAGACCAGAGGCTCACTTTCCATTCAAAACATCCTCCAGTCAGCTTGGGTCCTCATTCTTCTATAATTCCTCTGCCACCGCAGACATGACACAGATAAGATAAAATAAGAACTCCATTGATTCCTCTTGGGGAAATTCACTTGTCACAGGAGCAATAAAAAGTTATGAAAACGGACAAAAGAGTAGAAAAAAATATAACATGTAATATCAAGACAAGCAAAAAATACAAATAGAAAACCAAAGACAAAAGTCAATTACAGTGGTCCCTCGCTATAACCTGGTTCACCTTTTGCGGCCTCGCTGTTTCGTGGATTTTTTTGTGCAATTTTGCATGCTTTTTTGTTTGTTTGTTTGCATTGTGTTCTGCGTCCTGATCGGCTGTAGACCACTGTCAATCAATCTCCTCCGTTCTGTGTCTTCTGTCCTGTAAAAAATGCATTCAGCTTGTCAAATTTACATAAATCTTTGATTGCTGGCAGTGTGACTCTGAAGTGCTGTACTGTATGTTTGTAAGTTTTTTCCCCAACGAACACAACAATGTCAACGAAATGTTTTGTACCGTTAAAGGAACCTGCGGTAGCACCCAACAGGCGGGGGAAGATGCAAACCATCGCACAAAAAGTTAAAGCTAAAGGAAGATAGAACTTATCACACTTTCAACTCATTATAAACGATTAAAAAATCCAACAAATAACAAAAATGAACACCAGATAAAGAAAAGTGAATGGTCCAAAATGTGCTCCAGTCAGACATTAAACTTCAGTAAAATTATGCAGTAATGAAACTTAACTTTAATCTGAGCCAAACCGATTTTCTCAGTTGTAAATAAAAAAGTGAACTAAACGTTACCCAACAGAACCTGAATGAATTATGTCCAGTGTTTAACATCTACTGAAGCAAATTAGTTTGACTTTCATTTGGCCTGCACTACACCTTGTAATATAATTTTAATTGCTATAGAAATACATTTTGACTTGACACTGACTGCTAAAACTCAGCGAAGCTGTGTGCTGGTAACCGGATATCAGCCGCTGATAAAGTGCTCTGTAGTGTCCATCTCCTCCTTTTAAATCCTGTTTGTCATCTTTAACCCACATCAGTCACTCTAAGAGAAACACAAGCTCCAGCACTTTTGCGCTCAGAAAACAAACTACATTTAGGTCTACTTAATTTGTGCACAAATTTGCGTTATATTGAGCAGTTGCCCACGTTAAACTGCAACTATCACCAGGTGATGTGTTTCCAGATTCAGCAGCAGGTGTTTAACAGCTGACAGGTGAGCAGGAAGTACTGTATGCATGTAAACTGAGGGAATATCAAGCTGGTCAGTGGTGCCGTGAGGAAAATGTCGGCTTGTTATTTACAGAAACATGGAGACACAAGACAAGGCAAAATTTTAATTAAAATCATTATTCCTTCATTGTTGTCTGAAGATAATATTGATGCATCTATGCATTTGTCTAAGCATCTGGAACACGGAGAGTGGAATATGTAAACATATCTAACTGGTTAATGTAAAAAAAAAACAGTTAGCCTGGAACACCGAGACTGTGAGCTCGGTACACTGTCAGCTGACTGTTAGCAGAGCTAGCAGCATCATCGAAAACATCGTTGCACTTTTGTTCTATGTTGACAACCTGACCAGAAACCAAACCAAACCAACAGCAACTTCATAAACTCAAAGCACAACATAGAAGAGCCAACTTGACAGGACAAGACTCGACAGTACACCTGCATCTAAAGGACAAAGGTCACTCTTTCGAGGATGCCAATGTTCACATTTTGGACAGAGAAGACAGATAGTCTGAAAGAGGAGTGGAAGAAGCCATCTATGTCCACTGTGAATGACTATCTTTGAACAGAGGGTCTGGTTTATGACACCAACCGTCTGTCACCCACTATGCAGTACTGAGATCAATTCACAGGTGCCTCTAACCACACTCACATCTTCTATCAGGTGACCTCAATAGTTCAAATGATAGAGTGAGGCAAATCTGTTGACTTGCTTTCTAGTCACAAACACTTTTTGTTGTCTCTCTGGAACTTAAAAACTACTTGGTTTTGTGAACTAGTCAACAGGATAAATCGATTACACTGAGGTGGTGCGTTAGTTTTTCAGTTAGCAGCACCACGTGCTGGTCATATTCAGGATCAAAACACTGGCTCCATCGCAATACTAGCCAATGTATTCATTATATATTACTCATACACCAACATAGTTTTAAGAAGTAAATAGGTCAAGGTGTCCAAATAACAACCAAAGGCACATTCATGAGGATGTGAAATTTTTTTATCACAGCGAAGCTCAATGTGACAAAAAAAACACACACCCACAGACGAGGTGTTGTATTCTCATGCTGCAGGTGGGTGTGAGCTTTCAGTGGTTGTGTGCTGGATTGTTTTTTTGGTTGTTTTTTTTGGTTTGTCACACTGTGAGAAAACTGTGCAGAAGTTTAGAATCTGCAAGATGCAACTGTATGTGCTGCTCTGCATCTGTACAAAAAGAATTCACGGCTGAACAATAGATGGACTGATCCGATATTACGTATCGGTCCGATACTGACCTAAATTACTGGATCGGATATCAGAGAGAAATAAAAAATGTAATCCGATCCATTAAATATCACAAAAGCACCTCACAAAACTTGCGACACGCCATAACTCTCCTCATAACGCTAGCATGTTGGAGCAGTATGCATCATGTCATTGAACGGCTGTGGCGCGAGAACTGTCGGTGGTCTGGTTGAGCATCGCTAACACCCCGGCATTTCATCTCAGAGGAAGTGATCCCAGAGAGAAGTAAAGCAAGTGCGTAAGTTCACCTCTGAATGTTTGTAAAGCGTTCCCACGTTAAGCTTAACCGATATATGGAGCGACTGCCTTTCTCTCCCTCCCTCTCCTGCTGCTACTTCAATCGTGAAACTGAAACGTGAAATTTTTCTGTCACTAGTCTGTCTCTCTTCTTTGTTTTTGGCCCACTTCGCACCAGAAAGAGGAAACCAGCGGCTGAACAACAGCAGCACGTTTAAGCTTGATAAGCTGTTGTTAGAATTTATTTAATATTACTTTCTACACCAGGATCCTTTTTTTATGTAGCTGACGGCTGGTAACTGTGCAGGGGCGGATCTAGCAAAGTTTAGCCAGGGGGGCAGGTAGGGCATTAACAGGGAAAAGGGCCACAAAGACATACTTTTCTTTCTTATTCTCATTTAACATGTCTAGCTTTTATTAAATAATTATCTGAATCTTACACCCAAAGTTTTAATTTGATGTAAAATGAATAGAAGTCCATTACTGTATATAGTAACTATTAAGTCTAATATACCCTAGTACAGCGGTCCCCAACCTTTTTTGCGCCACGGACCGGTTTATACCCAACAATATTTTCATGGACCGGCCTTTAAGGTGTCGCGGATAAATACAAAAAAATAAAACTAGTACCGGTACCGAAAAAAAGATTTATTCATAACACACGTGAAAAGACCAAGGAAAACCGAGTAAACGATAAAAACGATAACAAAATAACGCTGAAAACCGATTAAAACCCTGAAAACTATACATTTCACACCTGAGCCTCAACTCTCGCGGCCCGGTACCAAACGGCTCACGGACCGGTACCGGTCCGAGGCCCGGGTGTTGGGGACCGCTGCCCTAGTAAGCTATAGTACTTTGGGAAGGCTGTGCAGTCTGCAATTCTGTTGAAGAAAGATGTTGAATCTATTTAATTATTTTTGAAAAATAATTGGTTTCTGTGCAATTTTTTCCACACTGCATCCAATTAAGGTTGATTATGTCGATTATTATTATTATTATTATTTTTTTTTTCGCCTGTCCCATTTGGTTCTTTAGCCATCGGAATTGTTGTCTGAAGACCAACAAGGATGCCCAATGGATTTACTTTGCCAAATGGATCATCGTGGCATTGCCGTATTGGTCCATTTGGTCGATCTTTGTTTTTATTATTTATTATATTTTATTTTCAGATGTTACCGACGGGACAGACATGAGTGAGAGATAGGAAAGGGAGAAAGAAAGAGGAAGGAAAGGAAAAACAGAAGGGGAGAGGGACAGTGAGAAAGGGGGGGAGAAAAAAAAATAAAAATCTCCTGGATCACCTGTTGAGAGAAGAATAGAAAACAAGCAAAAAAAAGACAAAAAAACCAAAAACAAAGCAACATACTAAACACAACACCATCGCATTAATCTAGCTAAGTGTAAACAGCAGTAAATACTAAATATTCAATGTTGTTGTGCAGCACGCAGGACAGATGTGCTTCGAAGTAGCAGCCAAGAAAGGTGTAATTTGGGTCTACGAGCAGTGAACACCCGTGTGCATACCTGTGTGGATCAGCGCGCTTGTATTCCAAAGGTTTCTCCATGTAACGATCTGCTAGGGAGTGTGGGGCCACAGCCCCGTCCTCCAGGGTGTGAAGCAGGTATGGAGGAGATCAAAACTCCAGACATCCAGAGGCCCCCAGAACACAAGAGACCATGGAAGACCAACAGAGGGGCAGCCACGCCACTGTCCCAGTAAGAGCTGAGGAGAGTCCCAGATGAGGGTTCACTCAGCAGCCGCGGAGCAGAAGCCAGGGGGAGTTGCAGTGACGCGCCCGTGAGCTCCGCCGGCCGCCAGCTGTGCCTGAGTGACCGAGCCCCAGGCCGAGAGGCCGGGGGCACCCCACCCCCGAAGGGGCCCGAGCGAGCCCCAGGCTCCAGGCCCCGATAAGCGGCCGCCAAGGAGTGAGCCGGTGTGTACCTGGACGCCCACCCCCAGACACAAAGAACCACCAACGCACCGACACCTGAGGGAGTCCGCCACCGGCAGGGGAAGTGGTGGTAGGTGGAGATAGGCCTCCAAACCTTGGAGGGCCTGAGGTGTCCCCAGAGAGGTGGCGTCTGGTACCCAACCTGACATATAGACACAGACATACAGGCACACACAGACACAAACATCCATTCCCACCCTCATGCTCTCATATACACTTACTCCACACTCAACCAACGTGGAGACAGACATAAAGAGACGCTGTACACACGATCACACTCCCCAAGCGTACTCTACAAACCGGGTCTAGGTACCCTTGCCCCTGGAGGGGGGAACTGCACCCAGACCCAGGTGGTGTTACCCTTTTCCCTGCGGTGGGGAGAGGCAGACCACCCCGACTCCGTAGCAGCAGGGAGGCCCCACACCCCAGACCGCAGTCGCTCCCCACCCCCGTTCTCTCCAGCAGGCCGCAGAGAACGGGGGTGGGAGAAGACTCCAAACCTCCCTCCACCCGCTCATTGTAGTGTTGATGCATATGTGTTCTAAGGTGTAATTAAAACCCAGGAGGGCATGGAGCTACCTGCCAAGGAGCAGCAGGTAAGCGCATAGTCCCTCCTGATAGCCCTCAATGTCTAAGTGTATTTAAAATTGAGAGGTGGGCAACGACGCCAGGGGTGAGGTGTACACCCTGATGGTGATTTGGACTCCGTGATTGTGCCCACCCCCAAGATCCTATATGTATGTGTAATGAGAGTGTGAATAATGTGAATGTCTAAGTTGTGGGATAAAATTATTATGTCGATTAAGTGGTTCCCTTTTTTTAATTAATTAATTTATTTTTTTGTTGCTGGGAGTTGGAACCCTATTAGTTAGGCTGTTTAATATTTCCACTAAGTACTCTTTAAAATACCAGAATAGGGAGGATGGTGTAGGTTTAAGTTTATTAGATTGATTAGTATTGTGAAAACTATGAACTATTTTTTTTACATACAGGTATAACAGAATAGCTTTATTGTTGTTGTTGTTTTTTTAAACTTGAGTATGAACTTATACAAAATGCAGCAAGATATAAAAAAAAAACATTTTTATTGATTAAAAAACACTATATCGGATTCATGTCGGTATCGGCAGATATCCAAATTTATGATATCGGTATCGGACATAAAAAGGTGGTATCGTGCCGTCTCTAAGCTGAACACAGCAGTGTCCTCAAATAACCACCACTGAATGCACAAAAATGTCCAGCATTGAAAATGATGCAGCAGACCACACCGCATGCCGCTGCTGTCAACTAAAAAAGGAAACTGGATCTGCATGTATGAGAGAATCAGTCTGTGGTGGTGAAGTTTTCTTTGGTTGATCTAATATCATCTTAGTGGTTTGAATGCCATATCTTGAAGAACAGCACACCTCTCAAAACGCCGCAATGAGCAACACTCACACATCACCACACTGGAGCATCTCACACTGAAATAAAATGCCACACAAACATTACTGCAGTCTAACAGCCGTTTCCACAATAATGATAAAAGCATCATTCAAAAAAGAAAAATGTATCTCAAATTTGTTTGGGAGTTATGGCGCTGAGTTTGTCAGGCTTAATCAACTCATTTAGCAAATCATAATCCAGTAAACAGAACTGAAGTGTGGCTGAGCAGTGATTGATTTTTTGGATGTGCAGCCGTCACCTGTAATGTGGAAAAGGATCACAACCTCCAAAGTCAGAGTTTTTAAAGAGTTTTTAATACAGTGTTCCTGATAAAGTGCTCAGTTACTTTATAGATGACTGATATATATGACACTAGATATTGTTTACCTTTAATTTCTTTATCAGAAGTCTAAAAAGAACAAATGTTATGTAGTTTGATAGCAAATACTGTTGCACTAAAATATCTTAGAACAATGTCACGTACACCTTTTAAGTACAGTTTACATCATTTATAAATGTAATACATAAATAAATGTATATCTATATGAATCTGATTTTTTCTTTGAAGCATGTTGCCATTTCGTGACTGCAGGAAGGTTAGCAGATGTCATGGCCTTTAACTTCAAGCAGTTGAGGTTTTGGTAAGGAACATTTCTGGAAGACATCATTTTCACATCACAGTTTCTGAACCACAAAGAGGTGCACCTAGACGAGAGGAAGTTGAAAGCAGGTCGGTAAGAATTCTTTTAAATCTTTTTGTGTTTTTGTAAGTGGTTACTTAGAAATAGGTCATAGCGTTTACAGAACTCCCACTCTCTGCTGGTTTTCTAAATGTGTGGCGTTAATATAAAAATTACTTGAATATAAACTTACAGAGTGCAGTAAGTTTTTTTTATATTTATATAAGATATTTAAAGAAAGACTAATCGATGTTTATATTTTAAACGTCTTTGATTCGATATAAAAAAACACTGGAGAACAGACACTACATAAAACGACACAGTTGTAAAAGAATCCAATAAAGACATATTAGAAGGGGCTTCCCAGATTAAGAAATTACCAGATACTGAGGTGGGACTTTATCACTTGCAGGTGGAGATGTGTGCTCTGAAGTCGATTAGGTCACACGTGAAAAACAGGAGTCTGAGTCATTCTCACCTTGAAACCTCAAAGACCCAGTGTGCACAAGCGTACATTAAACCCTTAATGCCACCATCACCCCCTGTAATTTAAGATTACACTTCTTAAATGCTCACACCCAGTGTTTGTCATATTTGAAAGACAAATTAACTCATGCCAATTAAAATTTCATTGATTCAAAACATACAAGGAGGCTAAAAGCTCTATTTAAGAATTTAATGCTGTATCTATAGCAACTAATACTTGTATTATTAACAACTTCATTAATGGTATTAAAATTGATATTATGCTTCCAACTGGCTTGATAACACGGAGCTGAAATATCACCCACTAATATAGTTTGAATATGTTACAAGTAGAAGGAGTGATGGGAACACTGTTGTCTATAAAAACATTTTTAGTTTGTTTCTGCTCTGAGGTATGTTGAAAAACAGCCCCACACTGTGATGTTCCCATCTCCAGACTTCACAGTTGGTGCGGTGTTTTGATGTTCCTAAGGCAACATACAGTGCCTTCTGACCTAACATGGTTTGTGTATTATGACATCCAAAGACTAATTTTGGTCTCATCTGATGAGACTATATTCTCCTAGTATTTCACAGGCTGGTTAAATGTTCTTCAGTAAACCTTAAACACACCTCAATGGAGTCTTGCGCGTTGAGCGTGCATACAGGCCATGTCGCTGGAATTGTACCTGCTGACCTTCATGTCTAGCTCTCCACAAACGCTCCTTGGCTCCTGGATAACTCTTCTGATAATTATTTTCACTTCTGTCTGAAGTTTTGCGAGGAGCACCTGGTTGTGGTGGGATTATGGCCCCAACAGCGCTCACTGGAACATTCACTGGTTTAAAAGTTTTGCAACAATAAGGTTGTGAAGATCTTGAGAGAGCTTGTTGGTTTTCTTGTGTGACACCTTGGTAATGAGACAGTTTTTTTAGGTCATCAGTTGGGACTGAACCAGCTGATTTCAGCTGGAGTCAAGACACTCGATGCATTTTTACACTTCCCTTTCTTTATGCGTTCAGTGCTTTTTCACTACGCCATTTCACATAATTTATGAACATCTAAGGTTTGATTTTTTTTTGGCATGTGTGGATTGGATGGGTTGTTACCTACATCTGGTGAAAGGTTCATGTCAATGGCACCTTTAGAATCATATTTACTTAGAAAAGAATGTCATGATTTCTGTTGTTTCTATTTTCTTTTCCTAAATTTAGTCTGTTTTCACAAAAAAGTGGGTCCAATGAATGACATCTATCTTTCACACACACCAGCATAAAAATCAGGATGTCCATTAGGAGTTAAAGGAGAAATCTAAGGAGCTAAAGATGGTGTTGGTGTAAATACAGGATGTTTTACTGTCTCAGGTTTTATGCATGAGTATTTAATTTAAAAAATAAAATCTAGTCTTCTAGGTTTTAAAATCACGAGATGAAGAACAACATGTCATATTACAGAGGTTTGTTTTTTTTAAACAAAACAAAAAACAAGCAAAAATGTAGAAGCAGTGTGAGAAATAACTTCACCCATGATTCAGTAGCATGCGCTTTGGCAACAATAAACTAAGAAATAATGGTTTTCTGCATGACTTTATCAGTTCTCACATTGTTTTGGAGGAATTTCAGTCCACTCTTCTCCACCACTA
The DNA here is from genome assembly GCF_057382185.1 of Mchenga conophoros. Lineage (NCBI taxonomy): Eukaryota > Metazoa > Chordata > Actinopteri > Cichliformes > Cichlidae > Mchenga > Mchenga conophoros. The sequence goes on from NC_140542.1 coordinate 20,283,539, forward strand.
CCTTTAAGCTTTAAGTAGAAATAAGTCATTTGCACTGATATGCTGTATCTGGCTTTCACCAAACAAGGCTCTGGGCATTATGGCCAAACGCTTAAGTCTCATCTGTCCAAAAGACATTGTTCCAGAACTCTTCAGGTTTGCTCAGATGCAACTTTGCAAACCTGAGCAGCTGTCGTATTTCTTTTAGACAAAAGAGACTTTCTCCTGGCAACCCTTCCAAACAAGACATGCTTGTTTCTTCCTTTTCTATTTGTAATGTCATATAACCTTTAACATGCTAACTGAGGCCTGTAGATGGAGCACTTGTTTTTTTTTTTCAGTTTCGCTGAACACTCCACGTTCTGAATTTACTGGGACTTTCACTTATTACCTGGCTGGCAACAGTCTTTCTCGGTGTACAAAGATGGGTGTCAAATTGTTTGGCGATGACCTTTTCACCCTTCAAAGACTGATGTTGATGCTTGTAGGTATTTTGTTAACACACACCCGAATGCTCCAGAACAGCAACTGTCTGCTTTTATAGAAGTTCTTGTATTTCCTGATATGCAAAACCTTTGAACTGAAAGGTGTTGAGGGTGTATTTTCCTCTCACTTTGACTGCGTTTGTTTCCTGGAGGGTTTTTTGTAATGAGCTCATTTTCCGAGACCAACATCAACCTGCAGAGTTCATAACTTTAGCTGAAAGATAAACCAAAGTGATATAGGTAGCAACATTTTTCTGGCCATATTGTTCAGTTTGTGATTTGTTAATTTTTAGCTCTTTGGGACTCCATATCAGTGTGTGCAACACTGGAAAAGGTTACCCTTTGAAGACAAAAGTCTGAGCATTGCTTTTGGGTACAAATCATTCATCTTAAAAAAAAAAAATGATGAAAAAACAAGCAGTTTGAAAAAAGTGACACTTCCAAAACAATCTGTTATTTTTTTGGGAGGAATATCATTTTTGTTTTCTTCTTCTTCTGCAAGAACCAATTCACTCACTGTGTTTTATGTATTTTTGTGTACAATGTTTTTCATGGAGCAGAGATGACTGGAGCGACAAATGCAGTGGGGAAAAAAAACAGTATTTCACAGCTGAGACAAAAGAGAGAAAACTTGGGCAGATTTCATCACTGCTATGAGAATATGAATACATTTTCAGCATTGTCAGTGCTTTTTATTTTTTCGAAAAGTCAGACAAACTTGGTTACAGAAATCAGACATGCACAGTATCAATTCAATAAGTGTGTGTGTCTGTGTGTGTGTGTGTAAAACCCATTAAAACATGGGGTTTTCTTTTTTTTTTCTTCAAAAAATAAGAGAAAGAATCATGTACTCCAGTTTCTCTAATGTGAACATTCAACTGAGTTTCAGTTTTCAGTAATTTTAAATTAAATACCTTTTTTCTGTCTCAGAATTGCCACTGGGGGGCGACGTAAGCACAATCAGTTGAGACACTGAGGCAGTGCTCCCTCATTTAACAAAAATGTTTTAATTTCCCATTTCTAATCATTTGATCATCAAAAGTGCCATTTACTGTTACTTTACACCATAAAGACCTTCTTCCCTGTCAATAGGACCTCTAAATATCATTACACTTTCACATGTAAGTCATTTAAACACGTCACTAATCACTTTTCTGAGATTTTACTGGCTATATTACCGATCAAATGTAATAACTGACTAAATGTGAGGAATAGCCTTTTTTTAATACATTTCGATTTTTCAGCACTTTTAATACAAAAGATTGTTTTACTTCCTTTATAAAACAAGAATCTGTTTCAGCAATAAATTTTCCATTTCCCACGTTTCTTTTCTATTATTCAGTTTAGACACATCTGTTTTCATATTATTTTTATTTTGGGACTCTATAACTGCAGTTCTGCTTCTTAGCAATGTGTTTAACAGCTTCCTGCTTCGATCAAAATCTGACTTCACACATTTTCTTCCCTCTTTAAATCAGATTACAAAATTCACTATTAAAATGTGGCTCAAGGTCTCGGAGGGCTTGTTCTGCACCCACAGAGCATGCTCCGTAGAGTCCTTGTCCACCTGACTAAGGCTACGTTCACACTGCAGGTCTTAATGCTCAATTCAGATTTTTTGATCAAATCCGATTTTTTTGTCTGCTCGTTCACACTACAAATAAAATGTGACAGCAAACGCACTCTAGTGTGAACGCTCAAAGCGGCCCGCATGCGCAAAAGAAGACGTCACACACAACGCGCTCTGTTTAGACCCAGAGCAAACAATATTGTTTGATAGATGGCCCTTAATATAAAGACTTCGGACTTCACGTTTCCCAATTTTTGCTTTAAGTTATTTTGTTATTTACATAATAATGTAAATAACCTAATAATTATCCTTATTGCTGTTTTAGAGGAGCGGTGCTTCAAAGGATAGTTGCAGATTTCTGTCAGAGTCTGCAGATTATACAGTACAAATAAAATGTTCACGTTTCTCCAGCGTTGTCTTCCCAGCAGTTTCACCGGATGGCCAGGAAGCGTTCGCGATGTCTTCTCGGGCGCTTCTCCGGAGCTGATAATTGGCGTCCGTCTTGTGTCAGTGACGTAAAAGACGGATTTAATGCGACTTGACCGTTCAAACAGCAGTCGCTTTCTGAAACATCGGATATGTATCGGATTCAGTACCACATACGAAAGTGACCCAGATCGGATTTGAAAATATCGGATTTGTGCCGTTCACACTGTCATACCATGATCGGATATGGGTCGCATAGGGTCAAAAAAATCGTATTTGATGCGCTTTCGCCTGCAGTGTGAACGTAGCCTAAGTGATGTCACTCTGCACAGCACCATTTAACAATTATGTGGCCCGACTCTGCTGAGTTTCTATATTCATCGTCTTACAGCCGCTTGTGTGAGTCTTCCTCTAAAAAAGAAAATGTGGATTGGACAGCCGTGTTATGAAAAGCAACACCCTGGATTCTTTCAGTGTTTTAACATCCGAAAGTAAACATTTAAACTCATTTTTGATGTTTTACCAATTCACTGCAGTTTAACTTTTGACCAGCAGGTGGAGCCGCTGCACCACAAACAGCCAGTCCTGTGTTCCTCCTCTTAGTTTGAAAACATGCTTCAGATAAACATGAAGATTAATGGGGGTAGTATTATATGTATGTGTGTGCGCTTGGGTGTGTGTGCGTTAAACCCCTATTTCCCCCAATACACAAAAACAAAAATCTGTGTTAAAAGCCTGAGACTCAACTTTCTGTCCTCAGAATGATTTCATGTCTTTTATTAATAATGTTTAGTACAAACACACAAACAGCTGCAGATGGACGTTTATCAACGACAAACTAACATGGGGAGTTATTATCATTAAAGAAAGTGATTTAATCACTGAACACACACTCCTTTTAATCATAAGGACTCCAGGTACTTTTATTTTGAAGGGAACACAGATTAAACAAATTTAAATATGATTTCCCATGCTCCTTAGCAGCAGAGGCGGCGCTGAATGGACACAGCAGATTACAGTAGAGCGGACCGACAGACACTGGAAAATGTGTGTGTGGATATTATGTCTGCAAGCACAGAGAGAAGGTGTGTGTGTGCTTGTGTGTGTGTGTGTTAGCCAGAGGAGCAGCAGCCTCCAGCGGGCGTGGCCTGTGGTTCATCATCAACAATCTGTACACCCCGCCTACTTGATGCTGATTGGCTGGCTCCGTTGCCCTTCAACCTCTCCTCAGCCTGAGCAGTTTCCATCATCCCTGAAAACACAGTAGACCAGTTCAGAGGTCAAAGGTCAGATCCCGAGTTTCAAAGAAAGGTTTTTTTTACGCCCTGTTTCCTACGGATTTGAATTCTGCACACATATTTGCACACCACTGATTTCAACCTTAGAATTATTGACAGAAACTTTGTGTCAAATGAACAGAATTCACTCATTGGCCTATTTGTTCAGTTAACCTGTTTAGTGTGATCACAAACATCTAATCAGCCAATCCTGGACAGAACTGCACCTGTCTATGACAAAATGTCTAGGGATATGGTTAATGTGATTAACTAATGTGATTTGGACAAGCTGCCAGGAAATCAAGCGATTTAACAAAATGTGTTTTATAATTAAAGAATAAATCATGTCCGCCTTAAACAAAAATATGTTGTAAAAGTTGTTCCTTAAGCCTCCAAAAAATATAAAGTTTGCTGCTCTTTGATCTTTTTGTATTGTGAAAAAAAATTAAAGATGCTGTCGGTCTTACTTTTACACAGATCCAGAAAGAGTTCCTCGATGCCTTTATTTAGCTTGGCTGATGTGTGGTAGTGTTTGGCTCCCACCGACTCGGCATAACTGCACACGAACATGAGAGTGGCCATTAAACTTTGCTCAGACTCAGGACATCGTCGCTGCTCACAGCTGAGCAGCTCGGCGTGGGAAATATAAAATAATGATGCTCACTTTAATTTTTCTTCATTATATTTTCTACTAATAATAAAAGTATTATTATTGACTAATAAGCAGCAGTTGTTACCTCTCAGCCTCTTCCACTGAAACATGTCTGTCTTTGTCCAAATCTATTTTATTACCTGCAAAGAAAACAAACCTTCAGTAAAATGCCCAATTTAAGAATCATTTTAAGGTCACATCACATTATACTTTATAATCTGTGATTAGCAGTTGTAGTCAACCAAAGATAATCATTACACAGTCAGAGAGTTGCATGCAAAAGTAGTCAATCACATGTCCGAATGATGGACGGGTCTCCATCAGTCTATGCAGAAATGCTCAGACTTGCCTGCACACAGCCACTTCCACCAGCTCTCCCGGTGGAGCACTAAGGCATTCCCAAACCTGCTCCTGGGTCCGCCCCAGGCTCTCCTTCTAGTTGAGGTGCCCAAAACCACCTGAGCTGACTCCTTTTAATCTGGAGGAGGTGCGGCTCTACTCTGAGCCCCACCTCACCTTGTCTCTAAAAGAGAGCTGTCACAAAAATGTTTTCTGGCACTTGTATCTGTCATCTCATTGTTTCAGTCACTACCCAGAGCTGAGCTGGGAATGTGGATCGACCGGTAAATCACCAGCTTCACTTTCACACTCAGCTCTCTTCATAACAACAAATTGGTACAGCTCTCGCTCCCTCCTTTGC